>NC_045559.1:195011163-196211163 GCF_009819795.1 Aythya fuligula
GCAAATCTACCACACAGTTTAATTTATCTTATGTTGCATCAAATCCAGAGAACACATATGGTCATTCCTCTCCCCCCCCTTCTCCAACCCGTCTCCCATGGCTGTAGATTTATAGACAAACAATCAGACTTTTCTGCTGGTTTGTTTTCAGTCTTGGCTCATTTTAATAGGACCAGTGGGAATTGGTCTACTTAATGAGAGAAGCTTTTAAACTTTTTGTAAATAAATCTTATTCCAAGCTGCAAGGAAGAGGCAAAATGTAAATAAAATATGATGTACCCCCTTAATCTGAACAAAAAGTTAATCAAAATGGTATGAGCTGATGCAAGGTGCAAACCATTTTATTCAGGAAATTTTGAATGTGCCATTTCTAGTAAATCTTATAATGCGTTGCCATTAACATATACTTTCAAACAAAAATATTTTGAAACATAAGACCAGGTCTTCTCCATTTTGAAAATATTACATTAATATAGTGGCAATTTTGAAAAATACTTTAAGCACTTTTGAAGGTGAAGAGATGGTTTCAACCAAACCTTTTCTACACAAAGCATTGGATTTGAAAAAAAAAAAAAAATCTCTTTATTGATAAAGAAGTTTATTAAACAGCTTCTGAAACACCCCACTTCTTAATTTCAGTAATGGTGTGTTGTTTTTTTTCATCAAAACAGAATAAAAGAGCAAGCACAGCAACTCAGCAACTTCCTGAGCCTGTATCTGACAAATGCAGAAATCCAGCTCTGTCCCAAAATACAATCAGCATTGCATAATCTACAGTAAGTGCATCAGATAAAGACAAATCGGCACCTGTCAACTAATGAGGAAGGGTTATCATTAAATTATCCTAGAGTAACAGTTCTTTCTTCTTTCCTCAAGAACCATTATTAAAAACCAGTTTTAAATGCCGATTTTAGCAGACGGCTGTTACAAGGCATAACTCCCTATGCTAAAGACCCTATTCAAATTCTTCCCCTAGAAGCTCATTCCAACAAGAAAGCAATAAAGCTGCATAGATTGGAAAAGCTGAAAATATGCCAGCAGTGAAGGAGGGGGCTGGCTGTGGGTGGGAAGGTGCCGGCCTGCTGGCAGAGCCGGGAGGAGGCCGCAGGCTCAAGCCCATGGCAGCTCCAGCCCTGGCCTGTGATCAGGCCTTCGCTGGGATGGTTCTTGGCTGGGATGCGACCTTTCTGTTTGGCACCTTTGCTTTCCAGTCAAAGAACATTACCCCTAGTCAGTTATCCACCCTAATTATAGATAAACGGGCAAGGGAACATCCTTTATTTTCTTCCGTGTCATTCTGTAGTACTTTCCCTGTTTCTCTCTAGCGTACTAGAAGACCTGCGTACCACAACAATCTTACTGTCCTGTGAAATATCCATCATTCCTGCTCCTAGTGCCACCATGGTTCTCCTGCTCCCCTGGTCTCCTCCCTGTGAAAAGGCCCCTCAAATTATCACTTGGTTATTCAGGGGTATACCATGCCATGATTTCTGTGCAGCATTTGCTCTTACAATGGACAGAGGTGCCTTTTCACTCAAAAATACATAGAAACACCAACAAGAAGCAAAGCTGAGAGTCTCACAAGCTTTAAAATATTTAATTTTAAGTGAAATTAATGACATTGAAGTGTCTACATAGGACTCAGGGCCTGATACACTCAGATTTCAATGGGAAATTAAGGGTCTAAATGTGACTTTAACGCCCAATTACCTTAACACCTAGTTTATCAGAAGATAAATACTGAATGTAGAGTTTTTTGATACAGGGTTCTGTTGTTTCAGCATGGATTCCTGGGATTCACATTTCTCAAGTGAATACAATGTTAAGTAAAAATTTTGTGAGCATTCATAAGGAACAATGTTTGTAATATGTTTTATTTCTGTTGCCTCCACAGAAAGAAAAAAGAAGATTGTTATTTTTCCTACTTAACTAATTCACAGATATTCTTGGAGATAGAAGCATTGGCAATGTGGGCTATTCCGTTCTGAAGCATGGACAGAAAGTAGTCACAACATATCTGAGCAGATTCTTGGCCGCCTTTTTTGCTATTTCCCATTATTTCCCCAGATATTCCCATTACATTCACTCCCAAACTTGGAGTCGCCAGCCCCAAGTGTCACAAAGAAGTGTGTGTTTGTTGGGAATTGGGAGGCAGAGAAGAGTATCAGCTGGAAATTGCTAGCTCTGGGGTTATTGAGTATCAGGGATGGGGAAGATGGGGAATCACAGGCAGAACTCATGAACCTGTACTTCAGGAAGTTTCCTTCATTGCCTACTCAATTGTAAGGAGCAGGAACAAAAAAAGGTGCCAGTCCCACTAGCAAACCCCACCTAAAGGGATATTAGCAAAATATGCAGGTGCAGGACCAACTATATATAAAGGGGCATGTCTAGAGGAGGGTGCTAAGCAGAATTTTGCCGTTTGCTTGAATATAGCCTTGGCTAAAACAGCACTGTCAATTTTGACTAAGCTAAATACTACAGAGGTCTAAAGGGGGGCAGAAACTATGGCTGACTTAGCAAATACATCTCTCCAGCTGCAGGAAATATGATCAGCACTAATCACTTAATCATGTTCAAGTGGAGTAAGCAGTCACTGTGAGTTTGTCCAAATATGTATGTATATAAAGCAAGCTTATTTTGAATGAAATCGTCTTTATAAGCACAGGAGTTTTCTCCTGTATTATTTTTTTAGGTGCTTCACTCAATTCCTTTCACTTCCTTTAGCTCCCCAGCTAAAATTATGAGATCACTGCCTATGTTTCCTACTTGTCTGGCACTGTCAGAGGGAGAAGGGGCTGATTTAATAACTTAATGCTACAGAAATGCTTTTTTCTGCCAAAACAACAATCCAATTCCAAAGTTATCTGAGATTTGATTCACGCTGTTTATGAAACTGTGGTTCTGTGACCTTTGGTTATCATTGCAATCATAAATAACTGGCTGTGTCCCTCTGCTCCTTTTTTGGTTTCCTTTATGCACCCTCTGTCTCCTCATCATTAAATTGTACATTCCAAGGACCAGTGACAAGCTTTCCGCAGTAGCCAACTAATGCTGCAGGCCTGTGTCTGAACTGGTAGCTGTTCTCTAATACAAATGATAAATATGATGAATATTCAAAATAGTAACAGAAAGTCAAATTGAAATGCCTCTCCTGTGTCTCCCCACAAAACCATTGTGTCTTGACTTATCCTAGCACATGGGCAAAGCAGAGATCCAGCAATCCTACGGTTACATCCTCATGTTCTGCTCTGGGCTACTCTGCTTACAAACAACATTAACCACTTTGCCAATGTGATGCTTGGAACTGAAGACGTGATTTAACCACCATCTTTACCAACTTTGAATGTGATGTGCTTGAGTTCGATAGAGCCAAAAGTAATAAGAAAAATACAATATGAAAATATTACACCATAGTATTGAAGTAAGCACCTTAAGTGAACGCAACAGTCCATATAATTGCATGATACCATTATAATCACATGGAAGAAATTCTTAAGTGTTTAGTATGAGCAATCACAGAAAGCTTAAGGAAGTTTTTCATTGTCACATGTTTACTTCACATTTGGTTATGTAGCTATTTTTCAACTTGTGTGACAGAAAGAAAGATTTATCTTTGGACAGAAGAAAGATGTTTAAGGAATAATTATATTTCCAATATTTATATATTTCCAATATTTATATATTTCCAATAATTCCTTTTTAGTAAGCCCAATTACAAAAGAAAAGGGGGGGGGGGAATATGAAAGCCTTTCAAACAATAAAAATTACAGTCAGAACTAGTTTTATAGTCAAGCTACTGGCAAATGTCCACATCTAATAAAAGCAACTCTCCCCACACTCCCCACCAAGAACTAAGAACTTTCTTTTCCCTCCCACAATATCCCCATGTGCTTAAAGTAGCCATGACAATCCTCAGGCATGTCATGTAACTAAAATATAAGCCCTCAGTTAATGAACTATACACCCCTATGTCCGAATGGGAAAGTATGCCACATATGCTTAGATAACATCAGAAATAGAAAAGTCATGGGAAAGGAACTTAGAAACTACATTAGCCTAAGAAATCTAAGACAAAAATCTAGCCCGAGACCCCAGAGGAGCACAGGTCTTGGAGCCCTCTCATACGACCAGTTTATTTTGTCATTCCCAGTGTTCAGAGGCAATTCAGCCCCTAACTGCTCACCTACATAGCAGCATTTTTTCAGGCCTATCTCACCTTGCTGAAAATGCTGGTATTGTGCACCAGCTGCTATTTGGGAGCATGGGGAAAGGAGGTAGAAATTAGGATGTTCCTGATCTATATAATCTCAAAGGAAGTGGATAATCTCAGAGATCCTGTACTGGCTTCAACCTACTGTCCTCTGGTTTTGTTAATTCCAAGGTAGAATTTCAAGACAGAAGCTTTCTGTGATGCCTTTTCATTTGCTTTTTCCTGTTGGCTTACCAGAACCCACATCACAACCTTGGCATCGTGTAGCAGGGCTTAGGTGAGCTCAAGGGCTACTTTTGCAGGGGAGGAACAGGCAGGAACTTCCCTATAGTAAAGCAGATGGGAAACTTTAAATACAGAGGGAGAGGAAAAACCCCACCACTCCACTGCGCCTCTGCAAAGACTGTACCTATACACTGGGTGAACATGTTTGTTTAGGAAAACAATCAGTTATTAAAATTACAAGGAACTTGTGCTTAAAAAAAGTAATCTTTTACTGGATACCAGCATTTGTGTCTGTCTTGTCTACAGTTTGCTTTGGGGTACCTTTGATACATAATACATATAATTTTTGTCCATATATCTCCAATTATTTTTCACAGATTTTAAAGTACAAATATGCCCCCTAAATTCAGCATTGCTGCATTACGGACCAGGTCTTGAATGAAAGGTCAGCAAATACAAGAAAATGCAAAGGAAGTGGAGCAGAATATTGAACAAGGGTAGATGTGCAAGTTTCACAGTAATGTGAAAAAAATAAGTATTTCAGAGTTGAATACCTAAAGTGGAAATCCATTTTCTAGTTTAATTCCTTTAACAAAGGAAAGGACTCTCCATAGCAGTTACCTTTTTCATCTAATCCAAATGTATTTTAAAACATATTATATGTACTTCAAAGAATACTAAAGAATACCCTGCTCTTTATTATCTCTCTAATGCATCTCTACATGCATCTCATTTTTCTGTGTTGTTCTGTCAGGGTACAATTCTGTGAGGTTGAAGCCAGTTGAACTTTTCTTGTGGGCTCAGTTAGCAGCAGGTTAAGAACCAAACCTCAATTGCTCTGCAACTGTCTTGGTATCTGTCTTTTCTGGAGCCAAAGACATGAATGCAAACAATAATAACCTTAGACGAAGGGTTCTTTATTACTTGTCAAATAGTAAATCTTAAAGAAGAAGAAGCATAATCCCTGGAATGAGATAGTACTTTATTCTGATTTTGTTTTTATGCAAATTAATGTAATAGATTTCTATGTAATAGAAATAGATTTAATAGACTTTAATAGCTTTCTAACCTTTATAGCAATAATAACTACATTTCTACCTCCTTACAAACAGGATTACTTCACCTTCATCCCCTCACTTAAATAAAAAAAAAAAAAAAAATAGTACAATAAGAAATGATTTGGAGGGATGTCAGTTTATTTGCATATACTTGAGTATTCTCTGTGTATCGCATGCAGCTGAGGTTAACCAGTCAAGCATTGGCATCATTTTAGTTTAAATATTTTTTTTACTTATATATATGGCAGGAAAAAAAAATAAAATAAAAAAAAAAATAAAATAAAAGAGGGCTTCTAACAGATGTTAATCAAGCCAGTTAAAAAATTAAGACTGTCTATACTTGAAAAGCTTTGCAGGTATTGATATTCTGGGATTGTCGTCACAGTAAAAGGTTAGTGTAGATGCAGTTTATACAAGCAGATAAATGCTTTTGCCACTACAGTTTATTCTAAGAATTCCTTGTTTCCACTGTCCCAGGTTAAATACACCAGAGAAGCTAATTACGGTTTTATGGGTGGAATGACATCTACTCCTGGCCATTTCAATAGTACAACTATTCTGGTCACACATCATGATTCATCACATTCTTCCTGGCAAAAGTTTCTGCTCCGGCTAGAGAACTGCTGCCAAACGGTTATACATGGTTTGTGACAAAGAGAAAATAAACCACACAAAAGCTAAAAGTAAATTGTCAAAGAAATATCAAAATGAAGGTGAAAAACTCCAAAAGTATCATAAAATGCCACTCCTCACATCGCACATAAATCCTGACCTTCGTTACATAATTCGTGTGGTTGCTTTTAAGTTATGCCTTGAATAGCTCTTGCTCCAAACTCAGCATATCAATGTGGTCATGTTATTGCTGATGCTATCTAAACCACAACAATGTTCAAACAGAGCCTTTCCAAGGCTGGACAGGAACGCCTCGCACTCATACTGACACCAGATAAACATCAAATCCTATTTACTCCCCAATCTTTTACTTCAATACAGAAGCATGCAATTAATATTCTATCTGACGGTGAAAGATCAGAATATTTCTTTAATCTTAAGGAAGTGAAAATGAAATACAGTGAGTTATACTGGGATGGAATTGGAGCACAATTCAGGTGATCTTTAAATAAAAATTATATTGAACATTAACTCTGTTACACCTCCTACTATTAGGCTATATATACTTCAGGCACAGAAAGCAAAATATAACTTCCACTTCTATGGCAAAGTAGACTACACATTTTATTCATTATTAGGACTTTTAAATAGCAGGAACAACAAGCACTGCCAAAGGCACTGCAGACAACATAAACATGCAAGTCACCTAGTAATTGTGATCCACCCTACAAAACAGACAAAGAAAACTTTTGTATATGGAACATGATTTCAGAATCTCGTGAGACCACAAAGCTCTCAGTGCTTCAAAAAGAGATTAAATGTTAACTCCATTGGTCTCCTTTGTCTGAAATTCACTCTTTCTATGAAATTCAACCCTGCACAAAGAGCCAGAACCAGGATTAAGAATCTCATAAACCCTATTTAATTCTTTAAAAAGGCTTCTGTGCAGAAGTGAATTGCAGTCTCTGAGAAAAGTTGCATTATTAACAGAAGTATGCCAAAATAATAATTAAAAAAGCATTTAGAATAAGCTTGAATATTACCTTTATGCTCCAGAAAACTTTTTAAATTTTCAAAAAAATTCTTAATTGAGATAGAAATTCTTTAAAATATGCTTTGAAATTTAATTTTAATATATTGTCTGCTAATAAACTGTAACGATTAAAGTAAATTTCTCTGTTGGTACTGGCTAGCGTGATAGCAGATATGACAAGAATCATGTCAAAAAGCCAGCAGCTAGCAGGGCTTTTGGGCAGGCTTATCCTTTATGGGGATTTTCCTTGATATTAGGAAAATGGTCTTCCATGGAAGAGGAACAGGAGGCAGAGGAATGCAAGATAACAAGTCTCCTGTGATATTCTCTTTAGGAACTCTGTAGGAGGTTGAGTTCAGCAGGCAGAAAGCAAGAATGAGAGAACGAACAAAAGAAAGAAAGATGACCCTGTATTTAGTTTCTGTGCTCCAGGCAGAGCTTTAATTGAGGGGCTCCCTACAAGTCCTAGCAGCTCGTTCAGGTGATAAAACAGTTATAGTCTGTTTAATTCACATCTGTGTCTGTATTTAGTGTATGAGATAAATGGACTGAGTAGGGCCTTTGGTGAAGGGACAAGGAGTCCCTGCTGATGTAAACTAGTGAGCAGCGAAAATAACAGTCCCTGCTAAGAACCTGTGATGCTAGACCTCCTTGCGCCTGATGAAAATTTATTTCAAAAGCATGAGAGTTCAGTGTTGTCATTTTTGTTTTGTTTTGTTGTTTTTTTCCCCCTATTTTTCTTTCCAGCACTCTTATTTGGTTATGAGCCAGCCTGATGCTCAGTATGCCTGGGAGTCACAGAGGGTTTGCAAATGCTGCTCTGGTGCAGGAAGCAGTCCCTGGGAAATGTGGGCTCTGAGCTTCCCATTGTTTATCTTAGGGAAAGAATACCCCACGGAGGAAAAGTCCATTTAAAGGGAGGGATGTCCATAGGATCCCAGATATCACTGAACTCTAGAAGAGCTCAAACTTTACAGTAACTGCAATGTGAATGTAGCAATATTTTTTTATGCGACAGATGAGCTTGCCTATTTGTTTTAGGGAACTTTTTAGGAAATTCAGAGTGCAGTAAACTGGACTTTTTCGAAAACTTGTATCTTGACTGGAGGTCAAATTCTAAAAATCTGAGGACACAACACGACCCCACAGTGCTGAATGCCCTGGAACTTGGACTCTATAAATCTGAAAAATTATCAGAAAAATCAAGACAAGATCTTTTAGCATTGTGTGTAAGAAAAACTGCTCAACTGTCTGTCAGAAGACAACACTGATAACGGAAACTCTTCATACTATTTAAGTAAAAAATATATATATTCCATGCATTTTCTTTAGTTCCATATAATATATTCATTGCCATTGCCTTATTCCTATGTGTAGTACTACAGTGGTACAAGAGTAAGGTTTTCTTCAC
Organism: Aythya fuligula; assembly: GCF_009819795.1. Classification (NCBI taxonomy): domain Eukaryota; kingdom Metazoa; phylum Chordata; class Aves; order Anseriformes; family Anatidae; genus Aythya; species Aythya fuligula. The sequence continues at coordinate 195,019,716 of NC_045559.1, forward strand.
TCCTTCTATCACTAGATGGCGACGTAGGAAGCAAGAATCGCCATGAAGAGCAGGTCCGGCACCCCGAACTGCCAGCTTGCTTCACAGCTTGGAGGGAAAGTTAAATCCTGGGCAAACTCTGCTCCGTTTATTTATTTGAAAACCCACTTATTGACTTTCAAGCAATTAAAATAAATGCCAGGCTGGTAGTATAGGTCCCTTAATGCAATATAATCCTTGAATGATAACCATTTTAATCCTTGCAATATAAACATTTCAGTAGGAATTCAACCCACCATCTACGTAAACACCTGTCTGAATCTCTTCGTGTATGTGAAAGCCAGATGAAATCCATAGCAGTGCTATGTAAATAAGATGAGAAAGAATTGTCTTTCATTTCCAGGTATTTCCTCTCCTTGTGCTTTCATTACCACTTATATTTAAAGAAATTCATGGAGGCATTTACAAGGTCTTGTTAAGACCAAGCAGTACAAACAATGCCATCACAGTGAGTTCCAAGACAGCAGCAGTTTGCTACTGCAGACCAAGCAATGAAAAAACAAATTTAAGATACAAATCTCGTTAGTAAATTGCATCTATAAAAGTATTAGCATTGAACAGAATCCAGCATCACATTCAGTAGACATTTTAAGCAGACAAACAACAGAAGATCATTACTGTAGATTTTAATAGTTTCTTCTTCTGTGTATACTGATCCAGAAAATGTCTTGGTCTTTGAGCAGTGAAACTAGTGCAACTTGGTTCCTTATGAATTTTTTGTTCTCTACATCCCCCAGACTGCCCTGCTGCAATATTCCTGTGTTCCCCACTTGACCAGGACAGCATTCAGGCCACCTCCCCATTTCCTAACCTCCATTTTGGGAGTTCCCTGCAGCACAGGGCCAGCCCCAGCTGAGAGCAGTGCCCTTGCTCAGCAGTTGTGTGTGTGCTCCTAAGTTGTTATTACAAAGAAAAAGAGCTCTGCATGGAGCTGACAGCTCTCTCCTCAAGCACCGGCTCTAGGAGGACATCTGTATGTCACCTAGCTGCTGATTTTTCACCTGGACATAGCAGGAACTGAAGGGAACCACAGAGCAGCTGGCATCATACCCAAAATATGATTTACGGTTGTCAAATAAAGTGTTGTTTTCTTCCAGGGCAGCCCACGGAGGACAGTGGGCTGGCAGACGGTTTCCAAAGCACAGGCACCATTGGGATTTCAGCTGTGGGTGGGTCATAGCCTGCTGACCCCAAACCTCACCATAATTGCAGCTTCAACAACCTCTGTTCTCATGTCCCCCAACACTTGGGAATAGAACATGTGAAAATTACCAGGTTTTGCTCACAAAACAGCAGACAGTAGTGTACAGCTGCAAAGCAGCTGCTTTCCCAGGGAAGCCTTTGTACAGGTCTTAGTGACCTGCCAATGACACCAAGCTGTGTGGTAGAGTCGACGTGCTAAAGGGAAGGGATGCCATCCAGAGGGACCTGTACAGGCCTGAGAGGTGTGCTTGTGTGTACCTTGTGAGGTTCAACAAGGCCAGGTGCAAGGTCCTGTATCTGGGTTGAGGCAAATCCCAAGCACAAATACAGGCTGGGTGGAGAATGGATTGAGAGCAGCCCTGACAAGAAGGACTTGGGGGTGCTGCTGGATGAGAAGCTTGACACATGCTGTCAGTGTGCACTTGAAGCCCATAAGGCCAACCGTGTCCTGGGCTGCACCAAGAGCAGCGTGGCGAGGAAGTCGAGAGGGGGGATTGTCCCCCTTTGCTGTGCTCTTGTGAGACCCCACCTGGAGCCCTGTGTTCAGCTCTGGGGCCCCCAGCACAAGAAGGACATGGAAGTGTTAGAACAAGTCCAGAGAAGGGCCACACGGATGATCAGAGGGGCTGGAGCACCTCTCCTGTGAAGACACGCTGACAAGTTGGGGTTGTTCAGCCTGGAGAAGGGAAGGCTCTGGGGAGACCTTACAGCAGCCTGCCAGTACCTAAAGGGGGCTACAGGAAAGCTGGGGAGGGACTCTGTCAGGGGGTGTAGGGAGAGGACATGGGGGAATGGCTTTTAACTAAAAGAGGGTATGTTCAGATTAGACACTAGGAAGAAATGCTTTATTGTTGTAAGAGAGGTGAGGCCCTGGCACAGGCTGCCCCATCCCTGGAAGTGCTCAAGGCCAGGCTGGATGGGGCTTTGGGCAACCTGGGCTAGGGGGAGGTGTCCCCGCCCATGGCCGGGGGGTGAAACTGGATGATCTTTAAGGTCCCTTCCAGCCCAAGCATTTTGTGATTCTCTATGAATGATTCTATAATCTGCAGCTACCAGTGGCCACAAGAATCTCTCTTGCCCCATGCCTAGCAAGCCCACAGAGCCTCAGAAACACAAATGCACCGAGCTGAAACGCGATCACAACCGAGCCACCACATCCCGGCGCTAACCCCGCCTGCTAGGCAGGGACCTGAGGGCCGGGAGGACGGCGGAGCCCAGCCCTGCCCTGCGGCGGGGGCAGGACTCGAACCCGCGACCTCCGCCTCTCCAACCTGCGAACCCTGGGCAAACCACGTGACAGCCCCGCCTCCCCAATGACCTGCCAGCACTTCCGTAAACATCCCGGGGGCTGAGTGACAGGCCGCGGCAGCCAATCGGGGTGCGCGGAGCGCGGGGTGGGGGCGGAAACCTCCCTTCGGCCGCTCGCGCGCGCGCTGAGGCGCGGGAACCGCTCCCGGTAACGAACGGCGGGGCCGGGCCGCGACACAGCGCGACATGCCGCGATATAGCGCGATATGGCGCGACAGGGACAAGGACCATCAGCCTGTGCCGTGGCGGCGGGGGGAGAGGGATGGGCCCCGTTGGGCCCGACCCGGCTCACGTCGGGGCGCCCCAGCCCCACCGTGGGGGGGGGCAGGGCCCGGTGGGGACACCGGGGGAGGCCTGAGGTGGCAGGTCCGAGCACTCTGCCTCGGCCGGTGTGGGAGGGGGGGGGTATACTTAAGGTTTTTTTCCATTTATTCGGGCTGGGTGGCGGTATTTCTGTTCCTGTGTGTGTTTTGAGGAAGGTGTGTGCTCCTCAGAAGTCCTGAGTTTGGTGCGGTGATGTTTTCTGCGTGTCTCACTAACGGTCTCGTTAAATATCCTAATTTTACATGGTGAAATGTGCCAGCTCTCCTTCATCTTTTGGGATAACGTACTAGGTGCGTCGTCTCACCGGTGTGTATCGTGGTGTGTTGTCACAGCTTCCCGATGGAGGCCGGAGCAGGTGTCAGGAGGTACGAAACAAGAAACAAGACGGCCGGGACGGAGCTGTCAGCCAAATCCCGCGTGGACTGGAGGCGCACCAAGAGGGAGCGCCTGCTGTTTGACAGCGATGACGAATCCTCGCTTACCTCCGAGGAGGAAGAGTCCACAGAATCCACCGTGTCAGAGGATGGAGTGGGTGAAAAAGATGAAACTGTTCTGAAGAATGGCTTTTCGGATCAGGAAGAGAAAATCCACAGCGGGGAAATAACAGATGATGAATGCGTTGTGCCTGGGAAGCGTAAGAGGTTGAACAGCTCGGTGCTGCACGACAGTGATGAAAGCGAGGACAGTGATATCCTTGTTAGGAAAGTTTTTGCCAAACGCCACTGTATAATTAATGAAGATGAGAGTTCCCAAGAACAGCAGCCTGATAAAACCTGCCCTACGGAAAATGTTTCTACTAACAGGAAACAGAAACTGGTGGCAAAATTGAATGCTCTTGCAAGACAAAGAGCATCTCGGACATCCTCTGCGAGTGAAAATTGGGAGGTCTGAATTTTATCTTTGAGCTTCAGTTCCACCACTAAATGTAGGGGAAGATGGCAATTAATAGATACTAATCAGTAGGATTTTTTAATTTTGTTTTGGTTTTTATTCATGACAAATCAGTAATCCTATCACATTTCAACAGTTGTCACGTGTTAACTAAATAACAGTATTGACTGCTGAAAACCTTTAGATCTAATTTGATTTTTGTCACTGGGGATTTAAGAATTCCCTTTCATTTGCTTTTTCAGGCATTCTGATGACTGAGCAGCGTAGAATGCACGTATCACTCTTCTCTATGTTGTCAGAAGGGGAAAAATGTCTTTAATATTCCTTTTTCCTTAGAGAAGAGACATGAGAAGACTATCAGATTACTCTTATCAGGAAACAAAGTACCTGTTAAAGCACCTTAGAAATCTCATGTTAACTTAATTCCTATTCAGTCTGTTTGACTGAAGAGAGGTACATGGAGATTGCTGATTTAAAGCAGAAAGTAATCGTCATGTAGTACAGAATGATGGATTTTTTGAAATGTATTATTTTTTGTCAACAGTTATGGTCATTAGAAGGTCCCGTAGATGTAGTATTTTGTTAGTGCAGATACTAAAAATTCTTGATTTGCTTTTGAAATATATTTTTTAAATTTAATTAGGATACCAGTAGTGAAACAGAAATAGAAGAGGAACCATTCTGTAACCTCACACCAACAGAAGAAAGCAAAACTGACAGTGACAGCCTGAAAGACTTTATAGTTGATGATGAGGAAGAAGAAGGTGGTGATGATGACACAGAGCAAGTAAAGACTGAAAAAAAGCAACAAGAAGAAATAAATACATCAAATAGCGAATTGCTGGCATACTACATCCCACAGTGTAAGATCAAAATTAGTTACAATTCTATATTTATAACTTGTTTTTAGTGCTGCAATAGATATTTATGGGCTCTAAATACAAAATAATACTGTGTAATAGAATATGATAGTTCAAAAGCAGAAATTCCTGAACAGCTTTCATTTGTGAAAGTGCTTGTGGTTTCCACAGTAAACTTTTACAGTCCTTCGGTACCTTATTAAAGGGAGGGTATAATTTGGAGAGAAGGACAAGAAGCTCTATTGCCCAGATTTATTTTTTTTTGTCAGTCTGCTTTAGAATGAGGCTACCTATGAGCAGATAGGTTAACAGATAGGTTAATTTTGGATCAATTTTGTCTTGGAGAATGACATAGGAGTCTTGCTTGTTGGTTGTTTTTAGTTTGTTTTGTTTGTAATGTATTTTTGTTTATGGCAGTGAGACTTGGAAGCGCTGATCTGTAGGGCTTTCTGAATCCATAGGTCAGTTTTAGACAAGCTGCACAGAGTCTGCACAGAGCTGCACTTGTCATGTTGGTCACGTTCCCTTTATGAAAACTGGTATCTGGATGGAGGAGAAACTTGAACCAGAAGTTTCATGCTAGTTTTCTTCTTGCATACTTTGTTGTTAGGAGGAGGTGTGTGCTGACAGGGTAGTCAGTGCTAGTGTAGATGGTTATACACGTTTGTGGTATGTGTTCCCCAGTAAAGATGTGAGCAGAATTAGGTTTATTTGAAAGAAAGTTAGGAAAATAAAAATCATAAGCCTGACCTTCTGTTGTTTGCATTGCTTCCTGCCATTCATAGAACAATTTATTTTCTTTAGTTTGTGTTTATAGCTCCTATATTGGGCTCCTGATGAAAGGACGTGTGTGACTTTAGGACATGCTAAAATTCATTAAGATTATTGGGATGAGAAGCAACATTTAAATGCAAGATCTTAAATAAGGGGTTTTGATGCAGGACATTTAACATTATATTTAAATTCATATTTAAATGACTTTAAAATTCTAAATTTACAATAATGGAGAAAAAAAAACTTATTATGTGACAGTCATGTTTGCTTATACTTTTTTTTTTTTTTTTAATTCTGCTTATTTCTTTCCAGTATCTCGCTGTAGCCCTTATGTACACTTCAAAAGAATAGTAAAGGCCTTTCTCATAAATGCAATTGATGACACTTTCCTGAACTCATTGTATGGTAAGTAAATTGCATTTAAAATTTAATAGTGCATGCAAAAACAAACAAAGGCATTTACTCTTGGAAAAGATGGTCCCCCAGTTAGAGTATAAGTTTGTGAGTTGAAATCCCTGAGATCTGTTTCTAGTTTTTCTGCTTTGTAACTTTAGAAAGTTGATCTATCTGAAATGAGTAGGGTAATCTTGGAAAAGTGTGTGGACTTAATTCTTTCAAGCCCATAAGGCATTCTGAGGTGTAAGGAAGTATTTCTGTGTTGCTGATCAGTAGTACTAGTTCCAGCATGAAAGCAAAATTAATTTCAAATTAGTGGAAAGATTGCAAGGTCATGTGATTTTTCAAAATGTCATGTTTTATAGTCTTTTCTGAGAAATTTGGTAGATAAAAAATAATTTTAGTTATGGCAATTATTCTGTGTCCTAATCTTTAATATTTGATCTTTGAGATAAAACAAATTTCAACTGCAGCCGGTACTTCCTGGCTTGTTTTTGCTGAGGAAGTGGCTTTTGGGATTTGGCCTGGTGAGCCTTAATGGCAACTCTTGGTGTCACCAGGAGATCAGGGTGAATGGAGGAACTGAAATACACCACAAGCTTTAGAGTAAAGGTTGTCTATTCTTGCAACTAAAAACATCTTTTAGCTACCACCGCTGGTTCTTTCAGGTATTGCTCTGTTTTACCAAGTGCAACAAGCTTATGAAGAGTGAAAAGTAAATCTTGCCAGATTTATGCTATGTGACATTCCTTCTGTTTCATAGTGTATCTGCTGTAGAAAATTATTAACTCCCTGCTGAGGTGCTAGTAGTATATCAGCTATGAAGGCAGGTTAAAAGATGTATTCAGAAGAATATTATATACCATGAGCAACATACAACATCACCTAGCATTACAATATATTTTCAAAACACAGAATGGATTTTTCTGAGTTAACACAAAATAACTAGTTTGAATTAAGAGCCTAATACTAATAACTAGTTTGAATTAAGTTTGAATTAGTTTAGTGGTAGACGTGCTTTTTATTATGAAAAAGATTTTAAAGTCTAGCACAACCTCTTTAAAGGTTTCAGTATAACTGATTTATGGTAATTATTGTAGCTATAATGATAATGACAATTAACTGTTCTTATAGAAAAGGCTAGATAGCCAGTCATCCTTTGATAACAGCACCACTAAAAGATTAGGAAAGGTAACTGCACAAAGTAATGTTTTTCTGTACGTGCTGAAGCCTGAGACAGTAAGAATTGGCCTGCACCAGTGAAACTCCCAGCTAATTCCTGGAATCTAGCACATATCTGGGAGATAATCATGGAATACTCATGTTTTACTCATCTTACTGGTTTATTTCTTTTGCTTGAGTAAATATTTGGAAATATTTATGCTGCTTAACTCAAGGCATGTGACTGGGCTGCTGAAGGCTAAAGGTCAATTTGTATGTGTTGCTTGGAAGTGATGAAGGAGAAGAGAGCTGTCAAAATTTCTGCTGGGAAGCTACTCGGCAGTTTGTTTTCGTGGATTACAACCTTCTCTTGTACATTATGAACACCTCACATAAGCTGGGCAAAAAGCAAGACGTTTTTTTTTTCCTTTTCAATTCTTTTAAATGGCATTGAGTGAATACTTCTACCTTTGGGGTGACAGCTTTCCACTTTAACCTGGCTTGTAGAGTTTATTTGTGTACCTCCTGTGATACACACCTGTAAAATAATTAAATGTATTAGTTTATCAAAAATGCATGTATGACTTATCTGGATAACGGTACTAAATGTACTCAGTAGTAATTTATTACAATTATTCATGGTTCTTAGTATGCAGAAGCATAATGTCCTTGAAAATTTTATTTGAGGAAACTTGTACAACATATGATGGTCAGCAAATCAGTAATGACTCTTGCTGAACAGATGGAACAAGGCAAAAGAAGTATGCACAAGACATGTTGCTCTCCCTTCATTATTTGGATGACCGTTTTGTTCAGCCTCGTCTTGACAACTTAATCTCCAGAAGTCGTTGGAAAGATCGGTACAAGGTACGTAGCTTCTACTTTAAATGGTGAAGTGCTCTCCAAATCATATACTTACTGACAGATTTTTTCAGTAGTATTTTTCAATAAAGGCACAATACTCACTGTATATTTATATATATATATTTCAAGAGACTCATTGCTCTTTACCATATGTAACTTGTTTTGATACTTGCAAATATCAGAAATATTTGTGTGTTTATGAATACACAATAAACATTCAGATAAGCATTCAGATTTTGTTCTCTGTGACCTGAACGCTTCTCCAGCTGACTTTAGCAGATGCTATTTAGAGTATTTTTTGTCATTTGTTCAATGTTATAACAAAATGTTATCCCCCTCCCACAAAAAGAGAAACCAGTATGTTCATAATGAATCTTCTGCTACTTCAAAAATATGAAGCCAAGATACAGTAGCCTAGTCAAAATCATTGTATATGAAGTACTGGAATACTGTTAATGTTCTAGCTGTGGTGACCTAGTAATCACTGTAGTAATGGAGTATGAGCTGTGGTGGGATACAGTGTATTTATTTGAGGTAGACCCACTGATACAGTTGCCCTGACCACCGCCCCAGAAAAAATAACAACAGAGGGAGAGACGAAAGAAAAATAACTGCCTGGATGCAGGAGTCACTCTTTAGACCTAAATGAAATAAATGAAATAAAATTAAATAAAATGAAATAAATGAAATAAAACTGGGTGAAGTGTTAGAAAGTGATCGAGAGGGTACATGTTTGCAACTGAATGCTAAAAAACTTCACACTTGAATCTTCTTGGTTTTCTCTACTGCTAATTTTGTGCGAATAGAGGGTACTCTATTATTTACCCCTAGTAGGGGTATACAGTCTATTCAAGTTTACGGAGATTCTTTAATGTTATCTGAAAAATGTTTTTCAGGAGCGTGTGGATTGTTACCCAAATGTTCGCATCATCTTGAAAAATCCAACAAATAAGTTCTGTCATGCCTGTGGATTGAATCGGTATTGTAAGTTTAATGTGCTACTATCTGGAAAGCTTTATGATAGCAGAACCTTGGAAGCAGATGAATTCATGTCAGATGACAAACAGGTAACTCCAAACAAGCACCTTATATAATTATTTTTAAGCTTTGTCTAGTGTTACGGAAAATCATACAACAAATAGAAATCCAGTCAGCACCTGTAACGTCTATAATGCCAGACGCAAGCGTTAAGCTGCTGTACTTCGCATCTGAACTCCTGTTTGTTTTTAAAATGTGATGACCATTTTGCAGTTTTGAGGAGTGTAGCCTCAGGTCTAGGTAGGAGTCATGAAGGCAGTTCCTGTGAAAATGAGGAGAAATAGATGGTTCCCTCCATACCCCTGGCCCTTTCAAACATCTTGGGAAAGAGGTCTTGAAAAGTATCTTCAAAAAAAAAACTTTTATCAATAAAATAAATCTTTTTTTTTTTTTTTTTCTATGACCTTTGTTTTTGCCTGCATCTCAGTCATTGGTGTGCTGTTTCCTCCCCAGCTTTACTGCTTACTATTAGTGCCTGTTACAGCACTGCATGAAGTACTACTAAGTATATCCAATTGTGAGCTGAACATCAGGATAAGAAAGATAAAGTGTTCCAGGACATGTGATAGGTTTCATTGAAAACTATTGCCTTCAACCCAAAATTAAGATTTGCTTCAGTGTTTCTTCTGTTTCAAATCTCTGCAGTCTGAGTCATACCCAGGGCAGGAAGGAAATGCTCTAGGTACAGGGTGTCCTCTGCATGCTTGTCTTTTGTGGTGCATGTGGAGGTTGTCAGAAATTGTGTGTCAACCAGGCTGAGAGCACACACGGAGACTCACATACTAACTGAAGTACTAATACAAGCACTTATCAATTATTTCTAAAGTAGTGTTGTGTTTTGTTTTGGCAAAGGATGTTCAATAGAAAGTTGAAAATCCTAAGCATATTATAAAGAAGGGAGAAACAGCTCTAGTGGGAAAAAAAAAAAAAAATGACACGATTGAGTGTTGCACTGAACATGTCTGGCATTCCTGGTTTTTACCAAGAACATGAGAAATGCTGGGACTTATTTTTTTTGTTTTAATCTTGAATAGATCCTATCTCCTCGTGCCAGGAGCCTGAGGCTTTAAATCAGGAGTGACATTTGCCTCAGAGTTACATCTGTTCTAAATATCAGAATGCCTTTTCACTGAAATTAGATCACTTAAAAGCCCTTTACCTTTTTGTGTGCCTATAATGCCCTTAAGACCTTCCCAGCAAGAGTCATGCATTGATTAGCTTTCAGAAACATTATAGAAGTAACTGTATGTGTAATGGACGATCATCTCTGTGGAATGACTACTTTCTCCTTTGTTGCCAGTAAGGTTTGTTCTGCCTTGGGTCGCTAGGTTTGCTAATTCTGTGCCGACTGCTGCAGCATTTGGAGTGTCCGTGTGCTCTTGTTTGCTGTAGGTCAGAACACTGAGTGAAATAGTGCCACTGTCATTCGGACAGTCCAAGTGCAGCCCAGTCAAGATTTACTGCTTCATTCTTCAGATGTTTTCACATCTGCTATTTCCCATGTAGCTATTCACCCAGGACAAAGTATCTCGAGATCTCAGTTGAATTGACACTTGAAATTCTTTATCTCCTTTCGAGAAGACTTGTTCCCAACGACTTTGGTACATTCTAGTAGAACCTTTTTTTTTCATTCCTGCATTATTGGAACAATTTGTCCAAACTAGAAACCATTTCCACTTAGGTAATCTTGCATCTTTTTCTCACCCAGCTGTCTTTACTAGGGCATATTGGATTAAATTGTAATTTTTGAATGAAACATGTCTTTCGTGTTGTTACATACACATTGTTGCACTAGGCAGCCATTCTAGATGACTTGAGCAGTCAACTTTGTTGTATCTCACAGCTGAGACTTTGGAAGAGCTTGAATCTGAAGAACCTGGGTGTTCCCAGTATTTAGCATAAAATTTACAGCTAGCATTAATTGTTATGATTATGTATGCATGTGGCCTTCCTAAGTAATGTAATTGATGACCTCTTATGATGAACTCAATACGTGATTTGTCAAGGATAAAATATTGTTGCGTTTGCATACCAAGCTGTTATCCAGCTTCTGCCTTTCTCCTTACATCTTTCTTTCAGGAGATGTATTTCAGGAGAAGCTATATTCCTTTTCTTTGTGCATGTAAAAGAGTTTCTGAATACAGATGAAGTTCTTCACAGTGCTTGCTGAAAAAAAGTGTCAGCACAAGATGTATTTACAACATGTTTTGAAAAGGGATATAATAGGATTTCTTACAGAAAAATAAAGCAAAGCCCTCAACAAACTGGAAGCTTACCTTACTGAAGCTCAAGCCTAGATAGTTTGCATCTCTGTAAATATTCTAATGGAGACATTTGAGGGACATGGGTGTGATTATCATTATGTCATCATGATAATGTGATGCAGAATCTAGGTAACTGACAGGTGTGGATTTTTTTTTTGGTTAAACAGATTACAGAACCTGCTGAACAGTAGCTGTTAATACTGTTTTGATAAGTGTGAGTGTGTATGATAATTAAGAGAGCTTGGCTTTTCCCCTGATTTGTTGAAGGAAAATACCAAGTACTTAGGATGTGGGGAAGCAGTCATACTAGCACGGCTGCTGCAGACCATCGTACAGTCGTTACTCTACATTTAGAGACCTATATGTCAGGAAAATCACTAACTTAAAATCAGTTTTGCATGGGAAATATGTGCCTTACCTATGCAGAAATAAGTGAACTAGCACAAGAATTTAATCTTTACTCAACTTCCACTTTAACTGTGGAAATAACAGTAGCAACCCCCTCACTGCTGGCCAAATGTTGTCCTACATTGGCTGTTTTTCACTGTGGAAAGCACTTGAAATACCCTACTGAATATTAAACTAACTTGCTGGTTCATTTTTATCCTCTTCAGCTTAACAATACAAGACGGGGGTTTTCTTTATGCTGTGTAGCCCAGCATCTGGTGAGATGGTTGCTACGTGCATGCTCAGTGGAGCTCAGGGGCTGCAGAACAGACCCGGGAGAGCGAGTGATTGAGCACTTTCCAGTAATTTTTACTAATGGCTTGCTAATGCAACATTCCTATTCCTACGGTGACCTTTAATTGAGGCTGTTAAACGTACTGTTCTCAAGTTGTCTTTGAAGTTCTTCTGGCAGTGCATTGATCAACTTGTCCTGCCAATTGAAGGAAAAGAAAGAACAAAAAGGGCACACAGAGCTACATAAAACTGGCACTGCAAGGAAAATAATTGACTGAAAGGAGGCAGATCAGCACTGGCAGATCAAATTGACTGGAAATACATATTTGGACTATTTCTAAAGTTTTATTTGAAAATACTCAAGAAAAGTGAATGTGTAGAGAACAAAAACAGACCTCCAACCCTCCTCTTCTGCATAAAACTTTCCTTTTCTCTCATCTCTGAAGTATTCTGCTTTGCCAATAGGCCTGAAGAGAAACAGCTGTTCCAGTTTTGCTTAGGCTTGCAGTGATCGTTGTGAGGAGCTGCCAATTCCCAGCCCTCCATGGTCAGGGAGAATCGAACAGTTTGGAGTTGTTGGTGTCCCCTACACTTCTCTGCTCCTGCGTCACCTGGATTATAAACTGTTTTCTGCTTTCGGTCTTGGCGTTGTATTTCCATTTTTATCGGTGCTTAGAGGACATGAATTCAGTCACTACGTGTTAGGCTGTTGTCAGGCTATGCTCCTGCATTCCATACAAAGTGATTTAACACCACTTTGGCTGATATGGCCAGCTTGAGCAGATAAGTTAAGCATTAGGATAGAGTCAGTGAGAACTGTGAGTGGAGAAAATTAGAATGTGTGCAGTGCTGAGATTCTTTCCAAAGCTGCATTCTGAAATAACCTTGTATTTTTAGACGATCTTCCTTGCTTTAAAAACACAATGCGTAATGACATTATGTGATATTTAACTATTTTCCTCTGGCACCTCTCCAGTCTGGGAATTCTTTACACCACACACATAAATAAACTATGAAGCTCTTTGCCACAAGGCACTTTGGAGGCAAAAACTGTAATTGGGTCCCAGAAGGGATTAGACAGGTTCTTGGGGAAGCTCCTTCCATGCTATGGAATGTGATAGCTGAGATGATACAGAATGTCTTAACTGTTGACTGCTACAAGTTGTATGATAACACCATAAACATTATGGTGTACGTCCCGTATATTATACTAACTTCCTAAACATTTCCTGGTAGCTGTTGTAACGGGAAGAACTGGGCCAGGCAGAGTTTTGATCTGATGCAGAATGATATCTGATCAAACCGTGTTCCAGATGCCACACTTCATTGCTTGGACCGCACCTCATTGCTTGGAATGCTTAAAAAGCTGCGAAACACTCAGTGAAACACCACATCGCATTTTTGATTGTCTCAGTGTTTGAAATGGTACTTCTGGAAGTTTGAATCATTCAAGGCTTTGCCTTGATTAGTAGGTCTTGCACTTTAGAAACAACTGTAGCACCCAACATAAGCCTTAGTTTTTCAGTTTTGGGTGTGAGTAGGGAGTGGAGCTGCATATAGGTACGTGAACACACATGATCATTAGACAATTGCACTATAATAATAACATTTTTTATCTCAAGCTGGTTACATTTTCAGTTCATAGGCATCTATGTAGATCAGATCAAAAGCCCTTTCAAGTGAGAGTGCCTCCATTGACTTCGGTGATCAGTTTATATCACCTGGGCTGTTGGTTAATATATTTAAAAACTGAAGTGTATTTATGTATATAATAATAAATATATTTTTTTGTTTATATGTATAAACATGATAAGAACTAAATATGCTTTTCTATCACTGTCACTGTCAGCAGATGCTGCTAGAGCTAGGTTGTACAAGTGGGACAGATGTTTTGGGAGACTGCTCACAGATGCAAACATTTGGTCATGCATTTAGGAAAGTTTGCTGAAAATGCAGGATATAAGCATTGATTAAAACTTAACCTTCTAATACTTTAAAAGAGCGTTCAGATTATTGCCAATGGCAGCAATGAAGAGCATCACTGTTGTGGCTCAGAAGAGATCATTTTGTAGTAAATAATGCGGTCCGTTAAAATGTGTGCGTGTAATCCAAAATAGCAATACAATCACAGCTTTTATTATTGACGCAAAGAATTTTGACCTTTAGCCATTTATCTGCTTGTTACTCTCAAAGATGTGACAAAACATCAATCCAAAACAATGCTGCCCTTGAAGGGTGTTTATGGGGGTTTTGTAGTAATGCTAAATCAGTTTCTCCTGTGTGCATCAGGAGCTGAGTTTCTTCACGAATGTATTTATTTTCCTGCTTTGGAGGGTAGAAAACCTGACTCCAAAACCCAGCCAGATGTAGATATTTTTATTTAATAGTCTTTGTCTCCACGAGTTGAAATGTAATTTGTGCACCTATTACTATTGCTGGATGTCTTGAAATGTAGGTGAACTTTGACTCCATCTTCCTATGCACACCCCTGATTTCACATACTCTTAGTGAAAGTTTGGGATTGCTGAACATTCTTATAACCAGTCTATGTGCATTGTATAAAACCTGGGGTTCTGGATCTTCCTTTTTTGAAATCTATATGCATTTATTAAGTATATATGCTAGTGCACATGTCTATTTGTATTAATATGCATATACTAAAGGAACACTGAATATTATTCAGTCTACAAAATGCTAGAACTGTTGATTCCTGTCCCTAGAAGTATACTACATTTTAAGCAAAAGTCATCAAATAATTCCTCTTCCTCTGCTTTCACAGTATGATGATTTTCTAAAATGCCAGTGATTCTGTAACGAAGTTCCCCCAGGAGACAACAAAGATGATGGTAGTTATAAAGATGGCTGTGTACAGCTTTTGCAAGAAAACAGTGCTGATAAGCTGCCATTGTTTAGGCTTGCTGACTGCCTGCTTGCTCCGAAGTTGTTCTGCCGTGGTAGTGAAAACTACGTGGTTTTACTCTGATTTTATGCATGTAGTGTCATTTTATTTATTTCATTATTAAAAAAAATGTTTCCAGATTGACTGATAAAATTTTATTAGGTAGGCTGACTTGGCCATTCGTTATATTGTCAAGATGATGACCATCCTCCCTGAGAAAATAATGTGTTTACTTTGGTCTAGGTTTTGAAGGTTGGCGTAGTGTGTGCAAATCGTACAAGAGTTTACCATAATTTGAAGCACTTCAAATACAAGTTGTATGTGGATTGCAGCTCCATTACCAAGTTGGATGGTGTTGAGGATGAACCAGTTAAAGACACAGTCGAACGGCTGTTCAGTCACCTGGAAGACACAGGGTGGATTCAGGAGGTATGACCAAGTTAGCTGATGTATCCTTTTTCAAGGAGACAAAATAAAGCTGAGATAAAACGTTTCATTTAAGTGTGAAGTTCTGAATTATTGGTCTTTGATAATAAGAACTCAGCTTAACCATTCATCTGCTTCTGCCGATCGAGTCTCTCAAACGGTATGCCTGCTGCTTTCATGTACGGTTTCTATCAGCTTCTGACATTAAGCTTCTTGGCAGCTGCATGATCTCTGGGCTGAGCTGGGCAGGCTCTTGTTTCATCTGAAAGCAGCAACACAACAAACTCAAGCTGTATGTAACTCATGAAGACTGGAAACGCGTACATGAGGCACAGCAAGAATACTTTTCGCTTTACGTTGAGTACTTTGGCTGTTTCAGAAACGCTTTATGAAGTATTTTAAGGCAACTTGGAGTAGTGTTGCATTTAACAAGCTTTTGGGTATCTTTGCTTCTGAGTTGTTATTGGCATGCTTGTTAATGTATTGAAGAAAAACACAAAAAGCATTCTTTGTGTAATTCAGTTATTAAACCTTGATCAAATAATACAAGTTCTATTTGATTTGCAGAGATACAATGATCTTGAAAACTACATGAATGATGCAGACGATTTCCAAGAAGAAAAAATGGATTAACTCGTCATATTGCTCTTTGAAAGACGTCTTGTAAAGAACTGAATGACCTGTTTTATCTGCGTGCACTTTATCTCTGCCTGGTCTTCAGTATTCCTTTTAGGCTGTATTATGCTTAAATCCACGTGTCTGTAAACCACCGTGTAAGAATGTGCTGTATCTTCTTTTCATCTGTGTAAATAATAACCCGAAGTTTTAACAAATGGGTCTTTCTAGTCTTACTGCACAGGTCACTCTAAGTTTCCTCTTATTCTTAAGCAAAGAGATACCAAGATGTTATTTTTGTGAAATAAATCTTCTGTCTACCTATACTGAGCTGCATCACAGGGAAGGTGGGAGATGCTGAGACCTTTGCAAGTAGGGGTATTTGGGAAGGTGAGGCTATGTTACACAAGAACGTATGACTTGCATTGTACCTTCAGTCATTTAGAATGATAGTTACAATGAAAAGGACCCAAATGCAAGGATTTATTTCCCCTCTGAGGTATCACTGTAGACTGTTGCAAGGCAACAGAGGAACTATTCTGCAGTTCTGACTACATTTGCAGCACAATAGTCATTCCTCTCTTTAGAGACTAGGTGATGAGTCACTTTATAGGCGTCATACCGACTGAGTCTGGCTTAGCCATCTAAATGAACACTTGGGCCCACAATGCTGTCTCTGATACACAACTGAGACAACTTACTGAGATTTCAAATGTCAAATTATGTTGTACAAACATAATAGCAACAACTTGCAGTAAGTAAACAATTAAGAGAATGGATTAGTGTGGCCATGCAAGCTAAGCAAGAATTCTTCCAGCATGATCTGACAACAGAAAGTGGGAGTTACTCAGAATCATGATGCATGGCTTACTGTGGGGCACGGGGAGTAGATTTTTGAAGAGCTGGGAAGGGTTAAGTGCTATATGGTTCGTTCTGTCCCTTCACTTTGTGCTGCATATAAAATTAATTATATGTAGCCTACGAGAAGGAGCAGGGCACAGGGTTTTGAATCCAGCTAGGGACTGTTCTTATCTTTCTGTATGCACATACTTTTATTAGTCTGTTGTGGCTGAGCAGCTTGGTAAAATGGACAATACAATTAACTCTCCAGATTTTTTTAACAAGTTGCTTTCTCAGAAGTAAAACTAAAGAAGCCTGATTTTTCACGTATTTGTCCATCAGAACTCCTCGTGCTTGATATGCCACGTTACTGGTCACATGCTGATTGGGTGGGCAACTACTGCCACATGTACCTTGTCATGGTCAGAAGCTGCTGGCTTTTTTCTATAGGAACTGTAAATTTGTCATTTAGTAGTTTTTTTCCCAGCATTAATTGTAAGTAATGAAGTACTTTTATATCTTAAGGTGTTGAAACTCAGCAATGGGTTTATGTGGTGGTCGAATGAGCCAAAGCTGTCAGTTTTCTATTATATCATGTAAGTAACAAGATTTACAAACTCTGATGAAAAATCCCAGTAAAGAGGATGAGACTTGCCCTCAAGTAAATTTGTACTTGAAGACATTATTTTCATACCTTAACTGTCAGTTAAATATGTAAATATTCTGAGATTTTATATATCATATTTATCTCCCTGGTTACCAGAGCTGAAGTAACTTGTGCTTTCTATTCTCTTTCCTTGTCCATCCCTGTTATTCTGGGACTGTTGGTGGGAACACACCCATCAACTTAAAATTACTGAGGAATCAATCTCAAGCATATCCCTTTTAAGAAAAGCAGTGCCCCTTGAAAACCTGACTTCTTTCTGTTAACGAAATCTCTTTTGTACACTTTTGTTGGTACCTCTAAAATAATGACGTTTGTTTGGTGTAATGTATTCTCATGAAAGAAAACTGTTTTGAAATTAATGGGGATTGTACCGCTTAATGGTGTGCACTTTCATAGATGTTTCAGAATAGTTTTAAATTCTGCTGCCTTCTGAATTTTCTGAAAGCTCTAGGAAACGATTTTTATGTAAAAAAAAAAAAAAAATGCTGTTAGAATGAACAGTCAGTTTCTCATTTTGCCACGTCTAACCTGAATACTACCAAAATAAATAAATAAATAAATAAGTTTGGGAAATTCTGGCTTTTTGAGTATTTGTAATATTTCAACTGCATCTACATTTAGATTGAAAATTGTCAATTTATTCCAGCGATGAATTTTGCTCATTCTGGGATTTTTGCATGGTTGGCTCGTTGGTCTAGGGGTATGATTCTCGCTTAGGGTGCGAGAGGTCCCGGGTTCAAATCCCGGACGAGCCCTTGTTTTTCCTCCCCAGTGCACAAACTGGGGGGTGGAATATTATTGGATGTGAGGGCAATCTGGCTGCGGTATCTGTCACCCCATTGATTTCCAGGGCTGATTCAGCTGATCTGGCAGGCTAGGGGGGTGTCCCCTTCCTCCCTCACTGCTCCCTGTGCGTCCCTCCCGACCTTCCCCGATAGAGACCCTACAGTTCATCAGTCAGAGGTATAGGGTAGCTGCACTCCCCTGCAAGAAACAAGCTCAGCCATTCTGCGGTCCCAGATCATGTTTCTCACCTCCTCTTCATTTGCATAAAAAGTCTCTGAGCTACTTACTTCTTTCTTTCTCTTGCAGGCAGTTTTTTGTTGTTTTTTTTTTTTTTCCAGTCATGCAAAAGTTCTTGGAAGAAAGTGCCTCCGCCGGCTCACCGACTTTGCCTGTGACATCACTAGCTGGACCAAGAAAATGCTACTGAGACTAAGAAAATGCCTCGAATTGACATCACTGATTTCTATGTCAGCAGGAAACTGATAACTTCAGCTGGCTTGGCAGGGGGCTGACAAAATGTTTGTGTGTGTATAACCAGGCTTCACTATTCCTCTCACCGAGATTAGAGGAAGTGATAATATTTTTGTGGCTGTTGTTTTACCTGAAGAGGTTCTACAAGGCAGAGAACGTGAAGTATCATGACATCATGTTTACATTCATCTTCACCACAGGAAATGAAAAAATTGTTTAGAAGAGACATTTATGTGAAAATTCAGGTCAAATTTTCCAGAACAGGCTGTATGTAAATGCTAGCACTTGTACAGCGTGTAGTACTAAGAGGGCTCACCCCCCCCACCACCACCCTCCCCCCCCCCGAAGTTTTTGGGTCCAATTGCAGCAAGGATATTTGTAATAGAGAAATGCAAACGTCAGCTGATGGGGGAAGTCAGAAATCCAGCCGGTCTTTCACAGTTCCTTTTCTACTCCAGAGATTTTGAGTGGATTTAGACGGTGAGAGGATATAATGCTTGTACTGAGAGGGCATTTTTAATTGTCTTTAGCGTGAGTTTTTGAAGCAGTAGCTCTAATTAAGATAAAGTAGCTGTCTTCATGGAACAATGAAGAAAGATCAGTATGTGATTAGACTTGGAACAGGTGATTAATGATCATACTTGGAAATTACTTTAGCTCCTGTAGTGTTTGAATAATCTGATCTAGTTGAAGTTTTGTAGCCCGGGACTATGATAATGACAAAATTCATACGCGATGCTTATGCATGGGATCAGCCTTACAAATGTGGTGTGCTTTTGGGAGATGAGGCCCTTTATGGTCTATATTCTGTGTCCAATTCTTGCAGGGAAGTTTGAAAAGAAGTTGTTTTTCTTCCCTTGTCCCTCAGTTTTCGGGAAAAAAAAATCATTTGTGGATCAAGTGGAATGGCAAACTTCACTAATAGTAGATAGCTGATGCTGCCTTTTTCTTTTTTTTTTTTTTTTCCTTTTATTAGACAGTGAAAGCTTCTGTTTTCCAAAAGCAGCTATTTCTAGTAGTTCAGCAGGCAATTACAGGCAATTCCCATGCTTAACTCCTCTAGTTTACTTTTATTTGGATAAATAAAGGCTTGTAGTTTTATCCTTCTTTAAGTCTTCCTGGATAAACAGAGTGGGTGTGTTAGATAAACACATGTACATACAGCACCACTCCAAGAGAAATACCCGGCACACATGAAATATACTTTATTAAGACGACTTGCTGATTCTGCTTTGAGAAATAATAAAGATCAAGTTCTAATCTGAATTTCGAGGTGAGACAAAAGAAAGACAGAAAATATGATTGATGGGCCAAGGAATAATGTGAGAAATATGTGAAGTGGTATTGAAAGAGCCTGATGATAATGCCCCCTTCGTGGGCTACACTTCCCTGAATAGTTTATGTGAATTTGGGTATTTTTCTCGGTAATAAGGGATGGTATGGGTTGTTTTTATTTTGTTTGTTTGTTTGTTTTCCCTGTTATTTATTAACATATAGACACAGTTTCTTTACACTTTTCTGCAAATTGTATTCTTAATTCAAAAAGGTGTGTGTGTGTGTGTGTGTGTGTGTGTGTGTGTTCAAGATGGCTTATTTTACAGTTTACACAGAGCCTTGTGCCCAGACTTTGAGGACATGAAAAGTGACCCAGGTGCAGTCAGATTCTGCTCCAAAGCTTAGCAATTGAGCAGGCGAGCTGCACAGTGCATCCTAACAGCGTGCCCAGCTGCAAGTACATTTATCACATTATTTATAGCAGTAGTCATTCAAAATGGCTAAGAACCCTCTGAAAAACAAATAATGGGAATGGCTGAAAATGTATAGCCCTAGTTAGTCTTCCACAGGACAGTTATTAAACACATGCCATTTTGGTGGAGTTAATACAACTTTGAAGGACTTTGATACGTGATTTCTAAACAGAGACAAACGAGGTGTGTGCCTAGATTTAGGCGTGGGCTCACGTTTTTAGGCGACAGAGGTTCAGCGTAGTCATTTTCTTCAATTTTTGGTAAGTTATCAGCACAATGGGACTTCCACGGTGAGAAGTCCCGGCCGAGAAGCCAGCAGCAGGAAAGGTTTGCTCACCCAGTGGGGGCTGCTGGCTTGGGAAACTCAGAGCTGCAGCAGCAGGAGCAAATTCACACGGAAAAATACTCAAGGATGACAGCTCACATAAGCCTACAGTATCATTTCAAGAGGTCACAGATGTTGGCATAGGGGATAAAAGTAATGAATTATTCAGGACCCATTATGTTAATGTTTCATCTCGTGTGGTTTTATGAGCACACATATGACACGATCACAAGTGACGTTAGGATCATGTTCAGAACCGTCTGCTTTTAAGAAAACCGACAAGTAGCCGGTCCCAAAAATGATACCTGTTTACAGGAGCTGGTAGCATTCGGCAGCGTCTCCCGGACAAAAGTTGTGAAGCTGAAGGATGGATTTCGGGTATTTCCTTCTCAGAAACACCAGGGGCAGTCTTTGCTGTGTATTGCGCGGCTGGGGACTCGCAGCCCTGCAACCAAGCCGTCTCTCGCCCTGGAAGCGGTCTGTATTAAACCACAAAACACATCAGATGCTGCTTAGCAAAAAGTGAATCTTAGACATCTAAAGTTACAGCTCAAGAATCTTTGTTTTGAAAGACCGTTCTCTGAGATCTGCAGAAACTCACAGGAGAGAGGATTCCTGCAGCTACCCAGGTATCTCCCTGGGCAGCACCATCGCTTTCGTGTGCCCACAGCAACTTCGAAACCCCCATCAAGATGTCATTTGAAGTGCCCTTGCTTATTTTTCATGAGATTTGTGTTAATGTGACACGTACGGTCTGTGGCTGACCCTCCTAAACTCAGCAGTGACATCTGAGCTGTAACGAATGAATAAAAGCCCCAGAGAGGCCTGAAGCAAAGGTAACATTGTCTATTATTTTACAAACAGAAAAACGTCCATTTTTTTCCCCCAGTGCCAGCCCATTGTTCTCAACAGATGCAAGCTACCATTACGTATCAAATAATAACCCACTCTTCCTCAGTTGTTCAAGGTTAAGCAAAAAAATCCCTTTTTCCTGTTAGCAATAATGCCTTCCTCTGAACGCAGCACATCCCCAAACCTGGCGCCCGCGGACACCACCCCGCAGTTAGGAAGCGAAGTCTTTGCTGGGACAGACATGGGCCCAAACACCCAGGTCCTGGGAACCCACACAGGTGTTTTGGTGCAACCTGGAGGAGATGGGGGTCACACAAATGTTTCCCATATGCCCAGCGCTGTGTGTTGTCTGTGTGTTTGGGGTGAGTTTAAGGACTGTGTTGTTTTATCAGTGGCATTCAAAGGGGTTGTGAGCAGGACTTCGGGAGATAAAAACACCTGAAAGGGTCACTGTTAGTTGTTCCTCATCCTCAGCTTGCTGCTCTCGGTATGGTGTAATGGAATTGGCGTGGTTTTCTGATGGGCCGACTCATCAAATGAGACAATGTGTCCTTGTGTTAGGGGCTGTGGGGTCCTGAAAGGTCTTGTGTTAGGACTGAAAGCTTGGCGCTTTTGCATCAGGCTTGTGTCTCCGTATGCTTAGGGCCATTTTTATTCCCAAAGAGGTGTCCCCGTGGTGGCACAATGGTGTGTAGCTTTAATAAACCTGACCAGCTCCCAGCTATTCCTGTGTCCTCCTTCACGGCTCACCTGCAGCAACACGGGGAACCTGTTGGCTGCTGGTTGCAGCCTGGATGGTGTCGGGGCCACTTGGCCACCCCTGGTTTTAGTCTGGAGAAGAGGAGGCTCAGGGGAGACCTCATTGCCCTCTACAACCACCTGAAAGGAAGCTGTGGGGAGCTGAGGGTCGACCTCTTCTCACAGGTAACCAGTGCTAGGACTAGAGGGAATGGCCTCAAGTTGTGACAGGGGAGGTTCAGGTTGGAAATGAGGAGACAGAAAGAGCAGTCAGGCATTGGGACGGGTTTCCCAGGGAGGTGGTGGAGTCACCGTCCCTGGGGGTGTTGAAGGAAAGTTTGGACCTGGAGCTTGGGGACATGGTTCACTGTGTGACAGCGGTGGTAGGGGGGTGGTTGGACCGGATGATCCCGGAGGGCTTTTAAATCCGAGGAGACAGCAAAGAGAAGCACCAAGGCTGTGACTTTCCCAGGAAGGAAGCAAAGTGCCAGACACCCAAAAAGCTCCCACCAGAGCCTCCCCTCCCCAAACCTTCCCTTACACCCCCCCCCCTTTCCCCTTCCCAGCGCAAACCACCCTCTCCCAGCACCCAGATCCCCCCCCCAGCCGGCTGCCCACCTCCCACCCCTTCCCCACCTCGGGCTGAGGTCGGCGGGGCGACATTTCCCTCTCCTTCCCCGCCTGCCTCCCTCCCCTGCGCGGCCGCTGGGAGGCTCCGGCGCTCGGCCCGGCCGCTCGGTGCCACCCGCCCCCCGCCCCCGCAGCGCCCCGCACCGCGGCCCCGCACGCACCGCGGGCCACGGGCAGCGCCGGCAGCTCCGGCAGCCGGAGGCGAGCGGAGAGAGAGAGAGAGGCAGCGAGCGGGCGGCACCCACCGCCAAACCCAACACCCCCCCCCCCCAACCCTCAGCCGGGGATGGAATATACAAAAAAAAACACAAAGGAAAAGTGGCCGGAGCGTGCCGGGGGCAAAATGCTGGAAGTTTGTAAGTGCAACTCGCCGTTCGTGATCGCCGTTTGAAGGGTTGGTTGGTGGTTCTGTATTTTTTTATTATTATTATATTTTTTTTTTTTTTTTGCCGTGCTTTTCTTGAAACTGTACTTGAAACTATTCGCTCGCCGGGAGCCGAAGGGAAAGTATGCGAGAGGAGTTCTCTGCCTCGGGTTGGCGGCTCGCTGCTTTATTGCTAAGAGGGGGGGAAAGGAGCGCTGAAAGCAAGACGGATTTTACCCAGCGGCTGGATTAAGCGGAGGCGAGGCGTGCTCTGGCAGCCCGCTGCCTGACATTGTTCCCGAGCTGGGCTCCGTCCCCCCGGCTCCCGGAGCTGCCCCTGGGCTGCAGCCCCTCGGAGCCCGCACCGAGAGCCAGGAGCGGCCGGCGCGGAGCGAGCAGGAGAACGGATCCCGCACAAAGACCAAAGTAACCCCAGCCTCTCCTCCTCCTCCTCCTCCTCTCCCGGCTATTTGCACATCCACGGAGGACTTTATACAAATACCAACAACAAGCCAACGAGACACCCGCTGCACCGGCCGCGGAGAAGATTTTGGAGGGGGGTGGCTGGGGAGGGGGGGGGGGGGGTCGGCTCCGTGCCGCTGAGCCCCGCGACCCCTTTTCCCCTGCCTGAATCTCCCCCTGAAGGAGCGACCCCCCCCCCGGCCCCCGGAATGAAATAAAACCAATAAACCTGCCAAGCCCCACTCCTTCCCCAGGGGGATCTCCTTTCGCCCGGGGATCCCTTTTGGAGGCAGCGGGTTAATTTTCTAATTTTTTATTTTTTTTCCCCCCTTCTCCCGCCTGCCCCCCCCACCCCCCCATAGACCCCCATCCCTCCCCTTTCACCCCCGACCCCCTCGGCCGATGGTGGCCCGTCCCTAGCACCCCCCCCCTCCCCTGTTTTTCCCTTTTTTTTTTTTTTTTTTCTCCCCCCAAAAACACCACCCCCGGCTCGAGGGGGGACGGGGCGGCGGGGGGGTCTCTCGGCCCCCCTCGGCGGTGTGGGGTCGCGGGGCCTCCCCCCCTGCCTTCCCCGCTCCATGCGGCGCTGAGGCGGCGATGGGCGACACGGCTCCCCCCCAAGCCCAAGCCGCGGGGCTGGGGGCCGGGCTGCTGGGGGGCGGCGGGGGCGGCCCGGCGGCCCCCCGGGTCCACAGCGCCATCGTGGAGCGGCTGCGGGCCCGCATCGCCGTGTGCCGCCAGCACCACCTCAGCTGCGAGGGGCGCTACGAGCGGGGCCGCGCCGAGAGCTCCGACCGCGAGCGGGAGAGCACCTTGCAGCTCCTCCACCTCGTGCAGCAGGGGCAGGGGGCCCGCAAGGCCGCCAAGCACCCCAAGGCGGCCGCAGGAGGAGGAGGAGGAGGAGGAGGAGGAGGTGGAGGAGGAGGAGGAGGAGGAGCGGCCGCCCCGTCCTCCGCCGCCGCCGCCGCCGCGCCCCCCGACTACCACCAGCACCTCCTCAGCAACGGCGGCGCCAACGGGGAGCAGGCGGCGGGGGAGCAGCGAGCATCGGCCCTGCTGGCGGTGAGTCACGGCGCCCCCTGACGGGCGGAGGGGGGCGGGATGGGGGCAGCCCCGGCCCTGAGGCGGGGAGGGGTGAGGGTGGTGGGAGAGGGGTGGTGGTGGTGTGCTTCGTGTGTGCTCGGTGGTGGTGGCACCCCCAGGAGTGTCCTGGTGATGTCCTGCCGCGAGGGGACACGCCAGGTGTGGTTCAAGTCCCTCGCCGCCACGGTGGTGACAGCCCTCGTGGTGTCCCACCTGGCGGTGACAAGCCTGGTGTGGGTCACAGGTGCTAATGTTCCTCGTTGTGTCCTTGCCGCCGGGGCAGTGACACCCCTGGAAAAGTCTCCTGAGTGCCCCCTCATGATGTCCCGCCAGGAGGTGACACCCCTGGTGCCACCATGGTGGTGACGCCCCTGGTGCCTGGAAGGGCTCTGGGGGCTTCAAGCTGCCTCGGCTTGTCCCCGAGCAGCGGTGTAAGGTGGCATTAAACTGCAGCTCACGCTCAGAGCCGTGCCCACGGCTTCGCACCTCAGGTATTGCGCTCTCGTTTTGTGCCTCTTGTGCTGCAGGTGGGCAGGCAGTGGTGAGCACCACGTGCAGGTGCCCCTGGCAGAGCTTTATGATCCCTGAGGTGGACAAGTGCTCGTGCAAGCAGAGCTCCTGAAGCTCCATCTCGCACCCGTGAGCCCCACCGGTGAGGGCTGGTTCGTTACTGTCACCCGTTGTGTTTCCCAGGGAGAAATTACAAGTTTTCTGCACCCTGCGGATGGCACGTTGACTTTTTCCAAGTTGCTCTGGAGGTGGCTGGGAGGCAGAGCCTTGCCTCCTGTTACTTCATGACAAGCCGCTCGTGTACCAGGCTTTCTGCCTTTCCCTCCAGCGTCCTTCCAGCATGTGCACACACGCGAAACATTACGAGGAGCGACTGCCCCCTGATAGGCCCATGGCTGCTGTTCGAGTGGCCCAAAATAGACTGCTCCCTCCCTTCCCGACAGAAACCTGTCCTTCTCAGTGCTTGGCGTATTCTAAAACGGGACCCTGGTGGTTATTTTCTCCCCTCTCAGCACTCCTGGCGCTGGGGGCTGCGGCTCCGTTTGGGAGGGCGGCGATGTGAGGGGTGAACCCGATGACAGTGGGGTGCTTTGGCCTGGCTCGGTGCTCAGGGCAAATCTCCCATCGCAATCAAGAAAGCCATTATCTTATTTTTCCAGTGTGTACTAATGAAACGCTTTGTGATTGTCTCGAGGAAAAAAGAAAAAAAAAGATTTTGCATAATAACGTACATCCCAGCAAACTCTGCTTTCTGAAGTCAGGGAACATCTGAAGTCAGGGAACAGGCCCGTGTGCTTTTTTTTTTGTTTTGTTTTGTTTTGGTTCTTTACTAGTTGTTACTATTATTATGAAATAGCTGGAGGCAGCTGTTCGAAACAGCTAAATGAAACAACTCCAACGAAAATACCGAAAGGTTTTCATCTTTGCAGTGCAGGGAGGTTGTCCGTGTTTCACTTGAGATCCTAAACCCGCTCTTTGCTGGACACTGCCCCCGTTCCACCTTGCACGCTGCCTCACCTCCCCGACAGCTCCAAACACGAGTGCATTTGGGTGAGGGCATCCCCCTCGCTGACAAAGTCCCCCTCGGTTTTGCATGCTCGCACTCGGCAGTCCTGCTGACAAGGTACGTGACTTCACCAAACGTGACATCTGGGGCCCCGGACCGTGTTTTGACACCGAAGAAGCGCTGGCTCATGAGGCAGCGCTGCTGTAATGGTATCGCTGCACATCGCTGATCCTCCCACTCTGTGCTCGGCACAGGCATGCTGCATTTGCTGCTTCGGCAGGGCTGCCTAATTAAGGAGCAGAGAAAGGCATCGGTCCAAAGTCACGTCTCTGCGTGATGGAGGCACATGTTCCCCTTACCGAGCACCCCTTAGGACATCATTGCATGTGCTGAAAAGGCAAGGGAAACCACACTGTGTCTGAGTGGGGTGAATTGGAGTGGCTGAGGGTCGGGCAGCAGGTAGCCCAGCGTTGTGCTCCTCTTCTTGAAAACTCAGAGGGCGGTGATGGGCCAGGATAATGACAGGGTCTTGCTTTGTTCTGGCCATAGGCAGAGGAGGAATTTGCTCTGCCAGTTATCCCAAGGGCACTTGAAAGTGGAAGGATGGGGCAGAGTAAGTTGCCTTGTGCACTATAAATAGATGTGGAAGAGCCATCTCTAAGGCAGCAGAATCCATCCTCTGGGGGTGTTCCCCAAGGGGAAATCCAGCAGAAGACTTGCTTGCGCCAGTGGTTATTGCTCTAATTTCAGCCTTTTTGCTCGGAGCAGATGGCAGATCAGGGGTGCGTGGGGTCCTGGAACATAGCGGTTCTGAGCATCGGTCGTGGGAGGTACAGCTCTGGCACGAGGAGGCACAAGACGAGAGCGTTTGTGCGAGTCTCACACTGAGGATGTGAGATTTGACACCTCTCTGACTCCACGGGGGGACTGCAAAGCTCCACCTGCCTTGCTGTAGCTCCACCAGTATAAAAAGAGCTCCACACACAGACAAGCGTGAAGGCAGCCCTGGCTCTCTCCGGGGAGTTCTGGCTATCAGGGCGCTCTTTGTTCTGCAAAATCCAAGACTGTCCCCACGCTTCCTCTGCTGAAAATAGCTGGGTTGTTTCCTTCGCTCTGCAGATCCCACTGCTCCTGTTAGGAGCGCGCCTGCCACGTTCAGTGGCACAGGATGGGTCGTTTGCTCGGTTGGACTCCAGAGTAAATATTTGAGACTCGATAACATTTGAAACAGCGTTCGCTTGAACATATCAAAGGGTCTGAAGTGATAATCTGATGCTGTTGATACCATTATTTGATAATTATCTGTCCCCAGCGGACAGTTTAAAACCAGCAGAAGAGCGTTTTTGGTGGGGTTGGGTTTGGGCTCAGTTTGGCAGCGTTACTTTGATTTTTGAGCAAGCAGCCTTGGCAGCAGCATTTCCTCCTTGGAGAGTGGAGGCCAGATTTTTGAGCTGGACTGCTGGGTGCGGGTGCATGTGAAAGAGAAATTTATTCTTCTGGACACGGCTAGGAAAGCTTTTGTGCTTTCTGCCTCCCTGCATTTCCCACGAGCTGACATGTGTTTATTTATCTGGTGGTGTTACTTTTCATGGTGCAGAGTGGAACAGAAAATATCCTGTCTTTTATACATATATCTGCATGTATATATGCGCCCTCCAGCACTTAGCTGTTTATATTCTTTGTGTTATATATAAACAGTTAGCTCTGGAGGGCATTCCTCAGCGGGTTAAGCGTTGAACTGGTGAGACCAAAGTTCTGCAGTCGCAAATCCCCAGCGGCCCTTCCTTCCCTTCGTTCCTCTGCCATGGGCTGAGCAGTGTTCATTTCACCCCGTGCAAGCGAGGAGCTCGCTTTCACAGGCATCAGGCTGTGTTATTCTGCTCAGGTTGTTCCGCTGCAGCCGTCACCCTGGTGGCCGATGTCTTCCTCCGAGTGTGTTAAGTGCTGTTTGTCACCGGTCCCAGGTGACTCGTTCGGCTTTTATCCCTCTCCAAGTCGCGCTGGATTTATTGTTGGAAGGATTGTTATTATTTTCTGTGCTCATAAGGATGACTGTGAACGCGGCCTGGTCCCCAGATGTAGTCCGCAAGCAGGTGAAAAAAAAAAAAAAGGAAAACAGTCCTGCAAAGATGGTGTAGCCGAGGAAGAGGGAAATGGACTAATTCCCCCTGCTCCCCTAAATTCTCATCAACAGCAGTCCAAATCTGGAATAGCCATGGGTTTGTCTCAGTCCCCTGAGGACATCCCTGGGAGACAGGGCTGCCCGGCTGGTGCCGAGAGCCAAGTTTTGCTTGTAAAACTTTGATTTAGGTGGTTGCTGTGTGTGGAGATCCTTTAAATGAGTGTAGAAACCCTGGCATTGTTTCCTAATAACTTTTTTTAATGATCTGTGCTGTACTTGCTGAGGTTTGGACTGCCGGCTTGCTGCTGGCCTGCCAGGGAGCCCTGCAAAGTTGTGTCATTTTCTGGTCTGGATGCACGCAGCTTTGGGAAGCTCTTTCAAAGCAAACAGGACAAGGTGATCAGGTGCAGTGGTGTTAGGGTGCGGGGAACAAGAGGGGACTGCAGCACGGACCTGTTCCTCGAAAGTGGGCTGGGACCTTTTTGATGAACCAAGCTCAGTGCCACACGACGAAACGTTCTGTGCGTGAGGTGGCAGAGCGCTGCCTGGGGCTTCTGAGGGATAGAGACGGTTTCTGTAGCCGAGACAGACGAAATGAGTCACGTTGCTTTTTGTGGGTCGAAAACTTTGATTTGCTGTCCCAGGCCTTGCTGCCTGCTGGGAGCCATTGGGGCAGGACGGACCTGGGCACCCCTGAACATCTCAGTCCCCCTTGGCTCCGAGAACGTTCTCGGCACCAACACCAAGGAGACACCCCGGGGGCTGTGTAAAGGTTATCATTTAATGAGAAGTTCAGCCAGTGAACTTGTTAAGCGTCTGCTAGTTTAGGAGCCCTTTCAGCCCTAATTCTCCAGCCAAATCGTTTACTTTGAAGCTTTTTAGCCTCCGAATGCATTTAATGAAAGTCTCTGCCATTCTGAAACTGTCTAACAGACTGTTTCCGCCACCAAAGTTTCTGTAGACAGCGAGCAGCTTGTAAACAGCTTGCCTGGAGGTGACGAGGTCTCCAAGGCCAACCCATGGCTCCTTAACTTCCCCGACTAGTACAGCTCGTCCTCTGATCCTGCTCTCACATCCCCTGCAGTGCTCAGATTGAGTCCCCTGAGCATAGCACCACGACGAAGGACGGTGAAACAGCTCCTGTTTCTTCTCTACTGAGAAATGTGACTCCAGCAGAAATGTTAGTCGCTCTGTGGGAAAATCTGAAGCTTAGAAAGGTGTGTCTGAGTCAGACCCAGAAGCTGCTTTGCTGAAACTTTGACTTATCTCGCTCCTATTTCTTCTCTCCTGGCAATGAGCACTGCCTGCAGAAGGTGTATGTGGTCTTCGGTTAGTTTGCAGTGACCAAAAAACCCCACAGCTAGGTTAGTCAGTTAGCAGGTTCAGAAAGACCATAACATGCTTCTCTTCCTCTTCTTAACTGCTGGCAACGGTCCTTCCTACCAAGATATCATCTTCAGAGGCCAGTTGTAGTCTGCCTTTCTTATCAAGCCTGTGAGCTGATGAAACTGAAACCTCACCCGTGTCTAATTACTGAAAAGAAGGGCTCCACCACGGTCCCCTTGACACCTTTGGGAGGGGTAATATCCCCGTTGCCCCATGTGTGCTGCACCTCAGGTGTGGTGTAGGCATTGCTGGAAGCTGGCAGCCTGCTCCAGCTGCCAGAGCATTGGGATAGAGGCAGTGGTCTTGGCTGCAGAAAAGAAGGAATTGGTGCCAACTGAAATGTGGATCACTTGTTCAACTTAACAGTATTAAGAGACTATTTTTTAATTTATTTTTTATTCTTTTTAGATGAAAGCACAAACTATTTACACCCCAGATTTCCCATGAGAAGCCTCCCATAGCCACCTGAGAGCCAACCTGTGAACTGGTCATACCTTGTCAAGTTCTTCCAAAGTATTCGTAGATGCAGGTAGTAATCCATAACTCTACTGAAGTGCCAACACTAAAACCTAGCGCAAAGCACTTACAACTCTCAAGCAAAAGTTCTTAGGTGAGCACACAGTAAACTAAAACCCCAGTGTTTCTACTCGGAGTCTAGGATCTGTTCAGCAGATTACTCCTGGTATTTCACTTCCATAAACCTCAGTTTCCTCTATGAAAAATACTATTTATCACCTTTGTAAAGCGCATTGAGATCTGATGGTGAGTTTTATGGCTTAGAAGCCAAGTTCATTATTGATGGAGCCTGAGACAGGATATCTGAACGTTTGCTTTGGCAAAGCTGCAGGCAATGTATATGAGTTGATGGATTCTTCTTACTTGACTTTTGTGTTTTGAGCCTTTGAGGTGCACTCCAATCACCTTTTCAGCCTTTGTCCCACAGGTATGAGGACTGGAAACGTAAACTCAAATGAGTCTTTTACATAATGATGTGACTCCCGGCTGGGTTTTTATTTGAGGCAGCGTGTTGCCCCAGACTCACAATGAAAGTGCAAGATGTGGCAGTGCTTCTTATGCTTCATATTTTCTTGCTTCACTTGCTCTTCATTCTGCATCAGTTTGTGCTCAAATTAGTCTCCCAATTAAGTCGGCTGCGTCCGAGCACTGCGTGCATTTGATGCTCCAGCAGACCGGGTGCAGAGTGGGACTGGAACTGAGAGCGTATACCGAAGTCATCTGCTTTCTGGTGAGGCTGCAGCTGCACCCCAGCAGTAAGTAGCAGGTGGGAGCCGCTTTGTCCTGCATATGCTGCCTCCCATTTGCTAGGAGAACGATCCTGTAGTAATAGGGGAAGGTTTGTGTCTATGGCTCAGGGTGGGAGGAAGGCTCAGAAGTAGTTCTTAATCAAATAACATGAACAAGCACAAAATTCCAACACAGTTAGTGAGGAATTATATATAAATTGATTTAATTTGTAAATACATCATGCCCCTGGCTTCACGCACAGGTGTTGCCATTTCCCTGACAAAATTCCTTTTGTTCAGAAATGGCTCCCGTAGCTATTTTTATCTGTGCCACTCATTTGTTGTGATGTGCTTTTAAGCCCAGCTGAATCGAGGTGCAGAGAAATTAGAACCAGTTAGAAATCAGCATGAAGGCACAGCGAGGAAGCAGCTCTTGCAAAGCTGTGTACCTGCTGCCCGAGCCTGACGCTGACTGAAAGAGACGGTAAGATCCTGGACGTGCAGATGAAACCCCAAGAAGTTTCATCTTGGCTACTCTGCTTTGAAACAAAACACGCCGTTGTGCAACAGCCGTCGCTGTGGTACCCTGGCGTTATTACAGAGCTCTTCAGGCACCTCCCCACCGTAGGTGTTACACAAACACCCAGTGAGAACCGTGCCCTTCCCTGCATACCTTAGTGCCTCGGGAGACAAGATAGACAAAGAATGGAAAGAGGAACAGAAGCACAGAAAGGTCAAGTGTCTTGCCCAAGGTCAAACGGCAGGTCAGTGGCAGAGCTGGGAACAGAGCCCAGATTTCCTGACTCCTAGTCCAGCGCTCTATTAATCATCCCCTCGCTTTGTGTTCTGCGGCCTGTTACTGGCCATAGGAAATGTGAGGAAGACTTTCCGACAGCTTCAGAGCAACTTCTCATTTTTGGAAACTATTGATCATCAGCACACTATTGAGATAAAGAGGTCGTGTACGGGACATGAGCACTAGGGGATTCAGAACTGAGTGCTCTAGGTATTGATTTCATTCCAGGACAGTGGAAAGCCATAATTTCATAATCCCAAACATTTACTCTTACTCAGATTTTTAAAGCCTTTTTCTCCTTACGTTGTGTACAAAGTGGCTTATTTTACAGAGTTACTCATCACAGTTAACTCCTACATCGGCACTTACCCTATAAATCATTTCTTCCTTGAAAACGAGTTACAACAGTTATTTAGTTAGCAGGACTTTTCTTCTCTGTGGAATTTACCAATGAACTAATTAAACAGTCAGAAAAGCAGAGAGTCAACAGTGCAGAGTCACTTGTAATTCTTACTTATTTTAATTCCTCACTGTAAGATGTGTTCAATTTTCAAAGTCTCTAAATGGAGTTATCTTGATCACAAAGTTAATTATACCTATGAGATTTTTTTTTTTCCTCCCCAAATTTTTGACTGGAGGCAAAACTCTGGTTAGGGTGGTAATGAGTTATCGAGAGTCTCTTGTAAACAATAGTATAATCACTTTCTTATAGTCATGGCAACAGCGTTTAAGCAATGAGCTTCCCGAACACAATGTGCACTGTCTCCACTGAATAGCTATTGCAGCGCTGAAGTGTATGCTGCTCATTTTCAGAGGTCTCAGGGATATAAATTATTCAGCAAAACAACACTGCTTCAGCAGGCGTCTTTGAATTTGTCGTGTTTTGTACTAGCCAAAGACGGGTGCGTAGCTGGGCTGATGGGGCTGTGTTTAATTCTGCTCCCGCTGAATTCAGGGGTGTCTGTCTCAAGCCCTTCCAGCACCGTGCTACCTGTCGGTGTCATGTTTGCCATCCTGAGAAATCTCTAACGGGGAGGGCAGAAGGGCTCAGGAGGATGCGTGCCGTACGGATGTGTGGTGTGAGAGGAGGTTGCTAGGTGCAGTATGACGAATTTCTTTTAATTAGCAAGGGGTTCGTTACAACAGGGCCAATGCCTTTTTTGACGCGGAGGGTCACCTGTGTTCCTTCTCAGCGGGCTGGGAAGGCTCCTCGGAGAGTGGATGGCTTCGGAGGAAGCTTCAGAGCTGAACCCCAAGACAAGGATTTGCCTCTGACTTTTCTGTTTATTTTGTTCTTTACAGCTCTCTCATTCAAATAACTAGACCTGGAGGAAAGACCTTGTTGGCAACAGTTGTTGTTTTGAGATGAGTCATTCCACCAGATTTCAGAAATGCCACCCCAGTGACAGTTGGCGAAAATGCTGCATGGGCTGTTCAGTTTATGTTTTTCACTTTGGAAAATCAGACCATTTATTTAGGGTTCTGTTGCTTTAGAAACCATCTCCAGACACTCCCAATTTCCTTTCCTTTCCTTTCCTTTCCTTTCCTTTCCTTTCCTTTCCTTTCCTTTCCTTTCCTTTCCTTTCCTTTCCTTTCCTTTCCTTTCCTTTCCTTTCCTTTCCTTTCCTTTCCTTTCCTTTCCTTTCCTTTCCTTTCCTTTCCTTTCCTTTCCTTTCCTTTCCTTTCCTTTCCTTTCCTTTCCTTTCCTTTCCTTTCCTTTCCTTTCCCTCTCTCCCCTTTCTTCCTGTTCCCTTTCCCTCACTGCTGTAGTATCTCAACATCTGAGCTTTCTAATGTTAATTCTGATCTGATTGGCCTCTCCCGAAACAGTTTGTGGGAAATACTATGGATGTGGCACTGTGGAACATCAGCCTAATGCAGGATTACGTTCTTTATTTCTGTAGATTATGCCAGTTTGTAGTCAATTATTCTGTTTTCCGGAGAAGTTCATTCACTGTGCTTCTTCAAGAGCTTTTGATTCCGCGTCCTTCTGAGCTAGATACTCTTGGTCCTCAGCACTGGGCTGCTTACCTCTATGGCCCGGTTCCCGGAAATAGTTATGCGTGTGCCTAATTGTGCACACATGGGTAATCACGCTGAAATCAAGATGTGTAGAATTAAGCAAGTCTAGAAGTATTTCCAGGGTTTGGTCTTTGTTCAACAAACAGGCCTCAGCCTGGCTGAAGCCCGCTATGTACTACCAAAATAAAGCTGAATTCAAGAGCAAGTAGCATATTAATTGTCAATTGACTTATTTCCTTAACACAGTTAATTCTATACTTTTAAATACTACTTTCAATTTTTCCTACAAATCCAGTCGCCCTTCCTTTCACGTTCATTTTCCCTCCTCACTGCACAGCTCCTAGCAGACCTGATCTGCTAGCCACACAATCCGCTTTCGTAATGATTCGAGTTCCTATATTTCTTTTTTCCTACCAACTTCGTGCATTGCCATGATGGCTCCTAGGACAGATTTTGGCCAGCTTTTAAGGAGAGGGAGAGTCAACAGTGTTTCAGACCTTCACTTCCAAGTGCAGTATTAAATATAATCCTTATAATTACAGCGCTGCCGCTTGGACCGCTGTAGTTCAGGCTGTGTCAATATGTCATCAAAAGCTCTCTTTCTCGGGAGCTGGAACTCAGTCTTGTTGATTGAGTTGAAATCTGATGGCCAGCAGCTGCAAACACACTCTGTCCCCATCCCCCTGCCTCCCTTGCTTTTTTTTTCTTCTCCCTTTTACCACAAACTCCTTGCTTTCCGTCAAAGCCGTGAGTTTACAGACCAGAGATAATGACCGATTCCAGGCTAAGTTATTCGGGGCCACCCCTCTGGGCCATCTAGACCATCCTGCAAGTCATGCCCTGCCTGGGGCAACCTGAAGGCACAGTCTGCTGTCGGTGCCCATGCCGAACCTGAGAGCACAGCACAAGCACTGTCCTCAGCCCATGCTCAGCCCTCGCTGTTGGAGCCCTTCGGATGCTGCATGTGTCACCCTCAGCAGCCAAAAAACACCGGTAGGCACACCTGGGCTGACATCTGTAGGGCTCTTGTGTGAGCAGGGCTGGGAGTGCTGCAGTCTCTCCCCGCTCATGGCTTTGGCCGCTCGCCACGCAGACCTCGCTGTTCCTCTGAGTGCAGGCGTCAGGAGCGGGGCGATTCCCAGCAGCGGTTTGTACCGAAAATTTAGCACACGCTCGTTTAGCCTCAGGGGACCATGGGGGGGGGTGGGGAAAGAGCTTTGGAAAAAATAAAATAAAAATTGGCATCCAGCAGTTGCATAACGCGATCCTGTCATGGTGGGTACTTAAAAAACAAAACAAAACCCCAGCATTCATGCTCGGGATATTCAGGTTTTCAGAAGTGCCACTTGCCAACGCACAGTGACTGCTTTTCATAAGGCCTTTCAGGCCGTGTATTTACAGGTGGACCAGAATAGCTCCACAGAAGTTAATCCAGTCCGTTGAGTAAACAGTAGGTACTTCTAAAAGTTTCTATATATACCGACCATGTGTAAGGCCTCTAACATACATCTGTACCCTACACAATACGTCTGAGGGGCCCTGGCAGAGCCAGGATGGCTACTGAGGTGGGTAACCCCCTCACTGCTGCGCTGGGCGTGCGTGTGTATGGCCAAACCCGTGAAGGGCGACTGCATTTGGGTGACCGGTGTGTTAAGGAAACAGCCCTTTATGTGGCCCGCTCTGAGGACATACTGTCTGTGCTTGGGTCTCCCAGCCCGGCATCTGAGCACAGCATGGGTCAGCAGGACTCCAGCACGGCCTCATGCCACTCGCTTTGGTCACAGGAGTCACACACATTTCCTTTCCCTAGCAAAGTCCTTCCCTGCCGCCCCCTCCTCCACTCCCCAGCCCTATTAGCTTTTCCTCCTCCCTCTCACCTGGGTTATCCCCCTCCCTTCTCTCCTTTCCTGCTCCTGACTGCTTCGTGCTGTTTTCCTCGCCTGGAAGAAAGGGCCAGAGGGCCAGGCTAAGAGAGAGATGCTGAACACATGGCTTCCACATGTGCTCCTCGTCTTCCCTCTCACCGCCTCTCTGCTTCAGCTGGAATTCTGATAACCACGAGCCTGCTCTCTCCTTAGGTTTCTAAAGGATGGGCTCAAAGCTCCTGCATCACTATCACAGGAAACCTAGAGCAAAAACTGTGAGCTGACAGCACGTTAGTGGGCTCGGTGGCCAGTCACTGCAGGCAGTGGGTGCTCATGCACTGGGCGTGCAGTTGTGAATGCTCAGGCTCCCCTTCAGGAAAATACTTGAAGAATATGCTTAAACATGCTTAAATGCTTCTCAGTTAGAGTGCTGCTTGCTGAACTGGGACCCCATATTGGAGAACACATCCTTAATTACTTCAACAAGTAATTAAGAGTATACCAAACTTTTAAGAACAGAGGTATGTGCACTGCTTTGTGTTCTTAATGCATCATAATGAATAGGACAGGGTGTTGTGGGCAGGGCAGGAAATGTGGAGGCTCTCCTGGTCATCTCATACATTTTGACTCATGCTCTGAGTGTTTCTGAGCTCTAAGTACATTTTAGTAGTGATGATGCCTACATGCCACTGTAATGTTTTTTAATGTGCTTGTGTTGCATGCTTATGTGAAGATCATTTAAAGAAATTACAATTAAATGAAGAGCAATTAAATCTTAGAAAGGAAATGTTCATGCTAAGTTAACAGTGTTTCTCTGTGTTGTACCCTTGGATTCCTCTCCTGCATCCAGCACTGGATCAATCTGGGAGCAAAGATTTGGAGTCCAAATCTTCTTGGCTTATAACATCGAGGTATCTAATCTTTCCTGTATTGAACTGATACCAGTGGGAACTGGGCACCTAATTGGAGTTTTGGATCACAGCCTAAAATCTCTGGAGTGCTTTGGAAAATTTATCCCTGGGAGATTTTGCCTGAGTCAAGAACACAGACGGGAGCCATTTCTCACCAAAAGCAACCGTGTGACATCAGCACCTCCGTGAGTCACCAGTTGGTTCCAGAGGTCAAAGTATCCCTCCTATTTGCCTAAGAAGTAGTTACCTATTTACTTTCTGAAATGTGGTACTAACATGACGTTTTGGCTTGCCGTACAGCAAAGGCACTACTTTGAAACGCCTTGTATAAAGACAGGCCTTGTCATTTCTGTGAAAGTTAGAAATGCAAGGGAACAAATGTAAAAGGCCTGCTTCCTCCCTTGCTAGCGTGTGTGGTCTAGGAAAAATCCCAAACTGCACTGGTAAGAGACAGTCCAGTCTCTTTTCTTGCCGATGATGTAAGTACTGCTCCTTCACTGAAGGCTGGGTCATTATTTTATCATTACCTTCTTCTGATCTGTCACCGTTTCTGCTTTTCCTCTATTTTTTTTTCTTATTTGCTGAACATACATTTTAAAAAATGAAGGCAATCATGTATTTAAAAAGGATTTACCTGCACAGAACTCTAGGCATACCACACACAGGCAGGTCCCCACCAGGAAATCCAGTGCTAATGCCCAAATTCATTCTCTCGGGCTGTTTCTCACCGATGCTTGGTCCTTGCTGGGTCCTGGGACACCTGGGCTTCCAGGCACATGTGGTAACCATCGGTCTCAGCTTCATGTCAGAGGCCAGCATCATGAGCCGAGGGCAGAAGCAGAGCTGAAGGGCAAAGGAGGAGAGGGAAATTTTGCTGTCAGTGCCTGAACATTTCCCTGTACAAGAATATGACATGTTAGCAAAGGAAGCTTCAAAATTACTCTGGGAATAGGAAAGCAAATCAGTACAGGGCAGGATAATGATCCTTTTAAGGAGGATTCCTCTTTCAAAAAAAAAAAAAAAAACAGACACTGATCCAATTTGTCCACGCTCCACAGCAGCAGTGAAACAAGCTCCAAGTGGCCCAATCTCATGTTTTATGAGCCCTAGCACAAAACATTCACGTGTCTAAAAGCTGTGGCCTTCCTTCTCCTACGACACTTCATCTGCTCAAATCAGGCTTTTTCATCTCTTTTTCCCCATCATTTTTCCCTGCCTCCCAACCCTTTCCCATTGGCACCAACCAGCTGCAAGTGCTCTGGGGGGAGTCCAGAGCTGCATCATGGTGTGGATCTGCCTGCCAGGGCTCTGGGCTCCCAAAATGGGCTGTAAAGGTGCAAAACTGCAGGAGCCATGCACCTGAAAGCAAAGCAAAGCTGCCTGTAGCGAGCCACAGTGAAGTTCTGTATGATCAACCGTGCTGGCCAGACTCTCCCATGAGCCTCTCTTATCTAATCTACCCTATCAGTATCCTTACTGCATTTATTACCTTGTTATCGAGGAATGACAGGAAGGAGATTGGGGTATTGGTAAAAGCACAAGGCAGAGAGGCAAAGCTGAGAGTTAACGCTGAGCAAAGGTTAAAAGAGCTTGACCAGCAGGGCTCTGGGTGCTGCAAAAAACAAACCTCGTTTCGCTGTGTCCCGATGGCGTTGTGTGGTCGGGACCTGGTGGCTCAGCCTGTTCAGGGCCGGGAAGCATGAGATCTGGAGCCTGGGAATGAGTTGTTGAAAGGTTTCCTGTGTCTTGGAGGGATTCGCAGCAAAATGCAAATGCAAGGCCACAGATGTCAGTAATACCTCTGATCATTCTATGCAGGAGCACTATTAATGAGATTATCTTTCTGAACAAATCCTGTGGTTTCTGCACCCTTGGATTTCACTCGGTTTGCCTGATGGGAGTGAGACAGAGTTACTGACAGTGTTTGTCTCCACTTCATTTTACTGGTGGCACCCCTCAGTAGACCATAGTTAGGATACCCCGGTTAATCCAATCTCCCTCCCCATTTTTTGTGTCTGCTTTTGCACCACAGAAACACTTCCAGCATTTCCTCTTGGCTACTGAGGCAAAGGGCTGCCTAGCTACACTGCAGCAGAAACTCCGGTTGAGTAAGTGCTGAGGAAGATGCTTTACACAGCAAGTAATTCCTAAACAGTGACTCAAATGGGGGACTGCCCTCCTAGGACACAGCATCAGAAATGAGCAGTGGAGCTACGGGAAGCCACGCAGAAAGCTCCCTGCCCTCACAGGTAGGGGATACTGCAGTGTCAAGACTTTCTGCAGGAGCCAGGATGAGCCACGCAGCAGCAGGCACAGGCAGGCAGAAGATGTGGTTATTCGTCAGCAAGTGGGCCCTGGGGTTGCTGTGGCTAGTGGCAAGGGACACTTTCTGTGCGAGGTGACGGGTCCTGGAGTGGTTGGGTACAAAGCAGAAGGTGAACACGTAGACCTTTGGCTAGGGCAGGACCCTTCGGTTTTGTACGTGAACTCATGATTTTTGGATGAAAGAAAGGACAGAATCTGTACCAATAGCAACAAGGCTGAAATTTCAGCTGGTTAAAAAGCCATTTGATCTTTGCTCTTGTGGAATCCAATCTGATCTCCAGCTGAGACGTCCCCTTGGGGCTCACATCCTGGTGCATGTCTGTAGCCACCGCCAGCGGCCCACGAAGGAGAGAGGGGGGAATGTCACGGCTCCCCTTAGGCTCCCGAGCCTACCGACAGGAGCTTACCCGCAGCTGAGGGAGATTAACGCAAAGCTCCGTATTACTCTTCTGGGTCTGTAGGATTTGTAGGTTCTGAGGCTGCCGTGGAAGTGCATCATGCAGTTCCCTGAGTCCCAGGAGGGAGTTGAGTGTTGTGTCTGCAGCAGGCACTGTGGCTGAGCTGATGACAGCTGCTCACAGAAGAGAGAGTGGTCATGTGTCCACTGAAGAAACCAGAACCAAGCCTAAAATGAAATTTTATGTTCTAAAGCTAAGGAAAAATCATATTGAAAACAATTTTTGTAGCAGAACTCAGCCTGGGTTGACTGGCTTTGTTCAGGTCATCAGTACATAAACAGAAGATAACCTCCTCTTTTCTTTCTGCATCCTTGTTCAAGTTAACACACAGAGACTTGTGTGCTAACCGCTGCTTCCACCACCACCAAACTCTAGAGGTCAGGGACCTCTAGAATTAAATTTATGAGCTATCATAGTGTGGGCTGCAGAACCAGCTTTTTTAGGGTAGCAGCTGAGAGACTCATTTCCTCTGCGGATGAGCCACAGAAACGAATGCATAACACACCCCGGCCAGCGGGTTGTATTTTGGCACCTGTGCTGTGCAGATGTCATCCAGCAGCCGGGGTGAAGCAATCTCAAAATGGCATTGGACATATCAGTAGGACCTCATCACACTTCGGGCATCATGCAAAGTAATGTTGATGTCAAGGAGAGTTAAACTCAGCATTAGTTAAGGGTATCCAGCTTGCGGGAGCAGCTGCAGCTCTGACCTGAGCCATGTGTAGAAAGCTCACCCTCTTGATTAAAGCACTTGCTGTCCACATCAGAAAGTTTCTAACTGAGTCTCTTAACCTTCTGAGCGGGTTAAATCTGGCTGAGGGTGTGCTTTAGAGCAGTTCTGCACTCACTGGGACTAAAACCCATGTAATTGAGGTGCTGCTGGTAATGCTCCAAAATCCTTCCCGTGCTTTCTGCTTCCACCATTTTCCCCGAAAGATGGACGAACTCACCCACAGGTCATCCTGGACCGAGGCAGCCTTCAAACCCTCTGCACAAGGAACCATGGCCCGCAGTGCCTCAGTCACACACGTGCCAGCAAAGAAAGAGGAACACTGGTGGGATTTTGCCACGGAGACTGACACCCTCGGGTCACTGGTCCAGGGGAAGGTTTGTACCTTTGGGCAGGCTCGCTGGGACACCAGGCATGCTGGAAGCACGCTGTTACCTAAGCCTCCACTTAAGCCTCAGTACTCGGTGTATTATTTGCATTTTGAACTTTTTCCAGAGAAATCATTTTTTCAAATGTTATAAAAATAGCTAAATAATTTTTTAAAGCCTTAAAGACATGTTTTATTTTGCATCGGGATTTGAATTGGAAATGGCTGTTTTGGGGCCAATTTACCTTCAAAATTCTACTTTGTCCACAAGAAGTGAGCCTGCCTGTGGTATTTCCAGCCTACAAAGCCTTTTACTTTAACGAGGCCCTCAAAGTTAAACCAGCAAAAGCATATTCCAAACAAATTATAATATTCCTTAAGCCCGGAAAACTATATCCACTGCTGAATTTGTGCTGGTGAGGTTTAATGGCAGCAGACTTCCCATACTCATGCTGTTGTACGTGCTCTGACATTATCCCATAACAGGGTAACTTTCCTTTCACGGAGCAGGTTCTTGACATGTCTACGATGGGCTATAAAAGTGTGCCTGTGAACATGCCTTTCAGCCTTTTACAAATTGTAGATCCTCTAAAAGTTCTCCAGTGCAGATGAAGGTTTGCTTGTAACTAGTTTAAGCCTCAAGGCCGTTGACTTCCTTTCCAGACTTAGCTTTCACAGACCCTTCGGAAGCAGCCCTCAAACCCTCAAGGGTCTGCAGACCACAGCTTGAAAACCACGAGCCCTCACTTTAAGTAAGGCTTTTGGGGCCTTCTGGGCTTCACTTTCTATTGCCTTGCAGCTTGTGAGGTCTTATGAAGCTGTTCAAAGGGAGTAAAATGCTACCAGATGGGGACGGTGGGGTTCAGTCCTGCTCCTGGCCCTTATTTGCACAGGTGTGGAGGATGCCAACGCGAAGCAGTGGCACGTCAGGCCCCAGCACTGCTACTGCTCCTTCACCGTGGGGATCATGAGTAGAGCTGGGGACGGTCCTGTCCGCAGCATCCTCAGGCTGCTGTCAGCCCCCAAAATCCAGGCCTGGCAGAAGACACAGCAAGGATCAGGCCCTCGGACATCGTGGGGCAATGCAAGCCTCAGAGCCTCGCTTTATGATGCTGTTTGCAGCCTGGGCAGGCTCAGCGATGCTCACACCTTCTGGTTTTCACGTCTTGTACACACAGCAACAACCTTTTCCTTTAAGCAAAAGTACACCGAGCTGTGCTGACCATTTCGGTGCTTTTTCCTCTTGATCTCACCTAAAGCTGCGTGCGGAGGGGATTGGGATCTCAGCCACTGCTTCCTTTCAAGCCCGATAATGAGCCCAGGTCCAGGGGCTGGGTGCAATGCTCTCCTTCTCCGCGCTACGAGGGGAGACAGGCAGGGGCTGCAGCGATTGTTTGCTGTGTTGGTGACTGTGGGGTTGCCATGGAAAAGCTGGAGACTTGAGGGGAGTTTGTGTTGTGGTGGGCAGGGAGCCAGCCTGCTCTGACTTATTACAACTGTGCGAGTGAGCGAGCCGTGCAGAACTTTATCCCTCTGTAGCAATTCCAAGGCAGGAACAACAACAACAACAAAAAGGACGAGCCCTTTTTAACGAGCAGGAGTACAGTGCACTTTGCTGAGGCTGATTGCATTAAATACAGGAGATGCAAAAAAATCCTTTGCTATTTTCCATATTTTTTCCCTTCTTTATTTTTTGGCAGAATGTGTCCACTCTCTTCTAAGGACTGAATTCAGAGCAGTGCAAATAATGAGATCTCAAGTAATCCTCCTGGAAGCCGACAGGGCTCTTTAATTG
This sequence comes from Aythya fuligula, assembly GCF_009819795.1. Taxonomy (NCBI): domain Eukaryota; kingdom Metazoa; phylum Chordata; class Aves; order Anseriformes; family Anatidae; genus Aythya; species Aythya fuligula. Next base: position 195,061,962 of record NC_045559.1, read on the forward strand.
GCTGTATCTGTACAGAAAGGAGCATTTAGAGTTCTGCTGAGCCCGAGTCCATTAAAGCCTTTGATCTGTTCCAGAAACAAAAGTGGAAGCAGACTATACTGTTTTCATTATCTATCCTGAATGAAGTGCAAAAAGTAAATACATAGTGTAAACAGGGGAAAAAAATGAATCAAGGCCCAGATCCAGCAAAAAAACTATCCTCGTACTGAACTTGCCATATTCTGAGTAGTGCCATTATTCCCTGGAGGTGGAATTAATAGCAGTGCGTGCCTTTTGCAAAGCACTTGCCATGGGCAGATCTCAAAGCAGTTTATTCCCTCCGAGCGTACAGCGACTAGGTATAGGTTGTCAGGATTATTCTGAAGGATTACAACACAGCTGCATTGTTTTATTTGCTGGAAGGGTGACTTTTCCCTGCAACCTTGGCTGCCGCGCCGTGTTCTCATGTCATATTCAATTGATCCAGAAGCACAAGCCTCTTCCAGGAGTGTGTTTGAGCAGGTGGGAAATGGCAGGGTTGTGCTCTGGAGTCTTCTTGCTGTCAGGGCTTCTTGACATTGACAAAAAATCATTTGCTATAGCAAACTACTCTTGTGGAGGTAGTTCTCTGATTTTCTCTTTTAAATCAGAATTTCCTACCTAACTGCTCAGTGTTCTAGCAGATGCATCTAGGAATGTTGTTTTAACACACAGTGCTCAGGGAAAGGTGTTGTAAACATTCACCATAAATTACCATCTTGCAGAGCTCTGATTTCTAGAAGAGCAGGGTAAGGCAAATGACTTTCGTTAGGATGTGATCAGAGAACACCCAGGGAAATCTTGGCTCCGTGGCAGTCAGTGACAAACATCTGATGTTTGCAGTCCTCCTGTGATCTTACTCAGGAGGTGAATCTTGCAAAACTTCTGGCAATATGGGACTGCTTCTGAGCAGCAGCCAACAGTATCACCTGATTACTTTCAAAGCTAAAAACAAACAAACAAAAAACAAACAAAACAAAACAAAACAAAAAAACCCTGTGTGTATTGTCACAGTCACTGATGTTATTATTTGGGGATAGAGCGTTACTTGGGGATCGAGCTGGGAGCTCTAACCAGGAAGCTGGGGACAGATCTTGCTGACATGAAAAGTGACAGAAACACCTAGTGATTTCACTGGGATCTAGATAAGGACTAAAGATTAGATACCACCATGGGATCCAGCCATGGTTTGTCTGTGAACCCCTTGCCCCCATGCTGCATTTAACAGGATGTGTCTTGGGAACTGATTTTCCAGATACTTTGGGGGCTGTGATATCTCAGGAAGTTTACCACTGCTGCAACGAGAAGCAGACTAACCTTCTGTCCCAAACACGGTGGGACAAAGCAATTGCTGCAAACAGCCAGGTCTGATAGAGCTGTGACAGTTTGCACCAGCAGAGGACTTCCCCAGGAGGTTGGACAGTTGGTGCTTTAAAGCTACCGCCCTGCTCAGAAGGGTTGCTTTTATCCTGCCTTTTTTTTTTCTCTTTTGCTCTTCACTGCTGGTTGTTTTGTGACGTTGCTGCTTTGGTACAGAAGTCTATGTCCTCCACACAGAGGTCTGGTAGCTACGTGTTCAGTGACACTCAGCTTAATGAGCTCTGCAACATCTTTAATGGTTCCTTGCAGCCTGCTGGGCTTGGGATGCAGTGTGTGATAAAGACCAAAAGTGAGGGACACAAGAAGTGCATTCACACAGGAAACTGAAACTGCTCTGTCATTCATTCCTGTAGTGCAAATAACCCTTTCTATAACCTCAGCTTCCTGATTCTCGTGTGGCTGGGGCCAGATTTGCCGCTGGTGCAAACTGGTTCAGCACTACTGATATCAGCTGCAGTGCACTGTTTTACCCCAGGGGGTAATTTCTTCCAAGTCTTTTCAGCAGCAAAAGTAAGAAAACGACAGATGAAAATGGACCTAAAAGCGGTGAGGTCTTATGAAATAAAGGGATTGTTTTCAGCAGTTGGTGAGCGTGAAGGCTGAGCTTCTTACTGACACTTGGACCCAGCTGTACCACTGTCTTCCAAGGGAAGAACTTCTGCTGAGTGCACAGTGAAACTATCCACAAATGTGTTTATCCTTAAACCGATCCACATCTTGAAAATGCATATTCTTTTGTGTGCTGCTCCATCCAAAGGGCTACTGATGTTGCTTTCTCTGAGAGCCTTAACATTTCTCAGCTTTTCTCCCACTAGCTGGAGAGGAGCTGGCTGGTATGAGCTGCAGCAGCAATTTCCTGAGGTTATGCACGCTGTGGTGGCAGAGAAATTTGGGAAGTCAGCTTCCGGAGCTCCTGTTTTATTTTCCTTCCCCGAGGGAGAAATGGTTTTAGCAGCTATTGAGCCAGGCCCAGCTAAGGAAATGTCCAACAGCAGGGCCAGCTCTGTTAGCTTATACCATTTCCAAGCCCTAGGTACCGGTATCAATGATCCTTGTGTTCTTCTGCAGGTGTTAGGGAATGAAAACTGGCAGGACTGGGGTAAGGTGGGCAGGAGACCTGTGTGTACTCCTTCCCTTGGTCCCAGGGTGCAGGATCTGTTTGCATCGGGCTCCCATGAGCTGCAGAGCAGCAGCTGGGGAGAAGCCATAACCTTGCCTCAATCCTAGATGTATCCTCCTCCTGATGGCTTTTTTATTAGGCCGTGGTGTATAAAGCTGCTCCTGTATGCTCTGAAGTCTTTTCAGGTTGTTTTGGTGGCGTCTTCTCACTGATACCTTACTTTTTGCCAGGTAGCAGCACTTCAGGCTAATCAAGCAAGAAGGAAAGGTCATAATTAGGAGGAGACTAATTACAGCCAAGGGTGGTGGTGATAGTATGCCCAAAAAGCTTTGCTGTGAGCTCCTGCAGTATTTCTTTATTCCCAGCAAGGCAGAAGGTTTGTGGAGGCAGAGGCAAAGTGCCTCGTGTGGCATGTCGACACAGCTGTGGGAGTGTGCCTTCCTTCTGGAGCTGGGGTCTTCTGCCTCCTTGGGATCACCTCTAATGGGGAGGGGACATCAAAGATAAGTTTGTGAAGTGGATATGCTGGAAGCTCCTGGGGGCCTGGGTACTGCTTTCTGCTGTGCTTGGTTGATGAGAAGCTCAACATGAGCTGTCAATGTGTGCTTGCAGCCCAGAAAGCCAACCATACCCTGGGCTGCACCAAAAGTAGCGCGGCCAGCAAGGTGAGAGAGGGGATTGTTCCCCTCTGCTCTGCTATCCTGAGATCCACCTGGAGTCCTGCATTCAGCTCTGGGGCCCCCAGCACAAAAAGGACATGGAAGTGTTAGAACGAGTCTAGAGGAGGACCATGAGGATGATCAAGGGGCTGGAGCACCTCTCCTGTGAAGACAAGCTGAGGGAGTTGGGGTTGTTCAGCCTGGGGAAGGGAAGGCTCCGGGGAGACCTTACAGCAGCCTGCCAGTACCTAAAGGGGGCTACAGGAAAGCTGGGGAGGGACTCTGTCAGGGGGTGCAGTGACAGGACAAGGGGGAATGGCTTTAAACTAGAAAAGAGAAGATTTAGATCTAGATCTAGATCTAGAAGGAGGAAATTCTTCAGTCAGAGAGTGGTGAGGCCCTGTCCCAGGCTGCCCAGAGAAGCTGTGGATGCCCCATCCCTGGAGGTGTTCAAGGCCAGGCTGGATGGGGCTTTGGGCAACCTGGGCTGGTGGGAGGTGTCCCTGCCCATGGCAGGGGGTGGAGCTGGGTGGGCTTTAAGGTCTCTTCTAACCCAAACCATGCTGTGACTGATTCTATGACTACTTGGTAGCACTGCTGCTTAGAAGTTGGCCCAGGATCTCCATCCTGCCACATTCTTTCTTCCTGGTGTTGCAGAGACTGCCAAAGTCTGTGAGGGCAGCACCAGGCCTGCATTTCTTGTGTGCTGAAAGTTGCACACAGTTTGGATGAATACAGCCACACTCCTTTAGCTCAAATGAGTGACTTTTTATTAAGGACTGGGCAGGAGGGATAAGGGATGCTGCAGCACACATTCCCAGGAACAGCAGCTGCAGGTGCAGATGGACATGGAGCATGTAGGGAGCAGGAGGCGAGAAGGGAAGGAGAAAAGATCTCACCGTTACAATGCCCAGGGCTTCCCTGGCAAAATTGCAGAGGCCTTAAAAGGAGCCACAGACTAGATGGAAGCAGCATTAAAAATAATTACATTATGCTGCTTTGGTAATAACCCCCCCCCCTTGTTCATAACTCCATCCGTGCCTCGAGTGCCCTGCAGTAGTCGGGACGTGTGACAGCCAATAAATTCATTACGGGGAGGGCTGTTTGTTTCAGCCTCAAACCGAAAGCTCACCTGCAGGTGCAGCGGGGCTGCGTGGAGGAGCAGAGTGCAGATTTACAGCTGTCGCGGCTTTACTCCACTCTCAGCTACAACAAATCATGTTGGTAGGGAAAGGAGGCTCTGCTGTTGGCCGACCAAGACGTGGTCAGGAATTTGAAACGCTGCTTTGTTGGTTTGAAAGAAAACATCGACGGGGATGTCAGGGTGGGCGTTTTTTTTATAAAGATTTAGTGAAATGTGTCATAAATCAGAGGCCGATTAGAACCGAACAGAATGTGCCGTGTCCTCCGCTGTCGTTTGCTGTCTTCTTCCTTCGCCGTCATGAGGGTGAACCAAGAGCAGGGTTTTAAAGTGCTCAGCTTCGAGGGCCAGTTATTACTTCCGCCTGTGATCCTGCCTGATTTTCTGAAAATGAGTCAGTCCTTTGCTGCAAGAGTTCGGTGCAGGCTGAGCCTTCCCTCCGCGCTTCGCTCTGCAAGACAAAAAAACATATTGCTTCACAGGCAAAGCAAGTCTGCACAATAGAAGACTTCCTTACAACGAGGCTCTGCCAAGTCTGCTCTCAGCCCTGCACGGAGTCATGTTACTCCTCAGCAAGGTCATACAGGCCTAAAATAATCACTGATGTTTATCTTTCCCAGAGGATATTAAGCACCCCCAAACACCAAGGCAAGGAAATGTATGAATCAAAAATAATAATAATAATAATTAAAAGCAGAGTTTGTACCTCGGCTATCGGTAGGAGAAGAGCACCGTGGCTTTGCCTTTTCCCATGAATATTTGGGGAGCTCACGTGTGCGGGGCTGAGCTATGCCAGCAGTGGGGGAGGAACCACGCTGCGGTGTTTCATTGATGTTACACCTCTATTTGCTTCGAAGCAGGCTGTGTGTGTTTCTCATCATGAATGTTGCACCTTGGTGCGTGCTTCTCCTACTCTACTTCTGTCGTAGGGAGAAGCAGAGGGCGGCTTGGGGCTGTAATGTAGCCTGGACACTCGCCTAAAGGGGCATACCTGGCCGCTAGCTGCACGCCTCGTCGATCCACATCTCTGCAAACAGCCTCGAGAAGGAGCAGAGCGCCGTCAGCCTGTTTCTGCAGACGGAGGAGGAGGCTTGGGAGGAGCAGGGGCTGGCAGAGCCGTCTCCGCTCCCTGCCCGGCGCCGGTGGCTGTCACACCGCAGCTCCATCACCTCACCGCTGCCTCGCCGGCTCCCGAGCGGGTTGGAGCAGCTCCAGCCGAGCAGAGAGGCTGCAGGAGGAGCCGGGAGCCAGGAAGAGAATAGTAAGAAGGTCTCGCCCTGAGTCAGACTTGCAGGGGAGAAGCAGGACCCCACAACCCCGAGGCCCCCAAATCACTGGGATTTTACCCCATTCAAGGGTGCCTTGGTAACTACTTGCAGTGCAGGAAAGCAAACGTCCAGCCTGCAGCCCCTAATCCCCTGCTTTTCACGCTGCACATTTGAACACCCGTTTACTACATTCTTCTCTCCAACGCTGCGTTGTTGAAGCGCTCCTCCTGTGCCCATATCCCCAAAATTCAGATCTCCCTCCCCTCCTGCTGCTGCCGGTGGGATGCTGCGTGCGCAGGGAGACGAAGCGCGCTCCATGCGGGCTCCTCGTGTTTTGACAGACCTTGCTGGAGGATCTCGCTCCGACCTGAGGCAGCGGCGGTGCTGGCAGATGCTGCTGGAGCTTCCCACGCAGCGCTGGCAGCGCCTGTGACCCGCCGCCACCGCCCCTCCCCGGCCCCCCCTTCCCTCTCCCCTCCCGAGCCCAGGCCAGAGTCTATCTTGAGCGGCAAGCGCTCCCCGTGCCAGATTGCGTGGTGGTTTTCTGATGTGAACAGATGGGACTAGGGGGGCAGGCTACATCTGCTCGCTGAATTCTTCCACCTTCGCAATTGTTTGCAAATGGGGGAGAGCTCGGGGAGGCAGGGAAGCTGCGGGTTCGGGCTGAAAACGCTCTTTTTCCTCTAACGTGCCCGAGGGTGAACCTGCGCAGCATAATTAAAAGTTTCAGGCCGGCGAGGAAAACACCTACTGGTGCAAAGAGCTTCCCTTTCTCCCTGCAGAAGCACAGATTCCCTGCTAATACTTTTTTCAGTCCAGCTTTAAAAGGCCCAGGCTATGAAACCTCCTCAGGATGCCATCCCATAGCCTCGTGCATCACAGCATCAGGGGGCCTTTTCCCAGATTCACATTCCTGCTTCGAGCTCTCATTGCACTCACATAACTGATCTTCAGGAGGGCCCAGCTCTCCTTTCTCTCTGTGTACCAGACAAAGGCCAATGCAAACAGCTAAAGGAGGCTGAACACTTTGTGGAAGATGGGCCCTAAATTCTTGGCCTTCCAGATTATTTTTTATACCCTTGAAACATTTGCAGGTTGTTATCTCTGTTCTCTCATCCCACTTATTTCTTGCCAGACTGTCCATGCAGCTCCTCGGTTTTCCTCATAAATCACAGTTTTCTTGCCTTCTGGCCCCAATCCTACCTCATGCCGAGAGGAAGTCGGGAGGAGGTGGAAAAAAGGTGGGGTTTGGCCACTTTCCCCCCTTCTTCATCCTGGGCTTGCCAGGGGATGATCAGTCCCCATCCCTCTCACTTTCACCAGCAAAGCATCACCTTAAGGGCTGCCCAAAGCCTTCAGGGCTGGTGTTGCACCCCAGCAAACCCACCGCCTGCCAGCAGCCCCAAATTGCAGCCCCGTTGGCTCGGCCTCACTCATGGATTCCCTCCTGGGATCCCAGCACCGGTGAGATTCAAGCATTTCAGCTCATCCCTTGTGTCCGTGCTCACTCCTCTTCTGCCTGTCTGGGCAGGTTGAAGACTGATGCCCTCTGCTTGGTGATGCTGTGCCATGAGTCTAAGTTCTTGGAAGGACAGAGGGAGCTACCTCCCCTAGAAATGAGTGCCAGCTGGCACCCTAAGTACCTCTAAGGCTTTGGGTCTCTTAATGTGCCATGTTTCGGGCACTCATTTGTCCAGCCTTCATTATTTTCAGCCTCTTTTCAGAATCTGCACTTGGGTGCACGTAATCCAAGTACTTACCTCCCACAGGAACAAGGTGCTGGTTTTGTGCCTGAATTAAATTTCAGCTTCTTGCATTTTCTCACTGCAAGTTTATTTCTACTTGCAATATTTCTCTGTTTTCATTGCTCCTTGCGGTTTCTCCCATTCTGTTCACAGTTGGCAATTTCATTCCAGAACTGTTTATTTCTCCTTTCAGGTCATTAATAAGTGCTAAATAAAATCTACCTTAATACTCTGATTCATGCATTGCCTCACAGGGCAAAACTCGTTACATTTACATGAGCATCAGCCTTTGGTTATGAACCTTCAGCCAGTTTTCAAACCACATCACAGTGGCCCTATTCTGGCACGCTGGATTATTTCTCCTTTTAGATTTTATCCATTGGCAACTGCGTGTTTTTAACAAAAAAGGAAACACTCATTTTAAATCTGTGCTGCCTATTATTTGGGTTTCCTTTTCCCTCTAGATGTTTAGCAAATTATTATGTCTTGACATCGTTTTCATTACTTTACTGTGAAGAGCAGCCAGATAGAAAAGATTACGGTTACTACAATCACTCCAGGATTAAAAAGTAGTACTATGCGTCCTTTCCATTGTTTATTTTTTTTTCCTTTCTCCCCGTTTTAAACTGACTTTTAGAATATTTTTGAATAGGTTAATAAGTCTGTGACCAAACAGCCCATGCTTTATGATGCTGCCGAGCAAGGCAGTCAGCCCTGTGGTCGAGCCCAGCGTTAGAGGATTCAGAACAACAACTGCCTTTCAGTCAAAGCCTGGCTTGGCATCCTCCCGGAGTATTGTGTAAGTTCTCCCTCTCTGGAAAGCAGGAGTATCAATATTTTGATCCTCCTGGTGACATGGATTCCGGCTTTAGCCCTATCCGAATCAGTCCTTATGCTTCCCACCTGAGTTGCCCGTTATGTTTGTTCCTAGACCTGAGGCAGACTGATGTGCTGAGGAAGGCAGGGTGATATTCTCAAGCAAAATGTGTCCCCTAAGTTCAAAGGGCATCTTTAAAAACATCCTTGGTAGTGCATATGGACGGCCTTTCAGCCGACCTCAGTGCTGTTACGTGTGGTCACAGCCAGCACCCACAGTGGGAAATATTCTCCTGTGGCTATTCGGGCTTCCCAGATGGGACACAGGCTACTGATTTCTGTAGAAAACTCCTACAAACATGAGTAAAATTCCGGGGACAGCAAAGAGCAGAGGTTATAATAAAAATATCCACCTCTTTTCACGAGGAAAAAACTACGGGCCCATAATTCATACAGCTATGGCCAAGTTCTCACTGGCTTTAGACAACTCCTGTTAAAAGCTGGCTGGGGACAGTGGTTTTGATGTGGTTTGAGGAGTCCAAGAGGAGACACATGACGCTATAAATGACATTTTAGGCATAGTGCTGTTGTCTTGAGCACAGAAACAGTTTGTATCTGAGCTGGATGCAAACCTGACTTTGTTGGTGGTTACAGGCTTGGTTTTCCCCGTGGTTAGGGAGTGACTGGGGGCTTTGAATGATGATGTAGGAAACGGTCATCTCTCCTTGCTCCTTAAGGAGGCAGGTGCCAATCCTATCATATAACTGTGTAGGAAGTTTGGCTTAAATAAGATCTTAGTCTGCAAGCAGCTATTGAGTCCTCCGGCGCCCTCCTCCAACAGACATCTCAGGCATCTGCAGCGGATCTGATCTCCCTGGGTTCCTTTAGGGTCTGCGGAGAGGAATGAGGACACCTCGGGAAAGATTTGGTCTGTGAACATCCAAAATAGGTCAGAGAAACTGTACCTTAGAAATGCTCACTCTCTTCCACTATGGTATTTATTTATTTAATTTTAAAAAAGGAGTTCAGGGTGAATAGCTCCTACCTAGAGCTCTATAAACAGGTGAAATATGCCCTGCCCCTCAGTGTTTGCTAGAGGGGGAGAAAGGCAAGTGAGACCATTTTAGGTAGAGGTAAAAGCTTTTGGGATAATTCCATGATACAGGTCCAACAGCCCCTAAGGCATCCCTTGAAGTTTACTCTCCGTACTGACAGCAAGCTCACATACAGGGCTTGGACCCAACCAGAATACATCCTCCAAAGCCTCAGAGATCTCATGGCCTGAGCTTGCCCCATGGCTCAGCACGCCACCAGGCATGGACAGACAAGCTCTGTGCCAGCAGAAGGGACAGGAGGTGGCCACGGGCCATGGCACAGAGCACTTGGCACTGGAAACCACATGGGGACATGGCATGGAGCTCCACCTGCATGGCTGTTGGCCGCAGGGAGAAGAGGCCACCATGTCTTGGACTTGGGATTTATCCCAGTGTCTTGGCATTGGGACGTGAATGTCCTCACATCCCAGTGGCACCTCCAGAAAGGTAGTGAAGGCTTCACAAAACCAGGTCTCCAGTGCAGTCTTGCTGTAGACAGCCGTGCTGGTCAGCAGTGATGGTTTAATGAAATGAGTTTGATCCGTATCAACTTTAATGCACGGGGCAGAGGTTGAAGAATAGGTGCTCTTCATGCACAAGGAGAGTTTGTTTAGAGCCTTTTTAACATCTCAGTGTTTTTCCCTTCCTTGCCAGGCTTTTAATGGTAGGAGAAAAGTATCAGCCTTGCAGCATTGCCAGCTCTGTGATTTTGTCATGAGCCAGTGTTTGCTATTTTGCTTAAAACCCCAGCTCCTAGAAACAATGGTTTATGTGAGAATCTCTCAGCTCTGATTTGAAAAACAAAGAAAATTTCTAGTCCTTTTGGTGTCAGAAAACTGGTTGAAACATGACCCCAGTTATATCCTAAGAAATCCAAAACCATATTTGGAATTGATTACGTTTTTATGTGCATGTTTTGAAGCCAACAGTCTGATTTTTCTTTTGGAGGGGGGCATCTGACTCATGATTTTTGAATGCTTGGGGAGTGGTGCTTTTACATCGGGGATACCACTGGTGTTTGGTCCAACTCTGTTGAATGATTTCTGACATAAGGAACTTTAGAGGATTAAAGTAAAGAAATGTTTTAAATTTGTAAAAAAGTGCAGGACAGATCCTTCTCTTAAAATATACAGATCACACTCATATGTGTTCCTACTGAATAGCGAGGGCATTGAGCAGATCCCATTCATAGAATCATAGAATCATAGAATATCCCAAATTGGAAGGGACCCATGAGGATCATTGAGTTCGACGTCTGGCACTGCACAGGTCTACCCCAAATTTTAGACCATTCAATCCCTAAAGCCCAATTGTAATCCTTTTTAGTGTGCGCTGAGAACCTGAGTTGACTACAACATAGGCTTGACCAAAAGGTCCCGTTCTATGAATGTTCAACCACTTCTGGGATGGTGCTGAGTTCCTGGGGCTTTCGTATTTCCCAAGCAGCCCCCTATTTGCCTGTCAGAATTAGGCCATTTCATGACAGCTGTGTAAATGCTACTCTCAGGCAGCACAATTCATGGTCACAGTTGGCAGCACTGCCGGCTGGGGAAAGAGGCAGAGTGTGAATTGCTGCCACACGATGCAGTAATTCACGTTTACAAGGCTTAGCTCTACCTGAGGCCGTGAGCCAAATGTTAGACCCCTGCCTCTGAAAGTCTCTGGCCAGCCCAAAAGAGACTCCGTGAGTGCAGTGTTTGGGTGGGATGAGGATGGGGCTGAGCCTGTCGTGGTGCATCAGGTGGCAGAAAGCAATACCAACCTCGAGGGCAGCAAGAACAATTCTTTTTTTAGGGCTGCATTTCTCAGTTTCTGGGTTTAAACAAAGGCAGATGAGAACACCAGAGGACATGGATAATGAACCTGCTCCCTCTGGGAGCCCTGTAACACACACAGTGCCAGCACCTGGTAGATGATGCCATTCACTGTGATGCCAGTGTTTGTCCAGAACACATGGTAGGTTTGGCATTGCTGCCATGCATGCAAGCACCACAAAAAAAGTCTTTTATTTATTGGTAACATATCCTCACTTGAGCAAAACCCCTTCTGAATTACCCATAAGACAGGGCTAAGGAGCATTTTTGTTGCTGAGAGCTCCACGGGCCTTTCAGGTTTATTTGGTGAGCCACGCGTTTGTAAAAACACTTCTTGGGTGTTTGCCAGCAATAATGTGAAAAATTGCACGTGGGCTATAATGGTTCCAAAGGCCCAATATTCTTTCTCCCAATGTAATCAAGACACGGACTGAGCCCAGGAGCCAAACTGTGTCCCCGATTACTTAATTTGATGGGGTTATGTATATGGCCCTGTAATTAAATGAGGCTGGCAAGACTGGTGCTTGGTATAAAATTCATTACACTCTCGGAATGATTACACCTAGGGGGAGTTTGAACTATGTGCTCTCCACTCCTGTCCCCGTCTTCATGTACTTCTTTCATTACTTTTACCTTTGTTGCTTTGAATAATAATTACCAGACGTTAATAACTGAGAGGCACAAATTAGGAGCACAACTGCCTGATCCATAATGGTGAGATTTGGGACGTTTACATTTTGCAGTGCTGCCAGCAGGCAAGGTTCTGGTTTTGTAGCCCAGGGCAGAAGCAGATCTGCTGGAAAATGATTCCTGAAGACCATGTACAATGGATGAGGGTCATGGCGTGGTGTGAGGCTCCCCTTCCTTCTCTGCATGGGGTTGAGAATCGAGGTGAGAGTTGGGCAGCAGCAGAAGGGCACCCACTGCCCTTGATCAGTGCAGGAGGCTCCTGGGTCTAGAGGCCAGCTGGGGGTCTCCCATTTGGGCACCATTCTCTGGGGTGGTCTCGAGTCCTGATGGTGCTTTGCGGTGCCAGATTGACATGGACACAGCTGGTGTTGGGGAAACATCCCCTTGAAACACATCCCATTATTCTGTGGGCAGGTCGGGCCTGGCTGCCTCGAGTGGATTCACTTATGTTTATTAAGGTCATCTTGTGCCTTTGCCTTGATGGGATCATGAATATGCTTCTGCTTTCTCTTATCTATCTGCCTGTTGCATATAGTTACCTAAAACAGTTTCAGATTCATTGATATCTGAATGCTTGGGATCAAATTGGCCAACAAATAATAAGAACTGCAGGTTAATGCTAGGCAGATGCACGTACACATGGGACAGGATCATATGCACTTCTTCTCTTTAGAAAACCAAGAAAAGAAATCCCTCCCTACTAAAAGAGGAGGCTGGGGAACACCACGATGTGCTGCGTAAGGAAAGCTTGGTGGTGGGACCTCAGCATGCGTGAGGGCCTCGTCCTGACTCCCTCCCCACGCCGTGATCAGAGCGAGCACCAGCAGTGACTCAGCTCCCGCAGCGCTCGCTGCAGGTACTGGCTGTGGTGAGTCTTCCCCACCCCCGGGATTTTTTATTTATTTTTTTTTTCAATTTCATTTTTTTCTCCCTTAGCATTTGGTGTAGTGGGCTACAGCAGACACTTGGATGTCGTGTCCTTATTGGAGCGTACCCAAGAACGCTTAAGCACCACATTTTTACCTGATGTGCCTCGAGCAGTCAGCTAGCAAGCACAGTTTCCACGCTTGTAGCTGATGGTTGTACTACATTGCTTGAGCACCCTTTCATTTCAGCACCCAAGAAGAAAATTGTACTCGTGCCTAGGATTGCAGTTAGCCATTTCGGAGGCCTGAATGCAATCAACGATCCCTGCCACTACAGCTGATTCGGGGCCAATATTTAAGAAGACAAGCTATTGATAAGGACTTTGTGCAACAAAAGGTATGGTCTTCAGCCCGCACTGGGTGCCAGCAGCGAGGAACAGACCATATGTTTGTTTTCACTGATTTCTGTCACCAGAGGGACACAAAATATTTGATAGGGCTCCTGCAACAACCAGGTGGGTAGGGTAGATAGGCATCGCTTCTAAAGCAACACAGCCCTATCCAATTCCTACCTCCAGATTCTGTTCTAGTTAACAGAGTTTTTAAGGATATATTTAAGGTAGCTTTTAAGACTGCTGCTTATAATTGTGTTGTTTTTAAGTTGAATCGGAGACTAGGTCCTTTAAGAGTGCTGTCTTTCCACGTGAGAGGCATATTCAAAGCTGCAAGTGAGAAATATCTTTCTATTGCTATTGTTTTCAGAGAGATTCTGTCCCTCCTCTGACATTTTTGGTAACTAGCTGACAATTAGCAGCTGAGGTGTTTACTGTTTATTATGCTGCCTGCTTTTCCTCCCTGTTAAATAAATGATCCGAAGTTACCTTGCAGATCACACCTCTTTGTTTGCCGTTGTTGATGGATCATTTTCTACTCAGAATGGAAACGATTAAATCATATAAGAAAGGATCATGCTTGCTGCTTATTCTCTGGCATCATATATGGAAAAATATTGCAGTTGGTTGAATTGTCTACTTGAAATTAGCCTTTAAAGGAAAACAAAACAGAAGGGAATTGTGCAAGTGGGTTCATTAGGGCTTTATCAGAACAAGGAGTGAGTGGTGAAGAGGGAGAAAAGATGACGGAGTTCATGTTCCTGCAGATTAATTTATCAGTCTTTATGGGTACATGAAAAGAAAATTATGGCTACCTATAAAGGTCTAATTAGGGCATCTAGTGTAAATTCTCTGCAGCTAATCTGGTACAGTTCATAAAAAGCTAACAATAAAAACATAATGATGTGTTGCATTAAATGGGCAATCTTCAGCAAATGGGGCTAAATTAAAAAAGGTCTATTGGAAAAGTAGACTCTTTACAGGCCTTAAACTGAGGATAACTCATTAAATACACAGCATGTTTTGCTGTTTAGCCCAACAGTGACTAATGTACACTAGATGTGCATTCCTGGGAATGTTTCTGGCCTTGGGAGCAAGTCAGAAGTTCTGGTAAAACCAGTGCAAGTCACACTATGAGCACTTTGGGAATAGTTTCGTTTTTTTAATGTTTCTTCACAGTTCTGAACTTCATTACGCAGCCCAAGTCCTTCTGGTGAGCATTGCTTGGTGTGAGGACCCCAGACTGGAGCAATTCCTGAGACCAGGCCTTTGTATTTGGGCCTGGAGAGTGGGCATTTGAGAACTAGGCAGAGGTATGAGTTAAAAACCTTGTGTAAAACTTCAGCTCTATCTGAAAGGAGCAATTCATCACTGTAATTTGAGAGTGCAGAAAGTGCACTCTGAAAAGCCATCTCTAGAAAGCCTCCAAATGTAAAAGCAGTGTGAACAGAAAGGAAAAGGAGTTTATTCCAACTGCTGTCAGAAAGATGTTTTTCCTCACTCATTGCTTTGACCATACCACTGTCGGTCTGGTCTCAAGATTGGCTTCCCCTTCTCCCTGCCACCAGCCGTGAGCTGCATGTCTCTGCTTCAGGGGCTCTCTGCTTCAGGGGCTCTCTGCTTCAGGGGCTCCCTGCTCCGTCCCCACCTGCTCTGATTGTGCTGCCCTGACTTGGTCCCCTTGGCCACTACTTGAATTTTCAAGGAAGCCTCTTTGCTATTTGGGGAAGAATTTTTCAAATGCACTTAACATTGGGTAAATTTTTTGCCTCTACCTTCAAGCCCTCTGTAAAAATGTTATGGGCAGATGCTCAGACACAGCTGAACATCCCTCAGGGTGGGGATGCTTTGGAGACTTAAGAACCATGAGTGCTAGGGCCTCTCTGAAATGCCCTGTGAGACAGGGGGCTCCAGTGCACACCTCCTCCTAGAAAAGCAGTTCAGATACCTTTGAGGGAAGGCAGCTCCATTCCCATGTCCCCAAGCTGGACAGGAAGAGCATGAAAAAGTGCAGAGGGCACTCATACCTTACAGATCATCGTTTCCTCCCCATACCTTTCACTGCACGCACTAATAGTGATCAGCTTTCTACACAGCATAAAATCAGAGTTGAGTAGATTTTATTTTTTTAAAGGTAGTAGAGTTTTGTGCATAAATTAACCAGATGTTACCCTTCTCACCGTAAAAGAGACAGATTTAGCAATTATGTTTACATCCACACGCTAGTAGGCCGTTTTAGCAGAGGTCCCTGCTTCCCTGGTGTGACTGCCAACAAAGAGAATTTTTAGGTTGCGGACAATTGGTCTAATTGGTTGTAAAATAAACTATTTCAAAGACCTGGCACTCCTTACATGCGCCGCTCTTGCTCTAAATGTGTTTGTGATGCATTTGCTGGTAGAGAAAAATGTTGCTGTACGTGTGTGAGCTGGAAAGCTGTAAATTGTTTTTCCTTTCTTTTGTTTCTATTTATCTGGGTTTGCAAATATTAAGCAGACATAGTTCTCAATATGGACAAATGCACTGCAAAATGCCACTCAGCTGAGGAGATCATAGCTGCTCTTCAATTATTAAAAGCATATGCAGAGGAATAAACTGCACAGCTAATTTCAGAATGAAAGCTTGCAGCAGATGCGTAAGCCCTTGCGAGCAGAGGTTTAGGTACCAGAAATGCTGATGCCTTTGAATACATACAGTGAAATCCCCAGAGACAAGGAGGGCTGAAGGTTGGCGCAACCATCAAAATAATACCCTGTGTTTTTGGGGAGAGTGCCTGGTAAATGCCACGTAGCCCAGCTCTTCCACTGCTGACAAGCGTGGAGTTTCTTGTGTGTTTGGGCTGGCCTGAAGAGAGAGTATGTCCGTGCAGGTCGTGATTGAGATGAACTCTGGGTAGCTTGATGAAAAGTGGTTTTTCTCTTCCCCTGAACATGCTCCTGTATGGGCTGGGCCTCTCTGTCTCTTTTCTTTTCTTTTCTTTTCTTTTCTTTTCTTTTCTTTTCTTTTCTTTTCTTTTCTTTTCTTTTCTTTTCTTTTCTTTTCTTTTCTTTTCTTTTCTTTTCTTTTCTTTTCTTTTCTTTTCTTTTCTTTTCTTTTCTTTTCTTTTCTTTTCTTTTCTTTTCTTTTCTTTTCTTTTCTTTTCTTTTCTTTTCTTTTCTTTTCTTTTCTTTTCTAAGCCCAGAGGAAATGCAAATAATTCTGTGAATCTGGCACTTCTGCCAAAATTAAGCTCTGGAAGTAGGGCTGAGATAAGGGAAATGAGAAAAGACGCGGCTGCGTTACCACCCTCCACCCTTGCAATTTCTTTTTAACAGCCTCCCTGGGAGAACGGAGAGGGATGAACCTTTGTAATCAACGTCTGCCTCAAAGGCAGCACTTCCAGGAGTCCTCACTGGTGTCTGAGAGGCTCTAACTTTGGAATTTCAGCCTTCAGTTGGGATGTTCAGGGCAGCTTCAGGGGGTACTGTCATGCATCCAGTTCCCTCTGCTCCTTGAGAAAATTTTGGTCTCTAACCCAGGAGAGCCTCACAGTTTCCAGCGAGCAATGAGAGCCCATGGGATGCTTACCCATCCCAGTGGGAGAGGATGCCCAGGCTGTTCCACACCCTGCAAGGCAGGGTGTGGTGGTTTTACCCACTACATAGGGCTGGACCACACACTTGGGTGAGGAACCTGCCCCATCTCTGTACCCAGGAACACACCACAGCTTGCTCATCAGTAGCGGTGGGGGCTTCTGAGCAGGGACATCGGGTTATTTTGTTGGGTTAGGAGTCAAAATATACAAGCAACCTCCTTCAGCTGTGTGTCGGGAAGGACATGTTTGAGTTGGCTGAAAGGTGCAGCAATATCTATAAATTTCCTTTCTTTTGTCAGTTTGTGTCGCAACTTTTGTGTTAAGTGTGCAGGAGGGTCCTTTTGTGTCTACCAGAGTCATGCGTAAGCACATTTCTCCTCTTGCCCTATCAATTATTTACAAAATTAAAGCGGTTTAAGGACAGCCAAACTTCTGGGATATTCAAATCCTCTGGCACCATCCAATGGATAAAGTAAATATTCCTATACCTTATGAAATCAAGGGGGTCCCGGCTGCTTGGTAGTTGACCAGGTAGTGATCTTCCCCTTACACACTCCTTGCAGTGTGCTTGTTCCCAAATGTGTCATCTTCAGGAAGGATTTCCAATATAGGTTTTAGGGCTTTCTGTAGGGGTGAAGTCCTCCCTTTTGCTTGTATGGCTTAATGTGTTACACAGTGGAGTGGGAAGGTGCATAGGCCTCTAGGGAGCTGCCCGTAAAAGACAACACTCCTTTCTTCAAAGCAGGGCCTCCTGCTTGCTCGGGACTGAGCACACCTACTCCAGGTAGACCTGGGCCGGAGTCACCTCCTGCTTGGGCTTCAGCCCTTCCAGCGGGCCTTACAAAGCCTTCACCAGTCACCGGGCTACTGCAACCTCAGGGAAGCTACACAACCACCAACCCAAGCCCTAGAGAAAAGATTGCTCTGATACATTTTTTTTCTACAAACTTCTCCAGCCCCAGCCAAACACTTAGGCCCAAATGCCGCTCTGAAGGTAATACAGATGGAATTCCAAGTATGCGAGACAGTATTTTTCTCAAGCAAGTACAATCTTTTCACCTCTCTATCCATCTTTGGATGCCACTTGTAGCAGAGATCTGTGGGGGCTTGGAAATCAAAATTGACATGAAAAAAAAATCCAAATCAATAACAAGAAGGTAATAAAATGGACATCTCCATGCTGTCTGCAACAGGCGCTTATCTTAGTTGTGATTCAAGCCACCTGCTACCCGGGGCTGGCTTACTCCAGCTCCCTGTACAGGCCATGGAGGAAAAGAGGAAAGCGGGAGACCAGTTGTGGGTTTTACCTTGTTTAAATGTCCCGATTACTTCTGGACAGCTTTACACTTTCCTCACTCAAATCCTTGGACACCACCTGACTAAGTCCCTAGGACAAGCAGGTTTCTTAGTTTAGACGTGATGCCAGGTGAGCAGATTATGTATTGATCGTGCCCAGAGCCGGGCAATTTCCATATATATAAGCCCCTCTTTTGACCTTAGGTACCAAAGCAACACGGTGCTGTTGGATACCTAGAGGAGGTGGCCTGAGTAGAGCCCAAAATATTTACACAGAAATGAGTACCTTTGTGATGGGAACGTCATGTACAAATACCAGAAGCTGCATTCCTTTCCCAGAGGATGTGCTGGAAGCTGCTGGCTGTGCTGTCCCACTTCCAGGACTGAGCAGGATTTGGGCTGCACAATTCACACCAGACACTGCTGTTCCTTAAGCCAGCCACCCTTCACACAGTGCCGCGTTTATACGGGATGCTTCTTTGCTCTCACTTACGCTTCCACATCATCTTCACCAAAGACCAGTCCTTCACAGACCGGAGTTATTCCAGCAAGCCGGGTTTTACTGTCTCGCTCACAGATCTTGTGGACAATTATTCACAGGGAAAATATTTATCTTGTTTTTCCCAATCTCATTTCCACACCTGCCAAATCACCTCACCCTTTCCAACTCCTTCTAATGCCCATGAAGATCCCATTGTATCATTTTGGTCCATTTCGTCAGCCGAAGAATGTATTGGATTGGACAGGTCTGTCTTTTTTGCCAGCTATGACAACTTATTTGAATGGCTGCTAGCATCCATGGGACAATATAATGTTCTGATCTTAACCAGAATGGCATCAGTCTTCTGGCACAACTCCATCATAGTCAATGTCATTATTAGCAAAAAGATTTACCCCATAATGGCCAACTTCATTTGGTATCTGCAGTGAATCCGTTCATTTGTGACAGCCAGTTCTAATCCTACAAATTCATTCTTTTATTTATTTATTTTCAGCCCCTGATAGAAAGTGATAAAGTAAAAATTTTAAGCTTGTTCAGAAGTATTTGACCCCATCATGGTTGGACAGAAAAACATGTGAGCATTTGAGCAATGTGTTAACATTAACAATTTAGCTTCAGAAAGCTGGTAGGGAGTAAATGTTGTATTCTTTTCATTATTTGCTTTCTTAAATCTCCTGGATTGCTTTTTTAAGTCAGTCTCATGATTTTGTGGTCCAACTCTTGCATTTTAAACCCTGGGGGTTTATAGTAATATATGTAACAAATTTTACGGCTTATTTTAAAACAAGTTTTATAAACTATGGATCTTAGGCCAGCTGCCAGATATTAGGAATATATGGTTACTTCTTGATAAAAACTTGCTGTCACTGAAGAAGATTTATGACTGCAACAAGATATGAACTGATAGCTGGGGTTTGAGTCCAGCCCATGCAATAGCAGAATTTATGTGCAGTTTCCTCCTCTTTAATGAGTAGGAATGTGATGCATTCGAACCAGTTGGTGCAAACTGTGCTTGTGGGAGTTACTTTTTGACATGACTGCGACTGGTTACGACCTTCACCTAAAGATTTCAGCTGGGTGAGGCTCCACGGGGGATGAGGATCCACGGACTAATCTCTGAGTGCCTGCTCAGTTGTGGTGCTACTGTTTCCCACGTACCTTGGCCGCGAATGCCTCGGGATGCTGAGCCTCCTCAGTACCCACTGACAGGGTGCATGAAAGCACCCCAGACTCGGGTGTTGACTGGCCTCAAGGCACAAAGTGGTTTGGGTCCCTGCCAGCGGTGCTCTGGAGGTAGCTGGGATGTGTTGGGAGGGAAAAGAGCCGAGCCAATGAGAGCAGGAACGCCAAAAGAGATCAAAGGGTAGGGTCCAGTGTCCAAACCCTTGTCCTTGTGGCACAAAATGATGGGGCTGCTGCCCAGGGAGGCCAGCCTGAAGGAGAGACTGAATGGGATAAATAAAAGCCTGATGTGGGGTTATGACGTACGGAGTGAATTCATAGGAGGAGCTCATGAAGCAAAAGCTGTGAATGAATGTAAGTGAAGCCCTTGACTTCTTTACAGAAAAGATAATTGATGAGTGTGTTGAAAACGCAAGGTGAGATAGTAAACAACCAAAAAAAGGGGAGGTGAGCTGGCTCAGGAGCCTGTCCATGACTCCGGCTGTGCATTGCCGTTTGCTCAGAGCAAGGCAGCCAAGGAAGCTAAAGGATGAACATCTCTGGAGGGATGTGCATGAAGGAAAGGGGGCAGTGACCCTGCCTAGGAGACCCACACGGCGTTGGAGGGAAGGTAGGGAGAGAAAACTTTACTCCCTATTCTTGGTTACAGTTTGGTGTGCACCTGGTACACAGGTGATGGCAGGGAGAAGAGCAAGTGGCAGGGAGGGAAAGAAAAACAGCAGCACCAGGAAGAGAAGGGAGGATGAAGAAAGCACAGCCACACGAATTTTGTCTCCGGCAGTGTTTGCTGCAGCACTCAATTTGCTTGAAGTACAATAGGGAGGAAATCTCTGAGCTGTGTTATAAACACATCTCCCAGTGCTGGTTACACACGCACGCAGAAAGGGCTCAGGTTTCACTCCTGTGAGTTATTATTGTAGCACCGCAACCTTGAACTATATTTATAGTCTTGTAAGCTGCCGAATTGCAGACCTGCTCCTTGTTTTTTCCTGGTTGCAGCCGGCGTGGCCTAGAGGGGTGAGCACAGCTGAGGGAGGCGGTGGCGGAGCTTGGAGCCTGGCCACTTGGTCTCTGTGCCTGTGAGCAAATCCGTGCCTGACTGTGCCTCAGTTTCCCCACTGCTAACAACAGCAAGGACTGTTGGCAAATCCCTGAGGCAATTGTGAGCACTTTATTAGAGCTTCTTGGATTCTGGCGTACCTGTGTCTTCGTGGAGCTGGGCACACCAGGGCCCTGTGTCCATTGGGATTTCTGGAGGGAAGATGCGAAGGCTTGACAAGCTCCACCGGCTTCAGAGTGATGGCTAAGACACCACATCTGTGTACTTCAGAAAAATTATTTTCCACGTTTTCCTACAGGAAACCTCATTTTCTCACAGAGACAGGCACTAGAGAAGATTAATTATGTTAACCTTCTCTTTCCCAGCCATCAGTTTTAGGTAGGACAAGATGAAGAGGTGCCCAAGAGGGAAGTAAAGGTCCCCAGGTCCCTGGAGGAGCTGCAGGTGCCCAAGGAGGTGGTGGCAGACACTGAAGCTAACCCTGGGGTTAGCTGTGCTGGTGAGGCCACCTGCAGCGTTTACCACTTCTCATCGGTCATTTGAAGCCTAAGGTCTTACAGACCACAACACAGCATGGCTGTAACTCCCAGCTCCCAGGCTGTCCCTTCTATCTCCAGCTCCTTTATCTCTTCTAGAACTCCTCCCTCTAAACATGAAGCCCATGGAAACCGTTCTCCCTATAATCATCCTTATCAGGCTTGTGATGTGAGGAAAGTGTTCACACAATTAAATTATTACACATGGATATATTGTTGATTTTTTTTTTTCTTTTAACTTTTTTTTTTGAACAAATAGCTAACTCTCCTTTTTAATTTTCGTTCCCCTCAAAGCCTCTGTCACATCCCCAACCTTAGGGGCTGCTCAGAAGTAGAGAGCTCTTTCCTTTTTCAGCACATTCCTGTCCTCCGCTGTGCTAAGTCCACGGGCCAAAAGATGATGTGATTCTGGCAGCCCCATTTTCATGCTGAAAGTGTGCATTGTGCTAAGGCTCCTTCCCCCTGGAGTCCTCTTTATGCGCTCCACGAAATGCTGAAATCCAGGACTGCAACTCAGCAGCTAATTAGGAGGATGATAACACCTTACCCCCGGGGCCTTGCCAGCTCGCCCGGCAGTGGCAGCAGTCTTGCCTCAGAGGACGGTCTCACTTCAGTCTCCAGACCCTCTTGTGCCATGATTCCTCCAAGGGTGCAGCTCTCTCCCCATGGCCCGTCCTGCCCCACAACTGAGCCCCACAGGCTCCCTCCTGCTCTGAGATATCTGCAGCAGGCACAGCACATCCCTGACACAAGCTGTGATGTTGCATTGCTACGAGAGGGAGGATTTTAGGAGACACAGCCCTCACAGCACTTCATTGAAGTCCCTTGAGCTACTGTGGCTCCCTCCTCCTACGTCACATCGTACATTTGAAAACTAGATTTTCACCCAGACTTAGTGAAAACTTCAGAATTGTCCCTTTCATGAGCAGAGAAGAGCTTGGAAAGATGAACATAGTGATTTCAAAGCTAGGAGTGCAATAAAACACTCCCCTCCTCATCTACTATGTGTTTCTTCTTGTGTGTGAAAAAAAAAAAAAAAGAAAAAAGGAAAAAATTAAGAAAAAAAGAAGAAAAAAAAATGCTTTTTGAGTCAAT
The DNA here is from genome assembly GCF_009819795.1 of Aythya fuligula. Lineage (NCBI taxonomy): Eukaryota > Metazoa > Chordata > Aves > Anseriformes > Anatidae > Aythya > Aythya fuligula. The sequence continues at coordinate 195,084,207 of NC_045559.1, forward strand.
TCCTGATTATAATTTCTGGGGGTGGGACAGGAGAGGCTGAGTCAGAATTCCTGAGCACTCAGCTCTTCCATACTGCTTCATCATCAAGGATCTTACAGTGCTTTTGCTCTTTGAATGAGCTGAATTTCATCACTTCCCCAGGTCAGGAAAGCCTTTGCTGGGTTCATTTGCAGATGCAATGGGGAAAACCATTAAGTCAAAGCTTTCCAATCTGGATACCACATTAGATACCAAAGTTAGAAAAAAAGCATCAAAATGTGGTGGGGTTAGAGTGCATTTATCCATCCTTCTGCTGTCAGAGGAACCAAGTATTACCTGGATTAATTTGGGATTTAAGCAGGACTGTAGCCTGCTACTGGTCTGCTAACACCAGACACCTCCTCTGCCTCCATGGCAATGTCTGTGACAGGCTGAAGGGAGGGATTCTCACAGTACTATGTAGTAGCATCCTCCCTTCTTCCCTTTTTCCTTCCCTCCCCGTTGTCCTCTGTGTCCAGGACCATGGCTCCTTGAGCTGCCTGTGTGGCGAGCCTGAGGCTTGCTGACCTGCCGATCTTCACGGAGGTGTTAGGACAGCTCACTGTGGCCAGAGATCTCCAAAGAGCTGGCTCCAGGTGTGCACCTCTAGCTTCCCTGCTTGGACCTGCCCCAGCTCAGCTGGGGAGAAGCTCAGGAACCCCCTCAAAGACCAACAATATCTGCTCTCAGAAACTTCGGAGGAGTCGCTCTGGGCACACAGGACCAGACACAAACCTTTGGCTGGGGCACAAGACCTCCTGAAAGGGCTGTGTGCTCTTCTCTCAGCACATGTCTTGCAGGCAGAGCTGCACAAACAGGATTTTTGTGAGAGTGGCATAACACAACACAGTATCCTCAACCCACAAGGCTCTGGGTAAAGTCTGTTTTGCCTCTGTATCCTGACTATCTGAGCAGAAAGACTGGCTTAGCTTGTAAATGTGACTTCATAGAAACATGGCAAAAGACAGAGATACCTTAAGCCAGTAAATGCTTCCAGATGGGGGCATTTCTGGTGAACTTTTTACTTCTGCCTCTAAATGAGGCACTGTAAGCATTTTACAAAGATTGAAAAGATTTGAGCTTTAGGGTTAAGTGTGGATGAGTTCTTTATCCTTTCCTTTCCTTTCCTTTCCTTTCCTTTCCTTTCCTTTCCTTTCCTTTCCTTTCCTTTCCTTTCCTTTCCTTTCCTTTCCTTTCCTTTCCTTTCCTTTCCTTTCCTTTCCTTTCCTTTCCTTTCCTTTCCTTTCCTTTCCTTTCTCATTCTTTCTCTTTCTTCTCTTTCTTTCTCTCTTCCTTTCTTTCTTCCTTTCTTTTTCTTTCTTTCTTTCTGTCCCTTCCTTCCTTTCTTCCATCCTTCCTTCCTTCTTCCTTTTTATTTCATTTTCCTCTTTCTCTTTTTTCTCTCTCTTTTCTCTCTCTCTTCCTTCCCTCTCCATTTTTATTTTTTATTTTTTGTACAACGAGGCAGCTGAGAAGACAACAGGAAGGCCAGAACATTGCCTTTTTTAAAAATGTAGCTTAATATATTCCTAGAAGCCTGAAATCAGAGAGAGAGAACAGGCAAAAGAGGGAGAACAAGCAAGTTTTGACAGTAATAGCAGAGAGCCTGTGGAACATCTTGAAAGGCACTCCTCTTGTCTTAGGAAATTAAAAAGACGTGTGTGTAGCTGCTAAAAAGCCTGAGAAAAGTGTCCGTGGCTCTCAAGGAAGGCAGCTCTGCCGAAGGAAGTTTACAAGAGCTAGGAGTAGCAGCATCCGTGCCTTTAATCTGGTCTTGGAAATTATTAGTTCTAAGTACGCTGGAAGGAATTAAGACCAAACAAGGGTTTTCGGTTTAGAATCTGAGTCTTTGATGCTTTATGAAAGTAATTTGATTGCATCAAATGGGTCCCAGGGATAGGAACCTTAGTCCATAAATATCACCGATCCACATCATTAAGAAAACCTCAATCTGCACTTTTTTTTTTCCCCCTTCTTTTCGCAGTGCTAATATTCTTTGGACATAAGAGGCCCACAGCTGAATCAGCAGGGAGATTGATTTCTCTCTCTCCCTTTAAAAGAGAGAAAGAAGGTCCCTTTGGGTCAGGGTTAAGGGCTTGGAAGGGGCCTAATGGGAAAGTTCATCTCACAGCTGCCAGCGGTGTATAGTACCAGGCCCATGGATAACAACAGGATGTGGGTTTTGAGCACTGTCAGCTCCTTCATGATATATTTCTTTTTAATTTTCTCCTTTTAAAATAATACACCAGCAAAGAACATTCTTTATTATCATAACAAAATCTCTGCTCCAGTGACTCTGAGACGTTCCTAATTGTTTTCAATCTGTCAGGATCGCTTGCTGTTTGCATTTCTGCAACCACTCAAGAGATTGCTGTAAAGAAAGCAAACAAAAATAATAAAAAAAAATGGCCCAGGCTGACTCAGGAGGTGGGTAATGGGTTGCAGCACTTTCACCTCTCACTCACTGACTGCATCAGGAGCTAAATGCTGAATTGCTTGGTACCGACTGCTCCACACTGCTCGAGCTTTGTGACAGCCAATTTGGAGCTGTTGTTGGTGCCTGAAGTCACCAAAGAGACACACTGACAGCCAGAGAGTGGAAAATAAATTCTGGTGGTGGTGGTGGAAGGAAAACACCCCAGTCAACCAAGGGAGGGGATGGAAAGTGGAGGGGAACAGTGCCTGCAGCATGTACCAGCATCATGCTGCCCGTGCCCTGAATGGCAAGCAGCGATGCGCTTCCCTCTGAGAAAAACCCCTCTGATCTAACCTTTCACGCTGCTTCGTAAAGAGTGATCTCATTAACGTGAGGGCAGGACAGTTTCTGGGAATTGCCCTGTCCTGGATGGTTGCTATCGAGCCCACAAGAGCAGGCACCACCGAGCAAACATCCTCCTGCCTACGTCCCCATCAGGGCCATGGAGGGCAGTGCCCGGGGGGGCCAGGACCCCCCTCAGATCTCTGCTGGCAGGGCTGGGGCACTCAGGGCATGGGAGGAGCACCCAGGAATGTTCCCAGCATCATTCTCCATGCATGTGGATGTTGCCTCCCACTGTGGAGCCGGCGTCCTGTTAGGGCTCGGGGTCACAGCACGAGCTGAGGGGTCCCCGTTGTACCTCAGGCTGTACGGGATGGGTCCTACCCACCCTGGGGAGCTGCAGAATGAAAATGGGAGAAGGAGCTGCCCTGTACAGCTAGTAGGATGGGCACTGGAGGCAGCATTCACATTGCCCACTATAAGTGTGCAATGTACGTATCCTCTCTGTCCCTCTCTGCTGGAGGTGTAGTGGTATATATGATGGGCTGTCTGCAGGCAGGCTGGATCTCTTCTTGAGCTTGGTGATAAGACACGATGGTCATGGTAGCGTTATGATGTACCCCACAGCCTGAATCCTGGCCCGGTGGACATGGAAGGCAACCAGAAAAAAAAAACCAGAGGTGCTGTAGGTCAGTTCTGTTGAGATTTATTCAGGATGACCCAGGGAGATGCAGACAGGACCAAGCACTGAGCTCCTAACCGCGTGTTCCACCGGGGCCGTCCTCCTGTGGCTCGCTCTGACCATCCGGGCTCCAGATGTCTTTCAGAGGAGAAGGAGCTGAAGAAGCATCAGGGCTGGTTTCGTGTGTGTAAACGAAAAGCAGAACCGCAGGAACTGCCTATCGGTATGTTTGGAAGTCACTCATCACCCTGGCATTTCGCATGCCCTGGGCTGCTGGTGGCTACCAGTATCGAGAAGTCTGCACAGAGCTCGGGGCTCCGACCACCCCTGAGAAAGGTCTGGGTGACGAGAGGGTCAGAGCAGAGCACCCGGGGCCCAGGGTGAAGGACAGGAGGTGGTGTCTTACCCTGCCTCATCATGCAGTGGGAAAAGATGCTGCATTTCCCATTTGCAGGGCTCTTGTGGTTGCACAAATGCCTTAAAAACTTGGCACAAACCACTCCTGGGAACCCTGCTCTGTCTCAGCACTCGAGAGGAAACTAAAGGAGAGAGAAAACAAGAGATTCCAGCTCACCACTGCTGTCCAGAGGGGACTGAGGGGTCTTTTGGGTGGTTCCCCACCTGTTTTGCACCAGCATGAGGAGCTCTGCTAAATGCAAGGCAGCAGTCAGGCCCCTGCCTTCCCACAGGAAGCGCTGGACGCGGCGATAAGCTCCTCCACGCCACCACACAGATAGCAGCAAATCTCCAGCAACAGGAACGTGGAGCGTGGCAGCCACGGTTGCTGCAGGCTACATGGGGGCTCTGTCCCGTATTTTATGAAGGAGCAGAGGAGCTTTCTCCTCTCACCTTCTTGGGAAGGGGGAGACAGGTCCTTGGCTCACTGTGCTCGCCAGGAGGGCTTCTGCTGCTGCTCCCCGCGCTCCCCGACCGCCTTCGCTCCCTGCAGCAGCTTGCGGAGACACGTGGAGCAGCCGCGGACAGGAGGGGAGTAAACGAGCCCTAGAACAAACCCGAAAGCTTCTGGCTGGCCCACAGGCCCAGCGAGGTGCTTCAGAGCAGCAGGTGACTGCGTGCAGGGAGCACACCTTGCTCTGCCCATCGGTGCCTGCCACAACGTGACATAAAGACCTCTTCGGTTCGCCGTCCGGGCGTTCTTTCTCTTTTCTGCTGGCCATTAATCTCAGCAATGCATACGAAATTGATTTCCTTTTTACGACATTGTTTTCAAATGACTCTTCTGTTTTCTGCTCGGTTTTTGGCAAGCCTGGCGGCTTGGGAGCTACAAGGAATACAGTTCAGAGCTTCGCCGAGGGTTTCAGTGCCTGTTGCTTTCTGTGTTTCATTGCTTGTGGGTGTACTGAGGAGCCTGAAAAGAACAGGAGCATCAGGCTGGTAAAACACTGCAAGAATTAAATACTTCCAAATCAGAAATGAGATCCTCCTGAGCTTACAGAGGTAGATCCAGGAGCTTGGATCCTAAATCTGCTAGCCCTTTGAGTGTTTTTGTCTTTTTCTTTTTTAACTACAAAATCCAGAAGGAGAACCCAGGAGAGTCAATCGGTTTAATGTGCACGGCGCTTCTGCAGAACAAAGTTCCCAAATAGTAAAACTCCCCCAGCAGCTCTCCCTTCGGCTGCGAACAGCGAGCTTACATGCAGGGAGGGGGAAAAATGCAGCCACATTCCTTTCGCACTCCCACTCGCCTCTGAGGTTCTTCCACTTCCTTCCTATGGCTTTTTTTAGAACTGTAGTGTTTTTCTCACGTCCGGCAACAAAGGATGTTTTGTGCTGCTGCCGAGGTTGTTGGTTTCTTTTTCTTCTTTTTTTTTTTTTTTTTTTTTTTTTTGTTAACTTCAGATGCTGCTATCGTGTTTGAAAATATCGCTCTTGTTCTGTGTGGGAGCGTCACTCTTTTTTGGGTCTCTGGTACCTCACGAGCGTGATCAAATGCTGGGAATTTGTTCAGTTAGTTGAATTCTCCCACCAGAGTTGACATTTGTATTTTCCTGGAACGCTCTTGTTTACTTAGAAAAACCGCCGCGTCGCGGCTCCGAAGGTAGAACAAAATCTGGGAGCTTGCAGGGATTTCTCTGCCCTGTCACTGAACGAGCAGTGGCACGCCTCCCGAATTACCATGCTGCAGCTGTGAGCAGAGCGTGGTGCATAAAGCGCATAGCTCATAAACACCCCTCCCTCCTCCCCAAAACTCCCGTGGTGTTTCAGTAAAAAAAATTAAATGAGGGAACAAGGAGGTGCTGATCACTAACAGGATCCCAGTCTCTAGGGGCTAGAGCCAGCTCTCCCGTTTTCTGGTAGTGGAGAAATGCACCCAGGGTTAAACCTCTGGGGTTTGATCCATCCTTGTCCCCAGTCACTACAGCTGGGTCTTTGTCACGGTGATAAATGGACCGTGGTCACACACACTGACATTGCTCACCCTGAGAAGGGAAACTCCAACCATCACCCATCGCTGTGTCAGGGACCCTGCAGATTGGATTTTCTGGCATTCAGTGTTTCCAATTTATTATAATTTGTAGGCAGCTAGACAAGGTAGGGAGAAAGCCCAAAGACAGCCTGGAATTGTACCATAAATCTCCAAAAGCTTGAACATAATCTTTAAGCCTACCTTCAGATCCTTGGACGGGGAGCATGAGTTACAGAGGGGGCTTGATTGTGACCTTTTGCTCAGCAGTGCTGCGCAGGTATTGCTACACCGCTGGCTTTGGCTTCTGCAGGAGGTGGTGCACGAACATCTTGGAGACAGCACAGAAAAATATAAGAACTGCTATCCCGAGTGCCTGCTTCATTTCAGTAGTCAACGAGAGGCTGTGATTCTCTGTTGTGTGATGGGGGAACTCCTGGGTTGTGCTGGTGAGGGTAGAGTGGGGTACCACACTGGAGGCACCCTTTATGCTGCATGTAACATAAGAAACGTGCAAACCCTTTTCACTTGCTGGGTGTTTTGCTGTATTTCAGAGCAATCGCAACACCAGCCCTCTGAAACATTGTCAGCAAAATTCAGGATCCTACTGGAGCTCTTACTGGAGCTCTTAATCAGAAAGATCTGATTAAGAGAACTATTTGATTGCTGCTCTCATTGCGTGTCTGGCTTCCTAGGAAGGAGGAATTCTCCCCCGTTAGGTTGCAGAAGCCTTGCAAGAGCACTGGAGCCCTCTCTGGCTGCTGTGAGCCCTTGGGTGTGCTCTAGGGCATCATAAAACTCTGCAGACAAATGGGGGTACCTGTGCAGAGCCTGGATGTCCCAGTGACCTCCCCACCACTCAGATGTTATAACAGGCTGCACAGAGGTAGAAAGGTTGCTTGAGTCACCTTCTGAAAACCACCTTCACCCTCGAAGCCTGGCTCCAGGAACTTGCGGTGCTTTAAGACGTTGTTCCTTTTTCCCTGCAGCTGTGCATCCTCCCTTTTCTTCCAGATTATCTCTCCCCAGCTCCCCGGACAGCAATACAACACAGGCCGCAAGCATCCCAGTCCAGGACCAAGACTTAACACGTGGAGGTTGTTTCATGCTAAGATGCCAGGCAGTGAACTGGGAAGCCCAGGGCACGTTTGCCTGTTTTCTCCTGCCAGTTCTGCTACGAGGGCTGTGACTCCAACAGAGGCGAACGCCTGGGGTGGTAATATCTTAAACAACCGCAGCTGTTTACCAAAAGTGAGTCAGTCTGCCATCGGGTTTGGCTAACATGAGCTAGCAAACCTGATTTAACCTCAGTCTTGTCCTTGGTGTACAGACAGCCATTTGCAGCTGCTTTGAGAGAGACGTTTGCGCTCGTGAGCGGCTGGGTAAGGATACCACCCACAGACAGGGGATGTCAGATGTCCCCAGCAAGACCTGGCCGCACCACAAAACCTCATCACCAGAAGCTGCGTGTGTCACTGCAGTGGGGCACGTCAGAGCAGTCTGACAGAAAGTCCTGGCCAGCTTCGTTGCAACCCAAGCAGACTGACACCCCCGAGCCATCAGAGGTGGTTTCCAGCCTGGCCAGCACCATTTTTTATGCCAAGCCCACTCCACAGAAAGGAGGAGGTGGCACCCAGTGACAGCAGCCAACGTGCTGTGGGGTGGCAGCACAGCAAGATTGCCCGAGGGGATCCCAAAGCACTCTCAGAAAAACTCAGCGCTGTCGGCACAGCCTGGGGAAACAGCCGGCCAGCCTGTGGTTGACTCACTCCACAGGTCGTGGGAAATCAAAAAGCAGGGAAAGCTCGCTACTGTTCTAACTTGCAGGACAGAAATACCCATAACTACTTGCCCTTGTAGCACTTTGAACAAACAGCACCAGGGAGGGAGACGCTGGGTTCGCTGTGGATGGCTTCACCCTGCTGTGCTGCCCTCAGCCAGGCATCGCACTGGCCCTGCTGCTACTCTTACTTCAATGTTGCTGTCTTGCATTTATTTCCATCCCATTAGAAAAAATACAGCTTAAATCTCCATCCCTAGAGGTAGCTGAGATCCTGTTTCAGTAAAGAGAAACAGGTGCTGCTGCCCCTAAATCTGTCTGGGACCTGCACTGCTTCACCACTGCTGGGACACGTCCCAGTGCTCAGAAGGGTGATGCCCTTACAGACATCGAATGAGGCCTGGAAGAAAGAAAGGATACACACCTACTTTGCCCCTTCCAAGGAAGGAAGGAAGGAAGGAAGGAAGGAAGGAAGGAAGGAAGGAAGGAGAGAGAGAGAGAGAGAGAGAGAGAGAGAGAAAGAAAGAAGGAAAGAAAGAAGGAAAGAAGGAAGAAGGAAAGAAGGAAAGAAGGAAAGAAAAAAGAAAGAAAGAAAGAAAGAAAGAAAGAAAGAAAGAAAGAAAGAAAGAAAGAAAGAAAGAACGAAAGAAAGAAAGAAAGAAGAAAGAAAGAAAGAAGAAAGAAAGAAGAAAGAAAGAAAGAAAGAAAAAGATCCAACTTCCAGTGCAGGCATTTGCAGGGAGAAGAGCAGCACTGAGCCTAGCCAAGGTAGCACTGAGGCTGCAGTGCTCAGTCCCAGACTCAGTGGAGCTGCAGTGAAAGGGAGGTCGGAGGTGTGTGAGCTGTGGCCAAGCTGCCCAGAGGCCCCCTGGGCTCTCTGAGAGGTTGTTAGTGCCACTGCAAAGGGCCATGCCCCCAAGGAACTGCGCTCGGCAGAAAAACGCAGCCCCTGGATCTACCCCGCAAATCCCGAGCAACCTCTGGGTAAATTTCAGCTGAAAACTGGCTCTTTCATGCCCGTGATAACTGCACTTGACAGCCAAACAGAGACCCTTTCATATTTAAAAATAGAAAAAGCAATTAATTATTGGAGTCAATATAAGCCCGGAGCTGGCACAGGAGCAGAGCCGTGTCTGTAGCGATCCGGCTGTCAGAGAGGCCACGGTGCCTTTGGAGCACGCTCACCCATCAGCCCGGGGGGGGACCCCCCTGGCATTTGGGCACAAAACAGATCCAAGCCATGTGGCGGCGGGGTCAACAAGCAGCAAAAAGGGAAGGCGGCCTCCTAACACCCCCCCAGAGCTTGATGGAGTTAGGGCTACTTTGTCAAAGCCTGCCTGGCTCCGCATTCGGGCGCACTCGGGCCGAGCAGCTCTCACATCTCTGATTTCCTCTGCTCCAGCGGCTGCGTGCGGCAGTGCCGGTGAGTCAGAGGCAAGCCTTGGTTTCCTGTCTGGTGGTGCAAACGCCAGCCGTGAGGTTACCGAGCAAGCCCTGAGAGTCAGAGCCACGGACTTCTTCTTTCCCACAGCTGGAGAACGTGGCTCGGTGGGGGAGAAGCGTCACACACCAAAGCCAGGCTCATCTTTTTCTGGCCTGGGCTGTGGGGTGAGGTGGTGGTGGGGACCCCTGGCTAGGTGGCACGAAGGATTTTTGTAGCATTTTGTCCTCGCTGTGCACTGAGTCCTTTGTACAGCAGTAAATGCCCCACAAGACAGCTTTCCTGGGCTTTTTTTTTCCCCTTTTTTTCTAGAAAGCCCAATTCTCGCCATTCGCCTGCGACAAACTGTCTCCTCAGATTAGCCACTCAGTGGGGTAATGACATTCAGCTGCCTGAGACACTCCCTTGTCTGCTGTGAGACACTTGCACACGTCCGAGCCCGCTGATGTTCAATGAGCCTGAACCCAGTGGAGAAATGAAAGGAGAAGCAGGTCCCAAGCCGGAGGAGACTGTGGTTAGGGAGCTGGGGCGGTGCTCCGGCGAGAGCCGAGCAGAGACCTTTGAAGCGCAGTCTTTGGGCAGCTGCCTGGGCCTAAAGCAAACACCATGCAGGACTTCCACTTTGCTAACGATAATGAAAGCAGTTCCTGGAATGATTCGCCTGTCCTGACAGCAGCCCGCTTTGGTTGAAATATGTACGGATTAAAAACAATGAATGAAAGAGGAACTTGTCAGAGAGGCCTGTGCCTCGGACCGGCTCTTCTCACAGCCTCCTTTCCCTGTCCAAAGTGGCCTGTGGCTGCGCTTTTAGCATCATCAAAAGAATAATTCTACAGAGTGGAATCCTCCGAACACAAAAATCGTGTCAGTGTGCCTGCAGAGAGCCCGCATTTGCTCTGCAGACAGCAGCCCCAGGCTGCAGCCAGGGACGGATCCTGCCAGCCCCACCAGCTCCTCCTCGGCTGCTCTCTGCCCTACAAACCTGCTCACTTCTGTAGGGCCAGGCTGAGCTGCTGGTGGATGGGAGATCCTTTACTTCGCCGTGTGCTCAGGGGAGACGGGGGAGATTTCACTGAAAAGTGACCGCTGCTTGCTTGGTTCATCCTGAAGTGGAAATGTTATTTATAGACGCCACAGCAGCAAAAGGCACCCTGGGCCCTAGCAACAGCAAAGGGAGCTCCAGAGTTTCTTATGGGAAATACCGCAAGGTGCTGCAGGTTTTGTTCCTAGCTGCCCTCTGTGCACCTGTCCCATCTCTTCCTGGAGCTGTGGGCCTGAAATCCAGACCTTCCTTCTTCCACTGTGGAGGTTTCCCTTCCTTCCCCACAGCTTCAGCATGGTGTGGTGCCACACATCGCAAAGCTCAGCGGGACCCTGTGCTGGAGCCCTCCAACCTACCTGCATCTGCCTTCCCCACACCACACATGCTCAGGGCCATAGGAAATCGTGGAGCTGCTCCCATTCCCCTTCTCCTGCAGGCCATGCCAGAGCACACACTTGGAAGGCAGCAGGGCCAGTCTGCCCTCTATCATGTATATATGTCCTGCCTCATCCAAACTCCTCCTGGCACATCTCCTCACTTTTCCTTCAGGCACTTAGGATGAGCATCTGGGCCCAAGACTGCCCATGTAGCTGATGCGTTACATAGCAATACGGAGTTTTATCTCCTCTCCATTTGGGCATTCCTGAAGCTAGCCACCGGCTCAGACGAGGACTGTGAAGGTGCTGTTGGCTGCGTGGCGGCCCTCACTGGATCATCTTTGTCAGTTTTGCATATCGCCTTCTGCATGTGGCTGTGGATTATCTGGGTTGTTTTTGTTAATAGGAGACAGATGGGAATTGGGTGTCAAGTTGCAATTCTGAAGCGTAGGAGCTTCATAGCCTTTTTTAAAATGCATGATATTAAAGATCATTTAGAATGAAATTAGTTTCTGGCATTTAACAATTGGTGAGGCAAAATAGATGTGTGTGCACAATAAGGAGGGCAGGAGGGGGGAATACTGTGGTCTGAACCCCAGGCCGGCATAATCCCACCTGGCACAAAAGGCCAGATTCTTGCATGCTCTGCGTCTCCCATGTTTGCTCTGGCACCAGGCAGTACCCAGTGAATCGTTTTGCCTTGTTCTATCAGGTGATACAGGCTGCAGGATCAGTAGGGAAAGAGATATGCTGGCAGAAATATATCTAGGACCTTGGACATTTGACAAACTGGATTTTATGGAGCATGCTTTGCTTGGGTCTATTAGTGGAGGGTTCAAAATCAAAAGCGAGAGGGGTTGCTTGGAGTAAGGCACACACAGTACTAAGATGAGCCTCAGGACTTCTAAACCTAGCTGAAGAACAACCATAGTGCATCTGAAAAGGGTATGTTACATCCAGGATCCTGTCCTGTTCTGGCCAGGAGTGGATGCTAGATGAAAATGTATGAAAACAGACAAACCCGGCACAGCTCTTTTCGTGATGCTATCATAGGGCTGGGAGTTCCTGAACCAGGGACTATCCTTGTATGTAGTCATTCTAACGAAGTTTCCCTCCACAAGTTTGTGTAATTGCTTTTTTAACTTTTGGCCTCTCCAACAGCGGATGGCAATGAGTTCCAGTGTTTAATTTGCACTGGATGGAAAAGTGCTTACTTTGGTTTGCTCGAAACCTGCTGCCTGCTAATTGCATTTAATGTCTTTTTTTTTTTTTGGACAAAAAAAGGCAGGGTTGGAGATTCCAAAGTTGCTGGGTCACAAGACCCAGACACGTCTGCAGCTGTGTCACCTGCAATATCATTCTATTTGTCTCTTATTGTTGTTTCTAGCTTAAAGTCAATTTGGTGTGGGTTAGGATTTTTCATATGTGTGTATCTGCACTTGGGCACCCACCCCATGCCCTTTGGAAGCCAAATAACACAGAGGGCATGAAAATGGGATGCTTGAGAAGGGCCCCAGCTTGGGTCAGCTGGAACAGAAGGATATTGGAGATCTTTAGTACCTGGTTTTCGGATGCCCTCTGAGTAGCCATTAAAATTCACTACCACAGTTGCATGGGCTGCCACAGAAATCTTAATATGACCATGTGGGGATGTGCAGCAAAAGCTCTGACGGAGCTGACAGCAGCTGTCTGCTTATTTACTTACAGAAAATAATTTATGCTCCTACGTTCTCTGTCAGCTCTGTTTTTTCTTTCTTAATTTGTATCCTTGGAGGCGTTCTTTTCTGGTGGACGAGGAGGAGAAGCTACCCTCCCGATTCAGACCCCGAGGTTGAGCATCCAAAGCTGGCATCTCCCTGCTTGCCCTGCTCCTGTCTGGAAGGACGCACTCCCCCGCAGGTTTCACGTTGCGTCCAAGAGATGCTTGTAAACCCCGGGAGGTTTTTTTATTGGGACAATAATACCATCAGATTACAGTAGCAAAGCAATCCTCATGTGGAGACAGCCAGCAAAGCTGGACAGGCATTGTAAAACCATTTTCCACAAGCAAAACAAGTTGGACCAGTAGAAGCATGGCTTTGTCACTGTAGCTCTACCTACCCTAAAACCTGCTGGCTCAGGGCATGGTGGGAGCAGGCTCCTATCTCCTGTGATCTGGAAGAGAGGGTGGGTAGTGATGTGGCAGAGTTTACTCTTGATAATAAGCTATTAAAGGTAATAAAATGAAAGTTGGCTGAGAAGACTTCCAGAAGGAACTCACTATAGTTAGGAGGGATGCAATAAAAGAGCAGATGAGATTAATTTAGGAAGAGTTGCACATGGGGAGAACTCTTAACAGTGGATGCCAAGTGATGGACTGCGAGTTAGCTGTTCCTCCTCAGCAAGGAGATCCTGGAGATGCCATGGTTATGTGAAAACCGCAGCTTTTAGCTTGATATTAGTACAAAGCATCTTAGGAAGTTATTAGGAAAAGAGAGCAAAACAGAGCCATGTGAATTCCCTAGTTTTGCCTTTGCTTCTCAGAAAAAATATGCTAGAAATAAAAAAAGTCTGGGAGTTACAAAGCTAACCCCAAGAATAAAGCCATATCTAGATGACTGGGGCTCTCTGTCAGAAAAGGGAGTGATGGAGAGGATGTGACACAGGTGCTGAAACTCCTCAATGCCCGAGGGTGAGTGCACAGGAAGCAATTTGGGCTATTTCTTTCAGTACAAACCCTGTGGGACATCCAGCGAGACAAGGCAGTGCCAGGCTGGGGACAGGCAGAAGGACTGCTTGGTGCCTCATGTGCACACAGCTAAACTGCAGCACTCCTTGCCGCGTGATGCTCGACGTGCTAAAAATTTGCAAGGTAAAAAGCGATTAACCATAGCTCAGGGAGAAAAATCCATTGACAGCTACAAAATGCCAACAGCCCAGCTCTGTCTCAGGAGATTCCTAAGCTACAAACTGCTGGCAACTGGTGGGAAATACAAAGGATTTATTCCTATGTGTTTACCCCACTCCCATGCTCTTCCCTGTGTAACTGCTGGCAGCCTAAGTTGGAGACGGGATGCTGCAACAGACCAGCTTTGGACTGACCCATTGCAGGAATTTTTAAGTTTAGCACAACCCTAACTCACACCACTTTTATTCAGATATAATGGTGGGATCATGAGGTGGAACTACGATAGCAAAGAATCAAAGTAAGACAGGTTCTCCTGCAGGAAAAGTGATCTGTACTTCAAAAGCAATTACATTAAAATCAAAATAAGAAAGCGTACAGTGGAAAATTGAAAATTAAAAAAGCCATTTGAGCATTGGAAAAGCATCATGCAGGCATCCCTCATCGTTTTCTGCTCTCCTCTGTCCGCAGCCTATTTCATGTGTGGTCTTAGCTTTCAGTCGCTTGCAAAAATGACTCACATTTTGAAATTTTGCATTATGAGAAAAATGTGAAAATTTGCAGCCTGGACTGGCTCCTCTTTTTCCAGCCTCTCAGAATGGGGAAGCATAATTCGACTCCCCTTTTTTGCAAGATAGTTATCTGCCCCTAGCATGATTGTTCAGTCCCACAGCATCACCCTCCCTGTGATGGCTGTAAGAAAAGGTGAAGGTTTGGCACACAGTGTGAGTGCTATTGCAGCCAGACCTGTGGGGATACTACTGTTTCTCTCTAACATAGCCACGTCTTCTCTGGCCCTACACTTTCCAGCCTAACCTCTGCAATGGCGTTTTCTGGGCACTACGGATTTTGGGGGGCGATTCTTTGGCTTCCCCCCAGCGTGAGTTGCATTGAGATGCCAGGCAACGGATCAGTATGGTTAGAAGCGAACACCTGGAGTTCTTTCAGAACTACAGAAAGTAGGTAATTAATTATTAAGAAGTAATTAGCAAAGAAAGAGGTTTACTTCAAAGTAGGGATTTAAAATTTCGCCAGAAGACTGGTGGAGTTTTTTTTTTCCCTTTCTTTAGAAACTCGAAGGGTGGATGGAGCTAACCGTGCATACAAATACCCGGGTGCTGGCTGTGGGTTTGGGAGCACGCTCCACACGTAAGGACGGCAGAAGGGAGCTGCACAGCTGATCCCCATCACTTGCACAACCAAATGAATAAATATCCTACGTCTGAGACACCGAGCAGCCACAACTGTGAGTGCTGGCTCTGGAAAAAGCAAGCTAGGCAGGGACACCCTTGGTTTCTCTCCTCGCCCTCACCACCTGGGCTGAGTAGAGTGGCGGCGCTTCCCGCAGCCCATCGCGGAGAGCGAGGAGCTTCGAGGGACCCCTCCTGCGTCCCCCTGCCCCGGGATGCGGGCTGCCTGGCCGCTCGGCCTCCTCGCAGAGGAAGCAGCTGCCATGCAGGGAGCCGGAGTGATTCTTGGCAGGGCCTGCGGCAAAACATCCCCAGCCGGCCGGGTCCCGTGGGCAGAGAGGCCGGGGGCAGCGCAAGCGCGTTCCCGGGCTGGCGTTTCAGAAGTGCCTCCTTTTGTCGGCTCGAGTTTTTCCATTATTTCAAAACGGAAAGAAAGAGAGGGGTACGAGGAAGCTATTGGAGATATATAAAATAAACTCAGAGTGTGTGGGGGGGGACAGCGTGTTTCATTGAGGAACTGTGCACTTGGTTCGAGGGAAGGATCGGTGAATGCTTATTATTTTAACAAAGACTTTTTCTGTCGTGAACAAGAGAAGCAGATGTTTAAAAGACGGACAGGAAGCGGCTGTGACAAATGAAAGGATTTCTGATTGAATTCATGAGCTGTGTTTCCTGCCAGTAATTCATTCAACTCTGGGCTAGATCAAAACATAATATTATGGTTTAATCACCATGCTTTTTAACACAGAGCCAGAATATACAAGCTCTTGGTGCTACAGGTAAAAAGCCATTAGTAAACTTGGCTCGGAGGCTTCTTTTTAATTCATTATTCATCCTTTTCCCTTAAAGCAAATACGTTGTCTATCAGCAAACACCTGAGAGCCTCCTAGAGAGCAGTGTTTGGGAATTTGCACAAGCAGGTGTAGAAAGGGTAAAGCACTTTCGGGGCACGGCAGCTGAAGCACGCTGCATAGAAGCACAATCCAACTTCTGTTGGAGTCTGAGAAAGCTCGGCTCCCTACCGACTGCAGGGAGCATTAGATCAAGCTGCTTTTCCTTGGGGGGAAAAAAAAATACAAAGAAAGAAAAAAAAAAAAGCCTGGCTTGAGGATTTCTGTTTCTCAGCACTGTTGTGAAGAGCAGTGTGTGTGCTCTGGGCACGCATGCGCGTGTGTGCATGTGTTAATTCTGATGTTTTCTGCTTCTCTTCCTTCCTCCTAATGAATTCTATTTGTTTACAGCCTCAAGGAAAGCTTGTCACTAGAAATTTCCTTTTGAGTTTTCAGCTCCGAGATTTCACAACCACAGAGCCGTTGCAACACAGTGATAAACAAGCTGAGGGAGGCAACTCTGGAGAATTGAGGCTTCTCTTTTTCACCATTTAGTTGAGTAAATAGCTACCAAATGTGCCGAGAGGTAGAGAACTTTATCCCTATCTGTAACAAGTATTAGCAAAAGTGTGTTGTTTTGTTTTGATTTGATTTGTTTTGTTTTGTTTCTTAGGCAAACACTTAAGAGTAGGCACAGGAAATGTTGGGAGCAGCTTCTCCTTACACCACTGCCTGTCAGAAAGGGTTGGATCCTGGCGTGGTACTCCTGGCACACAGCACCCGGCTGCCGGCTGTGTGGCAACAGGAAAAACTGGAAAGAGAAGTGGCAAAAGCTGCCTAAAGCTCAGTGTCACAGCCCTGGATTTGCACTTCCCAGGGCAAGCATGGGACCTGACCGACGCCTAGGAGCAAGAACCAGGAGAGGGAATGGCCTCAAGTTGCACCAGGGGAGGTTCAGGTTGGAAATGAGGAGACACTTCTGCTCAGGAAGAGCAGTCAGGCATTGGGACGGGTTGCCCAGGGAGGTGGTGGAGTCACCGTCCCTGGGGGTGTTCAAGGAGAGGTTGGATGTGGTGCTTGGGGACATGGTTCGGTGGGTAGGGGGATGGTTGGACCAGATGATCTTGGAGTGCTTTTCCAACCTTAATGATTCTGTGATTTGATGTCCCACACACAGTCACCAGGTGCCCTGCACCCATCCCCCTCGATGAGGACACTGAGGCAGCCCCTGCCAGGTGTCCTCCTCTGCAGGGTGGCTGCAGGGGGACAGTCCTTGGCTGCTGGGTCCTGTCCCGTATTGAGCATCTCCTTTGCAGGTCTTGGTCTTCACATTAAGCACAGAGATCCACTGGGATAACCAGGAGGACTTACTCTGCTGTGTTTAATCCATTGTAAAGTTCCTGCAAGTTACCCTCTCATTATATAAACGTGCTGGGAGAAGCCTTGCAGTCCTGATTTCCAGGGTGCTCTGGGATAATGCAGATAAAGGCAGCTATCTGGAGGCTGCGATGAAATTCTAGGTCAAGGAATTTCTTAGGTGAAGAAAAATAACAGCTTTGGATCAACCAACATTTTTTTACCAATAACTGTGAAATTTAGCAGGTGGCTTTGGCCATGCAGAGGCAGAAGAGAAATATCCTGACATTTTCCAAATAACTGAAAGTTTGTTTTTTTCCAATGAGACTGAAAGTTTGTTTTGAAATTTGTCTCAGTTTTGTAATAGTAAAGAGCAGGATGAAAGAAAAATCCTTCCAAGGAAACAAAAATGTTTCTTTTTAAGTTGAGCGAAGGTTTCTTCTGCTTGACCCAAACTGAACACAAGTTTTGCTTTTTTTGAAGAAGAAGAAAAGAAGGGGTTTTGGACCACCAAAACCAAAAAGAGATGGATAAGGAATAAATATATATATATATATATATATTTTGCTAATTTATATTTATTTGGTTGTGCAGTATAATTGCTGATACCAGGAAACATCTGATGCTGAGTGTCCAACCCACCTATGCACAGAAGACACAGCAGACATTTAAGGACCTAGACCACAGACCAGATGAGCCAAGGACGCAGACAAGGGAACAAAACACATCTTCCCCCCGTTTAGTAGTAGAAAAACAGAGGAGCCCCTCATCTGCCTAACTCACAACCTGATGCTGCCTCACAAACAGAGCAGCTACAGGAGGCACAGCAGGCTCTGCTGCCAGCCTGCTCAGACAAATGGTTGGAGTTTTCCAGGCAAGGCAAGGCAAGGTGTGCGTTAATCCTGGCCGTGGTTTATCCGGGCAGGAGGCTGCCTGCTCCTTTTGTCCCGTGCTGCTTCTTCACCGCCAGCCTTGTGCCCAGTAAGTGGCTGCTCCTTGGTAAACAGCGTAATCGTTAAATGTCAGCTACTGCTTCGGGTTTAATTGCTTTTGAATTTTAGCGAGCAGCTCCTCATTCATAGCAAATTGGCATCTTGTACATTCAAGGCTGCGCTATTAGCTGCACAATAGCGAGGCTGGTTTTCTGTAAATATTGAGATTTGGTAATTATAACCCAGCAGTTATTAACATAGCACGGCAGATAAATGCTTCGGCTGCTGAATCTGCTGTGGGCAAACCTCCTTCCGGTGAGGAGCGTCTTATCAGCGCGTGGAGGAAGGCTCGAGCTGCCATCTTCCATTAACACCACGTTAATGAGCCAAGTGCCCACGCACCACGAGGAAAACATACCCTGAAGTGTAGCAGATGGGCTCAGAAGCCAAAGCCACACAATGGGGAAAACCTAGGAAATCATCGCTGAATTCAGTAGAAAACAAAAGCTGGGCAGCTTGGCCCTCCTCGTAGTAAATATCCTGGAGCAGCAGGCATCCTTGGATCTCGCTGGGTGCAGTCATGGGCTTGCCATTGACTTAGGAGGACCTGGGTCTCATCTGGTTGCAGTCGGCATGTCAAAACTGATCCAGCAACCTCTGCTGATTGACCGAGCTCTGCGCCGGCATCTCCAGCGAAATCTTTCAGTGGTGCTCACGGAGGACTCGGGAGCCAGTCCTGGGGGGAATGGCACTGCTAGCCCACAGCAGGCCTGCGTAAATCGAGCAGCTTCACATAAAACAAACAAAAGCAAGCTGAGGAATGTGATTGAATCAGTGTGGAGGGGAGCACCGGCGAGTTAATCGCGCAAATGCTCAACAACTGTCTTGTAGCCAGACGTGAATGACACGTCCCCACACGCTGCGGGAAGTGCTGCGGCGTCCTTCCCGATAGTGGTGGTGTCAGAGCAGAAAGAGCACTCAGCTTTATTTGTTTGCTGGGAGGCAATGGCTATTGCACGTGGGTTTGGGAACATTTCTTCTGCAGGGCAGCGTAAGCCTGTTAACCCTCCCATGGTGCTACATCACTGCGCCTCGCTGTTAGCGGGGGTGCTGTGTACGTGAAGCACAACTGAAATTAAGCTAGCTTTTAGTTATACACCTCAGGCAGAGTGAATGCATCCCTGAAGTCCTCTGGTTAAAACTAGTGAGTAACTCCTGTTTTTTTGGGTGCTGTGGTTTATGGGCAAACAGTACGAATATCACTGTGAGCATTGGTTTATGTTAGCCTAGCAAAACTTCCCCTCTTTCTGTTTGGGAATGCAAAATGATTTCAATATGGGGGAAGATGCTCCTTGTTTTCCAGAGTTTTGGTACCGTCTGAATTTTTGGACAAAATTGCTTGCCTGCAATTTGTACAGGTGTTGGTGCAGCCGTCACTGGGAAAAGGTTTTTAGTCAAAAATGTGATTTCCAGTCATACAGAGGGATGCCTCAGCCCCAGGTGCAGGAGATCCAAGGTGCTGGTGTGACTTAACAAGGGGCTGGATATGCTTTTCTTGCCTCCTGTGATGATGGCTGGTTGTGTTTTATGTCCCTGCCCTGGTCTCTGTGTCAGTGTGCCTGGGGAAAATGCAACCGAGCCTCGCACCATGGAGATCCTCAGCCTTTGCCTGCTCAGAAGGGGGAGCAGGCACATAAAAAGGATTATTAGAAATGAGGTAGGGAAGGGGTGAGGGCTCTATCACACATCTGGTCCCCCAACAGAGCTCAGCATGGGGCTGGGGTGGGCCAGGAAAGGAAGGCACTTGGCTGGAGTTCACAGTGCGGGGTTAGCGAGGTGGGAAGGCACCCTCAGACACATGCTTCCAGTTTTCAGTGGCCAAGAGGAGATTTTGGTTCATAACACACACAGAGGCCTGTATTAAATATATTAAAGCGATAGTTGGCTCTGTGACCTGCATCAGAGCTGCCAGAGAGCCCTGGTAAGGCTCATTCCCCGTGCTGTTCCAATCCAGGATTTTGGCCGGGGCCCTTTCCTGATGAGACAAATTTTTGTTTCCCTCCCTCTGCTACACAAACAGCTCGTCACCTTTTTCTCATCTGTTTTCATTATAGAGGGAAAGTAATTGGTACATCTGGGCATTATTGGAGAAACGGCTTGGCTGAAGCCATAATGTGGTAATTAGAGACTAAGCTGAGCCGTGCCGGTATGCTGTAACTACGTTTGCCTCTGAGTCCGGGTATCATCGTGTGTCCATTCGGATGTCTTTTGGGAGAGGGAGGAGAGGGAGGGGCGGCGTGAAAAGCCGACCACGTCTTGCCTATCCTGGGTGTGTGTGGTAAACCTCTAAGCTACAAAAACCCTACCATCACAGCAGCAAAACAGCAGTGTGCCCCGCTGTAGGACGGACCAGCAGCTCATTTTCCAAAGGGCTCGTTTGCCCGGGGATTCAATTATCCCGTGTACGACAACTGCTTCTGGTCTTCTCTAGCTGCAAGAAGACACCAAACAGAAATAGCTCCTTTTCACTGCTTTGGTGGTGCTGCCTGCTAAACAGCAGCACATTGCTGCTGGTACACCACAGAAGCCAGCGACCTAATGCAGAGGCTGACAGCAGGCTCTGGCAGCACCCCGTGCCTTCTGAGGGAGCAGGGAGGAGAGCAGAGGGAAACAGAAACCTCAAATGGCCCTGTGGGTCTGTGTGGATGTGTGGCTGTTTTTTTTTGTTGTTGCATGGGGCTCCTAGGCACATCTTCGCCACGACCCAGCCTCCCCAGCCCTCACACCAAACTGTGCCGTGGGTGGTAGAGGGGCTCGGGTCTTTGGTTATCTCTCTGTATGTCATCGCTGTGCTGTAGGGTTTGAGAGCTGTGGAATTTCAGAATAAAGGGAAAGGACAAGCCTCCTGGAGCTGGGCATGCTTCTGGGTCACCGTGACCTCCGAAACAAATGGCTCAGTCTGAAAGTTTCCATATGTCCAGCCCCAGCGGCAGTGGCACAGTGCTCCACAGCCAGCAGCCCGCAGCCCTTGTGGAGCTTTGTGTTCTGCCTTCCCAGCGGCACACCACGGGCAGGAAGGGTTTTTTTCCCAGGGTGAGGCTCATCCTCCACAGCCAGTGTTGTGCCAAACCCTGCACTTCCTTCAAATGCCAAAACTTACCTGCGTTTTTTGGGGCAGTGGCAGTTTGTGTTCATACAAAACTCCCTGCCCACGTGAAATTGGCATACCTCTGGTCTGTAGCAAGCAACATATGACCAAAATATTCAGGTAGATTGATGTAAAGGTCTTATTCTGTACATACAGAAAAATCTGGAATGGGAATGGGGGAATTTACTCACGACACAAGTGAGAGTGGCATCGGCAGAAGGCAGAAGACAGAGCTGCAGCCAGAGTAGAGCATGGCTCTACGGGGCTGGACCTCTGCAAACTCCACACCAGTTGAATATCCAGCTTTATTTCCATAGCTACAGACTATTTCTTTCTTTTCTTGTTTTCTGATCAGGGAAAAAAAAATAATATGTCCTTTTGGGCTTGACTAAAATGGAGCGATCTGTTCATTTTGCTGCTGAGAAGGGAAATTAACTTCATTCTTATCCGTCTACCTTATTAGCACAAATATTGCGTCTGCATTATCCTACCCCACATAAAGCCCTGTACAGTAGAGCCTTTTAATTGTCTGGCTAATTGTTTGGCCTCGGAGCTGTCTATTTCCGATTGTCTAATTCTCATTAGAATGCCAGCTGACACCGAGTCCTCCAAAGCTCCCTTTAGCTGCTTTTAACCACTTCTGGACTAATTTGGTGGTGTTGAAAGCACTTACAGAAAGGCAACCAACAATAAGAAACACAGTGCAAATGTTTCTCTTTTCTAATGCATTCAACATTTTAAATCTTGGCCATAAAAGAGTTTTGATGCTGGTTTAAATGCATGTATCCCTACAGAGTCACAGCATTGTTGTTGGTGTTCAGAAGCGTGTAAAATACATGGGCTGAAAACCTAGGCACAAATGCTTCAGTCCTTGATCTGAAATATCTCCTCCTGAAACCAATGTTGTGTTGTTTTTTTTTCGCCGTATGAATAAGGAATGAATCATGATGGCAGGATGCAGGCCCTCAGCTAGAGAAAGGATCGGTCTGTATTACAGTGCTCTTTGTTAACCCGACATTAAGCATTTTTGAGGACAGTCTACAAAACCTAAAAGAGACAAAATCTTTGGTTCACTCTCTAAATTCAGCGCCATTTATTATTGCCATGCAGCCCTTTTATCGCTTCGTGAGACTTCAGTACCCAGAATTTAGCTTAGTCCAAAGCCATAGCTAGAGTTTCTTTCTGGTGCCTGTTCCTTCAGTTATCTTCTTTGAACAGATCTCAGTAATCCAGTGGATCACATGAGATTGGAGCACAGCCCATGCTGACAGCAAACTGAACAAACACAGGCAGGTATGAAAACCCAGTGGGGCAGGACTCCCACTGAGTTGTGTTCCCCACCACATCCTGGAGAGGCGGCAAAAAAATGTGTTCTTGCCAGGTTTCGAGTGACATTTGTTAACCTAAAGAGGTGTTAACATGTGGCTGGCTACTGAAACTGAGGATATAGATCTGCTGTGGTTTCCTTATCAGTTTTCGCACTGGATTCCTTGATTACAAATACAAGAGAAGAGAAGGAAAGGCGTTGGTGCTGCATGGGGGTTTCCTGGCTTCCTGCAGATGGGGAAGATGGGTCCCTCTTGGGTGACGAGTAACCTTTGGCTACTGGGAGCCAGAAGAGCCAAGCTCCCTTTGCTTCATCCTACCAGCTTGTTAGGCAGGATGAAAGGTTTGGGCAAGCCTTGAAGCCTGGGAGGATGTCCAGCCCTGTGAGCAGATGCAGGAGGTGAAGGCACCTCCTAGGGCGTGGGGACAACCAGCACCAGGTCAGCCATAGTAGCATGTTTTGGAAACATCACATGAAAGACAGTGAGATCACTGCTTTACAAAACTGGCGTTTGGGGATTTTCCTCTCAATTCTTGTAGGAAAAAAAAAAATAAATAAATTGAGGAGCCAGCTATGGAGTTGATGAAACTCCCCAGCCCGTTCTAGGACTCGTGTTGTGTTCCCCCTCCGAGTATCTTGGCACCACTGTCCCCCGAGATATGCTAACTGCGTATCGCAATGCTATCTGCAGCCAAAGCTGCTAATGCTATTTCCTGCCAGCGAGGGCAGCTGAGCCGCTATGTCTGGCGTATACAACTTCTGTTTATATCTTGTTCAGAAGATGGAGTGGCAAAATTTTATAGCAACAGTTTCTTCTTCTGTGGCAGATAAAAGGGGGAAGAGAATAAATCTCCCTGCTTGCAAGTTGGGGTGTCTGTTCCAAAAATTGGTCCCGGAGACCACAACCAGAGTGATCACGATTCAAAGAGCAGTACAAGGCCACTGACTCAGCCTGGCAGCTCTTCTTCCCGCCCTGAGATGGGTTATTTCCTATATTTTTCCATCCTAGTTCCACTGCTCTGGCAGGCTTTGTTTTCGGCGTATCCTTTTAAAGAAATATTTGAGCTGCTTTTGCCGTGGATTTCTCTTCCTCACTTTCTTACTTTCTAGAAAACGCTCGTGTTCTCCCTTGACGTTTTTGCCTATCTGATGGGAGAGGATACTGGCTTACTGGTGTCGCCTTCAGCTGTGAACACAGACGGAATGTATGGCTTTTGGGGTTGTATTTATAACTGTTTTAAAAGCATGGCAAATGTCATCTGCAAAAACTCCTGCTATGCCGTTTCTTCCCCCGGCACTGAACGCTCTGCAGCTTCTGCGGCACACGAGGCAGGGATCCTAGGCTTGGCATGAATTATTGATTTTCTAGCTACAGACACTTCTCCGTGTTGTTCGGGGATTTACCTGAACGTAACACTTACTTGAATTGTACGCTTCATGGGAGCTGTGTGCTTCCCAGCTAGAGGAGCTACCCGCACTGCTGCTCTCCTGCCTCACACGGGGATAGGTTAAAATGGAAGAAAATGCCACATATTGTCTATTGTATTCTTTTTTTTCAGGTCTGTGCCTGCATTTAAACTCCTAATTGCCTTTAGGTCTCATGGCCTTTGAAGTTTTTTTGGCTTCATCTTGTAGATTTGGGGGTGGGGGGTAGAGGATGAGAGGGTTATAACTCAATTCTCTAGCCTGATTTTTTTCAGATATCCACAAGCATCTGATTTGTTTTCCCTGATAGCTTGGGTTCCTAAGGAAACTAATCCTATCTAGTCATGTTTCTTGTCCATTATAACTTCTGTGCAAATCTTCAACCAGATTCAATAGAGGCGTAAAGTTCTTCATAAGATCCCGCAGTTTCCATGAAAATCAGCCTGGTTAGAGGAAGGAGGAGGAAATCAGACTGGCGGTGGAGGAAAGGCAGCTGTCACATAGTTTTCAACAGCAGCAGACAACTGCCCAGCCAGCATGCTGGCTCTGGCCGCTGCGATTTGTCCCAGCAAACAGGCTGGGAGCACAGGAGAGAGCTCAGCAGGCTGCTGGTAGGCGGTGGGGTTTTGAGGACACAGAAAGCAGCCCTCAGGCACCAGAGTTTACCAGCTCCATTGCTCACGGGAAGATGTTATTAAATAGGAAGGCCAAACAAACATTTTCCTTCCTCCTGATTTTTGTGTCATTTCTTTTTAAGACAACGCTGCTGAAAACAGGAGCCTAATGTTAGCACAGCTTCCCCAGAAGAGGTTTCCAAGACTCGGAGCTCCCAGCAGCTCATACTGAAATTAATGGGAGCTGCCGGGACTCAGTGCTTCCAAAAATAAAAGCGCTCTGCCAGTGGTACAGATGCAGATGTCTAAATTTAAGCTGTAGCTTTTGAGCATCTAGGGCCTAAATCCATGTCTGAGCACTTCAAAACAAGCGGCCTGACTTTTGTAGGTACTGAGCAGCCGTACTGAAGTCTGGGGAAGTCAAGGGGTAGATGTAGGTGGATGAAATTTAGGCGCAGGAGTTGGAGCTCGTGGGTCACACACCTGAGAGCGGGGGCTTTCAAAGCATTCAGCCCTGGTGTAAGTGATCTTATTGAAGTCGACAGGGTCCAGAGGGAAAGAGTTAAGTCAACACGGAGCACTTCAGACAGCTCCCGGCGCAGCATGTACATCTGTGTTTAAGAAGGATGCCGGAATAAAAAATACTTTGCAGGTGCAACACGGCCAAATCGGCGCGGTGGAAGAAACCATAGATTTTAAAACCCTTGGACTGAAGCAGTGGCTCTTGCAGCTTAATGCTACACGCATACCAGGGGCTTTTGGTATTTATTTTCCCTGTGTGCGTTGTTGTTTTAAGAAAAAGGAACAAATAGAGAGCAGTTGGCTCGCAGAGCCTGCGAACTCGGCGGGAGCTGCCAGTGGCCTTGCTAGCTCGTTGCGCTGAAAGGAGCGGGCTTGTGGAGTTACAGCCGCCCTGTGCACCGCTCTGCCCTGCTCCTGCCCCGCTTCAATGGGGCTTTGTGTGCAGGCAGGGGCTGCCCAGCCAGCCCTACTGATTCACTGCCTTGCCGGGCAGACAGGCTGCCTGTAACCCTTTCCTAGCTCCACAGCAGGCTTTTGATCAAAGCTTCCTTTTTTTTTTTTTTTTCCTTCTTCCAGCCCCAGGAAGAAAAAAAAATAATTAAAAAAATCGCATTCTTTAGGCCCTGATTCAGCACAAAGTAAACAAGCGGGAGTTAGGATGTTGCTGGAGAGGGAGCCCTGAGAAGGTCCCGTGGCCGCCGCGGCACCACCGGGTAACGCGGGAGGAGCGCCGGCACTGAACCGAGGGAGGCAGGGTTTATTTGATCAGAGGTGGATGATTGATCACCTTCCGCTTGACAGCTGCAGGATTAAATGTACTACTGAGTCAGAGGTGGCTGCCTATAAGGAGATTTACCTGTAAATGTGCCCCCAGAGTGGAGCAGTCTGGATTTAATAAAGATGCCAGATTTACCACAGGCAAATGAGAGGCTACGCAGGCCCGCGTGATTAAGTGACAAAATGGAGGTGGAAACTGGGAGGAAATGAGGTGAAACGCAAGGGAACGACAGCTCGAAAATATGGACTGAAAAGCGGAGGAGGACAAAACACCTGGGTAGGAGACTTGGGAGGCTCTTAGGTGTAAAAAGGCAGCAGAAACACTGTTCAGATACCCTTATATAGCCTTGGCCTTGAATTTTTGCTTGTCCTCCACTGGAAAATGTGGCAAAACATTGCCAAAGGTTCCTAGTGCTATTTATGGAAATGAGATAAAATTGAAGCCAGGTTTGGGGGTAAGCAAAAACCTCCTTGTTCCAGAGCTGTGAAACCAAAACCCTGGTTTGGATTAAGGGCCCGCAGGATCTGCATCTTCCAAGCTTGGGAGAGGGGAGCTCACGGGCAAGAAATCCCACCGGTGCGCCTTGGTAGCTGCTGGGAGCCGGCTGTCACGGCCCTGCGATACTGCAGAGCTCTGGTGCTCTGTGTATTTGTTTAAACTTGACAAAAACTCAGGCCTTTAATCTGCAGCAGTTTATTTGAACAGGCCTGGAAGACAAGGTTATTGTTGTTGTTGTTTGAAAACCCTGTAATTGAGAAGCTTATCCTGGAGATTTGTGGATGTGCGTCCACCTAAATATTTGAGGCTCTGCGTGTGGAGGGCCCAGCGTTCAGAAGCGAAAACTGCTTCCACATGGGGAAGAGCTGATGTCCAGGTCAGAGTCCCAAAAAAGAGGCACTGAGCAGTTCCCTGTTAACAGATGTGCCCGTCCCCATGTCCTGTATACGTGCATCCATTTCCCCTTTGCACATGCAGCTTGGGAGCGACCCGTCCCTTCAGGAGTTCACATGCCTGCGCGCTCAGAGGACACGTCTTTGGTGCTGCCTTCAAAAATCTGGCCCTAATTTTAGGCCAATTTACTATTCCGATGAAACAAACCTGCAGAACATGTGGCGCAAATAGCGGTCGCCTAAGTGGACTGCACGGTTCAGGTTTGATTTGTGACTTTTCTTTGCATTCCCATTCATGTGGGAGCCCGCGATAGGCCTTTAAACAGAACAAACCAGAGCCGTCCACAGCTGCCTTTCATCACGGACACGGCTGCAGACAGGCTGCGGAGCAGAGAGCCTCTGTCTGGGGCAAGTGCCGGGACTACTGTGGAGGACGGCGCACGCCACGGGCAGCGGGAGCACCGGGGAGGCACGCTGCGGGGTCGTCCTCAAGGCAGGAATCACAGCCTGTTGGAAATTCAGGTGGAAATTCAGTCTGTACGGAGAGGGGGAGAACAGGAGAGAGAGAGGAGGGAGGAAGAAATTGTAAAAAAATAGAAAATAAAACCATACATGCGCCACAACGCTACGATGGAGATTTGGTAGTGGATTTTAAATCACATTTAGACATAAATCCTTTGAGTTCACAATTTCCATAGATTACTGGCATCTGTGGACCCCAGATAGAGTGTAATCACGGAGATTGTTCTAATCTTCCTATGGGAGGTTTTCAAAGGAAGTATTGAATTACACCAATTCGTAGCAGGGCCGGGTTTTGACTTGCAAGAAAGTGCTTTAAACCCAGATGCATACATTAGTGCCAGGGCTACAAAGTGAGGGTATAATGCTTGTAACTTTCATTACATCCCGATGTGGTAATTCGTGATCCGGACAATAAAACTTCACAAGAGAGATGTGGGCTCAGCTGCGCCCGGTGGTAAGCATATTACAAACCGTCAGGGCAGCTTAATATGTTGCCATCTCTGGACTTTCTGTGTGACAGTCCCTCGGAGCACATCTCTGCTCTTTGCAGAGCAGGGCTCGACTCCTGCACCAAGGCTGACACGTGTTGTTTTTGCCGAGCCTAATGGGATCCTGCTGCAGTGTGGCATTTCGTGCTGTTGCCCTTTTTGCCTGCCCCTAAACCCAGCCCTCATCACAGCCTGGTTGTAAGGAAATATATTTGCTATGGCAAATATTGTATATAGAGAGGAAAGCTGTGGTGCCCCTGCTCCTCACTGGTACATGCATCGGAAGCCACCAGCAGAATGAACCTAATTCTGCCCACACCTGTACAAATGTATGCTGAGATTGTTTCTACTGAACATGCTAGGTGGGTGTGGAAAGCTGGTATGAGATGGAAATCCCGATTGCTGTGTCAGATTCATCACTGGGACACTAAAATGAATGGGATTACACCAGGGATTACACTGTCCCCATATGGGTTTTTATGCCTGGTAACTCCTCGACTTTAATGGGTATCAAATTTGCGCCTGCTATACTGGGTTCCGCAGCTGAATGCTTTTGCTCCAGTGCTCAGGGATTAAACAGATAATTGAGTTTTCTCAGAAAGGATGTAGGAAACGTAAATCAAAACGAGAGGCCCTGGCACCGGCTGCAGCGCTGACAGTGCTCACAATGCCAGCTGCCTCCGGCCGCTCGCAGTGACCGGCGGTGGCAGCGCCGGGCCGTGGGAGCTTGCATGTCCCCGCGGCCTGCTCCGAGGGATGTCACCTCCACAGCTGGACATGGGCTTCCCGTAAGGCCAGGATTGCTGGTGTGTGACCATCCTGGGAGCTGGTGGGGTGGCCATGCTGTGACCAGCAGTGTCACCGTCACGGTGGCACAGCTCGCTGGCTCTGCCCTATTCAGCACCGTGCTCAAGAGCCAGACGCTGGCGTGGGGAAATGTTTGCCTTCACTTTGCATTTGGATGGCTCTGAAATTTTAGGGGCCTGTCAGGGGAGTTTGAAGGACTGTAAGGTGGTGCTGTATCTGCCCCAAGCAGCAAAGTGCTGAAGGGAAGGAGCTGACCTTGAGAATGGATTCAAGCTGGGCTGTGGTACTTTGCAGTCGGGATGATCTGAATTACCGGAGGGTAAACGTTTTTGGTACCTGCTCGAGAAGCAGTCAGCACTTTTTAAAATGACAATATGAGTTTCCAGTTTGTGGTTTACTTAGGAAAAAAAAAAAGACTTTTTAGTTTCATTTGGTTTGGAGTTTTCGTTTCATTTGGAATAGCACTGCTTCCCTGCAAGGGACCACAGAATGTCATTCTCTGCAGCTGTGTGACAGCCACACTGTGCAGAGAAACCTGCTCCGAGCACTTGTTGATGTCCACATGGACGCCACGTTGCATGGTGGGACAAGTGGTGGCCATGACAGAAGACTTTAAGGATAACTTGATGCCTGACATGAGTGTGATGTTGTGACTGTGAGGCCAAACTGGCTGCCTTGACAAGTGGAAGGAAAAAAGATACAGATGCTGGGGAAGGCAGTGCTAAGCACCACCACAGCATGCTCCATGTTAGCAGCTCTTTGTTGTCTTCCATGGCACAGTGGTGTGAAACGCATCCCTGGAGTGACTGTAGGGTGTAAAGGATTGTGTTGGGCAGCGTGGTCTGCAATGCCAAGGGTGCCGAGAAGAAGATGGTCACACTGCGGTGTGGTCTCACGAGCTCTGTGCAGTTTTGGCAGCCACACTTACTGAGTTGGCTTTCCTGTGTGAGGTTAACAAGGTGACAACCCGGTGCTGAGCTTGGCATGGGCCTCCTCTCCATCACCTACCTCAAGGATCTGGGTGTCAGTGTGTGCATGAATGTGGGAAGGAGGCTGTAGCTTGAGTTGGGAGCAGGGTAGGCCTTGTGATTTTCAGGGTTCTGGGAGTTTTTTCCCCTTTGTCTCCTGCCCAGAAAAAAACACTTGGGTTGATTTTGTGTGTGGAGCTTAGCCTGGTTTAATTCATGGCAAGCCATTTCCCAGGGTCCATTAAACTACTTTAGCTCTGAGTGTCCTGCCCCGTGCTAAGCGTTCTCCAACCTTCAGCCACTTTTCATGTGATCAGGTTGTGAAGTGACACAGACTGCCTGCTGGCACCTACGTCCTGGCTTAACCAACTTGGCTAAGGGGTCATACCCTCCGGTAGTGCATGGGCCAATTATCTGTGTTGCCTCCTTAGCTGAAGCAGTGCAACTTCTGTCCGCAGGTCAGCCCTCTTGGCTGGAAACTGCAGAAGTGACCTGCTGGGAGTGATGATAGGGCTTTGGGCTTCTTGAAAAGCAGTCAAACATTTGAGGAGACACTGTATATCCCAGCTGGCTTAAGGTGGGATTAGAATACAGGGCTGGTGGTGAGCTCAGTTCCTAGCTGGGTCTCCCCAGCTGTGCTATGCAAAGTTGCACACTGCCTTCCCTGCACATATTCTTGTGTTCTGCATATCCATATTCTGCATGTCCTGCAGCATCTTGGTATCAGCCTCTCCAAGAGCACTACACAAACACAGGTCTGCAGGACCCAATGTGCTCTGTCCAGGTGGTTTGTGTGGCTGGAGGACGGAGTAGGGGCTCATTGCAACTGCAAGCACAGTCTCAGAGGTTGGATTCCTTCTCCAACACCTCCTTGCTCTGTGGGTCTTCTCCTTTTCACCTCCTGTTTATTTCCTCCATGCTGTCAGCAGATCAGCAGGACGCGTTAGCTGAAGCATAATTCTGCGCTAGAGCTGGCTGCCATCCACCCTGTTTGGAGTCGCCTCGCTTCACGCAGCCATATATGCATGTCCAAAAACACTCTTTAACTTTACCAAAGACGTATGGAAGAGCAGCATATATACATGCAACAAGAGCAGTGCTAAGACTGATTGAGCTGCCTGAGTTGTCACAGGCTCTGTACAGACCTCTGTCTCTCAGATGGGACTGCATTCATGATGTAAATGGGTGCTTTAAGTTGATTTACTGAAGGTTCACTTACAAATACAATAGGATTATGAAATACGGGTATCCTCGAGAAGATTATTCTTCACAGAGGGGTTATTTTCTCTGCCTCTTACCTTTCTGAGTTTAAAACCCAATGATTTAGTAGCTGAGAACTATCAGGGGAAGACAGCAGTCCTGATTTTTCTCTGACATATGCTAAGGTGAATTAATAATAATTCTGCGGAAGGCAGTGAAATGGTAATAACCAGGATAAATCTTGGTGAGTAAGAAATGCACGAATGTGAGTCCCATTTATTTTCTATAACACTTAGGCAAAAACTTCACCCATTATGCATGGCAGGTTCCACTTGTATCCCATTGGAAAGATGTCTCTTCTGTGGTCATAGGCCCAAACTACCATGACCAAAGCAACTGCACCTTAGCGGAGTTCTCCATGTGCATACACACTCAGCCTGGGGCCAACATAAAGTACTGAGACTTATTTCAACCCCTCTTAATTACAGGCTGAAGTAGGACAAATTACCTTGCTGCAGGCTTCCACTATGTGCAAAATGAGTTACCATGGCTCAGCTGACACATGTGGTAGGAATCCGGATTGTGGACATATCAGTGTAGTGTCTGAGCTGCTTCTTTACTCAATGGAGACCTAGGCAATTCATTCAGTGGAGTCTTGGGAGCAATTAGTCCAACCAAACATTGTCTTTTCCTATCTGCAGGTAGAGTTGTATTCACCCACCTCAGTGTGCTGTGCAGGTTAGAGCATACCCAAACTCTGCGTTACCCGTTCATGGTGTGCAGCATGTTCCTTGACTTCCCCCGGGGCCATTTATGGAACAAGGCTCTATACGTCCTGGATAAGGGTATCAAATACTTCGAGATACTCAGATATAAAATGCCATGTCAGGGCACGTCCTTACTTTTGTTTGAGCTGTTTCCGAAGGGCTGCATGCTGTCAGTGCTTTGCAGGTCTGTGGACAAGACTGTAGGATGTGTAGCAGCCTGTGTTGACTCACTGGATAGAATAAATCAGAGGCATGTTGGAAGAATGCAGCGTTTAGTAAGATAATACCTGTATTGATCTTTCTTACTGCAATTATTTCTGTCACAAAGGTATCATCCTAACTCCATGCCATAGGGGCAGAACGGCCACGATCCTTCATTTTCAAATGGGGTGCAGAGAGCCAGAGACCCAACGCCATAAAGGTGGTGGCACAATCATGTCCCAAAGCAGTAGGACATGATTGTTCACCTGTTAGAATGTCCCAAGATCGGTTTTCTGTCTTGGCAACTCAAGCTCTCCCAACATTTAATTGGCACATCTCACCACTCCCAGTAAGCAGTATGAATGTGTATTCAGACCCTACTTGGGAAGCTAGAAGACTGTAATAGTTTGGATGTGGTGTGTGGTGTGTTGTTGGTGGTGAACATTAGAGAACAAACAGCAGGTTAGCATACATGTCAACCAACTGAAGAGAGAGCAGGGCATGGTTATATGGAGGTGGAAAAAGTCCACAGCACCTCCTCTCTTTGATGAGGAGTACAGGGCAATGGTGCCCAGTGTAGTGAAAATCCACATTAATGAGTCTTCATGGAGCAGCATGGAGCAGTGCTGGGAGCCATGAGAAAGCTATGGGAAGCTAGTACGGAAAATGTGGTGTTTGACCTTCTCCATGTATTATTTTTCTAATAGAACATTGTCATTTTGCTTGGTGGAGTAGAACCATGATAGTCACAGACTTTCCATAGGCTTTGGTGATGCAAGATGATTCTCTGAACTTGTAATTTGTTTTCCACACAGACAAATCATAACATTTCCCTATTTAATGTGGAGAAATCCAGATAAAAACTACATGAGGAGAAAAACACAGTCCATCACCAAAGAGCTGTGCCACTTCTCTCCATTTGATGACTAATAGTAGAGTGCCTTAAACCTCATCCCTTCGTATCATTTGGATTCCTGACAACTCTACTCTCTCATGGGATGAGTAAATATCAGTCTGTTCCCAGGAAGATTAGCTAGTAAAATGATGGAGGGAAAAACAAAACAAAACAAAACAAAACTTTTCAGCATGTTGCACTTAGTCTGCCCTCCAGACTTCAGGCTTTATTTTTAAGATACTTTTACTTGCCTACATTCATAAAATGCTGGAGTGTTTTTTTTGTTTGTTTGTTTGTTTGTTTTTAAGGCGTATTTTTTCTTGCCAAAACAGCAAAGTTGAGGAGGGATTCAGCACTTTGAATAAAAACCTTTGGTCTGCTAGGGAAATAAGTTGATAAAACTACAGTCGGTTATAAAGCCTGCTCACAGCAGCACAGAATGTGTCTTTCTCGACTTGAGTCAGAGCCCTCTGTACTTGAGGAGTTACCTCTGTAATGTTGTGTGGAGCACCAGATGGGGATGAAAGCAATCCTGGCCCACTGCAACTCAGTGAAGTTCAGTAAAGCCATATTTCCCCTCAGCATCCCTGGGAAGAAGGATTCAGTATATTTTAGTGATTAGAAACTTGGGCCTTCAGTCTCAGCTGCTTATCTAGACTATCACTACGGTCAGCAGAAAGAGACAGATGCCTTCAGAAAGCATCCATCCTGGCCACTCTCCTTTGGTTGAGTTGAATTGCCCTCAGTAGGTGATTCTCTCCCTGCTGACCAAGGGACTGTACTTCTGGGGCACGGAGGTTGAATCACATGCTAGATGCCAACACAGCCTGAAGGGCTGTTAGCTATAGGAAAAGGAACGGCAAAGCTTAACACAAGCTTCATCACTGCCACCTTTTCTGTAGACCTCTCAAGGGTTCTTTGGAGCACAAGGCCTCAAAGCTTGAGGCTCTTCCCAGTGTCACAGGGAGACTCATATCATCCACCTCTGCTGAGGGGACACTGGCCTTTCTCCTCCTCCAAGATCCATGTTGTAGACAGAACTGTGGTGTATATATCCGGGGGCAGGGAGAGCCTGTGGCAGGTCATGGATGGCCATCATGGACTTCTGTGCAGTTACTAAGAGGTTTCTACTACCTTTTGGTTACATGGTAAACCTGATGTCTCTCTGGCTGGGCCTTTGCTCATGTGGTCCTTCCAAACTCTCCCAGACGTTCAGAAACCTGGATTTCAGGCAGACATTTCACTTGGCTTGAAGACCCGGTTCCCTGTTGCTGGTGCTATGGAGACATGAAGCACTAGTGAAGGGAAAGGCCTCATTTCACAGGCACTTGGCTTTCCCTTTGCGTTTGCAGCAGAGAATCAGGATCCAGCATTCTAAACTGAGTTTCTTAACTGCATTTCACTGAAGACGGATTAAAATAGACATCTCAAATACAGTCAAGTGATTTATAGCATCTGACTCTACAGGCTTCTGAGATCCAGTTTATATAACAGATGCTCTACATACACAAGCTAATCCCTGCCATTGACACCAGCTGAGGACTGTTGACTTCATTACTCAGACACGATAAACACATGCTGCCGCGTCCCCAGGTCATTTTATCCAAGAAATACAAAGCTCTCTACTACAGTTAATGAGTTAATCAGTGTGATGCCCCTCTGTAAGAGCAAGTTTGCCCAAGTGCAAAATGAGGCATTGAGAAACTAGAAGACCTGTGCACAGGCACCCTGTGCAAACTGGGACAGAACTGGAAAAGCCACTGACCTTGTCCCTAGCTGTTAGGAACTGCCTCACCTAAAGTGAGACAACTACACACAAAAAGGTAGCTATTCCTTTGTTGTTCTGTTGGTGGTGGTTTTGTTTGTTTTTAATTATAATGCTATTAATGTTTAGGAGGATCACTTTTCATCTACTAGGTTAGGTTTTTTGCAGTTGCAGCTACCAATGACTTGGCTCACTGAGCATCAAACTGAGTCATTTCTTCTGAGGTTTCTGCTTGGGATGACATATGTAGTTTTGTTTCTGAGGTGCATAAACCACTCTGGGACTCAAGGCAGTGCTGGGCTTTGAGGACAAAGGGGAGGAAAAAGAGGACTTGGGTTTTTTCTTGGGATCTAAGCTTCATGTTGGGTACGAAACATTTTGTGATTTCAGGAAATTCACAGGTTTAAGAAGGGGAGATTCAGGAGTTAAATTTGTACTTGTTAACTAAATGAAGCATGCACATCTGCCTTTGAGAGTGGGTCAGGAACACGGGTGCTAACATCTTGCTTCCGTTCTTGCTTTTGTCCTCTCCAGTGCAGCTGATGGTTTAGAATCGTATGGTCAAAACCGAAACATACATCAACCTGGGTGATTCCTATCTGATCACAGGGAAGGTTTCTAACTCTGCGAGAAAACTGTATGCCCTGTGCAACAGATGGAAATCTCTACCTTTTGTCTCTTCAGCGAGGGACACCAGGCACAAGGAAGCCGCTCTCCCAGCAGCAGCTACCGTGCTTGATTTAGCTTGTGCCTTCTTCCTGCTGTGTGAGAGTTTGTATGTTAGAAAAACAAAGTGCATATCCTAGAGCCGTGAGCAATACTGCATCTGCTTTGCATTTCTGCACTAAGCTGGCAAAACACTTAAGCATATGCTTAACTTGAGCTGTGGCATGTGGGTTTTATCAGCCTAAATAGAGCTGCTCACCTACAATCGGAGAAGATAGGGTTGGAAAGGACCTCAAGAGGCCCAGCTCCAACTTCTCCTGTCTTACCTCAAAGCAGGATCATCAATTTCTGAATCAGCTACCTGTATAGCCTGTTCCTGCAAACTTCCAATGATGAGACTCCTCTTCCTCTGAAGACAGTCTCTCCTACGCACGTTTCTGTCCTTTGGCGGCTTGGGACCAGATTCAAACAAATTATAGCATATTATATTTCGGAGAGTAACTTTATGCGTGGTTTCACTCATTTGCTTATTTCACATAGAAACATGGCTTTAAGCATTGTTGATTCAGTTTTAGAGAGGTGTTTTTTTCAGGGTATCCTGCATTAACCTTTATCAGAGGGTAGGGTGCACGTTTGACAAAGTAGCATTGATATCTAAAGTGCTTGTGACAAATATAAGTGTAAACTTTGTAATGACGTCTGTCTGTGTCTGGTTATTTTCCACCAGCAGCTTCCTGGAATGTACTTGGAAATTAAGTAAATTTGAGGTAGTTTTAAAAATGGGTGTATTTAGTAAGAGGGTGCCTAATGGTTTTTAGTAAGTCTTTCATGCAAGTATGCACATTCATTTTGCAAGAAAGCTAGTTGTGTGGAAGAAGTAGCAAATGCCGTTTTAAGCAGGAAGAGGTGTTATTTACTTCGAGTGAATTACTTTTCACATTATCCTGCCGCATAACACAGACATTATTAGACACACACACAAACAAAAGTAATCACAAGCAAACTTCTTTACATTGAGGTAGGCTGTGAGTTCATTGATGCTCAGGAACACATGAGGGAGACCTTGTCCCCTCCGGGCAGGACTCTGGCCTGTATTTGTCATCAGGGATCCTTCTTAGTGAGAGACAGAGGAGGAGCAAAGCCAGATCTTTACCCTGGCCCTTCTCTTCAGTAGGGCAGTGAGGGCAGACAAGCCTGAGGAGCACTGCAGTCGTGCCACCACCAGGCCCTAAAAATGCACTGACTTCCTTGTGAAGTGAGGACAGGCCTCATGTCAGCCGTGGTGACAGGAGGGGTGCCACCCAGCCATTCCTCAGCTGGCCCAGGGTTACAGCTACTCCTCTCTCGGGTTGAGCAACAGCAGACAGCAGTTAATTTTGCTTCAGCTTCCAGTCAGCCTCTAGTCTACGTGGCCTAGATTTGGCTTTGACTGTAGACCCACAAGATGCAAATTTGACCCGTGCAGGTTCAAGGATGCAGTCTTACTTTCAGCAGAAATCCATCCTCAACACACTGCAGCCAACTCTCTGCTAGAGGGTGGTGGATGCCAGTGAGGATGGACCTGAAAAGGGCACTGCCATGGTGGTACCAGGATGCTCCATCTGTCCCATCCAGGTGTTGTCCTGCTGGTGGGGGACACCCCAGCCCTGCTCCTCCTGACTGTAGGAGCAGGTCAGGCATGACCAGGACAGCCATTTGGTTCATTGTCCTGAGGTAGGCTGTGGTGATCAGGTGCTGGGTTCTGTGGAAGGTCCTCCAAACAGCACTCCTCATACCCTTTGAATGCCTTAGGAAGCCTTTTCCCATTTCCTGACCCTCCTTTTCCTCACCATTTAAACACCCTTTCTCCACTCAACCCTAACATTTCCCATAGTTGGTCTTGGTGCTGGAGTGCACCAAGCTCTTGCACTCCCTAGGTCTTGCATGAAGCAGCATGCAGAAGCTCCCAGCTACCCCAATCACCCTTCAAAAACAACATATGGCAGAAAAAACATCTTCATTTGCAAAAAAAATAATAATGTTTCTCCTTGCAAAGGCAGAGATTCCTACAGGGGCCACGGGGCTTCGTGGGCAGCCAAGGTCTGGAAATGGCACCAGTGCAAGGCTGCAAGCAGCACCATACAGATGCACCAGGGCAGGCTTTGCTCGGTTCAGGATTTGTCAAAGCATCTAGAAAATGACTCATTTATTTTTTTTCCACTCCTCTCGAGAACCCACTTTTGGAATACATCCCTGTAGCTGGTCTTGGCCAGGTCTTTCACAATGTTGTTTACAGTTCATTTTTAGGCTTGTTGCATGCAGTAAACTCTCGTGTCATTTCAGGCAGCAGCAGGTGAAATAGTGGGGAAGGAAAAAGATGAAAACTTCTGGAAGAGCACTCTGCCGCACTGTTGCTTAGCCATGCATGCGGTACATCTAAAAATAACAGCTAATGGAATGGGAAGCCAACAAGATCTGTTGATTTATAATGGCTTTTTTCCTGGTTTATTGCTTGAGTGCCCTGCCCACTGAAATTTGACATTGCAGCCAGACTGCCATTAGATAATAAACGAATGCTCTTCTCTTTGTTACTGTATAGCCCTCTGAATTTCTTGGCATGAGCCATTCTTTTCTAATATCATACAGGCAAATTAGACAGATGACTTCTAAACTAATTAAAGGATTTTGTTCCCTTCCAGTGATAGTTATTAGGAGATACGTGTAGGCTAAGAACCAGTACAGGAGATACATGTTTGTATCTGACCTGGATCTAAGAAATGCACTTTGGCAGGATTTATATTTAATTTTAAATATGTGCTTGTATCATTGGTTTGCATCGAGAAACACAGAGATAATAAAGTGTAGGTGTCCAGACTTTCTTCCTTTCTACTTTCAGAATTAATCCCCAAGTTGTCTTTAGAAAGAATTTTGTCACTAGTAAAACAAAAACATGTGAGACTATTGATCTCTTTGTATATTTTTACTTTTAAAGGCACAGTAGATCATGCACTGAGAAAGTAATATTTTATACGGTTTGTAGAAAATAAATCTGTTTTATCACTGCAATAAAAAAGGAGCCAGATGTTTAGAGGAACATGTTCCATATGGAAGAGGCTTAAAGTTGTGGAACTTGCTAAAACCATGCAAAGCTACAATTATGGAGAAAACAGGAAGACAGCTTCCTCCCTGAACGTGCAGCATTTCCCAAGGAGGAAGCAGGCTTTTTTCTGCACTCTTTGTTGATTCTGAAGCCGAGAGACAACTATTAGGTCAGGACCATAAAAGGCTTATGTTGGCAATGACATCAGTGGTAAAACCGCCCCCTCCCCACCCCACAACAACTCTAACTACACTTTTAAGAGACTTCTGCTTCCCCTATAAAAAGGTGGAAGATGCATTGATTTCTCTGTTTTACAGCCAATGTGCTGTTTAATATGAGGATACCAGCACCATCCATTTTATGAAAACACTTCCAGCTTTGCAGAAAGTTAAGGTGCTTCCTAAATTTCCACGAAAGACAAGAAAGTGCCTCATTAATTAGCTAATTTGATTTCACTTTATGACCCAAAGCCCCACTGTGCTGTGGTGTGGCCTGCTGATCTCAGTGGAAGTCTGTGACGGGGGACACCACATGTCTACTGCCTAAAGTGTAGGCATGAATAAACATTTAAGTGGGGGAAAGCAGCGAGGTATGCTACACGAAGCTCATGGAGATCATAACATTGCATTTGTTTTTTAATTGGGGCCGAGGAAGGTCTATGTGCTACTTGAGGAGACTGGTGGTGATTCCACCGTGGCTTTCCAAGGACTTCTGCTCTCCTCTGACACTAATGATGTGTGAGGTTGGGTGGTAATGTCAATGCTTGTGACTTAATCTTAAAGCCTAAAGCCTGAAAACTGGAGCATTTTGTTCCAGTCCCTAAGGTGATTCCATGGGAAACTGAGGCTTTGAGTTCTCAAATGCGCTGGTCACATCGCAGTGGTGAGCTCTGTGCTACACACACAGGGAGTGCTGCATCTTCATCTTACCTTTCAGTCAGCCTGTTGTTAGCATAATACATCGTTATCTAATCTGGAAGTGCCAAGGGGAGGTGTGAGGAGCAAAGGAAGCCTATTTTTTTTCAAACCCTGGACACGTAAACCAGAGTTAAAATTTGCATTCACAAAGTATGCAGTGAAGCATCTGATTCTCGCCTGTCATTGCAGCTGTAAGTTTTGAGCAGAGAAAGGAGGCAAAACATGAACTAAACTTGATCTTTGCACAAATATATCCCTAAGGGCCTAAAAAAAAAAAAATAAAAAAAAATCCGAAGTCAGTTGTGCTGCAGGTACCTCTGGTTTGCTACATATTTTGGGGGACTTTTGCGGCTTCACCCTTTGCCTTGTAAATGCTTGCAGTTGGCCACGCACTTCTGCTCCTGCATTCCAGCTGGGCAATTCTAAGTACATGTTTGCAAGGGGAAATATTTTACCTTTTTAACCCATGCACTGGGTGTCTTTTCCCTTGTGATGGATTTCCCCATCTTGCTGCTAGATGCTGCTTGTTCTTGTTGCTGTATTTTATTTCTAACCCCGAGTCATTATCCGTCTGCTACACGTGCTTCTTTGCATTTCTTGAGTGCTGTAGGGACCACCTTGCACGCTGGTGACCACAATGTGCATGTGATGCTAGCAGAGACGAGGAGATTGATGAAAACGATACCATGATATCCAGGCAATGTTCAAGCCTGAGAAGGTACAAGTGGTCTTTTGAATCATGCAGTCATGAGGGAAGGCGTCATTTCAGGAGTCCCCACCAGCAGCATGTGACTTTCCTCTGTCTTCCACCCGAGGCACCGGCTGCAGCCTCTCCCAAGGAGGACAATGCAGGTTTTGGTCCTGCTGAAATTTTGGGCTCACTGTAAGAGGATCTGGGCATTGATAAACCAGAAGATCAGACTAGGTAATTCAAGAGGCCTCTTTATAATCAACAGCGCTTGCAGGAAGGGGTGGTATGTTTGTGGCCTGGAAAGGGGCCAACATGAAGCGTCACCAACCTCAGCTCAATTTAACTAAGAGCATTTTTGTTTCTAGCTCGTTTTATCACACCAGACCAGTTACTTTCATGGGATTTGGAGTAAGTGCTGCCGCACTGTATTGGAAGTTTTGACAGTTCTTTTAGTACCCTCTAACAGGCTTAAGAGATAGGCCGGTGAGCGAGCAGGATGACATCCTCTGGAGCACGGGGCTTCAAAGCAAAAAGCTTCCCCCTTCCCTCCTCCCCCTCGAAGTGCAGCGCCTCGATGACTTTAGAGCTATACATTTTGCAGCTGCAGTGAAAAAAAAAATGCTGCAAGTTGTAAGGAAGCAAGAAGTATTTTTGAGATCAGAGCCAAGAGATTTATAAAACGGTAGAAGGAAAAGATGCAGCAACTTTAAATTCTCATGCATGAGTTTCTAGATTATAAAGCTTTTTGGTGGGGAATTGTATTTAAAATCCCCGTCTTTTCTTCTTCCCGTGTGAGTCTCAATACTGTGCAACTGAAGCAAATTCTGTGCAGAGATTTTTTTTTTCTTACCCCAGTGTCTCTGCCTTCCCCAGATATGTTTGAAAACTTTAGTTTTCCCTTCTTCAGCATTTTCATTTTTAAAACTTTAAAATAGACTTAACTGTATAATTTTTATTCTTCATATATTTTCCAGTATTAGCATAAATTAATTCCTGAGAGAGATTTCTTTCATAGCTAGTGAAAGGCTAGGAAGACGCAACAATTTTGAGTTCATTTTGATTTTTTAAAAATAAATTTCATCTTATTTATTTTTTGATTGCACTGGAAACTCAGCCTCATTTATAAGCTAAAAGGATGTCACTATTAATGTTTACGTGTAAGACAGAATGAGCTAAAGTGCTGGTCACAATTGTGATTTAAACCAGCAAGTAAATAACTTTAATTTAAATAATCCTTTTAAGTCTTCGTTCGCTCTGTATAATTTAGATATTTTCCAAATGAAAAGTTGAAGTTACTGTTTCACAGCGACTAAAATATATTGATTTGCTACTAAAAATGGATTTTACACTAAATTTGGGGTGGTTTTAGTAATTATGAGGATATATAATGTATACTCATTGAAGCCATCGCATAGTTAGCCATATATATATTCAAATTATAATGTTATCAATTATAGTGTGAAGCAAAGTCATTTTTATTAATGAGATTTTGCTAGTAATTTGTATCAAATTGCATGAGCATGGACTCAGAATACAACAATAAATTTAGAAGACCACGATATTAAGTTGCCTGCTGTTAACCAAATATGCTAGATATTTCAAGAAGAAGTACGACAAAACTAATCTATAGTTTAAAACTATTTGACATATTAAACAATAGGAGAAACATCTTTAGAAACGGAGCTGGACAGATTATTTCAGGCCATCTTGTCCTTCAGCTTTGAACTAGTGGGTGAAATCATCGTGTACATAGTTTTTGTTCCTGGTCTAGAGAGGGAAACTCGGTCTGCTTTTGTTGTTGTTTTTTTCTAACTCTCAAGTGGTGTCTTAGCACTGAGTGAACCAAACTGACGGAACCAAGAGGAAGAAGAAGTGCTTTCTGCACCTGCAGAACAAGTTGCAGCTGTCAAGAGCTGGTTTATCACTTCAGTGAATTCTTGGTCCAGGTGCTCAGACAGTGAGTGACTTCCCCGAAGTCTGTTCTTTTACTTTCTTAAGACTTCAGAAGCAGCATGCGTTGCCTGATTATTATTTGCCTTTTCTTTAAGTTATAGGAATCGATTGCTTAAACATCACATTAAAAATGTCAAGATTTTAAATATAATGCAAATAAGTTTATTTTTAAAGAAGAACAAATTGTATTTAAGTAACACAGATAGCTAAATAAACTGAATGATAAAGGCAAGAAAATCCTCAATAACCCACATATTCCCACAATTCTCCTTAGAAAAAAAAAAATGAAATAACATTTTTCTGGAAATTAACTTTAGAATGTAGTTCCTTTTTGCTTAATTCAGTTGAAGAAATGTGCGAGTGACTGAAGATTTTTGTCTCTCCTGTGTTCAGTTTATTAATACATTATTGAAATTTTAATTCATTTTTGACATAACCGGAGGCATCTTGGCTACGACATATGGGTAAAATACAAAACCAAACTTGGAAAATATTATTTTCACTGGAGAGAGTTCAGATGACAGTTTGCAGAACATTCCTTTCACTACCTGTGCTAAAAGTGAACCTTAAATTCAGATTTTTCTTTTATTTATTTACTTATGTATTTTTGGTAAGAGGCCATGATCTCATCAGAACAAGACAACATCCGTTGGGGCTCACTTCACTGCATGTAAGGATATCCCTAGAGTTAGAAAGCAAAAAGTCCGTCTGCCTGTGCCTGGTAATGCCCAGGAGTGGCTGTTTAGACCCGGGAGTAGGAAATGAGATGCTTCTTCACCTGGTACACACTCCCAGTTTGCAGCAGTCACCAGCTTAGCAAGACCAGATGCAGACACCACTGAAGCAGTCCTCTATGAACTCATCTGTTTGCGTTTTGAACCCACTTCTCCTTTTGGCAGTCAGTTCCCACTACGTTACGCACACACAGTTTAATTAGCTGGTGAGTAAGATGGTTAAATGGTGTAAAATAAACGTGATATATTTCTGCTTTTCACAGTGTCATTGAGAGGTTTGGGGATGTCTCTGCATTCCTGTTGATGGCGATCATAGCACACAATCTGAGAATGGCATTTGGCTGCCTGTGAGGACGGGTTCTTGTCCACTCCAGCAAGCCATGGTCACCTTGAAATTGTTCGGTAGGTGATGCCCTTCTCAAAGTGTGACTGGCAGTTTTCCAGTGTTATTGCTGCCTTTGGAGGTGCTAATTGGCGTGTTGAGCACAGAGTGGGCTTTCAAAAGGACCTGGGAATGAATTTCCCAATTCTTCATGGATGAAAGGATTATGGCAAAAGAAGTCTTATTCCCCTGGGCTGTGAAACGTATAGACTATAGAGCGGCTCAAAGACCAAGATTTTGGACCACAGTCTGAAATTTCCTCAAATCTGAACTTAAACCAGAGCTTTTGGTTTAGATTTACAC
This sequence comes from Aythya fuligula, assembly GCF_009819795.1. NCBI lineage: Eukaryota > Metazoa > Chordata > Aves > Anseriformes > Anatidae > Aythya > Aythya fuligula. The sequence continues at coordinate 195,126,964 of NC_045559.1, forward strand.
TCTGTGTGTAGGTCTCTTGCTCCAAGAACTGTCAACACCCTACCCAGTAAGCAAAATGCAGCAAGGAAAAAGGGATCACCCAGCTCTCACAGTGTAGTTAATTACTTGTATAATGCATAATGACTTCCTGAGAAAAGCAAGAAGGCCAAAAGTAGCAACTACAGCTCGGTTCCCTGTAACTCCAGCTGATGGACAAATGCTTCCCTCTCCAGCAGCTTTCTGGAGCAAACAGAATGTTGTCCATGCAATCTGAGCTGCTGGTCAGGATAAAACCACATCAAACATAGACTCAAAGTTATCTTTGCTCAGATTGTCCAGAGGACGTAAGGAGCCAGCATGCGGTCCTGGCTCTCTAGGGGGACCTCTCTGGGGACAGCCTATTGTCCTGTCAGCAGGGTGGGGCCTGGTGCGTACCTTGGTTTTATCTCATTGTGATGTCAGGAGAGCCACGACAGTCATTCAGTGCTTGGAGGCACTCCTGGAGCTTCAGCTCTCTCCCCGTTGAGACTCCCACCCCTCATCACCTGAAATTATTCAGCTGCTCTGAAACTCCTGGAAGGGAGGTAAGGCATTTGGACAGGCAGGCGAGCAGCACAGACACATAAGCATCATTCCACCAGGAGACCAGGCTGAAGAAGTGATTTTGGGGTGTCTTTGACTTAGATGAATGAACTTGTCGTGCAAGAGCACTGGCATGAATAGATTTAAACGAACAGGAAAAAATTACCAGCTAATAGAAGAAGGGTGAAAGGTGAGACCAATTATCCTTGAACGATAAGTGCCTAGTACTTATGGGCAGACTCACAGCTTTGTACAAAGGAGAACATATTTTTCCAAAGGGTCAAATAATTTGCCTTTGCAGTCATGTACCAATGAACGCTGGGGGTAGCTGTGGGGAATGGGGGTTGCTGTCGGCCAGCCCACATGTGAAGGCCTTTTTTTTTTTTTTAGCAGCTAAGGAAAATAAGTTTTACAGCCCAGGAACAACTCAACACTTCCTCCTCTGAAGCATTAAAACTTCACAGAAACCAGCGGGGCTTCTGGCTGGGAAGGGAGCAGGCTTCCTGGTGGAGCTCCTAGCCCCATGCAGCAGGCTGGCGTGTGATGTGCTGCAGACCCACGCTTGGGCAGGCGAGGAAAGGACTGGAAAAGGACGTGGAAGGGACTCTGTGTTGCACACAGAGATGCTGAACATCAGCGGGTGGCATGTGGTGGTCCATACGGGTTGATGGCATTTCCATCCGTCTGGCCCTGTATTCCCACACTGGTGTCCCTCAGACAGCGACCGAGGAGCACTGGCTGGCAGAGAGGAGCACATAGCTCCCCTTTCTGAGCCCAAAGTCTCCGATTTCTCTCTGATTTCTGAGCCCATAGACTCAGAAACCACACACCAATTTACCAATCACTCCTGCCCATGGAAGCACACCCAGATTTCAGGTGCTGCCGCAGGAGCTCACACCCTGGCCACGCAAGGCCAGCGGAGCAGCTCGGCCCACGGCCTGCACGCTGCCCTCAGCACCCCGCCATCTCACATCAGGCAGCGTCATGAGGCAGGCAACATCGGTTTAGGAAGGAGAAGGGCAGTCAGAGGAAAGGCAAAGTGACGGAAAGCCCTGAGGAAGCTTGCTGGGGCTTACGGTGAAGATTTGCCCCAGCTTTCAGCCAGGTGGAGGGAGCTTCATGGCAGTAAAAGGCGCCATGCGAACGTCTGCACAGCGCACGCTGTGGGATGCAAGGATGTGGCTGGATTCCAGAAAGGAGTTTGCTTTGTGGCTGTCGATACAGTCCCTTGATTCATGGCTGGGTTTTGTTTCTTTCTTGGCTTGTTGTTTGAAACACATGTGCAAACTGGCCAGAGTTTTGCTTTTCGTACTGTTCAAGGATGATCAGAACACAAAGTGCTGTCTCATGAGTTTTGTCGACCCGATTCCCTTCCAGAGAGTTGCTCACATCTGATTTTGTTTCCTCTGCCCACTCTCCATAGACAACCAAGTTTCCAGTGTCGTTTGCCTCCTACGCACACTCATTAACCCATTTCCCTCCACCTCCAATCCTACAATGCCCATTTTATCCAATTAATGGTAGGAAATAAGTGGGGGGTTTATGACAAGGGTGTGAAGTTCCGTCTGACACTTTGCATCTTCCCAAAGAACAATGCTTTCTTAATAATTATGTTCAGATGACCATTAAGTTGGTGCTGCCACAGCTCTCCCTTCAGATTTAATGAATATAATAAACAGGAATGAACCTCTGCTATCTGCAGCTGCTGCCATTGTCTGTGAACCGCGCGGTGCTTCAGAGAAGTTTATTTTAGCTTTAAACCTTTTTCAAACAATGTGCACGAGAGTGAAAAAAAAAAAAAAGAAAAAAAAAAGTCGGTGTCTCTTTGTCAGCTCTCTGCTTTCCCAGCTGTTTGTGGCATGACCAATGCTAGAGTACAATTAAAAAGAAGCCTCATTTTCAGAAGTATTTGGGAAGCAGGACCCAATTAAAGTCCCAGGGGTCTGATAGTGCTCAGAAAATCATGTGCCGGGGTTTGAAGTCTCTCCTTGGTTATATGACTGTGCAAATCCCAGCTTTGTCAATGGTAGTGTATTACTGTAATGCAGTGCAGGTTTTTCAGTCTTATTGAGACAAGAGAGAATATCCTATTCTGACAATCTCCTTGTTTGGGGGAAATCTCTTAAGCTTTTTAAAAACGTCTGTCTATCCCCGTAATGCTTTGCACCTAGGACCTTTCCTGCGGGGGTTTCAGAGCAGGTCATAATCATTTCCAGCACAGGGAACAGACCTGCATGAGACTGAGACGAGGACCCCAAGAGTTGTGGTACCTGGCCCTTGCTCTAAGCACCAATACTTCACCAGCAGCACCTTGCAGATGGACAAATATTTATTCTACTCTCACCCGAATTAAATTCTCACCCTATGTTTTTTGACCTTTTTATTTTTCTTTTTAATTTTATTACATATCAGAAGGAATCAGTGCTGTATATGCTACCTTTAGTCACTATATCCAAGTCAAACTGCTCTTCCCGAAAAAATGTGTGTCAGCTGTGGCATCCGTGGGAGTTCTGAAGTGTCCTGAATGCTGGAAACATTTGCTTTAACATTATTATTATGCACATAGAGCTTTTGCAGCTTGTGATTAAAGTTGTGTCAGCAAGTAACATTTAAAAGCAAAGTTTAGGGACTTACAACTTGCTGAAGAAATTCACTTGGGGCTAAAAGTTGGCTTTTTGAGCAGTTCTGGGGGAGTTAGCCAATATCTTTGAATTTCTTGGCTTCTTTTGGCTTTGAGTCACAATGTTACTGAAACATGAGTTTCTGATTTTCTCTGTTTAAAAACTGATCTCTTGTCTTCCCACCCATAATATAAGGTAGCCCCAATTGTTAGTGTTTGACCTAAAAATAGTTATGTGTTTCTTATTCAGGGGCAGAAAATTGGTCCACTGCAGATGGATTAAGTAAATAACCAAACCCACATTGTGGACTGTTACTTGCGTTTATTTCCCATGAAAATGCCCAATACATCTCTTTGCTGTGACAATCCGTAATGCAATTTCCACAGGGCTGATCACGAACATTGGCAGGTATTTTGAGGATGCATTAACTCCCTGAAAGGGAAGTAGACATGCGTAGTGTTGTTATTTGTCTTCCACAGGCGTGACAGAGAAAAATCCAAACAGTTTCACCTCCAAATTAAGGTGCTGGGCGATGACTTTAACTACTACCTGGTGGATTGCCACTGTTGGTGGCTGATGGTTTTTTTTTCTACTTTTATGCCTAAAGGGCTTAAAACACTGTGGAGCCTCTTTCCTTCAAAAGTTAAATTAAGGCTTGCAACAGCCCTGGGAGGCAGATTTTCAAATCACCAATTTTAATGAAACATATGCTGATATTATCCCATGAGTAGGTAGCTGTGTTTGCTGTAGCGACACTGACATTATTGTAGGGCTGTGCATAAAGTTATCTGAAATTACTGCTGTAGCGTTGTCTTTTGGAAACCTCACACTGTTTTGCTTAGAACTAACATGAAAGCAGGGTCTGATTAGGAGTGTATAGAGTTGCTCATTTTCCCTTCCTGGAGCTGTTTGAAATACCTTTGGAGTTTGATGAGGAGGTGTTCAAGAGCAGGATTCAATCCTCTTGTGGTCTCTGTGAAATTTCAGGTTTATCCCCAGCCCCCTTCAGCAGCCCCTGATAGCATCTCCCTCTTTTTTGTACAGCTCCCTGACTCACCCCTAGCCTCACCATGTCTGTAAGTTTGAGCACAAATAGTCTCCTCTTCAGGAACTTGCTCAGGAAACTGAGGACACATCCTCAGCCAGCTGTATTTCCATAGGAACTTGTGAAAGCAGGTTTGGGGTTGTGTCAGCTCTAGGGCTGGCCGTTATTATTCTGAGGGCTCAAACTCCTATGTAACGGGGCCAAAGGGTTTTTTGACCCAAAGTGGCAGTCTAGCATTTGTTAGAAATATCCTGAGGGGAGAATCTGTCTTTTGGGAATGGGACCTGTAAGAATTGGCAGTGGTGGGAAGGAGCTGTGGAGGATGTGGCTGGAGGTGGGATGGGGAAGCCTGCACCTCCTGAAGAGGAGGGTGCCAGGGAAGCTGGCGATTTTGGATACTGTTGAAAGATGTGCTCCTCAGTCCTCTCTTCAAGCTGAAGAATGCAGGTTTCCTTCCTTTCCATGTTTTTCTCCACATTGTTGCCCTTTATATCTGCACGTCTGTTCATTTGTCCTCTCCCTGCCCCATCATGTGGGGAAAAGGGATGACTTCAGTGAGATGTGAGTCCCAGCAGGACTCACAGCCTGACCCCGACATAGTCCCAGGGGATGCTGGAGAGACCCACGGCCACCACGGCTCTCCCCGTGGGCCCAGAGAAGGATCACAGCTGGCCCAGCGCTGGCACAGGGCACTGATGGAGGTTGTCCAGGGTAGCCGACGAAAACTCAGCTTTGTAGTGCTCTGCTTGGGTGAAACGCTCACCCATGGCTATTTCCTGGGATTTTGAAAGAAGGCGGCCAGCAGTATTTGGTACCCACTAATTAGATGCAGTTTGAACTGTGTTGTGGTAATGTAGTGAAAATCTGGCCCCTGCTGTGACATCTGCAGCCAGACAAATGACACCACCCAGCCTCTGGTCAAAGCCTATGTTTTCAATTCAGCAAGAAAAAACAGCAAAAACGCGGTAGGAGCTCTTCAGAAAGACAGACGTGTATAAAAGACCAGTTCCCGTTTCTTCCACAAGGTGCTAAACAGAGCAGGAAAAATGCATGCAAATTTTATTTTTTTTTTTAGAAAAAGTTCTTTCCAGATAGTAAATATTTTTAGTGATTTATTTATATTATCTTTTGAGGGGAAAAATAAAGTACTACTAATTCTGTTGAGGAGTTCCATGGTTTAAAAAGAGAGAAACTTCCTTGTAGAAATTAGAAGATCTGAGTACGTGGGAGTCATTTGCTTTAGGGCATGTGAGCTCTTCTTCCTAATGTGCGTGTTATTTAATTAAAAGAGCCAACATAAACCTTGCACATTATTCACTAAAACATTACAAAAAAAGTAATTGAGGTTTACAAGTTGATTTTTTTTTTTAAGAAGCAATGGTGCCATCTCCCTCCAGCACAGCTTAGGGGATTTCAGATTCCTCAAATCCCAAGAAGGAGGACAAATGCCAAAAAGAGGAGGGATGTCATGAAAGCTGCAGCAACAGCAGAGGGAGCGAAATGACCTTCCTGCTGCCCAAGCTGGGATGAATCCCTCTGTGAGGGTGCAGGGCTGAAAGCCAGCCGTAGATGCCACAAGGGTTGGCCTGAGAATGGCAGTGCAAAGAAATGGATGCCATTCCTCGTAGTAAAATTGTACATAGGGAAATCAATAATAAATAGCGTTTTAAGGCCCAAAGAGTTCTTGAAGGAGCGTTTAGCACCTGGGTGTACTATCCTTAAAGAACTCCCAGCTGCCCACGAGCTCATTTTGGACCACAGCACAGAACCAGAGGCAAGCAGAAAGCGCTGTGGGCACCACAGCGGCCTGCCAGCTGGCCTGGAGCTTGTGTAGAGCTATTGTAAAGGCTGAGTGTGTAGATACTTGGAAGGGAGCTGCTGGGCAGCCCAGCACACCTCTCACCATCGATTACCACCACACAAACCATCAGCATTTACGAGTCAAAGCTGGACGGCCCTTTTGCAAGGGGGACCTCGGCTTCTGAAGCACTCAGCAGCTTTTATCACATTAAACTCCAGCACTCACCAAAGGGATCCTACTCCCCTTAGCAGCAGCTTTTGACCTCCGTGGTCCTTGCCTAGAAGGGTCCTGCCACGGGAGCACGAAGCTCAACCCCGTGGCCTGCTGATGCCTTCTGCAAGCACGGCGCTGACTCGGTGCAGGGAGGCGTTTCGCAGAGCAGCACGCAGGCAGGGCTCCGCGTCCGTCGCTGCGTTACCAAGCTGGAAAGCACATGAACCCAAATTACTCAGATTTTCCCATCTGTGCACATGTGCTTAGCTGGTGTTAAATTATCAGTGTAAAGGCCTAGTAGCTTCGTAATGTACACACAGAGAAAGATTCCCACAGATTTTTCCTTCTTTTTTTTTTTTTTTTTTTTTTTTTTTTTTTTTTTTTATTGAAGCCAGCTGAGTAAATTCATAGGAAGTTGTAACAGGACAAATGAAATGTATACCCACATTCCCTGGGAATCCAACTGCCTTTAACACATACTGTATTTCATGTGAAATTTATTTTAGAAGACACCAGAACAACATAACTTTTTCATCACTGCGTTTTAAAGCTATCAGTTTTGAATGAAATAAGGTGACATGAAGGAAAAAAAGAAAAAAAAAATAAGCGAAAATCCCAGAACTTGATACCCTCATCCCACACGTTAAGAGAAGAGATTAACTTTTGTTTTTCTGGGTCACTTTCGAGTTTATTACTAATTACAGAATAACTTTAAAATGCAGCCCCAATTTAACCTACTGGGAGTGAGAAGCAGCTGAGCCTTAATTCATTCTGAAGCTGGGTGATGTCTTGCACTTACTCTCTATTGAGTCTCAGAAATGGTTAAATGGTTGCAATCCCATTTTGTTTAAATGAAAATGATTTCTGCCCATGGCAGGAAAGGGCTGGCTGGGCACCATGCGAGCGGGGACCACGTCGGGGAGGACAGAGGGAGCTGTCATTTAATAACACGTGGGTCGGTCAAGCCGTGGGAGTAGAACATCCACGCCGATCTGCACGGGTCTAGCAGAGCTGGTGGTAGTCCCAGCAGCCGTGTTGATCTGCGTGGTCATGCTGGCAATCCTCCTGATAGCTGCCAGCACCTCTCTGGTCCCAGTTTTTCCGGGCTGATGGTGCCATGCCAGCTTTCACCCAATTTCCATCTCGGCTTCGCTGCCTTTTGTGCTTAGCCTCATAAAAATCTGGGAGCCAGACCTCCAGCTTGTTTGAGTCAGGGGCTGATTTATGCTATCTGAGGGATCTGAAGGTCTCCGCAGTCAGTTCCTCATTTGTAAAATAAACTGAGCTGAGCTTAATGAGATTTTGCGAGATGGCTTTGGCGAGCTGCGTGCCGGGTGCAGCAGCGCTCAGCCCGCAGGAGCGAGGGCTGGGGCTGCCCCTGCTGCCTGCAATGCAAGGATGGGGCAGCAGGAGCCTAGAAATTCTGTGATTCTGAGCCCAGGTGGGGGAGATGTGCAGAAACAGCACCTCCTGGCACTGGCACTGCCTGCTCGGATAGCTTGTGATGGGGATAAATGCTCAGAAGGGCATTATCCTCCTCCTGCTGCAGACCCTGCAGTGACCTACACCAGGGTATGAGGCTGGGTTTTCCAGAAACGAGCAGTGTCTACGTTGGTTCTGAAATTAACTCAAGCTACACGATAACCTCGTGATAACTTTAAATGACATTTAATACTGCGGGAGCTGCTTCTGAAAAATGTTGTCCCTCAGTGCTGGGGAATTTCTTGCCTGAGCAAATGCTGCAGGGCTGGGCTCCAGGTGTTTTGCAGGGCAGCAACATTTCCAAAAGCACGCGTGCAATGGAAGGATGAGTCCCGCTTTGTGCAGAAAGCTGGACCCACTCTCAGTGGGCTCCAGACCCCTTCCTCTGTTGACCTGGAGCAAGAATGAACTTTAGCCGTGCTGAGAGGTCAGGCTTTGGGCCCAGGAGGTACTCAGCAAATAGCTTTATTTGGTGTGTTCAGCAAACACAGATCTAACCCCTTCTCCCACACCTTGTCCTACATCAGTGCTGTTGCTTAATGTGAAGCCTGATTTTGAAATCACCCCTTTCTTCCAAACGAGCTCAGTCCCAGCACGCTGGTCATCACATACAAACCTACCAAGGAGTCCCTGCTGCCTGTTGTTTAGCTTTCTGAAAATAAAAATCAACACATTTAAATCAAAGGTGGAAAAAAGGCAGTGATATAAAGGCTTTAGCTTGCAAAATAGCTTGCTTTGCAGTGGCTGAGGTTGGTTTTTGGTGGCTAAGATATAAGTTTGGGCTTCTGGTAAGAGCCCAAGCTGCCAGGGAGATGTGCGCCGTGGATTTGTGCTCTGGTGTTGTAAGCCTGGGGCTTGCACAAGGGCCATGGGGGATTTGTCCTCGAGTTCTCCCGTCCCTCAGTCATTTAGCAGGGTTTCTGTGCACGGCTCCGCTCATGGCCATATGCTGAGTAAGAGTTTGCTGTTCATTTTACAATAAGTTTTGCTCCCTTGGGCAGCTTGTGGTGGTTGTTGGCATCAGCTGCATCCCTTGTGTTGGGACATGATGAGCAAGGTCTTCAGTAATCTGGTTTGCCAGCAGGACAATTTATTTCTTCCAGTTGGTTTTACCCCCATGCCACCTCTCTCCCTTGTGCCCGTGGCCTCCTCTTCCCACACTCTGCTGGTAGGTTCTTCTGCACTGTATAACCTTGCGCCCTGCTTGTGGAGACTTTCATCTTTGGGGAGGGGACACAGCACTGGGCTGGATCAGGAGAAAACACATAAAATGCTGCTTCTCTGGTAGGATTTGCTAATTCAGCAGATCCCAGCTGCCTCATGGAGAGGCTATGATTTTGGGGCGGTTCTGCCGGAGCATGGTGCACTCCTTCCTTCCTCTACATCATCCCTTGCTGCTTCATCACCCTCCCTCTTACAAACTAAAAGCTCTGGGGGCCTTTTCCCATGGAAAGGTAGGCAGCTGCAGCCTTTCCCTGTTGAAAAACAAAATGAAATTTGGGGGCCTGGATGCATTTCCCCCTTCCTCCTTCTGCAAGGAGGAATTCCTTTCCCCTTCATCTCCTTGAGCAAGAGGAGATGATAAGGGCCTCCTGGGCAAGAGTAGAAAATGGGTTATGTGACTTCAAACTTGGGGTTCTTGCTTTTTTTTTTTTTTTAATGAGATCACCCATTGCCCCAGTGTCTGAGTACCACCCCCATTTGGGATGGCTGCTATCCAACCAAGCAGAGCTACCTGCTCCTGTGCACCCTGAGCAGAGCATTAATAGGGTATCGGGTTTGGTTTTAGGGGTCTGCTTCTCCTGCAGTGCATTCTTCTTTTTGTCAGACGCTAGGAACTGGGAAGGTCACGGGGCTGATCATACTGGCTACGTGCAGACAGTGCTCAGGCTTCCCAGCAGAGCTCTGTCAGTGCAGTTCAGGCCTGACCATACCTCCCTTGAGCTAAATCTGTCGTTTATGCTTAGTTTTCTACCCATGAAAAACATTTACGAGGGCTTGAGTTGAGGTTGCCAGATAAAGCCTTTGTTTCACCCAACAGGCTGGTAGATGAGGAAGCTTCCTAGAATGCATGAGGTGCTCATCCTAATACATGCATGGCATTAAATAAAATAAAGCCTCTCCTTAGAGGAGCTGAAATCCTCAGGTGCTCCCTGTCTAGCTTAATAACATCACCACTGACTTTTCTTGGCTTGTCTTCTTCTTGAAGCGCACCACGCCAAAATGCTAACGACAAGGGATTTTTCAGAGCCCATGGTTTGTTACGCTGGAAAACGGATGAGTGTGGAAGACAACAGGTTTGGAAAGCAGACACAGAGCACCAACCTCTCTCCAAGTTTTAGCTGAGACCTTGTGAATGCGCACTGTCAAGGTTATCAGCACGCGGACAATAAACAGTTCAGGAATGCAAGGTTGTGTGGGGAAGATAGGGCATTAAAATATTTGCTGGGAAGACCTTGGAGGAGGTTGGGTTTGAGACCTCCCAAAGATTAGCAGCCGGAGCAATATTTATTATTTACATGTCGCTACCAACCCTCTTTCTTTTACGAGGGAGGACTCGCTCTGCAGGAATTTGAAATAAAAGCTCATGTCTAGCTGCTTCTGATTCGGTTCTCACCAAAAACACCCGGCGGGTGGCCAGGCACCGACCCACACCCCCACCCATCGCTGCTGCAGGGCGAGACCCCTCTCTGGCACCACCACCCCCAGGCTGCCCAGAGCCCCTCCGAGCCCATAGAAAAAGGACTGCAGAGACTTCTGGCTGGAAACAATTCCATTTCAGCTCTTGTAAACCTACGCGTTGCACGTCAAAAGCCCTTTAAGAACATGTAGAGATTTTGGGGGTGTATTTTCTCCTTTCTGTCTTTTGCTTTGTGACATGTTTGTTCTGAGATCACCTTCTAGGCATCTTCTCTTAAAATATATGTGACAGGCACCAGATCCGCTTTCATGCAGCTGTGCAGTGTGTTATTTTTCATGCTAATGCACTGTTACAATTCTACCGAGTACAGTTATCTGGAGATCAAATTCTCCACATGTGCCGTGTGTTCTTTGGCTACCAGGTCAAGAGCGGCGCGGAGAAGGAGGCGAAGCTCATGTGTTAACTGTTCGTGCTGCCTCCGTGAAACACGGGCTTCGTTCTCAGGGACTCAGAGGAGCTGCTGCTTCTCCCACCTGCCCTCCTGGTTTTTGTTTTTCTTTCTTTTTTCTTTTTTTTTTGACTACTTCATCGAGATTTAAGACTAACCGGACTGTTATTACACGAGACGGAGTCACTGTCTGCCACCGGGAGATGATTTAATGTTATGTGATACTCAACCTTACTCTATGCCCCCCTACTGCTTTCCACACAAAAATCATTCTCCAACTTGCTTTGCTGTCAGGTTTCACCTAGGAGAAAATTTGAGTCACTGACTACGGCAGTGACAGCAACCAGAAGTAATGATTAAAGACCTCCGTGTCAGCATTGTGCCAGAGAGTCGTGGGTGAAATGGGCTGATGGAGACACATCCACGTCCCATTTACCCCCAGCCCAGCAGCTGAATCCTGCCTGAGATCAGGACTGCATGCAGAAGGTGATAAAACAGCCCTGAAACGGAGGAAATGCTGGCTTTGGTGAAGGGCTGGACATCACCATGGTCCCAGTGCTGCTTACTGCTTCTTTCTAGAAATGCAGAGGAAGCTTTTAGGGTTGCAAGAGGGGCTCAGGGCTACAACAAACAAACTATCCCTCATATATCCAATCCCTCTTAGAGCTACTGGTTGCTTTCCTGCTGTCTGAGCTGAGGCCGCCACCACGCCTGGTGCCCTTTCTCTATCACAGGTTACTCAGCTTGTCTAAGCATGAGCCACAGCTGGATGGGCTCCCTTGGAGAGAGAGTTTTGAAGTCGTATTTTTCAATGCCTGCCTTTGAACAGGAATCATTTCTCCCTGGAGCCTGCCTCGTTGCCTTCTTCAGCAAAGAAGGAATCTGCAAACTTTCTCCATCTTCCGAAGGGAGATTTATCTTTTACAGCCTCCACCGCTTTGTTCTTTCTTCAGGTATCAGGAGGCACCTTGCCTGTTCTCCTTTCCTCCTTTTCTCATGATCTGAGGCTAATATACAATGACACTGGGAACTATTTCCCAGACTTTTCTTTGACTTCTGGATTGCTGAGTATACTACGAGATGCCTTTTAAGTTTACACTTGATAAAAAAATCATGTCTCGTCCATAAGTTAATTATATGAGAATGTCACAATAATAAACTTTGACTTCTTAACCTTTTCCAGAAATGATGCCAAGACCAAATCCTGAGGCTGCTTTCTAGCTACTGATTAGTAGCTAGAAATGTGACCTTTTCTGTCTATATAGAAAACAGAGGCAGCTATGCAGCCCTCCATGCTGCTGGAGTCAGCTCTGTCACAGCTCCACCTCTCTCTCTACGCAACATTAGCCCCTGGGTGTCCTCATCTCCATTTTGTCTTTTGAAGAAAGACATGGACCTGAGCTAGACTCTGAAAACTTCAAAACATCACTACTGCTGGCAGATTTGCTGGGCTCCGTCTTTGCCTCCCCTCACTTCTTATAAGTCTCATGTTCCTTGCTGTCACATCTGACCACCTCTGAATAGTGTGGCACGCAAAGGGGACCATGCCTTGGCCACACGCTGTTCTGTCAGCCTCTTCTCGTGGGAGTGTCAGTGGTTGAGAGCTTGGGAAGTCTAATTACATGTTTGTTAAACGAACATGCCAAAATGTGCATTAAGCATCCTTCCGAGATCAGGCTGAAGAGCAGCATCCTGCCCTGGAGCAGAAGGTGGTGAGGTCTGCAGTGCCCCATCCTCGCCGTGAGAGCTTGTAGCACCCCGCGGACCGGACCCAGTGCACATGCCATCTCCTGCTCAGATGAGCTTGTGTAAGCAGCTCTGTCTTGCAGAGGAATAAAGTTGTCAGAAGGATTCATTTTCACCATAAGACCCACACTCCACGCAAAGCTGCTCTGTGGTGCAGAGCTGGCAGTGATGACTGCGCTGAAGAGCTTTGTTTATCACATTGTTGTGCTCTAATGATTACTCAGCCTCAAAATTATGTGCGCTACAGGAGCGATGGGTTTGGGGGCTGTCAGTCAAAATTTGTTATGATGAATGATGTTGTTTTCATCCCAGTTTAGCTAATGGCAGTGAGGATGTTCCAAAAATTGTTGTGTTTGTCATGTATGTTTTACAGTTTAGAGGTGATCTCCTTATGCTATTATCCCCCTGCCACTGTTGCAAAAATAGTGTCTTCTTTTTAAGGTGTTCAGAATCATCTGCTTAGCACTGAGCTGATAACAGCTTCTTATTTGTCTCTGGAGGTTGCCTGGAAGTTAACCCCTCACTGTTTAGCTCATAGTGTGCCTTGTCAAAGCCTCTTCTTGGAGATGCCGAGTTTGGGTACAGCAGGGCTTGGTATGGCTTTACCAAGGGGGCTGAAAGATGAAGGATGCTTTACCCAACATCAGCCACTCCCAGAGGCTGAGATTTACAAAAATCAAGGTGCTGGCAGACAAAACCCTGATCTAGTTTGCTGAAAAAGTTGTAGCATCTCTCATTTGCAGCTCTCTGTTTACTCCTATCCTGGGACTACCAGCACCAGCTCAGCATGGGCAGGACAGAACCCCCAGCTTAGCCTCTGCAGTGCTTCGTTCAGCACAGGGTGAGACTGTCTTTCATCTGTCCTTCAAGCCAAACACCCTTCCTGCGGTCCTCCCTGCCAGCTTTGTGGTAGAGGTGGTAGCATATGGCTGAGGAAGGATAAAAGCTGGTGGCAACATCCTGAAAGTGCCGCCGCTGTGCACCGAGTGGCGGTGACTCAAAGCCTTTTGGCTCTGAAATTGCAAGCGACTGCACCTCGGTGGGCAGCGTGACTCCTCAAAGTGCTGAGCAGCTCCCCCTGACATCAGTGGAAAGTCTCAGGGTTAGCATTTATCTGTGCGAAACCAAAACAGGAGAGGGGCTGCTCTCTGAGCGCATCAAATGCAAAATTACTCACCAATTTTCACAACATAATTACTTCTCAGTTAATCAAGTCCCTTGGAAAAGCTCTGACCAGTTTTTACAGCCGTAGCAAGTGAAGTCACTTTGTGTTACCAACATCAATTTCGGTCCTTAATGCATGTTGATTGGGAGTAAACCCTCAAATGCTCTATAAAATGAGAGCAATTTATGCAAACCTTTGGAATTTGCACCCAAAATATTTTTGCACCTGAGGTATAATGGAGTAAATCCCCATTTTGTTCTGCATATAAGCAGAAAGTCTTTCAAGTCAGTTCTGTGCTGCAGAGGAAATCCATGAAGTTTTCCCTGTAATGTGAGTAATGAATCTTGGCTGGGATGAGCATTTTGGAGCCATGGTTCTGCAAAAATTACAAATCCCTGAAGGAAGCACTGTAGCATGGAGGCCTGCAAATAATGGATTACAATAATCCCGCCAGGAAGTGATAATGGCGTGTATAAATATTTGCCTTAGTTGATTGCAAATTATGTCAGCTACCTTCCCTCCTAAAAGATGTTTGTCACTGTCATTAGCCATTAGCATTTCTAAATGCTTTACCAGCCATGCTGTCGCTCACAATGAGGACTTCATCTCTCCCAAACACCACCAAAGCGTCTGAATGGGATGAGATTATTTATTTTTTTCCTAATGTTTTTATTCTGCTAATTAAAAACAAACCAAAAGCCCGTGTTGTCAATCTGGAATATTTTCCTGAACAAATCAGAGCATGCAAGCTATGGAGTGAAATCCCAGCCATGTAGAAGGCAGCATCTGCATGGGGGCTGCGGTGGGTTTGGATTGGTATGCAAAGGGGGGGATTTGTTGCCCCATAAACTATTTTGCAGCCAATTTTGCAGCCTGCTGAAGGTGGAAACAGCTCCGAGGACCGGGCGCAACCTGGACCAGCAAACAGCTCTCGCGTTTCCCCAGTCGGAGCCCCGTCAAGCCGGGCTAACTCCCAGCATTTTACATCTCACAAATTCCAGGAGGGATTAAGTCTTCATTGTCAGTCTTGTGAAGCAGGTTGAAACTCAGCTGAAGTTTTAAAGAAAAAAAAAAAAAAGAAAGATCCAACAGTCTTTGACAGAGGCAGCAGACTAGGAGAGAATGGGATTTAGAACAGAAGCACAGCCAGGAATCAATGGAGCTTTTATGGCATTCCTCCTCATTTATCTATAAATCCCATTCTTTCAGCTATTTAGGCCTTATCTCCGCACAGAAGCTGAATTAGTTTTATTTTGTAAACCAATTTAGGAAAGCTAGAGCAAAGCCCTGTATAGACACCCGTATTTCGGTTTCAGAGTGGCTGCAGAGGTTTAGCTGGCACCTGAAACAAAACACGAGTTAAAGTGGTACCGCTCGGGCTTATCTGCATGGAAGATAAAGCAAAATAGCTAAAATGTGAATTTGAAGTGTTTGAGGTAAAACCTATTAAACCCCTGGGTGGATGCTTTCATTCAGACATAAAGGAGCCTTTAGTTTGCTTGATTCATTCCTAAAGCAAATTACAGTTGCGTTATTTCTGAATGAAACCTTCCATATAAGGAATTAATGTGCTTTAACTAATCTACTTTGAATTCACATCTGTAATTTGACTTAGTTTCCTGTGTGTACAAACCCTTTGTGTGTCATCCAGGCCTGATTTGCTGGAGGAGGAAGAGGAAGGCAGGAAGATTTCCTCACTAACCCCTGTGATAATTAGGTACAAATTTCTCTGTAAAATGAAATAAAAGGCCTGGGTAGCTCCAAAGCTTCAGTCTGGTGGGTTCTTGAAACCCCTCAGCTTACACCATTTGAGGATCAATCCCTTTACCCATGGTTTGTACCGCTGTTCCCTGCTGGGGATGTGTTTGTAGCTCTTCTTGGAGAGAAGCTGGCAGCCAAATCTGCTTTACGGGTGCGCCGTCTCCATCTTGGTGGAGATTTGGGAAGACAAAACATATTTCTGAGATATTTCCTGTCCTTGAGAGTCTCGAGAACTCCTCGCTTGTCTTCTCCCATGTTCGAGCCATCCCTCCTGAGGGCAGCTTTGCTCCTGGGCTCTGTAGGGCCGGTGTAGGCCACGCGGTGCTACAGCTGCACCGCTCCTCTGCTCAGGGAACTTTCGCTTTCACCAGCTTCTCAATGACAGGATGTGGTTTTCTGTGTGAATGTAAATGAGAGAGAAGGATCTGGCCCAGTAGGTTTCTAACCCATGTCTAAAATACTCCAGGGTCTTCGGCCGCGTAGTTTATCTGGCTTTTTTTTCTGCTGCTGTCATCCACGCTGGAGCTGTGGTGATGACTGAAAGCTCATCAGAACATTTCCTACTGCCTAGAAATTACCCTGCTACTTCAGGGGAACGCTGATTTACCGAAACATCCTCTCCACGACACTGATTGTTGGAGGCATTACAGGAAAAAGTGCAAACAAACAAACCAATAACCTTCAGGGTAGGCAGTTCTGGAAGAGCTTGCCAAGAGGTGCTTCGAGATGAGTGTTTAACGCGTACCTGCATTTATTCACGTGGCGGTGTCACAGCAGAGTTAAGCTGCTGAGTCAGTAGCTAGAGCAGATGCCACACACAGAGGTCTAAATACAAAGCCTGATTCTGCTTTTCTTTGCAAATCACAGAATCACAGAATTGTAGGGTTGGAAGGGACCTCAAAAGATCATCAATCGAGAGAATTAAAATTAAAAAGTAAAAAATAAAGTACTCTGAGAGGAGAATCAAGCTAGCATTTGGTATTTGTGTTCTAAGTGACAGGCATCAAACTTGTGTGAAGACCACATATGAGAACTGATGCTCACACTGCTGACCTCTTCCCTCTTGTGGGCTGGCTGGGTAGAAGGCAGCCCGTGGCTGGAATCACACAACTGCACGCATCTCCAAATTGTCAGCACAAAAATGGGCATAATTTTAAAACTTCCAAAACACATAAAAATAGCAAGGGTTTGGTTTTCCTCTCCTCTCTCTTTCTGTCTTTCCTTCTCCCCATTTCATGTTTTCATGCTATACACTCTTTGTGATAATCTGATCGCATTAAGCAATGGCAATAACCTATGCCATAGGTCACTGCTTCCTCCTCAAGCAATTAGTTATTTCAGATTTTTTTTTTTAATATATGTTTTTTGCTGCTTAAGGGAGCGGTTTTTTTGAAGCACCACCCTTATCAAAGGAAAGAGCAAAGGGACAAAGTGTTGGTGTTCAGAGGTTGCAGAAAGCCCACACCACAAGCTCAGTCAGTCCCGTGCCAAGCCCTGCATCTGGCACAGGCAGAATTCGCCCTTACCATGGGCACCTGCATTGTCCGTGCTGGCTACTTCTCAGTGGCCTTTCTGGGTTTCTGATCCATATTCATCAGGCACCTTATTCTTAGGGGCCAAGCCCGTGGTTTTGACTTTCAGGTCTCTGTACAGGCTTGAAGCATTTTTTTCTTTCTCACTCCTGATTCCCATTTGGACATGCTGTGCCCACGTGGCAGCTCTGGAAACTTATTGCAGTAAGAAATGTGCTCCCTCCTCTAAATCTCTTCAAACAGACCTACAGCAAAGGCAGCCCTAATGTGACTTCCCGTGTAGCGTGAGCGGATACTGCAGAAGTGAGAGTCAGTGCTGCAATCTCCGTAGCAATCTGCACAGGCCAACAGGGGAACTGGATCTCAGCTCTTTTGCAGGCTGCAGCAGAGCTGCCAGAGAGCATTGCGAGGTCCTTGCGTAAGACAGGCTGCCATGCAGTGGGCACAGCTACGTGTAGGTAGGCATTAGGAGACTCTATCGACTCAAAGCCTATGTGCAGGTCCTCGAAACGTAGATGTTTTCTCACCGTGAGTGCAACCTACAGCGAAACCCACAGCCGGAGTGTGCCAATGGATGTGACCGTCCCATGGCACGTCGTGTTGGGGCAGATGGATCCCACCTTCAGGGTCAAAACTCTGGGGAACCCCTGCTCACCCCAATCCAATTGCCCCGTGCAGAAAGTGGGCTGCGAGGCGGGATGCGCGAGGCGGATTTCATCTCCAGAGAGCACGCTTCCAGTTCCTGGCCCTGGGAGGACTCCCATTGAGATCCGGGGAGGGATCAAAGGGCTGGGTTTTGCCCTAAGGCAGCCGTGGGGCAGCCCTGCTGTGGGTGATTTAACACCTGCAAATTCCCAGAGCTGGCAATCAAAGGCTGCGTGGCCCCCAGGTGCGAGTGTCTATTTTTTGTTGCCAAACTTGTAAGTTCAAATAGAGTTGGGGGGGGGGGGGGGGGGGGGGTTGCTTTGGTTGTTTTTGTCTCTGATTTTTCTATAGATAACTTTTCTGGTTGTCTCAGTCACATGGATCATGACCTTTTCAGCCTCTAATTAAATCCAGGGGATACAAAGTATATGGGGCAGGATTTGCAGGTGGTGCAAATCAGAATAAGCCCACAGAGCCCAGGATCGTGCCCATCACGCTTTTTAAAAAGGCAGATGCTATTTTTTTTTTTGGTCAGGAAATAAGACCTAAAAGGTCCTGATTCACTGTCACACTCCCCTAGGTTTAAGCCAGTACATTTCAGCTGCGATCAGCTACAGCCAAGCCACTGCACTGTCATGGAGCTGGAGTAATGCAGATGTAAATCAGTTTTCTTCTGCATTGTCCCGTCCAACTTTAAAGATACCCCAGGCATCACGGTTTGAGCCAAAAACGCACTCTTTTCCTATGATCTCTAGTTGATGTAGGTTTTCAACATCCTAGTCTTTATACTGCAATATTTTAATTATTGTTTACTTTCTTTAATTACTGTTTTCCTTGCTAATTCTAAATATACATCTTTCCTCTCTCCTTCAAGGTTTTTGGGATTTTTCCAATCACTCCAGTATCAAAGAACGTTTACAGTCTCGTGTTTAAGCTTCTTGTGTTTGTACTAAAATCTGTGCAGCCCCAAGGCCAACGCTCTGGCTGTGTGTTGTAGGTAGTAGGGTTTTTTTAATGTATATGCTAATCTGTTAGGAAAAAGGTGCTTTGCAGAAGTGAAAATCTTATCAGAAAGTTTGATGTTTACATTTTCTGATTTGGATGAAAACATAAAAAGTGTGAGAAAGAAAAAACTGGAGCTGATAAACGAAATTTCATTTTTTCCTCTTTGTTCTTTTTCTTTTTTTTTCACGTTATCTCTATGAAAAGGGTGTGAGAAGAAACGTGCAAAGACCAAAAGCCTTTCCATTTCATGTTGAAAGAAAAGAGGTTTGTTATTCTACCAAACAGAAGAACATTTGGGAGATTTCAGTTTCCTTTTGGACTAAATATGCATATATATATCGCGGAGGTGAGACACCCCCAGGCTGCTAGTTGCACTATTTCCATAATATTTTGCAGGGTGTCTTTTGGCTGAAGAACTCAAGGCACTTGCCATCAAGGAGATCTTTAACAAGGTGTCTGGTGGGGGAGTGGTGTGCTAATTAAAGCTTATGAATTAAGACAGAGAGGGCAGCATCACCAAGATGCTTGCACAAGTAGACGTGAATGTGGTCGTCCTATTGGCATGTATTAGCAAGAGGTCCCGTGGGTGCTGGGGCGATTCTGCCCACCCCGTGTATGTCATGGGGTGTTTTGCTTTGGACTAATTTTCACAGGATTGCACGGGCTGAGCAGACCTACTGGTTTTTGAACATGTGAGGTGTGTCTCAAGCACCACTTTTGAGTTCATTTCACTGGAAAGAGCGAGTTTGTGTGCTGTGGGACTGCTCCGGGATGTGAAATAAAGTGTGGGAAGGGGGAGAAAAAAAAAAAAGAGATCGCACCGGGGAGTGATGGGCAGCTTTCAGGAACAGCAGAGCGTGGAGTCAGTTCTGGGGATGTTGTAGCACTGAGCAGCACTTTGAAGGATGGGGTCAGAAATCTCTTGATAATAAACTTTCTCACGAGGTTTTTGGCAACCTTTGCGTCTGGTCCCAGCTGGAAAGGCTATGAGAACATCTTTTCTCGGGGTGTTTTGTCACTCCCAATTTCAGACAGAAAATGGGAAAACATACTTTGGAGAGCTTCAGAAAATGTGCCGGTAAACTGAATCTACAACAGAAGGAAAATTCAGGGGCATTCAAGAGAAAAATTCATTTTTCTCTTTAAACCAGTTCACCCAATGCTCCACAGAAGGTCATCTGAAAGTTACAGAAATAAGAGCTGAAGAAAGCTGTCCAGGCCATGGGGACATCTAATTAATCTCCTTGCTCCTTCGGAGTTATTCCTTCTAGCGTGCTGTCTTGTATTTTGTCAGTCTAGTTTTAAACAACCCCGGCAATAAGCCTTCCGCTTCTTCCCAGAGACACAACAATAAAACCCAGCAGATCTCAGAATTGGGATTTCTTTTTGCTGATATCCAGAACTTTTTGTTTTTTCTATATTTTTTGTTAACTCTTGGGCTGATTAACCAGTTACCGTCCCTGAGCCCTGCTGGTGTCTGTGTGCCCCCTCCTAGCAGGCAACAAATGCATTATGGCTCGAACCTTTTTCAGGACGGTCAGGGAAAAATGGATTTGGGGCTAAAAGTGCCCAGGTAAAGAGTTACCACAGCTCTGCTGACGCATGCTAACTTGCCAGCTGATGTGTGCCTTGTGCACATCCAGGTTTTTTAATCCATCTCTGACATTCCCCTGGCTTCAAATGCCCCTGTAAATAACAGCTCTGCTCCCAAGGCACTTTAACTCAGTGCTCAGGCAGGCCATATGTGGATAACTTTCTCATACATTGCACCTTCCATCTGCATTGTCACTTTGCTGCTGCCTTGTGGTTTCCCTGCAGGGTTTCTCTGTTCCTTGGGCACCAGCAGCACTGCTCCACGTGCTGCCGTCACAGCCCCTTACGAGTGCATGGTAAACAGGAGTTCAGTTTTAGGTATATGCATAGCTTCAAGTGGCCTGAACGGTGCATTTTCCATACTTCTAATACCTATTCCACTAAGCTATTCATTTCCTAAGTCATACATTGTGCATTGTTCTCCTAGTTTCCCCCTAGCCATTTAGCAGCTGCCCTTTTCAGAAGGACACGCATCGAGCATTGCGTTATCTGCAGATTGCTAATGATCAATGAAAAACTCCTCTGCAAGCCTAACCTGGGATCTCACGATGCTACAGGGATCCTTTTTGCTCACAAATCATTCCCAGGAATCCTGTTTCAGCCTGAGCTCTCTTATCAATACAAGGGAGGTGAATTTGAGCTGGCATGTAAAGTTTTCAAAAGTGCTTTTACACAACCTTCAGGCTGGGTCTTATTTTCAAAAGTGACTTGGTGCATTTGGGAACCTAACCAAACTGACTGTCTATTAAATGTGTGCTCCCATACGATTTAAATGCTTTTGAAAAGGAAAGCTGGGGTTCCTGAGGCACTTCAGGCATTCCTGACAAGATTGCTGATGTTGTTTAGGCGCAAATGCAGCACACCGCAGCTGGCGCAGAAGGAACGTGAAAGTGCCAAGTTAGATTTTCAAACTGCAGTCTGAGTTTGAGGGGGTAACGCTCAGGAAAAATATACTGGAAACTAGGAAAATTTGATCCTGAAAGTAGTGAGTATAAATACGAAACTTTTAAGTTTGTTTCTTAACTCTAGTCTCCCTGTAAAAGACCGAGACACATCGTGGCAGCTGCTGTAAATCCCCAGCCAGGGACACGCGCGGCAGCTAAGGAAGGGCCGGGGCATGGTGACAAATAAGACACTCCATTATGTTGTGGCACATTTCACTTCAGCCTCTGGCTTTTGCTGTAATGGGCTATTCCTCCTTGTGGTTCCTAATGGCTTTTTATAAATATGTCTAGTAAGTATGAAATCTTTAAAATATGCCAGAAATACAGCAGAGACATGAAGCTGCATTGTTCCATCTCGCTGTACTGATTTACTCCTCTTTGTCTTGAGTTTCGCCCGGGAATACTATTAAATGTCCTGAAATTGAGGTCAAGAAAGATTTCTGCTCCAAAGTTTTACACTATGTCAACTAAATAGACTCTGATCTTCAATCAAAATGCAATTTTAAATCATTTTCTGTTTCTCAGTCATGTTCACCGTTGTTCTTCCTTGCTTATATTCTGTCATCAGGGAACATTGCTCACAAACAGCTACTGAAACGCTGCTGGATGAAACACACAAAAAATACATTAGGAACAACCTTTAGCCCAAGTGGCCAAATTAATCTCCCACAAAACACTAGCAATTCCCTCGGAGCTAGAACCGAGTTCATTAGTGTTATGAGTAATTGTCCTCAAGTGTGATTCACACTGAACTCGTGGTGCACATTATCCTGCGCTGCCAGAGAAAAGAAACAAGTCCAGTAGTGACCCCGTCCTACCTTGGAGAATGATATGAAGAAGTACGTCACTTTAACAGATTATTTTTTCCCTTTACTTTCAAGGTTTTAATTACGCTCTAATCTCTGTATCGCTTTGCACGTAGGGAGGAAGGAGCAGAGGTCCAGAACAGGAATGGTGGAGTGTTTGGGAGAACAGGCACTGCCATGCTTTTGTAGGCAAATGACCAAATCATTCAGCTTACAGTTCAAAACGACAAATTTTATTTTCAGGTTTCTCTCTTTTTGAGTTTAAACTTGCCTCTGATCTTGTGGGGTACTCGTTTCGCTGTGGTTGGACTGCTCCCAAAAGTGGCGCGATGGTGGGAGCAGAAGCCACGTCGCTGCTGGGAGTTGGGCTGAGCACTGGGCGAGGGGTCTGGGAGCCACAGCGGGACTGCACCAGCGTCAGCAGCTCATCCCCAGGTCTTTCGGGTTTAAACGTGTCCGATCCATGGCGTTGGGATGCCAGCCCCTCAGTCGGGATGCGGGGATCGTTTGATTTTTCGGTGCTGTACATACTTCGCAGTGGTTCTCGGTGTGTTTTTGTAATTAGGCATATTTAACTGTGCCTTGTTTTACTGCTGTAGGAAGAATCTCATTTGTCAGCAGTTTTAAGCTTTGCCAAATAAAGGCTTATTGGCAAACTGCATTGAGCACTCTGATAATAACCCAACTTTAGAAAACACACACCCTGCTGTGTTGTATTCAAGCCATGGTGCTGTTGAAATTAAAAGGGGAGACAATGCCTGCTTTCAAAAACTAGAGGTTCTTTGTATTCTAATAAAAGCCTAAATTAATGTTTTAAAAGGTTATTGCTATTTTTTACCAGTTAGCTGGCACTGCATATAAATCTTATTTAGGCAAGGTCCTACTTTATTTCACTGTTTTTAACACGTCAGCTAGTATCATACTGCCACGAATAATCAGTTCCTGAAATTCATTAGTCCAACCTGTTAAATCCCTTTTGTTTAGTTTTAATAGCAGGGTATTTCTGTGAATTCAGGAATCTAATATGTGATGTACGGTCTGACAACACCAGCAGGGACCACAAATATTTCTTACATAACCTAAAGGACATATGTTTGGCTTATGGCAAAAATAACCTCATCATTCCTGTGTTTCAGGTTGAGGTGTCCATGTGAGGTCCTTTTATAAGAGCAGAGTAATAGGAACTATGTATAATTTAATCTTGTTGGCTTTTAATACATTTCCTTCAGCTTTTAAAGAGTGCTCTAGGAAATGGAAAAACACACAGTCAGCTATGAAATTCTATGACACTGATGCAGTCAGGCTATAAAATATTCTTTGCATCTTAATTGCATTTTATATAGCCGTATAACCTTGTGTAATTCTTAACTCTATAAATCCTAGCTTTGCATCCCAATCTGGCAGCTCAGCAAGGGAGGCAGAGGAATGTTTCCCACAGTTCATTGTTCACTTGGATTGTGTGGGCAGAGCGCAAACGTCAGGGCTGTGCAGGGAACTTGCGCTGAACTTTTGAAAACTGCAATTTGCAGACAAAGAATTCTCCCCGTCCCTGCGGATGAACCTGATCCCGCACGCCGAGAGCCGTGGCGGAGCCCTCTCCAAAACCAGTCCTGGTCTGACGGCCGTTCGAGCGACAGAGCCTGTGTTATGCAGCATGCATGAATTTGGAGGGCAGTCTGGGGGGAAAGCGAAGGTAGTTTTACTGGTGTATGACCGCCAGAACAAAGCAGAGTGCGTCAGAAGCTAACTACCTAGCAGGCGAGAAGTCACGCCAAAGCTGGACTCATTTTTCAGGCACCACCAGCCATGTGAAACGTGGACACGGTGTGAGTGTGCCTGCACCGTGACAGATGCACTTGCTGGTACTCTCTGTCCTCTGATTGCCTTCCTTCGTTAAGAGCTGCAGTCTCGGCCCTGTGCTTGTTTCCCTGCTGGAAAAGAGAGGCTGGGAACAAGAGAGCCGAACGCGGAGAAGGGTCTGTGGCTTAGAAGTGAGGAAAACAGTGGGAGGATCATAAAGCTGTGATGGATGTGATCTGTTCAACTCTGTCGCTAATTTCTAATAATAGAAGGTTTTTAGAATGGGTAGACAGAGACATAACAGGATCCAGTGGCTGCAAACTGAAGCTGGATAAATTTAGATTAGAAATAATGCTCTGTCTACACTGCAGCTTGCAGTGCCGCGTTGAGATACATAAACGTCAAATGAGCTAATTCAGATACCCAGCACAGTCCAGCGGCAGCAGGCAGGGAGATCCCAGGTTGATTTAGCTCTGCAGAATAAAGGAGCCTGCCCAAGGTCCGTGCTGCTGCAGCAAAGCATTCCCAAGGCTTTACCTGACCAAACATCCCAGTGCTTGATCTATGGTCTGCAGTGGAGGCACAGCATCCTCGGTAGCAGATGTAGCTAATTACTTTAATATTTGGCTTAATTTTACCTCAGAACTCTTTTCTGATTTCTTGTGGTGCTGAAATTCTGTAATACTTTTTGCTTTGGAAGCCCCTTCCACCAAACATACTGTTTTTGATGAATTGGCACGTCTGCAATGGAAAACCCTTTCTGACTAAAAATTTCCAGCTCCCTGTCCCGCCGTGTGTATCGAACCTCACGGGTTAATCGCCACTAAGCTCTGTGGGACCACCCTCCACAGGAGGGGCTTTTACAGCCTCTTCTAGAGAACAGAAATAAAGAGGAACTTACTTGGGCCTAGAGGGATTAATTGGTACCCTTATTTCATTAGGTTATTTAAAGCAAAGATCTCATTAAACTTTCATTGGAATAATGTTAGACAAAGTAAGTAAGCTGCAGCTGTTGGGGAGAAATGAGAGGTCAGCAAATTACCAGATGATAACAAAAAATAGTATTAAAGGCTGAGAGAGGGAGAACGGAGGGAGACTAAAGCACGGACTGGAGATTTGGGACCTTCCAGTTCTCCAGTTTTGTACATGCTGGACACGTCGGCGCTGATGTGCCATTTGCTCTGTGCAAAATCTGTTGAGCTAAGGAGGCTTTCGTGGGCTGGGGACACCTCACAAGCCTGCAGGGTCAAAATAAGACCTGGTTGTTCTTGTGGCTCATCACTGAGGCAGGTTGGATTTCTCTGGCCTCATTAGCTGCTGCGCTGGGGATGATTTATGTTCCTTCAGCTCACCCTGTTGAAACCGCTCCGCATCCTTCGAGCAGCGCTAATGGATTAGTCCTGGCACCCCCAAAGTGGCCGCATGCACGCTGGGGTGAGACCAGGACAGCCTGGCAGCACGGCAAGGAAACGAGAATAAACCTCAACACCTCGTGTCTTGTCTCACCTGCAGCCTTTATGTTTCTGAAGCTGGGTTGTTGGGAGGTTTTTTTGGTATTTATTTTGATTAGGCACCTGAAAGTTTAATTAGGGAGCCTTTACGTTGGTTTAGTGTGAGGGAGGGGTGAGTGATGGTTACCTCCTGTCACTGTTGGTTAGTTTGGGCCCACTTTCCCTGCTGCCTGGGTTGGTGTGAAGTGGTGTTTGGGTTGAAGGAGATCAGACTTCTGGGGTCTTCTCTGCAGTGGTCCAGCCTGTGCTTAGCCCTCTCTTAGAGGGTTAAGCAAAGCCCTGGGCTCACCTGCTTGGGGTAAAGCACCAAAACAGATGCCAACATGGACTGTCAGCAGCTCTCTGCTGGGCTCTTCCTTGCACCACCCTGTTCCCAGAGGGCTTACACAGAACCGACCACCAGTTTGTGTTCGTGAGGATTCAGGGAAGAGAAAGGTTCAAAACCTTGTCCTGTTTCAGCCCCATCTGCCAGCACTGCTTGCAGTAAGCAAAGCGAAGTCGCTTATCATCAAACAATTGGCTAGAAATATCAGATTTGAAGTCCTAAGATTCAAAGTTGAATTCATTGTTCTTCCTTTGGAGGACGGGAACGCTAATGGTGTCATACTTTGATGCTGCTAAGCTTACTTAATGCTTAGCTGCTGCCAACAAGGAGGGCTCTGCTCCTTTCCCCTTCCCCTGCCTGAGCCCCCCGCCGCTCCCCTTCTGCTGGCACTGACAATTATCTGACCCCACCAGAAAACCTGCTCAGAAAGCTCAATCAGCAGAACACCAACCCCACGGCAATGAGCAGAGAGCCATCAGCTGGCTCAGATCTCCAACCCAGCTCATCCGAGGCCAGAAAAATGCCAGTGAAGAAGGGTGGGAGGAGAGGAGAGGAGCAGGGCCACTTTCAGCGGCAGCTATCGTTTAATTCAGAATGGTTTCTCTACAGAGCCACAACCTAAGGCTCGAAAAAGACTGGTATCCTACTCTTAATGAGCCTCCCAGGCTGTCTGGCCGTTGCCACCCTAGCAGCCTGGACACCCTACCTGCTCTCCTGCAAGCCCCTCGCCTGCCTGCAGCCACCAGCCCTTGCCACATCAGCAGATCGCTCCACAAGGGTTCTTGGCTGGGGGAAACATCCCAATTTCTACTTGATTTTTTTTTTGCATTGCAAATGCTGATTAAGTTTTTCCCCGAAGACTCTAAATCCTAACAAAGTCCACTGAAATCATCAGGCTCTTGCAGTCCCGGCCAAAAGAATTTTGTTATTTCTGTGAGTGAGGTTAAAATCCTTGCTTGAAATTTGGCAACTGCACGGAGACCTGTGTAGTATCACTGAAAAAGGAATAAAGTAGTCGTCGAGAAAAGGCAGGAAAATCTGACCTCTGTCAACCAACACCTCCTCTGCAGCCTGTACATACGTAGAGCTCAGATTCTCGAGTAGGTGCAGTTACAACTGCAGTAACTCTGCCCTTCTGATTACCAGTAGCGACCGCTCATGAGCACGCTCCTGGTTCCTGACAGAGACATGGAAATGGGACTTAGCACACCCCGCCGTCATTGAAGTGTAATTGAGTTTGAGATAACTTGAATTGCATCCCATTTGCTCAGGTCTGTGAGCACACATACATGCACAGAGGTGCCACAACTGAGCTGCCACATGCCAACGTGGCTGAGCTGTGAGTCTGAGGTCATACAGATATATCCTACTGGGCGAGAACGGAGCCTGAAGTCATATAGATCTATTGAGGTTGGTCTGGGTGATCTTGGAGGTCTCTTCCAACCTAGGGGATTCTGTGAGTCTGTGATATCCTACTGGACGAGAACAGAGCCTGAAGTCATATAGATATATCCTACTGGGCAAGAACCAGCATATCCGTAATGGGTTTAACACCAAAGAAACTGCTTTTGAATTGAATTTTGGTATCTTCTACTTTAGTCTGTTTTATGAAAGAGAAGGGTGAGGACTGACTTTGTTGGTCGGCAGGTTGCTGCATGGGTACAGCAGACGGGTAAGAAAGCTCCGCAGCCATGCAGGCAGAGCTAGAAAGGGCTTTAATGGCTGGGAGCTGAACTTAGCCAAATCAGTCTGCATGCCAACCGTGATATATATACACATATATATTGATCTTCATGAGTCTGCCAGTGAACTTACATCGATGGAGGCTCAAAATCTTAGTTGAATTATAATGAAGTGCAATTCCATTAACTTCGGCTGCTCCCTGACATATCTGCATCTCGCTCTCATGGCTGTTAATAGCTTGGTTCTTCAGGAACAGACTTGCTTACCCTGTTGCCTTTGAAAAACAATCCTTGTCCTTGATGTTAGCTCTGTTTCACCTACAGCAAAGCAGTGGGATTTGCAGGCTAACGCAGTGTGTTCCCAGAAATGCATATCTGCAGTGAATATGTGTGGAAGGCTCACAAAGCTCACTATAAGACTTTTTCTTCTACCAATCCATCATACGTGATCAATACTTGCCTCTCTTCCAGGTTTTGCATTATTCAGGGAGATAGTAAAAGATACTCTTAAAAAGTTTGGATGAATAGAAGTGGTTTCCGTCTTCTGGCTTGGGGCTTTACCTAAGAAAATGCACACACAGCATTTGAGGCAGTCCAGCAGGAGAAGCAGGGATGACTTTGTCCAAAATTCCTTCACATTTGCACCTGTAGTGGTGGCACAGCCAGAAGCACCATTAGGACAAGGCAGACTTTCGTTTTGGGTGTGGATGGTGAGCTGGCCGTCCTCTAAGGCCAAGTGTGTGGATGACCTCCGTGGAGTCTCTCCAGCCCTGGTCCCCTGTGCCCAACACCGCGGGGCTTCTGCTGGCTCTGCACGCTGTGGGGAAGACAAATGGAGGGCGGCTCTGACATTTCCCTCTGCTGCTTTTTCCCTTGATTGAGAAAGCAGAGTGTTCATGAGTCAATTCCTGAGCGCTGCCAACCTCGGTCCTGCATAAATCATGAACTGGGCATGCAATATCATGACATTCGGGGCTGGGAGGGCTCTTTTGGTTTTTAACTCTGCATCTTTTGCCTCCATGATTCTAAGAGTGTGGGGTACCTTCCTTTCAACGTTACCCATTTAAACAGGCAGTGGTTCCATGCTCAGGAGCCATCTCAACTGGGACTGAATCTTCAAAAGTAAGGTAGCAAATTGGAATATATATCTAGGCTGCACTTCAGGATTTTCTCAGCCAGCTTTTGGTCTCCTGGCTATTTTTCTAGTCCCAAGCCTGGATTGAAGATGTTTGGTTTATGACCAGCCTATAGACATTACAAAGGGACATCTTGTGCAGTTAATGCACCTTTTAATATGTTAGTCAGTCAGGATTGCAAACACACACACAAAAAAAACCTACTTGCTGCATTCATAAATGCCATTAGAATTGTCATGTTACCATTTTGCCATTTTGCTATTATGAATCATTAGACTCTAGCCATGTAATGCCCATTAGATCATCTAGTTCGGCTCCCAACCCGTGTCAGATTGTTCTCCACAAATATTTTCCTCGTACGAGGTCTTGCACTCAGTTTACTACGTCGTAGACTTTCCACTGCTTCCCTTGGAAAGGAGTGGATCAAGAATACTAGGAAACATCAAATCACATTGAATATGTCATTCCAGACTGTAAACAAGCAAAGCTAAAAATAATTTGAGGACCACGTACAGCGGAAAACTTCCACTTCCAAAAAAACAACCAAACAGCTATTCTAAGGGAGCCCTTGCATATCTGTGTACAGCCATAGCCTTTTCTGTGTCAGAAATGTTTTATATAAAATATAAGGGGAGAAGGAATATGCTAGAAGCTCGGAATATCGGTTTCTCTTGGAGAGACAGACAATGAAGCAGACTTGTAGTTCTGCTGCTTGTTTACATGTCATCCTCCCTTATTGGCAAATAATTGTAAGCAGAATCGAATGATATATATCTTCTGTGCTGAATTCCACTGATCTGATTTAGTTACACCAAGCATAGAGGTTTTGAGTCTGATTTTTAAAACTGTCAGGCGCCAAATGGCATGCTTCACATTAGCCTGCAGTTCTGTACCTAATTTGCATTCAGTTATGCAAATTAAACATTTGACTTGAGTAATCACACACAAATCAGCATGTCTGATCATTTGCACACATGCTTATTCACTTCATTTGCTCAAATAAAGTATATACTCAAACTAAGTAGACAGCTTAGTCCCTAACCATTTCAGTAACCGACCTCAGCCTGAAGCTGATAATGTTGTTTTTTAATAGAGCAGCTGCAAGCAGTTAATATTATAGGCATCCTTCAATAAAATTTCCACTGTGCATTTCTGCGTGCCTTTAGAACCTGCTAGTGATGTACCTGAGGTGCCTCCATGCATGGAAAGTCAAATACATGGAAGTTTGCTAAAGCTGACCTTCCATTGAATTCCTGACGGTGTGTTAAATCAAGTGGGAAGAAATAACCCTGAGGACCGGTTAAAGATACCCACAGAACATAACCTGGGTTGTACAGATTGAGCAAAAAGTGCATTTACACACACACTAGTTAGAAATGTGCAAATTTAGCATTTTGCTGCAGTAAAGTAAGTAAAAAAATAAATATATAAAATTACTTCTGTAGCTAAATATTCATTCTGTCAATAACATTCCTCTGTTCCAGGAGGTTGCAATAATATGGATTGCTATCTGATGAAAGAAGGTCAACTTTTGGAAGAAAAATGAAATTATTTACCAAGTGAAGCAGAAAGTGGGGGTTCAAAATATTTTAAATACATTCAGTTCTTCAGGGAAAACTGGCTGTTGGCACAGGGAAAGAAAACTGCCTTGACACACTAATGTTCAACAAATACCTCGTCTATGAAAAATGCATTTGATAAGCAACGTCTTTTGAAATTAAGATGGTTTCATTATTTCTTTGTGTGCAAAATTGGAACGTAACCAGTTCCTGTAAATTAGACAAATAAGCAGTTTAGGAAATAAACCTAAAAAAAAGATTCAGATTCATATTATTCTCTTGAGGTCAGCATAGCATTTAGTGCAGCTGCCCACTCAGGTGGTGAAGTACCAAAGCTGCCTGCCTGCCTGGTGAGCTCTGAAGGACTCTGGAGGCCTTTCACCATGGGCAGACCATTTCTTATATGACATTCAAAACTGTTCAGGCTTAAACAGGGCAGAGGGTAAGGGAGACCAGGACCAGACCCGATGGGGAAGGCCCAAACACATTAACAGAAAGGACATCTGTAGTGAATTGCAGAAAGTCAAAGTCCCTCCTAAGCTGTAATGGCACTGAGGTCCCTGCTTCTCTGTCGAAGCTAGGATGTATCGGGGCATATTCAGAAACTGAGGAAATGGGCTCTGACTAGTTGTGGCTACTATTTTAGGGTACCATCATGAGTTAGGTGGTTGAGATAATCCATCAGCACCCCTCTTGATCACGTACAGTAAGTCAACAGTGGTCAAGGTGGCCCGATGATGGCCAAAATAATCCACCACCAGGAAAAGAGCTACAGATTTCTCTCAAGGTATACGTAAGGCATCTTTATTCACAAACAGACTCTTTCTCAAAAAGTCCAAGATGGTCATGGAGGTGACAGACAGCCCGGGAACCAGGGCCACGTACCCAGCATCCATCCACACCGTGCCACGCACCCTCATGGAGGCTGCAGATATTGAAGGCTGCAGGGAGCAGTAAACATGTAGAAGGCCTCAAATTAATAAAAACATAGTATATTAAGCAAACCTGAAATGCAGTTTTTGTTGGCAGGAGTAACAGAGGCACTGCTTGACTCCGAAGGAGGCTGGGAAGCTGCCTGGCGAGAGGCTTGCCCCGTTACCTGTTTACCTCAGACATAACAGCCCCTTTACAAACAATGTGGGCGAGCGATAAGTTGGGCTTTGTTTTGGCCCCCACATTAATCGTGATTAAAAATAGAGCTCTCGGCGGCAGCAGGGAGCAAAACAACGGCAGCATTGTTAGCTTTATCAGGAAAAACAGAGGGCGCGAAGGATGAAAACAGAAGGCGAGCAGAGGAACCGGGAGGAGAAAAACATGAGGACTGGGGCTTGCTTGTCGTGCAGAGGGTAGGGGAGACCAGGACCAAGCCTGAAAGGTGGAGAAGTCAGATTGACAGGAAAAAACGAGATCATCTTCAGCTCCAGTCCTGGCTGACACCAGCAGGGTATCACAGCCAGTTGGCACCATAGGGAGGGTGAGAGATTTGGGGGGCAGCTCAGCTTTCAGTGCAACCACTGCCTTCACATGAAGCTGGCTAAAACCAGAGGAAAACCTCCTCGGACCTCTTTTGTATATACATCCTCAGCCTTCTCTTTCCTAAAGCAGGGTGTGCAAATAGGAATAGGAGTGGCAGCAGAAGTGCAGCATCTTAAATGCAAGTAGAGCACCAGCCTGTCCCATTTTGGTGCCTCCCTAAAAGCGATTGTAGCTTTTGATCAAATGGTGAAGAATAGGATTCTCCTGTTCCAGCCAAAGAGGTCGATCTGGGTGCTTATTTTTAGTGCAGAACAATAATATCTGTTTTCACCCGTGCTTCAAGTGTAAATGAAGGTTTTAACCTGTCGGTATTTAGTGACTGGAGATGACAAACCTATTCTTAGATCACCCATTCCCTCCTTCCATTTCAGAATTACACAATTACAACTAAATCATTTGGTGTTTTCAAAAGTGAAGCGCTGGAAGTAAAATCTCATCCCCAGTGGGATTTCCTGTAACAACATATCTATCAGTTTCAATGGATTTCACCCAGGGGAAATGGCATTCCAGCTTATTCTGCAGGACGGGGCTGAGCTGATCTCTAAAGCATGGAGACTGCAGCATCACGAACTCAGTCTCAGATCTGTGCAGATGCTTCTGACAGACCGGTGCTTATGTTTTCTAGTGGTTTGTTTCAACACTGACACAATATAATTTGGGCTTAGTAATGAGAGAGGAGTTTGTGAGCTTTCATGTAAACATGTGGGACAGTGCATGTGCTAAGGTGACCTAAATTTGGTATCTGTGCCTGTCTTGAGACATTTCTTAGGTCAAGTGTTTTACATGGCAGAATCCAAAAGTAGGCGTGTGAGGCCTTATTTTGGCACACGAGACCATTTCAAGCCAGTTAGATGTCTCTGATGTTCCAAAATGTGGGACAATTGTTGTCTTCATCTGGAGCTATTATTTTATGAAATGAAAGCACACCTTTCACTCAGTGAAACAAAACTGTTCAAGGAAATGTAAATATCCACTAAGTTGCTCTGCTTTTGGAGTAAAATCGCCCGTGTCTGCAGGAACAGATGCCTTCATTAATATTTATTAATGTTATATTTCACCAGAACCCAGTGGTCTTCACCAGGTGACGGCTCGGTTCTTCTATCTCTTATATGAGCACATAAAAAATGACATTTGCAGGTGAGAAAAGATGAGAGCCCAAAAAATTTATTGTATTCCTTCCCAATGTATTTTCTAAATCTTCCACACCAAACTGAGAGCAATTTGAAATGAACAGAGTTAGCAAAAAGGGGATTTTTCATTTGGTACACAAATAAAAATATGTGACTTTAAAATTCAGAGTAGTCACAAATTAGAAAGTAAGAAGTCTGGACCAGCTAAGAACAAAGGTTTGCCTGGTTCTGCATCCTGTCACTCTTAGTGGTCATTAGCGGAAAAGCGTAATAATCAGATAAGCATACATTACATTTCCCCAGGATGCTCTCCCAGCCTCCATCCATCTCTGGCGAAGCATCAATAAATGGTGTCTGTGCATTTAATAGCTGGGATGGATTTTTCTTCAATGAATTTGTCCAGTTGCTTTCTGAACCCATTTAAACCTCTAGCATGTATGACATCTTAATAAAAACGGCCCCATGGCTGTACTTCACATAAAGATCTCCTTGTTTGCTCTTACCTTCTCGTGTTCATTTTATGCAATGTCCTCCAACTCTTGCATTGGAAGACTCATTGGCCATTGTTCACCTTCTCCAAACAACACACTTTATATGCTTACATCATGTTCGCCCTCAATTTTTCCTTTCCTGGGCTGAAAAGTTAGCCTATTAAACTGATCCTTCTGTAGAGCCCGGTGTGTTGATGTTGTTGTTGTTGTTTGTTTCTTTGTTTTCCTTTGGCTGTCCTTTTTGTCCTTTTCTGCATATTTTTCATTCTATTATGTTCTTTTTGAGACAGGAGAATGAATTTTAACAGTGGCAGCACGATGTGCCTTTGCTTTGCTCTCTGTTCCTTTGCTGGCATCTGGCTCACTGTCTGGATACCTGCACTTGTGAGCGCTGTGAGATGGTCTTCATAGCACCGTCTGCTCTGACCTTGGGTTCTCGTTCCCAGGAAGGAAGCCTGCATGTGGAGCCCATCCCTGCAGGCGGAGTAAGGACAGTTTTCCACGTGTTGGATTTTATATTTGTCTACACCGATTATCATCTGTTCTTCTATCACCCGGTTGCTGGAAATCTGATAATTTGTTCTTACCCTTCCACTGCCTTTTAACCAATGTCGTATCGATGTGAAGACCTTCCCTCTTACCCCACCACGGCTTAGTTTATTAAGCACCTCTAACAAGTGATCTTTGAGTGCCTTTGGGCACAAGCTTTCCAGTTAAGCTGTGTCAACTGAATTCCCTGTGGCCACACGCTTGTTATCTCCTTCAGAAAACCTTACTAGAGTCATGAAGTACAACTTCCCTTTGCAAAAGCTGAGCTGGACTTCTGCAGTATATCCTATTTATCCAGGTGTCACCTAAAGCTATTCTCTTGTGTTCTTTAAATTTTGTTATGTATAAATTTTGTTTGGTATAAGCATTTTCCCTAGAACTTTTTAAAAAATTGATGCCATATTTGCCACCTTCTAGTCTTCTGATGCCAAAACCATCTTCAGCCAAAAGCTGCACACTATAGTTAGCAGTTCAGCTAAATTGAGATAAAAGTAGAAAAATATAGATTTTATTTTTTTTCCTGGAAAAGAGTTTAGTTTTGCAAGATTCTGAATGATCTGGCATTTTAGTTTGCTTCTAATGCCAATCCATATAACATTTAGTGATTATCTGCTAGTTTATTTTTCTGCAGCTTGACAGATTTCATGATAAAGGAGCTTGGCCAGTCAGAGAGCAGAGAGGCTGACCTGTGCTGAGAGCACTGGCAAACCTGGAACCAAATGCTGAACTCAAAAGGGAAAGGTACACTTGAAACAAAGTTAAATAAAAACTAACATGAAATAGAAAACTTGGAAAGAAGCAAAATAAAGCACTCAATTTCATTTTGGAGTTATTCTCAGCATTTTTCCATTTCAAAGAAGTCACTCAGTGAAAGCACAACTCTGCCATAAATGTTTCTACCGCTGTTAGGACTGAGCTTGTAAGAAAGCCGCGTGTTCAGCAGTATCTATTACTCATCAGGGATGTTGTATATTTAAACTGACGTAGGACTGTGCTACAGAGGCTGGAAACGTTAAATAACATGCAAGTTTGTGTTTCCTTGTGAACATAATTGCCTGACCTCTACAGCAGATGCAATTTGCCAAGATTTTCTTAACAAAGGCAGTGACCTGAGTTTACTGCATCATATGAATGCATTGAAGCTCTGGCACTGACGTATGCTACATTCCCTTTCTTTCCTCTGCAGTTTTGCCTATTGTTTAAGTCACTAGATTAATGTGAAGCCCAAAAGAACCGGCACAAACTACCTGTTCTGCCCGATGTACCACACATATTGATTCGGCTAATATTGAATTACAGTTCCTTATTTTAAGAAGCTTTGTCAGTGTGCAGTCCCGTGGCCGTGCCAGCTTCTCCTTCGGAGTGCTCTTTATGAAGTCAGGCTGCTATAAGGTCATACGACCAGCAGCCCCGTGGGACGGTAAATAGCACTGCAAACCGTATACTGTTAATTATTTAACATGTCTTCAGATGAGTGATTTGAACTGAACCGTCTCATCTTTCACAGCTAAATAGTGAAGATGACTCAAAAGCTTTTATGGCCCAAATCACCCAGGGTAATTTACCTCTGAAAACTGAGACAGTAAAGAAACAGAAAAAGAAGCTGGGTTTCTTACAGGTTTTAGTCCTTTGCCCCTTCGCGTCCCCTCTTTTTACCAACCATGATGCACCTAGCTCCTTCTTCTGTGTCCTGTAACATCCTCACCGGGCAGAAGATGTCAGATGCCAGCTGGGTCAATTTGTCACCGTGCCAGTCTCTGCTGAACAAATACGGCTGGGTTCAGACAGCATCCCCCAAGTCTGCATCCCAGGTTGGATTTTCTCTTCTTCCCAGCTGCTAATTCTCATGCAATGTGTAAGAGCCTTGTTTCTCTGAGACTTCTGCTGCTCTGTCACATCTGATTGGAATTGGCTCAGTGTTGTCAGGGCGAGGAGGGAAATGCTATGGAGGGCAGAGACCCTACGCAACCAAAGCTCAAATAGCATGGTGAGCTTCCATGCTTATCATCTCAGGACATCAAATGTCCCCAGATCTAATCATAGAGCCAGGAACACACTACTTTAATATAAGTCATACATAAGAGTGGATGAAACCATGGGTGCATCGTGCAAGGGTCCACTAATTACAAACCACTTCACATATAAGCTGCCCCTTAAAACTTGAGGGCAGTGAAGATCTGCCTCCATGATACAGAAAAACAACCTCTTGGAGCCTACCATGCTTCATTCCTTCGGTTCGTTCATTCATTCTTCTTCAGTTCTCTGGGGTCTTGTTGCAGATCTCTGCCTTCAATGTTTTCTGTTTCTAATATGCCT
The DNA here is from genome assembly GCF_009819795.1 of Aythya fuligula. Classification (NCBI taxonomy): domain Eukaryota; kingdom Metazoa; phylum Chordata; class Aves; order Anseriformes; family Anatidae; genus Aythya; species Aythya fuligula. Next base: position 195,163,008 of record NC_045559.1, read on the forward strand.
CAGACTGAATTATACACTGCCTGTCACTGTCGCTCTCCTCTTCCTCATTCTCTCAGGTGGGTCGTTTCCTTCTTTTCCCATGTCCATTAGAGTGTTCCTTTCCTTCCTTGTCCAACCTTCTCATCATCTTCTCTGCTTTTCTCCCCAAGGCACGTCATCCGTATTGTCAGAAAGGCAAGTGCGACTACTTGAGTGGGCACCTTATAACTCAGCCTCAGATCTTCCAGAGGAGTTTAGGCAGCTGCTCAGCTTTGACACTTAATCCCCACTGATTTTGAGTAGGATTTAGGGACTTAAATCCCTCTGAATCTCTGGTCCCAGCTCACAAACATTATCCATCCCATACTGGAGCAGCAAGACCCACTGATGTGATCTCACAAAACTTAAGCAGTTAATGACAGAGGTGGCCAGTGCATGTGGGCACTCTTCCCTGTGTTCCTATCACCTGCGTCCTAATTAAATTGCAGTTGTGCTGATTGGCAGGGATGTGCTTGTGCCTGAAACCACGATAAAAAGGCTGAGAGGAGAGAAAGGCAGAGTGATATGGAAGCCTAGGCACTATGGGGATGTAGGACTGGCAGTTTGTGAGTTGCCCAAATTCGCTAGTTCTCAGGAGAATTAAGTCTCCACACACATTCTTCTCCCCTCTGCTCTCACCAGCTCTACAGCTACTGAAGGAAACTGTGAGTAGGAACACAGATTTTCCAGTCCCCTTTTTTCCAGTCCCCTTTGTAGGAATGACCCACTTAGCAGATGATACAATCAGGGTATTTACTCCTTCTTGCCACTTCCAGTAAAGGATGTCCAAAAGCGAAATGGTCATTCATTGAAATACCCAGTGTCCAAATCACCCTGCACAAAGGAGCTCATCTTGTCCTCAGCAATCCTATTTGCTCAGGTGCAAGGCTAGTGCCTGCAGCAGCTACCAGTCCAAATACAGATGTGGGGCCTAGAAAGGAAAGAAAGAAAAGAGAAAGAAAGAAATAAGGCCATTTCAGACAAGCCATAGTGAGCCCAAGCAAGTTTCAAGTAAATTAATTGTGGAACGACACAGTGTAAGATTTTGGCCTCCTAAAATGGAACATATTCCTTATAAAATGGGCATGCTGTGCAGTGCTCTGACATTTCCAAGTGAAACAATAGGACCACTAGAATGGAAAGTCTGCAGGAACGGCGGACAAGGAAAGGAAGTTTAGGTTGAACAAAGGTTTTGTTCATTTTTACAGCCCCTAGAGGAAGAGCAGTGCTGTACAGAAGCTGTTAATGATGGGCTGGATTGGATGGCCGAAAGCAGTGCCAAGATCTAAATGTGTTTTTACTCCAAGCTCCTCCCCAGCTGTCCAGATACCCCGCAGAACTTCCAGCTGGTGTGAACCCCACGGGCTGCTTGGGCCAGCAAAAAGAAGGGGTGGGGGGGCAACCCTGCCCGCTGCTTGCACTCCTCCTCCTGGCTTGATAACTGCAAGTCTCTTGCATGAACTAGCAAATCGTTGAGCTTTGTCTGAAAAATTTGCAAGTTGACCTAAACTCTCAGGTTCTAGGAAGTAACTGTGCCTGCCGAGGGCTTGCACAGGTAACTATGGCAACTCTCCTTCTCCATTAGGCTTTGAACGAACTGTTCTTAAGTGAAAACAGCTTCAGCCTACCATTGCCATTTAATAAATAATCCACCAGCCGAGGAGAATTCGGGCTCAGGAGAAGCTGTGCTCCCTTTCAACTAGGCACTACTAAGAGCTGGAAAAATGCAAAAGTGAAATTCAGCAAAGCCGTTTGCAGAATTTCCATGACATGACTTTGTTCCTGCGGCATGTAAACAAATCACTCATGCTCACCCCCCCCGGCTCCACGGAGGGGCACGGGGCTCCGAGACGAGCTCCTGGCTGCTGCGTGCTGAGCAGGTAAATGCAGAATCAGAGCTCGTGATCTGCTTTTGCTCGTAATCTCCCTGCTGTACTTGAAGTCATTTCTAAGCCGTATGTCATCGTTTTAGGTCTTTGTATTAGGCAGGGAGAGAAAGAAACGGGAGAGAAAGTGGGCAGCTTGTTTTGAGATTTGTCATTTGGGACTGACAGCGCGAGGTTCAACCTGCTTAGTTCTGCGATATGTCAGAGTGCATCGGGGTCAGAAAATAACACTGCACAGTTCCTGAGTGGGGATGATGTTTACAGGCTTTTCTTTTACAAGTTTGAATTCTGCCAGGGACATTACACGAGAACTTACAATTTGTTCTTTATAACTAAGAGCCATTTTGAATAGTTGCCAGGCAGTCGGGGCCAGGTTCTTCTTTTAGGCTCTGAAGCAGTAAGGTCCGTCCTTGGGGCCTGATATGAGTTTTCCATTGACTTCAGTAAGGTGCTGGCTTGCTAGGACCTCTCCCAGGCATAAAGGTGGGACACCTTGGTCAACAGACCTCATTTCTCCTGCCTGTCTCTGCAGTAGGGTGAAGGAGGGCTGACAGCTTCTCCCAGCAGCTTGTCAGAGCATTTTGAAGCCTGAGGCACCTCTGTTCCAGCACACACATTGTACACAGCTTTGAGAAGGCCATACGACCCCTACTTCACACGGTGGGATGGGCAGAACAGTGTATCTAGAAGCGTTGTCAGATAGACAGAAGAAAACTTCTGGAAGCTGTGTTCCCAGGGCCAGCTTCCATCGAGAGGGAACAGATACCTGACCTGATGCAGATACCTCACAAAGATTTAAGTGTTTCAAAGCCTGCCTTCAGCCCAGCATCCTGACCTGTGAGGAGAGCCCTCACCCCACCTGTGACCTCCTTCCTCTCATGCTTTCTGCAAGGGAATCGAAGGCACTGAGGGCCACAGTGTGCCCTTTCTTCCCTCCCTGCCCTCTCCCTGCATGAATCCCATCCAAGTTTCCCTGCCAATATCCACTGGTTTCTGCCAGCACAAACAGTGGCAGAGGGCCACAGGGGCTGCAATTCCACTTATGAGGAGAGGAACAATAAGAGATCAGTTTGGTCCAGAAAGCACATGGAAGTGGCCAAAATGGAGGCGTGAGCAAAGCGAAGAGAAGGCCTACAGAAATGCTACCTGCATGGCCCCTCCGAAGTGAGGACCACAACAGGGCCTCCTCTGCCTTCCCCAGCTCCACGGTCTGGGTGGAGACAGGCAGTTCAGATCCTGTACGTTAGAAATTGTCATTAGGAAGATGTATTCCACCCTGTCACATCTCTGTTTTCTTGGGATCTGTGGGATCGTGAGATGAAGATCAAAGCTTTTGGGCTCGTAGACACTATCTGATTATTGTCAGCAAGGCTGGGATGTGAAGTAATTAAAAATAACTCCTTTTGCCACTACCCAAATAACTCAGTAGGGTTGAGTGACTGTAACCCGACTTGGCCTTTTGTCATTCTAAGCGCTGCTATTACAAGGCTGCACTTTCATGATTTGTGGAGAGCAAATTCCCCTCCAAACAAAGGCCAAAACACAGCCAGGGCCTTGCGCATGTCTCGGGGAGAGCAGGGTGCAGTGGCCGTGCCTGGTTCCTCTCCATTTCTGGGGGCTTCTGTCACTGGAGCCACCTGAACACCTTCCACCAGGAGCCTGCAGTAAAGGAGTGAAGATTTATCACTTCAAAATGTCAATATTTGGGCAAAATGTGTCTTTTTAGGTGGGAGATGTTTTTCAATCCTTACTGAAAAAAAAAAAAAAAAAGGAGGGGGAGGAAGGGGAAAGAGATTCAGAGTCTAAGAATCCAAACACTTATATGTCTTAATTAAAGGTAAACTTTTGCTTTGGGGTGCCTGTGGTTAGAGCAGCAGGCAGAGACCTGACAGCACAGGCTAAACAGAAAGAAAAAAGGCTCTTTCTTTCTTTTTTTCTCTCTCTTTTTTTTTTTTTTTCCAAGCATTTTCTTAGGCCCCAGTATGAAATGGCTTTGAAACTGCAGACACCTTCATGTAAATGTTCTTAATAAAGAAAAAAAAAAAAAAAAAAGAAATCCACTGCAGGACATTTGTAATCCTTCTGATTTAGATGTTTTAATAATGTCAGAGTTTATCTTGGAAGATGGTGGCTGACCTGGAATTAAAGCTACGGCTTTGCCAACAGAAGACTAAAAGCTCAGACAGAAGACTTAAATATCATAGTGTAATATGCATCCGATCATATACATACACACATATATACACATACATATCCATGTGCTACGTAAACGCATTTCTAAGTAATCATCAGCTTCTTTTAAAAATTATTTCATCCCAAATTAAGGTGCAGACAAAATCTGGTTGGCTCAGACACTACAGAGCGGTGCCCCCATGATATATTCATTTCCTATTCTGGTGTAGTTAATTGGGCATTTCGATTTAATTACCTCAGTCAATAACACTTTCGGTTGAGTGTCTTAAGTGTTCATTTAATTTACTGTAGATTTAATAAGGCAGCGGTTGTATGCTAAAGCTGTTAACCATCTGGATGGGCTGCAAAGCCCATCTCTTCTCTGGGGTAGCTGGGGCCTGATCCAAGACACACTGATGTCTACAACAGTCTTTCTGTTGACTTCAGGAGCTCCAGGCTAGGGCTCCTTGGGGAATAGGGAGATGGGTTGCAGAGTGTGTAGGCAAATGCCTTTGGCTGTGGGCTTCCTGGCTGGCATATGTGAGGGAGGTTTCAAGATGCCATTTCTTTTCTGTAGACAATTTCATAAAGCAGTGATGGCAGGAAGAGCAACCCATGACTTGGAGCTTGGTAATTGTTGACTATGAGACTGATCCCTTTTGGTTTAGGACTTAAAGTGAAATTTCAAGATGTTCCTTCCTCAGCTTGGGAGAGGATGCTATGAGCTGGGTCACTCCTAGGAAAAGGTAAAATAAACACACCAGTTTGACAAACCTCATCCAACTGAGTGATATATTTTACCCCTGCCATGAGGTCTGGCAGAGCTGTTCACCCTCCCTCCACCTCGTATGAATCACAACCTCATGCTCTGGGCCAGGAAATATGCAGGCCTGCATGTTCTCAGTTCTCCAGCATACTGGGGAGCAGAAAGAAGCAAACAGCATTAATCAGCATTGCCTCTCTTGATTTCAGAGGCTCTACAAAATGGATGCATATTTAGTTTAGGCAAAGGATGATATAGTATAGGGTTGTGATTGTAAGATCTGGGGACCTGCCCGTCTTGTCTGTCTGCACAGTCCTATGTGCTAAGCAGGCTTTGGTAAAATGGTAAAATACCACAGTACTGGATGGGTTAGAGATAGGCTAGCGCCTTAAGATGCTGGTAGATATTTGGGGGAATATTTGGGAACACCTGGGTTGGGAATGTCCAAACATCACATGTTCCAATATCTTCACGAGACTGAGAGCCTCGTGACACAAACTATGTGCCTCAGACAGATCAGAAGAACTAGAGAAAGAAGAGTGGAGTTTAGGCAGAAGATGAGTACCACTAATCTGCCATGACACTGGCAGGAAGACAGTATTTTGGGGAATCCCTGAGAAGCCCATCCATGTGGGCCATGGTGTCCCTGTTCTTTGTTTCTTCTTACAGTCCATGGTTGGGGTTATCCAGCAGCCATCAGCCCTGTACTGCCAGTTATATGGTGTTGTCCAGACCCAGGGCCATAGCTGACTGGCTTGCAACCTGCACATAGGAGCCACAGGTTGGCCACAGCTGTCGTTATCCTTCCATGCTTTCCCAGTGATTTACCGTCTCCTGCTTCCTGGCACCCCACAAGTTTCTGCCTCCTTTCCAGACATCTCTTGCTTTTAGGGGCCGCCGAATTCATGCACCCCAGGCCTGAAGCCAGGCTATGTTTAAAAACAAAGCAGCAGAAACATCAGCAGGAACAGGACTCCACGAAATCAAGTGGAGGGAAATTCTGCTGCTGCAGAAAGTAGGCAAAAGGCAACTGGAGATGAATAGGCTGCCTGACAGTTGGCAGACACTCAGGCTGTCTGCCATAGATGGTAATATAGGCACTGCAACAATTATGGCATCTAAAGTCAAAAAAGCAATAAAAAAGCGTTAACCTCTGCTATCCGGGAAAACAGGCTTTGGTTCCAGATGCATTTGGTAGGGAGAAGTCTTTGCAATGTTTGTGACAGGCAAATGGTCTAGAAAGCTCTGCCAAGCTGTGTTAAGGGCGAGGAGTGCCTGGGTTCATCCTTTATTTGTTCTAGTGACACATCAAGATTAAAAAATTATATTACTGCTATTATTATAATGATATTGTTATCACTACTGTTATTTTCTTAACACATCAATGGAGCCTGGGCAGCTGCTCTTTATTTCTTATGTGAATGCAATCTGCGTTTAGATTTTTGTGGAGATCAGACACCAGACACATTCCTACATTCTTGTCCGATGTTCAATATTTTTCCATGAGTCAAGGAGAACAAGAATGGGCATATTGTGTAAATGCAAAACTCTGCCTTTTTAAACTGACACGATGAATTTCAGCCCTGCCTCTTTGTCTCTCTCCTTGGAGCAGGGGCTTTTCAGCCTGCCAGATTTTGTTACTTACTATCTTTGAAAACAGAGGGAGGAAAAAGTCAGCCCTTGTTAATTCATTGTCCCAGACACCTAGCAGTGTGGTATCCTTAAGGACTGCTTTTTTTTTTTTTTTTTTTTTTTTTTTTTTTTTTTTTTTCCTCTCTCTCTCTCCTGAGATGGTGAAGAGCTGTTGCTTTCCTGCCAGCTCCATTGTGTTCTCTTAGCAAAAGCCTGCAATACTAGAGGCACTTTAAAAATAAGCGAGGAGTCTGTTGCAATAGACATCCAACAAAAGTTCCTGCTGCAATCCACACTTCCAGTAAATGCTGGTTCATAATCCAGATTTAGGGCTTTGGGACTGGTTCATTATAAAACACTGTTACAGGTCAGTTTTTTGCATCTGTTACAGCAACACTTTTGCATTGAGAAGGACATTTATGCAGACAAATATTAGTTTATAGGGGATCCCTGGAATTTGAATTCCACTTATGGAAATAGGCAAACCACTCTTCCACTTCTATTTTTTTTTTTTTTTAAAGTGCTAGTGGAAGGGACCTGTTTAATGACTGAAAGACTTAACTCATCCGTACCCACCAGAGCAACAACTGCCGTGGAGACTGCTCATATTTGGTCCATGTTCCCAGGCAAATCTTCATGGCCTGCCTTACTAAAGCCTTTTCCTAAATACAGACCACCACAGAGAGAAGCATGCATGCAAATTAAGATTTTTTTCCTAAATCGAGATCTCTTTGATTTTTTTTTCAGATATTTTAATAGGCTACAAAGTGCTTATTCCTGCAGAATAGATGAGAAAAAATTGTCTCTACCAGAGCAAGTCTAGTCTAAGTAATACACAAGTGAAATTTCACTGAAGTGCTTCAATAACTGACTATTTGACTGGTCTTTCTGAGAGTGCTAAGTTGCTGAGTGCCCTCTGAGCATATTTGACCCAGAGCTTCCTAGCTGAGGCTTTTCAAAGAAAGGGGAGCAGATGAAGAGTGAAAGGAACTAATTAGCACCAAGAATGATGTGGTCATTTGTCCACTATGAACCAGTCCGCTACCTCTGGAGTTTCACACACAGCAGTTTGCTGCGCAGCCTTTTGGCTGTTATGATTTCTAGTCACCATTAACTGGTGCTGTAAAGGTGAAAGGTTTCACATCAGTTATTAAAACGGAAAATTATTTTGTATCCAGTCTAGTTTTTTTCTAAAGCATATTGGATTCCATATTTTTCCACCTAAAGAGATGTCTGCTTTTCAGAGGTGCTGAGTGTGCACTGATGTCTTTTGGAATTTAGCTGGAAAACAGGTCTCATTATTAACATGTTTGACATTGGCTAAATGAATGAAGAAAAATTTTCAGAAAAATATATAAAGTGCTTGTCATGGACCCTTATAGTCAGAAAGGAAGAAAGGAAGAAAGGGAGAAAGCCAAAGTCCAGCAAAATCCATTTAAAAACTTAGATATTTCTATGGTTGTTAGATCGAGCTTAAAGAAAGTCATCATTTAGCAACACTGCTTCATCTGATATGGAATCAATTTGTTTGGTCAACCCTTTGATTTTTTGTATCAGTTAAGAGCTACTGATCTGATGCTTTCTGTGAATGATTAGGACAGAACAGAAAAAATATCCCAAGCTGCAAGGGACCTACAAGGATCATCGAGTCCAACTCCTGCATCCCCAAAGGACCACCCAAAAATCAGACCCTATGTCTGAGAGCGTTGTCCAAACACTTCTGGAACTCCGGCAGGCTCGGTGCCATGACCACTGCCCTGGGGAGCCTGTCCCAGTGCCCGACCACCCTCTGGGTGCAGAACCTTTCCCTAGCCTAGCCTGACCCTCCCCTGTCCCAGCTCCATGCCGTTCCCTTGGGTCCTGTCGCTGTCCCCAGAGAGCAGAGCTCAGCGCCTGCCCCTCCGCTCCCCTCGTGAGGGAGCTGCAGGCCGCCATGAGGCCTCCCCTCAGCCTGCTCTGCTCTGGGCTGAGCAAACCAAGGGACCTCAGCTGCTCCTCACACGTCTTGCCCTCCAGACCCTTCACTGTCTTTGAGTGCTTTATGTCCTTATATTGTAACACCCAAAACTGCTTACAGTACTCGAGGTGATGCTGCACCAGCACAGAGCAGAAGGGGACACTCCCTTCCCTTCCCCAGCTAGCAATGCCGTACTTGATGCAGCCCAAGGTACAGTTGGCCATTTTAGCTGCCAGGGCACACTGCTAGCTCATGTTCAGCTTGCTATTGACCAAAACCCTCAGATCCCTTTCTACAGGACCACTCTCCATCCTCTCTCCCCTCAGTCTGTGCAGCATAATCCACAATTACGCTGTCCCAGAAGCAGAATCCAACACTTACTCTTGTTAAACTTCATGTGCTTGGTGATGATTGCCCAGCCCTCTAATTTGTCCAGATCTCTCTGCAAGGCCTCCCTACCCTCAAGGGTAGTAGTCTAATCTATCAAGATTAGACTTTCTACCTTCAAGGGAGTCAACAGCTCCTACTAATTCAGTATTGTCCTGAAATTACTTAGTATGCATTTGACTCCTTTCTCCAGGTCATTTATAAAAACACTGAAAAGAACTGGCCCTAAAATTGAGTCTTGGGGAACCCCACTAATGACTGGCCACCAGCCTGCAATCTGCATAAAAATACAGATCTGCACTTCTCAAGTGCATTGTCATTTATAGTTTTCACCTCCTCCTCCTCCCTCACCTTATGTGATCTGGAGACAATCACACTTATACATTTGCTCCATTCACACTACATTCAAAGTTTCTCAGTTACACGCTACCAGATAACATATGGATTTGTCTTAGAGATGAATAACAAAAAAATGATAAGCAGTGAACAAAATGTTGCCAACTACACATAAGGTAAAAAATGGGAGCTTGTCAAACACTGGAATGGGGCCTGGAGAAGTTATGGCATCTTCATCCTTGTGGGTACTCAACATTCGCCTGGACGAGGTCCTGAAGGTAGCTCTGCTTTCAGCAGGGCCTAGAAGGCATGATCCAGAGGTCCCTTCACATCTATGTCATTTTATGATCCTAAATGCCTTCTAAGGAACTCTCCACTAAGGCTATTGCCACAATACTTTTATTTTCTTTCTGTGATTAGCATGGTAAATGGATAAGTAGCAAAAGAACTCTTCACTGTGTTAGAGACGGAATTTAAGACACCCCTCTATGGAGCTATATGACTGCAGAGGGTTTCCTCTGTATGACTCTTGGTGGGGACTTACTGCAGGTGTCTGGATTTCCTTATCAAAGCCAGCAGAGCAGCTGAACAGTTGTGCTTCTGCCCACACCTGGTGCATCCTGGAGGTGTAGGGTACAGAAGTGATGCAACAACAAACTGTGGTAGTCAAGGAATCCTTAACATTCTTGGCTGAGTCGTTTTCACTGTGTAGCCAAAATAATGCTGGTGTTAGTGATGTTTGTGATACCTGTGTCCAGTGGGTTCTTTTGTCATGGCCGTGTTGTGTCAGGAAGGAAATGCTATTCCACTCAGCCACTGCTGAGCAGGGAATTTTTCTCATTCTGATATGACAAAGCCAGGGATAATCATTTACTCTAGAAACAGGCCCACGGCTGCTGTGGAGGAAAAAATGACTTTGAGAATGCCTGTTATCTTGGAGAGGTTCATTTTTCAGTGCTGTTTCTGTTTGCATGAATTCACACAACAAATGGTTGGTTCACACAGGGAATAAACCATACAGGAAGCATCAAGTGTTATGAATCTGCTTCCATCCCACTCACTGAAAACTATTATAGTAGCCAAAAACACCTGTAAGTATTTTGGTGTCCCTTTGTGGTTTACCACCACAGAAGATGTAATGTATAGCTTGCCCAGAACTACCAGCAGCATCCCACAGTGACTCTATGGAACTTAGTGATGAGTCTAGCACCAACTATCCCCTTGAAGAAAGCTGTAGTTGGGATTAAAGCATGCAGTACAATGGCTCTTTGGAGACTAGACAGCTGCAGAGACACGAGCCTGTGCATCAGGGGATTACACTGATGGTCTCAGACACCGGCATTGCTGCTCAGAGCCATAAACCACAGTGTGTGCTCAGCAGCAGGGTTTGGCCTCAGACGAAGGAGTTGAAAGGCTGCAGTGTGCAAAAGGCATCACCTCATCTCTGGCAAGGTTTACAAATCCAGCCTTGGTGCTGCCTCTTTGAGCTTCTCCTCAGTCCATCTGAGGGTTGTGCAGGGCACTGCCATTGTGCACATCTCCTCCAGACAGGCCAAGGCACAGCTCTCATGTTCATTCCCTCTTTCATCCCTTTCCTGCAACCAGATTTGATCTTCACACTATTTTCCTACCCATCAAGGAATCAGGGGAATGCTTGTCAATGTTGTACTTTAAACCATATGATGATGGCATCTGGTGCAGGATCGACAGCTCTTGAGATGCATGAACCCTATTGCAATGTCATCTTCTTTGTGAAATACCTGGTATTGTCCACAGGTATTTACACATACAAAGCCCCTGGGCTTAGTCCTGTTAGGGTTGTTGGCATATATTTCTGACACCACAGCTCTGCTCTTTTTTACAGAGGTTAAGGGCCCTTGTTTTTGCCAACTAAAACCTTTTTGCAAAAGCCAAGCTTTTGCTAGATGCTCTGTGCTATAGAATGTTCTCTCTGAGAGAAAAAGAAAGCCAGGAAACTTATTTTCACTTTATTCGGAGACATCTCTATGCATTTGACTTGTCTATTTGTTGAAACATCTTTCAATTCTCATCTCCACTCCTCTTTATGTTTCTCACATTCCTTTTAAGCATCATTTTGTAAGCTTTCCAGTACCTGAAGGATCTGTTGTAGGTTTTTTTTGGTTTGGTTTGTTTTTTAGCTTGTAGGCACCTTTTTCTTACCCCTAACTGTTCCTCAGACCCTCTGTCTGCTTGGACTTTTTCCAGCTTCTGGAGTATTCCTTGCTCAATGGCTGTCTGTTTCCAAACCTTTTCCTTCACCATCTCTGGCCATTTGCTTGTTCTGGGATTATTTCAGACTTCTCAGAAAGTATCATGAAGATGTTCCTCAAAGAAAGGCTAAATAATGAAAAAGCAATGACATGGCAACACGTGCTAGCCCAAGAGAGAAAGGCATTTGGGGCTCCTGTAACCTGGTAAAGATCTCCCATTGTCTCAGACTGGTTCTCACTATTCATTCTTGTCCTGTCATTCTGTTTGTGTTTTAAGGCTAAAACTGAAATTCAAGAGTACAGTTCGTGGAAAATATTTAGATACTGGTCAAATGACTTCCACTGTACAGTTTTCTTCCAGACTTCTGAAGTATTGGAAATACAGGAACTGTGCAACATGGACAGACATGTCTTGTCCAAACCCCTACAGCATCTCACCAATAACAGTAACAAATATTTCAGGGGGAAAATATATGATCAACTTGGTAGGCTTGCAAATATAACACTCTTCACCACTATGTCTCTTCCTCCCCTGCCCACCAAAACCCTAGCCAGTCTCTGGCTAGGGTTTGAACCTTGGTGTTTAAGATTTCTCATCTTTTAAATATTTTGTCATCGGGTTTCTTAAGTCAGTGTCTTCCATATTCCACACAAATACTGAGTCCCTCTTTAAATCTTGCTGTATATTTCCTCAGACTCTATCCATTTTGGAAGAAAAAGCTTTTCTTTTAATTGGCATTTAATTTACAGTTGTTCATCTTGCTAAATAACCTCTTGATCTGCACTTACTCTTTAGACTCTTATTATATAAACTTCCATAATTTTCTCTTTTATTTGTCCCTTCTATTGTCTGTTCTCCTCGTAAGACTATCTTCTAAGCTCTTAAATCTTGTTACTTTTCTCCAAAATCCCCTAACATATTTGCCTATTCTGTTTATATAGGTCAAACTCTTGGTGGGGTGCACTTGGCCTGTCCTGACGCTGCAGGTTTAAGCTGAAGGTTTTGGAAATGGCTGTTAGGTACTGCTGTTACTTTGTGTCCTTCTCAATGGGGGTGAACATGCAAGCTGGGTAGAGGCAGGGGAGAGATGCTAATGCAAGTCAAACCAAGCCATAAAGTGAGTGCACCACCCTTCCTAGATATGTTCTCTTATGACTGGCCTGGATTTGGTCCTAAAATCCTATATTTCACTTCTCTTCTGAAGTTCTGGCAGAGGATCAGAACTCCTTCCTCTTAACAAGAAGCCATTTTGACCAGTTGTTTATTAGGAGTCTTAGATGAAGCAGTGATGGAAGGCACTTCTCGCTCAAGCAGGTCCTCCTTGTCCTGGCTGGTGGATTCAGTGCTGGAAGCACAGCTGGGTAATATGCTGAGGAGATTATTTTTTTTCCCAGTTGATGACTGTATCTCCCATGAACTGTAACTTACCCTGCAGAAGGTCTCAAGGCCAAACAGCGTGAGTGCCCTGTGTGACCCACTGATTTGCAGGAAGAGCAAAACAATCTAAATATTTCCTTATTTTTCCAAAGCTGTCTTGATGGCTGCTGTCTTCTTTCATTGACTGAGCTTTTGAAACAGAATGATGCAGAGGAGATAGGTACTTGGGTAATTAAAGTCCATGTGTGGGCATGGCTGTGTGATCTTAATGAAGCTAGAAAGCCTTTGCACAGCTAGTTTGGAAGGGATGCTGGGCAGAAAACTAGGACCAGACTGCTCCCAGCAGTCTTTCCTTAGGTGAAATCTGCTATGCCACTGGTCTCTAAAAAGCAAATCAAATAACAGCCACCACATTTTTAAGGATTAGGAGCTTCCTGTGCAAGACAGTATGTGTTTTTAATACTTTAAGCTGACTTATGAAACTGGTAAACAATGTGGAGGGTGGTGTTGGATGACCTCTTTTACATGTCTGATCATCCTGTCAACATTTGTAATGCATTTGATATTTTCTTCTCATCAGGATAGGATCAGTTAAGCAGTTGCATTTCCCAAAGCTCAGGTTGTATTACGCTTTGTTCCACATTTCATGGTAATAAATGTTGACATAAATTTCTGTAGATTTCATATAAAGTGATTGTTAATGTATTCATGGTGGGAATGGAAAGGGAAAGGGAAAGGGAAAAGGAAAGGGAAAGGGAAAGGGAAAGGGAAAGGGAAAGGGAAAGGGAAAGGGAAAGGGAAAGGGAAAGGGAAAGGGAAAGGGAAGGAAAGGGAAGGAAAGGGAAGGAAAGGGAAAGGGAAGGAAAGGGAAGGAAAGGGAAGGAAAGGGAAGGAAAGGGAAGGAAAGGAAAGGGAAGGAAAGGAAAGGAAAGGAAAGGAAAGGAAAGGAAAGGAAAGGAAAGGAAAGGAAAGGAAAGGAAAGGAAAGGAAAGGAAAGGAAAGGAAAGGAAAGGAAAGGAAAGGAAAGGAAAGGAAAGGAAAGGAAAGGAAAGGAAAGGAAAGGGGAAAAAAAAGAAAGAAAAAAAAAAGAAAAAAGAAAAAAAGAAAAAAGGCTTTTCCAAAAGACAAATACACAGCTTTCAGGATAAGAAATACAGATCTTTCATGCCTTTTTTGTTTTGCTCACAGTAATGAGTGCTCCATTCTGATTAGCAATCTTGACCTAGTTAAATTGCTATTGTTTCTTTGTGTTCCTATTCTTCTAAAAGACTGTGGCTAGACATGATATTTTATAATCCATCAAATGTAGAATCTGCATAAAAATATAATTATTGTGCTTCAACAACTTGGACCAAAGCCCTGACGCTATATTTCTAAGCAGTACACTGTGAATAATATGGATGCATTTTTAGGTTGGTATGTTCAGTTGGCAAGATATGTGATTTTTCCATAAGTGGAGGTAAACTGTGGCATTTCTAACATACTGATTACTATTCCAGCCTTGTTCCCCAGCTAATGAGAATTAAGTGGATACTTGTCAGCCAAGGAACTTACTTATTTGTTGCTATAAAGTCAGATTTAGTGGCACTTATTATAGTGAACAGGGAGAAAAACTTGTACTACCTCTCCATCACCATTACTGACAGTGTTGCTTATGCCTAGGGATCACCCAGAGGTGGGATGCCTGTGCACAAGGCACTGTATCAGTGCTCCATCCCAGAGCTTATGATCAGAAATACGGTGGTGGGAAGGTTCAGGGCCTACAGAGTGGAAACCTAATGGCAGCAAGCCTTGTACCTTGTGATCGAAGTGGTTTTAGGAGTGGATTAGCAAAATGGGAGAGGAACAGGGTGGAATGGAGCTGTGGTGGCTTGAGCAGAGTCGCTCACCAGCAGTGTGAGGCTGAAGGCACCTCCTCCTCCTCCTCACAGCTCAGCAAAACTGGTTGTCTCCTTCCTGCGGATGCGCTCCAAGGGGGCAGCATGGAGGATGACAAAGAAGAGGAAGCACGTAGAGCTGAGCCTGTGCCAACCAGGCTGGGGCAAACATGGCAGGGCTTTGACCCCGCTGTGATGCTGTGCTGCTTTTTGGGGGACTCGGTGGCTATCGCACTGCTCCTCATGGCACCGCCTGCCCAGGGCTGCAGTTCTGTCACTTGGAAAGGTTTCCAAGACCAGCATCAGGCAGCAGAGCAGACTTTCTGAACATGGAATGATAAAATCTTGTTGAAGACAACTGTCATGCTTGCGTTTCCAGCCATGTCAGGTAGAAGTTGCAAATGGGGATGAAAGATTAAAAATAAATATCCTTGCCTTTGCTTTCTCTGCAGAAAAAAAAAAAAAAAAAAAAAAAAAAAAAAAAAAAAAAAAAAAGTGCAGAGAAGGGGGCTGGGGAGAGACCCTCAGAAGAAGACCTCTTTAGGAGGTCTTCAGGAGTTCTTCAGGAGGGACATCAGAGCAAACCTGCTGCTCTGTGGCACTGCCCTGGACATGGGGAGGAGTGGGAATGGCCGAAGCTTGTCAGAGGATACCAGAAGCTGTGTAGAAACAGCAGTAATGGGAACCATTCTGCCTGATCCTAAAAAATGTGACAGTAGTCAGGAAGGGGCTGTGAGGGTGCGTGTGTGACCCTGGCGGTAGGACCTGTGATGGCCCAGGAGGCCTCTGAGGCCTGGGGCAGTGGCTGGAGTCCAGGCCTTGCTGCAGGCCTGGGATGCAAAGCTGCTTTCACAGCATAAATGAGAAGTAGCATTCAGCATGTTTTTCTCCTTTGGAATCAATTCCTGTTTCTTTTTCTTTTTTTCTTTTTTTCTTTTTTTTTTTTCTCTCTCTTTTGGAAACTTTCGTTGTTTGAATATTTTTTGTATTTTTCATGTAATTCCTTTACCCCTTCCCCTCCCCAGATACTTGAAGGATTTTGTTTACAATGCAGCTATAGATACAGTCAGCACATATTGTGAGGACATCTAGGAAGTCCAAAAGGGACCTTTTAAAGTGGATTTGACTGTTCCATGGTAAAAGCACAAAACCCAAAGCTGCTTTTCTAACATGAGAAGTATTACTCCGCACAAACTGCTAACACTGCCTCACTGCCTGCTTTACAAAGTGTGTCAGTCACTTTGTTACCCTTCCCATCGTTCCACCATAGATGCTAGTAAGGGAGAGTGGAGACTTAAAACACGAAGTATTGTGTTATCTGCTCTGTAGTTTGCGTGCAGTGCATTGGTGTTTTGGTCCAGTCGCCGGGGTCTGGCTGTAGATGTTTTGAGATGACAGCTAGAGATGTTACTAACACCCAAGGATGGGTTGCACTGGGAAATTAATTCCTTTGGAGATCTCCAGGTGCCGTGGAGATGCTCCAGCAAGCTGGAGGGATAAGCTGTGTTTTACTTGTCCTAAGAGCTGTGAAACCCTGTGCTGCTGGATGGTTAACTTAGGACTTTCTCAAGTGCTGTTGTCCTATGCGTTATTAAAAGATAAAAAAAATAAATAAAAATAAAGAAAATAAATTCAACAGAAGAAGCTGAGTGGAGCCCACACAAAAAAAGACTTTCATTGAAACTGAAATCAGATAGTCCTTAGCATTTCCTGCTGTCACAGACAAATTATTTTCTTGGCCATTCTTGGCCACTTGAAAGCAATGTAAGTGAATGTACATGGGTAATGTCAGAAGTGGAGCAAAGGTGTGCTTATAAAAATACAGATAAATATGGATAGTTGGAGGAAAAAATCCCTAAAATTTCTCATTGTAAAATTGTGGTTTTTGCACCAAAGAGGTTTTTGTTTCCAATCTCTGGAAAAAAAAAAAAAAAAAAAAAAAAAAGTTTTAAAAAGCTATAAAAAGCTTTTTATGAAAAGTAACAAATTTCAACCAAAAGAAAGGTGAAGCAAAAGTTTTTTGGTTGGTTGTTTTGGGTGTTTCCCAGAAAGATAATGATTTGTTACCAGATTTTTGATGAGCCCTAATTATTAGCTCAGTGGAACTCCTGCTGGTTTGGCTGTGTGTCAGGGAGCACTGGAGAAGAAGCTGTCTCTCCTAAATCCCTTTAAAGACTCAAACTAAGTTTTAAGGAGGAATTAATTGTCCCTCTGCACAGGAGGTGGTGTCATACAGTGCTGTTTAGACTGCGTCATCTCTAGAGTTTTGCCCTGGCCTGATAATGTTGCTGAGAATTTTGTTTGTGATATCTTGCGTTTTCTCATGCATTTAACTTCATGCAAATCCCATGCAGCTGTAACTTCAGAAAATCGATGCACCCAGCACTGCGTGGCTGCATGCTGACTCACCAGAGCCTGCTTAGCAAAAGGTCTTACAACAATACGGGCTGCCAGGAAATGCCATGTACTCTTTGATGGTTCATAAAGTCCTGCCCGCCTATTGTGGGATGGAGCCGTACATGGAGAGCTTCTTCCTCTCCCAGTTACTGTCATGTCACACATTTCCCATCACAGCGCCTTTCAGTATTACACGGTTTGAGTGGTTTGAGATGTGTAATCGGGAGCCTGTTTGATCTGAGGAATGTGCCTCTGTTATGTGCCTAGGAACTTCTATGTTACATTTACTGACCCAAATCAATCCTGGTTTGCAAATTGGAAGAGATGGAGCTTGAAATCTGGCAAGCTCTTTTTCCCCCCTTCTGAAGAGTGTGTGTTTTGCTTGGGGAAAAAGGGCTCTGGTTGATGAAAAAGTGATCAGAAGCTGAAAAATGCAATTGCTAGAAAACGGCAAAGGTTTGAGTGATCGAATCATGTCCCTTCAGAAGACAAAAGAAGCATAGTGCTTGAGCATCGGTGCCACATAAAAGACACTGTTTGGATGAAACAGCAAGACAGAGAGGCTTGTGATGGACACTGCTTGTCTCGCTGGAACAAACACAGTCTGGTCCCAGCAAACCACCCTGACATGGAATTGGTAACATCTCATGGCAGGGATGGAGAGGGAGGGGGCTTTGTCCCTGAGGGCTGCTCACAGCTTTGTGCCCTAACCTTCCACGCCCCTAATGCACGCATTGACCAAGGTGTTATCAGCATTGTCTGGATGGTTTGCAGAGATGTAATAAGTCAGCACTTGTCATTTCTTCTTTAGAAATCTCTTTTTGTGGGCATTTCAGGAGACCACATGTAATGAAACCCTTGAGTGCTCCAGCCCATGGCAAGGGAGGGCTGAGTGAAAGGACATATCTGGAGATCACGGTGCTCTCCTTTGCTTTGCCACTGACTTGTGCAGGTCACTGGGCAAACCACTCCATACCTCGCCCATATCTGCAAGTGGTTAATTCATATGCAGAAATAAAACAGCCATTATGCACAGCGCCGTGCAACTTTAACTGCATCAGAAAGCCTGGTGCAGGCGCTCTGAAAATGTGAGGACATTTTAAAGAGCTCCAAAATGACACGCAAAAGTAAAATTAACTCAGAAAGACGTATTTACCACATAAAGCACATACATGCAGAGGATATATTATTCATTATCTGTTCAGCCTTTTTGTCAGCAGCACATCCGAAAGCAAAACATGCTGCCAAGTCATGTATTCTGATGAACATGGGACTTCCCCATTTCCCAGGAAGATGAATTTGGGGGCACGAGAATGATTTCTAATAAGCACACTGACAGCAAAGATGATGGTAAAAGGAAGTGCACCTTACTGTTTTTTTCGCAGAGGAAAGTACAGTGAGTCATGTGTCAGGAGGAAGATGCTAAACAAAGGCAGTCCCTGTACTTTGCCACCTAAAAATCCCTCCCCAATGACAGCTAATAACAATTAGTTACTCTTGTAGGCAAAAGGTCTTGGGCTTGCACAGGTAGGCACCAACATATCTGTCCTTATAAAACAGAAACATGAAGCTGTGATTCGAAAGCTATGCTGGAAACTTGACTTCAGATATGAGGAGAGATTTTCAGTGTCAGAGAGAGGAATTACGAGGCTTAGCTTTAAGGGGTAAACTCGGTGCCCTGCTGATGCATTGGGAGGATAGATGGGGCCATGATAAATGTCTGTGAGCTGAGCTCTTCCCAATTGACTCCCTGGCATTCACTCTAGAATAAAAGCGTTCACATGTGGAGTTATGTGGGAAGCATTCTTACCAGTGGCTAAGTCTGAAGCTGAGGGAAATTACATACCCGTGGGCTTCTGTACCTGAAACAGCAGGGTCCAAATAATGTGATTTGAAGATCTCATAAATCATCCTTCCTCACGTAACTGCAAAACTAGAGATCTCAGCGTCTCATCTGCCCGTCGTGGTTTCCCAAGACATCGCACTTTGTAATGGGCCTGGTTTTCCCAGTGGTACACACGGTTACTTGTCAGATGACATTGTCCTGCCGTCTCCTCGGTCGGTGCACTTCTTCCCAGGCACGAGATGAGCCGAATTTCCCTGTGGAGTTTCCTGACATTGCTCACAGACCTCTGTGCAGCTGAAGCAGCCGCAGCGTGCATGTGGGCTGAGCTAGGTCTGCGTACGCCCGTGGTTGCTGTGGCTGGTGCTTGGTGCACGCCTTTAATGTAGAGACCTGAAGCTTTGACAGGTGTGTTTGTTAAAAAAAAAAAAAAAAGTGTTTCTATTCTTTTATGAACTGTCTTTCTGAAATCTGAAATAACACTATTTCAGGGTATATACATATATTGGTCCAAATTTTTCAGCTGGTGGGACTACACCTCTGTTTTGTGTGCACAGGGTGGGAAAAGATTTCTTTCAGCAGACCCACAGGGTTTGTGAGCAGATGAAAGTATTGCTGTAAATATTCAAGGAAAAGGAAGTAGAGTTGTCGTTGTTGGAGCGGTGTTGCGTGCACTCTGTGTTTTATAGCAGATGGCTCAGAACATAAACAATTAGGGCTTAATGTATTAATATACAAATCTGGAAAATAATCCGGCAGTATATCATGGACCAGCCCCTTGGCTGACATAAATTGACATGGTTCCAGTGGCTTCACTTCAAGTTTTGAACAAGTTAACATCCAACATCTTTAACTACACCAATCTCCGGTCATTATAAACCTACGTGAGATCAGGATGCCTAGATCTCACTTGTGCCATTAAAATGTCTCCTAGGACCTTTGGACTCTGCAGTCCAAACATGATCTTTTGGATCGTGAACCAAAATCATTACAGTGGAATCCTGCAGCATTGGGTAGACACACGGGCAGATTTCGTGGCTGCATTAGTCTCTGCTGTCTGAAAATACATCAGATCTGTCTGGCATAGATAGACGGGAGCAAATCTGGGATGGATATGCCCTAGGCTTTGCCAGCTACAGCTCTGGCCACCTCCCTCCACTCACACCCACAGGAAAGGTGGGACTTGTGGTCAACAGGAGGCAGTGATGCCCAAAAACTGCTGGTGGCTATAAAGACGGGGATGGCGGTGACAGGGAGATGTCTCACTCACACATTTCCCTACCGTTCTGCACAATTTCATCGACTGTTTTCACTGACCTTTGCTGCCCAGAATAGTTTTCTGTGCTGTGCAGTGCTTACTTGCCTGTTGACTTGCGAGATCCTTCCATAAGCACCAGATAGACTATAGCTTTTTTCTTCAGTTGTCATCTAACGATTATTATTTTTTGTCTCTGCTTCTTTCAGCTCCAAGGCTCCTTGAAGAGAAAGTTGGTGGTAAATCTGTCACCTGTCAACAACAAGAGGCCAAATGGTGTTTCGGACAACTCGTTCCTTGACATTAAGAGGTTAAGAGTGGGCGATAATATCCCAATGGGACAAGGTGGCCATCATGCTAACAATTGCCAAAGCCAGTCAATGCCTGGAACTATGCCTGTGGGGCAAGGATCACAAAGAAAGACCAGTAACCTAGCAAACAATGCACATGCTAGTGGGAACGGCATGTTTAATATGACTTTGAAAGAGGTAAAGAAAGAACCGGGAGAAACAATGTCCTGCAGCAAACACTTAGATGGCCAGATGTCCCATGAGAACATGTTCCCCAACAGATATGGGGAAGACTCAGGAGAACAAATGATGGATCCAGAGCTTCAGGAACTATTTAATGAACTGACTAACATATCAGTGCCACCGATGAGTGATCTTGAGCTAGAGAATATGATAAATGCCACAATAAAGCAAGATGAACCGTTCAACATTGACCTTGGGCAGCAAAGCCAGAGGGGCCCTGTGAGATCTCTGCAGATGGATAAGATGGTAATTAAGAGCGAATATGCACCAGGCATGAACCAGGCTTCTGTGGGTTCCCCACAGATGAGGCCTTCTTCTACAGGTCCAGCCTTCACTATGGCCACCGCTGCCATGTCCACCTCCTCACCCATCCCCTCGGTGCCTCAGAACCAAACGCAGGTGTCGCAGGTCTCTTCTGCGTCCAGTCGGCCATTGCCTAACTGGCAGGAGGTTTCTCACGCACAGCAACTCAAGCAGATCGCAGCCAACCGTCAGCAGCATGCCTTGATTCAGCAGCAACAGCAGCAGCAGAACCAGACAGCCAACTGGTCCACCTTGTCTCCGTCTGGTCCTTCCCCCGGGCCCTTTGTGCAAGAGAAAATCCCCAGTCCTTCTTTTCGCCAGCAGCAGTTCAGCCCACAAAGCTCAGCGATGCTTGGGGTGCCCGTGAATGGGAACCAGTCAAAGGGGATGAATAACTATGTTTATAAGCCAACCACTCCCCAGAGCAATCCCATGGACATAATCATGCAACAGAAGCCTCAGGACCTCAACAGAAACTTTATCAACAGTGCTCAGCCACCACTAGAGCAGCATCATGGCAACACAAAGCCTTTGTTTCACTTTAACTCAGAGCAAACAAACCAGCAGATGCCTTCAGTTTTGGGTTCCCAAAGCAAGCCTGCCCTTCTGCACTACACGCAGCAGTCACAGAGCTCAGCCCCAGTGCAACAGCCACAGCAGCAACAACAGCCACAGCCGCAACCTGCTCAGCCTCTCCCAAACCAGTCTCTTCAAAGGCCACCCAATGTACCCCTAGCAATGCAGCAAAAAATGATGCTTCAGAAAATTCAGCAAAGCCAGCAAATCTCAGGTTTGCAGTATCCGGTCTCTCAGCAGCATAGACAGGTAAGGCAGATTCTTCCTTCTTTGTTACACTCTGGTCTGAGTGGTAAAAAGGGTTTTCCATCCATTCCTCATTCCTCCAGGAGATGTGTACTGGTGTGTAATGACCTCAGGACATACTTCAGCAGAGCTGCTGATGGCTTGTTTAGTGCCTATTCAGGTGTATCACAGATGCACATTTGTAAGAATTTCAAGAAAGACATGCTCAGAACTTATATTTTTTTTCTTAAAGCAAGAGGGAATATGTCACTGCTATATATTATGTAGATACTTGTCAGAAAGGTGAGATAGCAGGGCAGATGTAAGCTTATTTTGGACTCCTGTCTGAGTTTCCTACCTTACAAAATTTTTGGTTCTTTTGAATGGCACAATTGTAATGAATTCCTATGTTATCTTAGAGAATGCATTTTACAATGTTAATTTTTATGTCATCGATTTCCTCAGGGAGGCAGGGTTAGGAAATTCTGTTTTTAGATATCGTTTGACTGACATGACAAAAATACTGTTTGCACATTTGTTATCTGTTTGGCAAAGAAAAACTAAGACTTATCTGTGAGCTTTATAAACACTCATCACACTTCTGGGAATAGTCTCTGCATAAAATACATGCTTAGATATGAAGGTGAAGGCTTGCACAGATACATCTACAATTATATACCGCGTGGCCAGCTCCCACTGTGTTATCATGAGACATTGCTCTGACATGATCAATGATTATAGCTCAGTTATGCTATGCCAAGTCATCTTGCACCAAAATCCCATGTTTCAGACCTGTCGATTGAAGTTCAAATATGTAACCTTACTGTACCCCCGAAACTGGAAACCACATGCAAAACAGGCAAAGCATATATTTGATATTGGGATGTTTAAACCATTCTGAGGAGTTTTGGTGGGTTCATAGCATTTGAGGGTAATACAGATGTAGAGATTGCTCATGAATTCCTTTGATATGAGAAAGAACTATAAGAAACTACTGAGAAAATGAAACCCTAAATTTTCCATAAAGTCACTGAGGAGCAGCACCGTGAAAGAATCGGTCATAAATGGCATATCTTGGCCAACCTGTTTGGGCAAACAGTATGAGTTTTTGAGATAAAGCAAATAGAGCTGTATGCGTGGAAATCTTTCTCCTTTTACATCTTTTGAACTCCCTGGCCACCTAACCATGACTTTTTCCAACAGAGGATCCCTTGGCAAGAGGCTCCAGGTGAAACATTTAGGCAGACTGGGTGAGGAGGTGTTGCTTTGTTTGATGATGCTGGAGGATTAACAGCAACCACAGCTTTGCTGTTTTACAGGAGAACTCTGCTGGCTGTTGCTCTACTCCTTGGGCCACTGTGTGCTCACTTCTCAGGCGCATTTCCCCATTCTCTTAATAGACTGGCAGGCAGAAGAATTTTAGCAGTTCCTTCATTCAGCCATGATGAAGCTTCCAGCAATCTGTCAGCACAGGGGAGACAGGCAGGACTCCTGCAAACACTCCTGTTTTTCTGTAAAAAAAAAAAAACAAACATGCAAGGTCACATTCTGGAAAGGAATAAAAACATTGAGTGTAACGCTGCTCAGGGCAATGTTAGCTCCCTGTTCTCTGCCCTCTTGTGCTGCTGCTGAGGGAGGCAAGCCAACAAGATGGTTACAGGCAATGTGGTCATAGCAGTGGTTTCAAAATGTATCATGAGTGTAGTGGGATCTATCACCTGCAAAGCCACAGGACCTTTTGGTTTAGGAAGCTTTCCCTAAATTAATTTTGCTAAGTGCCAAGCTTCAGATATTACAAGGAAGGAGTTTCGCCTATCATCACAGACTTCTGCAAGAAGCTTTCCAAAGTCTCACATCACCCAGCACACAGTTTTGTCTGCAGGATGTGCTTATCTGACCTGTGGCATAGCTGAAAAGTGTACTTTTGTAGGCACAGATTGCAGGGCTTTTGCAGCTGTTGCTTCTGTGCTCTAGAGAAATAACTGGATTAGAAAAGATCTTTCCTTAAGATCTTTTCCTGCCGAAATTCAGAAAATCAGGTGGGTCTCTCTCAGTATTCTGTAGCTGCAAGAATGATACTGACAACTGCATAAACTCAGTCCATAAAATTACAGGATTTAGGATCATTTTGAACACAATTGCTCAGCTGGCAATATTTACTTCTATGAACAACTTTAGGCCTGCCTGCACAGATGCAAGAGCTCATCAACCCCTGGGTCAGGACTGCTTGTCCCCATAGGTTCATCCCGAATATTAAATTGGAGTTGGAGGAGAGACCCCAGCATTATATTCCAGTAGAGATCATGAAGGTCAAAACGAGCTCATGGGTCAATTCCTGTTGATCTAAGCACTGGGGACATCACCTCATTTAGGCTGCATGGTCTTCTGTCCTGGAGAATCATCTTCCACCTCTGAGGATTTCTAAAGATCATTAACAGTGATGCATGATTAATTACCAGCATTACTAATTAACTTCATGATTAATATATATTTTACTCATGCTCTATTTTTCATGAGGAATCAAGGTGTGATTCTGCTAGATATTGTTCAACTCCTCCTTAGATCCTAAATTCATTATAAATGTGAACAATAAGGACCATCTCAACTGGCTGAAATGCTTTGTAGCTGGAAATGTGAGTGCACACTCATAAATAGCTGCTGTGACATTGCCATTACATAACACTGAATGGGATGCTATAAACTCACATTTTTAGCTGAACCAACTCACGCTCTGGATTTTTTCCCCAAGCTTTAAGATCCCCCCAAAGCATTTGAACTTCACTTTATCAGCCCCGGCTTGCTAACTAGAAATGCAGGAGTTATAATTTCTCTGCCTGTCACATTCACTTTGTGTCAAATTGGAGCAAACTTGTAGTGCGATTTGCTAATTAGATGTCTTTTGCCTCTAGGGAAAAGTCATAAAAATGATGGAAATCATCTTGGTTTCCTGGAAGAAGGTTGAATTGAATGAAAGTTTGGTTTGCTTCTCAGTTTTCCTCTCCATTGTTGTAGGAAAGGTTCACCTTTCCATTGTCTATCAGGATGCAACATATGCACAGTCAAGAAAAAACTTGTACAAATTCAACACTCTCTTTGTTTAGGGAATAATTAGAAACTTCAATTTCTGCACTGGTTAAATTGGGTTTGCAATACTTATCCAGAACCTGGGGGAAATCTGTAACTGTAACTGGAAATCTGTAACTGGGAGAAGTTTGAAATCTAACTTTCTCTCTGTGAAGAAATGGAGAAATGAAAGATGCTTCTGGAGTAAGGCATAAGGTTTTTGAACAAACAGCTTGGTGTTTTTAAGTAGTCTGAGAAATTCTGCACATATTTTTAAAGTTTTTGGTCACCCGTATGACTCATTCAATAAGTTCCATCAGTCTTCTATCAAGAAGTTAAAAAAAAAAAAAAAAAGGAAAGAAAAAAGAAGCCAATATCTGCTAAATAAAATACTATAAATATTATTCATTCCCTTCTGTTTTCATACTAAAGCCAAATTAAACTCAGAGGTTTCAAGATGAGTTTATTTCCAATATTTTTATTCAAATTCATTCGCTAAGGGTGGGGAGAAAAGAAGGCTGAGCTCGTGAGAAGAGGAACCCTAATGCAGCAAGGCTGCTCCATGTGGTACTTGTGGGCATGTGCCCTTGGACCACAAGAGCCCTATTTAATGTCAGCTTTGGAGGCAAGGAGGACAGAAGGGATCACGAGAGTTTCAGCTCCTGCTGTACACGAACAACCAGAGGTCCTTGTTTTAAGGCTCTGGAAACGCCAGTGTTGTTCATGTAGTTACAAGTGTTTCCCTGTGGAGAGCCCAGGGCCTTGTTAGTCCTCACTCCTTTATAATGTCTTTGAGGATGGGATCATCTCTCTTCCTTTCCTTTTCTCTCTCTCTCTTTTTTTTTTTTTTTCCCCAAGACCCAGAAATGCAGTGTGATTACTTGCAGTTTGGGGGCATTTTTGCCGTTACTTTCCCTAACTGGGGTCTACCTTAGATCATTTTCTTCACCAGATCTTAACAGGCTCCTTTTAAATCCAACCATTCTCCCTTCCTACTGAATATCGAACAATCCCTTCTCTGTTACCTGCCCCAAGCATGAGTGACCCATATGTGCCTCTTGGCTGATGCCCTCCTACAGCAGGACTTTGTATTTTGCAGCATGTGGCCGATGTCCTTCCAGGTGCTCCATGCCCTAGGGACATGACATGGGTGCATCTGGCTGGAGAGGGGCCACGATGTAGCTCAGAAAATCAATGCTTAACTGATATAGATGCATTGCTCCTAAATGTCTCCAAGGGATGGTGATGGTAGTTTAACTAACCTGGCAGCTCTGCACCCAAGGTAATTTAATTTATTTTGGGAGAGCATAATTGGACTTACAGCAGCATAGTAAGCAGCAGGATGTGGCCTTCTTTAAAGCATGGGCACCATACAGATTTAATAAGAAATGTATGTTAAACTGTCAGATTGTCAGAGTGCTATGCAAGGAAGAAGCACCAAGAGCAAAAGATCTCATGGTTTCTTTGAAAATGCAGCTAGAAAAACTCCTGTTATCGTTCACTGCTGAGCAATTACTTACACCTCTAGTTTAGCCTCTGAAATCTCTCAAAGAAAATGTGGCTTCTTTGGATGATTCATATCAAAACAATATTTTCCTAGACCTTTGTGTTTACCACTAAAGAAGAAGAGAGGAGCACATTTTGGTGAGGCAATCTCTCTGTTTTCAAGTGTGAATGAATTATTTTGCAAATATTTGTTAAATGAAGAGAGAAAAACTAGAGTGGCTTGTGGTAATTGCTACAAACCAGGACTTAAATGTGACTGAGATCATAAATAACAACGATTTCCAAGCCTTCGGAATCTGCAATAATAGAAACCGTTCCATAGTGTAAGGAAATAACAATGTGACCTTTCTTGCAATGCTCACTATAAAAATAGTGTTTGGATGAGAGCTTTTCTTGATAGCTCCATTTTGGTTGCATTCCTTTGTGCAAGGGCTTCTGAATTAAATATTCTGAATAAAAACTTGAGGACGTCCCCATAATTACCGTCAACTGAATGGTCATAACTGATTTATGAACACAAAACCAGAAAGAAAATGTCAAAGGTTTCTGTATTGCCGTAGTGGACAGTTGTCTTGGTGTCTTGTTGGTGCCTTATATCATTCACCCTGTTTACTAAACCAAATATATAGACGATCACACTGTGGATGGTCAGTCCCTGAGTACATCATAATTCAGAGGCTCGGTGACATTGCCAGCTTCATAAGCTTTCTTGAACTCTTTTCATAAAGTATTTTCACTACTAGAATGGTAGAATATTAGCCTCTTAGGTCAAATGCTTCTGGGTTCATGGATTTGGGACATAGCTGAGATAGTCCTTGTGGTCTCATTTGGGCTGCTTTTGGAAGGTACCTCCATGAAGATACCAACACAAAACATCATCACGCTTGCCTGGATGTGTTCTGTGCTAATGTCGGCACACTTGAAGTCTTATTGTTTATTAGCTTTGTGAAATTGCCTGGAAGGTCCACTGATAGGACAAAATATCATTCTGTAAGAACAATATAAATGGTTTAAAAATGGCACCTGTCTCAAAGGGACAAAAGATGAGTTTCACAGAAGAAATTTGAAGGATATCAGCTTCTACCCACCTGCACGTCTGCAGATGTTTGTTTGAGGTCTGCAGTGATCCAGAGGTACTTCATGGGCTAGTCATTTGTCCTGGCTGTGGGGAAAAACAAGGTTCAGCAAGAGTGCTATGTGCTTCAGTCCTCTGATTTTACTCCACTGCCACCTTGAAGACATGGGAAGACGTGGGGAAGCAGAGGGACACCCAAGGTGCCTGGTGTGTACCTAAGAGAAGATGTAGGGGCTGCAAGGAGGAAAGGGCAGGAGAGAAGATCCACAGAGCTGGTGGCAGAGTTTGCAGTTTGTAGGCCTGGCATAGTGGGGTAAAGTAGGGAATCGACACCAAGAAAAGGACATGAGTTTGTGTTTATGGGATTAACTGGAAAGGAGGGGTAACGAGGCAAGATTGGGGTAAAGAGCTGTGAAGAGGCAATGGGAGGCAAAGAACCAAGGATGTTTCAGGTCTGGCTCTCTGCTACGAGGCAAGTTAGTCTGTGCTGACCTGTGATCTTATCAGTGAAGCTGGGATATCCGTGAGGACTTGTTACCTGGTTGAAGTGAAGATTTCTGCCATTGCCGTGCTGTGCATCCGAGGCCGGAGTCAAGCCCTGAGTCAACTTCCTGTAGGGATTTTGGAAAGGCAGCCTGGAAAAACAATATAATTCCACAACCATCGGGAGCTGGCATGGTGAAAACCCCTTTCCTGTAAGTTTTTGCTCATTTGTAGGCAATTTATGAATACCTCAAGAAGTCAAGGAACGACCAAAAAAAAATTAACAAGACCTAGCTCTTACTTCTCTCCCTAGAGTCTTTCTATTATTTTAATTCCCTGAAGTCTTCAAGAACAAGTCCCAGTAATTTGCCTCTCTAGGGGTTCAAAATGAAGCAATATTCTAGTGGCAAATATTTCTTTCTTCATTCAGCCACTTTTACTGCTGGTGCTTTTATGGTGGAGACCTGCCCCAGGCCACTGATGACTGTCATTAAGACAGCAACAGACCTAGTAATGCTCTTTTAATATAAGTTTTCATGGGTAACTTTCCCATTTGTATGTAATACAGATCCAGAAAATCGGCCAGATGCTCCAACAGAACTAATCCAGAACCATCTGCCTGCTTCATTTGCAGCATGCCTGTTTCTGATAATGTACACATACAATGTAAGAGACAGCTTTTGCCCTGAAGAATTTATAATCTAAAAAAGCAAGCCAGACAAAGCATGAGAGGAAGGAAATGTTACTCTACGTTTTAGATATTATTATATATTTAGGGAAAGGGAGAAGGAAGATCTCACCCAAAGCCATTACAAGCCACCCACGAGCTGTGAGATAGGGACGTAAGTAACACATTTACCATCACACAGCAATTCACTGAGTCTGATGTTGAACCAGAGCAAAAGTCAGTCTCAGAGACACTGTTGCTGCGTCCCAGGACTATCCCTGACCCCACCACTGCTCATCTTGACCTGCCTGTCCCCTGCCGCTTGCCTCCTACTCTGAGATCCTTCCTTACTGACCCAGCATCCCCAACTCTCAGCCTGCACAGCCTGCACAGTCCCCCAGAGGAGTCCGCTGGAGGACAGTGTTTGATGCTTCTTTTCCCCGTTCCACCTGTGGATTGATGGCAGACAGCCCATTGAGGTGAACCCAGCAGCTTGCTAACTCTCCAAAGAACCTGTGAGCCATCTGTGGACATATTCTGGCTATTCCCAAGGTTCTGCTTTCCTCACATGCATGAGAAACGAATGGGGCCTTGAGGGTAGCCTCACATCACCCTTTGCATGTTGAACAGGCCAACCATGTTGAGTGTCTGTCATCTCTTCAGAGTCCTCATTTCTCCATCCCCTCTGACGAGCCTCTGTTATGTCAAGCCCCAGCTGGAATTCAGAAGGAGGCTGAGTGCTGCCAACACTTGGTTCCTCTGAAAAGCCAAATGGCTTTCATAGAGTCTTTTAATAGTACTACTTAGTCTTGACATAGCTGTGGAAACATGTGAGTTTAATGATTTTCTGACTTTGTGGGAAGAGGTGAGGAATGATTTGAAGTCTACAGCATACTGAGAGTCAGTAGAAAATGCAGAAAACAGGTAAAAAGGGTATTTATCCCTCTCCTTCATATCACTTCTCTCTATTTAATGTTAATCGCCTAACCTTCCTGTGTAGCCAGTGAGGAAGGTGCAGTTCAGAGTACTTAAGCTGGACACATCCGTGAGGCACAAACTCACTGCAGAAGACTCCCACTTCCCTGAGTCCAGCCGTGCTGCTGGAAGAAATGCTCAGACTGAACTCACGGTGGAAGCCCTGCAATGAGACATTGCCTGGGGCTGTAAGCAAGGGGCAGTTTGGCCGGGCAGGGTGGGAGGAGATCGAGTCAGTGGTGGGTGCTCAGCCTGAACCCACAGGCTGGCCCAAGCCCCTGGAGCTGGCAGTCCTAGGTCCAGCTGGAGGCTACCTGTTGCTCCCATGAGCTGGGCTGGGGCTGCTACAAAAGCCCCTTTTGGGGCTCAGGAGGAGGAAGCCAGGAGTGAGTCTGGGTGCAGAGGTGGGCAGGGGACTCAAGGGTAGGAAATAGCATGGGAGGAAATCGGGCAGGATGGGAACTGTTGATGTACAGGGAACAAGCTCGCACAGGAGCAATGCGGAAGACTGGTAACACTTAAAGAAATACCTATTTCTGTATCCTGTGGCAGAAAAAGGGGTTTGTTGTCTATTAGTTCCCAAAGTGTCTGCAAGAAATCGTCAGCACAGGGCAAGAAATGCAGCTTTCCAGAAATGCTTCACTCAGAGCCCTTCTAATCGCCAGCTGAAAGGATTCACTGCATATTTCAGCCCATGCTATTCATACTGCAAGTCTCTGTCAATCAGAGATACAGAAGAACCAGCATATTTGTCCACATCTGTTCTCTGGTTTGTCCTTCATGGAACCCTACAGCTCTTGTACAACCCCCAGCTGGAAGTGTAGCCAGTGAACCACCAACGTGTTGTTTTCTTCCTGTCTTGCAAAAGCTGCATGAGGAAGAAAAATGCAGGTTGGATGATCCTCTTGGGCCTTCA
This sequence comes from Aythya fuligula, assembly GCF_009819795.1. Classification (NCBI taxonomy): domain Eukaryota; kingdom Metazoa; phylum Chordata; class Aves; order Anseriformes; family Anatidae; genus Aythya; species Aythya fuligula. Next base: position 195,193,462 of record NC_045559.1, read on the forward strand.
TAAGAAGCTGGATAGTCCATCTTGAAGGAAAGGTTCCCTGTGACAGACTTACAGCACTTGCAATGACCAAAGTTTGAAAAAAAAAGCCTATTTCAATGGAGGAGCCAGTTTGTTCTGCAACCTGTAAGAGGAAGAGAGACTCTGAGGGCTCTCTGCATTCTGTGAAGTTGGGTTAGATGTACTCGCACAGTCTCGCCTTTTTCCAGACCTTTCTCTAATTTGTAGTGGTTGCAAGCTGGGCCACAGCCTGGCTCCAAGTGCATGATGAATGACTAAAGGATTTAGTGCTTTGGTTCTGGTTAGAAGAGCATCCAGCTTTATCCATTGCAGAACTAGATTTCTCCAAATAACTGTAAGCTGCAATCCCAGCTCAAGCAGGCTTTGCTGGGGTGACTCCAGCTTTTTCTGGTTTCAGCTATAGCGAAGGAAAAAAAAGAAAAAGAAGAAGAAGAATGGCTTCTTTTCCTCCTAGAACTGGTAAAAGACATGGGAAACCATAGGGATTAGCAGAAATATTGAGAACTTCACAGCCTAAGTGCAAAACAGAGTGGGAAGAGGGAGGGTGGGAGTGAGTTCTGGCTATCCATCCTTAATCCAAAGCTGTCTGCTCCTTCCCAGGCTATACTTCACTGTCATACACTTGCAAATTTGCTCCAGGAATGAAAACAGACTAACTTTAAGCTTGTTCCCAAAGCTGCAAATTTGTCCCTGCTGGGTGTTAATTTAACTGCTTCCAGGGCACCAGGATGTCTACAAGCCTTCGCTTTTCTTTCTTTCTTCTTTTTTTTTTCACACATCTGGTGTTGTGAAAACTTCCAAGGCACCACACAGCAGAGTGATGAACTGACCACTTTTAACCCTTTCCACAGCATGCCAAGTAAGATGTGCGTGAGCCGGCCTCTGTCTCTTTCTCCAGCTTTTTCTCCCTATATCAGTCTATTGGCCTTGTTACTTATCAGATCCACAAGCTTTAAAGCTGATCTTAAGAACATTCATAGGTTGGAAGTTGAGTCTTTCTTCAGCTCCATCATTCTCATTTTTCCTGTGAACAAACCTGACTAAACAATAATAATCGGACTTCAAAAAGTTCCAACAGGAAGAAACATGTTTGGAGCAGGGAGGATTTTTGCAAAATATTTCTTTTTTTTTCCCCTTGCTTTTATCTGGTGTTACCACTTGCCAGCAGGGAGGAGGTTCAGTGCAGCAGTTTTGCTCACGTTATGGCAAGTGATGGCCTTTTCCTGTTGGTTTTTGATTGTTACATTTGTTCTTTGATGGCTGCATTAACTGTTTATCTGCTACATTGATTGAACCACAACTCAGACCGAGCAAATTCAAAACAATCTGGGTGTCTCATTTCCAGTCATAGCTGTTGTACTTTCCCTGAGTTTCTCGGCTTTCTTTTCTTTCCATAGAACAAGCTGTTTGTATGACCAGCCCCTTTGTTTCACAGACATGTTCCTACCAATAGTATACACATTGACTTTTTTGTCTTTGATAAAGGTACTTGGAACCCAAATTCCTCTCCAGTTTTGTCCTTTGTACAGTGCAATACGCATGCAGAGTCCTCCTTTCCTGTCTCCCTCTCATCTTTATCATTACTTCTAACCCCACAGCCCTCTTTTTGTACTTCTGTCCCAGTGACTGTCCCTTCTCAGCCCTGGTTCCTCTCCTGCACCTGACTCTGGGAGCTGAAACACCATGGAGAAACATTTCACAGCTATGTGGGTTGCTGAACACAGCAAGAAAACAGAAGTATCTGTCACAATCAGATGCAGGAGACCCAAACATGCCACAGGCCTTGATTTTGGCGTCTTCCCTTCTTCATGTAGGGTTTTCACTGCTGAGTTTTATTTTTAAAAGAAGAAAATAACTCTCAATCCACAAATTACAGGCCTCTTTGGTAAACATGAAATCTACTTCATGGGCTAAGTACAGCTGTGTTACCAAAATCTTGTTTCATATTCAAAGTATTATCAAGGGCAGCCTTTTTCAGAAGCAGCACTTCTCTCTGGGCCCAAGCCAGATGGAGCTGGGGCCCCAGGAAGCACTGAAGCGGTTCTTCAGAAGGGTTTTCCATAGCCATATACATGCTATTTTTTATTTTTTTTTTTTAAAAAAAAAGCCTCTTCAGATTTCTAATCCTGTCTGAAATGCTTTCTAGAGCATTGGGCTCACCACCTGAAAATACTAATGAAATTTGGTCTGTGGTTTGTGGAGATAGAATCATTCATCTCCCCATTAAACCGGAGCTTTTTAAAGCTATACAGTAGGACTTAGGTGTCCATAGCCAAATTATTTATGCAGATCTAGAGAATGTCAGTCCAAAAAACATATAGCTTTAACATTTCCACCCCTGTTTTTATTCTGACAAGTTTTCCAACCGATGCACCTAGTAACCACCTTTGAAACTGGCCATAAGTAAATTTAGGCTGGAAATCAGAAGTGCATTCCCAGCAAATGGAGAAATTGTTTGCCTTTTCCAAGGAGAGTGCGGGTGGCCAAAAAAATAACTGCCTTAAAGATAAAATTTAGAAAAAATGTGCTAGAAAGGCACTCAGTTTAAAAACAGGATCCCTTTCTCCTCTTTCACAGCACAGATGCAGTCCAGTTTTCTACCTGTGGCCTCATGTGGGCCTTTCCTTGAAGGAACCAAGTGGGGAGCTGTGTGGGCAGCTACTAAGCAAAGCTGAGTGACTGACATGGCTACACACACCAGATAGATTTACGGACATTTAATTGTAACATTCATTTAAATATATGGTCTGCTGTTGTTATGAGCTCCGAGAATATTTTTCCTCTCTTCCTCCCAAAGAGTCCAAAGCAAATCGAAGGCTAGACTGCTAGTACACTAATTGTATATGAATTTGCACATGAATCATTAATTAAAGTCAAGCTGTGGAAAAAATTAAAAAGTCTAAAAGACCTTTGGACATTTGTGTGAAGATCATTGCACTTAATACCAAGGAATACAAAAATATTTGGACTGTTTGCTCAAAGGGGCACAATGTTAATGAATCATTTTAATCACCTTCATTATAGTCTTTCAAACAGAGGAGACCACAGCAGAAAACCAAGCCTGACAAAAACAACATACAAAACCCAGAGGCAACTGTGAGGCTACTAATTAGATAACTTTACCTTGATATTTGCATTTGAGCTTATGGATGTGAACAACAGAGTAGTATGCTACTTTCAGGGCAAGAAACAAGCAAATGGGTGCTGTCCTGCGTCTTCTCAAGCACCATTTTCAAGGTGCCTCCACCTTGGTCTCTTGCATTTTGCATGGTGAATACTTGGAATACTCAGAAATCCCCATGGGTAGCCTTTCTTGTGTTTCTCCCAAATTCTTCTTACATCTCTGGTCTTCTTGCAGCAACAAAACAATGCAGGAGCTGGAATTATTCTATAAATGCTAGCGAATAGAAATTATGCAGAATGCCCAGATTTTGTGTTATTTTAGCCACACAAATGCTACAAGCAAAAACTAACCCAAATTAAATTCACACATAAATATCAGCAGGAACACTGAGACAGTAGTGATAGCAGAAGTAATGAAATTATGTAATATATGCAAATTGTTTTCTACACAGTAATTCAGCCATAAAGCTTCTGTTAAGTGAGTAACTATTGACTGTTCTGTAAAGGTTGGAAATGGAGAAAGTAAGATGAACATTTTTTTCTAATGCAACTGGTAATGTTGAAAAATTAGAAAACATGTTTTGAAACATTAGAAAACACAGCACATGGAAAATAAGGAGGTGACTGGTGACAGCCAACATGGCTTCATTAAGGGAAGATCACACCTGAGAAATCTGGTGGTCTTCTACAATGGGGTTACAGCACTGGTTGATAGGAGAAGAGAAACTGAGTTTATCTACTGGACTTGTACAATGCATTTGACACTGTCCCCCATATCCTTGTCTCTAAATTGCAAAGACATGGATCTGATGGATGGACCACTCAGTGGGTAAGGAATTGGCTGGATGGTTGCACTCAAAGAGTTGCGGTCAACGGCTCAATGTCCAAGTGGAGATCAGCAATGAGTGGTGTTCCTCAGGTGCTGGGACTGGCAGTATTTAACATCTTTTTTGGTGACATTGACAGTGAAATGGAGTGCACCCTCAGCAGGCTTGCTGATGACACCAAGCTGTGTGGTGGGGTTGACACACAGGAGGGAAAGGATGCCATCCAAAGGGACCTGGGCAGGCCTGAGAGGTGGGCCTGTGTGAACCTCATGAGGTTCAACAAGGCCAAGTGCAAGGTCCTGCACCTGGGCTGGGGCAAGCACAAACGCAGGCTGGGCAGAGAATGGATTGAGAGCAGCCCTGAGGAGAAGGACCTGGGGTGTTGGTGGATGAGAAGCTCAACATGATATGTCAATGTGCGCTTGCAGCCCAGAAAGCCAATCGTGTCCTGGGCTGCACCAAAAGCAGCATGGCCAGCAGGGTGAGGGAGGGGACTGTCCCCCTCTGCTCTGCTCTCCTGAGACCCCACCTGGAGCCCTGCACAAGAAGGACATGAAAGTATTCGAATGACTCCAGGGCCACAAAATGATCAAGGGGCTGGAGCACCTCTCCTGTGAAGACAGTCTGAGGGAGTTGGGGTTGTTCAGCCTGGAGAAGGGAAGGCTCTGAGGAGACCTTACAGCGGCCTGCCAGTACCTAAAGGGGGCTACAGGAAAGCAGGGGAGGGACTCTTTGCATGGGCTGTAAGGGATAAGACAAGCAGTAATGGCTTTAAACTAGAAAAGAGAATATTTTGATTAGATATAAGGAGGGAATTCTTCACTCAGAGAGTGGTGAGGCCCTGGCACAGGCTGCCCAGAGAAGCTGTGGATGCCCCATCCCTGGAGGTGCTCAAGGCCAGGCTGGATGGGGCTTTGGGCAACCTGGGCTGATGGGAGGTGTCTCTGCCCATGGCAGGGGGTGGAATTAAGTGACCTTTCAGGTCCCTTCCAACCCAAAATGTGCTATGTTTCTATGTGGTGCATCTAATTAAGTGCCTGGGTACAAAAGGACTGAGTCAAGGAGAGATGAAATATCTCAGTATTTCTGAAAATTGGTCATCTAGTTAGATGTATAATTATGGTTTCATTTGTCATCTCCAAATTGAGGTTCAATTAAGAATTGTCATAAACTTTGCAGTTTTTATACTTTTTTTTTTTTTGTCCAAGCTCTTCTCCATCGAACATTCAGCTAGGCAAAGATCACTATCAATGTCAATGAGTATTTTCAGAAAACATCTTTTAAAAGATTTAGAGGTTTCAGCTATTAAAGCAGTCAGAATTTCATGCCATTAATATTTAAATATATATAGTTTAATCCAGTTTAAAAATGCAGAGGTTTACATTCCATGCTGAGTGAGGCTGTACGTGTCAATACTTGTGTGTGATCAAAATGAGCTCATGTACACTAGAATAGGACCTTAGCACTTCACAAAATGGCAAATAGATGTAAAGGTTGGAGCTATACTTCCAAGTGTAGATCACAGGAGAAATTGATTTCACAACAGGACTTCTGAATTTGCATCTCAGCTACATTACGTGTGTCCATTTACACAGAAAGCAAATATATTTTCCTGTATGACGTGATGCAGAGGGCAACCCTATCGTTATTGAACTGGTAATCAAAATGTTGTTCATAATTTCTATGTTGCATAAACAACAGTAAATAAAGGTACATTTAAATGTTGTGTTTCAAAATAATGCTCTTGAAGATCAGGAATATTTTTGTGGTTTTTTTTTGCTCTCGATTCAGACTTAAGTCTCTCTTCTTGGGCACCAGTTCATTGTTACTGAGGTTCTGTGAGAAACCCAGGGCAAATCCTGTAGTGAATGAGAATGCACTGTTGGTGTCTTCTGTTCAACATTATGAGTACCAAAGTAAACAAAAACAAGGATTGGGTAAATTAAGGAGAAATATTTGCCAAGGGCAGTCAAACACCATGATGCAAATGCAAAACCTCACTCAGAAAATAACTGAAGGGTAGAAGCTGGAAGATGAATTGGGGGCAGTCACAGCATACATCCTTATAGTCCTTCTCTGAACATTTTGTATGAGCTCTGAGGTTGACCACTGTAACACACAGATTGTTTTAGAGCCACAGAAATGCTGCTCGAAGATGGCAGAAAAGGTTATTAATGCAAAGAAGGCCATATGGGGCATGCTTTGGCAGGAGTTCAGCGTAGCCATGCCTTCCCACTCAAGTTTAGGATCACCTTAACCGACCTGTCTTGCGCTGCAGTGCTATTTGTACCAGCAGACTGGTCTCCAGTTGACCTGCCCATTTTGACCCAGCAGTCCCAGGGCCTGTGGAAGTGGATCTGCTGTTGGCTTTTCAGCCGTGAGAGCAGGCACGGCAATGTGGTTGCAAGCTGCGCCTGCTCCAAGGGGTCTCTTTAAAGCTGGCAGCTCCAGGAGTCCGAGCACCCCCAGCAGTTTCTGCTGGCATATGTGTGCTCCTGCTGCTGCTGCTGCCAGATTTAATGACTGCTTTCACAGGGTGGCAGAAATGTCCTGAGGAGCACAAGCAATGGAAGGGAAATGGTGATTTTCAGCCATCTATAACGGATCCAGGCTGGAATGGCATTTCACAGAGAAGCCAAAAGCAATAGTGTCAAGGTACTAGTCTTGCTCACTTCCAAAGCTTTCTTGCAAAAGATGGAGGAAATTAGATTTCTAAACTAATTATTATAGGATCCCTTTCAAGTACAGTATGTAAAGCCCCCATAATATTAGTGCCTGCTTTTCACATTACGTTCAAAAGACTTCTGCTGATTATTAGGATGATCTGTGGAAACAGTGACAACGGTACTATTTACTCCTCCCTGCTATTGCAAGTTCCTGAGAAAAGGTTTGACGTCTAATTCTTATTGAAGCTGAGATCCCCTTTATGTCGTTAGGACCTTAGAAAGGAGCCTGTAATAGAAGAAAAATTTAATTACATATTCAGGCCTCTTCGGTGTAACAGGGACTTAGTGTTAATAAGAATCAGACTTTAGGTGTTACAAATGCTCTTAAAAAGTAAAAAAAAGAAAAAAAAAAAAGAAAAAAAAGAAAGAAAGAAAAAACAAAACAATGTGCAAAGTAAACTCCGAGTTATTAATTCAAGAGCAGCCTGAGCAGCAGGAGTGGTGAAGAAACCCGATATATCCATCAATCAGCGCTGCGGAACCCTATTTGTTTGCACTAGTTAAAGAGTGATGAATAGGTCCTCTGTGTAAAACATTCAGCTACAGTGTGAGAGGGTAATAAATTATGTTTGTTAATTTTATATGCCATACGTATAAAAATCACTAAAAATGGTTAATAGTCTGTAATGGTGACAGAGAGCTCTGGTGCTGCAGGAACCTTAACTCGGTGCTTTTTCATCTCCACGAGAGAAGTTCTCTTCTGGTATTTCCTGCATTTCAGGCAGTGCAAGGCCTGCAGGAAGAATTTTGTCTGCTAATCACTCAGGTTACAGCTGTCTCACTGGTCTCTGTGTATCCAGAAGTGTTGTTTCTCGCCTACACTAATAAAGCAACATTACCCAAGCAGCCAGTGGAGAGAGGCAGGGAGCAGCAGGAGGACTGGCTCCGTCTTCGCGAGGTGCCAGCAGAGGAGATGTGACTTGGGTTTTGGGCCAAACTGTGAGCATAGAACCAACCTTGGAGCACCCAGCACGGAGCATTGAGGGTTTGGTCTCAAACCACCCCATTCTGGCACACCAGGGAAACAGCGTGGACTACCCAAACACCTCAGCTTGGCATTTCCCAGGCGTCTTTCAACCTGCAGTCATCAGGCACAGCTTTTTAAGGTTGGAGTGCTACAATTCGGTTCCTCTTCATCTGCGTGAGCTCTTCCCACCTTTGGCTGTAAGCCTGATCAGGATGACTCTTTGCATGTACACATCTTGCCTTCTGTCATATGACTACACCATTACATACACATTTTTACATCCACCACTGCTGCAGCCAAGGCTAAGGGAAGGCAAGTGCAGGCTCGGTCATGCTCATATACACTGAAGCTGCTTTCCAGAGACCTTTCCTCTCCAGATAAGCCAGTCGCTGTTGTCTCGTGCGTACTGCCAAAGGGTACGAAGTCTGCAGTGACATTAAGCAGTGCAGACAGAAGTATGCTTGAGGTTTTTTTTAAAGCATTGTCTCAGAGGAGAAGGGCAGCTTGAGAAACTACTTCGCTTTCCGGAAGCTTGCTTTACGGCAGTATTTATTTCTCAAGTCCGTGCAGCGCGGAAATGAGCCGAATGCATGAGAACGTTGCCATGTTATTAAACGGTGGTGTAAAAGCTGCACTGACTTTCATGGGAATTAGGTCCTTTGCCAAAAACGAGATGCCTGAGTTCCCCCCCTGGGACTGTATCCTACTTTGGAGGGAACAGAGGAAGTTGCAGAGAGCGGTCGGAGCAGGCAGCGGGAAGGATTGTGCCTTCGTGGCAGCGCGTTGGGAAGGATGGAGGAGCAGGCGGTGCTCGCTGGTTGATGCCACAGGCATTGCAGGGGCTGAGGCCAGCAGCTGCTTGGGGGCCATACCCTGGCACTGACACCCACATACACACTGCAGGGTGCTGGGACTGAGGGCAGAGACCTGCACATGCAGGACAGCACAACGTGGAAAATACTGGAAAACCTTTGCTGATGCAGCAGATGTTAGCACCAGGTTTCATACACTAGTCCGTACATTGAAAACAAATGTAAAAATAAGACCAACTTTGTTTGACTTGCTAAATACAAATCATTTCAAACCCCCCTGTCAGCAAAAAGTAATTTTTCCCAGCTATTTTTATTTTATCGGGAAAAGGGAGAACTCATTAACACGGGTGTTTTGAACTGTAGTTTAATAGAACGCAGACTAATGCAGTTCATTAAAATATACATGTTTGATGTTTGAGGTAATGTTTGCACAAATCCTTGGGGAGAGGATACTGTAAAGCTGAAATGATGTTTTTCACAGCCAAATGGCATAATCTCATTACCAAAGTTTTGTGATCAAGATGAAAGGTACACTTAGTAATTGCAAGGGATAAACATTTTTTTTTTTTCTCCGTATCTGCCCTTATTACTCATGGATAACAGAGCCAGTGCAGACTGTCACATTTTCTTCTTCCCTTTTCTTTCTTCTTTTCTTTTACCACCCACTTCGTTTGTGAATCACCAGCAGTGTCTATGGACTGGATATAAGGAATGAGAGAAATGTTTTTGCCTATTTCATGGCAAAACAACATCCTGAAGAGATGCGTTTGCCAAGATGTAGCCTGGAGATGCAGATACTGCATGGAGGGAAAAAAAATAAAGTCTGAAATTCCTTTCCCTGACTTTCCTCCAGCTTCTAACTTTCTGATGGACTGCTAGACACGCTGCCCCTCAACTTCTTCTCGTTGGGAAACCCACAGTATTTCAAGGCAATGCACTTATCCAGGAAAGCAGACAGAAAACTTGCTTCTCATAATTACCTTTGTCCCTCAGAAGTAATCTGTGGGATCCCAGGCATCTGATTTTACACTGAAAACTATGGATTTAAGAGATTCGTAGGAGGAATTGTACGTCTGCCAGAAAAGTGTAGCGCTTCTAAACATTCCTCTGACCACGTTGTCTTTGGATTGGAAAAAAAAATCCTCACCTGGCTTACAGACTATGGGAACAATCCTTCTTCACTCTTAGTTCATTACTTCTGAAGTGGTAATTGGGGTGGCCTTGGGGCTGTATTGGTACAGAGAGCTTTGAAATGAAAGCACGGCACAGTCAGAGCACTGGACCTTGGTGTGATCTGGTGAACGTTCATTTGATGTGTTCTGGTGGACACTTTACTGTGTACCCCCTGACAGTTTTGGTTCAGAATGCCAGATAAATTTCACTGTACTTTTATTTTTTTATTTTTTTTTTGCCTGCTGTTGCTTTATGTTGGCATGTCATAGTTGTAAATGAGGCCTCTAAATCAGGTACTGACGCTGTTCCCATGTCCTAAATGATTATATGACCCTTTAGGATTGAGCGATGTGTTAATCTTTTCTAATTATGCTATACTGTATCTATCGCATTCAAACACAATCATGAACAGGGCTGTTTCTGCTCCCATAGACGCAGGTGGCAGAAGGCCAGCAGGAGCTGCGCCAAGTCCCATGTGCAGCCCGGTGACCACGTGTTTGGGGGAAAATTGAGGAACTTACGTTCATTTAAGACACAAGAAATAGAGAAGGTGGTTATCTCAGGGGCAGGAGCAGTACGAGATCTAAAATGATGTTTTGAGGCTTCTGCTTCTCTTGCTATACGATTTCTCGTTCCTCATGCAAATTTGTAGTTTTCATGCAACTGAAAAAAAAATTAATTACGAAGGTGAGTTTGATTAGATTTTACAGTTGACAGCTAGTAAAGCTGTGTGAAAAATTCATACACACTAAAACATTCCTCCTGGTGGGAAATTCCACTTTTTACTGGAGCACAAGGCATATTTTCCTCGTCATAAGCTGAGAGGGAGGATGAGAACTTGTCCTTGCTCATCTCAACATTGGCTTTAACCGGAGAACTTTACGTAAGTGATGGTGCCATGATATAAAGCCGTGACTCAGGACTGTGCCCAGCTGGGTCCTCACTGCCACAGTGGCTGTGTACAAGCAAATTGCATTAGTTGTAGAAATCACAATCAGTCCTCATTTTGAAGTTCCTGATGCTCCCAGGGGGATGTAAAGGTGCTACTGGGTAAATAAATCCAGTCCCATGAAACTGCAGTACACAGTGGTCTGACCCCCAGCTCCGTGGTGTAGCTCCCTGGTATTGCTAGCACAGCAATGCCAGCTGCAGCAGCGAGCATCTAGCACCATCCCTTCTCCTCCAAACTGTTCACAGCACTGGCTGAAGCGCTGGGGTGGTAACATCCATGCTGACAGAAGAGCATTTTTATTGGCTTACTTTGTGTCACTCAGCAGCAGTAAAGCTGCAAGCAGAAGAACTTGGGTTGTCATTTAGGACTAGAGGGAATGGCCTCAAGTTGTGCCAGGGGAGGTTCAGGTTGGAAATGAGGAGACATTTCTGCTCAGAAGAGCAGTCAGGCACTGGGATGGGTTGCCCAGGGAGGTGGTGGAGTCACCGTCCCTGGGGGTGTTCAAGGAGAGGTTGGACGTGGTGCTTGGGGACACGGTTCACTGGGTGACACTGGTGGTAGGGGGATGGTTGGACCAGATGATCTTGGATGCACCAGCATCACACAGATTCCCATGTTCAGCCCTCGTGTCTCACTGTGTTGTGCCTCTCCAGAGGCAGGTCGGTGTTTTAGGGAGTGTGAAATGGGGACCAAGTCGCTGGCAAAGCTTCTCAGATGGATTTATGACCCCTTGTGAAGTGTATGCACTGCAGGCTGGAGGGTCTGGGGCAGTAACCAGGCTGTGGGCAAGCCGTGCTGCCGGGGACACACCGCAGTGTGTGCTCACTGACTCCAGCAGCCTGGTCAGAGGCCTTGCCATGGCCCAGCTTGGCTCTCTGAGCCATCTCCCTGCACATGACTCAGGCATGAGACCAATACACCAGACGAGTTCGATGTGACTCAGCTCTGTGGAGCTGTCTAATGCTGGAGGGAGCTGTACACGAGAGCTATTGTGTGCTAAAAGCTTGCGAAAATGAGAACTCAGCCAGTACTTTTTTTCTTTCTTTTTTTTTTTTTTTTTAATGAAGATGCTCAGGCAAGACGGGGGTCAGGTTTTCTAGAGCTCTCAGCTTGACAGCTGTCTCTCAGATGCATGCAGCTTGATTTTAGCAGCCAGCACGCACCTGCCATATCCACCTCTTCCAAAGGCGTCGGTGCCAAGAGTCAAAAATGGGAGCTTTTGAAAAGCTGATCCAGAGCTGCTAGTGGCTGTCATCCCAGGTTTGATGCTGAGGAGCTGCAGCTTGAAAGGGTGGATGGATGACTGGCTCACGTAACCGAGAGCTGCTACAGAGGCGTTAGCTGCAGACTACTTACTGCTGCTTAAGCACTCCGTTTAGGCCTCGTTGAAGTGTCTGCAGAGAGGGGTTTGGACTGTTGGCAGCTCGAAGAATTCAGTGATCCCAGCCAGCAGGAATCTTGAAGCTGAAACTTAATTTGATTCCAGCCCTTGGCAGCAGGTCTCTATCATAACCCGATGCAGTCACCCCTGGAAGGAGGAACAACTGTATTATACTTCCGTGTGAGAAGGAGATCTGTTGGAAGAATGGGAAGAAGAAAGTAGAGAAAATAAAGGAGCAGAAGAATGAGTCTCTGTCTTGTCTACATTTCCATTTGCCTTCCAAGTTACAAGGTTTTTGGAGAAAATCATCTAAAATAAGTTTCTGACTATATGTAGCCCTATTGCAACACTCCTTTTGAGGCCAGAACTTCACTGGTTATGGACAGAAAGGAAGGGAATGAAAAAGATACCTTCTTACTCAACTGATTTGTCCCCAGTGTGCATTATGAGTCATATCTGCTTATTTTGCTAACAGAAACAAGTTTTTACTCTTATTTTCCTTTCTTATTAGCAACGCATAGCGCTTACAGCTAAGGGAGGGCTCACTGGATCATACTCTGGCTCTCAGATCAACAACAGAATAGTTAACTACATTTTTTTTTTATTGTGATGATGCACAAGCTAGAATAACACAGTCTGACTTTCAGGCCTCAGGTGATGTTCACAGACCTGGCAGCTAGAAAACACAAACGAGAGATTTTGCAATGGAAAGAAAATGCAGTCCCAGCCCTCTGAATGCCCATGTTCATAGCAGGCACTACGCAAAAGCATGGCTATATAAAACCCCACAGACAGATCAACAGATTGCTTGGGAAAAAACAAAACCCAAACCAACAAACTGTGGGACAAGTCCTAGCCTACCCTTAGTAAACCCTAAGCCAGTGCATGCCCTTTTTGAGGACAGAGATGTGGTCTTGGGTGGGTGGAAACAAAGCTGAAAGGGAAGGCGATGAGGCTCAGCAAGAGGTCATATAAAAGGTTTTATGTTTTTGTTATGGTCCCAAGTGTACATTCACTCTAGCAGGCATCACCAGCTGGCATTTGGTGCCGGAGGGATGCCCTTGTCTCCCTCCTTAAGAAAATCTCCATAGGTGGACCTGGGCCACGCAAATGGCTTCGTGAATGATAAAGTAAATGGTAAAGTTGGTTGATATGTCAGGTTCATGCCAAGAGAGTCCAAGAGAGTCTGGCGTGGGCATTGACTCAGCATTGGCAGCCTAAGGGCCAAGCACCCCACTATGTTTTCAATGATGGAAAGGAAGATTTACCAAAACTGGCTGGCTAAACTGTTTTAAAGGCAAGTTCTCATAATAGGATTACGGCAATTTCTTATCACCAGAGCAGAAGATGCTAAATACCATTGATGAATCTGCCTTTTCTGTTTGTTGCTAACCAAAACAGATCCTATTTAACCAGGGAACTAAGCCGGGCTAGTAGGTAGCATGAACTTTATACTCATTTTATTACCTCTATCAATTCAGCTTTCCATAAGTATCGTATATGTGGACGGATGCTGGTGCCAGCAGTCTTTTTTCCCTCCGGTTTCTATAGAGCTGTTCACATGCATGCTATGTACACATATTTACATTCACTAGGAAACGCTCCCCATGGAGGTTGCTCTCAAGCACACTGCCAGCACATAGCAGAGGTGAAACCACGAGGCCGCAATAAAAAGTTTTGCCCTTGAGGCAAAAGAGGGATGGAGACAAAAAGCATTTATCATTTCCTGTCACTATTATTGTTTCGTGGTTGCTTCTCAGCTAATGCCAGACCTCTGGCAGTGGAGCAAGGAGGGATGGGGGAGCTCATGCTGTGCGTCCATTGAATTAGCAGTTGGAGGAAGAGGTTTCCAGTACCTCCTTGAAGAATTGGTTAGAAGTAAACCTCAGGCAAATCTCCTGCTCTTTAGGTAGGTCCCTTTAAAGGGTAGGAGTCGCCTTGGGAATGATTTTATTTGGTTTAACTGAATGGTTTCAATTCATTCAATTAAATGCACCGAAATCTGCAGTGTCATCCTATGGACTGCAGTCAACGGGAACCCTTCCAGTGACTGACTCCAATGGTTGCAGTTCCATAAAATAATTTCTCGTATTGTATTTATTTAATTTATTTAGTTGTGTTAAAGATTTCTGGCTTAGGAAGAAAAAAAAAATCTCTTGCTTCCTGGATTTAATACTAATGCTAAAATTAAAATTATACATTCTAAAAATCATGTTTCAATGAAAGACTTAATTCTCCTATCAAACCAAATGAAACACCAGTGAAGTCTGAGCTCTTCTAATGCTTATCAGATGTGGAGGCAACTTTAATATATACCAGAAATAGAAGAAAGAACTCCTTGCTATCAGAATGAGAATTTAAAGTTTCCCTCCATACATTATCTGCCTTTCAAAGCTGAATATTTAATATAGACTGGAAAGCGACCCACTACCTAACAACAAAAATAAAAACCTCAAAAAAAAAAATAAACCTTTTGAAATACCAGTATCTCCACAAAACTTTGATGATTTGAAAACAATATGTTTGACCCTTTCAAAATGTTCATCCTCGCTCTAACAACAGCAGCACTTTTATTTTTGTAGCTGCCCCAAATCTGGCCACAGTTCTCTCTCCCACTGACATCCCGGAATTGTGAATCAATGCAGGTATGCTGGAAGCTCGAGATGAAATACCTTCACGCTCATATTTATACATTTGCCTAAGTGTACTCATACGAATAATCCAATTATCATCAGACCCTTTTGGTTCACAGTGTAACTGCAAGAAATTATGCACGGTTACCATTTCACACTTCGTTTTTAAAGTAGATAAAGGAGAGCCAGGTCACAAACTTGGTGTCCTCAATGCACTCAAATATGAAGTAAATGGCAGTCAGTTTACTAAACTTCTACATATTTTTGTACTCATTTATAAACTGGTATTTCACTGTGGTATTTCCTATGTGTATAACAACCAGAACTACTCATGCACATACTGCTTTAGCTGAAAGTGCTGCAAAAGTGTTTTAGTTACCTATCCCTAAAGAGTTGCCTTTGGGGTGGCATCAAGTTGAGGGGACAACAGTTTCTCAGCTAGCACCAGCTTGATCCCTCGCTCTTCTCTTCCTGTGCCCTGACCAAATGCTCTTGTAGGGCATTTCTCTGCCCTGGTATTGCAATGTCATCTCTGGCATCTTTGTGCACCCCAAGGAAAAGGAATAAACATGGATGAGATGGTTTTGCTTAGCCTCATTTTGCACTCCTGCTTTTAGTACAAGAAGTGGTCCCGGCCATCCTGTAGCTCTCAGCATTTTTCATTTTTGGTATAAACTTTTGTTCTTTCATACTTTAGCAGTGATGAGGGAGCAGGGTCTTCCTGCCAGACGTGTATGCATAAGCAAAACTATGTCAGGCTTTAAAGGCTGAGCCCAGGACAAAGCATTCCCAGGAAGATCTGTTTCATACACTTCTCTTCTCAAGTACATTGACTGTGAGGCATTCGGATGGGCAGGAACATCTTTTCACTTGATCATTCGTGGCCAAGAGGTTTCTTGTAAACTTGATTCACTCTCTTGTCTCCAGACTTTTTATTCTTCTATCTCGCTCCTCATTTGAAGTAGCAATCTGCTACTTATCCTGAAAACAGTTCTTTCCAGGCCAAAGGAAATGGTATGAAGCTGCTTTTTCCTTCTCCCAGGCCTGCGGCCAGGACAACCGAGTCCAGAATCTCGCTACTGAGTGTCAGATGCAAAGTCCCAACAGGGACGGATGCTGTCCAACTCCACGACCCGATTCAGACGTGGGGAGATGATGTCTTTCCCCAGCTGCAAATGTCTTGTTGCCTAAGGAAAAGAACTAGCCCACTCTGTTACTGTCAAAACAGAAAGTAAATCTGGTGAACTGTCTTCCATAAAGTTTATTTTATTACTTACCTGGCTGGCTGGGTGATGACTCTTGGGAAGCTCACAGCTTTTCTTCTTTGCAGTTGCTTTTTGGGGTGATGGGACCCCTTTGAGTCAGTAGGTCTCTGTGATCACCCTCGAGCTAGAAAGGCGAGGAAGAAAAGAAAGAATTAAAATTCTGTACAAAGGTCAGAGAAAGCTTAAAGCCTGCAACTTGAAACCACTGGCATAGAGCTGCGGCACTTCATATTTCTGCTGGGAAGGGATCCCGCTTGCGGAATCAGAATAAAAGAAGCTCTTGTGAATCCTCAGAGCGAGTGCAGTGACACACAAAATTATACATATGTGTGCATACACATCCACAGGCATGCTTGTTATATATGTGTGTGCATATAATATGCATATAAAGGCAGAAATCTTTAGGGGTAGTTTTCGTTTGAAATCCTTGCTTACTCCTGGGTGATTAGAGAGGATAATAATAACAAAAAAAATACCCTCAAATGGGGATTAAATCCTCAGGAGAAGAAGTGCTCCATTTATTGGAGCCTTGCTTATCTTGCACAGAGTAAGGGGATTATGCGATTGCTTTTGTGTTTGAACGATTGTGGCTAGACAGTTTCTGACATAATAGACTTGCCTACCGAAATAGAAACATTACTGTTATATAGATTTGCAGCTGGCTGCAGAAACGCGTTTGTCTGAACAGAAATGTCCCTTGTAACTCGCTGAAACACTTGCCCTGACTGGGGAAACCAGGCCTTTGGGGGAGGACATACACTGCCTTTTGTTGCGCTCGCGAGACGATGTAGCCTCCGGAGGCACCAGCGCTGGCACGCCGCGAGGAGGGGACCTGGGTTCATAAGCCCTTTTGAATTGAAAAGGCAACCCAGCACTGAGGCCGAGTATGTAAAAAAAAAAAAAAAAAAGGCTTTTGGGATGTGTTACTAACGTGCAGCAGCGCTAAGCACGGAGGTTGGGTCGTAGAGAGGAGCACAGTGGAGTTATGTGGTCAACTGCTGTGGGCTGTCCCTAAAAGTAGTGTTTGGAAACACTTCTGTGCCACAGCCCCATCTCTCTGGGCATGCAGAGGACAGGCTCCTTTGCGATAAGCTTTGATAAGCTTTGTGCTATCAGCTTTGATTACTGCTTGTGAGAATTTGGGCAGCGGGGCTCCCTGCTCCCCACCTTGCTCTGCTAATCAGGCCGCACCGCGCACTCTCCTCCAGGGCTGCCCATCTGCATTTTCTGGGCACTAATGCCCTGCTTCCCTTTGATGCCATGATCAGAAAGGAGCTCCTGAGTGCTGAAAGCAACTTTTAGAGGAGCAGGAGGGAGCATTTGCACCCTTTTCCAGCAGAGGATGAGCAGCCCCTGGCTAAAGGTCACCCTGAGGCATGCAGGACAGGGCTTGGTTCCTCTCGCTGTGCCCCCTGCTTTCCCCTGGGGCACTGGTTTCCCCACTTTGGTAGGTCAGCATATCCCATGTGAAGGCAGAGATGCTCCCATCTGGAGTCACCACATGGCAGCAGAGCCAAAACTCATGAGGAAGGGACAGTGTGGGAGGGATGTGCCCCAGGGTGCAGCTCCCTGCGGGACAGCCGAGCCCAGCCACCCCTTCCTCGATGGAGCACCCTCCTCTGTCAGAGCATCTCTGAGGCAGCCCAAAGCCACAGAGGAGGGTTAAAAAGGGACAGCAAAGGGTTAAGGTGTTTGGGCCATCGCAGCCACATCAGAGCTACTCTCCTTTCCTGTTTTCATTCATCTCTGGCCACTTCCACCAACACACCCACTCCCACCCCTTCCCATAACCTGGCCACTTTGTTTGGAGGAGACATTAACTTCTGTACTGTTTCTTTTAGCATGCTTTAAAAAAAAAAATAATAATGTATTATTACTTTATTTTTTAAGATTATGTCATTTAAAAATCATTTCACTTCTAAAAATGACAATAAACTTTACACTTTCCTGCTGTAAAACAGGCCAGTGCTGTCACTAGTCTGCTCATTCTTGGGGATTTATGGCCCCGTGTCTGATGTGATGCAATCCTCTCAAATGAAAAATCATCACGACTGAGCCCGTAGCACAAAGAGACGATTTAAGAGGAACGGGAATAATTAAGGCTGCCCCTTACAAGCCCGGCACAAAGGCATTTCTCAGAGCAGCCCAAACTGTTAGTGAATAGGCAGAAGGGGATCTTAGTTTTCCAAGGCTGAAATCTCCCACAGTCCCCACCACATCTGTGAGTGAAGGCAAGCCTGTGTCTTTGGTTTTCAGCTGGTGCTTGGGGGAAAAATGGCACTGCCATTCTGGGGGGATTTTTCCTCCCTGAGCCCTCCAGACCTTGCCAAGCCTTTCTTGGAGAGAGGACGATGCTGAGCGTGTGCTGGATGCTTGCAGCACCCACACAGCTCCGCATCTCCCTGTTTTCAGGTGTTTCCTCAGGAAAGGACATAGAGAATCCTGTTGTGGCGCTGCTTGTTTGCATAATTATCAGGTAGGACCTCAGTTCAGCCACATCCATCTCTCTCTCATTGCTGTTGTCTCTTTGGGGTCCCATCCTTGGCTTTGGAGACTTCTGCCCCCTGTCCTCCTCAGTGAGGTGCTCAGGAAGCTGGGAAGCATGCTGGTGCCAGTCTTGTCGCTGCCCACAGCCCAAAAACAAGAGATATTTTCATAATTGTCTCAAAGACTGCAACCTTCTGTGTTAAACCTCCCCAATATCTCTCTTCTCCAAAGGTTGTGGGACTGGGAGGCTGCATCTCAGCATCTTCCACTCTGGGACCAAGATATCAGTAACACCTCCTGCTGTGCTGCTGGTGCCTCAGGAATGGTCCTGTGGTGCTCTCATCTTCACCTCTGGCTTTCTGCTGAGGCACTGAACTGCCTTTGGGGTGCAAAACTGTCCAGTGTACTCCTGCCCATTTATTACAGAAATCAGAAAGTTGATAGCAATTACAATTAAAAAAAAAAAAAAAAAAAAAAAAAAAAAAAAAGCCTCTTAAGAGAAAAAGCCACGTATAACTGAAATAATAATGTAGTCTATTTTTTTAAGTCCCCACCAAGACACTTTCCCCAGAAATTCAGGGGATTTTAAACGGCCATTTTAAATGAACCACAGTCGATGCTCCAAAACAGGCACGTGTTGCATTAGCAGCTCCTGCTGTTGAGCTACTGTCGCTTTGGGAGTGGAATTCGTGCCCAAAAGTTAAAGGAAATGACCACTCCAGTTAAATGACAGGGTGGTAATTTCAAAAACACACAACTTTAGGTTATCTGCCCCTCTTTCAACTGAAAAAAATGACCAGTGATTTCAACAGGAACAGACTTTGGCAGAAAGCTTTTATAAAATTTCACTCATTATCTAGAAATGTGACCAAACTAGTAAACACATTGCAGAGATCCAATTTATATTTACACAAGATTTTGTACTAGATGTTTTATTATTTTTTTTTTCATCTGCAGTTTCTGGCACGTCTTTGTCTGTCTTTCCAAGAGGGCAGCTCCAGATTATAAAAGCCTTAGGTCAACTTGCGGCTGAAAGCACTCTAAGATCATTGTCTTTGCAACATCGTGCACACAAGTGGTGCAATTTAATAACGATAATAAATGTACCAAATCTGAGAAGTGTGCCAGCGCTAATCACATTTCATATGTGCAGGCTTTTTTAGCCTTAATGCAGGAAAAAAATGTATCTTTGGTGCAGCTCCTCTTGTTTGCTATCAGCTCTGTGATTATTGTTTTATGTACTTTCTAAATCTAATTATGAATGTGACTCACTGGTATTCTCAGCAGACTGCATTCAGGGAGACTATCTTGTCAAAAGTTAGACTGAGAAAGTGGCTCATTTACTCTGCATACTCTCATTTTCTGTTTGTAGGGCATCCGTGCAAATTCCTGATATCCCGATAATTGCATTATTTGATTTTATTTGGAGGCATGTTTTTAAAATTTGGACTGATCGTAAGGAATTCTCTGTGAGCATTTTATGGTTGAATGGTGATTGTAAATTATATTTATGGTCACACCAGCCCAGTACTATCATTTCTATTTGTTCCTTTGATAGCCATAACAACTAGGTTTGAAAAGGAAAAGATCTGTATTCCTCCAGAATCGTGTTTTTCACTGGTCGGTGAAGCAATGCCAACTGGAGGCAGAGTGGAGCTGGCTGTAGGCAGCACGGTGTCCCAAGAAGCAGCAGTGCCCTAACTTTTTCCTTCGTTGCATCCCGTCATTATGTCTTCACATTGTCTCATCCCTCCCAAGGCTCCCTTCTAAGCACATTTTCCATCTTGTGTTTCCCCACCTCCTCCAGCCTTTTCCCATCCACACCACTGCCCTAAAGGTAGGACTAGACCTTTATTCTTCCTAGAGGCTGCTCCCATCCTCCCCTCCCCAGTTTCATGTCCCTTCTCCCTCCCTGTTTCCTTCACAGCCTGCAAAGGAGCTGGGCTGCGAGGAGCAGCTGGAGGTGGATCTGTACATGTAGAGCGTTTAAAGTGCTGCTGTGGCTGTGCTAGTCGAAGCTTGATCCAAACCCTGCCAATTTAAACTTCTTAAACCCCTGGGACAAAGGTTTTGGGTGTCAGTCATGCTCCCATTGTTAACCTCAGTGGTAAAATGAAAAAATGGTATGTGCCTGCACAGGAGGGCCCGAGGGAGTGCCCTCTGCTCTGCATGTTCCTTCAGTACCTGGCTGAGGGGTTGCAACTGCTCCAGCTCTTCAGCTCCTGCTAAAGAAGGGAAGATCTGATACTTGCACGGCAGCACCGTTGCCCTTGCTGCTGTTGCTTCCCTTTAACCATGCGGTTACGTAGCAGATTATACTCCATTTTAGAGCTCCTGTCGTAACAGATACAAGTGATCTTCGTGCTTTGGTTGCTTTTGTTGAGCTGACCTGTGAAAAAAACATTGGCTCTTTACTAGTGGCAACAAAAAACTTGTAACCATCTTCATGCCAAGAGAGACGTAGCAGTTCAAGCTGAAGAATGATCATGTAAGGGGGTAGAGTTGTTCCTGTTTGCACTTTCCTTCAGCACATTTCCTACACAGATAGAGCATAAAATTGGTTGTTTGGGAAGAAAAGCGATCGTAGGCTCTGTCTTCGGGCACATGGTGAGCCTGGGTAGAAGTTAGGGGGAGATGCCATCTGCTGGAAAGTCTGGACATTGTCAGAAGGAGAAGCGGAGTTGGAACAGCTGTGAGCAAACGGCAGAGGATTAAATTAGCACCCAACATCCATGAGTAGCCACCAGCGAGGGCTGGGTCCCACCTCCTGCTCTCTCCAAGGCTTGGAGCCCTGAAGCTGGGCTCCTGTCCCGGTGGGACATCTGTCCAGCCCGTGCTGGCTGGGCACGGGACTGGAAGGAGATTGTGGAGGTGAAGAGAGAAAGAGGTCAACTTGAAAGATGTAGGGCAGGCAGTGAGAACAGATCTGAAGGAGAATAGAGGGTTAAGGACCCAGAAATGTAAGCAGGAAGACAAATAAGCCTACAGAAACCTCGGAAGGGAAGGCTTTTAATAGCAGGAACCGCAATAACAATAATTGTCATCAATGGGGACTGATAAATGTGTGTCTCCGATCCAGCAAAATGTTAAACTTCGCTGGGTAATGCTACTACCACCTTAGTTAAGCACTTATGCAAATGCTTGAATGATAAAGATAAAATGAAACCAAGTGCAGGAAACAGCATGTCAAGAATAAAATTGTTAATTGTTTTTTGATTGAATCCTCTGATTCTCATTACTGCTTCTCTCTACAACCCACTGTGTTTTCAGTATAACTTTCAAACTTTCAAGGTGGTTGTAGAGAAGTAGGTAGACCTTAGCGCTTTCTTCATTTCCCCCCAGTGTGTGATTGCACTAAATGTGTTTTTAATATTGCTTTTTACCACTTTGATATTTTATTTTGTTTTTGTTGTTGCTCACATCAGAAAACCACAAGGTAGACATTACATATGATTTACCGGGAAATATCTGGGGCTATGCCAGCTGATTAAAAAAGAAAAAGAAAACAAGCACAACACACATGGGATGTGAATGAGATTCATTGGGCAGCAGTCATGAGAGAAGCTCTCTGTGAAGTGGAACGGGATGAGCTGACAGTAACAAAGATAACTGTGTTGGTTTGCAACGCAGAAAAGGAGAAATTATACCTCATAACATATTTGTAGGAATTTAAAATAATGGGCTCAAGCATCCTTCTTTAGAGTCAGGGTTCAAATATATACAAATACATATTGCTGTGGGGTCCTACTTTCATATACTACCTAATATCCAGGTGGAGCCTTACAGAAAAGCATTTAAATGATGGATAGTTGCAGCGTGGGTCTGCTCCTGTTGGAGAGAATGGGGAAGGACATGTTCTGGAGGAAGCTCCCACTGACTTTATGGCACATACTAAGCCCTTGGGAACCACAAACCATGGGGCTTGCTTTAGCATCTTTAGAATCTTAGAGCTGGGAAGTAGAAAGAAGATGGCCAGGGCAGAGGAGAAGAGAGTGGGAGGCAGAGAAAGGAGAGAACAGAAATGTAGGTGCATCATATATTTATTTTGTTTTGTCAGCTTAATTTAACTTGGAGACTCAATGTCTCCCTTGCACTGGCAGCAATCAATAGCTCATAGTAATGACTTGCAAAACTGTGAATCATTAGGCAATCGTAAGGTTTAATCTTTAAAGGTCTTATTTCAAAGATCATATCTTAAAGATCTGGAGGAGTTAAGATATAACGGTGATAAAAAACAGTCACATAGGTAGCTGGGTAGGTGGGTATCTAGATGGCTAACCCACCAACCAGCCAGCCAGGTTTTCATTCAAATAAGTGACCTCTGAATGATCTGTGTTTCACTTATTCAAATGTTCAAATCTTCTTCCTCTCCTGGATCCCAAAATTGGCCACTGGAGGACTGATGGCTTACAAGGAATATTGCACTGGTCTCCACAAGGGGTTCACTCCATGGTGCATGTCACCCTTGGGCATGGGCTCGCCTGCTCCTCTGGTCAGTGTGAGTGAAAGGACGTGCTCCTCCAGAGGGAATCCATGCTATTGGAGGTGTAATTGCCATTCCCAGCTCCTCTCAAAACCAAGGAGATGTCATGTGGGGGATTTCTCCCAGCATGAAGACCACTCATGCCATCCTTGTCACCAACGTGTTTGGCACAGGCTCTGGACAGCAGCTCCATGGGAAGCCAAGGGATTGTTCAAGTTAAGAGGAGAAAAGGGGATTGCAAGGAAGGGAAGGCAGGAGACAAACACGTCTGCTGAGATTGCCTAGCACTGAAAACACTACTGCTGCTGAAACTCTCCAAGCTTCCTGAATTTAGCTCTTATATCTGAAATGTTTTCTTTGTGCTTGTCCCAAGACTTGAACATCATAGAAGAAAATAACACCAGAGAACTTCAGCAGAATGCAGTAATGCACCCAGTGTAACTAAATTAAACTAGTGCTATGCAAATAACAGCTCCAATAATTATAGTAGCCAGAGGAAGAAGGGAGGTTGTAAATCCTACTGTTTGAAGACTTCTTCAAACACTTGGAGCCCATGAGCAACATTGCTGTTCTCAATGCTGCAATGCTTCTTCTCCCACCTAGTGAAAAATAAGGTATGCTGTCCCACTACAGAATATGCCAAATAACATGTGAGTCAGTCCTAGCACTCTGAAATCCTATCTGGAATGCTAGGGGAGTAGTTAAGCAGCTGCCTTCTTATTGTCATAAAACTTGATAGCTTTTTGCAAATATGTACAAGCAAATGGTTTGTTTGCTTTTAATGTGTTCGAACACGCACACTGCCAAAAATCTAAGTACCTCCAACAAAGCTTGGTATTAATTCCTTCCCATCTTCATTTGGTAACTTATAGGTTTGGCAGGAGAAGGAATTTACAAGAGTTTGGACAAAACAAAAAGGAAGCATTTGTCGAAAATCACTGTTGAACTTGAAAACTTTTAAGAAATAATGAAAACAGTGGACATTTGGAAGTAAAAAACTGGTATTTTTCTGACATTGGAACAAAAAAATAAATAAAAAGAAAAGAGGGGAGGGGAACTGAAATACCTTCATTGACTGTTGAAAACAATTGCTCCAAGCAGGAAACTTGGCACTTGAAGCTTTTATTAAATCAATTCAGAGGGATCTGTTTTCAACAAATGAGATAAATGTCAAGATGAAGTTTTTAGCCACTCACAGTACATCACATTTTCCTTCCCCTGGAAAGTAGAACAAAAATGTGCACAAATAAATTACTTACATATGTAAAAATCACATTCTGTTTAAATAATCTTTTCTTCCTGCCTGAATGTATCAACAGTGTATCAAAGCTTAATATAATCTTTTAAGAGTATGATTATTTGAGGATGTTTTCATCCTCTCTGCTCCTTATTGTTAACCTACATCAAAGCAAACATGTAAACACAATTTATCTGGATAACATCACTATTTATTACTATCCAGACTGTTATCCAGAACTGGATGCTTCCTGTGTGTATATGGAAAGGGACTTTCAGCTAGATCAATATCAATTCTTCACAGTTTCTTTTTTTTTCCTCTTACCCATTTAGCACCTCTCTCTGTCTTTTTCTCAGTCTTTCATCTGCCATTGTGTGCTTTTCAGATGGTTCTAGCTCCTGGAAACCTCTATTTTTTGGCTTCCTCCTCTTTGCTAGAGCCATGCAACCTCATGCTGTTGGGTGCGTTCATAGTGGTGGACAGGAGGGAAGGCCTGACATGGAGCTCCAGGCATGTTGTTCTCATCCACAGCCTTCAAACTTCTGCTCCCGGTTTGTCCAGAGCCTGTCTGGTAATTTCTTTGTATGTTAGTGGAAATATGGCAATGGTCTCAGGAGTTTATGTTCCCCTTTCTTGGAGGAAAGTGACAGAAGGTGCAAGCTGAGAAAATGCTGAGACACTTCTGGGTCTTGTGAGGTCAGAGGCTGGATAGTGCTGATCTCGTCACACTGACTCTGCTCCCTAAAGGCCCCAGCATCATGCCTAAGCAACCACAGGAAAGAAGGCAGCTTTATTTCCAATTTCTCCTCCGAGTACCACCTGATTATGCTTTTGCAATACGGGGAAGAGAGGGTACAAACAACCTAAAGAACTGGGAGGGTGCTGAGGGAGTCTTTCAGTCCCAAAGCACTGAGCTTTGTAATCCTTACTCAAGCTAGGGAAGGCTATTGTCAATAGTCCCTTGATATTTAAGCTCTCCAAACCACTGAGTCATTGGGCCTACTCATCTGAGTCACTGCAGAAGGGAGGGAGCGCTGCAGTTGCACAGAGGACTTTAGCAAAGGCCAATTTTCAGAGAATATCCCTCTGGACAAATGTAAATGTGAAGAAAGTATAAAAGTCAACAAAGTGCAGCAAGAGGGAGTAAGGTAGGGGTTGTCAGGTGGGCAGTGATGAACACAAGGGGCCAACTGACTTCTGTCTCCTCCAGAAGGCTTTCAAGCCGTTTTCCATCCCTGCTCCACATGACCCATGTTTTGCTCTCCCAGTGTTACTGATGGTAAACTCAAAAGATCAGATAAGGAATGAAAAGAAAGTTTGCTCTTTGCCAGGTCAAAACATGAGCCAGGAACAACATAACTACAGGAAAAGCCATGGAAAAGTGGAATATATGGGCATTTGTCCTCAAAGGGCAACTGATACACAGACAAGTAGCAAGGAAGTAACAAGAAAGCCAGCATAACCAGATTTATATTGCCTACTGCTGTTGTAGGCACAGGGAATATTTCATGTTTGAAGTCATGCAGGAAGGGTTTTGGCCAGTGACAAAAGTTCCCGAAGGATCTTTCAAACTGGCGCTGGTTAGAACAGACTTTAAGATGCTTTAGCTCACTGTAGGATTGCTTTGACATCTCTGAATTCTGGAATGGAGGATATTGGGATCCTTGGGATTTATTCTTGGTTGTGGAAGTGGTCCAGTGGTTGAGTACAGAAAGCAGAGCTGGGGATGTAACCTGGGACTGTCAACATGGATATATTTTGATTGAGTTTTAGCAGATATCTGCTTTCTGCTCCCTGACTTGCCTGAAATGATCTTCTACTTCCTTTCAGATCTCTTACGTAAATAAGGAGAGGTGAAGGCTTTTATCTGACAAGGTTTGGAATGTCAATGGGCTAAGAGAGAAAGTCTGCTCAAATTAGGAAGGAAACTGTGGGGACTGATGATCAGGTTCTTAATAAAGCAGTTATATCAGTGGGATTAAGGCCAGGACCTTTGCCATGCAACAGGAACAAGGAACCCCTGGAACAAGGGGTGAGTTACAGAGTGAGAAAGTTTGTTTGTAACACAAGTTATTCAGTGTAAAACCAAAAGCCAGCTCCCAAATGCTGAGAAAGGATTTCTGAAAACTGAATAAATGTATGTCTATAAATGCAGGGTAAAACATGACTTAAAATAAAAGCAAGAACTAAAAACACCACCACCAACAAAAACAAAAACAAACAAACAAAACAACACAGGTCTGCTCTTTTATTTGGGATAGGAGAAAGCTGTTGTAACCAACGATAACTCACATGGGAGCTTGTACTGATCCTTGTATTGTGTTGTAGCACTGATTTTCACATGGTATTGAGGGTAACAAAGAAGGGCAGGCTGGATTTTCTGCTGAGGCTTCAGTCACGATGAAGAGAAACAAGCTGAAGCTCAGCTTGTGGGCAGAAATTTCCCAGAATACATTGGCAATTGGGCAGAGCGAGTGTGTTGGCTTGGCTCCCGAGCACATTGGCTCCCCGTTCCAGCACAGGAACAAACCTAGGCAGTGTTTTGTAAGTCGGGTCAAATTCCTCAGGATGGACATGATTCAAGAGTCTCTGATAGTCCATGACTGTGCCTAAAGCCTAAGCGTTGTAGTAACTCTATTGCACAATAGGAAAGGGAATCACACGGTGACATTTAATGAAGGTATTTTGGATTTATAAATTGTCAGCTACCTATCAGCAATTCAGAGAAATGCAGAAATTACAGCAGTGTTGTTGTAATTATCGGTATGCATTATCTGTCATCACTAGCAACACTCAAGTAGTTAACGCGCCCTTTGTTAAGGAGCCTCGTGAACAATTGTTTTGTCACACTGATACTTCTAATAACAACTAACACATTGTGTATTATTACTAGGGCTGTCAAACTGTGTTCTCAGCTGGTATTTCAGATATCTGATCTACAGTTCATGTTATTTTATCATCAGTGTTAAGTGACTGTAGTTTTCATGTAGGACCTCTGTTCAGCTGAGGATCTCCCTTCACCACCCCAGTACCACAGCAGTGCAAGGACTCACCTTACTGGGGCATCACCATCATCCCATGAGAGACAGAAAGTGATAGGAGGGGACAGGATGAGCACAGCAAGTCTTTTGTTGGTGGTGGACTTGGATTTGGAGTAGATCTGGAGTACTGAGGGTGGCTCTGATGCTGGTGGACATGGCTTCCTAGCCAGGGAGGTTCATCTCTGGCTGAGGTGTAGGCACCTTAGGGTTAACTTATGGCACTGTTTGAGGCTGGTTGGGAGTTTCTGAGAAGCAAATATGCTTGCTGGGAATGGTGTTCTGGAAACATCAGCTCTGCCCAAACTAATTTTGCTTGTTTCTGAGCTAGCTCAGAGCTATTGCAGCATCTCTCCGAGGCACAACATTGTGCAGCTCTCTGATACTACCTCCAGAAGTCAGAAGGATGTGCTCCGTTAAAAATGGGAAGGAACTAAAGGTCCTTGCCAACAGACTTTAGAACTGACTATGTCTTAATTTGTCCATGGCAGAGTGTCTTACTCAGTAGGTGAGAATTTAGCTATGAGTATGTTGAGTAGCAGCCAGCTTGGAGCATGAGTCTAATTTACTGTAACTCTTGCTACATTCTGTCTGATCATTATCGTGCTGAACAAAATGTTTTTAAAGTGTTTTTATAGGGTTGAGTGACTTATTCAATAATTTATATGATTTTGGAGGGATTAGAGGATGAATTTAAGTTATCAAATAATACCATTATGGCTCAATGGCTACATTATTATCAGGAAAAAAAATCAGTTGTAATTACACTCAAAAAGACAGAGACCCTTTATTCAGCCATTCCCCCAAGAACAATGATATCAAAGATGCTGATAGGTCTCTCAGCTGTAAAAAGGGCTGTCCTTCTTTGTTAGGAAGGAATATATCAGCTGCCGTCTGCTTATCTGTACAACGATTGTGCCATTTATGCCACATATTTTCAGTGTGCCGTGCTTTTAAATATCTGCTCCTTGCAGAGGCATGTGATCCTTCACTGTACGGAGCTGGGCAAACTCTCTGAGATGCAGAAAGGGAGCGCATGGCTTTGCTTGAGTTGGTTTTGCCTCTAATTTCAGCAAGTTTCCCTCTGCAAGAGCACATGGAGCAAAGAAAAGGCACAGTCCTTGTTGTAACTCCCTGGAGACCTTTACTTACACTAAATTGTAAGGTGAGAGTCCAACTCTTAGGAACTTTTTAATGTTTTTATTACTATTATTATTTTTTTTATTATTTTATTTTATTTTTTATTTTTCCAATTTATTTATTATTTTTGCTCACCTAACCTAATAGCTGCCTCAGCTAGAGGACCCCTGGTACCTCACGATGGATGCGCTTTCCACTGGTGGGCTGAGCACTGCAGGATTTCCTTGGAGCCACCTTCTGTCGAGTGCTGGCAGACTAGGGGTGTCACCCAAAGCTTTCATTTTCTCCTTAAAGGTATCCAGTGAAATCATGAAATCCTGCTCACTTGACCTCTGAGCTGGCTTTTCAGACCAGCTTTTAGCAGCTTAGGAAGACTTATCTCAGAGAGGAAAATCAGGTCATGCAGTGTTTGTGGACAAAGACTAGATAAGTCTGATTTGAGCAAGGGAGGAAAATACATTAGATCATCCCTTATCCTTGCAAAATGACTGCGTACAAGATGGGCATTAGTTGGAGTAATTCCCCCAGAAAACCTTGGGAGGAGCAGGCTGGAAGCAAACACGTCTGCGTTAGGGCGTTTTGATTTGGAGTGCTCTGCACATCGCTCTCCGTGTCCCTTACTGACAGCACCAGCCACTATCAGGATGCAAAACAAAAGCTTATATTAGAAGCAGGAGCAATAAATAAGGAACACATCCAGTTTTATGTCTAAAGGAATGTAAATTACTACTGAGGTATGCACTTGAACAGAGTTTTATTGCAAGCATTCCCCTCCATGCCATTTGGTGTAATAAGACTTTTCTAAACCACACTCCTCATCCCAAATGCTGCCTGGCTGCTCCATGACTGTGTCTCTGACCTTCCAATCACATGTACCTTGTACCAACAGCCAGTGGAGCCTGGAAATCTCTGTGTTATGCAAAAAGAAGCATCGCCCTCCCCTGCAGCCATGCTTTCTGAAGGAGGAGCTCTGAAGGAGGTTGGGGTTCTGCATTCCCCAAATTTGTTGCCAGTACCAGGATTTCTGCAGGCTAAATGAAGCTATTCATGGCATGCTTGCTGCCCTCTTAGTATCTTAATAGTTTCAAAGGTGTGTAAGGAATGGAAATGTTGGTAACACAAGACAATAATGCCTTTCAGCTCTCTTGTCTGATAATGGTTTCAGGGCTTGTAGGAATCAAAGTCAGAAAAAGTTGATATTTTGGCCCCAATTCACCTAGGCACTGGTCTTCCTTACTTCTCTCCAGAGCACCAAAGGCTCACTGGTTTTCAACCTGGCCATCCCAAACAGAATAAACTTTAGTTCATCCTCACAACTGGGCAAAAGAACAATACTGCAAATATGGGAACAGTCTTTATGTGGACACTGAAAATACCCAGAACCATGCAGAAGAATATTTGAAATGTAATTATGAGGCGCTCTTTGGGCTGTAGAAATATCCCACTGATATCAGGATGAGAAAATTAAGAAATTTAAACATCTTGTTGGGTCATGGGCTCAATTGCTAACTTTGATGCACAGAAGAGCATGATCAGGAAGTGTCATTTTATTTTTTATTTTTTAAAGGCAAAGACAGTCTCTTTCTAATCCATGTCATTACATGACCATAGCCTTTTCTACCAATGGTAGAATGGAGGAACAGCATGACAAAGAAGCTTTGCATGTGAAGATAACGCAAAAAGGGTAATGGCGCAACACGCCTCTTCTCTGCATTTCATTTGCTTTCTCTCTTTATGAGATAAGAAGTACAGCATTTTGTGCATCCTTTGGCCTGCTTCCCCTCCAGCGTACCACAGAAAGTAGGAGCTTTTCTTTGTGACAGAGCCTGGTCCGAAGCCCAGTGGGATCTTTCCAACGCTTTTGCATTTAGCTCCTGAATCTGCTACTACAGATGCGGTGTCCGTGCAATGCCTTATTCTGATTTTTTACCATCAGATGAGAATTGTGTCATTTTAACACACGGTGTCATGTCCAAGTCAGCCCCCTTACTCCTTCATTCAGTAGAAGCACCTCCAAATTCATGTCACACCATCCATTTCAGAGGCCAGACTCAACCAGGCACACTCTGGAGTCAAGGAGTCGCCTCCTCTCCACGAACACCAGGGAGAGCCTGGGTGCCTGGACTGGGCGCCCAACTTCCTAACAGCACCAAGTGAATCCATTTCAGGATCTTACATGGGACTGCCAATTGCATGTCTAGGAAGGCAGGGACTGGTGGCTGTGGGCATTGCAATGGCTGTCTGAATCACTCAGCACTCCCTTGAATGTCGATGCTGTAGCAGTTGCGACACCTAATTACCCATGTACAGTAGGTGGTCCAAATTGGAGCACACAGCAGAGCAGCAGATGTGGGTTGCTGCTGTCAGATTAGATTGAGATTAGATAAAGCTTAATAAACACTTTATTTTTGTTAGATTCAACTCTGATTAGTGGCACAAAACAGTATTACAGAAAAGCACAGGCTGAATGAAGAGGCACGGTTAACATTATTATGAAAATCAAGGAAGTGTTTTTACAGAGCAAGACCTTTCTAGTAAGAGGTTATTCCCTGAACTTGACACCTCTTTAGTCTGGAGAACAAGAGACCCCAGAGGAGCTCTTTAGCATGCCAAGCAAGCAACTATTTCTTAAGTCTGCCCTTCTTAGCCCTACACATCCCAAGCCATCCAATTTAAATAATCATACATATTTCAACACATTGGTTAAAACTCACATTATTTGCCATCATTATCACGTCTATATTTGTAATAACAAGGGGGTCACAGCACTGTAGAAGTGCTTTACTCCTACAATTTGTCAGGGTTCGTAGTATCAAACCAGCTTCACCTCACAAATGTCACATCACAACTCCTTGCCACCAAGCATCAAATCGTTATCACTGTATTCCAAATATTATGAACTCATGATCACAAGATTTTTGTCCTTCAATCCAGGTAAATTATTCTGGGTCAGATGCCCCTCCTCTGAAACCACAGAGCCTCCAGTCCAGTAGACTTCTCCTGCCTGTAGCATCCAAAGTATTTACCAGAAGCCTTTATTTGGCCCAGACACTTGCAGGAAGATCCATTCGCTTGGGATAAAATTTATTTCTGCACAAGACAGTACAAACCAGTGAGCCAAGTAAATCACATTTAAACCTTATTTTGAAGCTAAAGGAGGAATATGCTCGCTATTGCCCAAGATTGAATCCAACTTTTGCTTTTCAGGACAGGAAAACGGGTGTCAAGATCATTTTTCAGCAGAACAAATATGCAGACTTAGAATATCTAAAATCCTAAATAATCCAAGTTTTCAATAAATGAATGCTTTTCTTTTGTCCTATATTGTTGTCCAGCTGTCAGGCCTGCAAACAGATGACCTCTAGCCAAGCCAAACCAAGCCAAGCCAACATTTTTTTTTTTAACTTCCGTGCTTTCTAACCCAGTATTTACAGAATGTAGTGCAACCCCGCTGAGTTTGTTTAGTTCAACTGTCTTCTCCTTGTAGTCTTCCTTTTGCTTTCTCGCCTCCTTTTTATGCAAGCACAGTTAAGGGTGAGTTGGGTGTTTCTGCTTCGGGATTTTGTCTGAGCTACCTGGTCCAACACATCTCCACAGGCATTGCGGATGCCTATGAAAGCCTCCGTATTGCAGTTACCTCCTCAGCTCTGCCACCAGGCAGTGAACAGAATATTCTCTGCCACCTGAAAAGCCCGATGCCAATAAGCAGAGTTTTTTCATAGTTTACACGTTTAGCAACTTGTGTGGCTGTGACCATCAGGGTGCTGCTTAAAATCCTCGTTCTCAAGTCTGTTTGCTGTCTTCTTCCTGGACTGCATTCAAAAGCTCCAAATTGTTGGAGAAAAGCTGAGCAGTGTAATGTTCACAAGGGATTTTTATATTAGTTGCTTCTTAAGATAATGCTACTTATATATATTTTAGTGGAAATGCAGTGGAAAGGGCTGGGGTGGGAAATACAATGCCAGTGGGGAGCACAGTGAAGAATTTCCCCCCTGCTGGCATTGGAGGCTGAGTAGCAGTCGAAGCCAGGCTATGCCTTCAGCAAAGTGAAGTTCACAGTGACGTTTCCTTCATTTGCGTTTTTGCTGACACATGAAACAAGGAGCAAAGCACCTCGCCAGACAGAATAGCAGGAACATGGAAAGCTAAAGCAAACCATGTAGCCACAGACGCATTTAGGAGCAGAAAAGAGAACCTGATGGTGCCAGGATAAGCTCACTAACACTCTCGGTAGGTTAATTAAGAAGTAGCGTTAGAGAAATGAGAGAAAAGAAAGAGGTGAGGTCAACCTTCCAGCCATGGGCCAAGTTCCACCTCTATAAGAAGATGGAGAGAACCTGCATCTCCCTGGGGCCTCTTTGCTAGGAGAAGATGATTTTTTCCCTTAATGAAAGCCTAGAGTTTATCTGGTACTGACCTTCGCTGTTTCCCAAACTGTGGGAAACACCACAACGCAATTGGAGGACGATCTGTAGGCACAGGCAATTGCGGTTGCACTTTCCCCTTGCTAATAACAAGCAGGGGGAATTTATTCCCCTGTGAATAAGAGCACAGCTTGTGATACCCTGCCCACCTGTTCTCTTTCATACGTGAGTAGTTCTATTTTTAAATGGTGGGCGCAAAGCAGGGCTTGCACAAGAATAATGCGGAGTGAGCAGAAGAAGCACAGGAAGGTTTTTGTTGGCACCAACCTTCCCATTCTCCTGAGTCACGCTTTATCTGATAGCTGGAATACGGCAGGCCCCGGAGAGTCTGTTTTTCTTTCCCACGCTGCAAGGTTTAGGCAGTAAATAGCTTAAATAAATGCCAGAAGTAGAGTTTCTTTTTAGCTTCATCTGATTTCAGGAAGGCCTTCCTCAGATTATTCCTCCCAGACATGCTGTCCAAGGCAGGACTAGTCCCTGGTGGACCGAGCTATGCTGACCTCTGCAGCTGGCTCCATTTCAGCTTTCTGAAGGTTGGAGATAAAAAATAGAAGAACTGGATCACTACATCCAGACAGTGTTGGGCCTTTCTTTGAGCTGAGTGAGATGCCCGGTTCCTTTTTCAGGACCTATGCCATTACACAGTGGTTAGAGGCCTTCTGCCACCTTTGACTGACCTTTTCTTCTTCTGAAACCGGATAAAAAAGGCACTGACTGTGTGGTAGTTTGAAGGCAATCCTCCTGAGAACTGCCACAGGCAGCAATGCCACCAGAGGGGCAGCGAGCAGCAGCTGCATCCCGTGGTGGGGATGCTGGCCCTGCAGATGGCCAGGCTGAAGTCAGAAGAGGGTGAGCTCCACCTGGCTCTGCTGCCCCTCAGACCTGAAGTGCTGAGAGCCCACAGGATACCCGGTGAAGCCACGCTGCTTCCTCCACTTGTCCCCCAGCCCCAGCCGCCGATTTCTGCTGGCATCCGTTGTCATCAACGTGGAACAAAGAGATCCAGCCCCACCGCCCGCCCCAGGGCTGCCACCCGGGACTTTAATCAGTGCATGGAGACCCAGGTCAGAGGCATTCCTCCATTCCTCCCGCGCTGCTTTTCAGTGTTTGGCATTGTTTTCCCTCAGAGCTCCGAGCCCTTAGCTTAGAGAGCAGATCCCAGGAGGCTCCCGTTTAAAGATGCTCATGTTCTTGCTGCGTATTCTCAGCAGGAGGGCTTTGATCTTCGTATGTGCCCCTGACAGTCATGTCACCCATGTTGTGCCCATTTGTATTCAAGTGTTTGGCTGCAGTGATGTGGTTTTTCTGTTGTTGTTGCTCTTTGTTTAATTATTTTTTTTTCTTTCTTCATTAAATGTTTTGTTCAGGTTGCCTGCTCCCCCTTGCCCTCCTGCAGAAAAACAGGCATTTTGTGGTGTTTGCTTTGCTTTGTTTCATTGTTTGAGGAGAAATTTCAGTGTTTCACCACCCCCTTTTTTGTGGCTGTTATTTAGAAGTGACACAAATGTGTTTAAAATGGAATTAATGCGGAGGGTGAGTCTTATATGAGGAGAGAAATGGGAGGTGCAAAGAGAACCTAGACAAATGCCAGTGGGAAAAGTTAATGAAACTAGGGAATTACGTGGAAATCAAGAGGATAAATTACAGCAACTTTCTATTGAACTCTGCATTACTGTTTATGATCAAGAAGAAGAGGTACAGACTGTTTTACCCCATTTCCATTAGATCTCTTAGGTAGCCATTGCTTTGCAAATATAGCATTGGACCTGACCTAATCACATAGTGGCAACACGAGGCAGGTTCGTGCTTGGAAGACAGCTGCATGCACGCAGCATCCTCCTGAGCTAAATGTCCCTCAGCTGAATGTCCCCTCACTTATCATTGAGCACAAAGAGAGGCCTCTGAGAACACTCCACACCTAGCTAGTTCATGTGACATTTAGCAGCCTGGGTCTCCACAATTTCAGGGATCTTTGGACCACGCTCCCCTACATGGTGCCCATCTGCCCTTGTGTCAGTGGGACGGTCAGACTCGCTGCAGGGAGGGAAACATGAGGATGGCATGCCAAAAGAGACAGGAGATTGCTCTCTTGCCTGATATATGTCAGTCTTCAGGGTAATTTTTAGCATTTCTCTGCAAACTGGACATTTTCGTGTAAGCACGTGTGCTGGAGTGTGCCACCTACTACTGATTTCACCCAGTACTTCCTCTTCCAAGCCCCTGTTTTTGATTGCTTGTGGCTCTTCTAAGAGGGCTGAAATTTTCCATGCTCTGTATCATCCTCAGGCTAGCTAATTTGGGGGAATGATAATGAACATATGGCAAAGAGACAAGAATGTTTAGATGAATAAGGTATGCATACCCACAGATAACATATACCCACATGAAAGATACAGGCAGATAATCAGGAGTGTTTAATTCAGTCAGTTTAGGAAGTTTTCACTGCCTCAGCTGGGAATTACCACTCCTTTGTGGAGGCAGGGAGCCTGCAAGCATGCATGTACCTCGTCCTGAAGGCAAACCAGGTCCCCTCACACCACCCCCTGCTCTGGCTGGAGGAGTGGCAGCTCCTTGAA
The DNA here is from genome assembly GCF_009819795.1 of Aythya fuligula. Classification (NCBI taxonomy): domain Eukaryota; kingdom Metazoa; phylum Chordata; class Aves; order Anseriformes; family Anatidae; genus Aythya; species Aythya fuligula. Next base: position 195,228,724 of record NC_045559.1, read on the forward strand.
CCTCTCTAATTTGGTTCCCTGCAATTGTGTGGTGGTAAAGTGAAGGGCTTGGCTCACTGCAGCGTGAGTATTGCACATTACAACCTCTACAGATGATAATGCTGAAGTGGAGCGAATCGGTATGTGTCTGATCTTGTGAAAAACTGATAGTCTTCATCATTTATCCTCTTGGCACACATTTCAGTGGTAGGTTAGAGCACATGAGGCGTTGAAAACCAGCGCTCCCTACAGAGAGTCTTTGCCCAGGTGCACCAGTGGGGGCTCTTTGCTGGTGTCTGCACAAACCAGGACCTTGTCCTGGTGTAAGCTGTGGTGACTGCAAGCCAAGAGTGCCACCCGTGGCCCGGTGGGGACCCGGGAGGAAACCGTAGCCCCATCGAAATCAGCTGGAGCTTCGGTGGAGCCAACATCCCTGTGCAGATGCAGAAGTTTCACAATAACCTCCTCTGTTGGGCTTTCAACACGTGCGTGCCATTTTCATGACAAATAAACAAAACCTCCGCGAGGCAGAGACCTCCACATACACCTCACGCCCGGAGAGCGCGTTAAAAGCTGATGGCGGTGCACGCGGCGAAATGCCGGCCAGCCAGCCTTGGCGGCCCTGGGGAAGTTTCTGAGGTGAAAAAAAACACACTTCGGCCCAACATGCAGCGACCAGACGTACAGGCGAGGGTTTATTATTTCTACAGGGTGCACGGGCATTCGGCACTCGCCGTGCTCAGGAGCAGAGGCAGCCCCTTCGGCTCGGCTTTGGGAAAAGGCGGCTCTGTGCGGGCCCTGGTACGAGGCAGACAGGAAACATGCCAGACTGCCTCGGCAGGAGGCTGCCTCCAACACGTGCAGGAGGGAACAAGGAACCGCTTAATGATTAATCACTGTCAACCTTTGTTCTCGTTAAAGGCTGGCTTGTCGGACAAGGCTGGTAATGAGGCTCTGTTCTGGGCCTGTTGCTATGTGGTTGTGCAAGGGCTGGAGCCGATCCCCGCTCCGTGCAAGGCGCAGCTCCCACTTTGCCCAATTTTAACGGGTTTGGGTGGAAAGGTTGTTGTAAGAGTGCCTGCTAGTGGCTATAGGGCTGTGCGGCTCCCCAGCAAGCAGCCTCCTCCTGCCTGGGGATTACGGCGAGACGGCAAATAAATCACCGACGGCTGGAAATCAGTTCACAGGGATCTCAGCAGTGAGCAGCTTGCTTGGCGGTGCTCAGAAGGCAAAAAGCTATAAAGGGTTTCTATGAAGAACTACATAAATAGCTATCTATCTGTAAAACTCCTTTGGTTTCTCATCAAAAGTGGGATCGACTCCGAGATAGCAGATCACCCATTTTTAGCTAGGAGTTTGTGCAATGTATCTGTTTTTGTTATTTTTACATATAAATTTCTTAAATATTATAGGTTTACATCTGATGGAAAATGCAGAAATGTTGCAGGAGTCAAAAAAAATAAAAAAAAGAAATAAAAAAAGAAAAATAGGAGGGAAAAGCTTTTGAAACATCCCTTGGTTTTGCCCTCTTGCAGTCCCGTGGGACTGTGCAGGCGAGCACAGCTCCTCGGCTGGCCTGCAGGTGACTGCAAGGGAGATCCAGGGGTAACGGTGGTGGATGATAGGATGATGGATGGGGGCTTAGCAGAGCAATGCCAGATTTCCTGCTCTACCGTGCCGTTTAGAAAATGGCACTCTCTGCGTGGCAGCATGCTGCACCCCAGGAAGACACCCGCGCTACCTTGAAGAGCTGGTGCAGGTAGCTCCTGGATGCAAATAGGAGCAAAGTCCTTCCTGGGCAAGCACAGCTGGTTGCACAGCAGGAATAGTGCTCTCAGACACATTTTGGGCCCAGTGGAGGGTTCGGTGCAACTTGGTGGCAGTTGTTTGGGGCAGCCCCACGTGGTGACCCACCTCCCTTTCGGTGAGTCAGAAAACCCTGCCCTTTTAAAAAGCGTGGCTGTCTGGCTGTCCCAGCAGCTGGCTGTGCTGAAGAACATCTCCCTCTGCAAGCTGGGTGCCTGCTGGAGGTGCCCCCCAGCCTTGTCACTTCACTGGAGCTGCAAAAACGAGGCACGGGCTCCCCACTGTCACGATCTTTTCCAGCGTCGCAGCATCTGGGGCGATAGGCCCACGATTCCTCTTTGAGCTCCACTGTTTGGAGGACTGACACAGCATGTGCTTCTTTTCCCTGGTTGGATGAAGGCACAAGTATTTCTGGCAGATAGCCTGGGCTTGTGAAATTGCCAGCGCTGGTGTCCGTGATTCCTCGTGCATGTGCCTTGAAAACATGGTTGGCCCTGAGTGTATTTGTCCTGAGAGCTCAGATGGTCCGAGGAGAAAAACACAGGAGATGGCCTCATGTGGCTGAGCCAGCTTCTTATAAACACTCCACAAAATTACTTAATGGAAATATTTTGCACTCCTCACCCAGCTGTATCTCTAGATATTGGACATAGAAAAACAGGTCTTGGGATCTTGCAATTTTCAGTTTTTTTCCAAATGCTATTTCCTCTAATTTTGGCTAACTGAGAGGCTCAAATACACGTATGACTGTGATTTTGCTAGAAACCGTAAAGCCCTCTCTGGCAGGGTATTAGATGAAATTCAACCTGTAACAATGCCTTCTGCGTGATTAACTCAAAAGGCTTTTTGGTCATTCTGTACAGCATCCTTAAAAAGCAGTTCACCAGTGCTTGGTTGTTCACACCCGCTCTGCCAGGCATCTCACTTAGGTGTGACTACAGGCATCTAAAATTAGGAGTGTCAGGGAATGTTCCTATCATCTAATTTGGGCTCCTAGCTTGGTTGTCTAAATTAGGCACCTAGAGCCTAATTATACAGCCTGGTCCCTCTCTGTAGTGAAGGGAGGGCTCTGGAAGGCATTTTGGGGGAATCTGATGGAAGTCAGAGAGCTCAGCTCAGAGGAGATGCACTTTGGTGCTGTTACGTGCCCGTATGGAAAAAGGATGAACGAGCCCGAGGTGCTCGGAGAGATACCGAACAAGCAATGAGGCAAGGCAGAATCAGGCTGGCTGCATTTCTGCCCGGTCTGTGTTATTTCCAGCCCCGATACGTAAACGAGATCCTCAGCTGTTGCAAATCGCCCCAACCTCGGGAGCTGCCTGGGGCTCTCGCAGCGTACCCTGGCGCGGGAAGCAGCCCTCTGCATTCCAGTCCCGAGTGGGAGTTATTCCTAAAAATAAGAAAACGCTCTTGCTTTTTTTTTTTTTTCTCAGTAGAGCTGAAAGAGCTCTTACTCTGCAGGCAGCCTGCCACGGCCCTGCCGCTGTTTGGTTTCCCTGTCTGAGGCCAGGACATGGTACCTGGGGTCGAGACGTCCATGGAAAGCCCAGCACTTTGCAGAAGGGTGTCTGTGTGTGCACGAGATGCAGCAGAAAAGAGATGGCTCAGAGATTTATTTTTTTTTTTTTCTGTGTAAGCGTGGTACTGCTCTGAGCTCGGCCCTGGGAGCCGCTGGAGAAGCTGAATTTTGGGCTGTGGGAAGGAGGATGCCAGCAGAAGCAGGGGAGGTGCACACCAGGGGCTCACAGAGGAACAAAAGGCAAAGGACGGGTCACTGGGTGGACACAAATTCACCCAGCTCCTCCCCTGGGAAGTGCTGGGGAAGCAGCTCTTGGTGAGGCACACAGCAGTCAGTGAGTGGGCTTCGGTGAATAATTCGGAGCCTGTCGCTTTCTTTTCTTTTAATTCCTCGTTTCTTGAATCCAGAAGGGAAAGGAAAGGAAAGGAAAGGAAAGGAAAGGAAAGGAAAGGAAAGGAAAGGAAAGGAAAGGAAAGGAAAGGAAAGGAAAGGAAAGGAAAGGAAAGGAAAGGAAAGGAAAGGAAAGGAAAGGAAAGGAAAGGAAAGGAAAGGAAAGGAAAGGGATAAATGTTTGTATAAATACAAGTCAGCTGCATCAGGGAAAGTGAGAAGCAAACCCAGTTTTCAATGTTTTGATTTACTGCTAATTTAAACATTTGAGCAAAATGTTCTTTGTGATGCTTGCAGACAAACCCCCAGTTGTGCTACCAGCTCTGCAGTGCTTTCACTGCCCCTGCTGCTCTTCCTGCTTCTCCTTGCTCCTGTACCTCGCAGTAACACCAGGGAGGGCTCTGCCTTGGCACCCCGAGCACTGCTGTGGCTGTACCCCAGCACCAGGGACGTGGGGGCAACCTCAGAGGCATGGAGCTGTAGCAGAGCAGGCTATGGTGTGGGATGGCATGGTTTGGTGAGAGCAGGGTAGCTGCAACCCCAATCTGCTTTTCCCTTGCATGGAGGGTAGCATGCTTTGTCCAGGCACAGGGGCAGAGTGCCATGTCACTGGTGGCATGTCAGGGATGCCTTCAGGTCCGTGGGGATGTGAGTGAGGGGCAGAGCAAGGTGTGGGAAGGGGGATGCTGGCACACAGCTAGCCCCCGGAGCTGTTCTGCCCTCTCCTGCCTCATCACTGCTACAGAAGAGCAGACGAGGATCACACCACAGCCTCACAGGCTCACGCTGACATTTCACAAACAGCAGAGAAAGGACTGAATGCAAAAAAAACAAACTGGCTCCAAGTTCTCGATTTATACTGTTTTCTCAGGGCCCTTTTGCCAAGCAGCCAGAGCTTTGCGCCAGTTGCTGTTAGAGAAAAGCTTTCTTTTATAGGTAGTGTGAATGGACACTGCCCAGTTTATCTGAAAACAAAGTCCCTTCCCACAGCTCACATGAGCTGGCAGGGGATGAGGGAGAGAGAGAAGGTTGGGCTCTGTTGCTGATTTTTTTTTTAGGCTGGACTACGAAGGCGCATTTGGTGGAGCCTGCATTATCTGTGCGAAAGCACAGCAGATGAAACCTATTAATGGATGTAACATGTGGCCGGGTTCAAGCTAGAGTGTCATTTGAATATAGGAGTCAAAGCCAATTTATTGTAACATATTTTTCTTTTCAAAATATTTTAAGAAAGACAAAAAAGTTTGCGCAACAACTTGGCAAGCAGGTCTGTTGAGAGGAGGTATTTTCTATCTTGCAGCTAACATAAGGGCTGAAAAATGTGGCAATGCCGAGCAGTCCTGGATTCCTTCTGGAACTGAAGGAAAGTGTGCGGGATATAATTGTGTAAGAGCCCAATAAATTTTCGAGGGTGGGTTTGTAACACTGCCTTGGGGGCTGCAGGTGGCTCCAGCAGAAAGTCATGGTTTTTATTTCGTTAAGAGACGTCGAATACTTTTATCTAGCTAGCTATGCACTCGTGCGGCCCCATCTAAAAGCCACGGAATTATTTTAAGATAGAAATAACCATAACAATCGCTGTGTTTCTTCCATGCCAGATGGTATAAAGATAAGTTGGATTAGTTTGCAGTGTGCATGTTACTGTGTGTGAGGGGGTGCGTCTGTGTGCTGAAGGCACTGAGCAAAAACTAAGGCACAGAAATGAGCTTCCCAAGGGTTTTCAGAGCGATCTGCATCGGTGCCCCGTGGTCTTTAGGGTATGGGTAGGCTGCCCGGCCAGTCCTAATTTCCTTGGGTGCCTTGGGAGGCAATGGCCTTGGAGCAGAGCTTCCCCAAGGTAGTGCCCAGATGCTGGGACCGCTCCTTGAAACTGAGCTGGGGCCTTCCAGGCAGCACCAAACTGCAGTTTTCTTCGATTCCTGAGCTCTGGGACAATTGTACTGCTGGCTGGTAGGTTGGACAGGATCCAGCAGTCGGGTTCCTACAGGGAATTGCACCAAAGCAGCCAGAAAAACAATGTTTCTCTAAACTGTCGTGATCTCCCCAATCTCTGCTATTTTCTGTGCAGCTGGGCAGCTAAGAAATATCTGACTGCTGAGTGACAGCCAACACAGGCTGAATGTTTTTATGGGCTAACACATTCTTGTGTGCGGACTGAGAAAGCTCTTTCCCACATGCGGTGAAGGTCCAAGTACCAAACCCTGGTGGAGCAAGTAGACAGAAAACATATTGTGCCAAGAGAAACCACGGGTGAAAGAAAATGAACAGCATATTGTCATCCCAGGTCTGTTTGGATCCAGGATGTTCATGGTCTGGAGTTCCCAAGTACCTTCCCCATTGCCTCCTGTGATAACTTTTTGCCATCCCTTCCTCATGAAGCTGCCCATGGGGAGGAGGAAGCAGATCTAGGTCCATAGCAAAGACTGGGGAGACCCTAATACCTTCTTTAAAGACTCGTCCAGTTACACATTTGTTTTACCAAGGAAGCTGGCAAGCTCTAAGCCCATTTATTGAACCCTGTGCTAATGGGATACAATTAGCAATCTCTCAGTGATTGCTCTCATGAGGGAGGTGAAGGGACAAATGGAAACAGCACCACTCGCCACACCGCAAAGTCACAGCTTGTGACTCCTGTGTTTTCTAACAATAGATGTCACTTCCAGCAACGAGGCTCTTCCAGCAACGAGGCTCTAAACAATCCTTGCTGCTGCTCACCAGATGGTAGGAGCCAGCAGATGCAGAGTTTGTTCCCTTGTGGTCAAACAGCCTGCCATGCGGCCCAGTGGAAGTTTCCGGAAAGGTCCCCAGGACGGCTCAGTTACTTCTGTTAGCGTTTCCCAAGCTCCTGGTACAACGCTGAGGTTTGCCACTGGAACCACCTGGCAAGTTTTCAAAGTCTTCCACGAGCGATAAAGTTACCCCATCACTTTCTTATTTTGTCGAAGCCTTTGTGTCGGTCACTTGTCCTGAGCGTCTGTGGGCTGTGTCCTGTACTTGAGCAAATTGCATAAAAAGGTTTATTTCCTTTTCTTGATGCTTGTTATTATTTTCATCCTTCACAAGCCATTTCTTCTGTTTCAGGATCAACACTCTGTGGTAGGCCAGGGATCTGGCCCCACTCCAAGCTCCAGTTCTTGCTCAAATCCAAACACTGGAAGTGGTTACATGAACTCATCCCAGCAATCAATGTTGAATCAGCAACTGATGGAAAAGAAACAGGCTCTGCAACGGCAAATGATGGAGCAAAAACAACTCCTTCTACAGCAGCAGATGTTGGCAGAAGCTGTAAGTTTTCCAATCCCTTATTTTATAGGGAAAAAAAAAAAAAAAGATTTTCATGATTTTCATGGAAACAATAGAAAAGAAAGCTAAGACAGGGAGAAGAAAGCCCACAAGACTTTGAGGTCATTTTGGCAAAGCCTAGACCTTTTAGAGTGTGCCTCATATTTTTCAGCACTTTGCTAAGCCCTTTTGAAACCTACTTGGGTTTATGTGAAACAACTCAAGTATCTGAGCTACTGTTGCTTCATTATAAGAACAGTATAAGCATATGCTAAATTCAAGGTGTATGAATATTTTCAGTTGTTTCTCAAGTAAGGTAAGCTAAGATGCACTGTGACACTGCTTTGACCACAGAAGAAAGCTGACTTACAGGCCCTGCAACCTAGGCAGCATGGTATGAAGTGCTTGTGTGTAAACAAAGATTGGGTACACTGATTTTAGTGTTCAAGACAAAATTATGTGCTTGGCTGGGATCGTCCATGAGTCTTCCTTTCTCCATTTCTCTTTATGCATTTCCAGATATTTGTAACCAGTTCTTCTCTGTCCCTCGGTATCTGAGAGAGCAATTGGGAGTTCCTAGTCATTTTCTGAGGCATGATCTTGTTGGGAAAGATAAATGCTATAACTCACTAGTTTTGTTCCACGAAAATAGCACTGCTATTGATATCACACAAACTGAGTCCGCTGAAGGTGCTTCATGACCCATCAGCAGTGCAGTGGGACCATCTGCCCAAAACAGTATCACATGCGCTGTGCACACTCATCTTCACCATTCCTCCATAGTTCTGCTTGCCAAAGCATGGAGAAGAAAAGTCCTAGAGGAGCAGAGCCTCTCACGTCCTTTGGGCAAGCAGAAAGTAACACTTGTGACCTGCTGCAGCTAGGGAAGGGCTGCAGGGAGGATGCTGGAGAAGGATGGAGGTGACACTGCCACCTACTTTGCGTCCCCCAGGCTGCAGTGGCAGCAGACCCCCAGGTTATGGCTTATGCAGGACAGCCTACAGGGTAGACCCTATCATGCTGGCCTGGTATTTTGAATCCAAACTTTCTTTTCTCTATAAAAACATAAGTTCAGAAATACTGGCATACTTAGTGAATGATGTTGAATAATTAAAGAACACAGAAATGGAAAAACATCCATGGTTTTATGTGGATGTTTTCAAAGCAGAAATGATTCAGATTTTATAGATAATATCTCGTTGTTTACAAATGTATTTCCATTCCAAAAATACAATTTAAAAAGCTCGAGTTTGAAGTTAAGGACTTTATTTGCCCTATAAAGGAAATATTTGTTGGCTTTTTAATTTATGCAGAAAAGAACTGAAGTGTCAAGTCACCTCTGTGCTGCGGTTTTCTGCAGAATTTTTGTCAGAATGAAAAAGTAATTGCTCATATAGCTATTTTAAAAAATAAGTAAAAGCTAAAAAGAAATTAAAATAGCTCTACAGAATGAGATTTTTAGATCAGTTTGCATCTGCTTTTGTGTTGTGGACATAGAAATACACACAAAGCCAAGCTGTAGTTTTTGCAGGTATCACAGGGATTTCCTGGAAGTTAACCTGCCTTTCTTCTTTGCAAGGGTTTGGGCTGGCTGCTATGTTGAAACAAGCCCTATAAATCTTAATCAGGCCACTCACTCCCAGAATGTGTTAGGGAAATGCCTAAGTACCACAAGAAAGGCTCTTCCCTCTGCTTTTTTAAGAGCCCCTGGCAAAAGAAAAAAAAAATAAATCACAAGAGAGGCCACTTGTGTGCTGTTTCGGGCACCTGGATGACTCTGATCGGCTTCAGACACTTGCCAGGCTCTTCCACATGGATGGGCTGGTTTGATGTTCAGGCAACTCCAAGTTCCCTGAGGCAAATACAGGCACGGGTTGCACCTGCTGGTGGTTCACTGGATGCCCTCGGCCTCTGCCCATGTGGAAATGTCATTTCCCTTCCTGCCCAGGCTGGGGTGCACCTGGGGGAGAGCCTTTGAGATGGCTTCCTCAACAACTTCTTCAGCCCTCCAAGCACAAAGCACAGGCCCAGTGGGCTGCAGAGAAGTGGGTGAAGCGTGACCAGTAAGCATGACACCAGGAGGCACATACACACCAGCAATGTGACAAATTCGTGACTGAGGTGGTCAGAGTCACGTTTTCCTGCCATGGTGCCTCATATTGCAAAATCATAATCCCAGAATCCCAGATTAATTCAGGTGGGAAGGGACCTCTGGGTCCATCTGGTCCAACCCCTGCTCAAGCAGGGACACCCAGAGCAGGCCGCCTGGGGCCACGGCAAGGAGATTTTGAGGGAGGGAGACCCCACAGCCTCTGGGCAGCCTGTGCCAGGGCTCCATCACCCACCCAGCACAGAAGTGGTGCCTGGTGGTCAGAGGGAGCCTCCTGTGTGCCAGTTTGTGTCCATTGCCTCTTGCCCTGGCACTGGGCACCACTGACAAGAGCCTGGCCCCATCCTCTGTGTTCCCTCCCTTCAGGTGTTCACAGACACTGATGAGATCCCCCTGAGCCTCCTCTTCTCCAGGCTGAGCAGCCCCATCTCTCTCAGCCTCTTCTCACAGAAGTGCTCCAGTGCCTTTATCATCTTGGTGGCCCTAAATCCCTGTCCCTGTTGTACTGGGGAGCCCAGAGCTACTCTGGGTGCCGCCTCACCAAGAAGTCCTTGGGCAGTAACACTGCAGACACCAAGTCACAGCGTCAGGGTCCAGGAACAGGAACGGCTTCACCTCATGCTGCTGACTCCAGTGCCCACACTTAATCACAGAACGGTTTGAGTTGGAAGGGATCATGGCTTGGGTTTCTATCTTTTCTTCACTGGACATGTGCTGCTGCAGGCCCAAAACTAAAAATGTCCCCTACTACTTGGCCTTTTCAGCTTTCTTTTCGCACTGCCCTTTCCCCAGTGTTTGTACTCCTGGTGTAAGAGGTAAGACAGTGCTGTGTACATGTATAGGGAAGCACAGGGCAGTGGTGAGTGGTATGAACAACAACCATCCCAGCACAGTCCTTGCCAAACCCTGGCCATGTCTCCTGCCAGCATCCCTGGTGAGGAAAGATATGAGGGATGACAAAGGAATGGGTTTTGTTGATTTTTGTGGCAGCTCCTCCAATGTAGGAAGAAGAAAAAGAGGGAGGGATGGGACAAAGCATGTTTAATGGCAAGCTGAAATCCCTGAAATCCTCTTTGCCAGCTGTGCACATCAGCTGGTCAGCCTGGGTGGAATGGGCTGGTGAATATTGACGCAGCCAAGGGGCAGATGTGGTCCTTGCAGGTCTGGTCCTCTCACTCTCCAGCTGCATCCCGGCTGCGTGTTTGGGTTGGACCTGGGTGTTTGCTCTGCCTCTGTGCTCTCTGTTTTTCTCTGTAAGCAAACCCAGCTGCACAGGCGGGGAGGGAGCCATGGGGAACCATCATCCCCTCTGTCTGATAAGTAAGGGGAGCAGGATGGTGCGGATGCGAGATGTGAGACTTTGTACTGCTGTGCAGACATGGCCGATGTTCTCAGAGGCTGAGCAGCTCTCAGAGATTTTAAAGAAAGCTAGAACAGGCTCAAACACAAGACAATCAGCAGAAAGATTTCCATACAGGCTTCAGTGTGTGACGGCACAGGTTTGCAGATGCCACTGAAATCCTCTCCCGTGGACCAGAGAGGATAAAGGGAAGAAACACTTCAGCTTGTACATACTGAGAAAAGAAAGAGGCAGGTAAAACACAGAGCCGGGAAAAAAATAAAGAAAAGCAAATGAATCTATTTCTACTTTCATCCTCTAGGAGAAAATCACTCCACAAGATCAGCTGAACAGACACTTGACGCGACCGCCACCGGATTATAAAGACCAAAGAAGGAACGTGGTCAATATGCAACAAGCAAACCAATATCCTGGTAAGTGCCCATCTGCTAAATGAAACTCTTTCCTTCCTTCCAGTTGCAGGACCATCCAGAAAAGCTGAGCATGTGCTGATAACAGGGGGTTGATTTTCTAGGTATCAGTGCAGTGAGTGCTGGCTGCTGCTCCCATGCTGTTTGCCTTACTGCCCCCACCACTGAGATGGATGGGCTGGAGAAGCAGCTGGTGGGTCATCAGGGCTGACACTGCACCTCTCAGGCACAGGGAAGGAGAGGGTGGTGCTCATCCCTTTAGCACTGCCTGGGGCTGATGTGCACCCAGACACTTGATATAGAGGTGTCTTTGTGAATGTGCAGCCTCGCTCCATCCAGATGTTTCACGTACATGGTACATCTTGCTTCAGAGAGTAAGATGAGGAACATGCCTCCCTTCAAATGGTAGATCACGTACAGCACGAGGACCCCTATATTGATGTTTAAGTATTTTCTGTGTCACCACCATAGGCAACCAGTGACCATCTGAACTTTTGATTCATTTTTTTTAATATGCCATGATGTGGCCTCAGTGCTGCTCTACAAGCAGCATTTCAACAGGCCAGTCAACCAGTAGGGTGAAAGCCCCTGCTTTCAGCCACAACTGCCCAGGGCAGAAAACTCCTAGCAACTCAGGACAGGGCTTTAGTTTCACCTCCTCAGCTCCTTGGAGAGCCTACTTGGACAGGACTGCATGCTTGGCTTTTCATGCTGCTCACCTTGCTGGTTAGCTGCAGGCTGCTCAGAGTGCGAAGGAAGAGTAAGGAAAAATTTCTGGAAAAAGAGAGAGGGTCTTGGGAATGCAGCAGATGGGATCAGAGGATGTTCTTTATCCTGCAAAGTGTCTGGGCATTTAAATATAAAGGGATCCTTTGCCTTCTAGTGTTGTTTGTATACAACACACTGAGGGAAAAAAAGAGGTTTTGGTTTGTTTGTTTTTCTGTAACTGTTGGCTGTGCAAATTCTGCAGGGATCTGAGCAATTCCTTCCTACCTGTCCTTTGTAGCAGAATGTTTTCACCTTGTTTTGTTTTCAGTGGGTTCCCAACTGCAGCTGGCTCCCATGCCACCCCTGCCAAAGCTGCTGGCTACGGCACCAACAGCCCGTGTATATGTGGAAGGGCTGGGCTGCTCAGGCCACATTCAGTGACTGCTGTCTGCACATCCCAGCAGTGACAAGCTTGCTGCAGTCTGGAAAGAGTTGCTTTCTGATGGGTCTGGGTGTTTCCCATCTCAGTAAACTTGCACAAGCATCACTGATGCCAGGGTAACAACCCACGGTGAGGACAATGCCACAGGGGACAGCGAGCCCCATTTGCTGGCTTCATACCTCCAGTGCTATTAAACCAAATGCCTTGACAACACTGGCAGTTTGCTGGGGAATCCTGTGATTTGACGTGTTGTTTAAAAGCTCATTCCTGGAATCGGATGATTAACTGAGATTCTTGGCTTTTGCTTAAAAAACAATACAGAGAGAAAATGGAAATGACTGCAGCCACATCTGTTAAAGGCTCCAACATAAGTAGATCTCCATTGTTATGTTGCTCTCCTTCTTCTAAATCTGATGGACTCTTTGCCAGCCTCATGGTATTTGGAGTCACATCTCTTGGGTTTGTGACATGTGGGATTGGCAGTTCTTGCCCATTCAAATCGCAACTCCCCACTGAGTATGCCCAGGCAGGAGAGCAGCTTTTTGGGCGAGCCTGGGAGAAAGGGCTGTGCTGGGAGCTCGCAGCAGAGCTACCAGACAGAGTGATTAGGAAACTCTTGCATAAGGGAGAAACAGCAGGGAATCTGTTCCCTTTTTCTGGGAATAGCTTTGCTCAGGTCGGGGAAGAAGAAAAACAAAGTTAACTAAAATACCGGAGGGGCCTGGAGACACATGGTTAAGCATTTTAGTCCTCTATGCTTTTCCCTGTAGTGCCAGGTGACAGCAATAACCCCCCGTGATGCTAGCAGGTGGATCGGACAGTGAAGGAGTTTTGCAGAATCGCCACAGCCCGGGGTGTCCAGCTGCTGTACACAGCACTGCTGGGGAAGAAACGTCTTCCCATCTGGAAGAAATCAGGATGGAAAGTATTTGTGTTAAAAATAAAAAGGATAAAAATAGGAATACAAAGAAAGAGGAAACTTCGTCTTTTGCACAACATGTACAACCCGTGTCCCAGCCACTCGTGCCCTTTAAAGTGCGTGGCATTTGCACCAGGAGTGCGATGCCAGCTCCTGGGGCTGCCCCATGGCTGGGAGAGGCACCCCGAGAGGGCTTCATCCCAGTGGCAAGTGAAGTGACCCCTCAGACGTGTTGCAGCTGTTTCAGTTCAGCTGTGGGGAGAGGACTGGATCTCCCCAGACCCTGTTCCAGATCTTTGGGAACACCACTGGTTTCTGTGCCACTCCTCCACCTCACTACCAGCCTGAGGCAGCAAAGGATGAGGGCACCGATCCCTATCACCCCTACAAAGAAGCGTGACAGCATTTCAAAGAAACAGAGCAATGTACAACCAACTAACAAAGCCAAAGATGAGGCTAATTGTGAGGTTAGCTGCTTAGCACTGATTTTCTCCATTTCCAGAGCTCAGTTCAGTCATCAGGTAGGTCCCCAGCAGCAGCCTAGGACCCAGGGGAGAATCCAATGGTGGGTTCCTCAGGGCAAATCCTGTCCCAGGGGCTGAGCAGCTCTGGGGTTGTATTTGGATTTTAGATCAGCAGGGACAATCTCAGTAGGTTATTTATAAATAAGTAGCTCCTGCTTGGAGCCAGCTTCTGAGCCTGCCTTCAGGTGAGCCTGCCTAAGGTGAGCTTCTCAGTTTAGGTAGCTATGTTTATATTGACTTGGATTAAGTAACTGTGGTTGTGAAGTCACACTCAGTGTTAATATTGAATTGGGAGCAAATTATTTTCAAGTAGTTAAAGAAACAAGGAACCTTTTGCTTCTATTACTAAACAGAAATAGCATACGTATAAAAATAATGCAAAAACGGCAGAAATATATGATAATTTTTTCTTCAGTTCCAGTCTGAGGGAACTGAACATCATTATGGTGAAATTTCAACAGGAACAGTATATTAAACAGCTGTTACTAAACATAGACTTTTTAAATATGCATGTACATGATTTGTGTTCAAGAGTTTTGAAAGAGCTGGCTGAGAGGTTCTCCAAATTCTTAATGTCACTTTCTATTTAGTCTTGAAACTCCAACGAAGAAAGCTAAAGCCACAACAAAAATTAAAAGAGTAAGTAGGTAATTGATACTGTAATGACCTAATGCAGAGCTCAGCAAAAATACTGGGGAGCTAATATAGCCTATATAATAAAGGATTTAGGAAGGGAATATAATTGATGTCAGGCCTTGTGGATTTATGTAAAAGACATCTTTTCAAAGTAGCATGTTTTTTTGTTTTTTGTTTTTTTTTTAATGAAGGCAAAACTTTGGATGATGAAGGTAATAGTTGTTTGGGTAGTGTGCTTTAAGCATCTGACTTGGTACTGTGTATTTTGATTAAAACAAAAACAAAAACAAAAACAAAAACAAAAAGAATGATACAAAATTAACATGGCACATAAGGAAATGGCTGGTAGGTCTCCAAATATCACTGCAAACAGGCTGTGTGATTACAGCCAAAAGGGCAGTCTGAGGTCATGCTGAACAAGAAAAAATGAGCTTACTTTACATCCATGTTGGAGTTGTGCAAGAGCCATTAAATACTGTGGGTAGCTGTGATGTACAGCCTTGAAATCAAATGCTGAAAACTGGCAAGTTCTGAAAAGAGCTAAGAATGAGTGAAGGACTGAGAAACATGCCACACATTGAGACTGATGTATCTGGAGAATGCTGCAGACAGCCACAGTCTTTAAGCACCTGCACAGTAAGAAGGGTTTGGTGATGGACTGAGTGATAAAAATAATCAAACAGACTAATAGGTAATTAGATTGGATGATGAAGTTGAAGTTAGTCAAATTCAGCCTGGGTTTGTGGTATAAGGAGAACTAAGGCAGTGTCCCACAAAATTGCAACTATCTGCTGTATAGAAAATAGCAAAGCTCCAGCTCTGTATGTAGTTAAACCTCCTCCGTCCCTCCTCTGGAAGAGGCTCGTGGAATTACTGAAATGTGAAGACAACTTGGTGGCAAGCCCCATTTGTCAGCTTTTCCCACACTTTGGGAACCAGCTCAGCATTTAGCTCATACAGCACCACGTAGCAAAGAATTCCTCAGCTGACCCACATGTTGTGTGAAGAATTATCTCCTTTTGTTTGCCTTGAATTTGACTTCTAGCAGCACTTCTTGTAGGATTTTGTGGTCAAGAAGGCCAGTGGCATCCTGGCTTGTACTAGGAATAGTGTAGCCAGCAGGACAAGGATGTGATTGTCCCCCTGTATTCTGCTCTGGTGAGGCCACACCTTGAGTACTGTGTTCAGTTTTGGGCCCCTCACTACAAGAAGGACATTGAGGCCCTGGAGCGTGTCCACAGCAGGGCTACGAAGCTGGTGAAGGGCCTGGAGCACAAGTCTTGTGAGGAGAGGCTGAGGGAACTGGGAGGGTTTGGTCTGGGGAAGAGAGGGCTCAGGGCAGACCTCATTGCTCTCTACAGGTACCTGAAAGGAAGCTGTGGGGAGCTGGCGGTCAGCCTCTTCTCACAGGTAACCAGTGATAGGACTAGAGGGAATGGCCTCAAGTTGAGCCAGGGGAGGTTCAGGTTGGAAATGAGGAGACATTTCTGCTCAGAAAGAGCAGTCAGGCATTCGATCGGGTTGCGCAGGGAGGTGGTGGAGTCACCGTCCCTGGGGGTGTTCAAGGAAAGGTTTTAGGTGGTGCTTGGGGACATGGTTCAGTGGGTGACATTGGTGGTAGGAGGATGGTTGGACCAGATGATTTTGAAGATCTCTTCCAACCTTAATGATTCTGTGATTCTAAAGGAATTTAAGCTGTGAAGCAGGTGGTCGTATGGAGAGGGGGATTCTCCAAAGTGACATCTAGATCCAGATCTACATCTACATCTAGAAAATGTTTGGTCTTCTTCAACCAGACCGTGAGGCCTGGGATTAATTCAGACCCTTGAAGTGCATAAGCAATCTGCCAAGATTGCACAAATGACTTACTGTAGCCTTAAAACAGATACTACATAGCTGCACATTTGCCACAGAAGTGAGCTTGTGTTGCGGTTTGGTGGCTGAAGAGAAAGGAAACCTCTCTTCTTGTGTTTTGCTGGTAGAGGAAGATCCTCCACTGGGCAGCACTGGCCACAAAACATAGATAAGTGGTACTGCTGACTCATAGTTCCAGCTTGCTGATGCACAAAATATGATGTTTATGTGCAGAAAATGCTTCAGAGCAAGGTATCTTGTTCAAGACATTCTGAATTTTTAACCTGTAGGGATTTGAATGACACCATGCATCAATGCACTGTTTGTTTTAACACTTGTGTTTTCGTCTTTCCAGGTGGCTCACCAGCTGTGAGCATGAGCTCCAGCATGTCCTTATCAAACCCAATTTCAACACATAGCATCATGCCCCAGAACTCCAGCCTCCTGTCCACCCCTGCTGGGACCCGGATGCCTTCTGTCCCTGCCGCTCGGAGTATGGGCTGCTACGGGAACCTTCCCTGCAACCAACCGAGCGCATACAACGTGACTTCAGGAATGAACCAAATGCAGCCACACAGAAACCAAAATCAAGTCCTGCCCAGTCAGAACAACCCCCTGATGTCTCGACAGCAAACCATGACGCAGGGGAACAACGTAGCTACTTTTGGGACTGGGTCGGTGGTCAACTCGCAGCAAGCGAGACCCAGTTTGAACCACGGAGCCACGGGTATCCCCGTGCAGAGACCGGCCAATGTGATGATCACAGCTACCGCCACTGCTCAGAACTGGGCCCCGCAAGAAGCTGCTGTGAAGCAGCAGGACACGCTGAAACCCGCAGGGGTCCGTTTCCCCACGGGCACTCCGTACCCCAACCAGTCTTTGCAACGCAACATGGGCAACCCCCATTTTCCTCAGCGTGCGTTGGCACCTCCTAATCAGTTAACAGCAGGAGTCCAAATGAGGCCTCCCCTAAACCAAATGCACCAGACTCTAAATGGACAATCAGCTGGTTCACTACGAGGCCTAAGCATAAGACCTAACCAGCTCAGAGGACAGACTGTGCCTACCCTGAATCAGCCAGGAACAAGCATGACACCACCATCATCTCTGCCGTCTACCAGTTTCACGTCTACCAACCAAAACTCTCGGGCTTACCAAGGAGGCGACCACGGTAATGACCTAGCGTTTGACTTTCTGAACCAGCAGGGTGACAGTATAGGGCCTGCGCTCAACAGTGACTCAGACTTTATAGATTCTTTACTGAAAACGGAACCTGGTAACGATGACTGGATGAAAGACATCAACCTTGATGAAATTTTGGGGAACCACTCGTAAGTGACAGTACTGAGGGTGAAACCGATGAAGAAGCAGTAAGGACATTAGCTTTTTCTTTAGATGCCAACAATCTGCTTTATTAATTTACACTCCAGTAACTGGGCTGTCCTTTAAAATACCACATAGGGCGATTGCCCTGGTTGAAGAGTTGCTCAAGAAACAACACTGATGTCTCCCCCGATCAAATGATAATGTAAGTGATATTCACGCCTGCCACAAAGGAGTGAGAACACGTGAAGGGTCTGTTCCCCATGCTGGTGCCCAGTGCATGGTAAACACATCAGCTCATCTCGTGGGTGCTGTGTGGCAAAATGTGTTTAACTTCCTGCAAATGCAAGCCCCAGACAGTGGTATGGGCTGTGAGACATCATTTTTGTGGGTGCAAGTAACAGCCCAAGTGGTCCAGAGCTCTTCAGTCACTGTCTTCACAGCCCTTAACTGCCCTGGGACTCCTCAGCCCTGACAGGATCAGGCCCCGTGTAAATCTCATTGTGTTGCAAAAAACTGTTTACTTCTACGTAATACAAACCCACATTTGTGTTTCCAATTTTTTTGTTTTAAACCCTCTGTGTTTTGTACCACATGAAATGGTAAGTGGTCCTGTCCAAGGAGAGAAGGAAGCCGATCGTGTGACAGACATCAGGGCGTAACTCGGTGTGCTCTAGTTTTTGTTGTCTGCCTTTCTCCAGCACTTGCAGCCGGTACCAGAGGAGGCTGCCCTCCTGTCAGCAGCACAACCACGTGTGGCATTGAGGGAAAAATGAGAAGAACGATGCCAAAGCTCAGAAGCCTTGCTTTGCCACCTTGCCCTACCCCAGGAATACTAGTGACTTAATGGACAAATTAAACGAGAAAGGTGCTTGTGATTTGACCCTCAGAGGCTACTTTCCCGGTCCAGCTTAGAGGAGGGCAAATACACACTGCTAAGCCACAGCAGCTATCCTCATTTTCATCTTAACCCATGGCATGTGTCAGGTAGCTCAGCCCAGTCCTCTTCTATTAGAAAGGCTCATCCCTGCAGAAATGCCAGTCCTGCTGTCTGGGGAGAGGCTCACATCTTGATTGCACAGCATTTTGGCTTCATCCCACTTTCTGTAGCTCTCCTTTTTTACATGGGGGGAGTTGAAAAGGGTCCACCAGTGGCCCAGGTCACCACAGTCTCCTTGAGCACAGCATGCGTATGACACCCCTCACACACGTGCGACACATCAGCTGTAACCACCGGGGTTACTTGTGGTATCCACTCAGCCTCATCCATGCTTGTAAATGAAACTGTTTGGGTGATATATTTCTGTCAGTCATCTGTTCTGGATTTTGGGATGGCCCAGTTAGCGTTGCGTTGAGCGATTTCTATGCGTTAGGGAGTTAACCTGGGCCATGGAGATTTTGCAGCCACTTTGCCTTGGAAGCTAACAGAGCAGAGTAGTAAGGATATGGGTTGTTACACACCACTTGACCTCACTGCTAGACAATATTCCTGACTGTGTTAGATTTTCTTCTACAGGCTTGTTAGCAAGGACATCAGAAGGAGGTCCTATGTCACTATAATACAGCTCCACCGTGAGTCTGACAGGAGAATTCATAGATGGGAACAGATCTTGCAATCCAAATGAAAATGCAGTTCTTTAAAATGATGTGGTGAGACGTGTTTCACAGCCTCCTCTGGATTAGCTAAAACTAGATGTGGCAAAGGAAGACAATGCCTACGTTTACATGCCGCAGCGCCAAGAGGCAGCGCTCTGCCCCATGCAAGTGCTTTATTCGTCCTTGTTAGTGGCAGAGGGATGAGAAGACTATCTGACAGTAGCCTCTGCACTTAACTGACCTAGTTCTCAAGAGAGGTTTTAATAAGGCTTTTCTAGTCATTTTGCTTTGCCATTTCACGTGGGCACAATTTTTTTGTGATGCTTCAAGAAGCACAGTCACACGCACAAGCGCCAGCACCTCTGGGAAAGGTGTAACATGGGCATTTAGTTAGACTTACCGGTTGAGGTGGGCTGGTCCGTGATGCTGCTCATTCCCAGACATGTTGTTCACAAGAAGGATGAGAAACCATGCTGAAGAGTCCCTTCTGCCCCAGCTAGTGATGGTTGCACAACCCTGCATTGCACAATGGCTCAGCTGCCCAGAAAGCTGCCTTTTCTCCCCAGTTTTCACTGGAGCGTGTGCAGCCCCTTTGATATGCCAGTACAAATTTTTCCAACTCTTCAAGCAGCTTTTCAGCTCAGGCCACTGGCGACCCACGTCAGTTTGGGATGATACAGATGCAGTCTAACAAATGTGTCCTCTATAAATTTGTGCAAAACTAGGCTTGAAATAATAGCTACAGGAGTTTAACGTGGAAGGAAGATCAGCTCATCTGTCTTGTGCACAGGCACACCACCCCATGAGCTGTGACTGCCGAATTTCTCGTACGAACAGACAACTGCAATGCTACTAAGGCTGAGGCTGAGTTATTCTCATCATGAGCACTGAGCACGGTAGGCTGGTAATGTCAGCTACTCTCACATGCCATCGAGAAAACCACCACTGGTTTCTCTACTAAGACCAGATTGTTTTCCAGATCCTCAAATTATGTAAAATAAATTGTTCAGACGAGGTCCCAAGCCTTCAAGCTGTTGTCCAGTGCTGGATTCAATGCTGAGCTTTGTCCTGTTGGCCTTACCCTACAGTGGAGAAGGCACTGGGCTGTCAGGGCCATGCCCAGGATCACAATGTCATTCTGTCTTATTAAACTTAACAAGGTAGAGGCCATTTGCAGTCCTATAAAGATGCCTGATACATTTCAAACGTGAGCTTTTGAAAGACACTTGGAACCAAAACTTGAATCCGGTATCATTTCTTCAGAACACCCATGTCTGAACAGAGTTAGCGTCCTTGTTTCTCTTTCTTTGCAATGGCTAAGTGCACTACCCTTATAGTCTATTTTTCATCATCAGCCGGGCACTCTTCGCAGTATTGGGTTGTAAATATAAAGAATTATTTGTTTTGTAAACTTTTGTAAAAAAAAAAAACAAAAACGAAAACAAAAACAAAAAGTAATAATATTTTGGTAGGAATAATAAAATCATATTATTTGGGTTATATTTATACATATGTGAAATAAATATACTATCAAAAGTTGTATTTTATACAAAAAGTCAATGGTTACCTTTTGTATTCTATATACAAAGTTTTGTATGATACGATTGTTTATTTTTATCTGCAGACTTCAACTTTGGATTTTGGGGGAGGGCAGAATGGGATCATGGTGAAATAGCTGGGCCTGACCCCAAGCTCACTGAAACCAATGGAGTCTTTCCATTGCCTTCACAGGGCTTTGAATCAAGCCTTTAAATCAACTTCAGATATATTTGAAATCTGAAGCTCTCTGGAAACCTCAACATGAAAACATTCCAGGTTTCAAATTTTTTTCCCTGAAAAAGGCTTTTATTATTATTATTGTTGATGTTGTTGTTGTAACTCTCGGGAGGCAGGTGGGACCTATGTAACTGTCATGTCCTTGTTGCATGTATGTCTGCTTTATATTTTCCCCATATTATAAACCAGTGTTCGCTATACAGACTGAAAAGAGAAGTTGCTGTACAGAAATGTTTGTGTTTATGCATTTTTACATGTGGCTGTATATACCTCCTAGTACTATGCAGTGACACTTATTTGACTCCATTTATTTTTCACCTAAACATGAATAGTATGTTTTTCAGTAGCTATCAAAACTCTGCCAAGTAAATCAATCAAAATTATCCCAAGTGTCTCTTTTCTTAATGTGAATTTTAAAATTGATGTCTGTTTAGTCAACTGCTTGTTCGCCTGGGTAAATTAAAATTACAGTGCTATTTTAGGAGGGGGTGAGGAAAATGTGCATCTGGCAGCTTCTGGGAGTTCTCCCTGCCTCTTAGCAAGAGAGCTGGGATTTTTTTCTACTGCCTGGAGCCCTGGTTTCCTTACCAGCACGGGTTAACAAACAACACATGGGTGTTTTTGCTCCTGGAGTATCGGTTGGTGTAGTCTTGCAGCACAGCAGTTTGCATATATGCTCCGAAAGCCCTGCAGTAGCAACGAGCTTGCAAGTATCTATCGACCCAGACCATTCACGTGTGACATGATCCAACATTTTAATTGCTGTCTTCAAGCCGTTAACCGAGGATGTGAAACCTAGCTTGTGCATCACCTGAGACACACTGCAAAACAGCCCTGAGGAAGGGATTTCTCATCCGTCCAGAGGCTTTCCTCACTAACTGGGCTCCATCTCCAAGCGGCTGGAGGTGAGGCAAGAGGCTGCTGGGGAGGGATGCTGGCATTTCCCTTGTACCCTGTCCCGCATCTCCTGTGGCTCTCTCCTTGCTTCAACAGCTCCAGTGCAGGTGGCAGACAGCGAGCAGGGAGCCTGGGCTTGCACCCAGAGTGGGAAATAGGGCATGGTCCTGCTCATCTGAGAGAAGCCTGAAATGGGTCGGGAGACATAACCTAAAGGTGCCTCTTGGTCTACCCCAGCTGTAAAGGCAGCCAGACAACTACTTCAGACACCTACCCTGGAGCCACATCTGCTTGGATGAAGCCTCCCTGGAGAAAGTTGCAGGGGCAGGACAGACGGAGGGCAGCAGCATCCTATTTACATGGCTTGGTGCAGGGTGGTTCCTGCCAGCACTCTGGGGATGCTGACAGGGAGGAGAGCACCAGCACCTCGTCCCTTGTGCCCTGCCCTGAATAAGGACAGGGATGGTGGGGTGGGGAAGCCTCAGGCAGGGCAGCTGCTTGGCTGAAAAAGCTATTTCTACATTACTAAGCTAAAAAACATCCAGGGGGCCATCCCAAGCCCTGGAGCACGGTTGTCTGTGCAACCAGCCTCTGAGGGTCCCCAGCAGTGCCAAGGTGCAATGATCCAAGCAGGTCCCACGTCCACCACCAGGAACCATTCCCCCTGTGGATGCAGCCTCCCTCCTCTGAGAGATAAGAGGGTGTGATAACATGGTCACGAGACACCCTGTGCTCTGTAGTTGCAATGCTAGAGAATGTCCCCAGACAGATTTTATAAGCCTGGGCAGATGTGGCCACACGGAGGGGCTGGGGGACAGGGATGGCAGTGAACATTTTCCCTGCCTGGCCATTTACACGACAGCGGGAACCACACCAGCTCTGGGTGTTGATGTTCTCATCGCTGTCACGTAGTTCCAAGGCTGGATTCGCTTCTTCCTCATCCCAGGTCCAGCAGTGGCAGAGCCTGGCGGGGGCTCCGAGAGCTGTGTGGCTCGTGGCCGAGCAGCTCCGCTGGCGTGCGACTGCAGCCCTCGCTCCCCAGACGCGGCGTGCATTCCTCTGCACGGCTTGAGACAACAAAGATGCACTATCTGCGTGTTTTGGAGGGCTGCCTGCGATGTTTTTCCTCTGGCTGACTGGTCTGCCTTGTTCTGCGGACACAGTAACTCTTTTATTCTACGTGCCCGTGAGCATTAGGAAAATCCTGCGGTACTGCTCAGCTTTTGGGTGAAATGCTGAGCGTAGGGGCATCCGCGAAGCTCATGCTAAAGTTAGCAAAATCTGTCCCTCGGTATCAATTTGACTTGAAGGAAAAGGTTCCTGGTGATAGCGAAGGTCAATGAACATCATGTAAGGGCAGTTATGTTGGTGTGACATGAGAATAAAACCAGGGAACCCGTTCAAACTGCCTTTTATGCTGACCTGGTCTCTAAGTACAACAGGGAAGTTCAACTCCAAATGCAAAACTACTCCAGCAGCTAATCTGCTAAATTAGTGCCCGAAGCACCCTAAGCTCAGGGTATGAGCTGACTGAGAAATCCTTATCAGGAATTATCACACAGAATCACAGAATTTCTAGGCTGGAAGAGACCTCAAGATCATCAAGTCCAACCTCTGACCTAACGCTAGCAGTCCCCACTAAACCATATCCCTAAGCTCTACATCTAAACGTCTTTTGAAGACTTCCAGGGATGGTGACTCCACCACTTCCCTGGGCAGCCTGTTCCAATGTCTAAATTATTAATTATTAAAGGTTCCAATTATCACATTATTGTGTGAAGATCTGGTTTGGAAAGCTCCTTCTCGCAGGAGTAGCCCATAGGGTTCGTTCCACGCACTGATCTCATGACAAATGACTGGGCACACAAGGGAGTCAGGTCAGTGTATGAATGTAATTCATGTATGAATGTAATTTCCATCATCGAAAAGCGTCTTTCTCTAGGGAAGGCATATTTGAGCAAGTTGGCTGCATCTCTTTAACTTTATTTTAGAAGGAATTTGATAAATTTTCCAACAGCGTAGTTTTTAAGAAGAGAAATGTGTCCAAATGCACCTGGCGTGTTATTCTGATCCATCAAACTCACCAGGAAATTTAAGGTAAATAGTGAGGAATGTCTAAGAACAAACCCATTGGCCCAAAACATCCCTTTACGAATCTGCACATGAACCTGGCCAAGGATGGTCTATTGCTTTTTTTGAGTTCCTTTTACTCAAAAGGACAATGATTTTTTTTTCCATGTTTCACCATATAATCTGCCAGCTTCTTACATACAGATACCAACAGATCATCAACCTTCTTGTAGAAAACGACCGGAGTGTTTCAAGAGGGTTACAAGGAGAGACTTTTAAATGCCGGAAAAGAAGCAAACAGTTAAAAAAAAAAAAAAAAAAAAAAAGCCATCCCAGAGAACATTTCATTACTTTCTCAACATTGAATACAGTCTTCCTGCAAGTGACTAAAGCACACAAAACAGTATAAAACCCCAGAAATCTCCTTTTGTTATACCATTTTTAAAAGCCTCGACACTGGCCTATTTTGGTTTTCTTTTTCATTTTTCTTTTCAAATTTTTTTTTTTTTTAAATGAAACAGTGTCCTTTTAGCACACTTTTCTGTGCCCCTAAACCTCTCACTATATCAGTCCCAGCTTGCAGTAAGCGAGGGCAAGGAATAAAGACAAAACTCCCGATAGCCACCAGCACCACGACACCGCATAGCCGTGCATCTGGATGGAAGATTAGCTGCAGAAATGTGACTTTATATGAAGCTAGCCAAGCTGTCGTCAGGTAGTGCCTAAAGACCTGGACTAAATGTCTTCCTGGGTCCTCACGGGAAGGCAGTAAAACCATGGAAAACAAGCAGGAAGTTTTCATGTTGAGGAAGAAATGGAAAAGAATCAGTAAAGGCAGTTTTCTGGGGCTCAAGTCAATGAATACTCAGAAATTCACAAATACATCAGCCTCCAACCCTGTAGCACAGTTATTTGAACCCCTCTCTGCTCCCGTGCCATAAAAACACCGCAGGAGGCCTGAGAGACATTTGTCCCAATGGTCTTGCCTGCTCCATCAGTCTTTTTCTTGGGGGATGAAGTTAAGGAAATCTTCCATTTGAGCCCCTTTCCTGGAGAGAAGAGTTTTTATTCTCTGCTTGCCCTTTTGTGCTAAGGTTCCCAAGGCACGCTGGCTAATCGCTGCAATGATCAGAGGGCCATCGAGAGACCCCAAATCCAGCCCTGAGCATGGCTAAGCTGACGTCTTTATTCGCTTCACGAGACCAAACCGGAGGAGTTTGCGTGCGGATTAGATATCTGCAATTCAATCCAGATGATCGCTTTCTTATGGAAAACCATCCCTCTGCGTGCCACCCAGAAAGACAGCCACCGTGGGACGGAGCATCCCGGGCTTCTGTTCCGCCCCAGCAGAGGCTGCAGGCTTTAAAGGCAGAGCTAGAAGAAGAAGTACAGCTGGTAAAAGGGGCAGGCTTACAAACGTGCGAGCGCCATGTGCTTGTAAGGGTGTTTAAAGGATTAGGGGAGAATTAAATGTTTGTCTGTCTTTGTTGTTCAGCACGGCTTCAAAGCTGGGAGACGGTACTAAAGGAGATGTTTCCCCTATTACAATACGGGAAGGGGACTCCCAAAAATAATAGCTGGAAAATGCAGGTGTGATCTAACAGATTTATACACAAATGCTGGATGATTCTGGCCAGATGGGGGAAGAACACACTGTTAACATGCATTAATAATTTAAAAACCAGTGAATAAGTGACACTTATTCACAAAGTGACACTTGCCGTGGCCAACCCTAGGAGCTGTTCTCTTGGGTAGGATGGGGTGGGCAGCTGGGGGTGGTCGCCAGCTCAGCTGCTGCTGATAAATCTGCCTCCTATCTGCAATCAGAGCTCTTAAATCCCAACACAGTGAGCAGGCGCCACCACTGCTTCCTCTGCAACCTTTTAGGAAAAAGAAAAGAAAAAATTAGACATGTTTCTCGGACAGAAACATAGGTGGTGAGGCTTGCTGGTCAGCACCTCCTGTTAGGGGTTCAAGTAAATCAGTGCCTCAGCTTGCAAAGGGAGGGATGGGGAGTGTCTACAGGAGGACAGACATCTTTCTCAGATAGGTTATAACATCAAATCAGATTTTTACTGAACTGAGAAACTCACAGCTCCGGGAATGGGGCTAAAGTGGTCTTAAGACACCATGGCATGTTCCTGATACTGAGCTGTTCTGCGTAGATTAGGTCACTTTGGGGACCTGGGATAAATCGTGGCACGCAGCCGACAGGAATTGCCCTCTGGACACCATGGCTCTGCCTGGGGCAGCCCCGTGCTGCGGCTGCTCCTTGCACTGGGCCTTGGTCTCTCATCATCTCAAAACACCAGGGCCAGTGCTTCCGAAAGCACCCTTAGAAGGCAGACCGATGGCTGCTTTCTGCATGAGAGAACAGCTCTTCCAGCTGAATTTGGGGCTTTTGTGGATCCTTTTTCACTGCTCTTATTCTTTTCTTCATTATGGAAGGAGCGGAGCAAAGGTGGGAAGCTCGCTCATTAGATCTTTTCCCTCTCCTGCTTCAGCCTATCTTTCTGAAAGGTGTTACCACTAAAATGGTTATTTTGAACTGGTAGCAATTGATATTATCCTTGGGGAATAAAGGAAAATTCACTGCAGCAGCAAATACTCATTCTGAGCAAAGGCAGGCCACGTTCCCTGAGCTGCCCATCACCTAGACGTGTTACTTGTGGCTTCACTGGCCCAACAGTGAAGAAAATACCTTTTTTTTCATCTTCACTGCAACTGTAGGATAAGTTAAAAATGTGTTAGGTTTTGTGTTTGGTTGAATCAGAGTGGGAATGTGCTCTATAGAATATTACCCAAGCATTTTTACAACAGGCGCTGAACTAGTGGATATTCAGGCGATTGAGCAAGATACTGATACAGCCAAAGGCTTTAAATCTTGTCCATGAAGAGTGGAACAAGGGCGTTTCTCTCTTCCTTCTTTATCTTTCTAAACCTAAATGAACCTCTCTTACAGGGGACGCTGGCTCACCCCACATTAAGGTTACTCAGTGCTTTCCTTTTCAAAGGGTTCTCAGGAGCTTTTCTCTAGGAAGGGATCACACCCCCGCTTGTTGGAAGCAGCTATTTGATATCTGGTGTGGGCAATGCCCTCGGGGCAAAGGAGTAGCTTCACCCTGGGAAGTTCCCCTCTGCTTCAGCCGGGACATTTAATGCTAAACCTCTGTTCTTTCACTTTTCTCAATTTCCTCACGCTGGAAAAAATTAAAAAAATAAAAAATCTGGCAATGTGCCTGAGTGACTGAAGCCTCTGAGGGAGCCGTGAGGCACGCTGGCAGTTCATGCTGGGGCTCATTCTGGATTCCTGCTGGTTTCAGGCGCTGCCAACCCCACGAGCACCTCTGCTCTCTGCCGCTCGCTGCTTTCGTAGCAGTGCTGGCCAAAGCAAACGTGTCCCAGCCAAAGCATCAGACTCCGGGCTGTCTCCGCTCACGAACCATCAGAGCTCATCTATCAGCACGCTGAGGATGGGCTGAACCCGTTGGCACAGCAGCAACACAAATTGCCTGCAGACACTGCCGAGGCATAGGAGCAACCACAGCTGGCAGCCGGAGAGCTGTGCTTTGTGTCACAGCCCAGCCACGGCACCCCGAGGCCCCACGGATGGACCGAGGGGAACAGGGCAGGGGCTGGAATTGCTAAGAAATATTGCCTTGGGCTTCTTTCTTCTCCCTCCCCAGTGGTGCCACTAGATCCAGCACCAGAACTGACTCCTCATCCTTCCCCTTCCCCATCGGGAGCTGCTCTCAGGGCGGAGAGGTGAGGGCATCGCCTCCCTCTCATCAGCTCCCCAACAGCAGCACACGTCCCTCCCAGCCTCCCAGGCCCTGGGCATTCAAGGGCAGCAAAGAGGACACTGGATTGCAGTTTTCCTCCTCATCCTCTGAACCAAACAGATGCAGTGATCATTTTCAAACATCCCAGACCCCAAACCCTCAGACATACATGGAGAAATGAGGTGTCAGGACCGTCAGTCTGTGAGCTACAGTGCTGCACACCTGGGGCCACTAGCTGCAGAGGATGGTAAGGTGACTTATTACACCCATGTAGACAATTGATGCTTAGTTTTGGCCTTCAGAAATTACAGCGTGTCAGCACTGTGTTAGTGCCTTGCTCTTTGGGGTACAAGCAGTTGCCATCCTGTTGCTGGAATAAGGCCAGAAATGGCATATTTGGAGTCGCTTGTGAAACCTGAGTTCAGCCGATGCTTATGTGCAGCCCTTACAACCCATTTTAGTTACACAGCCCCGTTGTGCTTTTCTTCCTCTTGAATCTCCACTGAACCCAGAGCACAGATGGGATGTCTGCATGGCACCCCTTCAGGTTACATGTACATGGGGAGATTAAAGCCAAGCACTTCCCAACTTTTGGTACATGTGGCTTTGTAGCCTAAATGTTTCTTCCATGCTTTCATGTGTTGAATGCAGCACAGATTTGACTACAAAAAAAGTGGCAAGGTAGGCACAAGCTGGCTGCTACCCAGCTCAGCCTTATCTTTAGCTAATCAAACAACACACGGCAAGGACAATTAAGAACACCCTACGCTGGTCAGTGTTTCCTGTGCTAATAGGAACAGCCTGAGATGGCTTGTAGGCTCATTTCTATTTTGGGGGATACTCCAGACCTGCTGTTACTAAGGGTGGCCCATGAGGCAGGTATTTTCATGGCACAAAAGGATGGGTATGCCGTGCACACCTGGAGGCACAGGGGCGTCTGACAAGGCGCAGCTCGGCGGCACTGTGCCAGAGGCTGGGTAGGGTGCAGGGACCTGGTGCAGCCCCATCCCTGGCTGGAAATGGAAATCAGCTCTTTCCCTCGCTGCACCCAGTGTGCCCTCGCTACCTTCCTGAGGCTTTTCCACAGCTCACCCAGCGCAGAGAGGTTAGCAACACAGAGCAGATATTCCAACACCTCTCGAATACTTCACTTTTATTGCGCTCGCTGCTAAGCCTGCAGCTTGCCAGCCCTTTCATCACCAGAGCTGCACAGCCTATTGCTTCTAAAAGAAAGCCAGGCGACTGTACAAGCCTTCCATGTGGAAATCTGAGTCATCAAGGTAAATAAAAGGAATTAATTCCTACTTCATTTTAGATTCTAGATGCGTCCTTCTTGCTTTTAATATCATTTCCAGATCTTGCCATCATCGTTTTGCTGTTTTATTAAAACAATAACACAAACGCACATTTTCCTTAATAGGAAGAGAAACGTGAATGAGATAAAATCAAGAATTCTTAACCATTTCCCTAATTGTAGCTATTAAATACACCAGTTGTAGATTAAGATCTCACTCTGAGAAATCTGTGCGCACACACACAACCTAGAGACAGTACTACTTCAGATAACGCAGGCATAAAATTACCGGTATTTAAAATGAATGCCTGAAAATTGGTGTATCAGGATTATCAAATAGATTAAAGATTTGTGGTTCAGGAGGTACAGAGACTCTCGCCCTGCATATGAACACCTATTACTGTTAATCTTAATGAGAATGCTCTGTGCAGATGCTGTGATCTCCGAAAATCACTCTCCTAATGGTTGATAATGTTAAAAAAAATGTTGCCTAAACGTCCTTCTGTCCTGCCTGATCACCCTACCAGTTCTGGAAATGCACTTATTTCCAGCAGTGGTGGTTTAACAAGTGCCAGAGCTTTCAAATTTAACTCCTGTGAGTTATTCTTACTTAGCCTTTGCCAGACTGGAGACCACAGATGGCAAGGAGCTGCTGAAGTGTTGCAGCCCAAACCTGTAGACAGCCAGACAGCTGCCGTGATGTATTTAGTCCTCCAGGAAGAAAGCTACAATACCACTTTATTCAAAGTGACATTAAAAATTGATCTCCTAAAACGACGCTGTGTTTCGCAGTGCGTGATGGAGGTCCCATCCCGAGAGCCCCCGGAAAGCAGCACGCAGCTGGTGAGCCAGCCTCCTGCGCCCCACAATGGGGTGTCTGCACCTCCGGGCTCCAGTCTGCGACAGCACCCAAGCACCTCCCTCGCCAGCCTGGGACTGGACTGCTGCTGCTTAGCCACAAGCAAACGCACGCTGCACTGTGCTGCAATAAATCAGTGTCTGCAGATGCCATTAAAAATTAAAAGCATAAGGCAGTTAAAAGGCGGGTGAAGTGCCCGGCTCCAGGCAGAGGGCCGTACGCACCGAGCGCACGTTGGAACGGGTCCTGACACAGCCATTAGCCCGTCTGATATGTGATGTCTCGCTGCGAGCTGGTGGGGGGGGTGAGAGCGAGAAACCGCTCCCCAGGCAGAGCAGCAAGGGGGATAAATACTCAGCCTGTCAGCCTCTGGAAACGGGCAGCAAGGTATCGCATGCAGGAGTAGGCTCCTGCACAGATCTCCACACCTGGAGCACCCCGTACATGTGCACAGCTACATAAAAAAGGCATCAACTGACAAAATAATAATAATAACAATAATATTATCGATAATAATAATAATACTGGTGGTGATGATGATGTGTCAGAGGTCCCTTGATCATTAGCTTCTGCTTCTGTCAGGCACATGGGCTGCAAGGCAGAAGCACGCTCTGGAGGTCATCACAATCCAGTAAGGAAGCACACTACGGGTGAGGCAGGGCAACCACTCTGATCAGGATAACCTCAGGAACAGTGATCCCGGAGGCATGGTGACAACCAAAGTGTGGCCATAAGCCCCTCTCTGGGTTTCGATGAGATTCCAGCTTTGACAGCGCAGGCACCGTGCATCAGCAGGGCCGAATCTGTGCATGTGCCCCATGACCAGCTTGTAACAGATGTTCTTGCAACCACAAGCAGCTCTAGCTCCAAATCGCAGCCGCAGCATGTTGTTCTCCATCAGCCTCTCTCTGTGTGTGCCAAAGCTCTTGCTGTTTCTGACCTCACACTCTATCAGCTGATGGGGCTCGACAAAAGGAACACATGGCACCTCCAACGTGCTCTGGTGATCATACATCACCATGGGATCCAGCCAGCGACAATCTGCCCTTCCCAAGGCACTGAGAATCTTTTATCAGCTGCCCACTGCCCTTAAGCTGTACATCAAGGAGACAAGGAACCGTAATAAATCTGAGAGCCATTTTAATGAATCAAAGGGAGAGACGAGGGTGTCTCTGGTTGTGTGGTTTTCAGAACAATTATGGGATTGAGTCATGCTCCAGATTTGTTGGACCCACTGATGTGGACTACTGGAGAAGAAGGCACAGTGTGTGAAGCTGCTACTGCCATGAATTATTTAGTGTTGGTTAACAGGGCACAGGCAGGGGTAGAGGAATGCATGAGTAGCATGGGGAAGATATGGGAGATCCACAGAGCTCCATCAGGGAGAGCAAGATTTGGACTGGATATGATTTTAACATTGGCGTTGGAGTGAAGGAGACAAGGGCACCATTTTCAAAAGGGATTAGGGCACCCGTCCCTTATTATTTACCAGGCTTTCAGATAACTGTGTTGGGTTGTGTGATGGGGAGGAGGGGGAGAGAAGGGAATGCCTGATGAGCTGTACCGTGCAAGGGCAGGTTATGACAAAGATTGCAGTGGGAAATGCTTTCTTAGAGTCGATTCAGCACATGGTCCTGCCTCACGATGCACCCTTTGACCAGTGCAGAAGCATGACTCCTCTGCTCCGGCACCCGCTGCCCCGGCTACATTCATTCAAGGAGTCACAGACCTTGGCCAAACATTCCCACAAGATCCCTACAAGCAGGGAGACAGAGCCAGGTTGTGCCTGGACGCTGGGCAGCGTGACCGACCCTAGTTTTGGGGAGCGCTGTGCTTGTAGTGTGAGACAAGAGGCCTGTGTGCTGAGCAGCAGCAAAGCCAGGGAGTTCCAGGCATGGGATATTTGTAACATCTGGCACATTCATCTATCTTATACCAGATGTATGCACCACACACACACACACAGAGCTAGAAAGGCCCTTGCTTAACAGGCACGCAGTTTAAATACAATGGACGCAAACACTATCTCCCTTTCACACTTGAAGGACTGAGCCAAAAATTTTACTTCCTCTCACTTAATCATGTTTTACATGGTGCATAAAATTATCCCCTTTCCTCTGTATTCACTAGAGCATTGGCAGCCTCTAAACACCTAAGAAAGAGGGGCTATATATTTTACACTTCTTTTGTGTTATAATCCAAAGTTAGAACCGAGTACAATTTCAAAACCTACTGGAGGATGTCTGCTCATCCTTTACTTGGGAAATATCTTCCACACCTTTGCTTGAAGAAACTTTCTTGTCAGTCTTCAAGGACATCATTTACTTCAGCTGTGTCAGTGACATGTCTTTAAAGACGAATACCGATAATTTTATTATTTATCCTTCACGTTAATTTTCCTCTACTGTTTCCTGTGCTCAAATCACAAAATGATGGTGCGTAAAAAAACAACTGATGATACGTGTAAAATAATGGTAATGAAAGGGATGTGGCAAGCAAAAGTAGGCTAACATACTGAAATGTGGTTATTTTGTGTCAGTTATTAAACAGTCCTGTGAATTGCCCTTAATTGGTTTTGGTTATGTCAGGGCCTTTAGTTAATTCTCCATCACTTTTAGGAGCCCTGAGGTAACTCATTTCACAGACAGAAAATTCTGACTGACTCTGAAAACGTGGTATTGTTGAGCAAAAAGCCTCGCTGAGCAGACTGGTAGTTTCTTTCAACAGCAGGAGAGATCCAGGAGGTGATTAGCTTTGTTCTCATTTACAAAGCACCAGTGGGAATTTCTAAAGGGCTTCACAGGCCCTGGGGATAAGGCCAAGAACAAAACAGGGCAGTGAAAAGCAAATAGAGCACTTCATCAATAAACTACTTAGAGATGCCACATCAATGGCAAATTAGGAAGAAAAGAAGGCACTCTAATACTTCCACATAGCAAAGGGGGCTTATATATTGTTTTTATTCCTACTTGACTTTTTTTTTAAACTGCACCACTATCAAACTATGTCGGGCAGTGGGAGTAGGGGTAATAGCACCTCAGCAGGAGGCTATCAGTCTGATAAGCCTTGAAAGGGAGCCTTGCACAGCTCCACACTACTTCTACAGCAGCAGCCTCTCCTAAGGGTTACCACCTTCAGGAGCTCAGTCCTGAAAGAGACTGGGAAGAGACCGCAGCAGTGGGAGAAGGTTTCCAGGAGCTGTGTGACTGCTTCCCACAGATGCACATCCACTGCTGCTACAGCACCCCCTGCCAGCTCCTCTCCGACAAAACGCAGCTCTGGCAGACAGTGCTTGCCCAGACGCAGGTGGGGACGGAAAGCTGAAGCAAAAAGGAATGGGGGAAAACAGTTTTACATTTTCCATTAACAAATGACACTTCTAAAAGGTTTCCTGCCTCAAACTAGGGGGAAAAAAATCAACGTTTGAAAAATTTTTACAGCAAGAACAAAATCAGGACAGGTCCATTAATCATTTTGATAATGTCAAAGCATTTTGTTTTGATTTTAATCTTGCAATAAAACACTCATAATTAATTTTAATTGATTTTAAGAACAGAAATCTCACTTCTAAGCAGAAAACAGTTTGCATTTTAGAAAAGTTTACACGAGCTCAGTTTTTTACGCTAAAAAGAAAGACAAACTCATTTGCCAATTTATAAACTTTTTTAGAACTCGAAATAAAAAAAAAATACAGTGAAAAATTGCTTCAACAAAGCCGTGCTTTCAAGTTTAAACCAGCTTGAAAACCATCCCACATCAAGCTTGCTCAACAGCAGCCGAAAGACACTGCAGGAAAAGCAAGGGAGGAAATTTCACAGCAGCCTAGTGCTGTCTCAGGCAGGGCTGCTCCAACATCCTGCTCGTCTTCACCGGCGTGCAAGTGACTCAAAGTGCTCCGGAGTTATACCCCAGCGACAGGAACAGAATGGGAAATAGGCAGAGATATATCACCCAGCTCGCTCTTCGGAGAGCAAAGGGATGTTTGAGTAACCATTGACAGCCACAGAGCGCTCAGGCTGTTTGTGTTTCAAGTGGACGGCCATTTGGGGTGATGTTCATGGCATTGGGTGTTTGCTTTACCAACAGGCAGCATGGATGAGCGGGATTTCGTGGAAACCCACCTGCCTACTAACAGGTCCCCAGTGTTTTGGTTTCTTGTCTGCCTTGTAGGATTTTTGTCAAAACAGCTGTGTGTTCAGCACCCACACGGTGCGTGAGGGGAGCGTCAGCTGCAGTTCCCCAGTCTGTAAATAACGCAAAGAGCTCTTCTCTCGCTCGCCAGATTGCTTCAAGGAACTGAACATTGCCCTTCCTGCAGAACTACCTGTGTTTCGATAGTGATCTTTGACGGTAAAGAAATGGACACAACCCATGATATCTGTACTCAGGCTGTCAGCCCGGTAACTTCTTCCTCCACGTGTGCACAGCGGATCCACGCCGGCACCCTGTGAAGCTGAGTAATTTGGGCCTGGTGGAGGCCATCATCTTCAGATGGGATCCTTGAGTGATTAAGCATTGTATAAGGGTGATTAAGGATTTTGGGAGCACAATTCTTTTTTAGTACGTGAACGGAGCTTGGCATACGTGGGGGGGGGGGGGTGGTGGTGGTGTCTGTGCCTCCTGCAGGCTAGTGTAACAGAAATAATGCCACTAACAGAGGCTACAAGCCTCTAGGAATGACTTTGGTGTCCAGATGCAGAGGGTGAATGCCCAGGGGAGAGGAAGGGAGAGGAAGGGCGAACAGTGACTGGATTTAGCCAGGCTACCACGGGCGGCTCCTCGCCCATTCCGCCCCCCACCCTCTCCCCTCTCCCCCATCCCCACCCCTCTTGCCTCGCTGCCACACCACCCCAGCCTCCCCCTTCACCCCCAGCCACCAGCCGATCCCCCAAGGGCTGAGGGCAGGCTGCGGCAGCCGGGGGCCGAGCCGAGGCAGAGCCGCCCCGCCTCAGCCCGCCCTTCCCCGCGCAGCACGCCGGGCCGCCATGGCCGCTCCCTGCGCCCGGGGCTGAGGGCCGCCCCGCCGCCCGGCATGGAGGAGAGCTCCAGCTGCGAGAGCCTCGGCGCCGGGCGGCCGGCGGCCGTGGGGAGGCCGCCCAGCGGCGATTCCCTCTCCAGGTAACGAGCAGGGTCGTCCCCCATTGCCCTCCATACCCGCCCGGGGTCGTAGCGGGGTGTGGGATTTGGGATTTGGGATATGGGGGGGAGAGGGTGCTCGGAGGGATGCAGGGCGCGGCTCTGGGGCAGCCACTATGCGACCGATTTAGGAATGAATTGTGAAGGTTTTGGTAGAGGTGCCCCCGCCGTCAGTGTGTGATCATGCTAATTAAAGTCACGTTTCTTCGGTGGGTTTGGGGAGGGAGCGGTAAAGGTGGGGGTCTGCTGGGAGGGGTGCCAGGAGCAGCCCTGGTGCTGCACCCCAAAGGGTGCTCGCTGCGTGCCAGGCTGGGCCTTGGTCTGAGCCTTCAGCAACAAATCCGCAGGGACGTGTCCCCTCCCAGCTCTAATTTGCAGTCTTAATGGGCTTTTAATTCTCTATGGGTGATTTCCGAGGTCCTTCAGTCACACAAACTGGAAAGAGGCGTCCCGTGCGTCGCACAGGTTAGCGGGGAGGAAATGAGAAGTATGCACAGCAGCCACCGAATACAGCATCCACGTACTGTATTTATACCCATAAAAATCAGTTTTCTCTGTTGGTATTACGTGAATTTGGGATGGAACGCACAAGAATTATGTTGGTCTGAAGTTCACGACTCGTGGAAACGCTTGATAATTATGTTTCAGGTGAAATTCATTGTAGAAGTTGAGGGGAGACCTCATCAATGTGGATAAATATCTGAGGGGAGGTTGTCAAGAGCATGGGGCTGGTCTCTTTTCAGCTGTGTCCAGTGACAGGATGAGAAGCAACAGGCACAAACTGAAGCCCAGGAGGTTCCAGCTCCATGAGGGGGCACTTCTGTACTTTGAGGGTGACAGAGCACCGGGACAGGCTGCCCAGAGAGGCTGTGGGGTCTCCTTCTCTGGAGATATCCCAAACCCGCCTGGCTGCCATCCTGCACAACGTGCTCTAGGTGATCCTGCTCGGCAGGGGTTGGACTGGGTGATCTCCAGAGGTCCCTTCCAACCCCAGCCATGCTGTGACTCAAAAGCATGTCTTGCTGTAGGGTGTAGGAGCACGGGGCAGGGGAGGGATGGGACCTCAGAGTGCCTCAGCCCTCTGTCCCAGTAGGGACAGCACTGGGGGCAGGTCAGGCTGCTCAGGGTTTTTTTCCAGCCTGGTATTGGAAACCTGCAAGGACAGAGACCACACAACCTCTCTGGGCAGTGCATATCCTCAATACTTTCTGTGGAGGCTCTAGGGGTGCTCATGGATCCACCCAAAGTCCACTCTGCTCCAGGCTGGACAAGCCCAGCTCCCCCAGCTTCTCCTCAAAGGGCATGCACTACAGCCCTCACATCTCAGAGGCTTCTCCTGAGCTCCCTCTGGTTCATCGGTGTCTTTTCTGTACTGGGGGGTTAAAAGCAGGATGCCCAGAAACACTACAGTGAGTGCTGAGTAAAAGGGATGATCCTATCCCTGGATCTCCTGGCTCTGCCCCTGTTCCTACAGGCCATGGTGGCGTTGGCCTCTCTACCAGGTTGCCCCACACGCCCATGCTCAGCTTTATTGCCCCCCAGGAAGGCACAACTCAGTTTTCTCCTGGGATTCTTCCTTCTTGAGTCCTTCATGACTCCTCATCCTCATTTTGCCCTCCTTCATCGGATTATTCTGTTCTCTCTAACAGTTTCTTTGTGCAGTTTACCTGTGCCCTTCCAGACGTCTAGAGGCCTCTTTTCACCTTTTCCTCACATCCCCAGTATACAATTTTTTTTCCCCTCTGCATCAGTTCGGGCAACATGGACCCAATCCAAAGGTCAGTCACCATAAGAGACACTGGGGCCTGAGGCCATGGAAGG
The DNA here is from genome assembly GCF_009819795.1 of Aythya fuligula. Classification (NCBI taxonomy): domain Eukaryota; kingdom Metazoa; phylum Chordata; class Aves; order Anseriformes; family Anatidae; genus Aythya; species Aythya fuligula. The sequence goes on from NC_045559.1 coordinate 195,265,217, forward strand.
AAAGCTTTTCTTGGAAGAGCCTCTCTCAGCAGCATGCCCTGCACAGAGGGAATTGCTGGGAAATGGGGATGGTAAACCTGTCTCTACTGAGCATGCACGAGACACTCCTCCAAGTCTTGAAAGGCCCTACACTTGAATGGATTTCTTGGGGTATTAAAAAGCTTATCCTAAAACTTCCAGAATTTCAAGTCTCTGCTCCAGTGTCTAACTTGTAGGATAAAGCTAGCCAAATTTTTGATGTGTTCCAAACAACATTTCTTTTTCTCTAGCTGGGTATCAGAAATACATCTTTTTCCTTTGCTGTTACTGATTGAAAAGAGCTTGTCTTGAGTATTCTGTGAAGTGGTTAGTTGGAATGGTGAAGATTAGAGCAAAATTACATGGACGTAAAATGAAGTTCTTGTAATGACAGACGCCTGGGGACCTTCAGAATATTTATTACCAGCTCCCCCTACAAATCTGGTGATACTCGTACACAAATGATCAGTTTTCATATGAACTGGACTATGATCCCTTGCTCTTTTTATGTTTTTTTTTTAGTATTTTTTCATTAAATCTGCAGTGCAATCTGATTTTATGCACCAAAACAATCTCCCTGAAGCTAATGCGTCGAAACATATTTGTACGGACACACTTATTTTCATCTTTTTCTTACTGTGTTTATTTATTTGTTTGATTGTTTTTTAAGTTCATTTTGGGGTTGATGTGGGGAGCACAATGAATTATGAGGGTGCTGTCATCAGGCTGTGTAATCTCTTATTTAAAAGGAACGGCAACAACAACTGAGCAGAAAGGCACTCATCCTAGGTTCACAGTTAACTAGCAATGCAAAGAGTGAGAGTTTTGTTTTAGTGACCTGTTTTATGCAAGATTCCTAATACTCAGAAAGGTGCTAGTATCAAATATATCCAGCAATACATACTTGGGATTCTTTCAGTTTCAGCTCAGAAGCTAAGTGAGTTTCATATTTCTGGAGATATTTACGACCTAACACCTCAGCAAGGCACGTCTGATAGAGTTTACTCACACGTAAAGTTGCTCACATAAATAAATGCCTTAGAAAAAACATATATTATTATGTTCATTTGTCTTTCGATAGTGAAAATGGAGTATTATAATAAAGGTATTTGACAGCAAAAGTTGCTTTGATGTTTTAATAGACCCAAGTAACCTGCAGTACCAGTGCTCCTTGAGTAAGATATGAGAATAACCAAATAAATGTTATCTACTTTCTGTCCCAACTATAAATATTTGAAAAAGTGTGTGAGGCCCACAGTAGAGCTGTTTGTGCATTGTAGAAAACCCCAAGCTCCGTATGGAAATACTGAGTTGGTTCCAGATGAGCAGGTCACAGGTAATTAACCCAACTGCCCTCTTAATTGTGCTGATAGAGCTATTCTGCTTCACAAGCCTGAGCTATCTCACCTCGTGCTAGCTTTGGGTGGCAAGGCACTGGGTTCTGCAGCTCCCCGTGGTTTCCAAAGGACAATATTTAGGATGGGCTTTCTCCCTGGATCCTGTTCTTGTGGAAGGCAGGTGAGCATGAGCCAGCTGCTCCTAGAGAGCTGCACTGGTAGGGAACTAGCAGCTTGCAAGGAGTGCTTGGGTGCCAATCCAGGCCAGGAACAACCCACAGGACAGAAAGGAGCAGGGTAAAACACTGATCCTAATGTTGTCTTTGAACTGCAGCATGGCTACGTGCAGAAGAGCAAGCTTTACTCAGTGCTTTGGACTCCTTATTTATCTTTAAAATGGCCTGGGGATGCTGGGTGAGTGAGAAATACCTTTCACCTGCGGTAGGTAAGCAGACTTCTTTGGAAAGACCTCCCTCAAAATGAATTTTTAGGTGGAGTTGTGGTTTTGCTTTTTAATCTGAAGCTGCACGTGGGCCCTCTGACCTCTGGAATTCAAAGTAACAGCCAGCAAAATTCCGCCGTGACCTTGCCTTTTGGGAAGGAAAAGCCAGATATAGCCGTGTATGACTTTAACAAAGTATGCGACTTTAAGGAAAAGGTGACATCAAACTTCAGATATCTCATTTACTTCCCATTAACAGGGATTGGGTGTTTTGTTTGTGCAGCATGTGATTCTGTGCCTTGGTCTCTGAATGAACATATCTCCTCGTGTTCCTGTAAAATGTTCCTTGAAAAGCATATTGCAGCCCAGCCTGAACAGCGGTCAAAGGAAACAGCTGAGAGTCTTTCTCTTAGGCCCGCTGGAGGTAAATTTGTACTGCCTGTGCAAACATGTGGAGGTGATTGTACTGGAAGGAAACTGCTGCAGGAGATGTCAGTGATACCTCAACCTCGGTATGAAATGAGATAAGGCAGTGGGCAGATGTTTCCTGCCAGCACGAGGGTAGCGGTGTTTGATGTTACCACTTTCTGGTTGCTTGTTGCCACCTCTCTGCTGGTGATTATCATCCGCTGAGGTCTGCAGCTACAGAGGATCCCGTGCACTTTCTGCTGCAGCATGTGAAAATAATCACGCTCCTTGTCCTTATGTTTGCAGGGATAACGCTGAAAGCATAAGCTCTGTGTAAATCAGTGCAGCCAGGCCTGCTGAAGCAATAGCTCCATGAGGTATGAACTCCCCCGTTCATCTCCAATAAGGTCCTGTCAATACCTGCTCTGATTTAAGGCTGTGTTGCAGGAATTCTTTCCCCGCAGAAGAGAGCGATGCTGGAAGGAGCTGGGGCTGTGAGCCGTTGGCTGAGGAGGGCTCGCTAGCACCACATTGCTACCAGATGTGTGAGATTTGCTGATTGAGTTGTTTTGTGATGAGTCATTGAAGTTAGAGTCTGAAAAGGAAGATTTTTGCCAGTTCTGGTGTTTGGTGAAATGTGAGTAGCTGTCTTTTTCTTCCTGGAGTTTGAGAGTATTTCTTGCATTTGATTTCTTGTATGTCCAAAGCAGGATTTCTCAAGAGTTATTGCTGCTGAAGACAAGTACATTGCTGGCTGAGTGTTGATAATGAACTGATTTTCTGTATCTGAGAAACTTAACACTGTGCCTAGAACCAATTAGCAGCTCCAGGCAGGCTCATTATCGTTAATTTTAACAAGAGAGTGATAATTTATAACACTTACTTGCAACTAAGGTCTGTTCTGAGAGAGGTTCTTCAAGTACTGTATGTTGTGAAGACAAAGAACAGTTTGACTTCATGATATGTAAAATCATGGATTAACAGAATGGGTTGGGCTGGAAGGGACCTTAAAGCCCACCCAGCTCCACCCCTTGCCATGGGCAGGGACACCTCCCACCAGCCCAGGTTGCCCAAAGCCCCATCCAGCCTGGCCTTGAGCACCTCCAGGGATGGGGCATCCAAAACTTAAATGGGAATCTGTTGTTAGACTGTGAAGACTTGGGGCAGAAAATCATGAAAATACAGATCTGAAGTCTGTTTGAATGGCTATTTTTTTTTTCAATGCACTTGGGAAGAGAAACTGTCACCTCTGAAGAACACGGGAATTGTTTTTAGCAGCAGTTTTTGGCACCTGTGTTTCAGCTCCTGCCTCTTGGCATGTAAGGCCTTCGGCCTTAGTTTTCCTGTTGGGCACGTCCTTTGTCCAGGCTCTAAATGCTCAGTAAAAGTGCACGTTTGTTTTTTTAAGTACATTTCCATTTGAGATCACAAAATATAATTGACGTTTACCTGTTTCTTGTGTCATAATTGATGTTCTATTGCTGTTCAGAGGCCATTTCTGTGTTGAAAAGCCAGGGAGCAGCTATTGCAATATGCTGAAGCCAGCACTCCTCTATTTTTACTAAGGCCTGGCGGGTCACTCCACGAAGCTGGTGGAGCAGAGCGCTGGGGCTCCTTGCTGAGATACTGGGCGAAGAGCGAGAGGATCTGGGCATGAGATGAAAAACTGCTGTGGGGAGATGAGGCAAGAGCTGACAGCTGGTGAGGAGCAAAGCTGGGCTCAGAACACGGCTCCCTTGGGTCCTGTCAGGCGCTGCCTTTTCTGAAGAGAGCTGGTGCTGTTGTGTTGACTAACAGCCTGTTTGCTGGACAGCTTTAAGTCTTATACATGGCTCCTTAACCACGGGCTGCTTGCAGCACAGGCACCATCGCAGAGCCCGAATTTAAGACTTCAGCTGACCCGGTGATGCCAAATTACACAACCCCTATCTGTTATGTGATTGTGCTCCTGCTATAACTTAACACTGATCTTGACCTGCTTTGTTACCTATTTCTGACACTTTAATGGTCACTTTTCCTTCTTTACTAATTCTTTTATCGCTCTTGTACAAAGGCAAGAACTGCGTTTGAGGAGGTCGTAATGCCTCTTGGGCGGCTCAGCAGAATCAGGAGTCCTCTTTTTCAGGAATGTTTTCCTGATGCCCTGCCTTGCTGTTACTGTTTTTTCCTGCTGGAGGTATCAGGTGATGTAAAAAGAGACCCGATCCATACCCTAAACAGCTTGTGTTACCAGAAGGGGGGGGGAGAAAACCGGCAAGCATACATTAGAAATGTGTTAGAAGTCTTCCAGAGGTCACGCTGATAAGGTGCCATGTACAAGGTGTAGCTGTAAAAGGGGACGTGAGAAAAGTGATCTTGTCATTTGTCCACGGGAAGCCCATTCCAGCGTAACGAAGAGGGCGCCGGGAAGGTAATGAAGTGCTTCGCTTGTAGAGGTGATCGGGATAACCCCGCGATGGGAGACTCTGCAGAAGAGATGTTTTCACAGTAATTACCCCAAGTCTTTGTTTTTAACTAAAAAACATCTGGCTGTTTTATGGCCCCAGTAACTGGGAGATAATTGAAGAAAAATTCCGTGAAAGACAACAACAGAAAATCAGTGGAACTTTTCAAAAACAAACTCTGTTTTTCCTTTTCCTACCATCTGTGGTTTCTTTTGCCAGACGATGTTCTCACTCAGTAATTTTCCAGTGATTTCAAGGTAGTTCTGTTCCTTGCTTCTCTTCCGCCTGTCTGCTCCATAAATTCTTTTCCATTGTTTTCTGAGCCCTGATGCATTTGATGAAGGGAAAGCGTTAGCAGTTTTCTCGTCCATAACCCCTACAAAGTGATATTTCCAGTCATTTTGCTCCCACTTGACAGATCTCGTCATCCTGCAGTCTTCTGGCTGTGGCTGCAGTATCACTGATGTTAGATCACCTGAAGGTTTCTGTTTGATTTGGATCAGGTGTGGGTGTGTGATAATGTTTCTGCTGTTAGTTAGAGAACACAAGTTTATGTTTTTTTTTTTTTTTTTCTTTATTCTGGGAATACAGGTGACACCTGGTTAGAATAAACAGTTTTATCTGGATTAATTTACTGTGATATAAAGAGTGTGTGCCAGCACAAAGTGTTGCACTCAAAATCTTGTTCATGGGCAAAAAGGCAACACAACTGTATCTAACAAGAATTTGTTGTTTGGGTAACTGAAATCCTGCAAGCCAAATCATTATTTGTCCAGATTGAATTGCTACAGAAAAAGAATAATTGGTTAAAACTGTCATACGTGCAGTTGTTAGTTTCTGCCCGTTTTCCTGGAGTTAGGCTCACCCCTTTCTTGCTCCTCTGCTTTTTATGGCTGACGGTTTTGTTCTGGTGGTGGTGGCTCTTACAGAGAGTTTTCAGCATCCTTTGCTGTGAGGAGTGAGAGATTCTTGGTGGTGGTGCCTGCTTTCCTTACTGCAGGATCCACCTGGGATCATTTCAATATGTTTGATAATACAACTTTACAACTTCCTTATTTCATCAGTCTGCAATTCCATGTTGCCTCTGTTTTTTACTATATCTGATTGTTTTTACAGATACTAGATATTCTTTCTGTGTTCTCTGTTACCCCTAAAACCAGTTTTGTCCAGCTCCTGGTCTGTGTTTCTTCAGCTGACCATTGGTGAGTTGTTTATAGCCATGGGGTCTCCGTGCCAAGCCCTTAGCATCCTTTATGCTCCTCTGTGCCATGTCCTGCATCTTCACTCTCCAAGCCTTTGCTATCGTGCTGGGCTACTGCATTTCTCTATACAACATGGTTGTGTTAGTTGTATCTCATTCCATATAGAATAACTGCTTAGTACTGCTGTCAGCACAAAACTGTGGTTGCACCATACACAGATAACAGAAATACAACAAATTAGGTATAGGCACCTGGCCAAAGAGAGAAATTGCTGTCACAACTAAACCAAATTTTTAAACAAAAATTTAACTGATGGACTGAATTGGTCCCACATTTATTGATGTATCTTACATTGCTTGTTGTTTAGTGAGCAAATTGGTTTTGTGATTTATTTTATTATTTATTTTTTTAACTTTCCTGGCCCAAAGGACACTGATACCTGAATCACTGAACTCCTGAACCACAGCCTCTTTTGTACCTCCTGCCTCTCCTGAGAGTAAAGTATTCCTGCTTATTTTTATTGTTCTGTTAGAAAATCCCGTAGTTGATTTGTGCAGGTAGGTGGCAGGACCAACCCTATCAGCTGTTTCAGCTGACTGCACTGAGCTGGTTGCACGTGTGACTGGAGGAGCCGTCCTGCTGCTGTGGAGAATCCTGCAGATGCTGGAGGTAGCGGGGAGTGACTGCAGCCTGTGCTACCAGAGAGGCACTGCTGGAGGCACTGATGGCTAAACCAAGCTCTACTTGACTCAGAGCAGAGCTTGGTTTAACCAGTGGTTGGATACCTCTAATGAGGACAAAACGATCAGCACCTCATAGTAATATTAATAATATTTGTAAGCGGAACACCTCTGGTAAAGAGATGAAAAATGGGGGATCTTCTGCTTCCATTTTAGCCAGGTTGGATTTCAGAGTAGGCTTCTCTTGAAAATCTGGGCTGAATCCTTCAGTCTAGGAATCGTCATCCCATCTCTACATAGAAAATGACCCCTTACACCTCTGACAAAGTTTTTCCAAAGCCTTTTTGCTCAAAGGTTAGGGATGCTACCAGAATGGTCACTGAAAGCCAGGGTGAGAGGAATAGGATGGGGCTGTTCGTGGACGTGCTCAGGGCTTGTGCCCTTCACTCGCAGACACTGCTGGGGTGCAGCTCCTGGTGGCCACTGCTGCTTCTAGCACCATGGGGGCGATATCTCTTTTATTTATTTATTTATTTATTCTAATAACTTCTAACTAATTAATAACATTCTTATAATGACTTCTAATTCTGGACTCCACCTCGTGCTTCCACCTTGCATAAAGAACAACACAGGCATCCTGGATGGGATTTGCCTGCAGACCTCTCTGATGCACATCTCTGCTAGTCTCTGGGTTTCTTTTTGCAGACAGTGGGGACTCATCTCGGTTTCTCCCCAGTGCGTGTACGAGAGCCTGCAGCGACGACTTCAGATGCAAACACCTCCACCCCCTCCTCATCTTGCGTCAGGGACAAAGAGAGTATGGAGTTTGGATGGTCTCCACTCCAAAAAAAGGAAGGAGCTATTTCTTAACTCCTGTTATTCCTCTTTTTCACATGGTAGCTAAATCTCTTGGCAACTGAGAAGAGAGCGGAGATTTGTGGCCTGGTTTCCTAAGCCACGTTTCTTCGTGTGCGGGTGTACATCTGTCTGCTGTGGCCACCAGTAGATTTTGTAACCTTTGAACAACTTTAACTGTGCTTGACAGAGGAGTAAAAGTAGTAACTTTGGACAAGCTTTGCATTTAAACAGATGGAGCTGTGAAGGGTGTCCACGTCAGCTTTTCCATTAAGGAAAATGCTTGTTCCCTTTTCAACAGAAGGAAATACCTGGATGAGAAAGATGTCGTGAACGTGTGCAGATTCTCTTGGCCAAGACTTCTCTCGATTGGAGAAGTACTAATCTGTCTCTCATTTTTGCTTTCCTTCTTTTGTCGTGCCTTTTCTGGTGTCCACAAAAGGCCGTGCTCAACTGAAAACAAAACCAAACGCAAACCTCTGTGCCACACGGCACTCACCTTGTGGAAAGCAGGGTAGGACCCAGCTCAGACTGCCACATCTCCGTGTGGGGCAGGTATCTAACACCTCCCTACCCTCAGCACCAGCACACTCCCCAGGTAATTCAGCTGAGCAGGGATGGCTCTCCACACTGACAGCTCAGAATGATGTTCTCAGCTCCCCTGACAGGATTTCCATCGGCTGAGTGGGAGCATGGAAACTGCTGGTATGTGCCAGGAGGAGCTGAGCCTGTCCAGACCTCGTTGTTCCTACTCCTTACTGGGTTAGGTTGATCTCTGCAGGCACTGATTGCTTCTGGAGGCAAGCAGAGGTATCCGGAGGAAGTGGCTGTGGCTAGATGGTGGGAGATAAGCTCACGTTCAAACGCACGGGAACTGGTATGGACAGAAAATGTTCAGCTGAGCTCGTAAACTTTGTGTATGTCTCATTTCAGTGTAAGGCGCCTTTGTTTTCAGCGTGTACCCAACCTACAGCTGGCCAGTGGGGTGGGCGCGCGGAGCCCTTTGGCAAACTTGGGCCATAACAGGAGGAGTCGATGGCTGCTGAGCACTTTGGAAACTGGGCTTTGTATTTAGGTAATAAATGGGATTATGTGCTTGGAAAACCTGGACCCAGCTGTGAGCGGTGAACCTGGGGGCTTTGAAGAACCTCAGACCTCAGAGTTGTTGAGCATGTGTATCTTCCATCAGCCTAAGGAGAGCCCAGCGTTTTTGAAAACCTCCTTGGTTTGAACTTTTGGAAAGAAACCCACCAAATTATCAAACTCCTGATAGTATTTTAGCTTTGTAACTCCTCTGGGGACCACCTTTGCGGAGGGACTGTGCTGCCAACAGAGCACTGCTGTTCCAAATCCTTTTTTGAGCTGACCGTGGCAGAGCACGCAGCTGCACGGTGTCTGTGAAAGCATACCAGGGTGTTTTGCTGGGTGATACGTGACTCTGCAGACTGGCTGTATTTATATATCCTTCCCTCCTTCATTTGATTATTCCCAGTATGGAGCAGCTCCTGTCTTTGATGAGTAAATTGCTGGTATTTTTAATTCCTGTGGGTGTTTGGTTTATTGGGGCGAGGGGGCTGCGTGGTGCGTGTTTGAAAGAAAATGAGAACATTTAACAATACGTGGTACTTTCTTACCCAGGTGTTTTTTAAACAGGGACATAGAAAAAAACCTAAGGAAAAACTGAAAGAGCACATGAACCGGGGGAAGTACCCATGCGTTTGGATAAACCACACGTAACTGGGCCTCAGCATGTAGCTAGAAACAAGAATTACCAAAATACAAGCAGTAAAAGAGAAGTTGTACCTGTCTATTTATCCCTACTTCCTTCCTGTCTTAAGATGAGTCCCTCCCAGGATAGGTAGTATTTTGACTTCTTTCCTTGATCAAATGAATAGGTTCCTTTAAATCAAAACAGAGAAGAAAAAAACAACAAGGATTTTAAAATAAACAAAGTATTTATTTTTGTTTATAATGCTTTGCTATATGAGGTCATATGTTGCTCTCTGTTTTCCTGTTTCTCCTTGCCCTCAAACTTTAGGGTTATTGTAGTTCAGCATGGGATTGTCAAATTTGCATCAAAACCCCCATCTTTTTTTTTTTTTTTTTTTTCTTGCATGTTTTACTCTGGCTTCATATACTTTGAAGGAAGGAGGTGGAAGCTTGTATGGTAAATACTGTGAGCAGCAAACGTGGTTTTGAACAGCATTTATGATTTCCATAATGACTTTTGTCTGTATTCAAAGTACCCGAGGAGGAAGTTGGATGTTGCCAGCCCTCTGTAGCCAAGGTGCGGTGGTAAATCCAAGGTTGCTCAGCTGGAGGAGATGAGAACACCACCCACGTCTCCTGCTTCTCTGCATGAAATGAGCCCAGGAAATGGCCTCTTGCCCAGGTAGAGCTAAGAGACACCGATGGTCTCTTAACACCAGCAAACGCTAGGATTTGGAATCCCAAAGGTCTGCCCTGGAGATTGGAAACCCCAAAGTTTTTAAGCACAGCCCCAGATGCGCAGAAACATCTGCAGAAAGTGTCAAACCTCTCTGACACGAGCAGTAGGGCAGAGCCACAGCAGCTGGCCTGGCTTTCCCTTCATCTCACCTGGAGATGGGTCGCTGGCCTTGCCCACCCATCCATGAGGAACTGGAATCAGACGAAAGCGTTGGATTATCAGCCTGCTTTCAGGAGATAGGAATTAATTTTGGACTCCGAGAAGCTGGTGAAACAGAGGCAAAATGTCAGTTCCAGCAGAAGTCTAAGAACTCCTTAACAAAATTCATTTTTTTGGCTTTCTGTTTCCTTCCTCAAAGCTGTGTATCATCCCACACCAGCCTGGAGCTTGTCAGAAACCCAGCACCCCTTTTGTTCCTCGTGTGAATGCAGATCATTTCCTAATCATCTTCCACGTGCTCATCAGGACACATTGGTTCAGGCCTCTCACTGCTGCTGTTCTTCCTCTTTTTTTTTTTTTTTTTTTTTTTACCTTCTGGGTCATTTGACTCATGACAGCGTGCTGCGTGGGGCTGTTTGCTGGTATTAATTACATGCCCCGCATTGGTTTGTCTTTGGGTGTTGGCTTTCTATTCTTGGAATCCTGCAAATATTTTCGACAATCAGCCTATTGTTCAGCAAGCGCTCCACGCACACTGTAGGCCTTTTGTGATTTTCTGGTAAGTAAAAAAAAAAAAATAAATGAAAGAATGACTAATGGGGCATGAACGGTGCTCGTGACACTGTAGTGCATTGTGTAACTGTTGAGAGCAGCATCTGCATTCCTAGAAAAGCGTGCTCACGGTCAAAATGTAGGACGTTCCCTCTGGCTCATGGGAGAAGACGTACTCTATATTCAGCTCGGGATGCTGCCTAAAAGGACCAACTTCTACAAAATGCCATTTTCTTCCCCTGGAACGTGAAGTCAGGCTGAGACCCGCGTTTGCTTGGCAACAGGAGCGAATCCTTTCCGTTCAGGCAAGTGGCATGGGGGCTATTTTCGGTCCGTCACGCACATGCGCGGCACTTTGTTCGCTGAAATCTCTTCTTTTTATGTTGCCAGCTCTGCCATCAGCAGCTCTGGTGAATGGCGAGGGCACGTTATTTTAGTGTATGAACTGGATGCCAGGGAGAGCCTGGCACCTGCTTCTCTTCTTCCCTTCAAGAGCGTGTCTGTGTGAGGCTTTCTGCCGCCTCTGAGCCTGTGGCAGGTTGTGCAGAGGAATGTGTAGGGCTACGTGTGCAGGGGACTTCCCATACAAACACAAGTACCTATAAGGACTGCGGGGTCCTCCTCGCCTTGCTCAGCCCCACGGGGAGCTGCTGGAAGCCGAGAGCCTGATCTCTCAGCAGCTGGGCTCCCCAGGCAGCTCCAGCCAGGACAAAGTGATATTCACAGGGAACAAGCGCTGGTTTGTCTCCTGCTGCTCCGATAGGACCCAAAAGGTTTTTTGGTATTTCTCTTCCCTTCTGTGAAGGAAATGGGAGCCTTGAAAGCATTGAAGAGGGAGAGCTGTTGGCTTGAGTGTGGGAAGCGAGCAGGGAGTGCTCAGTACCTCTGCGTAATTCTGCTCTTAAGAAAAGTGCCCAGGTGCTGCAGGTGCTGTCAATTTGAACCTGTTGGATCCTGTTCCCTTGGCATCCAAAGCTTCCAAATGAAATTGTATTTGCCACCAGTCGACATTAATTTGCTGTTTCCACCTTGATTAATTTTTAGGAATGCGCGTAATGAGAAACTTCCACAAAAACAGGAAGAAAGGAAATGGAAATTTGCGCTCTGCGGTGCTTTTCTCATTTATGACCTTTGCAACTCAAACTCCGTGTCGTTCCTGTGACTACTGAAACAAAACACACAGGTTGATAGAGAAGAAGTGGTGTGAGCAGCCAATGCCAATTAGCATCTGAGTAATTGGCACACCTTTGCAGGCAAGGAAGCAGCTGCTTGTAGTGGCAAGGAAGGAATATTCCTAAAGAAGGCGTTGGAGGGATGACTTGATCATCTGTGGCTGCAGTTGGGTTGTTATTTATCACAGGGAGCCAGGTTAGTTTTTTCAGATAGCAGTTGAAAAAAAAAAAATACATAAAATTGTCCTAAAGCCCTACGCATATGCTGTAAATAAAAATGGCTTATTTTCCAGAGATGGCTTATTTTCCTTTCTGTCTCAGCAGGTTTCCTGAGATTTCAGGGTGTTAAACTCCCATCTATTTTCAAAGTCTGAAGAAATTAACAGTGAGTAGTTTTTCAGAGAGTTGGTACCCAGTCCCTTTCTGCATAGGATCCTTACTTACCTTTAGGAAGGTGTATATTTATGTGTGTGTGTATATATATATAAATAAATGTTTTTGCCAAACAGAAAGAGGCAAGCTTCCTAAGAACTCTTCCTCGAGATCTAGGGCCTGAATTCATGGGGTTGCTCCTGGACCCTCATGTGGTCAAATTGCCACCTTTGCTTTCTTCTCTGGAAAACTGTTGCTTATGTACTCTAGAAAAGCAGTAATTTCATCTTCAGGCTCCCTAAATAACAGCTAGCAAAGCAAACAGCAGCAAGTTTATGTTCCGTGTCCTTTGCCTTTGCCTACACCACATTATTTGAATCGGAACGAGGGTCGGGGGGTGGAGGTTGCCTCGGGTGGCTCTGGCGGATGCTGTTTGATGGCAGCTTTTGAAGACTTTACCGCCGCCTTCCCCCCCAGATATTTCCCCTGCACCTTCATAGCGTAAGTTTGCGTGTCTCAGACATTTGTTTGCAGTTTCTGTATGTCGTTGCTGATGGTTCAGGCTGAGCGTGCTGGCGTTCCCTCAGTGCTGCTGCAGCCAGCAATGCCTTTCAGCTGCTTCAACAGGAATCACCAGAGGGCATCTGTCTGGGGTTGGGTTACGTTGGAAAACCACCTGGCGTGTTGTGGGGTAGTCCTTAATAACAACAACGAGCACTTCATCAAGAGTTGAGGCACTGTGCTTGGTTTCCATTGTACTTTGCACATGAATTGTGTGTTCGGGTTCCCTACAGCCCAGGGGCTAACGCTGCACGCAGGCACGGTGTGAGACCCGTGTGCTGCCAGCCCTCATTTGGGCTCATTTATCACTCAAAATCTGACTGTAAAAATGCATTTAAATAAGAATAATTATTAAGATGAAAGACGTATGTCAGTGTTAATGGCATCCTAACCCTGTTTTCTGCTTCTGCTGGGGGAGAAGTGGGAACAGCAGTGACAGGAGCAAGGTGCTTTCCCTGATGGTGCTCCTGAACCCAGCAGGGGTCTCTTTTGGCACCTCACAGACATCAGGACGGGTGCTGTGGAGCTGCCTGGGCTTGCAGCATGGGAAGAGCAGCACTTCTGGAGGTCCTTGGTCTTCATGGGTCTGTTCTGGAGCGTCTGCACTCTGTTCCTTTCCTGTAGGAAGAGCCAAAAGTACTTGGGGAGCCCAAATGCTGTGCCCTAAAACCTTAATGATGTTCCGAGGCAGTGGCTATTTACACGCCTCCCGGGCTGTGGGATCTTTCTTCTTGTATTGGCAGCAGGGACGAACTCTGGATTGCCTAAACCACTGAAGCTAATCAACTTCTGGTGTGCCATCAGGCTAATTAGTTCTCCAGGCAGCGGATCTGGAGCCTGAACGTGGCAGGAGGTGGGGAGTCGTGAGGCAGCAGCGGTTTGGTTCTCCGCTCCCTCCTGTGAGCAGCTGAAGAGGACAGACACGAGCAGCCCCTGCACGACCCACACGGAGCTGTGCAAGGGGATTGTCCGTGTGCACGCAGGCTCTGCTTCCCAAAAGCTGCCCCTGATGCCACTGGTGGCTTCTGCAGGAGCATGGGGACGCTGGTGGAGGGATGCTGGTGCTGGGAGCCTCTGAAAAATCCCTTCGAAAATGCAAATGCTTTCCTTCATTAAAACCCACTTGAAGCCAGGCGTGATCAACAAACACAAAACGCTCTCACAGCTCAGGATCGCTGTGGATTATGGTTCTCTTTTCTTTCTCTCTCTCTCTCTCTCTCTCTTTTTTTTTTTTTTTTCCCTGCACAGAGCAGTTTGCCCCTCAGCCTGCCAAAGCAAAATTAACCAAGAATTTCATAAAAAATCTTTGATTTATTATGATTAGATAATCACTGCTTGCGTAGTAGGTAAGGGCTGGGATCGTACGGGGGCAGACAAGTTGTGTAAGCAGAAAAACTTTAATCATTTTGGTAGTGCTTTCCCCTGGGAGCAGTTAGGAGCAGGCCAGACACAACGTGGGGGTTGCTTGGGTGTAGCTTGCCCTAGCTTGGGGGCGGAGGGAGAGACTGATATTCCCGGTGAAAGGTCTTCCCAGCTTCATTTTCTGTGACTAAAGGACGTGAAATCCATGATGCAGATGTTTTTATTAACACCTTACTGCTCGGTGACTTGGCGGTGGTCACTCTGAGGGTGCAAACGAAGCCAGGCACCTGGGTTAGCTGCTGGTGCATCCCTCGCTTAGTTATTTCCACCTGTGCTGAATGTCTTGAAAACGTTGCTCACCTCAAACACACGTTTCAGTGCACACACGCCTGGGCTGGCGGAGGCTCCTGCCGAAGCTCTGGCTCCCCCGGCTGGAGCTGCGGGAGGAGAAGGCGCAGCGGGGGCCGAGGGAGAGGTGTCAGAGCCCGCGGCACCTCCAGCATCTGCTGATTTTTAGTAAGTGCCGTCTCCGTATGGGATGCTGTGCAGTGAATTAGTGCTGCTTTGAGGAATGATTAAAAAAAGTGTGATTTTTTTTTTCTTAATGTGCCTTAAAAAATCAAATTAGTTAAACAGTTGCAAACACCAGGGTGAGCACTTGGAAGGTGAGGTCTGAATGTGAGGAAACCAGGCTGAAACGAGGCTCGAGGGCACGCATCCAAGGGGTCTGAGCTGGTTTGAGGGAAGCATCGTAACGCTGTGGTTTAGGGCTAAGCCTGATTTAGCATGCCTGCGGGCTGCTGCGAGCAGAAGTGCTCCCAGCCTTCCTCATCTTCTCCAGATACGGATTCCCTCCTCCTGTGCGCTGCCTCACATTTATACAGCCACGTGGTGAGTCCAGCCAGCGTTGTTATCCAGCAGAAGACTTTCTTCATGTGTAGCAAGCGTTTGCTGCCCTGAGAGATGAGCAAGTGGAGCCGCGTGTCCCCGCGATGCTTGCCCAGGTCGAGGAGAGGAGGAGGAGGTCGGTTTGGTTGTCCCACGAAACCCCGCGCTAATTCCATGTACACGGGGGGCCTTTGGGTCTGTGACAGCAGCAGGCTTTGCTGGTGTGGTTCCCGTTACGTTGGTGTGTGATTATTTTCTGTCTGGGCCAGCCACGGCGGCGTTTGTGTGCTGGGATGATGCTGTCCGTGGCTGGTGGGCTGAAGAGTTAAGCGAGTTGGGAAGCCGAGCGATGAGTTCATGAGCTGCATACAATAAATGCATTCAGCGGAATCGTGCTATTCAATGGGCACAACGGCATCATTTATTTTAATTTTATTTATTTATTTATTTATTTTTACTGTTCCCCAAACTTCCATTTCTAAGTTTCTGTTTCACAGGATTAAAAAGTTGCCAGCGAGCTTTAATCCTCGGAGGGAAAGGAGTGAGTCCCAGCAAGAGCCCAATTTTAGCACAGCACCTCCTGTTTCTAACGCCGCCCGTGTCATACTTTGCCAAACTTCGAAGAATAGAAATAAACCCAGAACATTTTGGCCTTTCCGTGCCTGTTTACCAGCAGTTAAGCAGCAAAACAATTTTCAGACAATTAACAGATCTCCAGGCCCTTTGGAAGCTCAGATAAAGCTGTTTGTCGGCTGTCAAACGTCTAATTAATACAACTACTAAGGGGAACACTCCTGGGAATATCCTGCCTTTGCCAGGGCTGGGTTTACAGCTCGGTAGCTGCTCCTTAAGGCTGGCTTTACACCCAGGTAAAACCTTCCTGGGGTCACTAAGGGCATTGATTGCTCCAGGTATTGCTGCCTTGCTGTGGCTTTGGGGTTGGGGACGTTGTTCCACAGAGGGAACAGCAGTCGAGTAGGGTTATTATCAAATGCTAATTTCAAGCAATTACGGTTCTAGGAGAGCTTGCAGCATAAAAATGCCATAAAATAAGCTTATTTTAATTGCTTACAGCTGGCCTAGAAAAAAAAAAAAAACGTATAGAAAAAGATGATGGCTGTTTTTGCTTTGTTTTCTAGCAAGTGGCGCTTTGTATCGTGGCAGAGGTGTGCTGGTATGCTGCGAGTCTTCCTAATTCTCCTGGGGGTTGTGCTTATACCTGAAAGAGGAAAGCTACGTGTGATGGAAAGAGTTTTAATCCTGAATTTAGTCCACGGCTGTAAAGCTGCGGTCGGAGTTGTGCTGGCGGGCGTTCAGGATCCTGTCTGTTTTCATCCAGTTGCAGCGCACTAATTCCTCCCATCTGAAGGGCTGAAATTGAGGCCCTTGGTTTCGGTGATTTAGGATTTGATCAAGTTTGCGATCGTGATGGTGTTAGCTCACTCTGAGCTGGGATTTGGAAGTGAATCGTGTGTGCTTTGGTAATCAGTAGCCATGGAAGGTAAAACAGGTTCTCCGAAATTGCTGCTGGGGACTAAATAACAGAATGGGCAAGGTGGAAACTGGGAAAAACTGCATGATAGACTGCAAGTAAGTGGCCTTATCTGTTAGCTTTTGAGTAATGGTGAGCACAGTTTAATTCTGTGGTGTTTCTCTTTACAGTGCTTCCACTTCTCACTCGGACCACTCTGTCCATACCAAGTCTGCTTCTGCTGTGTCATCGGACTCGGTCTCTACCTCAGCAGACAACTTTTCCCCAGATTTAAGGGTACGTGTGCTTTGTCTTAACAAAGAAAAGGAAAATACGTGTGTGTGTGTGTGTGTATACATGTATAAATATAGCTAGTGGCCTCCTTCACTGGCTCTTTCTTGCTCCTCTGAGTTTGGATACGGTGAAATGATTTCAGCTTTCAGGGTAATGCCAAATTGTGTGTAGCCAAGGCATGAAAGGTCCCAAAGTCAAACCAGTGAAATAGAAATTGAACTTTAATCTCTACCATATTATTTCCCTCTTTATAAAGTTGTTTAATCTTCAAAAAGCTGTCTCTGCAGCCCACATTTGGAGATGAATTTTCAAAGGAATTCCTTTTTCTTTTAAGTGCTTTAAGTAAGTGAAGATCCTCAACTAGCCAGTTACATATCCTTTTCTTTCCTTTCTGTGTGTGTGTGCATATCTATGAGATATTCTTTTTGAAAACTCCTGCTTGTTTGTAAACACTGAGTCCTTGGAAGTATCTTTCAGAGAAAGATTGTTATCTTCAAGCTGATAAAGTAGTCTTCTGTTACAATAAATTGCTCTTGCATTAAAAGTTCCAAACAGGGCTCTTCTAGGTCTGTTAGTGATTTGTTAATGTCACATCCAAAGCTTTAGTTGAGTGTCAGAAAAGTTTTGAAAACTGTCTGTGCGTTCCTCTTAGGAAACCAAGGGGTTTGCTGATTTTCCTTAGCTTTGCAAAAAGGTCCCCTGAGCACAGAACTGGTGGTGTCAGTGCTTTCTGGTAACGACTTGTAGCATTTCTCAGCTGTGGTTGAACAGCTCTGTACAAACACAACTGCATAAAAACTCTGAACGCAAAACTAATTCCTTCCTCTGACAACCATGACGATTTTTTGTTTTGTGAGTTGTCTCAGTGGTTCATAATTAGCAGAAAGTCCTCCTGTTCATAACTGGCAAGAAAGCAAATGTTTCTTCTTAGAGTTGTATTAGCCAGTATTAAGCTATGATTTGAAAATGAGTCAGGAGTTTGTGTAAGTGTTGTTTTGCACCTTTTATCTATGGATACCAAAAAATAGTCTTCAGAACATGTCTGGATAAAGTTACATGTAATAGGTCTGAACCTTTTCCCCTGTGAAGTGTTCGGTTTCCCCAACATACAGAAAACACAGAGTTCAGGCTAAGTGATTCATTGATATAAATATATGTATAAGACTGCAAGCACTGCTACAGCTGTAACTGTGTATATAATGCCATAAGTTTTACACAGACTTTGTTTTACACTTAATTTTGCACAACCGGGTGCACAACTTGACTGCTCTTTTGCAATTTTTGTTATGTGTGGGGATTACCTTTACAGATAGAGAACCAAGCAATGTTCCTCAAGGCTGTCTTTGCTTCCTGGTGCTTGAGGTGGCTCAACACATTTTCCTTGTGACTCTGGATGTGTCTTGTGTCTCCTTCCCTCCTTTTGTCACCTTCTCTGCATGACATGTGAGCCCTATGTGGCAAGGACTCCTCCTGCCATGTATTTGTCTGGTTCCCCCTCCAACAGGGCCCCCATAATCGCTGGTAATCAGAAATGATGTTAGCAGAGGAATGTTCACTTAGCTGCATGACACGTTTTTCAGGCTGAAGATGCGTATGTGCTGTTTGCTGGAGGTCATTAAAAACCACTACTTCCTTGCTGTGCCCCGGTTCCTGTAATTTGCAGAATGATTTCTTCACAGCCTGCCTTTTTATTTTTTAATTTTAATTATTAAGCAACCTAAATTTCTGCCACGGCTGGAATAAATGCCGCTCCCCTTTCATTTTACAACAGCGTTTAAGGAAGGATGGTGAAAGCAGGGGATTATTTATCTACAATAGAGGCGCTTCAAGCCAAGCGTGAGCACATGCCTCTGCTGGCAGAATGCTTCCTGCTGGTAATGTGCATCAGCTCTGTCGGGCCCGAATTCAGCACCTCCTGCTGTGCTCCACCTCAAGCCTGCTCCCGCAGAGGTGGTGCGAGTGGCTGCGATGCTGTCGTGTGCAAGCACAAAGCTGGTTCCTGTGATTGTGCTTGGGTGAGAGCTCGTCGATGCTGGCTGCAGAAAGTTGATTCCTGTGCTCCTACATGTAGTGGGGTATGGTGAGGAAAGCCCGGTTTCTATTAGGACAGGTTGCCTTTCTCTCTCCTACAGGATTTCCAGCAATAGCCAGGTCTTTCTTTGTGTCTGGTGCTGGCAAACAAGCCTGGCAGGGTGCGATGGAGATCTGTCCCCTTCTCATGGGCAGCCCCTTGTGTTGGTATCGCCAGTGTGGCTGCAGTCCCACAGCAAATCCTCAAGGCAATTACAGTCAGCACTGATGTATTTGTGTGTTCTGGGCTTGTTCTTGCAGCCCAGCACTAGCTGCTCAGTGAGAAGGCTCAGGAATGGAAGGTTTGTTCTGTCTGCTGATCAGCTAAAACTGATGTCTTTCAGCTCTCAGAGCAAGTAGAACAGATGTACTCGCTCTGGGCTCATCATTCTTCATCCAATTTTCTCTCAGTTAACATCTCTGCCATGTGACACTTCTTCATTTTTTTTTTCTAAGCCAGCTCACTGAGAAGTTCTTCGAGGTCCTGATTGTTCTTCCAATTTTCTTTGACCTTTCTGAGGTGTGGCTTTGCCTTTGAAAATGCAGATAAGTTCACAGCATTACCTTAAACAGCAGCACGAGTGTGCTCGGCACACCGGGCTGTTCCTTGCACACCTGAGCATCTCGTGGCACTCGGATTGACACAAGACAGGGAGAACTCCCAAGTCTTAATACCTACTGAGGTTTGAGCTGAACACCTTATTTCTTCTAAGAATGAGAAGTTTGTTCCACAGTGCTCCAGGACAAATGTAAGAGAATAAGCACTGCAGTGGGAACTAACACGTTTCTGGTACCCCTGTGATACGGGAGACAAGTACCTGGGCTCCCCGACGTTCTCGCAGGAAGGGGTTGCATCAGTGAGTTTTAAGAGGCTGAAAATAAGCATTTCAGGATTTGGGAGTGGATCTGCTACCCGTGGGGTTATGCTCCCGATGCGTATTTCAATTTTCCCCGCTAGAACGAATCGCCGCATAGATCCATCATCACTCCTACCGCTGCTTGCTCTCTGCCTCTGTGTGCGCATCGACTCAAATTTAGGAGCTAAATTTCTGTGGTGATGGAAAAACACTTTGTGATAGCTACAATTAGCACTCTTTTTTTTTTTTTTTTTTTCTTCTTTCTGTGGGGAGTTTTTAGCAGGGTAGTAGGCGTCCGTCACGGGGAGGGAACGAATGGGAAGGACCCACATCATTTCTTGCGGTCTGTGCCTGCGGATTTCTTTTGGAGTGCAATTAACACTCAGTGTGTGTGCGTGCGTGTGGGTAATGAGGTAAATGAGACAACCACTGGGGATTCCTACTGAATGCATGTGCAGTATTTTTCCTAAATCCTTTTCCAAAGTGGTTCATAATAACTTTCATGATTTTTTTTTTTAATGTGTATTGAGCATTTCAGTATCTGGAGCTAGGATTAAATTTATACAACACTACAATTTATAGAATTTTCACTTCATAAACTAACTCTAAATAACTTTTGGCTGCTTTAGTTGGCTGGAATTTTAAATAAAATAAATTAAAATGCCACCCCTCACCCCCTTCAAAAGCCCAAAGCACTATTGGGTTCGAGTCCTCTACTGCCCCATCCCTGCCTGATCTCAAATATGAAGCTGGTTAGGATTGATTTAGGGAATGTGCTTTTTGAGGGAATTTTTAAGCATAAGTTACTGATCAAGCAAGACCAGAACTGAGTAATTAAAAGTGAAAATGAGCTGGAAATTCATTTGGGATGGGAGTTTAAAAACGTTTTGGAGCCAACGTTGCCAAAGATGTGTAAGTCTCTCTTACAGATTTGGGAACTTGGTGATTAGTAAAGTACAACGAGATTCTTGCTCCACAGTCCTAAAGGTGGTATCTTCTCTTACGCATGTGGGCAGGTGAGGCTGTGCAGTTTATAGCACTTCTCTTAAGCTTTGTTGCTAATGCTCAAGCTTATCAGTCGGGGCTTTCATTTTGAGTTGGCTGTTGATTTACAGGGTAACGCCTGAAAGTTACTACGCTGAAAGCTTTGGAGTAGCTGTTGGAGAAGGGTTGGATCCCTTCCATCTGCAGTTGGGAAGTGATGCATGCGGCCAGCAGTTTCCAGCCACTTTCCTTAAGAACAATATCTTCGCCTGAAAGTTAAAGGTTGATTGTATTTAGTTTGGGATTGTGGGCACAGAATCGTCTAGGTTGGAAGAGACCTCAAGATCATCGAGTCCAACCTCTGACCTAACACTAACAAGTCCTCCACTAAACCATATCACTAAGTTCAACATCTAAACGTCTTTTAAAGACCTCCAGGGATGGTGACTCCACCACTTCCCTGGGCAGCCCATTCCAGTGCCTCACAACCCTCTTGGTAAAGAAGTTCTTCCTAATATCCAACCTAAAATGCAGCAACAGACTGAACCAGAGCTTGGAAATTCATCGTGTTGGCTTTATGTTGCTTCTTGCTGCTGTTCTGCAGACAGAGGAAAATCTGTTAGTAAGTCTCCACCTGCTTGGTTGTGCAGCCTTCAGAAAAACGTGGTTCTAGTCTTTGATTTTGCCTTTGTTCTTTATGACCACTTTGTATGTGTCCTCCCCTTTGAGGACAACACTGAGATCCACAATTCCTGTGATTCCTCTGACGTACAGCAAGATACTATACAAGCACGTGTCCTGTTCTCCATGATGGTTTGCTCCATCCATTGTAGCATTTTTTCCCTTAATATAAGAGGAATCAGTGGGTTTGCAATGGACTTGTGTAAAAGATACAAGAACACTTTCATGGCGTTCCCAGGACTCAAAGGTTAGGAAAGGGAGGAAATGCGCAGTTGCTTGCATAACCTTCATTTGTTATCCATGGCGTGCATTGTTGAAGACTTTAGACAAGCCCATGTGGTTTATTTTGTAAGATACATAACTCACGCATGACAGAAGGTATATGAAGTAGTTTTTTCCTTCCAAGACAGTGAATGGATGCCATCCCTGTCTTCGGTAGGCTTCCAGAATGAAATTCTTTTGAGCAAGTCTGCGTTCAAGCTAGCCAACCGCAAGTTCTCTGTAGTCAACGGAAAGAAAGATGTCGTTTACAGCATGATTTATTGTGATTTATTTAAGGAATTGCCACGCTAGGTGAGAACACGATGTAGCTGAGCCGTGGAAGCCCTCGCTGCAGGACGTTGTGAGCGCTGTTGGAGGGGCAGCAACTGGTTGTTCGGAGCGGAGCTCACCTTCAGCTGTGCTCCCGTGAAAGCGTATTTCTGTCTTGTTGGAAAGCTCTGTCTGTTTCTCCTCCAGTTACGAAGAGAGTTCAGAATAACCCATCCAGATGTAGACCTCTAAAATTGAAGTAAATGCCGTTCCTCGGGCCGTGTTGGGTAGGATTAACTGCAATGCCAGTCGCTGACTTTGCCACCTTCACGTTACTTTATTCTAGCTGTGGTGCAAAGTGGCTTAGACTGGCTTTATGTAGAACATGTATATTGTTAGTAGGAAAACATATTGAAGAAAGATGTGATTTTTTCCCCCCTATCCTTTGCTGTAAATCACTGGAACTAGCCTCAGCGAGCTTTTCCATTGCTATCTCCCTGCCAACGCAGGAAGTGTGTCAGGCTTTGGTTATGCGTAACACATGTTCGGCGAGAGCGGGGCTGTAGAGAGAGGCATCGCTTTTTAAGCTTTAGGCATTCATTGAAGCTATTTTTTAAAACTTTTGCTTTTAAGGCACTTCTTGGTTAGTGGATGATAGCTTAGGAGCACTAAATCACAGGGAAAACATCTGCCTGAGCACCTCCTGAGTAGTTCAGGGCACCGTCCTGCCGCTCGATCCCACCCCTCGCGCGGCGGAGCTCTCCTGTTTCAGCCTCTTCACGTGGGGCTGCCCACAAGAAGACCGGTTCGTAGGAAACACAGAGATGTCTCATGATGGGAGCCCTCCTTCCCAGCTCACCGGACTGCGACTGCTATTAAATTACAGCCCATATTGTATAAGCAACCAGATGGGGAAGATAATTGACCCGTGGTCACAGAAGGCTTGGCTAGATGCGAACCGGTGATGCTGCAGTGGATGCAAACAAACTATCCATTTTTTTGCTGTCATCTGTGAAGACCTGACCATATGTGTTGCTCTGTGTCACCACTTTGGGCTCTGTTATAGCCTGACACAGAGTCACACATCACATTCCTGCAGGTGTACTGAAGTAGAAGCTTCCAGGGGAGAAAACCCAAAGTGGCTGAACTCGGTGCCAAGTCCAGGAGGGGCCAAAGCTTCACACTATCACAGAGAGCAAGCAGGGGGACTTAGGGTGTCTGAGAAGTAGGAAAATCTTAGGGGGAACAATTCTGACTGTGTCGAAATTCTGGTTTTTGGCTATCCTAGTTGCATGTGTGTGTCTGTGGGAAATGGGCTTCCTTTCTCCTCTGGAGCTGACGACGAACAAAGGCACAAAAGGCTGGTTCTGGAGGATGAATGATGCTCTTGTCCATAGGCATGGTCATTCCAGGGCAGCCCAGCGAGTGACTGGAATTCAGCCCCCGCCGTCAACTTGTTTTTGTAAGACTCCGGTTTCCAGGACTGTAACTGCTGTATATTTCATGAGAATTACAAGCTTTTTAATCTGTTTTAAGAGATGGAAAATCTTGGTCCCCTCCCTCCAGGCTCTAGCCATTAAGTCCCTTTCTGTACCTCCCCCGTCAAGGAAACAGAAACACTGAGTAGCCAAACTCTGGGTTGCAAAATATTGATTTCATGCAAATTAGATGGGGGGAAAAAGCCAGATGCAGTTGGTTTTCTGTCTCCTTTACACGGGAAATAATACTCCCTGAGTGCTTCTCTAGTTAGAAGAGAGCAAAGACAGCAATCGTAGCTAATTTTTATTATGTAGAGGTACCTGAACGTCTGAATATGAAGTAATGGGAAGTGAAGGAAATCTCTGGAAGTGTTTATGATTGCCATCTACTAGGAATGGAAAATTGAGGAGAAAAAGAAAATGGCCTTCAGATGTTCCTCAATAATATTTTCAGCTCCTCCTGATCAACTGCTGCGTTTCTGCTAGCTACAAAGTGCAAGAGTTCTCCTTTGGCTGACTAAAACCGGGTAAGAGGTGGTTATTTATTTTTCCTGTAGTTTTAGTTTTGTAGATCGAAGCACGAATCGGGCAGGAATGAACAAGCATGGTATTTAAAAGGAGCAGTCAGATTGGTGACTGCATGTAGCACCTGCCAAGATCTGATTTTTTCCGTAGATGTTTTTGCATCGAATGAAATGTCTTCTTTCCCCCATGTGTGATTGTTTATTGGTTGTAACTATATAATTATTTATGTCTTGACTCCTTGTCATACACACCAGTCATCTCCTAACTGAAGTTCCTGGTAACAGAGACACTTTTCTGTGGCTTATTTTGGTTGGCAGAATTTTTAATTCATTGGTCAGAGCCTTTTTCTGTTATTTTTTCAGACTGATGGTAAGAACTTCACTGACTGAGTTTAAGGTTTTCCTTGAAAATTGTAATCTCTTTTCCCCTTATCTGTTTGCTAAACAAAGCACAGTAAAAACAAAGAGAGGAGAGAGTGAGGCTAGAGTGCTGTCCAAAGTTTTTGAGCAGCCGATGGAGAACAGAACTGTTGTCTTTCAAGATCCCTTGGCTCCGAGGAAGGTTCTGTATTAAAAATTGTTGGACTTGTTCGAATAGATAATATCGGCCGTCTTCTGTGCCAGGGACTGTTGCTGTGTCGAGTCAATGACGACTTTCTGCCGGAGCCTAACAAGAGAATTGTCTCGAGGCACCAAGCCATGCAAACTTGAAGAGACAAGCCAGCCGTGGTTGGGCGAGTGGCCCTCAACAATGCGTTCCTTTGAGCTTCTGAGCTTTGCCTTGTCTTTGTGCAGCAAGGGCCCACGGGACTCAGCAGCCTGAAGAGACTGCTCTTCTCCACCAGAAGCTTGGGTCTGAGTGGAGAAGGCTCTTTGTGGAGAAACAAAGCAGAAAACCCCAAGGAAATACTGCAAGGTGGCTGCTTCCTCCTCCGGAGAAGTTCCTTTACTACCCAGCTGTCTATATTATTATTTTTTATTTGTAACACACTCGTCTCAGTTTCTTTCTAAAGATTTTTCAAGGTGGTGGGAAGGAAGCAAGTGGATTTCTCAAGCCTTTTTATACTTTCTCAAAGCACACACGGTAGGTAGAGATCACAATTGGTGATTTGTTTTTTTGGACTAGGAAAGCACAGCTGAAAGGCAGCTGCGGCGTGTGTTGTATGTGATTATCTAGAGTGCTGTAATCATCTGTTGTCAGAACATTTTATTGATAAATGCCTCTTGTGATGTTTTTTTTTTTGACCAAGCTAGGAAGCCTTCTTTGGTTGTATGCTTTCTTAGGAGCTGAATAAGTTTGATGTGGTCTTGAACAGTATGTTTGATTCTCCGTGTGCTATTCTGAAATGATCCATGAGCCCATGGTGTTTTGTCTTTTTCCCCTATTCAACTTCTAATATCCCAAAAAGGGTAAGACACAAAGCATTTCCCTGCGATTAATATCTTGCTGGTCTGAATGTCTAACAGTTTTCCAAAGCATCTGGTCATAATCCTCAGAAAAATCCCCGCGCCTCAGACATGCAGAGATACTGCTGTTCTTTCTGCTGTGGTATTCTTAATGATTCAAAAATAAGCAACATAGTCCATTTACTTGCTCAATTTGTGTTTTATTACATTTCCAGTAGGATACTTAGTACATAAATCTTCTCAGAGTACACTCGAAATAGCCACAAGTGGCAGCTGAAAATCTTGCCAAAGTAGCACAGCATTTGCAGTCTAGAGGAGGATTTATCAAGTAAGCACAGCCACTGCTTCACGGCTCTCTTAATTGAGCATTAGGAAGGCAGAAGCATCTTGGCAGCAAAATGCTAGGAAAAAACGTGCCCTCAAAATTTACCCCTTCTCTGGTGTAATAAGTGCTTCATTTAGAGAGGAAATCAGTGTACCAATGAAAAATTATCTGAAAGAAGCTTGTGGGTTTTGATTCTGCACATATTAGTGGCAATTCTGCAGCTTTTGTTAACACAGGCTGGACAAAAGTAGACCTCCATGTGTTTTCTAAGGTGAGTGGAGAAAGAGCTTCTGTATCTGTTTTATTTTAGAGTTTTTCACACCATCACTGGCATAATGATGCATCCTCATACACCTAACCGTGGTGGCACTGTCCTTTGTTGATTGGCATGTATGGCAACAGTTGTAAAAGAGGCAAGGGTTGTGGGGTGGCAATTCAGGGGAAGCAGCAGGTGGATGTGGACTGAGACAACCGAAAGGCAGTTTGAAGGAGAAAGGTGTTGGTTACTGTGATTTACTACTTCAATTTACAAATAAAATAATAAAAAAATAAATCAATTATGCAAAAATAATCCTATGGCTAAGCCTTTGCAGAAAGACTGATGTTATCCTCTGAGACAGGAGGAACCTAAAGCTGAGGCAGCTCTAACCCTAAAGCTGTCACTGGTAACTCAGGTAACAAGCCCTGTGCTTTGAGATTGTGCCTGTTTGAATGAAGTTGATGCAATTTTTGGATCTGAGTGTGCTCATCTTTTGCTGTCTCTGCACACAGTAAGTTTGGAGCTCTCTGGAAAGTACAGGCTGACTTCTCTGTGGGATGTGCAGGAGACAGGGCACCACTACACTGGGCACAGTGAGACCCAGGAGCTGGTTTTCACCCTGCCATACAGCTATCTGCATCAGAGTGGGTTATCCTTGTTCTCAGTCATCCTAAAGGTGAATCTTCCAGGTCTCCTTTTCACTGGCTGTACAGAGAGCCTGTGGTGACTAGCTCGGACGTAGATCTGTGGTTTTAGGTGAAATAGATACTCCTGCAGCGTGCTGGCTGCCCTGCCTGCAGAGCAGCACGAGTGCTGATTCAGGAGGGCACTTAGTCATCTGCCAGCCCTTGAGAGAAAGGCAAAAAAAAAAAAAAAAAGGCATAGATTGGATAACTACAAGCAGATTCCCAGGTAGTCCATTACAATTGGAAGCATCAGACAAATGTTTTCCTGTCAGAGATAAAAACCTTTCCTTGGCTATTGAGTTTCAAATCCGCAAAGTTTTTTCCATAATTTGAGAACAGCTTATTTTTACACACAGAGAGGTAGCAGGTTTCATTCTTATATACACAAATGCACAAATTCTTGTGCCCCCAGCATGTATCCTGCCTGCTGCTGACCGGCGCATGATCACGAGACAGACGTGCCAGACCCGTGAGTTCAGGGGCTGCAGATGCAAAGGCTTTTTTTGTGCGCATAATGTTTGTCTGTATGCCCAGGTTAAATATGTTTACGTCAGGGGACCAGGTAAGAGCCCAGTTTCCTGCTGTAGGAAACAGAACAGGGCTGTGTGTTGCTGGAACAGATGCAGCTCCAAGCCTGGAGAGCTCGGCTTTTGGATAGGCAGAGCAGACGTGGTTTGGGGGGAAGGAATAATGCAGGAGCGGGGTGGTCAGTGTAGGCCTGGACGTGGCTTTATACATAATTAATCTATTCACAAAGTGCAAAAATCCTTTGGAGCGTGTAGGAGGTTAGCGAAGAGAGATTAACGCAGAGGGGGGGAAAACGACAATATTTTTTAATTGTCGTGCATTTTAATTTTGTCTAAAACGGAAAGGATTCATTTTGTTCGTTCTAGTTGTGGTTCAGAATAAAGGAGTCTACGCAGAACTGGGGAGAGACGGTTACACAGCGATTTGTTAACACACCTGCAGTCTCCCCTTGAAAAAAAAAATGCATAAAGACAAAAAAAAAACCACAACTTTGTCTGTGTTTGGGTTTCAGGACTCAAGTGTTCAGGAGAAAGTAGAAGAGAATAATTAGAAAATGGGTAGGAGCGGCCCCAGGTGCTCTCTTAGCACACTTTGTCCTGAGGCTGCTGGTTTGCTACCAGAAAGTTTGAGCTGTGGATGTTGGTGTCAGGGCCAAAGGTACTGTCCCAAATCACAGAAGGGTTTGGGTTGGACAGGATCTTAAATGTCATCTAACTCCAACCCCCTGCCATGGGCAGGGATGTCACCCACTAGACCAGTTCACCAAGCCTGGCATTGAATGCCCTCAGGGATGGGGCATCCACAGCTTCTCTGGGCAGCCTGTGCCAGGGCCTCACCACCCTCACAGTGAAGAATTTCTTACTTATTTATAATCTAAATCTTCCTCTTTTTAGCACCTTTCCTGTGAAGACAGGCTGAGGGAGTTGGGGTTGTTGGAGTTGGGGAGAAGGCCCCAGGGAGACCTCACAGCGGCCTGTCAGGGCCTGAAGGGGGCTACAGGACAGCTGGGGAGGGACTCTTTGTCAGGGGGTGTGGTGATAGGACATGGGGGGATGGCTTTAAACTAAAAGAGGGGAGGTTTAGGTTGGATTTTAGGAGGAAATTCTTCACTCAGAGGATAGTGAGGCCCTGGCCCAGGCTGCCCAGAGAAGCTGTGGATGCCCCATCCCTGGAGGTGTTCAAGGCCAGGCTGGATGGGGCTTTGGGCCACCTGGGCTGCTGGGAGGTGTCCCTGCCCATGGCAGGGGGTTGGAGCTGGGTGGGCTTTAAGGTCCCTTCCAGCCCAAGCATTCTGTTCTGTGATTTAAAAAAAAAAAACAACATTAAGCTAGCCCAGGCATCTTGTCTGAACCAGATATGGGAGCAATTATGTGAGCCGCTCTGCTGGCAGGTTTGACAGGAGGCGGTGATCCTGGCTCAGCCTCAGCCAGGGCAGGATGTGTGCTGTCATCCTGGCCATGCAGCACAGCTGGTAGGTAAAAGCCCGCAGGAAATACAAGAAGAAAACCTATCAGTTGTTCTGTTCACAGGCACAGGGAAACTCTAAATGCAGAATTTGAGGCACCCTCTCAGGTACCGTGGCCCAGCACCCAGCGATGCTCAGAGCTCTGGGCCCTGCACGTGGATTTCTGGCACCAGGCTCACTCTGCACCCCCTGAGCTGGCTGCAGCCACACAGGGTTAGCTGCCTGCGTGAGTCGTGCAGGAACATGAATCGGGAGGGGGATTTTCTGGCTGCTGCTTTAGGAAGCAGCATGAACACGTGGCTGGAGAGGCTTGGCAGGAGCACGCTGTCCTGAATCCCAACATGAAGGCGTGAGGGATGAGGCGAGGAGCAGCCCTACCCCCTTAGCAGAACCTGAAGCTCCTTGCCTGCCCCCGTCCACGTGAGCAAAGTCACTTTCTTGCTGAGATCTGAAGGGTTTGCCCGCAGCAAAGGGTTTTCCTGCCTTTGGCACCGTAAGTGGGAGGGTGGGAGAGAGCTCTGTTTCCTCAGCCGGGGGCGGGTGGGGTGGAGCTGACACCGTCTGGGATCCTGAGCTACGAGGAGCAGCTGTGAAACGTCGTGAGTGTGGGTTTGATCTGCCAAGTCACTGCTCGAGAGCAGGACAAAGGTGGGTGGTGGCATGAAGTCCTCGCACCCTCCCCGAGCTGAGGCAGGGCTGGGTTAGGTGCCGAGGTGCCTGCTCACTGATGGGTGCAATGGGGAGATGATGTTGCTTGGTAAAAGAAGGCAAATAAAGATCATTCTGGCGTGTAACTAACCTCATCATCCTCCTGGAGATTCAGTTACCAAGCATCGTATTTTTGTGAGAAAAAAGATACTGAGGACCTAGTTTAGCTTAGAGGCAAGGCAAACTAGCCCACAGGTTTTTGGTGCTTGTGTTTGTTACAGAAATCAGTGCTGGCTGTGATGGACACGGCCAGTGTGTGGCTCTGCATCAGAGCGGCCCCATCTGAAGTAACACGGTTCTGCCCAACTCTGGCCCCAATCTTCACTGCGGATCTCAGAGCAATGATTTTTTTTTTTCCCCTGAAAATTTAAAAACCTGAGGCTCAAAGAGGTGCAGCATCTCACTTACAGGTGTGTATGATTGCTGAGGCATCAGGAGCCAGCCAGCCTCTCAAGGCAGCTGGACCGGTGTCCCTGAGCTCACCTACCTGCTTCCTTGCCTCCTTGTAGCCCTTACTTTTGTTTTGCAAGATGTGCAGAGGGTTAAATTTACGTTTTTTTAGAGTCCAGGAGTGTTATTTTTAGAGCCTTGAAAATAGGCTAAAGTACATCAAAAGGATTTTTCTGACAGCTGATGAGCCGTTATGGGGCGGGGGACACACACACAGTGGGATGGGGAGGCTTTCGCATCATTTCCTTACTCATACAAGGGCAGAGGGTCCCTCACGGAGCTAGTGGTATCCCAGAGCTGCACATGGCTACTTCATCATCCCCTCCTTTTCCTCCCCTTGATCCGTTTCCAAAAATGTTCTGTTCTTATCCCCCCATTTCTCTTCCCTCCTGTAGCTCCCCGTCCTTTAGTGCTGCCCCAGATGTCTTCCCCGTGCCCGCTGCCTGCGTTGTCAGCTGTACAGATTGTGTTTCCCCAAAATCGATCTGAAGGAGCCGTCGGTGGAGGCGGGTTTCAGCAAAATGCCTACTTCTCATTTCTAGGTTTCTGCCAGGATGGTTTCAGGTATTCCTGTTCCAGCTCGGAGGCTCCTTCAAGGTCTAGAGCTAGGCAGATGCCGCAAAGACTGGTACACTGGAGAAGTGTTTGGGCTGGGCTTTCTGACCGTGTCTGTCACAGCCTCTGGGAGGGGTGAATGTTATATCCCTGGGGGATGTGTGTGCATGGGCTTTGCAACCATCAGGAAAGCAGTCCGGGAAGCCCTGAGGTGCGTTGTGTGCCCGAGGTCAGCTGGAGGATGGTAAAAACAATGATTTAGCCCTTAACTCTGCGGAAAAGATCAAAATAAAGCATGTGGGGGGAACAAAAGGCAAAAAGCCTCGATCCTTGAGTGCTGTGCTTGCAGGAGGTCATCTGTCCACTGCCCTGCGTGGAAGCGAGCGTGGATTTGGATCGCTAACCCCTTCCCCTGACCCTGGGGACTCCGTGTGTCAAAGAGCGTGAGTGAGCAGCTGGATTTTATTAGGCATAGAAGAGCCAGTTTTTAAACCAAAAAAGGCTTTCAGCTTTGTCTTTGACAGGATGGTGTGGACACAGATCTGTCTTCCCTCCCCTGCTTTCAGTGCGGTGCAGAGCCCACCTGAGCGCTGCCCACCTGCTGACCGCAGCAGCTCTTTGCCGTTCTGAGTGCTTTCTCTGTACCTCACCTCATGCTCATTTTGGCTTGAGACAGAGCTCCGTCCTCTGAATGTTTACTGCTGGACCTGCTCCCACCAACATCTGCAGGAGAGCGGCGAGCCCAGCTGGTGGCCGGGGCCATCCCACAGCAGCTGCTGCCCGTTTGGGCACGGACCTGCCTGGAGGAGTCGTGCACCGCGTCCCGAACGGGGTTCTCACTCACGTCCTTCCAAGATAAAAGGCAGCAAAGACGCCCACCGCTCAAGGACTAATTAGCGAGGAGCCTCCGTCTCATTTGGCATAATCCGGAGGACATCTGGGTGACGCCGAGTTTCTGCCCGGCTGATTTCAAGGCTGCTGTTGGAGCGCAGAAGTTGCTGCAGAGGAGCTGGGGCTGGGGCTGCATCACAGGCTGTCAGTCAGGGCTCTGATGGGGCGTGTGATCTTTGGCCAACACAGCTGTGCTGACGAGAAGTCCCCAGCACAGTTATACCAGCAAAGCCCTGTTTTCACCGGTATTGCTTTGGGGGGGCAGAGGGAAGAGAAGTTTTCCTGCGAGTTCAGCGCTGACCTCCCTCTGTCCGTCCCCCACACCCCAGCCCTGCTGCACTGGCAGCCTCCCAGGTGAGAGCTGGTGTAAGTGGGTGCGTTCCTGTACTGCTCTTCCTGCTAGGAAGTCAGCTCCACGCTTGCTCTTTTGTCTTTTTTTTTTATTATTGTATTTTTTTAAGTCACTTGAATGCCTTTTTTTTTTTTTTTTAAACATACATCTTGTTCTCAAGAAGGCTTTGATCTCGGTAATCTTTTCATCTATCCATCAGTCTGCTGTGTGAAAATGCCCGAGCGTGCTTTTATTGTGGCGTGGGATTTCTTTGGGTTTTGTTTTCCTTTCTCTGCATAGTTTAGAGAATTTTTCCTCCCCGAGGCTCTCCCTCTGGCTTGATCCTACATGAAAGTTGACCGCAGATGTGTCAGGCTCTAAGTGCCACTTTAGGCCGTGTCTTTGAATCTTCTTTGTAGGGATTTCCTGATACCAAATTAAACCAATTCTTTCTCCTTCCTCACGTTAAGATAAAGGAGGCGTTTTGGCCAGGTCTGCACATTTTTGTGAGCAGCCGTGAGCGCTCTCTGCCTATCTCCACCAGGAAGGATGCACGCCAACTTTAAATCCAAACTCTTGTGGCTGTTACAGGATGAGGCAGAGATGGACTAGCTTACCTGCTCTTCTCTGCCTGTGTTATGAGGTTGAGCAATGTGGCTGACTGTGGTTTTTTGTCTGATTCAGGGCATTACTATTCAGATCCATCTATGCTTGGCCACGTAGACTTAGCCTTAAACTTGGTCTTGCCTGCTTCTTACCTGATGTCCAAACCTATGGCTATGCTTCTATAGTTAGGGATGTGCTTTCTTAAAATGGCCATCTCCTTGTGCTGTGCTGTTCCAGAGAAAACTCCTGTTGAAATGCAGTTACATCAGTGAGAAGTAACGCCCTGTGCTTAACTTCCACCCAAGGGAGGATGGAGGAGGGGGTGTTTGTCAGACACCCCTTAACCCAGACACCCCAGAAAACCTGATGACCTTTTTACAAGTTATGACTACTGAGCCAAATGAAGGGCTTTGCAGTTTTTGGACCCTTGCTGGGGACATGGATGTGATAAGTTGTCTACTGTCATTCTCCTTAACGTAAACTATAATTTTCTCTATGTAGTAGTCGATAGCATCATGGTATTGGCTGATCACTTTAATCAATCCCTTTGGTTCTGCGTGTAGCTGTGTGGACAGAGAGTTTAGCTTGTGATGGTGTCTAGGCTGAGGAGGAGGAGGTTGGGGTGTGAAAGCCAGCAGGTAAGTGTGCTGCCAGAGCACACAGCCTGCTCCAGCAGCTTCTCCGTCACAAGCATCCTCGCTTAAACACTTCTGCCTGGCCCAGTGGCATGCTCCAAGGTTGCAGGGCTGTGCCAAGGTCTCTCATGCTCAGTGTTGACCTTACAGAGGCTGAGACACTGGGCAGTACCTCAGGATCCTTGAATATTTGTTGTTCTTGACGTTGTTGGCCTGTTGCAGGTAGGTGTAAACTTCTCACTGTATGAAAAAGTGATGATTTTTTTTTTCTGCCTCTTTTTACGCAGGTCCTGAGGGAGACTAATAAATTAGCTGAAATGGAAGAGCCACCCTTGCTACCAGGAGAAACCATTAAAGATATGGGTAAGTGAAGAGTAAATTTCCTGTTTGCTTGACCAAATAGAAGATCACAGAGCAAAATGCCCTGCTGGTCATTGACCAACAATAGCAAATTGCTGATGTTTTGTGACCTGTGATCAGATTGTTTCATTAATCATTGCGCATCGTGTGAGCCATGGTAACTGTGTGGTTCCTCTTGGCGTGGAGCAAGTACAACACTATTCAATCTTCCCTTCCTCTGAAAGTGATATTGAAGAACATAACTTCAGTCTTAAAAAAAACAACAAACACAAACACACTTGTCTAACCCCCCAAGAAAGCCAACCCTCCAAACCAGAACATCTCAATGCTCAGTTCTTTTCTCTGCTGCTTTCCTAAAGACTCTGAACTCTTCCTCTAACCACGGGCTGCAGGCTGATATCTAACTCACTCCACAGGCACAGTTAGCTCTGACAGCAAGACTGTGATCTGTTCCTGGGAATGGTTTCGTGTGTCTTTCTCCCATATGGATTCTTATATCTAACAAAGACTGAGCTTCTTAGATTTCCCACTGGTAGCAGCACTAGTACAGCCCCTCTTTCACTCTTGGCATCCATTCTCCCGAGCAGTGAAGGAAATTTAATACCTTGGAGGAGCCTGTTCATCAGATGGATGCTGCTGGAATCATACAACCCTGGTAGGGTTAAAGTCAAGTCGCCAGGCATATGATACTACGTGTGTAGGTGTGAGGGTAACTAACTAAAATTGTTTCCTTAGGAAACCAAGCTAACAAAATGTAAACACGAAGCGTGGTGTGCTTTGTAAGTTGGTAAGACCAGCTTGAGATCATGCCTAGGCTTCCTTACCTGGAAAACGTTTTTCTAGCTACTTTTCCCCTTTACTGAGAAGTCAGATGCATGTGCACATTTTTCTTATTGGATGATGACGATGATGATTATTATTACTACTATTATTACTTCAGAACATTTGGAAACTGCTCTTTCAATAAAGAGAACTGTAGTGGAAAAGCCAGGCAGGGTGCCCTCACTCTTATTATGTGTTTCATGAGGCTGCTTTCAAACCCCTGTCAATCTACTCTTTGAAAAAAGTGATTAATAATCAGCCAGTAATGAAGTATTGGTTTAATTAGAGCTGAAACATTTTGTGTTTAATAGCCCTTCCAACAGTGACGTTTCAATTTAAGTAAATAATGAAGTCACTAGCATATTTATTTATTTATATTTTAATCCCAAAATTCTGTGCTGCCTGTTTTGCTCCGAACTCGTCACTTCCCATCCCTTTTTCCCTTGAACTTTCTAGCTGAGGCTCTGAAAGGAACCAGAGCTGGCTCGGGCTGACGTTACCGCTGCCCTGCAGACCCTGCCTGCTGCTGATTTTTCAGGATTCCTCGGGAGTCAGCGGTGACTGTGTAGAAGCAGAGCTGATGTGAGGGTGAAACGAGTGCCCTAGAACCAAGGCAGTTTGCCTTCCTCCCTCTCTCCAGGCTGAATCTCGTGGGATAAAGGTGGAGGAAATTTGGGGTGTCAGGAAGAAGACCCAGCAACTTTGTGCCCCTCATGCATGGAGGCTGTCACCTGGCTGGGAGGTGAAGCTTTCTTTACGGATTTCACACAGCCCTTGCAAAATGAATCCCCTAGGGCTCGGAGGCTTAAGGTTATTAAAACGGCCCAGGGTTTTTTTGTTTTCTTTTCCAAATTTCATGGAGCTGGCAGCTATAGTCGGTGGCTCTCCTGAAAGGCTGCCTGTGTGTTCGAGGAGTGTTGCTCCTCGTCGGTGACAGCATCAGTCGTGGCCATGGCACAGCCAGCCAGCTGTTCAGGGACAGGAGGTGTGACGGGTCGTGGTGGGCACCGGGGGCAGGGAACAACGCGAATGCTGGCGTTTTTAATTGATGGAAACCAGAAAGGCAGTCAGGAGAGGTGTTTGCTGGGGAAAACCAGCAGCACCTCTTGCCTTTCGCTGGCACAAGCGAGCAACGTTTGAGGCCGTTTATGAAGGGGACTGCTTTGAGTCACCGTCACTCAGGTTCAGAAGGAATTGAATTGGTGCAGGGTAACTTGATCACTGGCTCAAGGCTTCACATCACTGGCGATTGGGTGCTATCCAGATTTTTGGCTGCTGGAAGTCACTGTAGCTCCACTGGTTTCAATCAGGGCCGTTAGCAGGGACTCTACATCCCAGGGCTGACTGTGTGTAAGGGCGTACAGGAGGACCTCAGCATCCTAAAAGCCATCTGTAGGGGAGCTGCTTTCTCTTGCTCTTGATGGCACAAAACGGATTGCTGGCAGTCATTAGTTTTTCATGCAGATTGATGTCAGCTTCAAATACATGCATTCAGGCAGGAATTGCATCCACTTCTCTCACGCGATGATCTCAGCTACTGGTAGAGCATTGCTTGGTAAGTATGGCACCAAAGTTTGCTCCTAACGCTGACACCCCTACTGGGGTAGTGGCTCTGTGCAGGTGGGGGATTCCAGCTGATAGTGCTCGCCTGGAGTTTGACTTACACCCAAACTCTTCTCAACAAAACTAAAATTTCCATCTTAGCTCTAGGCGAGCACCCCCGATTAAGCTTCTTTTCATTTCTTGGTCTTGGAAGGTAGAACTCCCTGAGTGCTCTTGCTGTAATAATTTTCCTCCCATAAATTAATCATGAAATTAACTCTTTTTTTTTTCTTTTTTTCTTTTTTTTTTTTTTTTCTTTTTTTTTTTTTTTAAGCTAAGGATGTCACGTACATCTGCCCCTTCACTGGAGCAATCAGAGGAACCCTCACTGTTACCAATTACAGACTCTATTTTAAAAGCATGGAACGGGTAAGCTTTTGTAACCATCTGCTTTTGTGGGTTGTTCAGTCTTCAGACCTAGGTGTGTTTTGTTTTGTTTGCTTTTTATTTTTTTGTGTTCTGTGCGAATCCTAGCTGTATGGTTGGGCATATTGGCATAAGGGAACAGAAGCTGGG
This sequence comes from Aythya fuligula, assembly GCF_009819795.1. NCBI lineage: Eukaryota > Metazoa > Chordata > Aves > Anseriformes > Anatidae > Aythya > Aythya fuligula. The sequence goes on from NC_045559.1 coordinate 195,301,154, forward strand.
TTTTTCACCCCCCTCCCCTTTGTAAACTCACAAATTTCAACTGTCTACAGGACCCTCCTTTTGTCCTAGATGCATCTTTAGGTGTAATCAACAGAGTGGAGAAAATAGGAGGTGCTTCCAGTCGTGGCGAGAATTCATATGGGCTGGAGATTGTATGCAAGGTAAATTTTTGTGTCTGTTTTACATTGGGGAAGGGGAAAATATATTTTAAAAGGTTTTCTCTATGATACTGTAAGAAGTTCTGGATGGGATACAAACCTTTTTTCAGGCTTTATGCTAGATAATGGCTTTATTCATGGTAGAAACCTAGGTCTGCATCCCAGTAATGCAGTCCTCAAGGCTTCTGTGTTGCTCACCAGGATATTCCAGGAAGACTCTGCTCATTGTGCTGCATGGGATGACTTTCATGCACTTGCATTTCAAGAGCAAGAACAGGGTGCATGTTTCCCTTGAAATCATTAGCTTGTGTCCACCTGCTGCTCTGCTTTGTGGTGAGGGATGGGCGAGTAGCCCCCTTGAGGCTATTCCCTTCCTTTCAAGGGAGTAGACATTTGAAATACGCTTCTCAAGAGCCCTTGGAGTCATTGAAAATGCAATCTTTAATAAAAATTAGCAATTCACCTCCCAGTGTCTATTGAAGGCTCGCAAAGTAGATAAAGCCACTGTCTCCAGGCCTAAAGCCATACCTCCTACCCACCTAGGGCACAGCCCCTTTGCTTTCCTGGGTGGCAATGTAGGAAGAGCTGGATTCTGAACCTTGTAGGTCTCGGGCTGCTTAGAGCTCTTTCCAGGCCCCCCTGAAGGCAGAACGAATGCTACTTTCTGGATAAAAGCAGATGGAGGCCTGAAAACGAGCCCCAGACAGCTCTGGTCACTGCTGTGATGTTGAGGCACCGGGAAGCTGAGCAGACTCTGAAGCTGCGGGCACGCTGAGTCACGAGCGGTGATATTATCTGCACCAAATCATCCAGCTGCTCCCTCAGCCTACTGCAGTCATAATCCTCTCTGGCCACCACAGGGTGCCTGTGCTGGCAGGCCAATTTGTTCCCTGTTTTGCTTTGAATTCTTGGTCCTCTTCTCAGCCATTTTGCCTAGATGCAAACATGCACACACTCAGGTTTGGAGAGAACTGCACTGTTTCCTTGGCTGGGAAACCCAGGCACAGAGTAAATGATAGATATCTTGGCCCTATACAGTGTATTTATATACATTATATTTATATATATATATTTCTTTATATATATATATTTATATGCCAGCCCACCTGGCCCAGGCAATGCAGAGCAGTTTAGTGCTGGTACCAGAGTTACAAATACAGCTTCTACATCCTACATTTTCAGTCTGAGCCCTGCCACCTCATCTCAGTCTTGTAAGACAGCTAAGTCTTTAGCCATTTTTCTCACTCCCTGGCTTGCTGTGCTGTCTTCGTGTGCTTGACCTTGATGGATCATTTCCTGCTGGTGGCTTTTAAACTGTTTACTACAAGCGTTTGAGTTGTAGGCTTGGCTGAAAAATCTTGGCACCTTAGAGATGCTTTATTTAGGTTCTGTATTTGATTTTGGAGATGAGTGCAGAAAGGAGGTCCTGGCTTGCCACTCGTTGTAGGAACTGTGCTGCTATGCAAAGTGGAGGAGTTGTCAGCTTCACACAGCCTTTTGAGTGCTCTGAGATGGAGGCTTTCAAGGGAGATGGCTTCAGTTACTTTGCACTCAACTAGCTGGTCCTGGGCTCCCTCCATGCAGTAGCTCTGTGGAGATGCTTTGTGAGGCAGTCCCTTCCAGCAGTCTTGTGGTACAGCTCAGCTTGGGAGCCCCGTAAGAGCTGGGAGGTCTGCTTCACAGGGTGCTGCCGATCAGACAGAGCCTGTCCCTGAGCCAAGGTCTCTCCCCTAGGCTTTCAGCAGGTGGAGAGCTTCGTTTAGAGGCAAGGCAGTGCTGATGAGTGGCACCTCTGCTCTCCCTTTGCTCTGCTGTGGTTGTGGCAGGCTTTGCTGGAGGCTTTGAGCCAAGCTGAGTTGCTGTGCAGCACTGTTCAGTGTGCAATACTGAATCGGTACTCGAAGGAACATCATGATGTGAGCCTGTGGTGAATGCTGGGGTTTGGAGTTCCTTTGGCTGCTCAAGTGAGTGACAAATCCTACAGTTTGACTTCCTTCTTTGCCCTAGGACATCAGAAACTTACGATTTGCTCATAAGCCTGAAGGGAGAACTAGGCGATCCATATTTGAGAACTTGATGAAGTATGCTTTCCCAGTTTCAAATAATCTGGTAAGTGTTTGGGTTTTTCTCCACCCACCCCATTACCAAAAGATGCAGAGTGGCAGTAAGCTGTTTTGTTGAGTCTCATCTATCTGGTACAATATTCACATGGTGCGTTTTTTTGTTGAACAAGTAGAAATGCTGATTTTTAAATCAGTCTGAAAATTAATTCTGTAGGAATTCAGATTGTATAGAGAACAGGAAAAGTCTACTGCTGTGGGGCTGGATTACTTCGTGACTGGGGAATGACACTGATCATCCTCGTACTGGATGGAAAATATTCAAAGCACAGTGACATCCATCAGAGATTTGCAACTAATGGTGACTGCACTGCTCCCGGATCTGGAATGCAGTTTGTCTGTTCACTGTACAGAGTCACTTTATGACTCCACAATTGTTGCTTCAAATACTGGCTGAATCACCCAGTCACTGGAGAGTTGAGGTTGGAGGTCATCTGGTCCAACCCACCCTGTTCAAGCAGGGCCACCTAGAGCAGGCTGCCTAGGGTTATGATCATGTCGAAAGAGTCTAGTTCTTAATATGTAAGAGTGTTCTTGCACACATAGTCTTTTCCTTCTCTCTTTTAGGAAAAACTCCTTCTTGTCCATGAAGTATTGGGTCGTGGGCAAGAAGGATCAGGGGTACAGAGGAAGGTACATTGTTGTTGTACAAATTACCTACTACAGCAAGTGTGGTGATCTTTTTCACAAAACCCTAAAAGAAAAGTAGCAGGGTAGGGGGAAAAAAAGAAGGACCAGTCAAGAGCTGTTACTGCAGATATTAAACATCTTGAAAACGGGCTCCGAGTGGGCTTTTAAGGACAAGTTTTTTTCTTTCAGCCACTTTTCGCGTTTGAGTACAAAGAGGTTTTTCCAGAAAACGGATGGAAGGTGTATGACCCCATTTGGGAGTACAGAAGACAGGTGAGTACCGTGCCACATCCTTCCTCATCCCCTCTACTTCTCAAAAGTGAGGCTCTGTGCAGCAATACAATTACCAGTTGCATGGAACAGAGAACGATCCTGCTGACAAATGTCTTGCAAAGAGGACTAGGACATTGTTCTCCATAGTGCAGTGACTGATGACAGCAGCACAGCTTTAGGGGTAGCAGCATCCACTGGGAGATTATTCAGGCTGCAGAAGGCTGACTTCAGGCTTTGGTAGAAAAAGACTTTTGCTCTGGCTTAGTCGTCTGCCCCTGCTGGTGGTAAGGAACTGAGGTAGGTATTTTTGCAGGTAAAGGCATCTCATTGTTGAGTTTTATGCCTCTATTTGTGCTTCTATTAGTTCTAATTCTTTCCAGATTTCTGTAAGATATCTCAAAAAGGAACCTGGGAGGAAGCAAATAGTGTAGAATGCCTTCATTTTCTTGGGGAATCAGAGCAGGGGCAGTGGTAATGCATCTAGAATAGACTGGTCAAAGGTTTTAACGATTGTGAAGTCACAGGCTGTCAATTAGGAATGCCAGCATAAAAATCAGAATGTTTCTCCCTGAGGAAAAAAAAAATAAGTAATTATTTATTTTTTTTATAATGAAATCATTCTTCTCATAAAATCCTCAAGTTGAGGAAACAACACGCTTTGGTGGCAGTTCTGCCCTGGATACAATAAACTTTTGCCTCATCCAGATCTGTCAGGATAAAATCAATTTTCCTGTGTAAAATTAAGACATTTACAGCTATGTAATTTAAAGATTTATTTGGATCTTGCCCATAAAACAGAAGGAAACAAGACCTATGTCCCAGTGTAGTTGTTCATCTGATTCCTAACATCCAAAACCTAGGGAGGGGATTCATTTTACTAGCTGTAGTCTTCTAAAATCTGGGCACGCCTTCTAAATTGCTTATCTAGGCCTGTCATTAACAGATGGGGAGAGAGCGCTTCACTGTTGGGGGTGATTTGTTCCCTCCTAAAATAGCTGCCTAAGATAGATCACTGGCTTCTAGGCTGCTATTTGAAAGTGAGATGAATTTTACCCCCTATCTTCATTGCAAAAAAAAAAAAAAAAAGTATGTATTTTGCAACGAGATACCACAATGTAAAATCACAGAGACAAACTCAGATTAGGTATGATCAGGTTGAATTTGACTAGTTATACCGGATAACGCAGAGATTATTGCTGCATTTACAATCTTACCTCCTGGGAGTATTTTAATGATCTGTTTTATAAAGAAGGATCTGCAGCCCGAGTTGTGTGGGAAGGATGTTTCGTTACAGGACTGGGAACTTTGGTGTAAAGACTACAGGGTATGTGTTTGCTATCAAAATAATCTCTATTGAAAAGCACAACATCCACTTAGCTAAGCTTCAGTTAAAAAAGACGGAGGATAAAAGACATTCTTACAATACCTGGAAAGAAGGAAGGGTGACCTTGGAGGATTTCAAGGAAAATGAATCCAGCTTCTCAATCCTGGCGTGTCTGTTTTTAGCATATAGGGCTTTTCTGGCCATAGGAGCTTATATATTGTGATTGGCCGTACCTTAGATTTGTCAGGAGCTTGGTTATACAGTGGAAGGATACAAACTTATTTAAGTGCATGAGATTTGAAGCTCTTCATGGTCTTTCTGGAAAGCAAATAAGACTTAGTGTCACGGGGTCTTTGTTTCTGGTCGTGTGAGGTTGTGTGTTAAGTATGTCACGCTCGTGATGGTGATGTTGCTTCAACATGAGCTCCTTTTGTTACGACCTGCCTTTGTATCATTTTTGAGTGGACAGGAAGAACTTAGCCTGGCTGCTTTTACGTCAAGAAACTGAACTGCTGTCCATGTGCTAACGCCCCCAGCCATTTGCTTATATTGGGAACTGCAAAAATGAATCCCGACCGGGATATTTGCAGCCATGGCCTATCTGAATTTTATCCATGATGGGTTATGGGTCATTCCCATTCCAGATCACACAATCCATCAGTCCCAGCTTATCTCCTGAAGTGACCAACGCCAGCTGCTGAAGAAGAGGCAAACCATGCTGCGGTAGATGTTTATGTTGTAAGCTGGCCAGGAGGAGAATTTCTTCCCTTTCGCTAGAGTTGATTTAGGTCCTGCAACATGAAGTTTTATTTTCCCTCCAAAACTTTAAGCTATTTCAGTCTGTTTATTTAATTTTGGCATTTATAACTATGGATGTTCAATTTATCTGTGTGAATGTCTTAGCCTTTTTTTTCTTGCTCCAGCCATGTTCTGTTAAAGCAATAACTACTGCTACAATAAATCAGGATTACGTCCTGAAATGGCAGCAGGGATTCGTTAACAGTGAAACAAAACTGGCATCATCAAATCAGATAATGGGATTACCTGTCTCTGCCTGTATGAATTGTGATCAGAAATAGAAGAGCAGGACGCGTGCACTATCTGCAGGACCTTTTGGAATTGGTTTAAAAGCTAATACAGAAGAGGTGGCCTGGGGCATAAGCAACCCAGCAGTACGGTCAGGCGTTAACTTGGTGCATTTTAGGCAAGGCCAGTTGGTTCCCTGTGGGCGCAGGGACACAGAGAGGGGAGCAGAAGCCAACTACAAGGCATCCAGAAAAGACTTTTAGAGGAGGATCCACGGTAGGATCTCTGTCTACACTGGTAGACGTGGCAAGTTCTGCGTGTGGTAAGGATTTTTTTCAGATTAATATAAGTGTGTTGATACAATAGAGATCGTAGCAATTAGGAAAGACATTCAGCAAACCTCCAACTTCGCTGCTAGTGTTCTTGGGAAAGATGGAAATATGTAACTTATTAAAAATCTGCGATTGTGTAAAACTACGGGGAGTAATAAACAACCTGTGGAGAACAAAAGGAACTCAGAGAGATTTGGGATTTAGTCAGTAAATGGAATCACATGTGGCAAATGAAATTTAAAACTGAAATTGCTCCCTGATTTTTATTACACACGGGCTGGCAGAGTATGAAACAGAATTGCAAAGTGAGTAAGACTCAGTTGAAACCAAAAGGCCTTGAGATGCCTTTGGAGTAACTTAAAGCTTTCATTTTCTTTAACAAGGTGGGGAGGATTTGGAAAATATTACAAGGGGTTGTGAAGCTGGAAATGTGTGATGTTTCCCTACAGAAGTTGTGCTTGTCTAATCCTATGCTCTGGTCTAAAGTACCAGGGAGCCACAGAACAGGGCTGTGGCTGCTGCTTTCAGAGAAAGCATGTGGAAATGAATTATTTAGAAGAGAAGCTGGAAGTGGCAAGCATCGGTTCACAACTGGAGTGGGGGAGTTAGAGCCTGAGAACAGAAACCTACAGAGGAATGGTGTGCACAATTTAGGAGAGAAAAATGAGAATTGAATTGTTAAATGTCCTGTAGTTTAACAGATTCTGCTTATGCAAGGTGTGTCTTTTCTGCAAAACAGGTCACAGCTCTCTTGTGACGAGTGGAGACAACCTGGGCTGAGCACATGGCAGAGGGGCCAGCTCGGCTCTGGCAGCTCTACCCTCTGTTGGTGCAGGGATGTGCCTGAGCAGCTAATATGCTCAGCCTCTTGGTATCTCATGGCCCAAAACCAGTTTGGGAGGGGAACGACTGGTCTGTAACTCAGGATCCTCCTTGCCTTGCTGAGGGTGTACCTGCATGGCTAAGCTCAGCATCAGTCAGTTGGGTCCAGCAGAGAGATCCTGCCCAGCAAGGACATGATGTCTTTTTCCTGTCAATGCAAGATTGTCATCTGCTTAAATTTAATATGTTTGTGTGCTTTGCAAGGTGCTGATTTCAGTGCTGTGCTGGTTTGTCTTCAGCAGTTTCAACCTGTGGACAAAGTGAACTCCAGAAGGCATGCAGCATGTAGGTCAAGTGATAACTGAGCATGGGCGGCTGAAGTAAGGCAGGGGTGACTAGCCAGAGGAACACTGAGTCTGCTTTGTGCGTGGAGATGATGCAACAGCTGTGTCTTTGTGGTTAGATGATGTGGCTGTAAGGAACATAACTGAGCACTGTGGCAACTTTGTGAGTTCAGGCATAGCTTCAGTCTCTAACATGTCAACTAACATGGTTATTTGGCAGCCACGTTCCCCAGCAGCTTCTGGGTTGTTGTACCCTGTTAGTGAGGCGTGCTTGGGTTCCTCCTGCAGGTGCTCCTGGTGCTGGTCCCGAGCCTTCAGATGATTCCTGAGTTGCGTCTGTGTCAGTTTGGGTTGACTTGATAGTAGGCTTCTGGGTGCTTACCACTTACCAGGAAGCAATGAAATGCATCTTATATAAAGCACACTGGTATTTCCTCACATCATGCTTAGCTTTTTCTATTGATTCCAGCTGGAGAAAGTGCAAATCTGAAGCAACACAAATAAATGCATTAGTTACACCGCGTCACAGCAACTGTCCTGGGAAGATGTGAGTTCAGCTCCTCTTCCAGCACACTTTGTTTATTTCTGCTTGCTTCAAGTCCTTAGAGAGAGTCATGATCTGAATCCCAAGTCCTCTTTGGGTGGTGCTGTGATTCAAGGCTCCTGTGCCGGGGAAAGCAGACATCCCCTGTGATTCAAAGGAAGTGAAAACCTCAGTGACACACACCCTTTTCTTTCTCGGGAGGATATCATGGATTTTCTTGGTCTGGGCTATTGCAGAGGAAGGATTTCATTTGGATTTGTCACGGTGGCAGCAAGAGTGGCAGCCGCAAGACTTGGAGCTTTGGAGGTGTCAGTTCTGGGCTAAGCAGCCTGTGCTGGAGCCATCCTGCCCAGTGCTGTGAAGAGGATGCTTTGCAGTGCCACTGACTGCTTAATCTTCTCTGTGAGCATCAGTAGAATGAAAGGAAGCTCTTCTCCCATGCAACTGCTTGTCAGCCCCTGTTTTACTTGCCAAGACCGTGCCGAGAGTATGGTTTTGATTCAAATTCGGAGGTGGAGGGGTTGAAATCTCTGAGCATTGCTGATGGATGCGGCACAGTCACGTACTGTGAGAAACATCTCAAATAATTTTCTTCAGACAGGATCTTCTGTGAAGCTATTTTATTTGTGATTGCAATGGCGGGCGTCCTGTCAATCAGGAGTGCATTTTAGTAAACAAATACTAACCTTTTATTCCCTATTACCTGACACCTGATCACTTCCCCTGTTTCTGCATTGGCTGAGTACTACAGGTTCACAAGCTGCACAATGCTCCTCTCTACCATATATGTACAATTTTTCTTTTTTTTTTTCAATGTTTTAATTTCTCCTTTCTTATGTTTTGAGAACTTGTGATCTTTTGTTTTACTGTTCTCACACTGTTCTTCTTGTTTTTCTCAAGCTTCCTCCTTATTTTGGAACAGTGGGGCCTTCTGCTGTCCACTTACCTACTTAGCATTTCTCCTTACTATGACTGCACAGCTACCTTGGAATACAGAAGATTAGTTCTCTGCTGCAAAAACACAACTTAGTTTCTCACAGTACTCATTAGGGTAGGACTGAGGACAATTTAGTCATTTACTGTTAGTTCACTTCCAGGTAGCAATCTGTTTGATCACAGCTGATGGACGGTGCCAGCTTTCCCCTGGCACAGGAGCCTTGCACTGCACCACCTCCCAGTCCTGCTGTTCCCTGGCTGACTGTAGAGCTGGGGGACCTAGGAGGTCTCGGCCTTACTACGTACAGCACATGCTGAGCATAGCATCACGGAATCATGAGGGTTGGAAAGGGCCTTCAAGATCATCTGGTCCAACCATCCTGTTACCACCAATGTCACCCACTTAAACCATGTCCCCAAGCACCACGTCCAACCTCTCCTTGAACACCCCCAGGGACGGTGACTCCACCACCTCCCTGGGCAACCCGTCCCAGTGCCTGACTGCTCTTTCTGAGAAGAAATGTCTCCTCATTTCCAACCTGCACCTCCCCTGGCTCAACTTGAGGCCATTCCCTCTAGTCCTACCACTGGTTACCTGTGAGAAGAGGCCGACCCCCAGCTCCCCACACCTTCTTTTCAGGTAGCTGTAGAGAGCAATGAGGTCTGCCCTGAGCCTCCTCTTCTCCAGACCAAACACCCCCAGTTCCCTCAGCTCCTCACAGGACTTGTGCTCCAGGCCCTTCACCAGCTTCGTAGCCCTGCTGTGGACACACTTCAGGGCCTCGATGTCCTTCTTGTAGTGAGGGGCCCAAAGCTGAACACAGCACTCAAGGTCAACACTTCTCATGAAGTTAACTTTAAGACAAAAGCAGTTGGTCTCACAGGGCTCATACCCAGCAGTAAGTTTGGGCTGTGTGTATGTATATTTTATTCAAGGTTTCTGCCACTTTTTTGGTTTCGGACAGCACCAAAACCAGCTTTTCTCTGAGGTTTTTGGACACCCATGATCCTGGCAGCTCTGCTAATTCCTCGTAGCAGCATCTCCTCAGGGCGGGCCTCAGGACCGGGGGTGGTTCACGAGCTGGGTGTGAGCAGTGTGAGACAGGAGGCCTGTCCTCTGCCCCCTCAGTTTTCTGTCCAGGACCTGCTCTGACAGGATGAGCCACTGCTCCCATGGGGAACTGCCTGCTGCTGGGGCGGGTCAGCCCTAATTACCACAGCTCATCTGACCAGGGTTAGGTTTGTCATTTATTTCCCCCGGGAGCCTTGGCAGAGGTAATCAGCCTCCCACCACCCTCCTTAAAGTGAAGCGGTGTTTATTAGAGCACAAGCGTGTATTAAGAGCTGATCTTCCTCTAAAACAGGCTCTCTGCTCAACGCCCTGGCCATACTCACTGCACAGAGGACCTGTAGTAGATGTGTCTTCTCCCAGTCTTCTCCCAGAGATGCTCAGTGTCAGTGCTCACCCCCAGCATGTGTCTAAACCTCTCCGTGTGGGTATGCAGCAGGAACCACGCCGTTTTGATCTGCTGCCTCCCAGCGTTGGCCAAGCTACATCAGCAGGTTTTCAGGATCCTGTTGTGCTTCAGGAGTTACCTGAAGGGCATTGCTTGGGAAGCTGTGAGTTGCTTCTCACCCAGGGCACGCTGAGTTCAGTGTGTGCCTCTCCCAGCCCGAGTCAGAATGACACAGCCAGAGAGCTTAGGCTGAGGGGAGCACTGCGGGTACACATCCCTGTCCTGATCACATACAGACACACAGCTGGAAACATGCAGTTATGAGGCTGTTGGTGGTTTTAGGGGATTGCACAGCTGTGCCACAAGCACTGAATAAGGCCCAAAAGAGAAGGACCCTTTGCTGTTTTCCTATCCAAAATGCCCCTGAGCAAACAACACTTGATACACTCCTGTGCCATACAACAGTCCTTATTTACAAATGGAAAGTCTTTGTCGACCCAGCAGTTTCTTTATGTCCCTTGGCATTGATTTTTGAGGTTTTTACTGCCTGCTCTCCCTTCTGACCTCCCCTCCATCCTGTCTGGGAGCTCTGCTTTCTGTCTCCAGTTGCCACTCACCACGTTTGAGCTGAGTGCTGTGGGAGGAGCGGGGCTGTCAGCCACCAGTTCTGCCCTGCTCCTGGCCCTCCCCTAAACACCACTGTGAGAACAGGAGTTATGTTAAAGAAGCTCTCAGGGGATCGCCTCATCTGTAGCCTCCACGGTTCGTTTGCCACAGATTAGCCTGCCTGCAGTCTTCTAATTTTCGTTTTCTTAATTGACCTGAGCAAAACATCTACTTCTCTGAAATGCTAGTTAGATAATGCAGTCTTGGGCTCCAGCCCCAGAAGTCCTTCATTAACAAAAGTTTCCTTGAATTTCAAGTCTTGGAATTTGACGGTGCCAAGGCCTCAGAGCAACTTGTTTGCTAACCTGCTGTTGTTTTCTCTTCAGGGAATTCCCAACGAAAGCTGGAGGTTGACCAAGATTAATGAGCGCTACGAGCTGTGTGATACGTACCCTGCCATTCTAGCTGTGCCCGTAAACATTCCCGATGAGGAATTAAAACGAGTAGCATCTTTCAGATCAAGAGGACGCATACCAGTGAGTGCAACAAGAGAAGCTTCTTTGATGTGGTTTAGTTACATACCTTTGGGCCATAAATAATGCCAAGATCAGGCTGAGTGGATTCCAGGGACCAAATAAATGGTCAATGGATAATAAAAGTGACAGCAGCATGTTTGAGGAATTAGAAAACAGCATTATCTGCTGGAACTACTGTTGTGAAAGAGATGTAGACTAAACCAAAATGAGGAGATAAGATAACTTAGCACAACCCAGACTGAATCTCAGTTCCATTCCTGGGAAATGCAGAGTAGTCCTGTTTGGTTGTTGACATTTGTCTGGCCTGCTCTTACTTTCAGGACAGAGGAATATTAGGGATACTCGTTGTGAAAATGCTTATTAAGTCAACCAAGACAAATGACATCACTATGATGTTTATTTCAGCAGTAACAGAAAATGGACTGTTTTACTTCTCAACCTTACAGAAAATTAGATCTGTTCCCAAAGTGCTTACATTTTCTATGGTGTAACATGGAGAAAGACATAGCCCAGTGATTGTAGCGTGAAAAGGTGTGTTTGTGACTCATACAACAGTGAGAAAACGTTCAGACTTAAGCCTATTCAGTCACCTCTTGTTTGTTTCAACTTTGGGAAGGTAACCAGAATGAATAAGTACAGTAAGTTTCATTCAATCACTATTTAATGGATTCCAGCCTTTTGGAACCAACTAATGTATGGCAGGGTCCCAGAGCAAGCCATTGCAGGTAAAACACTTCACTGGTTTAATGAATCCATATTTTCCCTCATTTCTTTCTCATTTGTTTCCACAGGTATTGTCATGGATTCACCCAGAAAGTCAAGCAACCATCACTCGCAGTAGCCAGCCAATGGTGGGAGTGAGTGGCAAACGAAGCAAGGAAGATGAAAAGTACCTTCAGGCCATCATGGATTCTAATGCTCAGTCCCATAAAATCTTCATATTTGATGCAAGGCCTAGTGTGAATGCAGTAGCCAACAAAGTAAGTTTTTTTGTTTTTTTTTTTTTTATTTCCTTTGTCAAAAGCTGGGAATCTAGAGCACACATCACACCAACATTTCAGATAATTCCTCAGGATCACAAAGGGTTTTCCGCTCAGGATACATGCACACTGATCTGATCTGCTAGGTAAGAGATTTGCTAGACAAGATTTTCTAGACAGTTTTACCCCTGTACTGGTAGCAGTAGATGTCAGCAGGACTGCTAAAGGTCCATTTGGATTAATCCATAAATCAAAATGAGATTGGAAGGGGAAAAAACAAGGTGGCTGAAAAAGACACAGGCTACTGAGGTCAGTAGTATCTGCCAGAGAGACTCTAGCATGCTGAATCATGTATGTCACCATCCTTTACTCCACGTAAGCTGAAAAACTGCCTCCTCTGGCTGTACCAGGCTCTGTCCTTGCTAACTCTGAAGGGAGCAGGAGATGTTCAGCACATCTGAAAATAAGGCATCGTGATCTTTAATTTCAGAAGGAAGCTGGGGTTCTCTAATGGCCAGGAACATCACTGTGTTCTTCCTGCTGTTGTGTTTCATGCAGTCACTGTAATCCATGTTTTAATGGTAGAACTGCTTTGCTGCACTAATGTTGAATTATTTTTTACTTTCCCACTACTTAGGCAAGGCAATTAGTGTGTGGGATATACTCCTCTGTAATAGAATGGTAAATTTGTAAATGACAGAGTAGTGAATCTAATGAGCTAGCAGCTTGAATGGGGAAAAATGATAATTACTGAGAAAAAGAAAGCTTGTAATGTGATATTATCCAGTAAAAGTTATAGCATTCATTACTCTGCAGGAAAGAGAGACAAAGTGTGTCCATGTACATGTTTGTTCTCAATTGTAAGATAAATCCAATGTTTTCTGCCTGCTTTAGATACCATAGCCACTGGGGTATTTTGTCAGCTGATACCTGCTCAGGACAAACTATTGGGATCAAATATCAAATATGCTTTCACTTAGCTAATTTTCTATGGATTTTCTTTTTCTTCAGGCTAAAGGAGGAGGCTATGAGAGTGAGGATGCCTATCAGAACGCAGAATTAGTGTTCCTGGACATTCACAATATTCATGTCATGAGAGAGTCGCTGAGAAAACTGAAGGAAATTGTGTACCCCAATATTGAGGAGACTCACTGGCTGTCTAATTTAGAATCCACTCACTGGCTCGAGCATATCAAGGTATGCATCCAGTAGATGAAGCTGAGTAGTCACAGGTTTGTACCAGTCTGTTCATTGGGAAACATTATCCAGAGCTAACTCCAGTGACAGACTTTCAATTAATAAGAAATTTCAAGATTAAAAATGTAGCTTTTAAATAGGAAATGTTAAATTTACAAATCCACAGTTTCCTGGAATGGGGAATTTTGAAGAGGTTGGAAATAGAACAGGAGAGGGAGGTTTTGAAATACCGAGAGATGGTGTTTTCAAAGTGAAGTGTGTTCCTGGGTAATGTGTAATCATAAAAACCCTTGGTAGAGCACAAGAGTCCCAGATCTTCCAACCTCTTTACTCTGGGATTTGTGGCATCCTGGTGTTACTGCCTGGCCCAGACCAGCAGGTGTTGGGAGTTCTGCCCTCTCAGCCTTCCAGGAATCCAAGCAGAATCAGAATGACCAGGGCAAAATGTTCCGGCTTCTACAAATGTTGGCTTTCAGACTAAGCTCTGTCCAGATCACACCATGTCTGCCTGTTAATGCAGAAAGGAGTCAGTCTGCTTCTTGAGCAGTTGCAAAGCAATGACCAGTTGTTTTCATGTTCAGACACAGAATGCTCCTGGGCTCAAATCTTGACCTGTCCAGAGACTGAGCGTAGTGCTGGGGCTCTTCTAGAGTTGTGCTTGCATTGTGGTTTAGATATGTTGGCATCTTGGTGGAACAAAAAATGCGTTCACCAATTTGCTGTCCTAGTTATGAAGTAGTTGGAACTGCTTTGCCATTCTCCTTGAGGCAGACGGAGCCCTTGGTGTGCCCTGTGTTGTCAGTAGCCATTTCTCACGCATAGTTTCTGTTCCAAAGAGATTTTTGTAACTTTTTTTTTTCTCTTGTCCCAGCTCATTCTTGCTGGAGCCCTTCGGATCGCTGACAAGGTGGAGTCAGGGAAGACATCTGTGGTTGTACACTGCAGCGATGGCTGGGACCGGACAGCCCAGCTCACTTCCCTCTCTCTGCTCATGTTAGATGGCTACTACCGAACCATCAGGGGCTTTGAAGTACTGGTGGAGAAGGAGTGGCTGAGCTTCGGCCACAGGTTTCAGCTGGTGAGTTACTACCCCTTGGAAGGGACTGAACAGAAAGTTATTGCCTACCTTGAAATCAGAAGGATTTCTGCTGGGAGTAGGCAGGGACCATTTTTTTTTTATTTTGTCTGTCTTTCTTAGTTCAGTCCATTTTCTGAAACCGCTCAGACACTGCCATCTAACAAAGGCCCTAAGAGGCTGGGGATTTTGTTGGTGGCCTTGATCTCACATTTTCTTTGGGGGAATCTTGTTAATTGTTCAGGCAAAGGACCAACAGCTTGAGTAGTTTGTGGACGAGTGCCTGGAGTCTTTAGAGGGGCAGCTTTGTCAACCTGTGGCTTGGCTGTTTGTTACCATTTGCGTTGATGGAAATTGGGAGGACACTTAAATAGTGTTCTTCGTCTGTGTTCCTATCGTGTTTTGCTCATAGCTGTTCTCTTGTGGTTGTTTAATTTTGGCAAGGCCTAGAACAAAGTCTGTTTACAACATAGGCAACAGCAGTGTGCTCGAATGCTGTTCACCACTTCCAAAGAAGGCAGGATAACTGAGGTACCATGTAACTAAGGGGTCAGCATCAGCAAAACTGTTACCTGGTGTTTAACTACAAGCATTTTAGCTTCCAAGTCTGTAAAAGGGAGATGGCATCGATTTCCTCTGCTAAGAGAACAGTGTTACAGAGGAGTTGGGGATTGCTCCGTTACTTACGTGCTCTTATTCTGTCTTTGCACAGTGCTGAGGGCTCGCGGGTAACACATGCCAGCAATGTACTATCCTAGGAATAAGGAATTTTGCCTCATGCCTTATCAAAGGCCACACAGCCGGGGCTGGAGGCCTGCTTCTGGGGCTCCTTTCATAATTGCCTCTCTGGAGGTGGCAGGAGATGGGCTGGGTTGCTGTTTGTACAGGGCTTGGAAGCTGCGAGGTGTTGCGTGATGGTTATCACCACACGCTGTGGCTGTAGGTAGTGGTTGGATCCAGCACACGCTCCTACTGCAGTAGCCAGGACAACAGCTGCAACCGAAGCAAAAAGCTCTTTTTTTTTTTTTTTTCCTCCTTCTGAACTGTAGCTATTAACTGAAATCAGTGCCAGCATAGCATCTGGAGCCTCTACTCAAACAACTCTTGTTTTAATTTAACATGGAAATATCCCCCTAAAGAAATTTCACTTCAAAGACTAAGGGAGTAGCTATCATTTACTCCTTTACCCACTAATGAGGACAAAGCAAAATCAAGATTCATTTGAACCTTCTAAGAGCTGTTGATGCAGGCTTGGGTGACAGAGATGAGACCCTCACCTTTTCCCCACGAAGCCCTGAGTGACTCCTGTTCGTTGTCCTGCTCTGTTTCAGAGAGTTGGCCATGGAGATAAGAATCATGCAGACGCGGATCGCTCTCCTGTCTTCCTCCAGTTCATCGACTGCGTCTGGCAAATGACAAGACAGGTAAATTGCTGGGTGGCACACGTGTCTGCAAAGCTAAGGTACATCTGCAGCCAAGCACGTTGCTCCTCATTCGTGCTCGAGTTACAGAGCCAGGAGCCAAGTTCCTCACTCAAAATCAGGCATGGCAGAGGCATAGTTTAGGAGGGATCCCTTATGGCTGGTGGGAGTTTTTATCCCTATGCGTGTGGGGCCTGGGAAATCCTTATGGTCTGCTGTGATCTCTGTGCTGTATTTTGAAGCAAATACCAGCAGTGGTCAGGCAGTTGACTGAAAAAATCAGGCTCATTATGGACTGCAACAGGTGAGATGGGGGTAAAAAAGGATCCCACTATACATGAAGCCGTACTGTATCCAGGCAGAGAAGGAGGGAGAATTGCCTTCCTCAGAAGTCACGTCCCTTGTGCTCTCCTCAGAGCTCTGAGGAGCCCACGTCCTGATGTGCAGCCGGCGAGGCAGCAACCAGGGCAGTCTGGGGAGAGAAGGGTGTTTTCCGAGGGAGGAAGGCCTCCAGCTGGCCTCTCCGTCTCCCCAGCACATCTTGCACATCCACGCCGTGCGCTGCGTGCATTCCTCCTGCCCCTTCGTGGCGCGCCAGTTCTCCCTGTGACATCTGATTGTTCTGCGTGGTACCTCAACAGCAACCACGGCCCCATCCGCACAGCGCCGTTCGTCCTGCTGCTCGGTGGTGCGTGGTGCCTCCCTCTGGAGAGGCGCTCTGTTGGGCACACAGGTTATTTCCTTTTGGCGCCAGGGAATTTCGGTTTCTTTTAATGTATTATTTCACATATGCTCCAGCTTTTTGTCCACGCCCTCGTTGCATGGTCTGTCGTAAGGGGCAGAACAAGCTTTGACTTGAAGCGGCACTGAGTGTGTGTAAACACAGCGGTCAGACCCTTCGGACCTCTGGCTTCTGCTCAAAATTCTTCTCTGCACGTGTAAAGCAGCTTTCCAAGAGAGACTCTTGCTCCTGGAAGGAACAAATATGATACCAAGTATCCAGACAGCCAGAGAACAGAGACAAATCCTGTTTTAGTAATGAGACTAAGACCACAGAGTGGGAGAATTTTATTTTATTTTATTTTAGGCGATTTACTGTCTTCTGTTTTTGTCCAAAGTTTCCTACAGCCTTTGAGTTCAACGAGTACTTCCTGATAACCATCCTGGATCACCTGTACAGTTGTTTGTTTGGGACGTTCCTGTGCAGCAGCGAGCAGCAGAGAGTGAAGGAGGTAAGGCTGCTTCTCTCCAAGGTGAAGGTGGGGTGCTGCGATTGCTTCTGCTGGCCAGGTGTTGCCTGAGAAATTGCTTGAGCCCTCAAAGCGAGTCGTAGGTGCAGTTCTGGGTACTGTGTCAGCTGCTGTCAGCCGGGGATTTTATGTTTCAGAGCACCACCATTCCCTTCTGGACAGGTCCACTCTTCTCAGCGTGGCCTTCGGCTACTTGCTGCTGGCTCAGTAGCTCCTGGCGTTTCCCAACTAGCTAGAAATCCAGCGTTCCTCTGAACTTCAGTTTGGTTTAACCTTCTCTGTGGAAACTGGTACCTTTTTGCCCCCCCGTTTTCCTTGATGTGGTCCCTTTAGCAGGCTGCTCTAGGTTTGTTGGTGACCAGCTCCCGGGGAGCTGTGTGTAGCTGTGTACAGCCAGATACATTCAGACGCTGCCCTGCTCAACCCCAGCTGGGAATCGGAAGGAAAGGGAACAGCATGGAAAGGCAACAAGCGTTCTCTCTCCTACCTGAGGACAAGGGATTTTATCACTGAGAGCTTGCAGCCCAACATCCCCGAGGACAGTGCTGTGTGGGCCTGCTGTGATGGCGTTTGACAGCTCACCAGTTTAAAAACTAAACTAAACTAAACTTACTGCCGTACAGAAGCAATGGCATTATTCAGACGTGAAATCAGAGTCCCTGTTTCTCTGGAGTCCACAGTGATTGAATAATTGTGATTTCCAGAGATGAAAACCTGCCTGCTGTTTGTGGCTTTGGATTTTTTGCTTTTTGTTTTTTCTTCTAAGGCCTCAGCTTAGTGAGGTACTTAATCTACGAAGCCCTTCAACTCCGGTTTCACTGGGACTATTCACAGGCCTAATTACTCCACTCCATCAGGGCCTGAGTCAAACGCGGTGAATGGTTTTGTTTTTTTCCTCTTTCCCCTCCAATTCCATACTCCAGCAAGTCCTCCTGGAGCTCTTTAAAGAGCTGAAGTTTAACCAAGGCACTGAGGGTTCACGCACCAGTTCTGCGGTGTCCCCTTTGCTGCCCCAGTGGCGATTCCTGGGCTGTACTGGGAGCTGGGTGCTGTGCCAGGGCATGTGTGTGTGCCTGCCTGCAGGCATCCATGTGCTTCGATTACAGAAACCACATCAAAAGAAGAGTGTTTTTCTTTTTTTAAGCTACACGAAAGCAATCAGATCTGTATTAATGACAGGCACATGTATACGCTGTTGTAAGCACTCCTAAAGCTTTTGGAGATAAATGCTAGCATTCGTATGGGAAATAAAACCTCCTCTGCCCCTCCTGTTGCAGGGCCTTCCGAAAAAGACCGTGTCGCTTTGGTCTTACATCAACAGCCAGCTCGAGGACTTCACCAACCCCTTGTACGTCAGCTACTCCAACCACGTCCTCTACCCCGTGGCGAGCATGCGCCACCTCGAGCTGTGGGTCGGCTACTACATCCGCTGGAACCCCAGGATGAAGCCCCAGGTACCAGGCTTGTTTCACTTTCTTCCGAGGGTTCTGCTTTCCTCTCCCTCTGTGCGAGTCCTAATGCTGTCGTGGTGGAGCTCCAGGCCTTTAAAGCACGAGAAGTATCGTTCAAACTTAAGCTGCCACTGCTTACATCTAAAAACAAAAGCCTAATTTCAATGTCATGCGAATTCAGAGCAGCATTTCAGCTGGCTGGTGCTTGGCTGGAGATCGCCACCTTGTGAGAACTGCAGGAGCTGAAGCTGCTCAGCAATTTGTAAAATAGTTTTGAGGAGCAGCAAAAGTATCCAAGTGTCTCTTCTTTACAAAAAAAAACCCTAAAGACCCAACACTTGTGTGCGTATCTGAGCTTTGGGGCTGCGATTAGATTACTGGCAGTAGGAACCTGCTGCTCATTTTGTCTGGCTGCAACTTTGATAAGAGCAGAACTAGCTTTGCCAAGGCAGGCACCTGAGACGAGCAGTGTGATTATGGCCCTAAATGCTTAAGTTGCTTTTAGATAGAAGGGAGACAAATTCTACCTCAATATCTAGCTGAAGTTAGCAAAGTTTTGCAAATCTGGACCCCAAAACACTTTTCAGTACTGTTTAACAGCCAGGGCTATGCGAAAATCCTTAAAAAATTTTATATTGCTCTTTTCCCCAAAGCTCTGAAGTTGTGGCTGGGCTGAGATTCCAAGGCCAGTGTCTCCCAGAAATGTGAGATCAAAGCTCTGTAATTGTCATCTTTCAAAATAACCTCTTAAGATTTGTTTAGCCGCTGTTAGTGTAGCTGCATGCGTTGGGTAAAGTAAGAGTATCCCCAAGGTACTGCTGTGTGGTTCAGGTTCCCACTTCCACCCTTCCGTTCCAGCACTCAGCTCTGTGTTTCCTTGCAGGAGCCTGTCCACAATCGCTACAAGGAGCTTCTTGCCAAGCGGGCTGAGCTGCAGAAGAAAGTGGAGGAACTGCAGCGAGAAATCACCAACCGCTCCACCTCGTCCTCGGAGAGAGCTGGCTCTCCCGCGCAGTGCGTCACCCCCGTGCAGACTGTTGTATAACACTGACTGTTTTTTTTTGCCAACTACCTTCCCAAGACCACCGGGACAGCTTTTCTGAAACCCTCCGGATTCCCGTTACGGTGTCTGGGAGACGCCGACCTATTTATTTATTTCTCTCCAGGATAATTTATTAGTACTGTAGCACTAGAGGAAGCTTAAGCAAAAACAGAGGAACAACCAAGGCCCCCTATGCAATTAACCTTCTCAGTGGCTAGGTGAGGATACAAGCTACTTGCACTTGCCACTTAAAAGAAACCCAGAACTCTTTTTTTGCTCACTTGTGTTGGAAATCACTTTACTTTCAAAAAGGGACTGTGTGCTAGAACGAAGTACTATGTAGGAAAAATGTCTACTCAGGAGTTTGAAAAAGCTCCCCTCTGCTAAAGGTTTTGAATCTTTGTCAGAGCCTTGAATACACCTGTGTGAAGTCATCAAAGTGCAGTATTAACAGCTGCATAGCAGCACAAGGGGGTTTGCCAACACACAAAGAGTAGTGCTAGAAGCCAGAACATATCAGTTATTTTTCCTTTGACCTAGATCTAGGAAGCCATGTAAGTGATGCCTTATTTAAGAAAGGGCATCTTCTACCCAGAGAAACAGTGGTAGAGGAGCAACCTCCATGACTTAACTTTATAGGACTATGTTTACTTCCATCTCTGCAACTAGATTTTTGCTCATGGTTTACATGGATCATGCCAGGGTATAAATTAAAGCACCTTTGTTCCTGAGGGATGGAGCAGAGCAAGGCTCCCTCGGTGCTTCCTGCAGCTCTTTGTTCTCCAGTGCCTCAGCCACAGCAGGAGGAAGGTAGGGGGGTGCCCAGGGGCACACAAACTGCTGGGAGCAGTCATTTCATTTTGCTTGGGTAAGCGTAATTAGTGGTGTTTGTGCTTCTGTGCAGGCTCATAGTGGCATATTTAACAGAAAATTGAGTTATTTAACTAATAGAAGCAACCGTATCAACCAAAGAAGCCTTTTTGCCTACACTGCGACTGGTACTTCACACCACTCTGGTAGACTAAACAGCTTAGCTGGTTTCTGAGCCCTAGCGTTGAAGTCTTTTTCCTCATAGCACTCTTCAAGAATTAGTGGCACCTGCCTAAACTTAAGTACAAACTCAAGTTTTAATACAAACTTTTATTGTAGAAGTAGTGATGAAAAACATTTGGTGAAACCACACCTGCTGCATTGCTTCTCAGACACACAAATAAGGGGCTGTAGGTGGTAGGGCTTACACTGCCATGGCACATCTGCAAGGATCTCCATTCACTCCAGGCTGCTTCTCATCTCTGCAAGGAAGGAAATCATGCATGGCTTGGGCTGGGTCCCTGTGCTGCTCTCATGCAACAGGGTCCCACACCGTGGGCTGCTGCTTAATCTGCTCATCAGCATGCTTTTACTTTTAGCCTTTCTCCCAAGATGGGTATTTTTGAGAGGGTAGAAGAGTGGACAACTTACAGATAAGGAATTGCCTTCCAAAAGCCACATTCCACCTACAGAATGACTTCCAGCTGCAGTCTATTTCTACCTGCTCTGCTGCAATCAGCATCTCAGTACTCCGAGGGAAATCCACTGCCACCTTCTGACAGAACGATTAACAGCTCGTGTAGCACTACTGTGGTTGTACAGGGTGGGCTGAGAGTTCATGGCTTAACAGTGCACAGAACCCCCACGAAATAGCTTCTGAAGGACTTGAATTCGCTTTAAGGTTGAAGGGCAGACGTGCTCTTATGTACAATCACTCTAAGACAGCTCATAGCTTTATTGTCTATTAGCTAATTGGCTGTGTGTATATGTTGCTTTGTTTTTTTAATGAAGGCTGTTTGGTTTCTTTAACACTAATAAAAATAAGCTAAATGGATTGAGCTCTTCTTGGGATCGTGTTTTCAGCTCCATGGTTAGCAAAAAAAAAAAAGGTGTAGGCATGTGAACAAGAATAGCACTGACCTTAGCATGTCAAATCCGAATCTTACTCCTCCTTACTCATGCAGCTGGGTTCGCAAAATGCTCTTGTTCCAACTCTGAAATTTAGAATCACAGGGAAACAACTGCTCTTTGGACAAGTTTCTCTTACCCTGTACAGACCACTTTTAGCACAGATACAGTATATGGCTGCATGGTAGTATAAAATCATTCCTAGAATGACAAATAACCCATCTCTGCAATTTATAGTGCTTTAGCACAGGAACTTCTGTGAAAGAGGAACATTCACATTTCTCCATGGAACTCACGTTGAAGTCCAACTTCAGCAGGATAATTTGGGATCAACAGCTCAGGGCTTACCCCCTGACACTCCCATTCCCAGTAGGCGTAACTCCAACCTCTGCAGTGCACAGTGACTGAGGTACCTATGGGGCCTGAAATACTCCTAAGCCCTAGCTCATTTAATACATCCTGAGGTAACGCTGACACTAGCCCTCCTCCAGCCATCCTTAACAAGCAAACTCAGTGATTATAACCTCAGCTACAGATTTCCGGCCCCTCCAGGAAGAATTTCAGCTACCCAGAGCCCATGCCCCCAGCCCCAGTGAAGTTCAGGAGGCTGGCACCAGGTGTAGTAGACAGCTTCTGACTTCTCATAGCTAAACCCTCCTCTGCCTCAGATGCAAGGAGATGACCAGGGTGCACCACCTAGAGATAATTCAACTCAGATTTGAACTCAAATCCCTTTCAGCAGACTCAGTCTGACCTGCACTGACCCTACAGCCATCTCTGCTTGTTTGGCTACACCAGGGTGGACAACTGACCTCACCTCACCCACAGTTTGCTTGCTCACTCCACCAAGAACACACACTAGAAGGGGCACAGCACTGCAGCGAACACTCAGCGAGTTCAGAGGAACTGCAGCTTTCCCACACTCGATTCAACAGGCAAGCTGGCTTTATTGTTTTTCAACTGTATAAACAGATGATCTGGGTCTTCCATACATTCCATGAATAGGAAATTCTTTACATTATTAACATAATAAATAACATTCACTCAGCTGTGCAAGTCAGTGCAAAACGAGTTGCACCACTACCAAAAATCGATAGCTCATTAAAGCACGTTTCAAGTTAAAAGCAAGATGCCAGGACCGAATGGCATGATTGAGGCACTTGCAGTTTAAAACACTTGTGGTTTATCTCACTCCTTTACCGCCCAAAGCCATGGGTTGAAGAAGGGTTGTTACCCACATTTCCTATAGCTTTTTCAGGAAAGCACGAGTTCTGAAGGAAAACTCACTCTCCAGACCTTAAATACAATCATTATGCAAAAATAATCTGGAGAAGTCACTTTGCTCCTTTTGAGTACACAAACATCCACTGCCATTAATGCTGACTAATGAATGTGCAGACCTAGGAATGCTTTGTGAGAACTAAAAACAATTAAAAAAAAGGAGTTTACCTGTTCTCCCTTTCCCACTCAGTCTGAGTAAGGGCAGCTGCACACAGCTCAGAGCTGACAGCAGCCCTCAGGACATGGCACTTTTCAAACAGATGCATCTCAAGAAGCCTCCCAACGCACAGAGATCAACAACAGCAGTGTGAAATCACACTGGCATTTCACACAACCCAACTCATATGGACACTGTGTTGTTTGGGGTGCTGAAAGGAAAGAAGGGAGGGACTGCTGGAATCCTGACACGAGGGGGGCTGCTGGGGGGAGACCTGTGCTGGGATACCTTAAAAATGGAACGCACTTTGAACTAGGCCACAGTATATACAGCCAAACCCACAGGTGGAGGGATTAAGGACCCAGATTGCCAAAGTGCACTTCGCATACAGTAGCCTCTTTCACACAGCAAGAAAGGCAGCTGCTTTATATCCAGAATGTGAGTGAGCTTGACTGGGGTGGCTTCAGGAACATCTCCCACAGAGCAGTCAGTAGTCCCAGCTGATATCGTCTTTCTGCAGCGAGGTCTGGATGGTCTGCATGTCCCTCAGCAGCTGAAGGTTTTTCCGACTCTTCTCCCCAGGTTTCACTTTGATGGGACCAGCATCCTTCCCTTTCGTGGTTACGGTAGTTGTGACTTTGACCTCGCTGACGGGGCGCCTGCTGTCTTTTATTGGTTTAGCAGGAGTCTTTCTGGGCTTGCATTCTCTCTTCAGTCTCTCCAGCTGAAAGAGAAGCCCAAAGGAAAACAAACTGAAACAAGGTCACTGCTCGAAGCTCTGCAATTCTTCCAGACAGCTGGAACATCCCACTGCTCATCTCACTCAGCTAAGCAAACAGAAGCTTCCACACCACCCTGAGTGAGCAGTATTTTATTTTCCTGACACAGCAGTGCTATAGCCACATCTGTAGAGATGTGACAACCAAACTGCAGCACAGGTAGCTTCCACAGGGCCCCTCATTTTACGTAGTGATGGGCTCCCCTCCCAATTTATAGCACGCAGCACTTCTAAATGCTGACTCTGAGAACTTGTCAGTAGCTAGTCAAAAGGCTGAGTATATGGAGAATCGTTACTACTGGGGACTACTGCACATCTGTTCCTCTGCAACAGTTCCTCTGCAGATCACAAGAGAGATCAAAGGTAAAATGCTTTTAACTGCTTGAAAACATATTTCACATGCCTCCCTTTTGGATGTCATCAGCAGTGCGCTCAGTACATATTTGATGTATAAGCTACACCAGATGAGGGTGAGTCTTCGTGGTTCACATGAACTGGGCTGGATTAAATACATCAGGTTAAGCCCCTTGGAAAAAAAATCACTAGAATGGATGATTAGAAAAATCAGAATCGAAGAGTTTTTTACAGCTTTGAATGAAGAGGTTACGTTATTCAAAAAATTTTGAAAGGGGTTTGAAGTAAACAGATATTTCAGGTTTTATGAAGTACAAAATTAAAACAAATAGGCTGTTAGCACCAACAACAGGAGAACCACTAAGAGTGAGCTCAACAGTGAAAGCCCTTGGGAATCTACCTCTCTTTTTAAACCCAGTGTAGGTTACTAGAAGCTCCGAGTTTCCTTCAGTGTAAAGAGCAGCATTTCATGAGGCCTTTCCCCTGCACACTATGTGCAGCTGGCTGTTACTAGGACCTCCCTGCAAAGCAAATGCTTTAGTTAATTCCTCATCACTGTCTTACATATGCTGGAAGCAAGAGTGGGACTGATCTGAATGCCCAGGTACCCGATGTGTCAGGAAACATGACCAGGAACACTTCCAGACTGGCTGCCCAGGAAGCAGGCTCATCCCTTCTTGCCCTATGTGCTGTTTCTCAGCGTGTGCTGCCCAGCCAGTTTGTGCTGTGTTTTAGACTTCAGACAGCTGTGGAATTTGCTATCAAACTCTTCCTTGTTTTGGGGATGAAAGGAGTATAGAAGGCAAGGTAAGAAGAGATGCAAAATTCTGCCTGGCATGGGATGAGGAGCAGACACAAGGTAACATGGCAAGGAATGGAAAGAGGCATGCAGACAAACTCTGGGACATGAAGCTAAACAAAGCTAGGCACAATGCTCTACAGTAGTTATTTCTACTTTATTGCTGCTACATTAGGATGTAAGGCAAAAAAACATCTTACAACAGCAACTTCACCAAAGCATGAACACAGGCACGTAACTCACCTGCAGCCAATGCCTCCGGACCTTGCTGATCTGGTCTGCCTTTGCCTCCATCTTTCCCACCAGTGTCTCAAGTTCCCTCTCCAGATCTTCCCTCACTGCAATGGTTGGAGCTTCCTGGACAAGCTTTGACAGCTGCTGGTGGTCACTAGCATGGGATTTAGATAGAGCAAAGCTTGCGTTAGGTTCTCGCAGTTTCTAGAGCTTGTGTAAATAGTTCAGAAACAACACTTCCAGAAATCCATAGCATCAGCAGCCCAACACATTCAAGGCATCATAAACCAGTCACAACAGTTTTGTTGGTGAGTAGCATCAGTGAAGTAGCACACCCTGGCAGCAGACAGCTGCTACATTAAATTGTCAACAAGAAGTGGCTTCAAACTTCAGCACACACATTTAAAGTTACCAAATGACCCCTAAAGGAAGGCATCTCAGCACTTGTCCCATTGCTGTTTTGTACATTTGTATTTCCTGTAGCTGTGCAGTAAGGTAACAATTTGTGTTCTGTTAGCCAGGATGCACAAAATGGGCCTTGGAAGATGGAATATTTGTCCACTGCATCAGGGCTGTTATCACACTTTCCCCCCCACTCTTCACAAGTTTGATATTGATGCATATAAACACTGGTATGGAGTCACTGTTTATCAGAATCTGCCTTTAACTGCAAGGAGAAATGAAAGCCTACACAGCCAACAGAAGAGATCAATTACAGGCTAGAGATTTTACAAAACTAATTCCTTTCCCCAGCAAAACCTTTGCAACTTTAAAGTGGAAAGACAAAGATATAAAGCATCCACATTCATAATCTGCAACATCAAATACACCAAACTTACAAACTCATCTGCCCAAATTCATCCTGTAGAGTCAGCAGAACTTCTGAGAGTTCTTCGTGGGATGAGGAAGAGTCCTTTGGCAGCGATGCCTTTCTGCTCTTGCTGGCGGGATGACTGGTACTGATGGATTTTGCTAGCGGGGTGTCGTTTACCACACGGTTGTTACACAAAGCTTTGGTGTGCTGCTTCATCAGGTGCAGGACATGTTGCACGTTGGCGCCAACTGAATGGCTGGGACTGGTAGACTGGAAGGAAAAGACTGCTTTTAAATGACATTGTCAACAACCTCCTTGATTATAATGGAGAACACCAAAACAGTATTTAGTTTTGCTTAAACGTGCGTAACAAGAGCAGCTTGACTAGCAGCATGGAGTGAGCTCATTTTAGGAAATACCAGCTCAGCAAGTTACTGATATGCAGCAGGCCTTTTGAAGATAAAGAAGCTCGTCAAAGAGCACAAGATGATCTGACCGCTGGGTGTCAGGAGTGCACCAAGCCAAAGCCACTGAAGGAGCCGCAGCTACTGAGCGTGAAGCTTCGCAATTCGGCAGCTCACCTTCCCAGCTACAAAGGGTACGTCGCCCAGACACAGTCTGTAATGGGGCTGCGTAGTGAGATGGCTTGTGGGGGAGCATTTCTGTAAGGAAAGGAGAGAGAAATGCTTACCAAAGATAACACTACAGCAAACCCATTTTTTGCTTTGCAATAGAAGAGGCTGCTTTCTTTCTGATTGCATGCATAGATCCTTATTTAACTCCTCAGTAATTGCCCTTCTCTCCCCCTCTGTTACCTTCTCTGGCTGCTTAGTTTTTTTCCTGGGTTTTCTTGCCTTTGGAGAAAGCAATGGTGATGCTGCTTGAATCAACAGTCTGTTGGTTTCCAGGCCTGTCTGAAGCTGTAATTGAAGGAATGAGGGAAGTTACTGAAATTGTATTAATAGATTATCAGAGAGAATGCACTAAGATTTGCAACACAGTATTTTTTAAATACAAGCTCTCCGAAAGTAAGGGCTGCGAGTGTGTAGGATGCCTCTGCAGTCTAATTTAAACATTAAATAGGATTTTTGCCTCAGATAACACGTCTCATCACTAATCTTGGTTAAGTTAAAGAATCGGTTGTAGCGAACTACTCCCATGTAGGCAAGTACCAAAACATCAGCTGTGTTTTACGCTTGGCAAAGTATTAGGGAAGTCAGGTAACCAACTCTGACTGTTCACTTGATTCTGTGGCATACAGTTAGCAGACAACTATTCTTCCTGATCTATTGATTTTGACAGGAAAAAACTCTCTCTAAAGAGCAAAGATTAGAATTGTCACTGTCAAAGACCTCTATACACTTTGGTTAGGAGATGAGTTCTAAAGCCATGTTTTTTCTTTGTATTGATAGAAACAATCTCATCAAGAAGCATTCACAAAACAATTATTCATGATTAATTTGAGCTTAGCACTCATTAGAAAGGTTAATGCCTGCCACGTTACCTACATGTCTTAGCATACAGCTGATCAGTACATAAAGACCACAACACTTCAGGGTTAGAAGGCCACTGTCCTTACAGATCCATACCCAACAGTACAGGGCCCTTTTTTGCCTCTTTCTGCAATATATCTAGCTGCAATTACGAAAAAAGGAGTATGCTTTTTGACCTTGGTGTATTTAAAACAGAGATCCTTATACATCCTCAACTACAAATCAGTCTGAATTATTTTTCTTTTCCCACTAGTTTTTTCATTAAAGAAATGAAGCTTCATTAGGAAAAAATTCTGAAGCACTCTGAGAACTTCAGATGTGGGGTGGAGGGAAGACTACAATGTTTTCATTTTTCTCTATATAAAGACATTATCACCAAGTTTATCAGAGAAAGTTGATGAAAAGAGCTAATTACAGTGCATGCTGTACTAGAGAAATTTCCTGTTGTTACCTCAGCTGCTTTTTCCTGAACAAGCTTCCTTGCGTGTTCTTCCTCCTGAAGCTTCTGTTCCAGCTCTTTCATTTTTTTCTAGTCAAAGGTGAATGAAAACAGTTACTACTGAAACACGTTTCTTTTTTTCTCTGAAGAGTAAAATACCAAGAGATTGAGCAAAGCTGTTATCAGTTCAGCTTGCAATTTCAGACTAGGCAAGAACTTCAGAATTAAATTAACTGAAGAAGTTCTACCTATACAGGCATAATAAACACAGCAGCCAAGTTCTTATGCCTCAGACTGAATTGATTTTTTCTATTTTTACTTCCACAATGGGTATGTGGATTTAAGTCAGAGCCTACAGGGAGAATAATACACAAAGCTGAACTCTTAAGACAAGAGGGATTTTTGAATATCTAGCCACCTCCTTAATTAAGAGCAGAGAGGAAAGTTCATGATGCTTGAGTTCCCTTTAAGCAAACATGAATTGACGTAATCTTTTTATGGTAAAAATACTGTAAGAATTTCTTAAAGCCCCTTTCAAGAAAAGAGTTAAAAGGAGAGGCACACATCTTTGTAGACATTTCAACAAGATGAAAAACCTGTTTAAGCAGGATATGATTAAACTCCCAACATGAAGGTTTTTTAAACAACCTTCTAATTTTATACAGCAGAGTGAAAATGATCCAAAGTTCCAGAGCACACACAAAAAAAAACAACCTTCCCTTCTCTTCCCCCAAAGACTGAATATTATTCACAGAGCCACTAATCAAACCTAAGCCAGAAAAGCATGCAATTCAAAGCAGCAGCTAATTTTGGACACTTTAATTTGCATTATTTATAGAGCCAGTACCCTAAAAACTTAAAAGAGGTGTTAAATATTTCAATTCACCTTTATTTAAGCATTAACTGTAAGATTAATATAACCAACTGTTATACAAAGGTGTTAAAATGCAAATCCCTGGGTGCACATCCAGGACAAAGGCACTGTGCAAAGGAACCAGCTTTTCCTGTTGAGTCTTTTTTCCCCCATTCCATAGGAATTAGAAACATTCCAAGTAACTTAAAATCATCTTCCACCCTTTACATGTCAGTTTTTGATTTCCACACAGACACCCCCATGAAAATCCTTCTTTAGCCTCTTACACATAATCTTTACTATACAAATGCTGCAGCAAACCTTCTGTTTGAGCTGAAGACTGACATGAACCCAAACCACTGCTTCTGTGCTGAAATGTACCCAGTGTCCACTCAGTTGTCCTAGCTGCCACGTGTAGCTCAAATCGTGCAGCAAGATGGCATCTTACTAAACTTTCAGTGACAGACCACATTGGAAATTCTCTAAGTGATATTCCCAAAATATATATATTTTTTTTATTTCTTATAGAAAAAGAATAAGAAATCCCTCTTCCATACTCAGCTCGCAGAATGGCCACATCCCCCAGGCAAATGCAGATTACTGGTCCCATCACTAAGAGGGAAGCAAGCCAGAGGCCTGGCTGTTCAGGAAAGCGCACACATTCCCTGAGCACGCTCCCCATAACATAAGGTAGCGCAGCACAAAAGGGAACTGCAGGTCAGCACCAAGCTGACTAAAACATTTTCCCTAGTCCCCACTAACCACTTTAAAAAAAAATCATAAAAAAAGGCCAATAAATAAATATTTCAACATATTCTTTTGCCCATTTTCTAAAACAAATTTCATGGGACCACTGCACACATCATTTGGGCTGTCACTGAAATAAGTTTCAAACAACTTTAACCAGAGGCTGAAAGGTATGACCTCAAAGACACAAAGTGCCTTTATTTCTGCAAACAGGGCTGCTGGGACAAGCACCCAGTTCCGTCCATCAGAGAGGAAGTGCCTGTGGTGTGAGGACAGCTCACATCTGTGCTTCACTACCCCGAATATCAGCACCTGCTTAACAGCTGAGCAGCCAAGTGTTGCACCTGGTGCAGGTGCTGCTTCTCACCACCTGGCAGGTAGGGGAGACAAGAAAAATAAGAGGGGTGGGTGGCATACCTATAGTTACCTCTGCTGGTCACAGAATGGAGGGGTTTTGTTCTCTTTTTAAGTCTCAGTGTTAAGAAGAGATTGATTACTACCAACTTCAGCTCTTTAAAACACATCCAGTCAGATTCTGCCCATCTGACACCCAAGACCAGAGCCCTACCCACTCCTTTAGGGAACAGCCCCATCCTCTGCCTCCATCCCCACACACAGACACGCTCAGAGCCTCTCAGCCAGCTGTCCAGACACTGCACTGCAGGACTGCAGTTGCAATGAATGTACACTAAAAAATGTTTTTGGAGGTCAGCGCTCTGATTAGGAGACCATCACATGAATGAGGACCTCCACAATCCCTTTATGATATGCTTATATGGCTAGGTAAGGTAGCAGCTCTGCAAGTTTTGGAGATTAAATGCTCTCAGCACGTAAGACACACACACATTTCACTCTGGCAAAGTCTGAAATCAGTCTAAAATCCTTGCCCACTCATGAGTGGTCATCTCACCAGTTTGTCTCAGTACACTGTGCATGGAAGTAGTCCTTATTTACTTCTAGCTTCAAATTAAATTTGCAGATGTTCCTGTGGTCTTGCCACAACTAAAGCAGAGATCACCAGAAGCAACAGCTGTGACTGTTTTGAGCAGAGTGCAGCCATCCCTTGAGGACTGTAAGGTCCTGAGCACACAGAGGAACGTGACCAACAAGCACAGAGGCAGCCTGACCTGCTGGCCAGAGGGCGACTCGTGGCAGGAAAATGATTGTAAGGAAAATCACCTTTAGACAGAGCTAGTCAGTCGGGACTTCTCTTGGTTCTGAGAACTGATTCAAAACTGTAAATTTAATGCCCAATTCCACTAAGAATGATTTAATTATGACAACCACTAATTTCTAATGATACTGAAGATTCAGCCTGATCCAGGAAAAAAAAAAATTTATGCTGGAATTATGTTCACTAGCCAGGCACAAAAAGACAAATAACCTAGCCCCATCAAACTTCAGCTGCTACCAGACAAGAACTTGGTAAAAACTCGTGAAAAAGCAATTCCTCTTGGTGAAGCAGTTATTTCAAACCTGACCCTGGATGAACTTACTGCTGCTTTCAGGGAACAAGAGGTGGGAGAAGCTCATCTCTTTGAGAGAGGTTTGCCCAAATAATGCGCTCATTTTTACTCCCCAAAGGGAGCCCACAATGGGGTGTCAAGATCAACAGCTTGTCAAAGTTGCCTTGGGTCAGAAACTCCCAAGAAGAGCTGTAGTGTCTAGAAGGTGCTGTAGCAGACCAGCCAGATGAAGATTTACTATCAAACATCTTAAATACTCCTGGAAAAGCACGTGGGAAGGGCTGGTAAGCAGGTGGCAAGTGTAAAATTTTGGTAAGAGTCCAGAGCTACCCCTAATACCACAGTCTAACACCACTAACCACTGCTGAAAGGGGGGAGAAAAATGTCAAAAAAAAAACCACACAGAAAACCAAGTGAAGTCTGGGTCATAATTGACTAACTGCCAGCATTGAGTACAAAGTAACTCAGAAAGTGTTCAGAAACACTATCTTATGTGCCCCTGTGCCACCCAAACAAAAAATGAACACCTACAGATCCTGTCAAGTCTCAACTAAACTCCAATTCTTTCTTGTAGTGACCTACAGCCTGACTTCCAACAGTAACTGCAAGTTTTTACACCACTTCAGCTTTAAAAAGACATTTTAGCTGCTATATTTTTCCTCTTCCAGCTCTGTTATCAACATGTAACTATGAAATGTTGATTACAATAAACAAGGTAAGTCTGATGCAAGTGCAAGTGACAGACCTCTGCTATGGACTGCATGGTAGTAAGCCTGGTGTACTCTTTCTCCAGCATATCCAGCTTTTCCAGTTTAGACTGGACTTGGGATTGATCGAGCCGGTCTCTCTCCAATGAGCCCTTGATGGGAGAAATTAAAAGCAAAACTGTTATAAGCACAATGAAACATATCTGTAGCAAGCTTTACATCTGCAAGATAAAGGAAGACCATAAACAGATCAAAGGAACTACTTTCTCTGCACTATTTTAAGTGCTGCTACAATTAAGGAGCAACTGGGCATTTTTGACACAGTTGGAAACTGTGCCAACATTGGGAATCTCACAGCCAGCCAAAACCAGGTGAAAATGTGCAGTCTCTCCTCCCTGCCAAGCCAAAAATAATAAAAACCCTTTACTCAGCTATTAGAGGTAATTTTCTTAATTTCAGTGAATATTCAATACTCCTAAGACAGCCACAAAGACTGTGGAACAGAGAGCACTAAGTGATAGATACTCCTATAAAACAAAATTCAAAAGCTCATTTTAGATATAGGACAAATCCCACAATCACTGATGGCAGAAAACAAGTTTTATTATTATTTCTAGATAAACTGGGTCTGCCATACAGATTCTCAAGAAAAGTACCAGTGGAAAAAAAAAAAAGAGTTAAATACTGTAAACACAAAAGGGAAGGTTTTTTCCACTGGCACACAGGTATTATCCTCTGAGGGATACAGATGAGCTAACGCAAATCAGTCACACATAAGCAGTTAATTCTAATTAACACCAGAACCTACAGAATTGCCTTAGAGACAGAAGCACAAAGACAGAAAAGACCAGGGTCCTCACAGGACTGAAAATTAAGTGGAAAAATTGTTCATACCTAGGTATATAAAGGCCAGTTCAATGACATCTACAGCTGAAGGTATCAAAATCACAGTAAATGAGAAGTTGTGATGTAGTCACTGATTTTTTTTTCATTTAATCCTGAGATAATCTTAGGAGCACACCTGTTTCTCCAAGAGATGTGACTTCTCATTTTCTGCATGCTGGATCATTTTCCTCATGTAGTCCAGCTGTTTCTCTAAGAGGCTGCACCGAGACTCAGAAGCTGCCAGCTGAGAAGCCAGTTCTGTAGGTAACAAGGCAGAAAAATGAAATCATGCACTGCTTGTTGCCTGTTGTTCTCAGGACAGTTCAAAAACAAGCAAGAAAAGAACCATCTGAAACTCAGATTAAGCTGAATTAACCATTCGTGTGTGCAAATTCCTAAAATTATGTATGCTTTAAAAATTATTGCTTCAAAATTCCACTGTAAAATATACTGAACAAAGATAATTGAAATAGTTTTGTGCATTGATAAAACTCAAGTTTTATCCACATCAATGTTCAGTAGTGCGTATAAAAACATAGCAAACCACCTTGATTTTTCTTTGACACTTCAGTTCTGTCCTGCTCCCTGTGTTGCATTTGCTCGCTCAGTACTTTCTTGTAGTCTGCTGTTTCTCTGCTGAGGTGTTTGACATTCTCTTCTGCCTGCAGCCGCTCCAACTCCAGCCGACGAATTTTTTCCTGGAGATTCTTCAGAGCAGAAAATATTGCTGTAATTGAGCAAGGACCTTTTGTTAGTTACACTTCAAGATAACACTGAGTTTGAAACACGTTCCATGAGAAAGCCAGTGTGTTCCTCACCACCAGCCAGGACTTCTTCCGTGAGTTAGAACCCTAAACTGCAACCAATCCTAAACCAAGTCCTAAATGAATAGATGCTTTTGGTGCATACCTTCATCTGAAACATCTGGGAAAAGATACATCCATTGCCCAGGACAGGTCAAATAAATATTCCGTACGTTAAGCACAACCAGTGCTTCTTCTGATTTTTTATCAGAAGGAAATTAAAGGTGATGACTGAGTAGTTGAAGCAGTGGAAGTTCCCTGTATGCTTATTACTGTTCCTCTGCAAGTGCACACCAGTGGGACAAATATAAAACAGCATTCACCTTGCTGATCACTGCACAGAAAAAGTGTTAGATATCAGCAGAGCTATAAAGATGTTTATTTCTCCAGGCATCAGCTCTTCTGGTTTAGCATTTGTGATGGCCTCATGCCCACAAGATACGCGCCTCCTTTGTGCCAAACAGCTTTCCCACTTTCCTGCTCCAACAAATACTCAAAGCCTTTTTTTGTGTGACAAATATATAAAGAAAGCAGCTGTAATAGAACTCATCTTGTGATTAGACCATCTGCTGGTAATCTGACATATTGCATCTGGCTGTATTGTTTAAACCTGCAAAGGGAACCAGAACTATCAGCCCCTTCCCCTATACACAGTCCTATTAAAGTAAAACATGAGAACTACCCTATAGGCAGCTCATAACAGATTTATCTGAGAGGTCACTCCTTAGCCTACTCCTTTGTGCTTAAACACACTCTAGAGAAAAAATGGAAACATGGAAAAAAAACACAGGAAAAGTTGAGGCCGCGTACCTGGTTGAGCATCACATTAACAAAAAAAAGGAAGAATTGTTATCAGAATGAGTTTTCCTGAGTGAAAACACATCAAATCCTGAAATGCAGAATAGGACAGAGTATCAGAACTACCTACTCTAAGTAATTAGGAAGTGGGTGACAGCAGCCACAGATAAAGGGAAAGTTGTTGATAACCTGATCCTATTAGCAGGGTCACCCTTTTCCTGTGTTTATGGCACTGTTATCAGGATTCAGTTGAAGTGGGCACAGCTGGAACCATAAACAGCTTTGTTACACAACACTTAGAGCTCAATTAAAGTCTCTGTGTATTTACAGTAATGACAAGCAAAACACATCAATGAAGCAATCTGAGCAGTGGGTAGGTAAGGGTGAAACCCAACAGGATGCCAGGTAGCAGGCAGGGCAGGAAATCAGTGTCAAAGTAACAGATACATTGCAACAGTCATCACAGATGCACAACGTAAAGGAATTAAACCCCAAATAAGCAGGATTTACTTAACTTCTGGATTTTTTTGTTTAAGTGTGAGGCAGGAACAGGAAGAGCCCCCAAGAACAACCAAATCTATTTTCTCATCTGAAGATAACTCCCAAATCCTTAACCTTATATACACTCCTGAACTTGTAAACTTACTTCAGAGTTGCAGAGCTTCTACAAAAAAATAAAGTATTGCACGAACTGCCTGCTGGATTTTTATTTTCCATATGCATTGATATCTATATAAACATTTTAGGAGTCATAAAGTCTTAAAAGGCCTTTATTTTCCTAAGAAGGGATATGGCTTTCAGATTCTATCCCTCTAGCTGTATTTATTTTAGAGTTAGCAAATTACCTGCTTGAAAAGAGTTGCCAGGTGAAAATTTGGAAGTCAAAACTTTGTCACTAATGCAGCACACAACACAGTCTACAGAAATACCCTTGTATCAATCATTTGCAAGTAAGCCCTTAGCTTAACATCCAAATTTGTCATACAAGTCCTTTAGTTTTGTGTTAGCCACACTCAAAACAGATCACGTTGTGCATGCCAGAGCATATATTACATTTTAAATGGCACTTCAGGAATTCAGGTTTCATCTACTAGATAATTAACATAAAAGTCCCTGGTAATTTCAACATGAATTACATTACTGGAACAGGTACTGGAGCCTACTGTGCTGTGTTTTCCCCCCAGTCTGTCTTATATTTAGAGTAATTTAAGGGTTCATCCTAAATCTCTCTCGCTTTTCTTTCTGTAAGGAATAAAATATTTTTTTCATAGCCCTAACCCTCCATACAACCAGTCTTCAGGGGTTATTTTCTCAAGGACCCCAAGCCAAGCAGCTCACAAAGAACCCACCCTGTCCTAGCCTCCAATTCCCTCAGCTCCCTCCTGTACCTACCCCCAGGCAGCTCTGGGGTTCCTCTCCTTATAGGAGAAGCCAATTCATTAAACAACAGAAAACTAGCAAAAAATGTTTTTGTTCATCTCTGATCAGGCAAAATTAATGTTTGGTTCTGGTGTTCGCTTCCAGACAAAGTGGGAAAGACAGGATAAAGAATAAACCAGAAACAAAAAAGAATAAATGGGAGTACAACTTTCCTCCCCCTGTGGTAATGGTGAGCTCTCAGTTCAGCACTTTGCCACAAAACACCTCTTTTCTTCTGTATGTGGTGAGCACTTCCCTGATTCCCACCACACCCTTTGTACATTACAAGCCTTCTCAGTTCAGCAACACGGATTCTCTTCCTTTGCTCCAAGCTGTCTGGAGAACTCCAGTCTCATTCCAAACTTGGTTGTGAGCTGGGGTGGGGAACGACAGAGGGACAGGAGGACCAGAAGAAGGAACGAAGAACATCTCAAGCCCATTTCACTGAGCCAATTCTACATCTCTCTGCTACTGAAGTGAGCATCCTTCTCCAGCTGTAAGACAGCCTCTTTCATCAGGCATTCTTCAGACAGAGAAGCAAAAAGGATTTACAAAACAGGTGATCTGCACATCACTGGGAAGGGATAAAAGGCTAAAGAGACCATATCCTCTGTGGGCACAGAATTTTTTTGTGATGCTTTCACGCACAGCACAAGCAACTTGGAAACAGGTAAAAAAGCAGCTTAGCTGAAGTCCTACCTCTGCTGTTACTCTCGGGATATGGAATTACTGGTTTCTGTGGGGAGCGCAGCAGGTCTGAGTTGATGAAGGGCTTGTACTTCGGGTAATCGATATACGACGTTGCAGAGAGTCCATCTGTGGCTGACGCAGACCTGTGAGCTTTGTGTAGATCACCCTGAAAATAAAGCAAAGCTGTTATTCAGCACCCTTGTTTCTCTGTCACAATAAAAGCAGAATCAGTTTATACGATGTGGAGAAATACTGCTGCAGGAGACCTGTGGCTCAAAGGCTGTATTTTCTTCCTTGGAGTCTTCAGTATGTACAAAGTCACCTCTGCTAAAAACTGTATCAGAACAAGTTTTTCAAGCTAGTTTCCAATTTCTGCTTTTGTTTACTATTATTTATATGCTTGCTTACTGTGAGAAGGCACTACACCAGACACGGAGGACAGAGCTCTCCCCACTGCAGCCCCAGCCCCTCTTTTCCACCTCTATCTTTCTCAGCCTTCCATGAACACCTTGAACATCCCCAGCAGAAACACCAAGATGACTTCACCTCCCAGCTTATCAGTGTCACTGGCACAAGAAAAGCAGCAGAAAGCTCAAAGCCAAGAAAGGAGGTACCTCTGCCTCTCAGTGCCAACAGGCTGCTAAGAGCAGCTTAACCCTGATCTCAAAAACACGGCCATGAAAGCTGCAGATTTTCCAGCACTCTACTTGCCAAGTATTTGGTGCATTTTGGAGGATGCAGCCACCAGAAGGGATCACCTTGTTGTAAACATGCTATGCAGTCAGGACACCAGCAACTGGACACTTTCCAGCAAGGTTCTCCCAAGCCAAAGGGGCACAGCACTCCACACACCGTGTCTGTGGCTTTGACTGAAACCTACCTTGTCTCAGCTTTGTGTACAGGCTTGGTGGGTAGGAGTGAAATAAAAATATAGCTGCCTAGTTTGAATGTGCTAGGAACCTTCCTGCAGCCCGAGGCAGAAATGGGCTGCAAGCAGATGTGATGCTCTGGATCCTACAGCTCTTCACAGAAGATTCACTTCACTAATAAGGCAACCGAGTAATCGCTCACCTTGGCAGGGCTTTCCTAAGCTTTTGCAAATACCAGTTATTGTGGGCATATTGTGACCTAAATTAAAATACAAGAAGTATTTGTGCAAATACCTCATGGCAAGTTAGACAATACACCCAAAACACATCATAAGAAATACAAAGGGAAAAAAATAAGAAAATTAGTAAGTCACTTGAAGCCTACACACACTTAATTTTCCTCATACAAAGAAAAGACGAAGACCCTAAGCACCCTGAACCTTTCAGGCGGTGTTTCTGTTTTATCTGCAAAGCAATACGTTGCGTTTGTTATCTCCTACACAGCACAAGTGCTTTTCTTGGAATTTGCACAAGAACTTCGGCCACCATGGAAACTTGATTAAAACACAAATGCCTAATTAAGAATATATTAACAAAAATATTTTGAGTAAGTCTGTGTGTATATGGGCACTGTTTTATGCTCCATAGCCACACAGAGCAAACTTTGCAGAATGAGTAATGTCAAAACGGAAAGAAAGGCTGTTAGCAGGGACCTCAGCCCTGCAGAAATACCAGCCTTACAAGGTGCTGGACCGCTGTGAGTGGAATAAGATTAAAGAGCAAAGTTAAAGTGCACGAAGCAAAGCACAGCATTTCATGCAATAGGCAGCAGAGCACCACCAGCAGCAACGTGAGCCCGAGTGGCAGAAACTATTGATTCAAACACCACTCTGCTATTCGTGTGAAACAAAATTGGTCTGCTATGGGTGAGAAACAAAAGCATCTGATGGTCCTCGGGGCTGAGAGATGGGGATCTGTCTGAAATCAATGCAGGGCTGCCACGGACCTGAGTTTTCCTAGGTCTCTATTTTTCACCTGGAAAACGTTGTCTGTGGAGAATTAAGAATAACTAGGTAAAAAAAAAAACAAACAAAAACTAAACAGAAAACCTAACCTGCTGCCTTTTTTGGCCTTTTTTTCCTTTTTAAACTGGCAAAAGCAACACTTACCTAGCCCGCACCAGGCTGACCCCAGGAGACAGCCTACACGCTTCTGCAAAAATTACACAAAGTAAAGCAAACACAGGCGTGTTGACTAGTTGCATTTCTTACAAATATCACCTGGATGGAGGCCAGGGGCACAACTTTCAGTGGCATCCCGTCAGCAAAGCCCCTGGCTCCAAGTAAACGCCACAGTACCGCTGTACAGGTGGGAGCTGCCACCAGACGCATTTGCTACACGTTTAACCAAGCCAGCTCCGCGTGCTGCTTCAGGAATCACAGCTAAATAATCCTGACTGAAAGAAAAAAGTGACAGAATTCCGGAAATAGAGTCCAGGTTAAGATCTATTTAACGCTGCTTCTGCCACGGGGCGCACCACGGTGCGCTCACCTCAGGAAAACGCTGAAAATTCGGGAAAAAAAAGCCCCAAACGGGTGAAGGTGAGAGAACTTATAATTAGTTACAGCCCCCAGCCGCCCCCCAGAGCTCTTTTTGGGCAGCCCCGCGGCTCCTTCATGCTCCCGGCCCCCCCGCAGCCCCCTCCCCGCCCCCGGCCCTCACCGTGCGCTGCTGCCGCCGCCCGCCCGCCGCCGCCATTTTGTGCGCGGGCGGCCCCCCTCCCCCCGGGGCCCGTCCCTTTAAGGGCGCCGCGGCCATGCGGCGGCCATGAGCCGGGCGCGGGCTGACCGACGGCCGAGCCGACCAATGGGAAGGCAGGACGGCGCCGCAAGCCCCGCCCCCCGCCGGCCTTGCGGGACGCCACAGAGCCGCGCTTGAGCGGCGTGCCCGCCGCCCAATGAGGACCGAGGGCGGAGGCTCGCGGCCAATGGCAGGCCGAGCCCCGCGGGGCACCGCCCCCCGGGCCCCCCCCCGGTCCGGGTGCGGGCCCCGCGTCCCCGCCGGGTGAGGCGCGGATGGCGGCGGCGGCGGCGCAGGCGGCCGGGCCGGCTCTGTACGCCTGCACCAAGTGCACGCAGCGCTACCCCTTCGAGGAGCTGTCCCAGGGGCAGCAGCTGTGTAAGGTGAGCGGGCCCGGGGCCACTGGGGGTTGGGGGGGGAAGGGGGGAGGCCGGGCAGGGGGAGGGCAGGCGGGGAGGGGTTGGGGCTGGGGGGGAGGCCCAGGGGAGGGGGAGGCCCAAGGGAGGGAGGGCAGGGGGGAGCCGGGAGCTGGGATCTGGGGGAGGCTGAGGCTTGAGGGAGACCGGGATCCAGGGCAGATCAGGACCAGGGAGAGGTTGGGATCCAGGGGAGGGTGGGCAGGGGGAAGCCAGGATTCAGGGGAGGTTGAGGTTAGGGGGAGGCTGGGACTCTGAGAGGTTGAGCAGGGGGAGGGCAGGAGCCAGGGGAGGACAGCACCCGGGTGAGGCTGAGACCCAGGGGAGGCTGGGCAGGAGGAGGTTGGTACCCAGGGGAAGCCAGGATTCAGGGGAGGACAGCACCCGGGTGAGGCTGAGACCTGGGGGACTCCAGGCAGGGAGAAGTTGGGACCCAGGGGAAGCCAGGATCCAGGGCAGACCGGCACCCGGGGAAGGTTGAGACCCAAGGGAGTCTGACCAGGGAGAGGTTGGGACCCAGGGGAGGACAGCACCCAGGGGAGGCTGAGACCCGAGGGAGTCTGCCCAGGAGGAGGTTGGTACCCGAGAAAGGCTGGGATCCAAGGCAGACTGGCACCCAGGGAAGGTTGAGACCCAAGGGAGTCTGACCAGGGAGAGGCTGAGACCCAGGGGAGGACAGCACCCAGGGGAGGCTGAGACCCAAGGGAGTCTGGCCAGGAGGAGGTTGGTACCGTAGAAAGGCTGGGATCCAGGGCAGACTGGCACCCAGGGAAGGTTGAGACCCAAGGGAGTCTGACCAGGAGGAGGTTGGTACCCAGAAGAAGCCAGGAGGCAGGGAAGGACAGCACCTGGCAGAGGGTGAGGTTTGGGGGAGGCTGGGACTGAAGGGAGGTCAAGCAGGAGGAGACCAGGATCCAGGGCAGATCAGGACCAGGGAGAGGCCAGGACTCCAAAGAGGTTGAGCAGGGGGAGACCAGGATCCAGGGGAGGACAGCACCCGGGCGAGGTTGAGACCCAGGGGAGGCCAGGACTCAAGGGAGGTCAGGTGCGTGTCCCAGCAGAAGGAGCTGACCCTGGTGTTTTCTCTCCCCCCAGGAGTGCCGCATCGCACACCCCGTCGTGAAGTGCACCTACTGCCGCTCCGAGTTCCAGCAGGAGAGGTACTGGGCTTGGGGGGCGTTGGGGTGCCCGGTCCTTGCTGTCAGCACCCACGGACAGAGCGTGAGCGAGTGACCAGGGGCTGGTTCAATATCTGTATGTTTTTATTTCTAGCAAAACCAACACCATATGCAAGAAGTGTGCCCAGAACGTCAAGCAGTTCGGAACGGTGAGTAGGCTCTCGGTTCTGAACGGTCACGTTAGGTCCAGCCGCCTTGTAGCTCTAAAAGTTCAGGTGAGATCCATCCCTTTCTCAGCTCTAAAAGTTCAGGTTAGGTCCATCCCTCTCTCATTTCTAAAAGTTCACCTTAGGCCCTTCCATCGTTCAGTTCTAAAAGTTCCCGTTAGATCCATCCATCTCTAAAAGTACACCTTAGGTCTGTTTGCCTCCTATAATTAAACAGCTTTCAGAACCAAATAACAAAAGCTTCTGGAAAGGTGATGAAAACTACAGGCAGCTCTTCGCTTCCTTTACGGCTCACGGTTTCTGTTTTTTCAGACTTAAAGGCGTTGTGGTTATGTGTGGTTTAACAGTTATGAATAACTGCAATGGAGTTATTCACAGCAAAAACAATGTTAATTCACTTTACGCATGTAAAGTAGTCCTTTGCATATGCTCATGAATGCACGCTTGACAGCAGGAAGACTATTAGCTGCCTGTGTTCTTAATGAGTGGTAAATGGGAAAATCTAATCATACCACATCGCTCATATTATGTAAGTCTTCAATTTTTAGATGCGTGTTAATCATCTTAAGCTGCTGAGTAGAAAAGATTTACTTTATTCCTGTTACTTTGCATTTTGCCCATCTTGAATTTTCAGCGTGGGTTCCGTTAGAGAAATTAAACTTTTTAATATACGAACGTTGTAGCTGAGTGCCCTGCAGACAGTTATTCAAGGAAGGTATCAGGATAATCTCGTTTGGGAGACAAAAGCCCGTAACTTCTTCATACTTGGCATCAAGCACGCTAGATGAAATTCAGCTTAGTGGAGAAACGTAACAGCTGTTGGTATGTAGTCAGGCATTTGGTGAATGTAAATGATGTAAACTGAACAAAGAACATTCTTTGAAAAGCTTAAAATGTAGTGCAATTAAGAACAGGGCAGATCCAGCAATGTTTTATCGGTAGTTCATCAAGAAAAGGGAACTGCAGGGAAGATAATCAGCTAATTCTGACCTATGGAAACTGTCAGGAATTTTATTTTCTACCACTATATTACTCTAGCTTACTGTCTAATCAGAAACTTGATTATCTGTCCCAGTGGTGCCTGAAGGGCGTTTTTTGTTGCTTCCTTTTATTTAAGTTTCTTACAGAATTGTAGAGATGAAGATACACATCCTGGAGGTACAGGGCTATCACATCCCTGAGTAGTTTGTGGAGAGGGACGTTTTCAGAACCTATGAAGTTTAAAAATAACTCTTATTTTAAATTTAAGTAATTTGTTTAGCAATGTAGTAAAACAGAGATAAATATGATCGTTAAAAAAAAAAAGACGGGTATAGCAACCAAAAAGTATTTCTTTCACTGATTTTGTACGTGAGCTTTCTTGGAAAGTGCAGTGTTTTTTGATCTTTGAAGGACTATTACTGTTATTACTAAAGACACTAAAGGCAGGAAAAAAGTTTTTTTTTAAGGCATATCATACGAACCCATAGTAGTTTAGAAGCATCGTGTGATCGGAATGAACTGCGTTAATGCTTTCTGGTTTCTGGAGTGAACTAACCTCAGTTCAACTTACCTCTTTTCCAGCCCAAGCCTTGTCAGTATTGTAATATTATTGCAGCGTTTATTGGCACGAAATGTCAGCGTTGCACCAACTCAGAAAAGAAGTATGGCCCACCTCAAACGTGTGAACAGTGCAAACAGCAGTGTGCTTTTGATCGGAAAGAAGAGGGAAGAAGGAAGGTAGGCTTTGTTCCAGAGCTGCAGTGGCTTAGGTTGACAAAAGATGTTCCTGCTTCATAAAAGAAAGATGAACAGGAGTGTTTGAGTTCACTAATATTAGATTAAAGATGCCGTGCTTTTCAGTATTTGAATTACATTCATTAACTTGCAATTTTTACATTCACTACAGGGCTATTTTATTTTAAATTAAATCACTCTTTTTTTAAGTAGGCTTAAGAATACTCTTGACAGTGGTCGCTGGGAGCAGAGCAGCTGAATAGTTCTTGGTGCTTTGATTTTTTTTTTGTGTTGCTCTATTCATTGCCTCTTAGTATGTCCTTAACTTGATTCTGTCACATTGCCTCTTCCCATTTGCCTGCCTTGCCTTAAAATACAGCACCAGAGAGGTAGACTCTTTTTCACCTCTCCGTGTTTTCTTAAATAGTTTTGGTGAGTGCCACTTTCTCATTCCAGAAGGTGCTGAGGAAATGACCTCAAAAGCCTCTTGCCCGAACCCAAGACTAGTGCGGTTTTTACAGAAGAATTTACTTGGTACAAGTGACACGTTGGCTGGACATCTTGATTCTGCTGGAATACCATGGGTTGAGAGAGGTTACATGGTGTCTAAGCTAAAAATGATTTGCCCCTTATAAAAGTTGTCACTTCTGTGATACAGAGTAAATCCAATATTTGCTAAGACTGCCTTC
This sequence comes from Aythya fuligula, assembly GCF_009819795.1. Lineage (NCBI taxonomy): Eukaryota > Metazoa > Chordata > Aves > Anseriformes > Anatidae > Aythya > Aythya fuligula. The sequence continues at coordinate 195,344,168 of NC_045559.1, forward strand.
TAGCGTAATTTCCAATGACAAAAATAAAAGGAATAAGCTTCACTTTATTAAAGAATTACACGCGTATGTTAGAGATACAGTAGTGCTGTTTCCTACCAAAGGGATGTCTGGATTTTTCCCAAAGCTATCAGAGAAATTGAAGCAATTGCAAATAATAACAGTAATACTGAAATGCATCATTTTAGTGCAAGTATACCTGGGGAAGAAAAAACACGTATGAATTATTTCCCAACAGGTTGATGGGAAGTTGTTGTGTTGGCTCTGCACCCTGTCCTATAAGCGAGTGCTACAGAAGACAAAAGAACAGAGGAAGAGTTTAGGATCTTCACATTCTAACTCCTCATCTTCATCTCTTACTGAGAAAGACCAGCACCATTCGAAACACCACCACCATCATCACCACCACCATCGTCACAGCAGTAGTCATCATAAGTAAGTATTTCAATAATTAAAGTAGCTTTAGGTACCTCTTCTTATTCTGTGTGCTGTTAGTACTGAGATCAAAGTAAAGGAAATCAGAAATGTGGTTTAAAATATGGCATCAAAAGCAGGAGCAGGAGGTCTGTCAAAACCTTTGTATTCTCACAATTTGGCTGAAGAGAAGTCAGTCAAATCCAGAAATTCTTGGTAGCCGTCAGACTAACTGATTTTACAATAGGCAGCAGGGCTAGAAAAGATACCTGCAGGATGGCTGCAGAAAACCAAGTTACTTGGGGATAAACTTGGATTTCTAAGCAGCAGCTGCTGTGCGATACCTGCTATGTGGCATGCAGTTACCATGCATGTATTTGCACCGTAACTTCATTGTGCCTTGTTTGTGTGCACATCCTTGTTAAATGGAGAAGCAGGAAAAGCATGGGATCGCCTTCTGTCTGCGAGCAGTTTGCATCTCTTTGCTACTCGTAATCAAATCCTGTTGTAAGAAGCATTTTGTGAGTGGCTGTCCTAGGAAGACATAGGAAAACAACGCTGTCAGTTCATTTACTGTCACTGATAACATTTCAAATAGCTATGTCCAATCTCCTGCAACTTTTCTCAGCGTGTCATCTCTGCTGGTGGTCTAAGCAGCATACCAGCTTTAATTTAGATACCCCCCCTATCAAATCACGCCTCCCATGTTTCTTCTGCTAGTACAATAGCTGTCATGATTTTTATTTTCATTGACAGGCTTATGGCAGCGTAACTTTAGATCTTCTTTTGTTTTGTATATAGTGTTGGATAGTGAGTACTGCAGCTGCAGTGGTAATGACCCCTGTCATGAAAAGACACGCAGACTTTTTTATTCCTCAAGCTTAACTTTTCCAGTGCTTTTTTGTTTTTGACTGAAACTTCTCTGGCTAAGCATGACATAAAGATAGAAGCAAAATAAGCTGCAATAATACTGAGAATGGGGAGAAGAGAAATGTAAATACTCTCAATTTAAAAAATATACTTTTTAGGCACTTGAGGAAGAAAATTATTCTTGTCATACAGACAATTATTGTACTGTTTCTGTTCTCTAATCTACTGAAAATTGAGTTACAACAAGTTACAACATCTAGTTTAATGCATGTGACAGGTGTAGTGAGGATTAAATAAAAAAAAGTTAGCTCTTTACTATAATATGGAGCTTCCAATATATTCAAGAGTTACGAAAAAATATGACCTGTATAGAGATACACTTAATGTTCCTTGCTTAGCAACTTTTTTCCCGTAGCCTGCCCTGGGTCAGTTGCTTCTGGTCCAATAAATACGAATCTCTTTCCTTCTCCGTTTCAGTTATTGTTGAGGTGAGAGAATAATACAAGAGAGGCATACAAAATCGTTGAACTGTTTGATTCAACGCAGTCTTCTAAATTTTATTATTCCTACGCCCATGCTGTTCAGTAAAATTACTTTTGAAATTACTGGAAACGTGTCGTTAGAATTGAAAAAGTTATTTTCAGGGATCCGAAACTTAACATTGCTTATATGCCACCACATAAACACCATTTTAGGCAATGTTCATATTACAGTATGGGAATCCCAAGAATGCTGTTTTAGGTCAGCTTGCTGATATCGAGATTAGCAATATGAAGGGCACAAAAATTGGGAAATATCAGAAAAAGCTTTAACTGTCAGTCTTGAAATCTAGCCCTTGCATCTTATGGTAGTGTGAATATATAGCTGAAATAATTTTTTTTTAGCATACTGACATAATAGAGTTGTCATGAGCATGACAAGCAATACAACTGCCCAACTGAAATTTTAAAATTGGTAATGTTTGTAATTTACCAAAAAAAATAAAAGGAGGGGGTAATTTGTCTCAAGTACAGATACCGTTCACACTAGCTTAGAAATAATGGCATGTTTGGTCAGTTACCAAGTACATTTCACATATTTCAGAATCAGCAGTCTGAGTCCAGAACAAGATCAGGGACTGTGGAAACAGAGGTAAATATGATATTATTTGTTAATTTCTTGTTAATTTATCTTGCAATTTTTTTAAAGGACTTTCTTTTTCTTTCATTTCTGACTAGTCTCTAGCATTCCATCTAGGAGCATGAGTTAGTTATTTTACATGTGCCAAATGGTGTTGTTAGAGAGTTACATAGTACAAGGCTTTAGGTTTACATTTTGTTTGATTTCAGCCATAAATCCTCTGCAGCTATTCAGAATGAAACTCCAAAGAAAAAACCCAAACTGGAATCCAAGCCATCAAATGGAGATAGGTAAAGTTATGTTTTTGTAAAGCTGAGCCATTTCAACCAAAACAGAGTGCTGACTTGTGGCCAGTGTCTTCCTTTTCCTTTTTTTTATGTTTGAAGAGTGAGGGAGGTGAAATTGTTGTCCAGCCAAACAGATTATTGGGTGGCATCTGAGTGCTGTCAGTTAACTACATTACTTTATTAGCAGAAAACTGGCACAGCATTCCTTCTTTTAGGCTCTTTGGGGCAACATTAAAGGTTAAATAACAAGGCAACAGTTAACAGTGAAATAGTATTCCCTAATATCACTGTTTTTTTTTAGATTAGGTGCAGGGTTGAACCCACTGTTTAATGTTAACCTAGTATCTAAATAAGTCTTTTGGGCCTTAAAGTGTGAGACTGAATCTTTATTCTGTCTCTGACCAAACAGTGGGAATGAATGTAAAAGTGGCTGTTCAGTCAAAAGGTATTTGTCCCCCTCAAAGCTAATACTTAATTATATTTCTGCAGGTGTATGTAATGTGTGCCATTAGTAAGGTAATTTGCCAGTTGCATCCATTTCTGTCAGGTACATACTTTTTTTGCATTAGTCCTTAAGGATGTTTGTGGAATTATTAATTTTTGAATATATACTTTGAAAAATGAACTGTTTTTTATTTACCATTGATGTTGCAAGTAATTATTGTTTTCTATTTTTAGTAGCTCTATAAATCAATCAGCAGACAGTGGGGGAACTGACAACTTTGTTCTCATAAGTCAGCTGAAAGAAGAAGTAATGTCGCTTAAACGTCTTCTGCAGCAAAGAGATCAGACTATTTTAGAAAAAGATAAAAAGGTAAACTTTTCATCTGCTCAATGAGAACTTTATCATTTTATTGTCAGTTTTGTAGACTCCTAACAATGTGAAAACAGTGAGATTAAAAAAAAATGCATCTGATTTTTATTTTTCTAGTAACTAATCAGATCTTACCTTTTAAAGGACAAGTATATATATCGTATATATCATATATATTCGTGAAACTATATCTTGAATATGTTTTGGCTCTAAGGCAAAGAGGAATTCACCTTACCTTACTTCAGCCACCTAGAAGATAGCGATCTGGTCCACTGGTACTCAGGCAGCATGTGTCAAGGGTGACAGACAAAATGCCAGACAGTAGGTTTTGTGTTTTAGATATTTTAAATTGAATCACAGCAAAAGTCCCAAATTACCTCTGTAGGCTGATGGACACCCAAGATAAGAGGAGGAATAATAGTAAGCATTTCAAGTTTAGCATAGCTTTTGCTTAGTTCTAAATTTAAGATACTATAGCCATAATTCATGAGATGGTGTACAAATGTACATGTACAATGTATGAAAATCGTTTAGATTTTTAAATACTGTTAGTGGATGTGTAGTGTAGGTTATCAGATCTTGGTCAGTGACTGGAAGAGAAGCTTGAATTAGATGTCTGGCAGTCAACAGAAGTTAAGCAAAATATATTTAGGCCCAAATGACTACAATGAAACTCATACAAGAGATTCACCTTTCAAAAAAACTAATGGCTGGCAAGTAAAGAGAAATAACTCTAAATATGTATAATACTTCTTTTAGCCTTTATTAGAGCTTAGTTCTTTGCCATCTGTTTAACTGGATGGATTTAAGACACTATCCATAATGGTGGCTCTAGACCGTCTATTCAGGATTGAGTAAGTTACGAAGTTATATTAATAACTTCGTAAAAAAAATTAATAAAGTTTCCGCTTTCGGGCTGCAGATCAGTATCTGAACTTCTACACTTCAGTCTGTTCTATGGAGGGTATTGAACCTTTTTAGTTAGTATCACTCTTCTAATATACTTGCTAAGTTTTAGAACTGCTTGCTACTCCGAGCCTTTAAGTGGTTAATGTGAAAGAGATGAATAGTCTGACATGGATGCTCTTTAGGTAGTTTCTTCAAAGGACAAGCATTAAAACCTCTCTCTCTCTTATAAAGCCTACAGAAGGTCACAAGTCAGTTGGAAATTCACTTACCTATTTTTAAATTTCATCTACCAGATAATACTAGCAAAGGGTTAAGTAAGGAAATGTCACCTGCTTCTGCATAGTAACTTTATTTATGCTGTTCCCATAGGGAGAGCATTTAATAATTTTAATATCCCCACTGTTAAAACTGTTTGTTGAACCTCTGAGATCTTTGAACCTAAAGGCTCCTTGAGGCATGAACTATTCACTTTCAGAATGTCACTTCAGCTCCTAGGGCAGGGGAGGAAAAGCTGAGCACACAGTAGAACGTTTGCATAGGTGAAAAATTTACAACAAATGAATGCATTGTGGGGGGGTTGTTTCTTTCTTTACTGTGAAATAGTAAACATAAAGATGCTTGCTTATATAAAAGTCTGCAAATACCAGTCTTGAACCTGATTTGCGGGACATTCTTATCCTAAGGTTTGTGTAAGGACGGTGCTTGAACAGTTTGGAGTGCTCCAAAAGAAAAGTCTTCCAAATGTATAACTTGGGGCAAAACCAGCAACTCAGTACACCAGCTCTGCGGTACTATGTAGTACTCATTAGTCAAGATCTCAGCCACGTCACTATCAGTGCTTAATGACTGCCATACTAGCATTTTTTGGCTTTCTGGATAAAATGTGAGACACCAAGACATTTCCATAGGTCCCTGAGATTTGACCCTCAGGAAGGAGGCACCATTTCCTGGAAGTTCTGGTTGCATACTTTCCTACAAATAATCCATAATCCATAAAGACTGATTAGAAGGCATATTGCAGCAGTCCAGGGAATCTTCACAGAACTTGTGTTTTTAGTTGACAGAGCTGAAGGCAGACTTCCAGTACCAGGAGTCCAACTTGAGGACAAAAATGAACAGCATGGAGAAAGCTCACAAGGAAACTGTGGAACAGTTGCAGGTAAGTAGCTGCTTATTGATACCTGAACAATATTTCAAATGGAATTATGTATCAGGCTGTTCGCTCACTGCAATGAAATAGTACTGAGTCTGGAATGATCGTTGTTATATTTAAGTTTGTACCCATTGTACAGCAAGCAGTTCTGCAGTCAACAATCTCCATGTAAATTAAACTTACTGTAAGAATTGCTTTCTAACCTGAAGAGGTAGAGGCTTACCTCTTGCACCTTCTGAAAGGTTTTTTGTTTTTTTTTTTTGTCTGTCCTCTGATACTTCATCAGTTGTCAGTGTGCTGTTGATCTGATTTTTCAGCTTAGCATAATGCAATCAAGAGTGAAATATTTCATGTTAAGCTACATGTCTACTTTGACAGGAAGAAAACCTGAATTAATTGCCTTACAAATCACTGAATGAGCAGATGTTCAGTGCAATACCTCAGACACTGAATTTTGCTATGCAAGAAGTGTGGTTGCCTGTTCTGTTAAACACGAAATATACATATCAAGTCTTTGAGTATTCTTAGCATGTACATTTTGAAAAATAATTTCATAAATGCAATGGGAAATTAGTGCATGACACTACTATGTGAGGCTTTACAGTAATTCATAAAACATCTTTTTTTTTTTTTTATCTGTATTGCAGGCCAAAAACAGAGAACTGCTCAAACAGGTTGCAGCATTGTCAAAGGGTAAAAAGTTTGATAAAAGCGGGAGTATATTAACGTCTCCTTGAGGAACTGGTTATCCGTGGGGTCTACTACTCAACGTAAATTTGAGTAATTCTGTGAAGCCCTTAAAATCCTGTGTAGTCGAAAAAATATTTTTGCACACCAGATTAGTTGGCATGTTTCCTACACATTTTTATAATTAATATGCAGCTTTTTTTAGTTACTGTTCAGATAAAATACTTCAACTGGCTTGAAGAATGTTTTTTATTTTTTTTATATTGGAAACCTTTTGCCAGCAATAGTATTAAAAAATGGCATAGAGAACATAGCAGTGCTCTCTCTAAAAGGACAACATGCAATAACAAACTAGGTGTACTTTTTACAAAGCAGCAACTGAGTCTTTGAAACTGTACGGATGTCAGCCAAAAGTTCATGAACCTGCAGTGACGCTGAACACTGGTTTCTGGCAACTGTTCTTTTACTTTGTATCAAAATACAAATTTAGAATGGAAATCATGGTGCTCAAGTGAAACTGAAAAAAAAAAGACGTATATGTATTTGTAAATACAACTGTAACGGTTATATTCTTAGTTATAACAAGTAATTAGTGTTTTACATTCTTGTGATAGGGATTTACTGAAAGAGTATCTATTGTACAGTAACAGAGGCAGCGTGTTTTTTGTAAGATTTACTGTAGATTTTTCTTGCAAGTGCCTTTCTCCAACTGTTTATTTATAGGAATGTTGGTATTTTGTACATAAGGTTTTTATGTTTTAAAATCATGTTTAATAAATGTTTTATGTAAATATAAATGTGTGTACAGAGGAATCTGAATCACAGATCAAAGTGGCTAGTGCAGTGCTTGAAGCAGCATCAAGAGCTAGCTAATTCATGGACAGTGAGTATTGGCTTTAGATAACCTTTGTAGCTCGTCTGTGAGGTGTAGAGTTCTGTTAGTGCTGCTCATGCCAAACACGTCCTGAACAAAAAAAGAAATGTTTTTTATTTGGTTGTTTTTTCTGCGACACTAAAGTTTAGCAGTTTGTTTACATATCTCTCTATTTGGCACCGTGCTATAATTTTAAGTCCATGGCAGGCATTGTACCCCCAATGTAACATTTTTAATTAGTGATATACACTCAAATTTAAACATATATTCCCCACTGTCTGATTTAATTACTTAGTGTTAAATTACGGTTGCTCTTCTTAATGAACTGCAAGGTTCTTATCCCCTGGTAAAGACAGACAACATGAAAAGAGTAGCCAGAACTAATGATCTTGAAATGGAGAGTGGATATGTTGTCAGGGGGAGGGTGTTTTAACGTTTTTGGGTAGATTTTGATTCTAAATTACATCAGTTTAGTTTTAACTCTGCTCCTAATGGACATCAGTCATGTTTAGAAATTTCTATTAACCATAACCTAGTGTATACCCCAAGGTCTCTGTTCAGGGAGGTGAGTTACAACTCAGCATAAAGTGAAGTAGACTTACATGAGTAAAAGGTTTAGTTCAGCTCTGGGTACTGACTGGTAGCTCAGTAAGTTTAACTGTAGAGTAAGCTACGCGCCTTTTAATAAAAGAACTGAAATCTAAAGTTACTTGGCTGTCCACCTATGAACTCAACTGTGAACGCTTTTTCAGTAGTTCAAACAAGTTCCAGCAGTGACAGGCTAGCAAATGATTTGAAAAATCATGCTAGCTTGTTTCGTATGGTTTACGTGTATTTTTATACACTACAATCAACTTCGTATGTTTATAAATTCTCCTTCTTTAAAATTCCTAAACTAGGCTAGAGAAAGCTGCTATCCTTTTGGGATGCTAGTCTTTTTTGGGTTTTAATATACAAATGTATGACTTCCGTTAATTCAGAGTAGTATTTTGATACTATTTTTTTCCACGTGAATGGCAACCCGCGTTTGGTGAAATTGGTTTTAAAACATGAAACTGCATAGCAAATTGAAATATTTAAATTAGAATAACTTCTTGATACCTGTTCAAGCTGCACTAAGGACACTTTAAAGGAACAAACTGAAATTCTGTGTTAGAAGTAATTGATTTTATAATCCCAGACAAAAACAAAAACTTTTAGGGGCTTCACAGTATTTGGTTCTAATTAAATACCTGCTCTTTTTGTTCCGTAACCTCATTTTTAAACTTGAATTTTTTAAAGTTCTAAACTAGCCAGCTGAATTCCGATCTTGAAAATGGTGTCCTGGAGCTGTAGGTCATTGACCTAATAAACTGATGTTCTTTAAACGTGGATCTGCAAGGAGGTTGTTGTAACGTATTGTGCTTTTTAGCCTGTTTCCAGATGTTGATTAGCGTTGACCAGTAATGGCCATTTTGGCTCAAGTTATTTATGTATTTTAAGCCTGTGAATATTGCGGCCCCCTTTTAGCTAGGATGTCTAAATACGCGTTCTGCAGTGAGGCTCTTCAGCTGTCCACTTGTATAGACTATTGAAATACTGTACTGGCACACATCTGACTGTTGACATTTTGTACCTTTTCTAAATCCGATGTTTCACAATAAAATCTTGTCAAAACATTAATCTCTCCTTCTAAAATCATTCATAAATTCGTATTTCATGTTAGTCCTTCATGGTATATCAATAATTAAGACTGTGGCACAAAAAAAAAAAGACAGAATTTAACATTTGCATTTGATACTTAGATTTCTGGGAAGATTAGGCACCTTGAGCTGTTTACAAATTATTACAAATTAGAATTTCAAATTAATTTCTTAAGAAAAATTCTGTTTTTCTACAGCAGGATAATAATACGTAGAAATCTGTTGTTGAGAAGAAAGAAAAAACTTAAGTTTAGGAGAAAAAAAACAACAACAACCTTTAACAGAAATCCAGTGAAATTTAATAGTCTTTATCAAGCTTTTTATGCTCCTAAAATGAGGAGGGAAGATAAGCATCAACACTTGTATTTAAAAGTACCTGAACTTTTGGTCAATTATGTACAAGATTGTTTTTCCTTTTCATATGTTGTGTACAGGGGGTTGATTGAGACTGGAAGTGAAGCTGACAATTTCTGTGTCCATTTTCTTTGTTTAGGGAGAAGTTGTGTGCCCATATGCTGTGTTCTAAGTCACGGTAGCTCCTAGTGCTTAAAGCTTTTGTGCTGTAGTTCGTAGTTTTTTTTTGTATTTTTCTCAGACATCAGTTCCTCTTCCCAAAATCTAGCAGGATGTTTCTCATTTAAGAATTAAAAGTTCAGAACAGGGGAAAAAAAAAGTCAAAACAAGAAATAAGAATCTGTAGCTTTCTGGTCAACACAATTATCTACAAGGATATTTGTATCCTTGTAGATAATTTGGGTTTCAGAGCCCTGCTCTTACAGCAGTGTGGATTTTATATTAGATATAATAATGCATAATAGCTATTATAATATTGAATTGTTCTTAGCCACATCTTAATGCAAATCTGCAGTGGATTTGGTGAAGCCATTTATTTTTAAAGCTGACAACCAAGCAAAGCCATGTGTGGTATCTAGTTTAGATGTAGTTTCCACGTAACCCATGCTAAACTTGCATAGCTGGCTATGCAACAGATTGCCTCCCTAGAAGAGATTTGCATCATTAGAAGCAAATTTCTTTAAGAAGTTTTATTTAAAACTGATGTCACCTGTGTGTAAGCACTTAAACTGTTCTTGATGGTCTTCAGTAGCTTTAGAAGCTCTAAATCCACACTGATCTATTTGAAAACACTTAAGTTTATGATTTCAAGCTGTAATCTTAACAAACTTTTTGAAATGGAGTAAAAGCTGTTCATGCAATGTTTTGTTGCTTCAAATGAGTTGCTAATCTTGTTTCAGTTGAAAATATTGCAATAGAAAATAAGTTTTCTCATGTTATGTGCAATTCCTGTTGCTTTCCTCATGGAAGAGGTACTGATAAATAAAATGATGTATGCTGAATCACACAGAAGTAGTAGGGGGAGCCAGGCCAAGGGGATTGTTGGGGTAGAAGACAGATGTTTGACATGTTCCTGAGGAATGGAGCAGGGTGATAAAAGCTAACAGAAAGAAATCTCTGAGGTGTGTTACTCATTCAGGTGATGTGCTGAATCACAAGGAAGTTTTCTTCAAGCCACAGGTATCTAAGTATGCAGAAATGGCAATCCTTTAAGGTAAAATGCAGCATTGTCTACGGGAGGGTTTTTGGTTTGTTTTTCTTTTCACAATAGTAGAGAACAAATTCAAGAAGAGTAAAGAGCTTGAAAATATAAAGATGTGCAATGTAAAGTACATCTTATAAGAAGTAAGTCATACTGTTTAGGCCTAGATAAAAAAAGGTAAAACTGTAACAGAGCACTGTACACGTTTACCACAGCTGGGTCATGGTAGAAGATTTAACATACAACTTGAACCCATTTTATCTGTCTGATCTTACACACTAGACAGAAATCATCCTTGGACATAAACAGCAAATGAATCATTGATGTTTTCTCTTGCTTTAACCCAAACAGAAAGCACGTCTGGATTTGCAGGTTTCCCTGTGAAAACTTTCATTTCAGTGTGCTGGCACTGCTCTAACTGACCTTCTTACTCCGGGAATTTCTTGTCTCTATTTCTCCTTCTGTTGGGTAAAGGGAATTCTGCATTTTGACTGAATGGAGTTTAAGTACCAAGGATGCTGATGTGCTGAACAAGCCAGGTGAAAGTCAGGTGAAAGTAGGGATTTGTGGTTTTGTTTGTTTGTTTGTTTGGAGTGTAGATTTTCCTTCTGTTAAGGTTTTCTTACTTTTAGACTGCCTATCAAGTTCCTAAATTTGCAATTGGAAAAGAAGCCTTCCAACCTCTGAAGAATACTAATGGCTGAAGATAAACCTGCATCATCTTTGGGTGTTAAAGGTTGGTTTTAGAGGCATAAGCAGAAGACTGCTTTTATAGTGACACATTTTTGATTACAGAAGGCTTGTGGACAAAGAAAAGTCAATTGGACCAACAAAGAGGTCAGAGCTGCCAAGGTGATTGTACTTTGGGTTGGATCACAGGAATTTGATGCATTCCTGCTGTGGCTTTTACAGGTATTACAATTTGCAGCCTAAGCTGATTTTTTAGCTCCAGATGTAACCCCTTTTTCAGTAGTAACTCATAGCACATTATCTGGAACTGTATGCTGAAGTCCTGGAAATGTTTTCCCTTATTTGAATCAACAGATACATGTTTTGCCTTATTTCAACAAAAGATAAGTACATTCACAACTTGTCCTTCATCACATATATCTAGTCAAGTCCTTTCCCTTTTAGGGAAGTTTTGGGAGCGAGTTGTATTTACAAATGTTTCTTAAGAAACTTTTTAAACTTTCTTAGACTATTCTTTGCATACTGCTGCAGATATTGCGGAATTGTACGTGTTAATTTCCCCTCATGTTTGTATGCTCAAAATTCCACTGCATAAATGATAAAATTATTTCCTGGAATGTGTTTGTTCAGTCATGGTCTGCTGTTGAAAATAGTATATGCCTACATTGATTAAAATTCAACTTATGAAAATTTACTATCAACTAAAAACAAAAAATGTTTACTGCCAGAAAAATGTCTTTTTTCAGGTAGAGATTATTCCGCTTGTTGGATGTGAAGGTAAAAGTGAGGCATTTTCTTTCACCACTGAAAGTCTGATGTGTTAATCTAGCTGAGTGCACTGAAGCAGCACTAATAGCTCTCCTACAACCTGGACAGTGCCATAGTTGCACAACACATTACCAAATGCAGCTGGGAACGGTAATTTCAGTAATTCCTTTGGGATCTGCAAGAAGTTGCTTGCCGGTGACTTGTCTGACTCAGGCTGTGCATCATTCATCAAAGTTATCTTGGTGCAAGATGCCTTTATATCATACAACAATAACATCCACCAAAGGTGGTGAGTACTCGTTCTTAGTCTTCCTGGAATAGCATGAAGTCATCTTGCTTCAGAAATAAAATAAAATAAATTGCCTTGCAAGATTCGGCTGAAATTTAATTTGAGTGCTCCTGGGTTAAAGATCATTCAATCTTTCTTCCTCTAATAACTCTGCTCCAGTTTCTTAGGGTGTGATGAATAGTCCTTTTCCTCGTGTTTTACATTAAAAGTAATTATATTTAAGGATTTTAGTTTTAAAACAAACCCAACTTTAGATCTTGTTTATCAAAAGTCTGACGGAATGAAACTCCTTTCTTCCTACATTCTAAGTTTACTAACTGAAGCTAGAGCTAAATAGGAATGACTGCCTACATCAGATTAACCACTAGATGCTGCTTAAACCACACAGTTTCTCAGCAGAGTTCAGCTGTAAATGCTTTTTGCACACAATCTGGCACTCACAACGGGTAGCTCTTCCAGTTCAAATAGAATGCTAAAGCTAAAATGGGAATATCCTAACTACTGAAGTGCTTGTACTTTGGAATATATGTTAGAAAATATGAAATATATTTTGGAAAAATAATCAGTGATATTCAGTATATTTAACATAGTTCTATATATATATATGATACTATATAGTGATTTCTCAGATTGATTTACCTTAAGAAAGAAGCACCCGTGTTTTGTACATCAGGAAGAATATGTTGAAGTCTTACTCAGTCAATATAGATGAGTGATAAATCCATAGCGTTAGTCAGTGGATTTAGCATCTCAACCATGGATTAATAATGTAAATGATTTACTCATACTGCAGCAAGCAATACAAAGGTGAAAAGAATAGACTTTTTACTTGGAAAAATAAGGTTTAAAGCACACTAGTTTCCTCTTTATTGGAGTCTGACACACACTCCTGATAAGCATTTTCCCCTGTTTGAATCAGTAGGTATACATATTTAAAATCTTGTAGCTAGATAGTGAGAGATGTCTGCTCATCTGCTCATTGTTTAAAGGCAAGATGTCTTGGGTTCACAAAGACCTAACTGTAGTACAGGAAAACATGTTTTAATTTGTACGTTTTATTGGCATTCTTTGCATTGTAATTATATTTTCTACAAGCAGTAACAGCTCATCTTAAGGAGGAAGATCAAGGGATCTGTGTCTGCAGATGACAAAGAACTTGGAAGAGTGGCTGATGTGTCACAGGGTCGTGCTGCCATCCAGAGGGGCCTCGAGAGGTGGGCTGACAAGAATCGCATGAGGTTCAGCAGGGAGAGGTGCAGATCCTGCCCCTGGGGAGGAACAACCCCAGGCACCAGGACGTGCTGGGGGCCATACAGCTGGAAAGCAGCTCTGCAGAAATGGACCTGGGGGTCCTGGTGGACATCAAGTTGAATGTGAGCTAGCAGTGGCTGAGCCCTGGCACAGGCTGCCCAGAGAGGTTGTGGAGTCTCCTCCTGGGAGATCTTCAAAAGCCACCTGGACGTGGTGCTGGGCAGCCTGCTCTGGGTGTCCCTGCTTGGGCAGGGCTTGGACCAGATGGACCCAGAGGTCCCTTCCAACCCCAACCATTCTGTGATTCTGTGATCTTGAAACTTAAGTGGGTAAACATATTTTCCTCCACTTGAAATATTAAAATACATGACCCTGTTTTGAAAAAAAAAAAAAAAAAAGGCCAAGCAATGTTTTGATGTTTTCAGCTTTTTATTCACTGGGTTCAGTTTAATAGAACTAAAAAATAAAATAAAAATTCACCTGTTAAGCAGCGTTGCATAGTGAAATACTTTAATTGAAAGTAGATGATTGTTATGTAATCACCAAGATAGTTTGCTGAGCTTGGAAAATAAATTGTTTTGCTTGAAGAAGCGTTTCTATAAGCTATTTTTGGAAACAAATGTTAAGTAAACAGAGCAGGGAGCTGTAACTTCCCATCTATTTGTTTCCCGTTAATCTGTTGCCAGCATGATATCATTCTTTTACAGCATGGCATAATTTCTTTTATGATTCGAATAAGTCTGTTTGAAAATAGGGAAGTATGGTTATCTCGCTATCCAAAACCTTAAAGTCCTTTTCCATTATTTTTTATGGTTAGTAACAGCATTCTAAATAAGTTTGAGGTGAAGGTTGTATGATGTTAAGACTACATAGAGTTTTTGTGGTGTTTTCCCTTTATCCTAAGTCATATATCTTTTAATAAATATGTATGTTTTAAGTGGTGTCTTATGTGAAATGTCAGTATGTAACATGACAGTGTATGCTCTTTGAACACCTTGGTTTTGACAACAGAGCATTTAGTATATATACCCTGTCTTTTTTTTTTTTTGAAGTCCTAAGTACTGTATTTTTAGAGGAATTTGTGTTTTTTGTTGTGTTTGATCTAGTTTTGTTTTTAGGTTGCTTTCTAATCAGGCCTCGTGTTAATTTAAACTTCGCTTATACATCAAAATCACAGGTCATACAATAAGAAAAGCATTATTTTGGAACTGATGGATTTTGTTATGCATTTTTAGTCTATGCATTTACTGTAATCTATATGTCTAGCCTATACATTTTATACATAAAAGAGCTAACTCAAAGTACAGAGTAGTTCCTCACTTCTGTCTTTGTGGCAGGAGCCCGGAGTCCTGCAGTTCAATGACGAATGTGATTTCCCTTTAGTTTGTTGTTTTGATAAGAACAGATGCTTTTTTTTTTTTTTTTTTTTCTGAAAAAATAAGTATCTTTCCAACAACACACAGAACATTACTTCTGAGTGAAAACACAGGGAAATAGAAATCACAGCAAAAATCAGATAACATCTTAATCCATTTATAGTACTGTCATACTTTCCATTAAATTGAGTAAACTAGGTGATAGTGGAAAAAAAATATTAATCCAGATCACTTTGAAAAGCAGTAAATAGAAATTTTATGGTGATTCAGAGTGCACTCATAAACTTAGTTCTGCTGTCAAGATTGCTATCAGGCTGATAAACAAACATTTGATCTCATAAAAAAAAAAAAAAAAAAAAAAAGCATGTTTTACAAAACAGCAAAATAACATGTTTCCCATGCTTGGTTTGTAGTTAGGAGCATAGATGTTGATATATTATTTACTGGAATAGTATCAAAGCTTATAAAAACAGTAATTTATCTAGTCTAGAAATATCACTGCTACTTCAGTAGAAAGTGAAAGAGATTTGGGTTAATTGATACAAAATACCCTCGTGGCAGATAAGTTTTCTTTTTAACCTGTATTGAAAATTTGTGTGTACCCTAATTTGTTTCTTAAATCTTGTGCTGTGATCTCAGCTATATATTATGAGGAAAAGGTCCACAAAAAGTCATCTACCTGGTCCTGTGCAAAGCATTTGACACTGTTCCCCCATGATATCCTTGTCTCTAAACTGGAGAGACATGGATCTGATGGATGGATCACTTGGTGAGTAAGGAATTGGCTGGATGGTGGCACTCACAGAGCTGTGGTCAAAGGCTCAATGTCCAGGTGGGCAGCACAAGAAGGACGTGGAAATATTAGAGCAGGTCCAGAGGAAGGCCAGGAGGATGACTAAAGTGCTGGAGCACCTCTCTTGTGAAGACAGGCTGAGGGAGCTGGGGTTGTTCAGCCTGGAGGAGAGAAGACTCTGGGGAGACCTTATAGCGGCCTACCAGTACCTAAAGGGGGCTACAGGAAAGCTGGGGAGGGACTCTTTGTCAGGGGTGTGTGGTGATAGGACAAGGAGTAATGGCTTTAAACTAAAAAGGGGAAGATTTAGATTAGATATTCAGATGAAATTCTTCACTCAGCGGGTGGTGATGCCCTGGCACAGGCAGCACAGAGAAGCTGTGGATGCCCCATCCCTGGAGGTGCTCAAGGCCAGGCTGGATGGGGCTTTGGGCAACCTGGGCTGGTGGGAGGTGTCCCTGCCCATGGCGGGGGGTGGAGCTGGATGGGCTTTAAAGTCCCTTCCAACCTAAACCATTCTGTGCTTCTGTGATTCTACAATTCTAAATTCTGTTTATTTCACAATCTCTATGAGGGTTCTTTCTTAGTTAATACGTTTATTGACTTAAAACGTAAAGGCTCTAACACTGCCATCTGGGATCGGCATATTCAGAGATCCTCCTACTGTTTTTTATTCAATTAAATGACTTAGTTTGTTGCTATTCAGCACCAATGACTTTATCTCTTTGCAGTAAGATGTGTTCTTACAGAAGTAAATACGTTAGTCACTGTGCACATGAAAGAAAAAGGACCCTCAGCTCCTCAATATAAAATGCATTTCCATCTTCTTGACTCTTGTTCTAGTGCTATTTTTTGCCAACAGTAAAAATTCATGGGTTTGGGTGCTGGAACTAGTGAAAGAGCTTTTCTGGCTCTCTGTGAAGGGACTCCACTCTCTAGTTCCTCATCTCCCCCACTGAGCTGACCGAGGTCATAGAACCATGGACGGTCCCTCCCATGTCCACCCATGGTAGTTCTCTAACAGCCACCATGTGTTAGGGCATGATGGAGCATGAGAGAGGTGAGGGAGGGTGAATAGGGATCCTACTGTAGTGATTGGGACAAATTGGTGTCCCCATGCTTATCTGGTGGCAAGAATATGCTCTACAGCAGTGGTTCCCAAAGTCAGATCTGGAGCCCCATGGTCATCATTAAGTAGCTCGGAGCTCATCTGCAAAAGCATGGTGCCTTTGCAATGTGTCCAGTTATACGTCTGTTAGTGAGTGTTTGTAGTGGAGTATACATGGTCTTAATGACTCACAGCAAAACACAGTTACAGAAAAATTGGAACTATTCCTTCAGAAAAAGAGTTCCACTTTCTTAAGCATGGGATGGGGTGTTGCTGGGCAGTAAGTCTGGTCTGGATCTTCTCTCTCAATCCCTTCATCTCTTGAAAGAGTGTTAAAAGGTGTAGAGTTAACCTAACAACACTTATTGGGGTACAGTCAGAGGATGGAAACTCTGGGGGGAGCAAATATATGAAGCTCATTTGAGAAGGACGGGGCAATCCAGATGGCAGACCCCTGAAGGAAAGAGCAGACTGTTCAAGTTGTGTCTTTATTAGCTAGCTCGAGACCAAGTTGAGATATTTCAATGTCCAGTTCCACCAAAGGGGGCTGATCTGGTCCAGCGCATTCTTAAGGCCATTTGTGCTGCCCACATGAGGAGGACAGTCGGTCTAGGCTTCCCGTCAAGTTACCAGGTTCTTCTAGTGAGCAATTTAGAGTAAAACATGAATTCTCAAATTTGTCCTCTGCCTATTTTGCATCAGTGTGTACGTGTCCTAATTCCCTAACATAGGAAGTGTGAATGCTCACAGGGTAACTTTTCCAAAAGAGGTCTCAGTTGGACTTATTTATTAAAGCAGAGTGCACATGTAAATTCTAGCCAGAATATGCTACTGTGTATTAACCTCCTGCATTCCTGCAGGAAATCCTTCTTTCTTTTCACTCATCCAGTCTTTTAAAATGTAATTACATTCAATGATGCAATTTCCAGGCAGAGTTCTGTGCCCTGCTGACCATACAATAAGGCTGCTGAACAGACATATCTGAGTAGCTCTGATTTATGGATATATTGAGAATGTCTGGTTACCTGTCTTTACTTTCACTCAATGCAAAGCTAGCTAACAACTACTGGAAACAGTAGCTTGGGTCCAAGTCATGCTTTCTGTTGTTTGTAGACTTGTTTTCTTCTAAAATCAGGGAGGCTCTTTCCACTCAGCTGCCCTCTGATCAGTCTGTAGATATCAGTAGGATTCTTCTTTGGTTTGAAACCTAAGTGGGTGGAATAGGGAGTGGAGAGTGGTTTGGTTTTGAAGTTGTGGGGTTTTCTTGGTGTTTTTCTTTTCAAACATCTCTTTTCCAAATACATCTGGTCATCCCGTGAAAGGTCTCTGTTCCCCCACAGGGAGGGACTGGGATCTGTTGTTGTCTCCAACAAGTAACAGGTTAATGACAGTTCCCACTCAACATTTCCAAAACAATCGCCTTGATAAGCCTCCTGCAGGACACCTCCCAAGTTAAGGTGCAAGTGGGTGAGTACTGTAAGGGCTAATCTCTTAATGGACAGGCAACAGCTTAGGTAAAAGAGAAAAATACACACGTAAATCATACCTAAAAGAATTAGCACACCTCTGATTAATATTTTACACTCAGCAGGAGTGTTTATTAAGCCCAAACCAATCTCAGAGCTGTAGAGTAGCAAAAAAACTGATAAGGTAACCCCAAATCGAGCAGGAGGACAGGCTAGCTGCTCTGGTGAATGTAGGTAAGAGATTTCATTTCCTGTATGCCCCAAGCGTACTGTCTCATCGTTAACTCATACTTTTGTTTTCAGTCGAGCTCCTACTGGATGTAAATTGCTAAACTGTTTTCCACTTTGTGCCTTCCACTTATCTCTGCAAATTCTCCATGATCGCATTCTCAACTTCTTTTCAATAATAAAAAAATAAGAAGTGAGCAACCTTTTGTTGCTGATCTGCAGCTGCTGAGTGCGATGCTATGGTCCCAAATAACACAAATCACTGTATCAGCTAGTAGTCGGGCTTGTGTACTTTAGAGCATTTCTGCTTTCTGCTCTGGGATGCTAAACATCATATGTGTTTTGCAGTAGTAGCATATTTCCAGCCATCTGTAATTGCCTCCTACTTGCATATGCTTAGTCACTGCATACAAACATACACCTTCTGCTGAACTTTAGAATTATGCTCCCCTCTAGTAAAGCTCATTATGTTTTTAGCCGTATGGTATTCTACAAAGCCTCTTTTGACAACGTTAGAGCCAAGTAATCCAGATTTACCGCCAAGGAGGCCAGAGGAGATAATTTAACCAAACCATTATTGTAAGTACTTACTTTCTCATGTGATCTGGTGACATTTTGATAGAACTTTTGTTGTTGTCATCAGTTTTGCCAAGTAAATGAAAACACGCTAATATGAAAAAAGTAATGAATTTAATAGTGGTAGAGCCAAAGTAGCATCATAGGAATACTCAAAAACAGCACAATTTAATAACAATTTTACTTGCCCCATATTTTTTATTACAGGTCTTATATTAACCTTCATGCTTTTGCCAGCTGAATACTTCTCAGAATCATGGAGTACTCAAGGGTGCATTTCTCTTTTCCCTCCAGCTACTGGCCTGTAACTCAATAGTTGTCTCTTATTGTCTTGTCTATGAGTCCATTTTTTCCAAAGTGGATTTTTGGGGTGGGAGGTTTGCCTATCTCTGAAATCTTGAGGTTTATGAATACCTAGATTTCTTCTGATTGTCATTTTTTGAGTTCATTGACAAGTCTACTGTACAAAGTCTGCCTCCCCTTACACCACTATTTGAGAATTTAGCCAGATCACAGCTCTCTTTGGCAGTCCCTGCCAAAAATTTGTGTTTGGGGGAAGAAGAGCATGTCTTGGAAACTTGACTCACTTCTGGCCAAAGACAGGATCCTGAAAGAGGAACCAGATACTGAGAGCAAAGATATTCTTTCCATGATCACAGATATTTGAAAATTCCAAAATAGGGAAGACTGTCAGGCTATGCCCTGACTTCAGGATTTTTCTCTCTCAGAGTTTGATAGCACTGAGATTTTTTAGAACAGAGTCCTTTTCCCTAAAATTCCTAAATTCAGGTCAAGAAAGACTTAAGCATGGGCCCTGATGTGATGCACCCACGAGTGCTGAGGGAGTTGGCTGATGCAATTGTGAGGCCACTCTGTCTTTGTTTGACCATCACAACTGGGAGAGATGCCTGAAGATCAGATGAAAGTAAACACCTCTCTTATCTTCAAGAAGGGCAAGAAGGAGGACCCAGGGAACTACAGGTTGGTCAGCCTCACCTGAATCCCTGGAAAGGTAATAAAACAGCTAATTCTAGAACACATTTTGAGGCACGTGAAGAAGAGGAAAATCATGAGGAATGATTTGCATGTCAGCATGAATTCACCAAGGGGAAGTCATGCCTGACCAACATGATAAGCTTCTTTAATAAAGGACCAGCCTGATGGATGAGGGGAGGGCAGTGATGGTCTATCGGGACAGCCTTCGTTAAGTCCTTTGAAACTGTCCCCGATAATACCCTTGTAAAGAACATGTTGAAGTATGGTCTGGATGAGCAGACAGTGAGGTGGATCAACAACTTTCTGAACAGCCAGACCCAGAGGGCAGTGGTCGGTGGCACAATATGTAGTTGGAGGCCAGTAACAAGCAGGGTATCCCAGGGGTCAGTAGTGGGTGCAGACCTCTTTAACATCTTTGTTAGTGATCTGGGTGATGGGATGGAGTGCACCCTCAGTAAATTCGTGGGTGACACAAAGCTGGGGGGAGTGGCTGGTTCACCAGAGGGCCATGCTGCCACCCAGAGGGACCTCAGCAGGCTGGAGAGGTGGGCTGACAAGAATCTTATGAAGTTCAACCAGTACAAAGTCCTGCACCTGGGGAGGAAAAAACCCAGGCACCAGGACATGCTGGGGGCCACCCAGCTGGGAAGAAGCTCTGCAGAAAAGGACCTGGGAGTCCTGGTGGACATCAGGTTCAATATGTGTCAGTCAGCAATGTGCCCTTGCTGCTAAGAAAGCTAAACAGTATTCTTGGCTGCATTGGGCTAATATTGCTAGAAGGCTGAGGGGGGTTATCCTTCCTGCCTACTCAGCATTGGTGAGGCTGAGCCTGGAGTCCTGTGTCCAGTTCTGGGCTCCCCAGTGTGAGAGAAACATGTACGTACTGGAGAGAGTCCAACATAGGGCAATAAATGAGGAGAGGCTGAGAGAGGTGGGACTGAGGAAGATGAGCCTGGAGAAGAGGAGGCTCAGGGGGGATCTCATCAGTGTCTATAAATACCTGAAGTGTATTTATGAAGGGTGCAAAGAAGAAAGAGCCAGGCTCTTGTCAGCAGTGCCAAATGTCAAGACAAGAGGCAACAGGCACAAACTGGAACACAAGAGGTTCTGTCTGAATATCAGGAAGCACTGGCACAGGTTACCCAGAGAGGTTGTGGAGTCTGCCCTCTTGGAGATTAAAAAAACCATCTGGACATGGCCCTGGCCAACTTTCTTTGGGTGTCTGACCTCCAGAGGTCCTTTCCAACCTCAACTATTCTGTGATGTTCTTCCAATCTATGCCATTTTATAGTGGTCTAAGAAAATCCTTTGGAAATGTGTCCAGTCAAACTGTTATTGGCATTTCAGTCTATGCTGCTGCATAAGCTCTCCCAGTCAATCCCATTCCTGTAGGGTTGAACTCTGGAGGACCGATATGTCAGCTACACAGGTAGAGCAGCTCTCCTGGGGTATCCTGAGAGAAATGAATGAAGTCACTGTGTAATCTTATCCTTCTTTCCAACTTCTGGCCAAAGAAAATGAAATAATGAGCTCTGCAAACACTTATGCCAAATAGTGCAAAGGATTTAGTAGCTTGATTAGGGATTTGTGGTACTTGCTCACGAAAATGAGGAAATCATCTCTTGCTGCTTACTGCTCCTGTTTGATCTGAGTTCTGTCTTTGTGAGAGAGTTTCAGCATATCGCTAATATCCAAAAAGAGTTGGCAGGCTTATTCTGGAGCACTGTACAGACTTCTAGAGGAGGGATATTACTATGCTACATCCTGTATGTTGAATTAAATTCTGTGGGGAAAAAAATATAAATAAAAAATTAAATATTACTCCCTATCAAAATTAAAATCAGTTCATAAGAGAGTATTTTAGGAGCTGTTTCATGCAGCAAAATGTTTTATCAGGCAGAAATATGTGGTCATATTTCTCAGAGGCAAAGCAACTGTGCAGTTCTGTGGCTGGTGGGCCCAGCTGGCTGCACCCTGGTGCCTGAGCTAGTGCCTGCACAAGGGGACCTGTGAGCGTGGCATGAAGGGAAGACACACTCAGCCTCTCCATCAGCACTGCGAGCCTACATCTGTTCATGCTTTTGATGAAACCATGCTCACAAGCTCACCCTCTTTGCTTCAGTTCTTGATCCAGGCATATGGGGATAATAGCTAAGGTCTATAAAAATACATTAAGTAAAGTGAGATAGTTGAACACCAAAGTAATGGGGAGTGCAGAAGTACTTTCATGGATAAATAGAGAAGGTTGCAGTTAAGATCCAGATTTTATGTTGTTGTTTATGTGGAGTGTTGTAATTGTGTTGTGATTTGATTAAAATACAAGCCTCTCAGAAAGAACAAGAACAAAACACATTGTCTCTGCACTGAGATTGTAGAAATAATTCTTAAGATGATGAAGAATAAGCACTTTTTATAAGGCAACATTATAATCAGCTAGTTAAAATAATGAGCTGTTTGGAGAAATTATCAAGGGATAAAGCAACTCTAAGGGAATAAGAGGCATTACGGGAAGAATAAATGCCATGCAAGACAACACCAAGAGTTTTTAGTTATCCTTGTCTAGGTTTGTATTTATAAATTGCACCACTGTTTACTTTGTCTATGGACACACAGTTTTCTTTTTGTTTTCATACAGTAAGACTAGAAAAAGCATATTGATAAAGAGAATAGAAGATGTTGGAAAAGATCAGTAAATACAGTTACTTTAGTAAAACAAAGGTCCCTAGATTTGATAGATATGTGAACTGAGAAGCATAGGAAGGAAAACAAGCAGATCTCAGTAAACATGTGATATTGCTCTCTCTTCTTTATAATGGGGAAAAACATTCAAAAAAAGCATGAGGCAGATCTACAACTTTGGCATTTAACATCTGCAATGTGCAATGTTTTGAAGACAAAAAAAAATCAAAGCTCAGATTAAATCAGATGAGTGTGCTGATTAGTCTTAATTGCTGCTCATAAAGGTAGGAAATTAGAGGGGATTTAAGACATTTTTATTACTTTAAAACCTAGCCGAGCTACTTGCTGGATGCTAGATATTGAGACACATATTGAGTCTTCCATGTATTACAATTAAGATAATGGAAGGAAGATTTGAGCTTGACACTGCAATAGTTTTAGGAGAGTGGATGGTTTCTGGCTTTTCTGGTTTCTCTGCTAACCTTCTCTGGACTTCACCTCCCCTTTTAGGTTCCCTTCTTTAGATGGAGTTCAGGTTACTTTCTCCTATGCTCCCTTTGTCTTCCTTGTGCATTTTGACGGGAGTTGCTCATACTTCTTTCATGTTCTTTGCCTTTCCATTTGCTCCTATTCATTTTGCAGAAGAGGAGGATGTCTGTCCCCCCTTCCCCTGCATAGGTAAGATCTGCATGTGTAGAAGATCCTCCCTGTTCTTAATATCTATGTATGCGTAAATGTTGGTATCACCTGGAATTTGTCACCCACTGTTGGTGATACAAGAACAATTCAGGAATCTTGCTTGTGTCCTACTGGGGAAGGGTATGCCCACTTCCATTTCAAGGAAGACACACTTTCTTTGTGCCAGTCCTTTGTGGTCTTGTTGAATTCCCTGGTGTGTAAGCTTCATTTGCCTATCACTGTTGCACAACTGAACAGCTGTCATCCTCGATCTCCTCATTATTTAACTTAATACAACTATATGTTAAAAGGGGGTAAGCTGTGCTTTTGTGTCTTACAATGGCACATCGTAAGAAGATGGCTGATAACAGGGTGAGAAGAAAGTGGAGGCACCAGTTGGTTCATATCATAACTTTTCTTCCCTTTAAAGGGTTTATCAATTTTTTCTATCCTTTGCACCACTTCTTACCTTTCTCTGCAAAGCAGTTCCTTGATAGTTCTTTGTACATACAAGTGTGCAGAGTTGATTCTTCTTGGGTATTAATGTTTCAAGCTTATGCTATCAGCTTACATTATCTGTATCTACTCCAACACCATTAATGGCTCATAGTTTCCATCATTTCAGTGACTACACTTGGGACATTTATGTCTGAGATAAGCCAAGGATTTGTATGTTTCCCTGCCTCCTGGGCACTTGAAGCTCTTACGTACAATCTAGAAAACTGAAAGTTATTTTCATTTTCAGAGACTGAGATAAAAGAGAAAATAAACTGAAACCCACCAAAATATGCATGAAACCTCCGGACCAGAAACTTATTAGAAAAATTCATAACAACTCTTGACAATCTTGGCCCTGTTTTTCTTGCCCCCAATATATTCCTTCTCCTTGTAGTCATTAGGGTAAGCACAGTATGCTAAATCCAGCCCTTCAAGAGGAGCTATCATAAGGCTTTTGCATTATTTATGTCCCACTTGAGTCTTCAGAACTGGCCTTTTCTACAGAGGTGAATTTTACCCAGTGAGAGCTAGTGTTTTGTCTCACTGTGTAGCCATCAGCCTCTCGTACAGCCAGGTCCCTGTAACAATATTTATAAGCTCTTTCACATCTACCCTTTCAAATAACATAATAGTTTGTTCTCCCGGGTTGTTGTTCTCCCTGCTTGATTAGCTGTATACTGCTGAATAAATTGCCTGAGACATTTCAATGCCTCAGACACTTCGTACAACTGGCAATTATGCTGGTTGGCCTTTCAAGAGTGTTAAGCCTTGTCCAGATGTTGCTGTCTTGCCTGGTAAGCATTACTGCTTTGGCCTCTCGGTCGTTTGCTGTGCAGTTTTGGCAAAGGCAAGGCTCATGCTTTTGTCCTTCTTTCTCACTTTGAATGGTTCTCTGAAAGTTTCTAATTCACATTCGATACAGAGCTCAACTTTTCCCTCATATCTTATAATTGGTTTTAATCCTATTAACGTGTATGGAAGCTTACAGCAGTTTCTATTGCAGGACTTTGAGTCATCCATGCTTTTTCCAGGATTTAGTTTATTGTTCTTTTTTGTTTCCTGTTTTTCTTGAGCTTGAAACCTGATCTTAAATATTCCAAAATCTTTTCATCTCTAAGATAATAGATTTTGCAATTAGTCATTAAATTACTAGCATAATGCACTTACTGGAACTGTCTGGAAATTGTTTTGCCATTTGACTATTTTGCTCGTTAAGTATTTGAAAAGGTATCATATGCTGATCTCATTCATACTTGCTTAAATCCAGAAGGACTATGCTGAAAGCAGAGGAGACACCTTCCTGTTAAGTTCATGTGTTTAGGATAAGGATCTGGGCCCACCTTATTTTTGCTTTAGTCTTCATTTTTGTGGAGTGGAAGAATTCACTTCCCTATACAACGATGTTTAGTAAGTTATGCATCCCAAAACAGAAAGCACATTTTAACAAAAGCAAATAGCTCTTACTATTAAACTTGTTAGAAGAGATAATTTGTTTCAAATTCATTTATTTATCATAACACATCCCTGTCAAGGGAGCCATAATAGCAGAAACTTTGTTACTGTAAAAATAGCAGGATGAGATGCTGATATTTACTTAGCACTTTGTTTGCATGTTAACAAATAGTTGTCTTCCCCTACAAACCTGCACACCCTGAGCTTTGTTTGGAAGAAGATATGTTTCCTTCCTAGGAAAAATGCACTGAAACTAAAAACACAGCCAATTTCTTTCTTTTTGCAGCTCCCTATCAGAAAGTGCAGAAGAATATTCCCACCTGTTCCTTGTCACTCCATAATCCTGACTCTTCAAGGTTCACAGAACTACAGTCCTTGCAGTGGTTTGGGATGTCTGTGCCTATTTTTTGTATGGAATAGACTGCAAAAAAAAAATATGTTTTGTTAACAGCATTTCAGGCTAGGCTGGTAGTCTAAAGAATCAGTTTCAACCAATGGATAGAAGATCATAATTTAACAATGCACACATGTATGGAAACAGAGCAAAATGCTTATCCGCAGATGTTCACAAATGTGTAGAGATGGCACCCAGTACATTACGTGAGCTGTGAAATGAGCTAGAGAAAGATTTCCCTCATTCACTGATAGTGTAACAGCGTGTCAAACCATACTTACAGCAGGTTAAATCAGAAGTGTTACATATGGTTAGTTATTCTTAGTTGTTTACTATTTCATCCTCTATCACTTAAAGCTTCTCAGTCTCCCAGTGTTGTCCTTCTGCTTCATACATGCCTCACATCTTCCTCTGCAACAATCCCCTCCAGTTTGCCAGTGGCATCAGCTTTGACATGTCATTTGTCATCGTCTCCCAAATATCACCTTTGCCTTGCCCTACACTGCTCCTATCCACATGGCCCCTGCCTGTTTTTCAAAGATGTTCCTCCATGCTTATGGGCTGATAATGACAAGGGTGAAGGTAAGCCATGACTGGTAAAATACTTTTATTTTTTATTTAAATTCACACTTCATTATGTCACTAAGACCGTGCATTATCTGGAGCAGAGGCAGTCATCATATAATTTCACGTTTGCTTTTCCTTTTCTCAGCCCTGCACTTCCTTGTCTGTCTGTCTGCACTTTCAAGTGTGCCAGATCTCTGGAAGCAGCCGCAGTGCAACGCACGGGTTCCAGTCTAGCAAAGTACTTGACCATATGACTAACTTAAAACATCTATTAAGACATATGCTTATGTGCTTTGATGAATGCTTTGCCAAGCAACTTCTGTGTCTTGCTGGGAAAAAAATACAATGATAATATGCCAAGAATTTGAAATGACTATGAGACAGTCATTAATGAATACGCCGACATGGAATATTTGCTTTTCCAAATAGGCTTTTGCTATGCATTCTCCTTTGTGCGTGGAATTTCAGAGCAAGGATTGAGTTATTTAACTGATGAATAGCTATGCAGCTTAGTTATACTAGCTAGTAATCATATGAAAGATCTCTTTATTATTGTAAAGGGATAGACTGGAGGGAGAAGAAAAATCAAATATGGAGCAATAATGTAGCGAGTGAGATAACTTTTCCTCTTTAATGGCCATCAGTACACCCAGTGGAGTTATGCCAGTGCCAAACCAGTGTAACTGAGGAGAATCCAAGTAACATTATTTAGAAGGTTGCAGTCCAAGGTGGATTAAGGTGCAGATGTTGTTCCAGCAATGATTGTTGCTCAGGATGCCAGTATTTCAGCAAGAAGAAAGCCTGTGAGACTGCAGAGAAGGAGAGAAATGAAGTTTAGCTACTCATTTACAGAGGCAAAGAAACTGAGATAAGGTTACTTTTTTTTTTCCCCTCTATCTGGGTTGCCCCTGGGGTTGTGTTCTGGGACTGTGGTGCTCTCTGACAGCTGCTGCTGGTGATGTGCTACGTCCTGACTTCAGCCCGGCTCCTGGTACGTTCACTCCTGTGTGAGAAGCCTTGGCGGTGCTTCCTCCCTCGCTCCGTGAATCAGCCGCAGAACAAAGCTATGATAATGAATGGGTCTCTAATTGCTTTCAGTCTGGACCGGTTGCAACTTGCTACCATCGTGGGACAGAGGAGAGGCAAGGATTAATTGTGGCCCTGTGAGGAATCTTGTGCCATGGCTACTCCCAGGACTGCTCCCGAGTCGGAGCAGCCTAGGCCAAATATTTTGCCCCCCTGCAGAGACATGTGGTTGTTTCTATCCATCACTGATCTTCTCTCCAACAACAACACTCTAATGAGTGGCATATGCAAAATGCTCATCCTAAGATTGCATTCTCTCCAGCAAGAAATTAATAGAAGGCTAGTAGTGTAGTGGCACTGAGAATATTCAGCTCCACTAGAACAATAGATCAAAAGGAGGTTACTGTGAGCATACAAACTGAGGCAAGAAAATGCAAACCTTAAATGAAGGAGGAAAAAGAAGAAACTGTGGCATCCTGACATAGTTAGGCTCCAATTCCCAGTAGCTAGTTTTTCAGGAAGAATTTTCCATGGTGGTGGTTACCTGGTGGTAGTTACCTCTTTGTTTAGATGTTAGGAAGAAATTCTTTGGGGTGGTGAGGCCCTGGCACAGGCTGCCCAGAGAAGCTGTGGATGCCCCATCCCTGGAGGTGTTCAAGGCCAGGCTGGATGGGGCTTTGGGCAACCTGGGCTGGTGGGAGGTGTCCCTGCCCATGGCAGGGGGTTGGATCTGGATGGGCTTTAAGGTCACTTCCAACACAAACCATTCTATGGTTCTACCTAGAGCCATAGGTGGTGCTGGGGTAGTAGTGGTGGCCGTAATTGGTAAGCAATTCCTGAAAGGCAGTGCAATGAGTCTCTTGGTGTTATGAGTACCTGTGGACCCTAAGGAGAATCTGTGAGCAAAAAGTAAACCACTGAATTTCTGTATTATGTTACCTAGAATGCATCACTTTCCCCTAAAGTTCTTTAAATCACATTTTTGTAGAAAATGAGAGTGAGCTTGTTCTCCTGCACTTAAGTAGATGTATTTACCAAGTCTTTTCAAAAACTCAGAACAAGAGCACTGTACTTCCCGGGGCTCTCTTTTTGCATTCAGCTACATAGTTTTTGCCCACAACAAACTCCCTTTCTTTCTCAATTTGTCTGCTTGCACTATAGGTTAATATTTTACTTCAGAGATGCTAAACACCCAACAGTACCCCACCAAAAACATTTTTCACTGTACCTTAGTGCAGTGAAGTTGGAAGTCTTCAATTTTCTTGGCACACTAAGGACCCATTAGCACTGAATGGAGTCCATACTGTTAAGTGATGCCTTCACAGACATGTCTACACTGCCTGTCCTTTGGTTTGATCAGTGGTGTGTTTGACCAGTCCCGACAATTATGTATACCCTCTACTTTAGCATTTGCAGGATCAAGAAGAATATTTTCACTCTTATATTACAAAAGTTGACTGCAGTAAGAGGAGGGAGCAATTTTCCCCCTTTTCTTGGAGACTGGTGATGGTTTGGTACAGTGTTTCAGTGTGGGTATTTTGCTATATGTCAGCTGCCTGGTTTTACTTGTTTTGCTGATTGCTGAAGATGTGATTTGGGATCACGAGTTTTCTCCTACACCAGATTGACAATATCTGGGAGGAGGAAAGTTGCTTTCCTCTACAATATGGGACAAGGTTCACTTTGAAAGGCTGGCCTGATTTTCATATAACCAGTCTCCTTCTTTTGCAAGGGATGACCTGGAGCACTGGCCATGCCATGTGTTTCTCCTGCTGTCTCCCTACAGACACTGTATTGACTACTTTTGGTATCCACTAGGATTGATGTCCATTAGAAGTGCAGGAAGACAGCAGTCTTGCACACTTGGCAAAATCTCTTCAGTACCTGAGGCTCACCTGAAAAACCTGAGTGAACAAAAAAAGGTTTCCTAGGAAGATTTCTGAAGGAGAAAGGTGAAGCCTTGGACTTATGCCTTTCCTGAAAAACAGTCTTGCCTGGTGATAGTAACTGTGGAATGAGAGAACTGTGAGAGAGGGATCTTTATTTCCCTCTTTCATAACAGAACACTTAGGTACAAAACCCCATAATTTCCAAATGAGTCATTAGAAAAGGGTAGGTTTCAAAGGAACCACCGTGAAGTTTGCAGCAGGTGAAACCAGCCAAAAAATGAGATAAGGGTGAGGCATTTCGTGTTCATAGCTCAGTCAGCAACTTCATTCCAGTCAGCTCATGCACATATTGCGTTCATGTGGGAGACCATAAAACATGGTGGGTTTTTATGGAATGAAAAAACAAGAGTCTTCAGAACTACACATGGACTCTAAGTCTCTCAGCTCATCATTTAATCTTGCCTTCAAAGATATTTCTTCTTAAAAGCCTACAGTTGTAAACTGGATTAGCCAAAATATACACTGCAAGTCTGCACAAATTTAAGCAAAAAATAAACTGCCTTCTTTTTTATCAGTTTAGGTCACAAACTGAATGTGAAGAAGTGCAGCAGATCCTTCATCCTTGTGTTTTTGCATCAGAAGTGGATATGTTCTTAAAAGAAATTATCTAAATACTCCAATGAAGATTTATATGACAATGTATAGATAAAACCCTTTCCCATGTGCTAGGCTGCAGCTCAGACTTGGTGGCTTTACTTTGCCTTTTAAAACCTGTATTCTGTACAGCAGGGTAAGACCTCTTTTTTTCTACTGCAGGGTAAGATTTCTCAGCATGCCTTGAATTGCCAAGCTACGTGAGACTTGATCCAAATGTCATTGAAATCAGCATGATCAGTGTCAATACCTTCAGAGTGCTAGGGAAGAGGCCCTTAAAGTACGTGTTTCTCAGGCTAGTTCATCTTCTGTGTCTTTATAGAGAAAAAGGCACAATGAGCTGCAAGGAATATGACTCGTCCTAGCTATGGTACTAGCTACATGAGTGCCTTGAGGATGTCACAGCCTCAGCACCTACCTCGAAAAGGAGAAAGGGCTCCAGGAAGGGCTGCAGAGCCCTCTGCAAGGGGCCGATTCAACCTGTTGATCCCTCCCCAAATCCACTGTGTTTTGCTGGGTTAGTCCTCTACTAGTTTGCTGAACTGAGTTAGCTCACAGAGGGTTTGCATGAACGCTCACAAGAAAGAGATGGGCCTTATGGTTTTGTGCCCAAGCTGTTGGGGTGTATCAGCCTCCCTTCAGAGATAGGAGAAAGCACTCGTGCTTGAAGCTTCTCTTTTTCTTCCTGTATTGATGAGTCTAATATAAGCTCTTACCTCTTCCTATAAACTTGCTTGCTTTATCTTTAGACCATCAGAGCTCCAATATTGCTATTCAGTAATGCATACAGTGATCCCTTTAGTCATTAAAGGAAATCCCCAGGAGACATCCTGGGTTGAACAACCTCTGGGAAGACCTTCGCAAAGGCTAGTTATTACGTGGAGTGGACAATAAAGGGAAATGAGGTTTACGTTTGCTTATCCAAAAGGCCAGAGAGAGTTCATAGATTATTCTTTGCACAGATAAGCTAGACCTAATGTAAACACTCCTCACTGGAAAGTATCTGCTGTTTGTTTTCCTAACTTTAACCATGTGGCTAGCACAAGCAGAATAAATGAAATAAAAGACAGGCATTTCAATAATAAAAAAACAGCGTCTTTGAAAACTCATGTTACTGGCCCCTGAAAAAAAGTTAAAATGATCTTTGCTACTCGCTGCATGGAACACATGTTGATGTGGCTACAAAGCTTTCTTGTACAACAACAAAAAAAAAAAGCTAGGATTTCAATCCCATGCCACCAGATATCCTTCATCATTACATTAGAGCAGAGTGGTCTGCTCATTTTATTTAAACAAACCACTGCTCCGATACCCTTTATTCAGGCAACTGATGTTATGTCAGGTTTGCAATGAAATTAATGGGATATTTGTCCAAGTGAGGGCTGCAGGATTAGAAGGGAGAGTTCTAAAGCTTTCCAGTTCTTCTATAGAAAACTCCAAACAAAATCCTTGGATGAATATAAATTAGTTTAGTATGGCTTTTCAAAATCTCACCCACTACCCATCTGTATCTTCAGGTTCATAAATATTTGAGGAAAAAAAAAAAAAAAAAAAGCTAACTTATCTGCCAAAGCTGTTTACAGATTATTTCAAAACAACCTGTGATTAATTTGTTTGCTCTTCACTGCCTTTTTCAAATGTGACTAAACTTAACAATTTATCTCATCGAAGTCTCCACTCTCCATAGTAAGTTGTCCTACTGTGCCTGGATATTTAGGAGCTAACCAAACAAGCACAGCTTTACAATGACTCCTTTTTGATAAAACTTTCCACTCAGATGAATAATACCGTCTTTTTATTTATTTATTTATTTATTTATTTATTTATTTATTTATTTATTTTTTCCCTCTTTTTACATGAAAAAAATCGCAGTGTGTTGTAGAAGAGTTGGAAACATGGGGTTGGGTCAGGGAAAGGAGGACTGGCCCCAGAATCAAAACAGAAGACCTGCCTGTTCGAGCTGGTCCAACTCCACGATGTAGTGATGTTTGTGATAGCTTCAGTTCCTATGGCAACGTGACAGCATGATTTACTGCAATAACAGAGGGAGCGAATGTGAAGCTTTTGTTTAACTTCAATGCCATGAGCTCTGTGTTGATACCGGAGGGGGAAGTTCTTTGACTTCTAGTAAAGCACATTCCTAATGTGTCTTATATATAAAGACAAGTCAATAAAGGAGATTGTGGTGTTCAAATTTCCCTTGCATACACATGCATACCATGAGTTTGGCTTCCCTATGATGCATCCTGTAACACCTGTCCATGATGGAGAGCTCAGGAGAGCTGCACTGCTGAGGGCACCAAAGAGTCATTGGTGGAGTTGCTGGTTTAAGCTGCCTTCTGTGCTAGGTCTTCTGGCTGGTGGCACTGCAGTTGGAAGGTTAGGTGAGCTACTGGGCTAGGACAGCTGGGGACATCCATTTCTGGGATATTTCAGCAGGGAAGGGTAGAGGTATGACACCAGCAAGCTGAACGGGTAGGTCTGTTGGAGTCTGTGAGGGCTGCAGGGTCCTGCTGAGGAATGATGGTGTTGTCACTGATGCTGGGAGAAGAGCATAGGTTTCAGAGAGGATCCATACTTATCATGGGATTCCCCAAGTTTTGGAGGGCTAAGATGGAGCTTGTGCTGGTAAACAAAAACTGCTTATAGCTGTTGTGACTGAGGTCTGGTTCTTTCTGCTGGGTTAGGGTGAAAGTTTGTGACAAAGAGGCAAAAAAAAAGTATGTTTACTGCCTGCTCCCACAACACCCACAAGGCAAAAATAGAGGCCAGTAGGATTAGAAGCTAATTAAGATTGACTGTAATGAAAACTGGAGCTGACATAGGGAGAAAAGGAGAGGATCTGGGACAGAATGGGGCTCTATATTCAGCTTTATCTAATTAAAGGCTGGTGTCAGGCATGGAAACCATCCATCTTTTAACCATGGGTAGATGTGTCTGGCTAGGATTAGGTGACTGGACACTGGGGCTGGGCGACTTGACTCTACTATTGCCTTATTTTGAATGTCTTTTCCCTTTCTGTCTTTCCCTTGCTGATGTGCCAAGACATGAACATGAAGGAGTGGGGTCATCCAGGACAACCCCAGCAGGGAGCTGAAATACCCCCAAATAATACTGGCTCTGCCACTGGCTACCCATGTGAGTGGCTGTGTGGGGGCTGCTCAACACCAAAAACAGACCAAGAAAGATTTTCCAGTTTCCAACAATGCATCCTCACCTGAAGTTTTCACCTGACTTGTTTTGTGACACTCTTCCATCTGAGAAAGCAGGATAATCCTGGGTCCTTTGTGCCATGGCAGTGCCTGGTTTGGGTGCCAGGAGTGGTGAGGCACCCAAAGAACCTCCTCTATTCCTTCTGTGTCTTACATTTACATGTGTCTATCACTGTTGGCTACTGAGCACTTCAAAGGACAGAAAGCTCAACTAGGTAGCTCCCATCTACTTTAAGACTCTTAGAGAATATGTCTTTATTGCTATATAAAGCACCATCTGATGCCAGCCAGAACGGAGCAGCTGGGGACCCTAACAGCAGGTTCCCCAATCTTTTGTCTGGGCTCACTCCTGAACCCTGCCATGCAGCTCCACTCCTCTAAATGGAGGTGCTGCTGCTTTGAAGCAGTGCGGGTGAGATACATATCAGCTCTTGCTGTCCTCTGTAAAATATATCTGATGTCATATAATGATATTTTTTCCCCCCGTGTAAATAGCACAATATCATACATCATTAGTAAATACCATTGTTGAAATGGCACAAAGCTTTGGGGATAATTATAGGAAAGATCTTGCCCCTTTGCTTTCCCTATACCTTGCAATTATAGATGGGTGTTTGTTTATTCTTTGTTTAATCTGCACCAGTTCTTATTCAGTAAGATCCTTCTGTGGTGTGTGCTGCTGGAGTGCATTTGTAAAACCAAATGAGCAAAGAGGACACAGATGTTGCTCTGCATTCTCTTTTTAGCCATACAAATTATAAACAATGTCTCTTTATATTAAGATATACTTTTCTGTCCCGTATTGGTTTTAGAGCTGATTCTTTCAGTATGTTTTCTGTTTATAGCAGCCGGTTCTTGTTTAAATATCCCCACTACTGTAATTCATGTGAAGCAGTATTGCTATCACATTGACTGTGCATACCTGAAATCCATCTGTATACTACTGAACTGATGTAAGGACAAAAGAATTAATAACATGGTAGAAAGCCACATGAATAATGCATCTCTTGCTGAAGTCTACACTGACAAGTCAGCGAGTGTACTTGGGTTCACGTGTAATGAGGTAACAGGTAGCAGCTCCCAGAGAAAAAGCTCCTTCATCACCAGTACATGGTCTGAGCACGTTAACAAGGAATCCAAGAGGTGATGGTGGATACTGAATTATCTTTCATCAAGATTGCTTTTTTTTTTTTTTTTTTTTTTTTTTTTCAAATCATTTCTACTGGAAAACACGGCATTCAAGGACTCTAATGCAGAACACTTCGTAGCATAGATTTTCCTTTTTTTCTGTCCCAAGTCAAAATAAATTGTCCATGTTTCTGGCATTGTTTTCTTTTCATAACTGTGATGTTGAAGGCATTCAGACTTTTGTCAAATGTTGATTTGATTGACTTGTTATTGATCTGCTCATAAACAGACATATTTAAGGTGAGTGCCCTTTTTTTCCCCCAAATCAATAACTAGGTCATATGGTTTTTAGTTTGACACAAGGTCACACCAAAATATATTTTCAAAACCAAGTGTGTTAAAATCACTGCTCTCAGATTCTGAATAAACAGCAACAGATAACAGCAAAACAATGTGTGCATGTCAAGGGAAGGAGTGTTATAATTGCCCCAAACTGGAAGAAGTTTATCATGAAACTGCGAACAGCTGTTATTAGGAGTTACTCTGAGCAGAAGAATGCACCTCCTGATGTTTCTGCTCATTCGAGACATTTCTGTGCCACATGTTGTCCATCATGCTGAATGCTTTTCCTATGGGCTGGGTAGCTAATAAGACAGAGCAAGCTTTATGTTGAACAGTAAGATGCCTTGACTCAGCATGTCATATGTAATAAAAAACTGTGGACTTGTGTGGCGAAAATGAATTCAGGATACTACAGATCTGCTGACAAAACATTTTCTCCAGCAGTGAGCATCATATGAAAAAATGAAATAGTACTACTTGATCGTATTTTTTTGTTTGTTTTAGTTTTGGTAATAGGATATTATCTGGGGCTTTGACTTGCTCTTCAGCAGGACTTGACCTGGATTTTAAAGACTTTTTAGAATCACTGTTTGGGTTTTTAGTTATAATTGAACATGTTGCTGCAACTGCTGGCATCATTTGGAGCTTTATTAAACTAGAAACTTGCACAAGGTAGGGTATCGGTCTGTGAGGGATCTTAAAATTGGAAGTCCTGACTTGTATTTGGGAAACTAAAGAGATTGAGAATGGCCCTATCCAAGATAAAGAATAACCTAGTTCATGGACTGTGATGGATTTATCTGTATTAACTCACCACTTAGCTTCAGTGTTGAAACCAATGCAACTGAAAAATAAGCAACCATGAATCACCTAACAGAAAGTTTCACTTTTACCTCTCCATTTGTAACTAGCATACCTGAACTGTGAAGTTTGAGAATACATGCTTTGAAGAAGCTCATGCAATGCAAGAGCTTTCCACTTGACTCTTCAAAGCACTAGACTATTTTCCCTGCGTGCCCCTCAATTTCTCGCTCACTAAGTTTGGCAAGGTGAAGCAGCCCCAGACCTAAGGCAGCCATTCTGCAACCAACAGCTGCCTCTCCCCGCTCCAGCTGGCAATCACCCTCACCTCTGTTTTCTCTTTTGTTTTATTGCTGACATGTTTTCTCTCATTATATCTTCTGAAAACACTTTGCCATCGAATGGCAGTCCTTTCAGGCTGCGTTGGAGCTGAGCTCTGGCGGAAGGTCGGACCATTTCCCATCATCCCCTCTCACATGCAGCCTTCCTTCAAACAGCCCTCAAAAATAATCCAAATGCATGCAAGAAATCCACAGCTGGCTTATATGAAGAATCATTCATTAAGTGTGCACGGAAGAGTTTATATAGCTCTCTTCATAAAGCGGGGAACAGGAGCTGGAAGGATTCCAGTTGGTGCCTTGTGCATCTTGTCATGGCTTAGCCGAGTCCTTCCCCTTCAGCCTCAGCCCGTCCCTCCTTTTCTTCTACTTCATCTCAAACTGTCAGCCCTGTGTTCTTCTTCCTGTTTGCTGTTGTGCAATCGCTTCGCTTTAGCTGTCAACCTCAGGGCGAGATGAACTGTGCTTCAGAAGTGCCTATCATCATGCATTAACCCAAAAGGAAGCTGAAATGACTAACTCGTATGCAAACATCTATCCTGCAGCCATCTAGAGACAGGCGAGAGATTGCGCCAGCCTCAGCACTCTGAAAGCGACAGATTAATAGAAAAGGGCATTGAAAGCAGAAGAGCACAGGGCTTGCAAACATTTCATCACAGCACTGCATGAGGTACTGCTCTCCTTCATGAAGACCAGGCATCAGTCACTTGTTCCAAGCAGTTTGTCAAAGAACCAGCAACTGAGCTTTTTTGTTTGTTTGTTTGTTTTGTTTTGTTTTGTTTTGTTTTTCACTGTTTACCCCACTATATCAGAGACAGTGTTTTTTCCCCCTTATATTTTTAGCATTGGTAATTCATAACTGAAAGGTGCCTAGGGAACC
This sequence comes from Aythya fuligula, assembly GCF_009819795.1. NCBI lineage: Eukaryota > Metazoa > Chordata > Aves > Anseriformes > Anatidae > Aythya > Aythya fuligula. The sequence continues at coordinate 195,380,608 of NC_045559.1, forward strand.
TCAGTCTTGGGGGTTTTAGATATAAATGTGGGATCTGGGAAGCAAGTTTGCTGTCTGCCTATGTGCAGACCTCCTTCCAGCTTTTTGCAGGAGGCAACTTTAAAGCTCTTTAAGATTTTTTTGTCTGTTTTTTGTTTCAAGCAACTGGGATAAAAGCCCCAGTCCTACTGAGGCTTTGTCATGGACTTCAGCACAGCTAGGATTTCACTTTCTGTGTATCTAAAGCACAGCTGATCATCTGGAAAACAGAGGACCTTTCCTTTCGTTTCTGTTTTGTCTCTTTAGGTTGTCAGCTGCTCAAGGCTGGGTTCATTTTCTTACAAACTAATATAGCAGAAGGCTGTGCTCAGCTCAGACCACAAGGCATCAGATTATTATTAGTGTTACTCCTGATGTCCTGGCCAGGAGAACTTGTAACACTTCCTATAATGAGCAGGTGAGAACAGGTTGGTATTTTGACTTCATGCTTCCTTTGTATATCCAGGATAACATATATATATATATAAAAAAAAAAAAAAAAAAAAAAAAAAAAAAAAAGTAGAACCTTTGTACTCTAAACACTCATTTTGTTTTTCAAGTGTATCAGAGTGTATCAGAAGGATAAAAGCAGAATTTGCTCCCTGTGCGTGGGCATGCAGGCTTGCATGCACGCACACAAACGCATGCCTGGGAGCTGCTTGCAATACTACCATGAAGCAACCTCCTGGAGCTGTGCTCTAGGTCCCCAGGGGAAATACTGACTCTGCTCTTTTCCATTTGCTGAGAAGAAACATTTCATTTTTGAGTCTGACGCAGTGAAAAGACTGATAGCAGCCTTGCTGAGAAGCCTGCCTTCTGAATAAACACTGACTCGCTTATCCAAAAGGCAGTAAAATCACCCTTGGTTTGATGGCTTCAGCTGCAGTGTTGAGTAATGAGTTGAAAAATAACATTGCACAGACCTGTCAAGGCACCTCTGCGCGATCAGATTCAGCTTTACGTGAGCTGACAGCAGCCCGTGGTTGGAAGTTACCCAGTGACAAGCTTTTTCAAACCAAGCTAACTCCTGTTTTGTACCACACAAGTCACATTTGTCTCCACAAGTCCTCTCAGAATGGCTTCCCTTTAACCACTGGAAGCTCCCCTGGAGCCTTTTCAGCTTTATCTCCACAGGCAATGACAACCGTGAGATGTGGCCTATAGGGGACATCCCTCCATCCTTTTTGGGATGATGGTAGGTTGAGGCTGCTGCGTGCATTTTGGGCAGTGTGCTCAGCTCCATGCTGGAGCAATATGCAGTTTGGGCTGAGGGAACCCTTAGCACACCACGTGCACTGTGATGGAGCTGGAGGGGACCCGCTGAAGCAGTCCTTGAGGTTTATTTTGGACTTGTCCTTTCTCTCTGGGGTGGCAAATAGCCTTCTGTGCTGCAAAAACGGCAAACCCAGAAGAGGAACAGCATTTCCAAGGCCCTCTGCAGACTACTTTTCATACCAGTCACTCTCCCACTCCTACTCCTCAAAGGGAAAAGGGGAGAAAATACAATGAAAAGTGCTCAGAGGTTGAGATAAGGACAAGGGGATTATCCACCAATTACTGTCACAGGCAAAAAAGACTCAGCATAGGGAGATTAATATAATTTATTGCCTGTCACCAGTTGTCTTGAACAGTGAGAAAAAAAAAAAAAAAAAAAAAGCAAACTAAAAACGCCTTCCCTCCATCCACCCAGCTTCCACCTCCTCCCCAGGAGCAGCGCAGGGGAACAGGGAATGGGGGCTGTGGTCAGTCCATGGCGCTTCGTCTCTGCCGGGATGCCGTCCTACCCAAACTGAGCCTGTGGGGGCTGCCCACAGGCTGCAACTCTTCAGGAACTGCTCCCACACGGCTCCGTCCCACGGGGTCCATCCCCCAGGAGCAAACTGCTCCAGCACGGGTCCCCCACGGGTGGGCGGCAGCTCCCCCCAGACCCCCTGCTCCTGCGTGGGCTCCTCTCCATGGGCTGCAGCTCCGGCCCAGGGCCTGCTCCTGCTGGGGCTCTCCATGGGCTGCAGCCTCCTCCAGGCCACATCCACCTGCTCCGCTGGGGGCTCCTCCACCCATGGGGGCGCTGCAGCGTGGAGATCTGCTCCATGTGGGACCCATGGGCTGCAGGGGGACAGCCTGCTCCACCAGGGGCCTCTCCAGGGGCCGCAGGGGAACTTGTGCTGCCTTGTGCCTGGAGCACCTCCTGCCCTCCTGCTGCACTCACCTTGGGGGCTGCAGGGCTGCTTCTCACTCCTCGTTCTCCCAGCTGCTGTTGTGCAGCACTATTTTTGTTGTTGTTGTTGTTTTGTTTTGTTTTGTTTTGTTTTACTTAAATCTGCTCTCACAGAAGTGCAAACATTGCTTATTGGCTCAGCTCTGGCCAGCAGCGGGTCTCTTTTGGAGCCTGGGGCTGTTCAGCCTGAAGAAAAGAAGGCTCTGGGGTGATATTATGGCAGCTTTTCAATACTTAAAGGAGGCCTATAAAAAAGATGGAGAGCGATTTTTTGCTCAGGCAGGCAATGACAGAACAAGGGGAAATATTTTTAAATTAAAAGAGGGGAGATTTAGATTAGAGGTTAGAAGGAAATTCTTCACTCAGAGGGTGGTGAGGCCCTGGCACAGGCTGCCCAGAGAAGCTGTGGATGCCCCATCCCTGGAGGTGCTCAAGGCCAGGCTGGACAAGGTCTGCACACCTGGCAGTATATCCTGGCACATGGCTTGCACTGGAGACACCATACAAATAGTGACCTGAAGAAAAAGCTTGTGTGCCTGCAAACTTATCCACTTTTCCAACTGCAGAAGTTGTAAAGGCTGGGAAGCTGACCTAACAAAACATGTTCATTCTACCTATAAAGTTTGTACTGTCTATCCTGAAACTATCAAGGCTACAACAACATTATCAATAAATGCACCTGTATTTCACTGCATAGCCACTTTGTAAAAGCCTGGTTTTCTTTGTGTGAGATCCTTCCTACAGCACAAGAAAGGTAATTCAAAACAGACTCAGGAATAATGGGATACAGTATCTGCATAGAAACCAAGGTGACTCTTTATATAATCTTTAAAACCTGCAAAACATTAGTCTCTTTTTCTGTCTCATGAGGACAGAAACCCTGAAAATTTGATCCTTAATATGGAAAAAACACTCGAGAAGTGTGAACATGACATAAACTGATCATGATACTCCAAGTTAGGTTGTGTTCAGTTGAAGAGTTTGCCAGCTCTTTGCACAAGCAGTATATATATAGCCTTATCTGATGATTAATGTCTGTTATAAACATACTATGGATATGTCAAATGAGTTAAGTGCATTATAGATAGTACTGTAGATAGATGCAAGCCATTAATGTAGGTAACTTATTGATCTGTTAGTCTTTGTAAAGACAACAACCCAAACAAACAAAACAAACAAACAAGCAGAAAACAATCAGTAACAGCTCATTAAAAGTTACTATAACATGAAGGGTGACCCAGCTTGCCCTAGGATGGGGATGCTTTCATCCAGATGACAGATGTTTTAGATAAATTCCCAATATCTGTCAGCATGTTTCAGCACTTGCTCAACACTTGCCCTATTAGCTCTCAATAAACCTTTACTGCTTACCTACTAGGTTGTGATAGCAGGATAAATTTCACGTGGCTTTGTTTACTGTAATGTCCTGAAGATACCCCCTATTATCTACACATAGCCTTCCATATTCCACAAATGCACAAGAGAAAGGTGAGATTTAAAAATCATTGTGGCCAGCAGGTCAAAGGAGTTGATTGCCCCCCTCTACTCTGCCCTCATGATACACCCACCTGGAGTGCTGCACTCAGCTCTGGGACACACAGCACAAGAAGGATATGGAGCTGTTGGAGCAGGTCCACAGGAGAACCACGAGGATGATCAGAAGGCTGGAGCACCTCTCTTACGAAGGCAGGCTTTCATCCACAGACTGGGGTGCAGGTACCTACCACGTCTGGCCATCACCTGAATGCTTAAGTTTTAGTGCTGCCACTGACCACCTTGAATGTGTTATGCATGACATATGAGCAGAGACCCAGCCCCAACCCCAGTCTCCTTCCCCATCAGCCTGTCTCCTGTCTGACCTTGGAACTGAATACAATATTTTTTCTCCTCCTGGATTCCTCTTAACCACTGGCGGTCTCTTCCTTGGAGTCCACCTGAAACATCTCAGTGATTGTCCCATGAGCACAATACAGCCCAAACTCTTACCTCAAAGTGAAGCTAGCCCTGCTTCAGGCAGAATTTGGAGACAGAAATTCTCTAGGGATCTCTTACAACCTACATTTTTTTCCTGTGGTTCAATGAGAAAAATGCCTATAGGCTGATTTAGTTGCAGAAAGGATGCTAGGGTCACGCTTCAAATTGCACTGTATGGTGGATGTCAAAGCAAAGCTCAGGGAGAAGTTCACCTACCCTTCTGAGATTAGGATCCAACTTCTTATTTTTAAGTCCCATGCAGTATCTTATTTTTACAGAACCCTAAGACCATTGTCAGGCAAATCCTGTTATGTACTATTATCACTGATAATAAGGTTAGAAAGACGTGAATGATAAGGAAATGACCAACTTACTTTCAAGTCATGGACTTATTTTGGGTATGCCAGTAAATTTGGGATGACTCACCAAGGGTTTCTGGCTATCTGATGTGCAATAAAAATGCAATTTTCTTGTATATGTATTTTATATATTTGCAATCATAACTTGCAGAAAATGATAAAGCCATCACAACTGTTAGGGATATCTGCCTGAGATTCACGTGTCTAGGCAGCGCTTGCTCACGTACCCTTGTTTGTCAAGGTTGTAGCAGGATGGCACAGGGAGAGGCCATCACTCCAGCCATTTACGGATTTCTAGATTAACAAACACACCTTGAAATACCATCCTTGTGAACTGGGCAGCCAGTCAAGAGCCTGGAGCACACTTTCATGTGTGGTCAGTATGCAGCTCTGATTTACAAGTGAGCTGTGTTTTGTTCCAATTTCAGATGCCTGTCTGTTTTTTGACAGCATGATCTCACCACTGGTTAAGTGAAAGATGACTGCTATGTTATACTGCTGGTGAGCAGGAAAACTCTTGTAGAATACAAAGTGACTGAGAGCCGGGCCTTCTTCTGCATTGCAAAATCCTTCCTGACAGGCTCACGGGACACTGCCGTCTCCTGAAGGTGTGCTTGAAATGCTGTGCCAAGCCAGGAGCCAGCGCTGTGGTCTCTAAGGAGAGCAGTGGGCAAAGCAAGCAGGCAGCTTGGCAGCGTTCCTTGAGTGAGTGCAAGGAGGCAGGTCGCAGGGTTGTTTCTGAGAAAGGAGAGAGTGAGAGATCTCAATCAGGAAAGCCAAGTTTTGCAAACCCATACAGTGTGTCCTAAAAAGCAGTAAACATCATTAAAATGATTTAATGATTTTAATATAAGTGTACAGTGCTTTCCTTCTGACCAGAGTGTAACTATATGGCTTGCATTTTCCTCTGAGCAACTGCTTGCTGTGTTGACTTTTGCATATATCTTTCTCATATATCTTCCTTTTCAGTTTCTAGCCAGCGCATGCCTTCTTCCCTCTCCCTCCAAAGAAGCCTCCATAAGAGATCTCTGGCCCTACAGCAGAGCACAGAAGTAAAAGATGGTCTCAGAGCAGAGAAATGAGCTTTCATGGACTGCTTCAGCTGGTGACTCTAGCGAAGCTATAAACAGCTAGCCTACTAAAGATGTTCCCAAAGACTTGCTCAGCATGATAACACAAGGCTGGGCGCCAGGGGTGAGGTAATACAGTAATTACTTTACCAACACAATAGCCGAGCCAAAAGCAGAATGCAAAGCCAATCACTTAAAAGTGTTTATTGAACTGCAGAGTGCTCTGATCGGGCTGTGAAGACGTGTCTGCCCATTGCTTCACCATACCTCCATCTTCTCATCAGAGAAGCAGCTTTACAAAAAGCCCAGGACAGTGACCTTGATATCAGGAAGGGGAAGGAAAGGCTGGTTCATCTCCTAACCCCATGTAAATATGCTGGTTCGTGGTGCTAAACACTGAGAGGCCAGGGAGTGCAGGAAAATGGTACCAGGATTGTGTTTTATGGCTGAAAATGCTGGGCCTTTATGGGGCATGTTCTGCTTTGCCTTGTCCTTACATTTCTAAAAGCATGCTGGAGAGAGGCACTGCTTTGTAGTGGGTTTGGCTGGACCGTTTTGGAGGATCACCCCATATGCCTACACACAGACTTCGTGTCTGTATTACGTGAAGACTGTCATCCTCTGATGATATGAAATAAAGGAAATGTAACTGTGCCAACTGATAGCAAATGCAAATCCTACCCAAAGCTTGCAGCTAACCTTTGTGTTTGGAAAAATAGGGACTAGGTGGAGTCCAAGCCTTCTTTTGGATTTCTAGTCCTTCTCTAGAAGACATTGTCCAACCCAGTGTCAGGTCTGTATCTCTAAATGTTTAAGAATGAAAAGCCAAATCAAAAGAGAAATTGTAAATTAAGTCATGAATCTACAGAGGGTTTTTATTCAAATGTAGGCTATGCCTTGGTTGGACATTGATGAATCCATCACCTCATTAAGACCATCAAATTAGGTATTCCCTTGCCTCAGTCATTGAGAATCCTGAACTTTAGACGTGCTCCAGATTCACACCCTTCCCGCTCTGGTCTTGCAGCTCCCCTCCAGGGCTGTTCCTTGCCGATGGGTCAGGGTGGAGGGGCCAGCTCTGTTGGGTTGGGGATGAACCTCTGAACCCCAGTACTGGTGTTGGACTGGGGATAAGGATATTGGCCCTGGGGATGGGATGCAAACTGGGGGGGTGCAAACTGGCGATTCACACTCTTTCTGTGTGTGTGCTGTTTCCCAATTTTTCTTTGCCTCTTTCAGAAGAGGGTAGTTATATCCTCCTGCTGCTCCCTCTGCTCTCCTACCCATAGGATCATCTTTCAGGGCCCTGCAGAACCGGACTGGCTTTGCTTAGGGCATCATTACTCAAAATCCTCCCCTGTCAATGTGACATTTCCAGGTATAATGTTACAATGCCACTCTGCAAGTTTTAGCACTCAAATCCTCGGCAGTGTGGGAAGGGAGGAACAAAGGACTGAGCGTGTTTCTCTGTTTGCTTTAAAGATGCTTTGAAAATCGGGGTATGGGAGTTATATGGCTAAAAGTGAGGGGGCTCAGAAAAATAGTGCCAACAGTTGGATTTTGAAAGGCATTTGAGAAAGACCTTTGGTCATTAGGAAAGCCAGCAAGGAAGATGCAGCAGGCATGAAAGCATGAGCTGGCAGCAACCTAACTGGGTTTGGGCTTTGGGGGCTGAAGGCAACACAGAAATTTGGATGTGCTATGGAGGAAAGCAGGGTCTGCATGAAACAGTTTGGAGCAGAGGAAGGGGAAGACTCAACCTAGTCAAGACTGAGGACTGAATGGGTGTGTTATAATAACAGGAAAATCAGGGACAAGAGGAGTCTTGATGGGGAGGTGCTGCTTGCTTCTTCTCTACTCAGTGGGCCACAGCAGTGTCTGATCTTCCTTGTGCTTTGCATCCATCCCACATGTTGGTCATGGGTTGGATATTTAGAAGGTGTCCATGGCGGTCTGGTTCCCCACACCCACCAAGCTTTGGGGCAACGTGGATGCTCCACTTTCACAAAGTGACCTTGAAAAATCTCATCCAAACAGAAAAAAAAAACCCTCTTAGACAGCAGCTTCAATGAATGTGTAATGTTCTCTGGCACCAGGCTGGGACACGAGATGAAAGCTGACTCAGAGAGGAGATTACCTCCTACAGCATGACTTCACTGCCTTCGGGAGCAGCCAGGTGTTTCTTGAGAGACTCCCGTCCACCCCAGCCAAGGACACCCACTGGGTGTTGGAGGGTGGTGGGAAGAGAGAAAGGGGAAGATCACCAGGCAAATTATCTAATTGCAGGAACTGATCAATATGACACACACTGTGGGTAGCAACATCTCTGAAAGATGCTCTTTTCAGATGAATCAGAGAGGAAAATTCAGAGTAAGACAACAAAGCAGACATGAGGCTGTAATTTTATTTATTTGTTTGTTTGTTTATTAGGGCATTGTTTATAGTGCAGCAGTCTCCAGTGGTTCTAGGGGCCTCAACCAGGCATGGAACAGGAGTGCCGTGCTCTTACCCTATAGTTTATAAGGCAGACACTTAAAGACAGGAAGAGTGGGATTTGCACCAACCTCAAAGTACTTACAGCAGCAGAGCTTCCTCTGTTTCAGTGGGACATGTGTCCTTGAATCGCAGAATAGTTTCTGAAAATCCTACCCGAAGGGATTTCTGCAGAGAGACAAGTAAGTCACAGGAGGGATTGGGTTCAGCATCCCCCAGTTCTCACCAGTCTCATTCAGAGCCTTGCCCATCATGGTCTTGGTGTTTCCCATGCAGTGTCACTCACAGCCCTCACGAAGGTCATCAAAGGTCTTTAGAGAGCTGCAAAACATCGAGGAAAACCATAATTAGTGAAGCTTACAAAATTCTCCCAACTCCTCAGGCCACCTAGGGGCTCATACCAAGGCAGCTGTGCCAAAAAGTGCCTCGTGCTTCCAAAATGCGAAAGAAGCCCTGGTGGAATTCAGGCTGCTGCTCCAGGGGAATGTTTCAGGGGGAGGATTGCCCTGGAAAAGTGGCACAGGAGGGCTGTAATGCTGCAATTAGACCTCTCTGGGGAGCTGAGTCACATCACCGCTGACACCTCATCGTATCTGATGCCCAGCCTTGAAAGAAAGTCAGAAACACAGCTGGGAGCCTGCTACGATGGACCGGGGCAATCAGCCCAGTCGACCATCAGCATGGAGGCGGGCAGAGGCTGGGGTGAGGCCGTCCATACGGAGCAGTCCCAGACCCCGTGCTAATGCACAGCCCCCTCCGTGCAGAGGCAATTCCAGCCTTTCATCCTTCTGCTCACTGCCCCGACAAGCAGCCGGCCTCTTTCAGAGCCCACTGCAGTAGCACAGACACAAGCTGCCCCCTGCCAGAAGAACAGCCTTGCACAGAAGAACTCAATGTCCTGAAGATGCCTTGAGTAATTTCACCAGGGTGGCAGGAACAATCAAGCTCTTCCTCACCATCAAGCACCCCTTTCAACAAGCATGAGTTTACGGGAGGGGATTTCGGAGGGTGCACCGCCACTTAAGCACCAGCATGCAGAAAACTTCATAACATCCTTGCCTCATGACTTCAGTACTTCCTTCTGTGCTGGTGCCTCGTGCCTCCAGAGAGGGTTACACAAAGGGCAGGGTAAGGATTGTGGTGTTCGCCATGGGTGGGAGCTCTCCAGGTTGTGCTTACAGGCTCTCTGAAGCAGGAGGCTAGAGCCAAAATCCATCTGGGGCTGCAGATTTGGGATGTGATTAGCACAACTTGCTCTTGCATCCAGCATCCTGCACAGGAGATTTTGCAGTGGGCTGATTTCTGAGACATGTGCGAGGAAATTAAAGGGGACAGATTAAAGCTTACAGTGTGAATAAACAGGATGCAGACTCTGTGCAATTCTAAGCGCTCAGAAGCTGCAAGAGCAAATCTCCCTCACAGCGTCTGCGCCTTCCTGTTTGCTGATTGTGTTCATTTGGGGCTGCTTCTGTAAATGAAAGCCACGAAGCACCGGCTCAGCATTGCCTGAAGTTTCTGCACCTCAGGTTGTAGTCTCAGCTCTCTCGGCTCACCACAGATGTCGGAAAGTCATCGTTAATGTGCCCTCACATTATGGGCAAACAAGTGAATGGGAGGAGGGGGGAGCAGTAAGAAAATAAAGGTAGGAAACGCTGATGTTTAGCATTACTTTTTATTATTTTCTCTTTAATCAGGAGCCTAAATGAAGCTAGTTTTTGCTTAGGGAAGTAGGTAAAACTTCTGTAGCTTTTAACAAACACAGTGCTCTGCTAGAAGGACGCATCTGAGCGAGGAAAATTCATCTTGGGCATTTGCTGAACCATCGTCAGGGACTTAAGACATCTTTCTGACAATGCACCAAGCCAGCTAATATCTGGGCTACACTACTCTTCCAACAGGAGAAAATAGGAATGGAAAAGTGTCTCTCAATCACATATGATCCCACAGAAGAGAGCTTTGGTGCTGGGACATTGGGTGTTAAACATCTCCAGCTCCGAGGACAAGCAGTGCAAGTTCTTGGTCTGGTTACATCCCTGCTCCGGGATCCATCCCATCTCCTGTAAGCTGAGGAGCTTACTTTATAGATGTGTGTTCTGTGTCTGAGCTGTCTCCTCAGTGCGAAAGCCCCAGAAGTGGAGGCTGCAAGGGGCCTGTGGGGCCAGCAAGCCTGACTCCCTTCTGCAGCCACATCACACAGTGCCTACAGCACCCCGAGGATCATCTGGTTTAAAGCAACCGGTGTCCCTGCTCCTGCTGGATGATCCCTTCTCCCTGCTGGGTTGGTTGACCACCTAAACTCGCTGCTGGTTTAATATTATCTCCAGCTTAAACAGTTTTTCTCCTTCCCAGAAGATTTTCCTGCTCGTAGGCAGCAATCCTATATGCCAGGCTTCACTTACTGGGTCAGACACCTCCAGCTCTTTCCAGGTCTTGGGAGGACCTCACCAGCAGCAGCTCCTGGCCAGGGCTAGGCTGCACTTCCCTGGGGCCAGACGGAAAATGTCAGGGGACCAGTCAGCAAGGGCCTTGCCTTGTGTACGTGATTACAAGAGAAGCCTTGAACCCTTTTTTCTCCCTTCCCAGCAGTTGGTGGCCAGGCCATGGGTACCCCAGGCTCATGGGAACCTCAATATAAAGGTTAAAAATAACCAAATAGTTGAGGTTTGAAGTGGCTGAAGGTGCAGACGAATCTCCCCCCCAGTATCACAAACAATTTTAGGACCTTGTCCATAATCTGCCTCTGGCATTTGTCCAGGACACCCACTGCCGCACGCTGGAAGCTCCTTATGCCAATAAACCTGGGATATTCTCTGGGGTAAAATGAGTTGTGCAACCAGCATTATAGAAATGTGAAATGTTTAAATTTGGCATATTTCTGCTGTATTGATGTAACTACACGCATTTGGCATGCGGTTGCATCTTAAGAACATGAAACAAACACGTGCTTGTCTGCCACAGCCTCCGTGTGTGCACAGCGCTGGATCTGGCAGCAGTTGGGTCCTCCCTCTTCTGCAGCACTCCCTGTCTGAGCCGACGGCAGAGGAAGGCTGTGTTTAAACACTGTGAGCTGTGACACATGCTGGAGTCCTGGCCTGTGGGGTCTGAGCCTGGCCACGGTGCATTTCTCTACGGTTGCCTGAAAGCTCGGGTTTCCTTGCGTGAAAGTAAGGAAGGAAAGAAGGGGAGCTCTCACCTCGATGTGATTTCAGAACAGAATGAGGGCAGGAATCTGGATGCAGGAGTTTAAAACCCACCTTCAAACCAAGATTCAGTTACTAGAGAAAAGTGCTCCCTCTCAAACTTCATGAGACTGCTCCCTGGGACCGACCACGCTGCCATCCAACAGCTACAGGCGCTGCCTGGTTGCAAAGGGGAGCAGCGCTCATCCCCCTCCTCATCCTCAGGAGGAGCTGTACAGTCCCAAGGCTCAGGAAATCTCATTCTTCCCTTCCTAGCCACTCCTGACCCACTGCATGGCCTTTAGTGGGCAATACAGCCACTCCATCACTCACTTTTTTTGCTTCAAAAATCAGGGAAACACCGGCTAACTTGTTCATGGGGTAGGGTTGTAAGGCTGCATCTTCTACTGGAGCACTGACTAACCCTCCATATATTATTCAATACATTCACAAACAGGATTTTAGGACACGTTTCTATAATCAAGAAGGTGCACCCAGTTCTGCAGTCCTCAATCCTGGCTGTTAAAGCTACGAAAACTGCGAATCCATACCTCTCAGGAGAAGAGCGCCTCCAAAGAGCAGCACGTTGGAAGAGCTGCCCGATGAAACAGCCCCTGTCATAAGCACCAAATATATCACAGATGCAAACAGACCCCAAGCCCAGACCTCGGGAGCCAGTTGCTGAGATGCCTTTGAGGATCTGGGCCTAAGGGCTCATTCCAACCAGCTGAAGTCAATGGGACCGTCCCTATATATAAGTTGTGGCTGGATGGGAGCCAAGGGCTCAGCATCTTGCAGAACTGGCTCTCGTGATGCCGCATTCCTTGAGAGCTGGGAAAGAGAGCAGGGCGACACACAGCAGAAAGTGCCCGTCTGTATTACCGGGTATTAGCCACAGCCTCTGAAGGCCTGGTCTGTGTAAAAAGGTTTTCGGCCCAGCACCGGCGGCTTCCCAGCAGAGGCAGGAATTTCCCACGGCCGCCACGCCACGAGCACACAGAGGAGCTGAAACAACGGGGCGGGTAATTAGCTCGGAGGGCAGGCGGGGTGTGACGGGCCTTGACGAAGTGACCTGGAAAATGGATGCGACTCCGAGAGTGCGGAGGGCGAGGGTTTTAGCTGTGCCTTTTTTAATTTTAAACGGCGCTGCCTGTGGCTTTACAGCTCCATGCAAAGCCGGGCAGGCGAACCGAAGTATGAAAAGAGCCTTATTAAAACACACCATACATTATGTATGAACTTGAACTCTGCCTGACCTCCGCAGTCCTGGATCTGCCCCAATCCATAAGCGGCTTGGGCCAAATCTTGTGCTGCTGCAGTAAGTAATTTGAATAAAATCACAAGCTGTTATTTTCAAGACAGTGGCCCCAGTTAAGAAAGCGCAGGGTGCCGTTTATTACAGCGATGCCTATCTATCTCTGGAACATACGTGAATAATGCAGCTCGATGTAAACACTTGTCTGTAGCTGTAACTCCTCTGTAAACCAAAGCACAGCCCCCTCCCAAGCAAGCTGTTAGCATTTCTCCATCGCCACTCGCTAGAAAAAAAAAAAAAGTATATTTAGAATGGCAAATGCACGATTGCACTGAGAGCTGGTTGAAATATTCAGCATGAATACATGATCTGGCACATCAATCTGTTTCCTGGACCACAGACTCTTTGACCTGCTCTCCGTTATTGCAAAAGGCTCATATTCAGCCTTGGGTATTCATTTTTTTGCTTGCCAGACGGAGCCCCAGTGCTGCTTGCAGGCTCCTGGTCACCCTGCTCGCACATCGCTGCTTCTCTTCCCCAGTTCTCACCCTGACGCTTTTCCTCAGCCCAAAAAGTCACATTAAATATTCTGGCTTCTGTGCAAAGCATCCTCATTAACATGCAAATGGGAATTTAATGCAAGGCAGGTAGCCGGCTCCGAGCTGCTCAGAGCCCTCCGAGCCTGCTGGTCCCTGATCCCTGTCCCACCTGGCATCCGTGGTCCCAGTTCTATGGGGTAGGTTTGGGAAAACGAGCATGTCCTGCCCCCTTTGCTCAGGAGTGATCTAACCCAACCCCAGCCACATATCCTTGGCATAGGATCAGCCCACAGGGGAGGAAAAAGCCCTCTGAGACCTGGCAAGGTGTGGCAGCTCTCCTGCAGCCGCAAGGGTGCCTGAAGGGGTGTCCACCTGGCTGGGCTGGACATCCCTGCCGTGGCTCTGAGCATGCTATAAGCAAGGTTTGCCTTTTCTCCTCCAGCATCACGTTGTGGACTCCTTGGTGAGTATCTCTAGCTATAAATCCTTCTCCAAAGGGCAGATGTCTGCTGGGTGGGGGCCTTGGGAAGTCAAAGAGGAGGACGGGAGGACTGAGATGGATTTCACAGGTGGTTTATGCGAAATGGCTGGAAAGCAACCTTCCAGCGAGCCACCAGGCAGCAAGTGAAGTCAAGTCATCAGCACAGGAAGGGTTTTTGCCTCAGTCCTGATCCCCCAGAAGAAAGGCAGCAACTGCAGAAGTGAAAGAGAGAACTAAGAGGACTATGGAGCTGTGTTATCCAGAGAAAGTGAGAGGAAGTCCCTAGGACGCTTCTGAAAATTCAATTAAATCGAAGGCACCTTTTACGCAGACATATTTTTGATGTAAATGAAGGATATTTGGCAAATTCCAGGCTACTGAGATACTGATCGGTTCTTTAGTTTTTTGAGCAAGTTAGGAGCATTTTGGAAGGTAATTTGTGACTTGTGCTGTGAAGTGCAGCCCGTGAAAACAAAATATAAAGTGTCTCTGGAAACAGCCATCACAACGGTGATAATTGCTGGCAGTGGCTGTAATTCCCAGTAGCTGCCTGTACTCAGCTTTACATGAAATTGATTTGACTTTGCATTTACTTTTCGATCGGGGCTCAGGTGATTTGAATCCGGGCTCAAATTAAGCCTGCTTTCCCTTGTTAGGCTGAAGCAATGCATCGAATACCTGAGGGAAAAGAGCAGAAGGGAGCTGGAAAGCACTTCGTTCAAACTTTTAATTATTTTAGCTCACTTGCAGTCTGCGTGGCACAAAGCTGTGTTTCCATGTGATCGCACTGAGCTTCCAGAGCACCACTTTCTTGCTGTAGCTCCGGCGGCACGGAGCGGTTTCCCCACGACGCTCGCAGATGTGAGCTCTGCTCCCCACACATTGTGGCTGGAAGCTGAAACCAAAAAATGCCCAGGCGCTCACGTTGTGGCAGCTTTCGTCTTCCACACCAACACCAGGCTTGCCTAAAACTGCTTGCATGGCAGAAAGCACTTTTCCCTGGATTCACAGAGCTGCTGATGAGAAAAACTCCTAAATCTTGCTTACAGGTTTCCAATGAATGTGAGCAGCTCAGAGTGAATTTCACCCCAAAGAGTGGGCACCATGTCAGAGAGACCTGGTACAATTTCCTACTGACTTCTCAGGGGCACGGGGAAGGGGTGTCCTTCTCTCTGAGCTGGACTTCAGCATCAGCTTCCCTGAGCTCTGCCCATCCGCATCATGATGCAGGAGCCATGCCAGAGCTAGGTAGAAGACAACACACACAGGCCCTCCGAGGGCAGGAAGAGCCCTGATCATCAGAACTATTTTTGGAGGGATCTTTTAGCTTTATCCCCCCTCGCCCCTCTGAAGGCAGAGAACAGAGCTGAACACCCAGAGGGGAAAAAAGAGGATGAAAGGATTTTTCTTCCCAAGGGGAGGAGAGACCATTATCAGAGTCACAGCGAGAAGATCAGAAAGAGCGACATAAAGCAAAGGGGCAGGCTCTTTCCATCTGAAGGAACGAACTGAAAGCTGGCAGAGCACCTTGATAACAATTTTTTAAGCCCCACACATCTGTTAATTACACCCCACTGAATAAAGTTTACATCAGCACATCCCACCAACGCGTTAGGAATCCAAGCTGGACCGTCAAGTTTTGGGGGACCAGGGGTAAATCTGGCAAGAGAAAAGGGAATAGCTGTGACAGGGGGATGGCTTTGGTGTCCCATCTGTGGCAGCAAAGCCAGGCAGCGCCGGAATGGCGGCGGTGAGGAGCTGCGTGCGAAATGTGCCCCGTGCTGCTGGCTGCAGGGCTTCCATGTGCCGGCCGGCGAGGACGTCAGCCCTGCAGCCGGGATGGTTTTCATCAGCAGGAACAAAGACATGTGAACAGCTACTGGCGGCTGGCCAAAACTTTCCCCCAGTGCTTTTTTTTTCCTTTCTTTTTTTTTCTTTCTTTTTTTTTTTTTTTTCTTTTTTTTTTCCGCAGTCGTTTTGAATATGACCCCGAGAAGACCTGTTTGTTTTGCCATAAAAGGCAAAGGGCCTAATCCCGGGCAGTTTTGTGCTGATGCTTCTCATTTTGCAGGCGTAAAAGCTTCTGCCTGCAGGCATTAACAGAGAAAAAGGGATTCGAGCTTGGTCGTGTCCTGGTTCTTCGCAGGGTAAGAGAGGGAAAAAATTGCGCATCGGCCCAAGAAGGAGGTGTGGTGCTTAACACATCAGCACTTGCTAATAAATGCTACCCAGGCCCAGATATTAGAAATGTGTGTGTTTGTGAGGATGTCTGCGTGCTGCTGGTGACAAGAGCAATGCCATGAGATTTATTAGCGGTGACTGCTGCACAAGCAACTGCTCCGTGCCAGTGAAGGAAGTAAGA
Organism: Aythya fuligula; assembly: GCF_009819795.1. Classification (NCBI taxonomy): domain Eukaryota; kingdom Metazoa; phylum Chordata; class Aves; order Anseriformes; family Anatidae; genus Aythya; species Aythya fuligula. Next base: position 195,396,556 of record NC_045559.1, read on the forward strand.
AATGGCTCCTGCCATGGCTCTTGCCCCTTGACATGGGCACAGGCTTGGGAACTCTGTCCTGGTCAAAGGGCATGCATTATTCTTGAAACAAGGTCACTTAATAGCTGACGTGCAGCTCAGGACTAGTTAAATTTGGTAGATCGCATCTATGAGCCTCTACAGTTCAGTGCCAAGTGGAAAGTTCCTCCCCCAAAAGGGAAGCTGACACTGATATCGCAAGACCCATTTTTGTAAAGATGTCATAGGTTACATCAGCAAAAAAATTTGCTTGCATGGGATGCTGGAGCAAACTTCAACTAAAATTACAAAATATCTACACGAGGGTAAAAAGAACAGCCATTTTTGTATTCACACAGCTCTCCTACATGTAGGCTGGACAAGTCTTTCTGGATTTTGACTTGTTTGAAGAGTGGTTCTTACAGTGTTAAGTTGGAAGATGAGCACCTGAAAATCAGAAGAGACCATGTAGAGGGTTGTAAATGAGACTTCAAAGGGTGAAAGTGCAAGCTGGAAGTGGGGAGGCAGCATGAACGGCTGGTGCTGGAAAGCAAGCATACGTTAGTCCAACATATTGGATTCATTGTCCAGGCAAGGCTCATCCTCATGGAGGTATTTCCTCCTCACAGTGCCAAGACCAAGGAAAGCTGAAGTTACTGGTTGCAAAAGTTCCAGTTGTGTAAGACAGACATCGATGGAGGATTGTTTTAACTGGCATGTTCTCCTGTTTGAAAGATGTTCTCCTTCCTTGCTTTTGTGGATTGCTGTTTGGTTGTGCCAGCGCTGTCTGTTCATCGCAGTTACTTGCTCCTCTGAGAATTTCCTCTGAACAGACCAGGCTACTTAAATTTCTTAAATTTCTTTAAGGATACTTAGTTTTCACCTGAATGACTACATACAAAAAACGTCAGAAAAAAAAAAAAGTGTTTAAATAGGTGAAAAAAAAATACACTGATAAATTTGGAAACACTGTTGCTGAACTTAAAGGCTACTGCATGGTATTTTAACACCTTTTTAGAAATGTGTTTGTTTGGATAACAACTTACTCAAAATATTAACCAGAATTATGGTGGACAAATAATATCATGTTGATTTTTTTTCTATTATATCAAAGGCTTTATTATTATTATTATTATTATTATTATTATTATTATTATTATTATTATTATTATTATTATTATTATTATTATTATTTTGAGGTCTTAAGGGTGATAAAGCTCCTGAAATATTCAGTGTCTCTTTACTTAACTCTGAAAAGGGTAAATGGAATGAGCTGCTTAAGACTGAGTCAGTGGGTCTGACTTTGGCTCAAGGACTTTGAACGACTACTGCTATACATCTTTATTATGAGGAATTAAAGATGGTTAACATAATCGAAGTCAAACAATTATTTATGACAAATAGGCCTGGTGTACCCAATGTGATATTTTTATGAATTTCCAAAGGTGATTGATAAGGGTAACTGCACAAATACAGTGTATGCTTCCATAAACTACTTGATTTACCATACACTTCTTAACAAATAAGCTAGAGTGATAGAAAACCCTTACGACACATATGAAAATGATAAAAACTGAACTTAACACTTAAAATACTAACTCTCAAAATATAATAATAAAAAAAATAGAGACATTGTTGGTTAGGTGCTTTCCTAAAGAAGTCTGTCAAAGGACTTCCACTTTTCCAATTGTCATGGACATTTTTGTCACTGGTCTAGAAGAAGCCAGATGACTGTTTATAATGTTTCAGGATGATACAAAGACAGTGGGAGAGGTGAGGAATGAAGGGGGAAGGACAATCGAGGAGAGAAAAATAATTAAATAAAAGATGATCCATAGTGAGACAACTCGTTTGTAAGCTGGGCAGAAACAAGTGGCACATCCAAGGCAGATGAAGGTAAGGTCACGTCTGCAGGTGGCTATACATGTAATTCAGTCATATCTAGAATAAGTGGCTCCCTTTCTGAGAAATGGAGACGCATAAAACTGGCAGAAGTTGGGGCAGGGCAACCCGCTGATATCCTACTTCCATGAGTTGGCCAGCCAGCCTTCATTAGCATGTGGCTGAAGAAATAAAGATATCTCAGCTAAGATTAGGGAGGTTATGTCCCTTCTGGATCTGGAGAGACCCGAATATTCCTGGAATATTATGCCAGGTCTGGGGTCTACCTTTTATCTTGCATCGTTAAAAGTTGGAGACAACTCAAAGGACCACAGTGTGATCAAAGGACTGGAAAGCATATCTTACAGCATGATTCAAAGGTGTCAGTCTATTCACCCGAAGTACAAGGAGAGACTTCAGTCATTGTTCATAAGATGATCTTGGAGGTCTTTTCCAACCTTAATGATTATATGATTCTGTGTAAAGAACAGAAATTTTCTGACAAAGGGGTTTTATACCCTCACAGACACAGGCATTTGCAGATCCAGTGGCTGGAAGTTTCAGGGGGGTAAATCTGAATTTGAAACAAGACACAATATGTCAGCAAGTGGTCTCTTCTGATCTCAGGATGTAATGAACATTACGCGTCCAAGGTCTGTACTCCAGAGGTGCACTCATGGCCATACTGCTGTATGCGGCTCCTCTTCATCCCACCCTTCTGCTTCCTCCCCCTAAACCTCTGCATCTCAGATCTTTCACTTGCACAGTTCTTCCTTCCCCTTGGCATTGCTCTTGCCCTTCCCTTTGCTTTTCCCTCTTCTTCATCTCTACTTTTGGTCAAACTCCAGAAGTATTTGACAAAAGTCTGCCAAACAAGTGAGCTTTTTGGCCTTGGGAACATTGGTGCGGGAATTGCTGAGTTAGTTTAAAAAAAAAAAAAAAAAAAGCTATTACTGACAGAATTTTTTGAAGAGAAACCTGCATTTTCAGAGTCAGAGGGTACCACATGAAGGTAAGATGACTTGGGCAGCAGGAATGCCCACTTATCAGCACCAAGCCTCAGAGACCCCTGCAGTGACCAAGCCCTTCCTCATGTGCAGGGCAACCTAAAAAGTTAGCCTGGAGTCTGGGCTGGAAGAAATCTGGGGACTTTTTCATAGTGTTGTTGCCAAAATACTCAGGACCCTTGTAATTTCTTTTTTCTTTTCCATCTCTTATTCCACTAGCCCCTCAGCCAGTTTGCTTGTAGATATAAGAAGGGGAATTCTGCTGCACAAGTAAGAGCTTAGAGCTGGCGAGGATAGAAGAGAAAATACTGAGGTGCCCACTGCTTTATTTCACGTGGATGAGGTTTCCAGCTGCACAAAATACACGCCCTGGTGCAGGCTGCCACACTCAAGGAACTGCAGATGGTGACATAGCTGATACCCTCCAAAATCTCCTGGAAAGGGAAAACCCTCTGTGATTTTGTAGCTTTCCACAGGGCAGAGCTCCATCAAATTAAAGCTGCGTTCCTGCGTTTCCTCAGCCTTCCCATTGCTCCAACTGACTCCTTGCCCTGAACACTGGAGTAAAATTTCTCCTGGCTCTTCCAGGGCTGGAGAGCAGGGCTGGCCCTGCTGGTTGCTGCAGGAGGCTGTAGCATGGCCAGCACCAAGAAACCCCACGGGGATTTTGCTCAGCTTGGCTCCAGCACTTCCCTGCAGGGGCTGCAATTCGAAAGACACAATTTGGCCAGATGAGTGAGAGTGGATTTCCATGCACGAGGCCAAGAGCACATCCTGATACGCGGGTCATTCCCACCAAGAAATGTTAGGTCTCTGCTCCAAAACATGAGTATGATCTGCTTTTTATTATTATTATTATTATTATTATTTTGTGTGTGTGTGTTTGTTTTTTTTTATTATTTTATTTTTTATTTTTTATTTTTTCCTAAGAAAAGAGTCACCAGGAATGTATTTTTCTTCCATCAGCCACTCCGGCTGAAATGAGCCCCTGCACACGTGGAAATCAGCCCAGAGCAGAAAGATGTAATCCAAACAGTTAAACTGGGACTATCGTATAAATAACTGAAACCAGGGATGTGTAAGGCACTCGTCATTATAACAATGCCCAGAACAGCCAGATGATAGACAGGAACCAGTAACCTCTTCAGTGCCAGAACAGCTCCCAGCTTGCTGCAGCTGCACCGCTTCACAGACCGCACGCTTTCTAACCAGCGAGGGCATTTTATCATATTATGTTATATTACGTTATATTTTATTGTATTATATTAATTCTATTAGGGATTGTTTGGCCGTTTAAAAGAAGAACAAAGTCTCACAAGAGCCTCAGTCCCTTGAAGAGGGAACCATATGAAAACCTCCTGATAAATAACAGTTGCTGAGAGCAATTGCTCAGCCCACATGCTGCCTTGTGCAGAGACGATCAGCTCCAGGAAGATTTTAAGAAATCAGAAGAGCGCCTAAGAAAAAGCAGCAGGAGGGATGGAGGAGTGGGGGGAACAGTGTATGGAGGCTGGAAACTTCTGTCAAGCAATCGCTCGCCTGAGTCAAGTGGTTTTTCTTTAAATATTTGCAGCACCAGGGCCTGGGTTGGTAACTTGAATATTAATGTAGTACATCAGCACCTTCTAAATCCGTGCCTGAAAGCTCCCAGGGCTCGTCCCGCCTGTGCTCCTTCTCCTGCTCGTTCCCAGCCATCTCTGCTCCGCGCTGTTGTGTCAGGTCACTCGCAGGGGGAGGGGGAGGCTCATCTGGAAAACTGCTGCATATTTATAAAAAGACCATCTATTACACCAGCGCAGGGCGGAATTGAAAACATATGGTGCCCTGGGAGCGGCTGTTTCTTTTTTTAGGCTTCTTATGCCCTTCAGAAATGTCAAGATAGAGGAACGAAAATGTCAGGAAACTGCAATCCGCTTGCTCGAAAGGCCTCCCCTTGGTGACGTGTTTACGGAGCTGTTGGGGATTTGATTTCCATCAGGCGCAGCAAGAGCCTGGCTTCGAAAGACCCCGTGGACAGAGTGGTCTGCTGAAACCTGTCCCGCTCTGCACCTCCGTGCGACCTCCTGCTGCCTGCACCACGTGCCCCAGTAAAAATAAATAAATAAAAAAAGCAAGCAAACAAATAAAAAACACCCGCTCTTGCATCAATGGCTCAATGCCATTTGATTGTAGGGGTCTAAAGGAGGCAAGGGGTCCCTGTGCCTTTGCTGCTGTGACCAGAGACCTGTTTTGGTGGGCATGGGGCCACACGGACCACTTAGAAATGTCCCAAAAGTGCTCCTAATGTTTTGTGCTTAGAGGCTCACACCAGAGCTTGCTTGGGACTGATGGCTTGCTGAAGGCTCAGACACTGACCTGAGCGTGGTGCACAGCAGACTCTGCAGGCTGTGTGGGGCCAAGGAGAGGAGCAACCCAGACTCGTTCCCTCCCAGGGCTCCAAAACCCACTTGCCTGCAGGACCAGCTTAGAGTCTGCACCTTCAGCAGGGCCTGGAAGCAGCCCACCGAGGCAGAATTGCCTCCAGTGCAAGGTAGGCTGAGGGTTTGCTTTTAAAACTAATCACAGATGTGACCTGCTCCGGCTGTGCTCCAGCAGCAAGGACTTCGCCACCATGCTGGAGCTGGGCCATGCCAGAGGGCACCTCTGGGGCTCCTTTCCCAGCCTCCCTGCAGCCTCACGGGGCTCTCAGGTTGTTGGTTGGGGGCTTCAAAACTCCCAGTGGGAGAAGCGTGGGGCTCAGGGGCATGGTGGCCCAGCTTAAGGGGCACAGGAGCGTTCATCTGGGTGGCCATGCTCGGATACCCTCCCTAGGGGGCAAAGGAAGCATCGCTTTTCCTTGCTTATGGCCAATGACGCAGTCCAAAAAGAGTGGAGAAAGAGGCTTCCAGAAGGAGGCTGGAAGAGATGGTGGAAATATTTCAGTCAAGCTTCTCAGGGTTTTAAATAAATTACACTTATCAAACATCATGATTATTTTTTTTTTCTCATTTCTGGCAAAAGTTTCTGGCAAGGAGCGCAGAGCTGTGACCATATTGCAGTTCCTGCTATGGGCTGCATTAGAGAAAAAGGATGTGGGAGGTCTTGGACTAGAGGAGGGCTGGGGGAAACAGATATGCCCAGCTTCTAAGCCCAGAGCCTGGGATGAGAGGTGGAAAAGCAGTAAACTGAGGACAGATTATGGAGGGGCAAGGGGCTGGACCACTCCCAGAATAGGGCTGAGGGAGAAGAGAAGGGGTGGGTAAAGAGCTTAGCCCTCACGCAAGGATCTCAGCAGCCCTGATGCACCATCAGGACGGGCCCAGCAGGTCAGCTCTCATCTGCAGCTCTCCTGCCACACACAGCCTCCTGCAGACGTCAGTTCCCTCCTGTTTCAGTTCCTTTTATCGTGCCAGAGATAACATCTCTGGGACAGGCACTTTACACAGAGCAAGTGGATTTGGGTAACTCATTTCTGGGTGAACCCTGAGGCTGTGTCTCCAGTGGGGATGTAGCTCCCACTCCAGACCCTCTTCCAGAAAAGGAGGCAGAAAACACCATTTTGGACTGTTTTGGTCCTGCCTCTCAGCCCTGGTGTACAGCTTACACTGCTCCTAGCTGCTCTCCTCCCTTCTACATGCTCCTGCTAGCAGGGGAAAGACCATGCTGGAAGTGGTATGGCAGGAGAAGGTTGGAAAATAAACACCCCGGTATGCAGGACAGGCGAGCCGAGCAGGGAGCAGAGAACAGAAATGGACAGAAACATGATATTGGGGAGAAAACTGGAAGGACTGCAGGAGCGAAAATAAAAAAAAATAAAAAAAAAAAAAAAAAAAAGGATATCACGAACTACTGGAGAAGATTAGCATCTGAGCAATGGCACATAAAAATTCAAACAACCCACGCTTCTGCTTGCAGGAACAGCCTCTGCAGGTCTTTCACATATTTGTGTGTCTTCCCCCACCCCGGAACCAGTCGGCACGTTTCCAAAGGCAGAACCCCCTTCTGCTGGCTGTGGGTGGGGGCAACAGGCTTCATTCCCAGCACTGTGGGCTCCACGTGTCCTCAGAGAGAGGAGGAGGACAACAGTGGGGATCATGTTAATGGTTGAGGCTGGAGAGAGCCACGCTGGAGATGAGGAACAACAAAGAAAGAGAAGAGGGACATGGGGGAAGTTGTCTGAAATGCTGTCAGCTCCTGGGTCTCTGCGGGTGCTGGGGAGCGTGTCAGCACGGATATGAGAAATACCAGTGAGAAATGCTGATGCAGTGACCACTGCAGAGAGGTTTGAATATTAATGTAGTACATCAGCACTGTTGTACTACACACCTCTCCTGTGTGGATAAAGCAGTCTGGCCGGGCCTTGCTCTGCTCCTACTCAATTGTCTCATGCAGATACGACAACATTTTGTCTTTCCCTTGCAGCTCCTGGCTCTTCCAATGGCCTCCATCAGCTGTTGTGAGGCTGTGCTGGCACAGATTTCTGTGCCAGAGGAAAAGAAACGTGGCCTGCGGCTTGGGGATAGCGTAGCTGGGAGGTGAGGAGGTGATGGCTTCACTCATGGCTGTGCTGTTGGTTGGCAGCCAGAAGGCCCCCATGCCTCTGTGAAACCTTCCTCTTCCACTGAACCCTCTTCTGGGTGGGCTTATTTCACAGGAGAACCATCCGCTTTTATTTATTTATTTTCTTGTTTGCTCAATCATTCAGTGAAAATGAATGAAATATCCCAAACCACCCCAGGAATCGTGATTTTGCAAGCATCTCCAGGAGAGGTTCCTGTCCTTGCAGCAAGGTGTTGCCCCAGGTGCTCTCCGACCTTCATCCTCAGGGGCTGGAGCAGTTTGGCTGGGGGCTAGGGGACACCAGGCTTGTGGCAGGGGGCAGTGCTGGGGGAGATGCAACCAGCAGCTGCAACTCTGCAGGCTGGGAGAGCTCTGCTGGAGCAGCCTAGATAGGAACAGGGAGAGAAAGGCTTGCAGGAAAACCTGGAGGCAGTCATCCCCATGGCACAGTTGCAATCAGAGGGATGTGCTGAGGTCTTCTTCAGGTGGGATCGATGTGGTCCTACTGAAACAGGATCATATGGTCTATGTGGATGTCATCGCACATTCACAATGGATCTTAAATTCAGGAGCTCGCCCTGCTAGAGGTGAACCCACCTGGGTGTCTGATGTCCTTAGGAGGGTGCAGACTTGACCTTTCTCTCTTAATTTCCTCTCTCTGCATGCTGGAGATAACCGTGCTTATCTGCCCTTGCCGAGCAGCTGAGATGTGCAGATGAGAAGCGCTGGGTACGTGACTAATCCCAGCATCAGCCTCACAATCCTTCTGCAGAGCCCCGTGCTGAAATTAAGCCTTGCACCACTTTAACTACTCACGTGGAGAAGAGTAATGGCCATTGCCACCTCTCTCAGAGGTAGGACTGCCACTAAAAACCCTTTTCCAGGTGATTCAAGCCCTCCAGAGAGGTTTTCAAGGAAAGGTCCAAGCTACCAGTAGGAATGGGTACAAAGCAAGCACAGGATGGAGGAGACGGAAAAGTTAATATTTCACAGGCATGGTCTACAGCCATGAAATGTGATCACGGCTGGGAAATGTGGGTTTATATTTTTTTTTTCTAAATTAAAATAAAAACAAGGCTGGAGCTCCAGCACAATATGGAACCAGGGAGTTCTGGTTTAGCTTTGCAGCAAAGTTTGGGTTTGTCTTTAATACTAATTAAATCTTTTGCTGTTGTACAAGGAAAAGTATCAGCTATGAGACTGTCTCTGCCTCCAGAGTTTTTGATGTGGTTCATTTCTGGAAAGGAGAATTTGGGATTTGGATTTTGCAGCGCTTCACTTCACTATCCTGGCCCGAAATAAATATGACAGCCCATGCCAAGAAGTAATGACAAGAAAAATATTTTTTGTGGGTTTCTGCAGCCAAGCTGAGATGGGGCTGAGAGGACTGATTTGAGGCAGGTGATGAGTGTCCGGGGTGCAGGACCGATGCAGGACACAGGCACAACAGGGGAGTGAGCATTGCCCTCATTACCTGGCAGCAGAGCCATCCAGAAAAAGATAAAATGGTGCTGGTGCTGACATGATGGAGTGCTTTTGCAATATGCCTGTTTAAATAAAATCACTTATTGGCTGCAGTTCTCAGTTTACTTACTGGGGCAGAGACTGGGAGGATAATACAGTTCAGAAGGAGAAGGAGTTAATGCATTTAAAGGGCTAAAACCTGCACCACTGGGATAAAAGCAAACTTAGGCAGTGATTTCATTGCATCCCAGCAGTAAATCCAGAGTCGCTACACTCTGTGGAGTGCAGATGTCTGAATACCATCCCTGGATGGGAATGAAAGGAAATGCTGTTTACTGTGAACAAAACGCATTATGAACAAACTCCGACACGCCCTAAACCAACTTTCTTTTGAAAGCGAGTGAGGGTTTCATTAAAAGCAAAATTTGTGAAAAGAGATTTTCAGGATATGTGGGAACTTGCTTGAATGATTAAAAATTAATTATAGCAAGGGGGAGGATGTAGAAACACATTGTGTCAGGATGCCACTGTATGGCCCAGACAAATTTGTTCCTGAGACAGTAAATTCATCTCCTTTTCTCCCCCTTCCCTCCCTTATATCTCATTCTTCATCAGGGTTTCTGGACACTGGAGCAGACGCACTTAAATGTTTGAAAAGCAAAGATGATTCAGTGGCGCAATGCTTCCCACTAAAACCACAGCTCCCTATCCCCCAACGCGTTCGTGCCGTCACGGAGTGAAATGTTGAGATGGTTACAACTAAGAGGAGGAAAACAGCCCCCACTGATTTCAGAACCAGGTGGCTCTCGGAGTGTTTCAGGTTAGAACAGACCTCAGCACTTATCAAGTCTGGAGCCTCGCAGACACCAAGCACACCCACCCAGGAGATGGTGGAGGTGTTGCAAAAATGGGCCCTGTCAGGGCCCAGGGATAGGGAAGCAAGCTTGCTCTGCCCCCAGTGATGTGTCCCATGCTGCTGCCTGGGAGTGGTTCTCATCCTCATCCTCGTCCTCGTTCTCGTCCTCATCCTCATCCTTGTCCTTGTCCTTGTCCTCGTCCTTGTCCTCATCCTTGTCCTTGTCCTCATCCTTGTCCTCATCTTCATCCTCATCTTCTTCCCACCTTCTGCCCAGAATGGTCAGAAGGTGCCATAAGCAGCTCTGGTGCCATGAGTCCTTCGGTGCTACAGCAGCAGGAAGAGCTGCCCTCAAACACAGTTAGCTGTTTATGTCCAGTCTCAGGCTTCTCGTTAATTTTTGGCCTTTTAGGTTTTGGTTTGCTTTTCTTGGGGGAAGCTGGACTAGCAGGGCACGCATCAGGACGAGACCAGAACACAGGAATGAGTGGAAGCAAAGAGTAAACTCTCTGCTTCCCATCACCCTTTCCCCTTTTCCATTCATTGGTTTTGCAATGTTTTAATCCCCTTGGTCATGCTTGTCCCATACAATTTCAGGATGCCTTCCTTGAGCACTGTCTTGACCTTATCATTCCCAGAGGGAGAGACAACAAGACAGTGGAAGCTAAAAACTGGTTCAGTTCAAGTTCCCTGTCCTCTGCTTGCCCAAGAATAAGGAACTGCTTTGTTGTCTGTGCATTTTTTAGTGGTCTTACACCATTTTATCCTGCCCAGGATGCTGCTCAGACATAAACTGGTGATGGAGAAGGACTCAGTCTTTGGCCCATCCTCCTCTGCCAGCCCCTTAGATCTGCTAAAATACCATTTTCAAGCAAGCTAGATATTTTCTCCTCTATCCTCTTCTATCTCATCTGGCCTTTATCATCTCCAATAACATCATTATCAGCCAGAGTCTTTGCAGCAATCAGTGCAGTGCGCGTCTGCGGCTCAGCAGACATACAGTAGAGCTGCAAGACTTTTCTCCTGCAATTCCTCTCCCATTAATTTCCAGCCATTTGGTTTTCCCCAGCCCCAGAGCTGTTTACCCTCGCTGTGAGCTCCTCGGCGGGCTGATTCACCCCTTGGGTTGCGCCAGCTCGTGCGAGGGAGCCTGGAGCTTGCCAGCTGGCAGCCCCCCAGGACCAGATGCGCTGGGCTGCAGGACGGAGGTCGGGCTGCCTGGGAGAGCTGCTCACTTACTGCTGCCCTGGGGCTTTCTCCCGACATGGGGCTGGGCAAGAACCTGGAGAGAATTGAAAGCAAATAATCCAGGAGAGGAAGGTGAGTTTGAAGGGTGAGGTGTTAATGCTGGGTTTGGGAGAGCTGACTTAGCCCCTCTGTGCTTCATTTCTTGCTCTTCTCCAGGGGTGACACCACTCGGCTTCCCCAGCAATTAAAGAGGCTGCTGGACGTGGCACAGGGGCTGTGTAAATCCTCAGAGACAATCCAGCTCTGGCTGAAGCTGTGGGCTTGGTAAGGGCCAGTAAACACAAACCTCCTGCTGACTCCAGGTCCAAGACTGCTGCTGCCTGAGGCAAGGGCCCACTTCTTTTTGCCTCTCTGCTTGTACTCTCCTCCCAGGCCTTCCCCCTGCCTCGTGTTCACACTCCGCTCCAGGTTTTACAGTGGAAGGGATGAAGTCAGGATCAAATATACCCCACCAGCGACTTTGTCCTACTTGTCTTATTTCTTCTTTGGGCACAGAAGTCTTGTATGAAGGAAGCACAGGGCTGTGAAGACCCCACTACCCAACACCTAACATAACCAGCAGATACATAAGGCAGAAAAAAATGTCATCACAAATTTTGCTCTGGCCAAGGCAGGGGAGTGTGAATCCTTGAAGAGTCAGGTCAGGACGTGGTGGCCCCGTGGAGGAGATGCCTTCACCCTCTTTGGTTTCTCCATATTCAGCCCCCCAGAGTGCTTTCAGCCAGGCCGTTTGGCTGGCATGGCCCACCAGCTACTCTGCTGTTCGTAGGGCAGCAGCTTTTACAACGTGTCGGCATCACCTCGCCCACTGACTCCCACGTCCCTGCCCTTCTCCAGGTGCTCTGGAGGAACAACAGAAGCACCCAGCACTTCCCCCTCTGCCTGCTCCTTTTTCAATGCCCCTCTTCAGGTTTCCCCAAACAACGCAGGGTCCTCCCTTTAAGCCTGGCACAACATTTCTGCGTGTTTTATCTCCTGGAAGCCCCTGCTCTCTGCATAACTCACCTTGTGCTGCCTCTTCCACTCCCCACAGGCCTTGGCTTGGTAGCACCCACCCAACATCCCAGAGCAAACTGCAGTCCTTGGAGTAAAGCCCTCCTCAAAGGGGACAGACAAGGCCACCTTTAGGACCTCAGCTTTCACATGTCAGCTCAATGGCAGCAGCACCAGAGGCTGCACGAGGACTCGGAGAGAGGCAGCTTGCACCTCTGAATGCTTCCCTGTTTTTCTCCTGCAGCATATGTCTGTGTGGGAAGGAGGGTGCTGATCCACAAACAGCTTCATCTGCTCCAGGCAGGGCTTGCGGGCTGCACCGGAGACTTCGGGCCCGAGCTCCATCTCCAAAGAGGCCGATGTGGGTGCTGTGGCAAGCTCTGCTGTTATCTCCTTCCCAATCTTGTGGGACAGCAGCCATCTGATCCTGCTGGGGGCTCCCAACCTTGCCAGACACGGACATCGCAAGCCCTGCTCCTCCCAAGCCCCGTGCATTTTCAGCCTGACTCTGGAGCCCCTGGGCTGCCAGAGGAGCAGAACTGGGGGGTACCCGATGGTGGAGCACGTGCAACGAGCCCTGTCCCTCCTCGGGTCAGAGCATCGGTGCTGGGAACAGAGGTTCATGTGCCAAAACCTACCATCAGGTGCAGCTGGGAAGGACCTGGCAGGACCACCTCCCAGGGGCTTGCTGGCTTGGGTCCATGCCAGTGTCACAACTGAGATCCTCGTCTGAACACCCCATCATGAAGTTGTCTCGATTTTCTTCCTTATACAATGTCCATTTGAATTTCAGACTGGGGCTCCATGGGGTTCCCTCCACCTCTTTCCAGGAAAACTCCTCTTAGTGAGAATCAGGCTAATACACTGTGTGTCTGGGAGCTATGTAATCCCTATTACTGTAGGAAAAGATATTTTATCTGCTTCACTTCCCTGCAATTAGCCTTTCCTTGTTTTCTTCTCTTCAGAGCTCCTCAATCCTATCTGATAAGCGTCCCACCAGACAGTTCTTATTGCTGATAATACTGACATCCGTGTTGTAAAGCCTTCCTCCCTTCCCTCCAGAGCTTGACGTTTACTGCTTTTCCTCTAGCTCCTGCACTGCTGAGCACATGCCCAGGCTGACCGCCAGGATGCTCCAATAATATTCAGTATTTCGGCATTGTTCTTGAGGGATTTCCCCATCTCCTGGTGTAATATCCCCACTGGATTTCCTTGTCTCTTAGCTTCACAGCCAAGCTAAGTTAACAATAGGTAGCAAATAGCTTTTTTTTGTTCATTTGTTTTAATCCCTCATTATAGTCATTGCTATTTGTGCAGAATATTCATGAGGAGCTAACAATAAGATGAATTAAATGGATGCAACATTTCTTCTGAGTGGCCAAAGAAGGAGTTTTTTCATCCTTTACAGTAGAAAAAACTATATATATATATATTCTTCTAGAGGAGCTCATTGGAGAATCTCATCTGTGTGAGACTGTCCCTCAAGATTACTCTGAAGATGCTACAGCTGAGGTTTTTAGTCTAGAAAAGAGAAATCTGGAATGTCTGCAGCTTCACATTGCATCAGGGGATGTGCTGAAGCCTTCACCCTGACCACAGAGGACAGGAGCTATAGTGTCTGGGTGAAATTGCAGAGAAGTTTTAGATAAGGCATTAGAAAAAAAAAAAAAAAAAATATATATATATATGTATATATGTATATATATATATATGTATCTTTCTAATGGTAAAGATAAGCCTGGTAACATATCGCCTCGGGAGGCTGAGGAATTTCCATTATTAGAGGCTTTGGGAACAGGTTGGGCAAACCCCTATCAGGGATGGCTCGGGAGAGGATCCTGCCTGCGGGCAAGGCAATGCAGTAGACATCTCCCAAGGTCTGTTCCAGCCCTGCTTTTTATTATTTTATTTTACAGCCTAACTGGAGAGCTCTCAGGGCATGCTGGAAGGGCTGTGACTGCTGACGGCCTTTCTCTTTTGGGGCAGGTCTCTCCAGCAGTGTGCTGAGCAGAGTATTTTTTTAATATGCATTTTTAAATAAGTTGAGTGTGCAGGTCAGGCTCCCAGGGCATGAATTTTGAAAATCTGAAATTACTAATGAGATGAACTGCTATTTCTAGACTTGGGAAATAGAGTGGTAACAACACAGAAAGCTGCCTGGCACTGCAGAAATACCGGTGAATTGAATAAATCGTTCATAATGACTCCGTATTTGTTGAATTCATGTCCAGTGACTGAGCATGGAAGGAAATCCTGAGATATTTGAGAACTCTCTATTATTTCTTCACTTTCTTTTCACTTTGTAGCTAAAGTGATGTTCTGCAGATTGCGCGTGGCCACCACACATGTTGTCCAGCAGATGCAGCCAAGGGTGTCAAGCATCTTTGGACCATGGCTGCTTCTCATCATAGATGACTTCACCTGCAAGGACTTGAACTGAGACCTTACTGGTGGGAAGGTGGAGAATCCAGATATCTGTGGTCACCTTGGGCAGCTGTTTCTGCCAGACGCATGCTGTTGCTTCAGTTCCTTTGCTGGATGCGGATGCAAGATTTCCAACATTGAGTAATAGCAGAATATTTCTTATCTAGGGGGCTAGTTGTGGTTGGAGATAATTTTCCTCAAGTATTCGCTCACACACATTCTGCTGTACAGCTGGGATGTTTGGAGAGGGTAAAAAGAAAAGCTCACAAACACGACTGAGTCAACATTTGTTTCTGAATGTTAATGAACGTCTGTGGGGGAATGTTTTTTCTTTGTGTTCCTGCTTCGTGAAGGAGCTCTGCTTGTGGGTTCCCATCACAGGCAGCACCTCGAGGACACCTTGCCCTGAGGGCTGCCACCAAGGACATGCAAACTGCCAGATGGCATAGAGAAATCAGAAGGAAAAGTGATTGCTGTGGGAATTTGGTACCTTAAGAGCATTTGGGATCTGACTATAAGTGACCAGCCTAAGCGAAACCAAGGGTTTCAGTTTAGTGAAGGTGGCTGCCCCAGGCTGGTGCTGTTAATTTGCACCAGCAGTCCCTGGGAAAGCATTATTATTGCAAGTAAACTATTTCAAAGATATATGTGATCAGCTGAAAACTCTGGAGATAGAAATATATGAATGTAACATGGAAAATGTCACCCCTGTATTTGCTCTTGGCGCTTTGAGTTTTTGTGGTGAGGGACAGTTTGGAGCTTTCCTTGACAAGATGGAAATGGGGTTATAGGAAGCAAAATCTGAGAACCCTGTACATGTACACCACGGACAGACCTTGGGGTGACCTTTGGGTGGCATCACCCTGGGCTGCTGACATCTGGCAGGGTCACAGGGCCGTGCCAGCCTCCAGCCAGCCAGCAGCACACACTGCAGGTGTTGGTCGCTGTGGGTGGAAGGCAATCAAACCCTTCAATTACACCTCGGAGATTTAATCAGCTCCCTGCCAAATGCTGGCCGGGAGTCCCGTTGTTCTACACAAATACACTAATTATGGCTGTGCACCGTTTCGCAATAAAAGGTAATTTACCTCATTTGGAAAACACCGTTCTGCTGTCAGCTGCTTGCAGCCCCTCGCTAGGTGCCCATGCAGGCGAGGTATCTCCTACAGATTGCCACTGCTGTGCTCGAACAAAGCTGTTTCTGTTCTATTAAGTCATTTCTTTCTTGTTTATAAGATTAGGAAGTGTTGGGAGCAGCTTTCTGGATAAAGCTCTGGCTGTACCGAGCCCTATACACCAGAGAATCTGATTTGAAAGGGGAAAAAAAGGAACCATACAAATAGCCAACGCACAAAACTGAAAACAAGAGCTGACTAAGGCGGTTTTCTCTGCGTGCAGCCCTGGAAACACAGATGTGTTTCAATGAGTGCGATTTGAGACGGGATGAACTCATCTGGAAGCCTTGTTTGTTCCTTTCTGCTCCTCCACCCACCGGCCACCCCCAGGAAAAGAGTGGCTGCCGCCGCTGCAACCCTTTGAGCGCTCCTTCCTCAACGCTCCCCGCACCCACCCCTTGTCCATGCCCAGGGGTTGTCTACCAGGACACAGCCTTTGGTCACTGCCCAGGCCTCCAAGGCCAGCAGGATGGGGACACTGAAGTGCCACAGCCTTACTGAGGTGATGTGGGTGGGATGCCCACTCCTGGTGGCACCTCTGGCTCCTCCGTGGGACAAGGAGGTTGGAGCAAAGAGCTGTGCTGCTGTCTCTTCTGAGAGTCAGGGCATGGCCAAAGGGTCTGGGAAGTATTTCTGGGCCCTGCCTGTTTTCCATAACCTATCAATGTTTCTTCCTTTGGGCCCCTCAGTACAAGAAGGACATTGTGGCCCTGAAACACGTCCAGAGCAGGGCTACGAAGCTGGTGAAGGGCCTGGGGCACAAGTCCTGTGAGGAGCTGAGGGAACTGGGGGGGTTTGGTCTGGAGAAGAGGAGGCTCAGGGGAGACCTTATTGCTCTCTGCAACTGAAAGGAAGCTGTGGGGAGCTGGGGGTCGGCCTCTTCTCGCAGATATTTAGTGAAGGACTAAAGGGAATGGCCTCAAGTTAAGCCAGGGGAGGTTCAGGTTGGAAATGAGGAGACATTTCTTCTCAGAAAGAGCAGTCAGGCACTGGGACGGGTTGCCCAGGGAGGTGGTGGTCACCGTCCCTGGGGGTGTTTACGGAAAGGTTGGACGTGGTGCTTGGGGACACGGTTTGGTGGGTGACATTGGTGGTAGAGGGATGGTTGGACCAGATGATCTTGAAGGTTTCTTCCAACCTTTATATAATTCTATGATTCCTGTCAGTGCTGAGGTGATGTTTTGACTTTGGTGTTGGGGAATTCTTTCTGTTGATGTAAGTGAAGTTTGTGAAGACTGATGAAGGCATGTCTGTGTCCTCATCCTGCAGCCCTGTTGACTTAACTAGAAACTCAGCATCCATGTCAACTGAGCAGTTCCAGGCCAAACCTGCCAAGGACAACCTTTCCTTCTCTGCAGTGCCAATGGAAGCTGCAGCTGTCACCCCCAGCCCCAGCCCCGGGGAGATGTGTGGGCCAAGCTGCTTGGCCACCACTCCAGGGAGGATGCCAACAATATTCTGCTCTGGTTTGGTTTGGTTTGGTTTGGTTTTTGGTGGGGGAGGGTAACAGAGCATAGATGGAGCCCCAGACAACATGATAGCTTGTGCACCATTTCCTTAGGAAACCAGGCTAAAAATACAAAGCAGAGTAAACATGAAGTCAGAGCTCTGATAACCTGGGGAAGTAAGAACTGAATAGGAGAAGTATCTAAAATAAAAGGAATCTGGAAATAATAAGGGCAGAAGTGGAGAGATTCAGCCCAAAAATAAATCCATTTTCTCCCAGCAGGCAGAAATCTGGTGCCACATTAGGAAAGTTCCTGCTGCTACAGTCGGGGTGGGCATCATCTTGGGCTCTCTGCAAGGACCAAGGGCCAAATCCTTTTCTCCTCTCTGCCTCCTGCTTGGCTGCGAAATGATGAGCTGCTCCGTGCAAGTCCTCCCACTCCCAGTGCAGGGGTGCCCAGGTACCCTGTGGGAGCACAGCAGGCGGGGTTTGGCTTCAGTACTGAAAGCATTTTGTGCACAGTTGAGCAGAAAGTGTCAAACAGATACATTTATTTTTATTTTTATTTCCTTTTTGCTGAGAATCGGCAAGATTCAACCCCTTTGACTAACCCAGTGAGAGAGGTCTGCTCACCACCCTGGTGCCGCCTTCCTCTCGGTGCAGCCAGGCATGTGAGCACCAAGTGGGTCAGAAAAGGGGGAAAAACATCTAAATGCTCCTACAGATTTATTCCTGACAATAGATTTCATTATTATATTATCTCCCCAGCTCCCCACCCCCTTCCTCCACAAAACGGGCAATCACAGCCCAGATCTCAGCAGTAACACTGACAAACACAGCAAAGAAATGGGGTTTGTTGAGAGCTAAGCAAGCTTTGCAAGCACTGCTGATTAGCTAGATCTCCCAGCCTGCGAACAGAGCATGAGTTCAAATGGCGGTGATGGGGAGATATCCCAGAGGAGGAAAAAAAATAAGATTAGGAATTGCAATATGCTTTCTGTTTTTGTGCTCTCCTTTGAGATAGTGTCTCTGCCTGCCTCGATGGGATCCATCAAGTGTCATCTTTGCACGTGCACGAAGGACTTGGGCTTTGTGTGCTTGGTTGAAACAGAAAATGGCACAGGGGTGTTGGGGCTGATGGAGACTTAGCAATGGGCTGGTGCGTGGCACCTGCTTTACTCGGCTGCTGCTATTTCTTCGTGTGGCACCACGTGCCAGGAACAACAAGCAAGCTTTCAGAAAACAAGGCAGCCAGCCCCAAAGAGCAGGTCTTGTGCAGCCATGCCACTAATGCCCCGTCCCACCTGTGATCCCACACCAGGGAGTCCAAGCTCCCCAAAGAGCTTACCCCTAAGGAGCTTTCGCTACCGTGCCATGCTGTGCCAAGAGCAGGGAGTAAAGTTAAAAGCAGGCACTCTGCAGGGTCTAGAAACTTCATGAGCTTTGCTGGGGTCATTTTGTTGCTGATCTCTGCTTAGCAGCTCTTATTTCCCCATCCCAGGCTTTGTACCTGCTTTTTTATCACCACACTGCATCCCCCCATCCAGCTGCAAGCGGAGCAGCCCCTTTGTGCCCAATACAACACCTCCTCTTGGGTGGTACAACAAGGCAAAAGCGGGCTGAATCACCAAGCTTGTGGTGCTCGGGCACCTGGTGATGCTGGGCACTTTATAAGGCCCTTAGCAGATCTGTTTCTTTGTGATGACGGGTACCTGCTCTGGCAGGTAGCTGCTCAAACCACAAATCCATCCAAAAGTCTATTCCATCCCAGGAAGCCACTGTAACTAAAGTGGAAATGGGCTGCTTTCCAGCTGAGCTAATAATTATTATCTTTTCTGAAATACTGGTGAAAAGGTAGAATTTTTCACTGACAGACCAAGTCAGTAAACCTGGCTTGCTAAACCAGTAGAATGTAAAATGAGGTTTTACGATGAGATGCCACAGATTTTTTTAATCATACCTATTTACCATAAGAAATTCTGGATTTCAGCTAAATGGAAGCTTTCACAAAAAATGCTTGCTTAAAAATTGCACTTTTCCCCTAAAAAAATGGTGCCTGGGAAAAAAAAAAATTGACTTTGAGATGATGTTTTGATACACTAGAATTGTTTCAATTTGTTTGCCAAATGGTCCTTAGTTTTTTCTATAGCCTTAGCTTCCCAGAAGCTTTTTGAGTTGTAGTGGAATTATTTTAAAATAAATATTATATATTCATTTATAATTATTTATTATAAATTATTTAGATAAATGAATAATTTATTATAAATTTATTATAATATTTATTATAAATTATTTAGTGGAATTTAGACTAACTTGATAACACCCAGGATCTGCTCCTATTTAGTTGTTCAGAAGTCCATGTGGAACAAGATGTAGGTTTTATCTTCTTTTGCTATCAACAGGTAACACAGGTAACATAGCTGCAAAGTCATGAAGGAGTCCAAGGACCTGAGAGCACCAGGAAGATCTTGGGGCAGTCCCAAATCTCTCTGTTGGACCCTAAATTCATGTTGGACACTAAATTCATTTGGGAGAGAATATCAAAAAAGGAGCCACATTTCTCCAGTGTGTTGAAGGTTTTGGTTGTGCCATGCAGCTGAGCAGAGCCTTTATTTTTTCAGTGCTACCCTATGTGTTTCTGTCCTTCACTGGGTCTTGGCACGTGCACTCAGCCTCTGACCACTCTTGTTTTCCATGCAGCACCCTGCCGAAGGGGATCCATGCCTGCAACCAAATGCTCACATCTGCTGCAGGGAGTTTTATTTTAACTCATTAAATATAATGCCGTCTAACACATTATGAAGGCAGAAGACTATATTATGAATTTATCTTTTATTCCTTCTAAAAAAAGAGTCCTTCTACACATCGCATTCTACCTAGAAACAAATGGTCAGCAGCAATAATATTTTTTACTGAAGCAGCAGAACTCTGCACAAGGTCAGAACAATATCTGTGTTATTTACTCCAACGTGAGTTATGATCTGCCTACTGCGTACAACTTCTTCTGTGTTTCCCATTGATGCAAATCAAAAGCCTCTATTGTCTTTTTGCTGATTTCGTGTTTCACTCACTCATTACATGAGGATTCATTATTTATTTATTTTTTTTCTGTATGTGTGTATATCTCAGTGTCACAAAGGAACCCATTTTGGAGTAAAAGATCTGATACTGTCTGTAGCTGAGTGCTCTGGTCTGTGTAGTCCTGCTCCCGTACTGTGCTCTAAGCATATTTCAGTGGAAAATAAATGACTCCATCACACCCATGAAATGGAAGTAGCAAGTCTGGGAGGACTACTAGTCTGTAGGATTTTTAAAACTTCCAGTCATAGAATCGCAGAATGGCTGAGGTTGGAAGGGACCTCTGGGTCCATCTGGGCCAGCCCTTGCTCAAGCAGGGACACCCAGAGCAGGTTGCCCAGGACCATGTCCCAGTGGTTTTGGAAGATCCAAGACACTGATGGGATCCCCTGAACCTCCTCTTCTCCAGGCCCAGCTCTCTCAGCCTCTCCTCCCAGGAGAGGAGCTCCAGCCCCTTCACCACCTCAGTGGCCCTGTGCTGGAGAAATTCCCCAGTGCCTGTGAGCTCCTGGCTTTGCTTTGTGCCTTTGTCTAGGAGCACAGGAGCTCCTAGAAAGCCTAAGGGAGGAGCATGGAGCCATTGGGCCCTTGGGGAGACGGTGGCACCAGTGACAGGGCTGCAAGTATGTCAGAACTGGTCTCCAGGAGACACATGCCATGGACAACAGGCCCACCACACGTCCCTGGCAGCTCCTTTGTTGCCAGTGCAATGTTATGGGTTATGCTCAATGGGGCTCCCCTGCTATGGGCACAGCTTGGCTTGCATGGATATAAAAAACATCTCCCCTGAGCAAAACAAGCAAATCATGGTTTTGCTTTTATGCTCGTGCCCCCTCTGGCTGCGCGCACAGCACTGAATAAAGCAGGGACAGGAGGCAGAGAGGAGCCAGGCCTTGCCCCAGTGCTGCAGGTCTGTCTCAGAGAAACCTAGCCAGAGCTGCCCAGAGCAGCTACAATGCTAAATGATGGAGCAAAAGAAGCAGTTTTACATCATCAGATCCCCAGGGGACAGCCCAGCCTACACTGAGCAGAGCCTACATGTCCATCTGACAGGATCTATGCAGGCCTCCTCGTTCAGCAGCCACCCACCTCGAAGCACAGACCTTCTGCTTTTCCTGCCCAGCCCCTATCTTGATGAGACCCCACCACATAAATCACACTGCTTTTTGCCCATTATTCATTTCAACTGGCCGAGGAATCCATCAGATGTCCTAAGCATCTATCAACATTTTCACCAGAACACAAAAAATATTTCCCGCTGGTGGCATTAATCAGCTTCCAATTGTCTGGTAACAATATGGCTACAGACAGGGATCTTTGGAAACTATTAGAGAGATAAATACTGCCAGGATAGGTGCTGCTAAGCGAGATTTTCACTTTTTACATACCGATGGAAGAGCAAATGCTACCAGTAATAATGACCACTGGGTATTCCTGGAAGCAAGAACCAGCAGAGGGTTTTTTTTTTTACTGACATAATGATTAAATCAACCAAGAGCAATATTACTTCAGCTTTGTTCTTGATAAATAATCACACACACAAAAAATAAATCACAGTGTACAAAAATATCGTTGGATTGAGTAAATACAAATAGATTTTGCTTGAACTACATATGAAAGTAAATAAAAATAAAGGTAACGATATTTGCAATTTCAAAAGGGCAAATTAATTTCAAAGGGAACTAACGAAGGTAGTTCAAGGACTAGAACATCAATGAAGACCGAAATTTCTTTACGTAAAAGGTGCAAGATGATTCATTTACACCTGGCCGCATAACACTTGGAACACAGAAAACCTGTTACAGATAAAAATGATAAAGGGGGAATTACAAGGAATAAAGTTGATATAGACCTTGCAGAGGTCATTAAAACAAATAGGCAAGTTATTCAAGCAAAAAAAAGAAAAAAAAAATGGGCCTATGTGTGAGGAAAATTAAAGATAATATGGATACATAATTAAATGAATACTTTACTGTAGCTTTCTAAAAGGATAATGCAGAATATAGAAGGAAAGAAAATAACACAGGAGAGTGAAAACATGAATGATCACACCTAATCTAGAAAAAAAAAGCTTCAAAAACCTAATAGGTACTCAAAATTTATGGTGCATTTTTTATATTTAAAGGCAGGAAAAGGCAGCATATGAAACTGCAGGGGCAGAGCAAAGGAGCCTTGTAAATTAGCCAAGCTGGGAGTAAAAGCAAATTCAGAACCTGCACTCAAGGGGGAAGAGCAAAGTAATAAAGGCAACTGCAGTCTGCTTATTTCACCCTGATGGTGTATTAGGCAGGCGAATAAACTGCATGGAAAGAATCATTTAAAACAGGGACATAGATGGAAAATGGATTAAAAGCATTATAAATTTATAAAAGTCATGCCAGATGAACTTGATATCTTTCTCTGATATTTTCTACACTGGGATCTGCAGTAGGTCTACGATTTGGTATGATGCCATGGGAGATTTGAGCTAGGAAAAATGGGGATTAGGCAAGGAATGGTAAAGTGGGGAGGGAGCCGATGAAAGAGGAGATGGCAGGGAGTAATCCTGTGAGGAGCAACATCTGCAGGGAGGAATGCTGTTAGCAGGGATCCTCATAGAGGAAGCTTTGAACCATTTTTAGTGAATATTTCATTAATAAACTCCCCAAAATAGTGAAGGAAAGTGCTGATGAAATATTCCCATGTCACAACGTCAGAGGGGAGTTTTGATCAATAGGAGGAAACGAGAATCTTTTGGGAAGATTAAAGTCACCATGAGAACAGGAGCAGCAGAGACAGAAATGTGATTATACAGAATTCGAGGTCCTGCCCTCAGAGAAAGGAAGGATCTCTGCAGACTTCTACAAATTCCTCTGAATCAGCTGAAAATCATGTACTAGGAGAAAAACACGGGTGTATTAATCAACAGCTGGAACAGGTCTTAAACATAACAAGGCTGTGAACAAGAAAAATAAGATTAGGATGTTCCCACTAAGGTACTTCCAGTAGAAAGGGTATTAATACCACCTGGAAAACAGTGAAGTCTCCTGGCAAATCATGTTCAAGAAAATGAAATCAAATACCTGGAGGGCAGAAGAAAGCTCCTAGGAAGGATAAAGGAATGGAGACACTCATTTTACGAGAGGAGATCAAAAACTTAACTTTACTCAGCCCAAGTAGTAGCGCAAAAGCTCTCGATAGATTCACTTTAGGTGAACATGGGATGGGGGGAAGAAGATCTGCTGAATTTAAAGGAAAACATTGGCATAAGAACAAATGGGAACAAACTAACCACAAAGCTGGAAATGAGGTTTTTCCTTAGGGGCATGACATTTTGGAACAGCCTTCCAGGAGGAGGATGGAGTTCAAAAACACACCTGCTTTCAAGATGGAGTTAGTTCAGTCTCTGAAAGGGTTACGTGACGTGGCTGCTCCCGATAGCAGGGGGAAGGCAGAGGTTGGATTTGGTGAGCCAGAAACCCCCTGCTGCTGCTCCAGGACTGGTTGCCAATGCAACAGCAGTAAAGGCTCTGCTTCAGCTGCTTCCCCTTAGCAATGGGGTGCATGGATAAAGAGCTTTAGAGCGTGTGTCAACACAGTGAGCTGCTCCTCTCTGCTCGTGTGTCATCCCTGATCCCAAGCAGCACGGTGATTTTAACTCTAGATTTCTTGCAAAAGGCACCTTTGCAAAAATTTCTTCCAAATAACCACCAAAAAGTGTTGCAAAAAATATTGTGGAGTGCTGGCTGGGTGGTCCTTCCCAACATTAGAAATGTCATTGTAAAGGTGAGACAAAAGTGTAATTAGCCATAATAAAGGATACCAAGTGATACTGATACAGACTTAGCTAGGCAGGTTAGTATACAATATAGACATTTTAAAACTGGAATAGTCAATGCTGAAGTCTGAGGGGCGTTTTTCACAGATATGGGTGATGGGACTTTATAAATTGGGTCTCCAGCACAGCTCTCCTCTCTGCACAGCACTGCCAAGAGAACCACCACTGAGAGGCACTCAGACAAGAAACAGGTTTGCTACTACAGCTCTACTCACCTTGGAAATTGAATTTAAAGCACTGACCACGTGTAACAGGAACATCTGACTCACATTATAAGCATGTTAGTGAGACCCAGGTGAGTACCTACATCTCATCAGCTGAGCAGCATTTCCAACTCTACTGAGCTCGCCAGCTTGGTGACCTCCTGGCCTGGGGCTCTGTTTGATGCCTACATTTGGTGGCAGGTACCAGGTGGGACATCCAGGCACACCTGAGGCCACCAGCCAGCAGAGGACTGATAGAAGAGGACTAACAGATGAGCAGAGGATGAGCAGAGGACTAATGGAAGAGCTGCTCACAGAGGTGGGGTGGGTTGTGAGCACTTCAGTTGTCTGTGTGTGGGCCACTGACGTGAACCCTCATCTCCACCAACAAGAACTGGAGCTTGGAGACCTGCTTTGTACACAGGCACCTCCGGTCAGAAGGAGTCCAAGGGTCTTCACCTCACCTGAGCTGTCCAACAACCTCAACCTGACACCTACTCAAAATACCATTGTGCAGAGCAGGGGGAGACAGATACTTGCCCATGAGCTCTGGAGGGATAAATAAGGCTTATAAAATGCATAAGGGCTAGAATAAGAATAGTCTTAATATACATTGTTAGGCCTGTTAGGGTAGATGGTCTTTGGAGAATAAAGGTGGATTGAGCCTAAGGATCAGAGAGGTTTAAGTGCAAACTGAAGTCAAAATCATGATATTCCTACAAGTCAGTTTTTATCTTGCTCAGTAAAGCTCAGTGGTGCCAGCTTTTGCAATTTTATCCTGATGGTCCCTGAATTCAAGTTTCACAAGTCCCAGCTCCCTGAGTCTGGGGAGTCAGCTCCTCAGAGCATCAGCTTCTGCTTTTTAACAGTTATTGGGGAAAAGCTTGAAAGTGTGACTTGAGCATATGCCAAAGATTTAGAAACAAAAAGTAAATAAAACGAATGCCAAATTTTAATGCTTGTTTTTATTAAAAAAAAAAAAAAAGGCAAAAAACACTCTATTTTAAAACTAATCTCATGACTTTGGAGGCCTGGCTCATTATTCTTGAAAGCTTGATATTGGCAACACTGTTAACTCAGACACTCTTTTCAAGAGGATTTGCGGAAATAGACTGAAAGAGCTACAGTGTTCTTGAATAATGGGTCCCTGAGGAAAACCCAAGGAATGCTTATGCTCCGTAGAAAAGCTGGTAAATGGATAATGCTTGATCTCCTTCTTTCCAGATTAAAATAACAGAAGAGGGACAACAAGCGCTGTCAGGAAGATGTGCCTGAGCATGTGAAATGAAGAGCATGAGTAAATAGGACAGCTGGTTTCGGAGCAGCTCAGCACACTGATTGATGCCAGGCAAGCAGTGAGGTGGCAGTGATGGTCACTGACCTCCCAGAGGAGCACTCGTGGGAGAGGAGGTGGACACGGGAGGGAAGTCTTTGGTGATGGAGCAGCCTTGTCTCAGCTGAAGGATGGAGCTGACTCGTTTGGAGGCGAGGCAGAGACCACCAGGCATGCAGACATTTGTGTTCCTCTCTATCTCCACTTTCCCTTTCCTCTGCCAGGTGGCTCTGTGGACATCAAGGAGCTTATGAAGCCCGTATGCCTTCAGAAGGGATTTCTGTCTTGGGCGTGTTATCTCAAGTGCTGCATGGAGATCGTGGAAAACTCTGCAGCAATTTCTTCTCCATCTCAGAAGTGAGTGCCAGGACTCACAGGCTGAGGGACATTTACAGCCTGCTGGGTCACACAGAGAAGAGCCACAGCACTTGGCTGGGGAACAGCCCCTCTCTCAGGGCTCGTTTGAAGCCCAGTACCCCTTGATGGATATTG
Source organism: Aythya fuligula (assembly GCF_009819795.1). Taxonomy (NCBI): domain Eukaryota; kingdom Metazoa; phylum Chordata; class Aves; order Anseriformes; family Anatidae; genus Aythya; species Aythya fuligula. The sequence goes on from NC_045559.1 coordinate 195,422,510, forward strand.
TCCCTCTGGCCACTTTCTTCCACTCTGAAAGACCACGCGCCAGAAGCTGCTTGTCTGTGGCAGATCTGCCAACCAGCTGCGGAGCACGGGGAGTCGCAGAGCAAGAGAAAGGCTCCAGCAATGCACTGCAAAAGGATGGGATGACCTCCTCTACGAGAGACGGTGCGCAGGGAGCCAAGTGTGTGACTCCTGCACTCTGCGTGGGGTGGCAGAGGTCTCGCTTGCTCCACGCCTCCAGCTGAATGCTGCTGCTGCTGCAAAAGGGGAGAGGCTCAGGAGCCCGTCTCCAGCTCACACAAGCATCCCGGGTTGCTCTCTGTGGCTGAGATGGGGAAAAGGGCTTGGGTTTGTTGCTCGGAGCACATAGCAGTAAGCCCTCTCGACATGTCTGCACGAAGGACGAACCTGACACTTCTGAGCCCGTAGCTGAGCGCTAAATGGAAAACAGAGACTAGCGAAGGGTTTTTTTTTCCACCTCTGGTTTTGTGGGGGAGAAAACTGTAAAATTTTGCTCAAAAGCAGTTTTGTGTCTGCAAACAGGATTTATTTTTATGAGATTTATTTTTAATTCCATCCAGATGTTTATTTATAAAATAATTTAGGACTTATATCCAAACAGACATCAAAGAAACCTTCTGGGAGTAGCACTGTCAGTAGCAAAGGGTTTTAATGATCCACGAGGAGAGTGAATGGGTTTGAAGAGTGTCAGAGTGCCTTGGGGGAGAGCATGCATGGATCCAATTAGGAACCCCTTCTGAGGTCCTTCAGACATGGCAGGAAAGATGCCTCCTTTGGGATTGGGATGCCAACTAGTACACGCAGCGTCATTTGGGGTATTGCAGAGCACACACGCTTCCCCGAAAACGCTACCAGGAAAATATCTGTCTTAAAGAGTGCCCCAGAAGCTAGCCATAATGACAACACCCTCAAGCCATTCCCGGCCCTTGGTGGAGGTGGGTGACCCAGGCAGGGCACATGGGGAGCAGCCGTGCACCCGTTGTGGTTTCCCAGACCTGGGGCATGTGTTGCTGCCAGAGCCCCCGTGCCAACACGGGGCCAGGGTTGTGTCCTGCTGGGGTGGTCTGGGAGGGCACAGAAGCCCCAGGTGCTCCCAAGGCCACCCTATAAGTCCATAAGTCCCTGTCATGCAGCCTGTAAATCCCACCTCTCCTTGCAGCAGGTGATCTCTGCTGTCCCCCAGCCTGAAGATGGACAGACAAAGCCTGTTATCCTCGTGTAGATTTAATGGGTCAAGTACTGGTGCAGATATTTAGGATCTGCAGACACCTTTGTATCTTAGTAATGTTCTTGTGTCTTTTTTTATTGACATCATATTGGCTTTGGTGTTTGAGTCGGTGGTTGCCATTCAGATTTGTGCCTCTGCCACTAAGACGGCAATTTCTGCTGCAGAATTAGAGCTCAGCATTAAGGATCTCCCCTGCTCCCCGGTGCTGATCCCTGTAGAATGGGGTAGGCGTGTTGCAAGGACCAGATCCATCACGGGTGGGATTTCCCTTTCTGTGGGAGGGATGCAGTAAGAGATAGTAAGGTGACAGCTTCCAGGCTGCCAGGGAACAGGGACCTCCCTGTAACACATCCCCAAGGAGCTGGGTCCTGCTAGCCCATCTTTGTGGCACGGCACTGCAGGAGAGCAGCTGAGCTGGCCGTGTCTTTGCAGATAACCCACTCCTGCCTGGCTGGGTCCGAACAGGAGGGGGAAAAAAATGGTTTGGGAGGACTTATCCCTCCTGAAATGGGGCTGTTGGCAGGTCTGCGCACTGCAGCGCCGAGAGCAGCAGCAGGAAGTGTGGCTGCATGTGAAAACAAGCAGATTTGAAACAGTGTTCACTCCAAGGGATTACACAAATAATACCCCAGTGACAATGGGGCTATTTACACAGTTGACACGATGAAGAAAACATCTCCTTTTATCTGCTTATGGTGGTTAGCGGCTTCGTCTCTCTGCAGCCTCTGTTGCTACTTGCTGCTTCCCTCGACGCTCCGCTCTGCTGCTGCTGCTCCAGCTCTTTACAAAGCTGTTTATTTGAGGAGGGCGCGGGCCCCGTGCCAGGGAAGGGCAGCTGCGAAGGCGCACAACAAGCAGCCTGAGAGATGCCCGAGCCTGTGCATGTTGGCTGCCAAAGGCTTTTTGGCCAGCGACACGGCTCGCCTTCAGCCCACGCCACACAACGGTGAATACACTGCCGAGGGGTTGTGGTGTGGTGGTGTCTCCCCATCGGCTGTCCGGGCTGGGGAAGTAACCCTCACCATCCACAGGCTGGTGTGACTGGTGTGCACCTACGCTCCTGGTCCAAGCTGTCCTCTGAGTGTGCTCATGGGGACAGAGCCAGCGGTTTGCTCCCCGTGGGAAGCAGAGGGTGAACAAGCAGCTGTGTGGTGTGGATGGTTGGGGTTCCAGAGCCCGGGAATGAAACACAGCACACATCATGACTTTTTTTTTCCATTTCCATTTGCATTTCCATCTTGCAGGGGCCGTTGGGGAGATTTTTATATTAGCAAGTGAGAAATTGTCCGAGATCCCACTATGGGGATGAGGGGACTGTCCCCAGCAAGCATGTGAGCCATGTCTGTGTTGTCAGTAGCAGAGCTATGGAAGGACCCAAAGAACACACGACCCTGTCCTCTCTATGTATCTTTCTATATTTTCTGTCTTTCTGTATATTTTTATTTTAGTGTTCTGCTTTCTTCTTAGATAACTTCTTAGGGAGCTAGAGAGGTTTGCTGATTTTGTAAGAAGTGTGTCTGAAGACATGGCTTTACAGCATCTAAGGTAGCATCAGCATCCAACATCTGCTGAATTGTGATGGTAGGGCAGGAAGGTGCTCCAGTGCTCCAGCCTGTGCCTCAGCCCCAGCACATCAGGACCCTACTCACAGAAAAAGAGTTACTTCAGTGTCCCTGCAGCCCAGCTAGGACCAGCATCAAAGACGTACCTTTACGATGGGATCCACTGCAGCACTTGCCAGTTCAAAGCCACCAGAACAGCCATAGGAGGCAGAGGCTTTTGGTCACTACAGGTCTGGACAATTTGAATAAAATTTATTACGCTAAATTTAAGCCATCTGAAAGCTAGAGATCAAGGCTAAACTAGTAATTTTGGGTTCCTCTATAGACAATTTGTGGTTACCTCCAGAAAGCAGTTTAGGTAGGCTCTGAGACTTCTAGGCTGATTTGTCCTTTCAAGATGCCCTTCTCTCTCCATCGCCTGAAGTGGAAGCCCAAAAGCCTTAGAAATCATAGGCTAGACAGCTAATTTTAAATAGCCAAAGGTAGATAAAATGAGCTCCAGTGACTTTCAGTACTGACTGGTATGGCCAAATGAAAGGTAAAAAGTTCAGCTGCCCATGCTCTGAACCACAGAGTCTCTCTTGTGCAGTTAATTTTGTCTGAGGTTAAAGACAACCTTTCTGAATTGACTTCCCTGCTGCAATCATCTCCCATTATCTTAAAAGGCCTCTTTCTGGGAGGTTTTTTTTTGTTTGTTTGTTTGTTTTTTGTGCTTTATTCTTGATTTTAAATTAAACCAAAGAGAAAAAGAAATGGTTAGCAAGCATCAAAATAAAATAATAATAATAATAATAATAATAGTAAAAGACTTCACGGTTATTCCACCAAATTCCATGAAGTCAAGACGGATTTTGCTAAAGCATCTTCTGGTCCTCCCAGCTTCTGAAAGGATCCATTGAGTGCCCCGCGATACGCGGTGACCTCCCCGCTCCCACTGCCTGGCTTGGGGTCCTGCAGCCAGTTATAGGTTGCGTTAGGGGGCTGTAAACACAAAGAATTGCTGCTCTTTCAGCTACTAGAGACAAAAATACTGGATCTTATGACTTCCTGCCAATAGAAAGGCACATGTGTTTTCTATCTGCTGATAAAGAATCCAGTGATACCGAGCTTTGCTGGAGGAACGTCTGTGTTTTTTACTGGACACATAAAACCTTTCCTTCACGAACCGAGATTCATTTCATATCCAATCTGTAATTCCACCAGTCTGCAGAGAGTTCTTCTGCGGCTGGCTAAATATTTCTCATATATTTTTCAATTCGAAAAGACAGATCAAGAAATGGAAAACCCTGCTCCCCACCCCACTCCCCAGCCAACTGCTGGCACTTAGGGGAACTGTGGGTATGGGGGAAGAAAGAAGCACGCTCATGTACAGAGTTGTGGAGCAGCACATCAAGAATCCTCATGTAAGTGAGCTAAGAAAGCGTGGATTAAAAGGAATCCAAGAGTGTAACCCTGGCTGGCTGGATAGAGAGAGAAGAAAGTCTCCATCTGTAAAGATGGAGTGACTTGAGGTAGAGAAAAGGAGCTGAAGCCCACCCTGTTCTTGTGCACATGCAGAGCTGCCCTGAAGGGAACAGCTGGAGATGGCTCTTGGGGAAGAGGGCAGGCTATTTAGAAGAGATCTACTCGAAGGGACGTGAACAAATACGTATGTTGGGAAGTAATTTAGGTTGGAGCCCTTGCCCGGGTAGAGTCATTATAAATTGGGATAAGAGATGGAGACTGATATGTGAAATCCGTGCTCCAAGTGGGAGTGACTAAATAGGAGCAGAGATGCGTTGAGGACACGACTAATAACGTAGGATGGGCCCAAACCACAGACCTTGTGCCTGGATTCAGAGCTGAATTTCTCCAAGTGCCATGGCAGTGAGAGCCAGCCAGCACAAGGGCTGGATACAAATGAAAATTTCCAGAGTTTGGACCCAGAAATTTGGGTTTGGATTTTCTTTACAGAAAATGACATTTATTACGATAAATAGCTGCTGAATCTCCAAAAGCGTGAAGCTGAATTCTGTTCCCACTGCCGGCATGTTTACCTGGAACGAAGCTGAATACCTGAATTTGAAGCGCAGCTCAAGAAATCCCACAGGAAAAGAAAACTCTCAGTAAGAACCAGAAATATGCAGGAAGCAGAGCTTCTTTGACAGAAACGGGCTCTTTCATCACGAATCCCATCCAAAACCCCAACATGCAAAGACAAGTGGATATGGGCAGAGGCTCTTCCGCACTGAAATGGAGTTCATGGCGGGGTCAGCACTTAAAATGGTGAAAAGGTGGAGGAAGAGGCACCCCGTTTTATCTAGAGGTTTTATCCTTTAATGCCTACCTTGCATCTTGTATTTTAAGAGCCAGATAAGTGAAGAACATCCCCTATGGCTGCTTATATATATTGAGTTACAGCTCATTATGTGGAGGTGAGGAACTGGTAGCCTACAGCACTTTCAGGCTCTACATACCACAGCGGTGAATGAATTAGGTGGTCTCTTCCTGTGATTCACCAACCCTTAGGCACGCTGTCATGAAGGAACAGGAGGAGAGATTATTTAGGTAAATAGTGGATACCATTTTAATTAAGGCGACGTCCATGCTGCGGCATCCCAGTCGAGATTTGAGTCTCCCTCCTCGCAGCTCCAAGAAATTTGATAATGGGGAATTTGGCTTTGAAAGCAGCCCCCTACGTTTCGCTGGGCGTCTATAAAGAACGGCAGTCCTCGGCGTAACCAGGCAGAGATTGATTCATCTCATCGCTCATTACTTTTATTGCCAACTTCATAGCCTTTGATTGCACAACGTAAAAGTGATAACAACACTGCGGGGCAGCAGAATGACTCATCAGGCATTGCTGCTTGCTGTTAGCAAAGTCTTTTCTATTTACCTAGGTGCTTCTGTGGCCTTCATCTCCATGGTGTTTGAGTGCTTCCCAAACAAATAAAACCCTGTCTCTATCCCTGCTCCCTCTGCAGACCCAGCTGGAGCCCGGGGCTGCCTTGCAGCAGCCTGGGGAGCTGTGGGGTGAGCTGGGACCCACTGCCGTGCCCCAGGGTGCTGAGGTTTGTACACCACAAGGCATGTCCCGTCCTCACCAGACCCTGGAGTTTTATCAATACACTCCCCCAGCAGAGAGGTAAACATCCAATAGACACGGTGCCTGTTGGTGGCATTCACAAAGATAAATAAACACTCCTTAGATTTTTTTTTTAGACTCATAAAACTTGATGCGCTCAAACCATTCCTTCCTTGGCACAGATTTCACAAGGTGGAAGGGAGCCAGGCTCAGCCCCTGGCTCACCGGACAGTAGGTATGCCTTGCACCTTGTCCCAGCATAACAGCAGAGAAAGCGGTGCCTTTGCCAGAAGCATGGCTCTTGGAGGAAAACTGAGGGTGGCAGCGAATGGGGCAGACAAACACAAATCTCCTCTACATGTGGATCGTGACTGCTCCAGGATGTGGCCCAGAGCGGGGCTGGAGAGGGACCAGAGAGCCCCCGCACCCCACAGTGGGGCTGTCAGAGGGGCAGGTATCAGACATGTTTAACTGGAGATTGTACTATTTTAAGATGCAAATTTCCCCAAAGGCCACAGCTGAAGAGGACTCAACCTGCTATTCTAGTTTATTTTTCATAAAAGGCAGATTTTATCCTTCATTTAAAAATGCACAATATTTCTGTGCTGCCATTATCTTCATACCTACGTGTCATGGATTAATAAGTTTCTAACCAAATTTTGTACCTCCCCAGACTCTACTCTTTGCACAGGGCTAGAATTGTGATGGACTGGAGGAATCTCACAAGGTTGGTCTCAGCATGGGGACCCATCTGACTCCTTGTGGGTGATGGGATGTGTAGGATCCCATAAACCTGCCCAAGGACTGATGTCACCCAACTGTGCTGCTGCAGAGCCACCAGCAGATTCCTGCTCCCTTCCCACTCCAGACATCAAAGGAAAATGTAGTTTCTTCATCTGCAGGAACAAGATGATCCTGAGATGCCCAGGTCCTGCGCAGAGGCAGTGCGCTACCCTAAATTATAAAGCACGGGGAAACAACTGTTTTGGTTTGGTTTTACGAGAAAATTGAGTTTGAGGTTATGGGAATTCCATAAGGGACAATGTCTCACAGTAGTAAAAGATTATAAAACTGAATTACAGTTCAGACCAGTAAGTGTTACATTATGCACGGAGACACGGAGACTGTAAAGCCTAACAATACAGCAAAGCCGCCAATGCTGGAGCGAGGCGAAGGGCCTCCTTTTAAAATTCGGTTTAATAGCGCCTGACACAGAATGACTAATAACGTTAAGCAACACCGAGCGGACCATAAAACGCTGCTATATGCAACATTTATTATCCCATGTGCTAATCTTCGTATCACGTTATTTCCTCCAATAATCGTGGTACTGTGCCAACTGCCCCTTCGCTTGAGCTCATTATTTCTTGGGCTGCCTTCCTCCACCAGGACCGTGGCTCGGGCTAACAATGCCCTCCGGGTCCGAAGGGGAAGCAGCACGTTCCCGTACAGCCACAGCAGGGGAAGTCTTTTTTTCGCCCATCGGACTGGCCCTTTCCTGCAGTTGTCTCTGATTTCTCCCTCATGCCGTTACGAGGTGGTATGAGAGATTTCCATAAAATAGCACAAAGAAATCCCTCATTATCACAAGTCTTTCCGGCACTGACCACTGCTCTGTTTCGGCCCCCTGGTACATGTTTTTCTCCTTGTTCTCATTCCCCATCAGCCAGGTTCCCACATTTGCATCTCTCCTGGTGCGGTCTCTGCTCTAACACCGTGCAACATGTTCCCGCCGTTAACTACGAGTGCTCTCACCTTCTACAAATTGAAATAAATAAATAAATAAAAAGCCTCTTGTCATTATTTTGTCACACTTTCAGATTCCACTAAATAACTAATTCACGACAATAAACCTCCTGGTTGCCATTAGAGGCAGGCTGCCAAGCAGTTCAGATGCAATCTTGCGTTATGCTGTTTTTATAAAGGTTTCCCAAACCCGAATGTGAATAGACTTGGGCTTTGTGACTTAAAGCAAAACATTTGCTTAATTTTGTATTAAACAATATTTCTACCCAGGGCTGGAAGGACAAATGTAATGATCTGGGGCTCTTATGCCAGCACAAACAAACTTTTCCTGCAGTTCATACACAAACCCAAACGTCTTTTAGCCTGCATGGACTACACTAAAACAACATCACCCTAGTCCTTCTTGGTGTCTCCCCATCTCCCTCTGTGTGTCCCCCACTGGCTGGCCTTACATTTCAGCTCTTGGCACGGGATCTATTTTTTTGTTGGTGTTGGGTTGGGTTTGGGTTTTTGTTTGTTTAATTATTTTTGGTGATTTGCGCAGCACCTAGCCCAACAAGGAAGGGAAATGATTTGAATTTGGCATTTAAGACTGCAATGGGTGCAAGCATCTTCCCTACAGCCCGTGCCAGGGAAACAAGGCCCAGGGCAGGAGGACGGGGTAACGCTGATAAGGCACAGGGAGGGGAGCAGGGCCTGTGACGAGGTCTGAGCAGCCCAAAGTCCCCAGTGGGCTGAAGGTGCTGAAGTGGTTTGGAGCAGCAGCAGCAGCAGCGTGCAACCTGTGTGTTGTGAAACTTCGTTTCTGTGAGCTCAGAGGGTACAAAACCATCCCTCACATTTCCCTGCACTCTTGTTTATAGCTTTCATCACAACACCATCCTACTGACCAAGAAGGAATGGTTTAGCAAGCTTTTTCTCCCACTGTATGTTAACCAATTCATTGACTCATGGATCCCTGCTCTGTCCGTCTAATGACAGAACTCCACGAGTCTTTGCAGATTTCATGCAATAAATGTGGCAGCCATTAACTTTCCCTCCTGTTGGGCACTTGAGAAGATAAAAATCACCCCCTCCTGCTGTAAATTTCTGCTATAAATCCACAGATGCAATTGCACACAATCTAATTTCTGGCTCCTGGGCCCACATTCATCCTTGTCCAACTCTTCCTCTTGACTGAGCTGATTAGATTACAGACAAGGGCAGGCTCTCCAAATGCAAGGTCATGTAGCTTAAATTAAATCTAAAGGAGCTACGGTAATATATATAATAGAACTTGGACATCTTTACTATTAAAGAGGTGGGAAAAAGGCACTCAGCTGGCTCCACTCGGGGGTCATTTGGCCTTGAGAAGCGCGGGTGGCTTGGTCCTCCTTTGGAAATCCTCAGGGACTTAGTTCCCAGATATGCTCATACTCTGATCGTTCCCAGAAAAGAGGTTTCTGGAGCCATTTGGTGTATCTGCAGGTACTGTATATCCTGCAGGCGACATGCTGTCCTCACCGCTGTCCTTGGCCATCAGAGCGGGAGGTAACGGGATGGATGCTGCATTAATGGTGCCTCCCATGGCGGCTCCCGGGAGCGTAGCTCCCACTGCAGCTCGCTGTGCACACATCTGGAGCTCAGGGCGCAGAGCAGTGTGTGATAGCACCCCGGACACAGAGCAAGTATGCCTGGGCTGAAATCCAGGTGCTTTGTTCATCCACGGAGGTTTTTGTCTGCTGCAAAGCAGGTTTAAAACCTGTGCTATCTTAAAAGGCTTGCTAGCCTGGTGTATCATGCAGTTATTTCATCTTGCAAACAAAGCAGCTTGTGATTTTCTGGCTATTGTTTAATTTTTTATTTTTTTTTTTAGAACAAATGGATGATGGAGTTGCACAATATGTGACACACGCTGCTTATTTACCAGGAACATAAAAGGCCCCTGTTTCCCAACACGCTGTGTGAACTGAACATGCTTCTGTGCTCAGACTTCCCAGCCTTGGTCTGGCCAGCCAGCAGCCCAGGAGCACTTCCTTGCCACTGCTTCTCTGGCTCTTCCTCACCTCTGGGGTTTCTGCTCTTCCTCCTCACTCCCCTGCATTCAGCCTCACCCAGCAAAGCATTTTCACCTGGAGCCCATCGATATTGTCATACAATATTGTCATCGTTAACAAGCATTAGGGGAAAAAAAGAAAGAAAGAAAGAAAGAAAGAAAGAAAGAAAGAAAGAAAGAAAGAAAGAAAGAAAGAAAGAAAGAAAGAAAGAAAGAAAGAAAGAAAGAAAGAAAGAAAGAAAGAAAGAAAGAAAGAAAGGAAGGAAGGAAGGAAGGAAGGAAGGAAGGAAGGAAGGAAGGAAGGAAGGAAGGAAGGAAGGAAGGAAGGAAGGAAGGAAGGAAGGAAGGAAGGAAGGAAGGAAGGAAGGAAGGAAGGAAGGAAGGAAGGAAGGAAGGAAGGAAGAAGAGAGTGAGAGAGATTTCATTCATTACAATGAGAATAAAGTGATTTGGCAGAACTAGAGCAGAGTTTGAACTGAAAGGCCAACCTGCCAAAGCAAGGAGAACAGGGGCAAGAGTGGTATGGAAAGGGTAGCTAAGCTGCATTTTTCTAAGCTGATCTATGCACAGTGCCAGGAGAAGCAATTCCTAAAGCAGAACAAATGTTGAATGCTGGTGCATTTCTGAAACATACCATCATCGGCTCACAGCTCAAAGAAAAAAAAACGTTCTGGGTATTTAAGTGGGAGCAACCAAAATTCTAGAGCAGGATGTGAAATTCTTCCTCCAGGTAGGAACTCACGTAGAATGAGAGCTGGGCTACTGCACAAGGAGTAGAGTAGGAGCTAAAATAAACAGCATTAGCAGTGGACCAGTACCGTGGCCCAGCCACCATGGTTGAGCTGTGCATGGGGAGTTTCAGACAGCTGCTGCCACTATTTATCTGGCAGGCAGGCCAGAGTTGCTTGGCCTGATGTGGTACTGGTGTTTTCAGAAGAAGGGCTGGTTTTCTGAACTCATCTGATGCCACCCTGGAGTGGGGAGACTCCAGCCATGGAGCCCTAGGTTACAGGTGCCTTTTCTTCCCTTTCATCTCTCTTCTGACACCAGCTGTGGATCATGCTCAAGGTTTTAAAGTCAGAAAACTCACAGAGCAATGTGTCTGGGTCATCCTTCACACTCTGACCAGTCACATCAATGAAAATCCTGAGCAAAAGCCATCTTTTCCTTTGCTCCAGGTGTAAAGGCCAGCCTGGATGAGGCTAGAGAGACAGCACAACACACACTGCCAAATGGAGAGAGAGATTCAGCCCCAGTGGTTCATGCACGGGTGGCTTTTTTTAATTATTATTTATACCCTTCATGGGATAAAATGAAGATGCACATCTTGGGAACAGCTGGCGGCTGCTGATGCATTGCTTAATGCCACGTCTCTGCTACCACATCTTGCCAGCTCCAGCCCAGCCAGCTCGACTCCCACCACATAGATGCAACTTAAACCAGCATCAAAGTCCTGCACCAGACAAGCTCTGTGTGTCTGCGCAGATAGGCCCTGAATAGCCCCATTCAGTTTCTGAGAATACTAAAAGTTCATGCAAAATATGTCTTTTATCACACACCAAACCCATCCATGTGAGCATTTGCTGGCAGGAGTTTGAGTGCTGGCATCCCTGTGGATGCAGAATCACAGTGTCACGGAGTGGTTGAGGTGGGAAGGGACCTCTGGAAGGGTCCACCTGGCGCAAGCCCTGCTCAGACAGGGACAGCCAGAGCAGGTTGCTCAGCACTGTGCCCAGACAGCCATGGCAGAGATGACAGAGATGCCCCTGCTCAAGACATGCTGGCTAATCTTTATGTCCACATAAACACCCCCCCTGCACAGGGGGGTGTTATCACAGGGTAACCCACCCCTGATGTGGAGAGCAGAGGAGTCCAAGCTCCTCTCTTTGGTCATGGCCCTGTTAAATGAAGAAAACCTTCATGGCAATTGAAGGGAAGAGAGCAGTGAGTGCAAGGACCAGCAGAAACACCTTGGAGCTGGGCCGGAGCAGGTCCTGGAGGCCTCACAGGGGAAACCCAGCGCAGTCTCAGCACAGCCTCAGGAGAGGAGGCTGGGGACAAGGGAGGGCACCAAACACCAAAGGACTGAGCCCTCCAAGCTCTCCAAAAACCAGACCCCAGAGCCAGGCAGGCTGCGTGGGCACGTCTTGGTCTGGGAAATCCCAAGCCACGATCTGACAGCCTGAGCCACCAACCTGGATCAGGCACTTGGCACACACAGCCCACACAGCTTGACAAAATGCAGCCCATCTCCAGCAGATCCCTGCTGAGATTGTGCTGATGGAAATGGGATCAGAAACATTCCCATTTGCAGCCCTAAATCCTCGATCAGCTGCAAAGCAAACAGTTTGCTCTCTCAGGCCAGGCAGTCCCTGTCATGCTGCAGCTCCTCCTGTTTTTGCCAACCCCCAGCACCCACCCAGCCTGACTCAGGTTAAGGCTGGTGGGACAGGACAGGTCCTTTCCACATAAATCTTAGCCCTGGCTTGAGTCTGCCGTGAAACGGTGGTGATTTATGGGGGATTAACAGATCAGAGTGGAGGAATGTAAAGAGGTTTAGGCTCGGTAAGTGGGACGCTTAGAGCTGGGTCACGGAGAATTTGATTCAGACTCAGGACTCTTGCATGGTGTGCAATAAAAAGGAGAAGAGGGAAGCATGCCTTTCCCGTGCCCCTTACAGCACGGAAAGACCTTCTTCTGTGTTGTAGTCTGAAGAAAATTACTCAGGCAAGCTTCTGTGTGATACCGCTTCTCAGTTCCTAAAGGCCTCATAGATGTAACGCTAAAGCTGCGCTTGTTTTTGGTTTGTTTTTTATTGTTTTAGTTGTACTCTCATAGCAGGTGGGGATATAGGACAATAGGAAAGGTAGCAAAGTCAGGAGGTGGTGAGTCTATGAGAAATTAAGGGTAGTGCAGTCAAGAAAGGGTTAACAGCTCATTTCTATTGGAGTGAAAACTGAGCCCCCCTGCTTCAAAAAATAATAATAATAATAGTAATAATGAAGAACTAGGAAAAGTGTGCTTTTTCACACAGGAGAGGGAAGTGAGGATCAATCTCCCCATGCCTCGCTTGGATTTTTCTCTTGTTTCCAATTGTGATTCCTGCAGTGTGCCACACAGCCAGCAAGCTCCTGACACTCCCTGAAGCCCAGAGCTTAAAACCCAGTCCCCGGGCTCAAAACTCATCATCTCCTCGCTGTGCTGCCCAGCAGCTGCCTTCTGCTGCTGGCTCAGCCTCCTGCAGCCCCCCGGGCACATCGCAGGCCTGGCACAGCCGCAAGGCCACAGCCTGCCCTCCCTCGCTGCGTGGCGGGGAGGACATCAGCCCCGCAACCAAACGCCGAGCCCCAGGAGGTCGGGAGAATAATTACGGATGGGTCAACTCTATAAAATTGTTGGGAACGATGCAAGCTGGTGCAAAAGAATATTTGTCTTACTGGGGTTGCTCATGTGAAGTAGATTACGCGGAGCTAGGCCCTACTTATTGTGTAACGCTTACATATTGTGCTGCCCCGTATTAGAATAGTCTATTTATCCAACCAGTGATGAATATTTCTTATGTATTTCGCAATAAAACTTCAAAACACTGACAGTTCTCTTCCAGAATTACACTTTTTTTTTTCTTTTTTTTTTTCTTTTTTTTCCCATAAGGCCAAAATTCCCTTTAATTTCACCAACTACGAGACAGAAGAAGAGCAATTAAGTTCAACCATGCACACTTTTTAATGTGGTTTCAGGGGGTTCTTTAATGTTGGTAAGTTAGCAGATAAGCCATGCATCCACCCATCCACTTAATTATAGGCCTGCTACCCCCAGTCGCTCTGTTTTTTAATTTAATTTGCAGCCCAGTTAGAATCTGAAGAAACCTTTGCCATAACACGCCTACCACCTGCATCTCCTCCTGCCTTAACTACAAACTTCCAGAATGATCACTCCTTTACCACTTGCAGACACTGCAGATAGGATTATTTTATAGCACTTCCTTCAACTTCCTTCATCCTTACCAAGAAATAGCATTGCTGTATCCTGAACTCTGAGCAGAGGCATATATGTTATGTCAGAGGGTTAAATGATTACATGCACCCTCCATTAAATATCTTCAGTACTGACAGCGGTGACCAGGGATTCTCACACGACTTTGCCTCCAGGTGCACAATGTAAAACCCTTTCAGAGGCCCAAGTCCTCAAGGCTGGTGTGGGACTGAGGAACCCTGAACATCTCAACCTGGACAACTTGATCCAGGTTCACGTTCATCTGAAATTAGGGAGAAAGCACAGGGAAAGGTTGGGAGAGCCAAGCAGAGAAACCCATCTTCCTAGAAGGAGCCCCCACAGCTGCCTAAGCTGGGCAGCACTTCTCTTTCTAGTTGCTCTGACTATTAATTGTAAATTGTTCAGACAAGCTTTATTGGTCAGCTTTATTTAAAGCCATCCTTCAGTGATACAGTGACGTGTATTCAAATGATAATCTTCCACTCACCGTGGACTTTTAGCAAGGTTTCTTAAGGGGATGTTAGCAGAAGCCTGAGATTGGTGTAATGCAGGGTGACACATTCATCACGAAGCTGCGAAGCTCTGTCGCTGCGGTGTAGCTTTCTGTGTCAACTGAAGAAGACAACCGTTGTGTGGATATTAAAAAAGAAACAGACTAAATTATACACAGGGCTCCTCTGGTCACGCTCTGTGTCACTGCAAAAATTGTCAGGGATCACATATCCAACCCAGAGGGCAGCAGACACAACTTGTTAAAATGTATTTCACTTTACCCAAAAGAATATTATTAATATTAGTAGAAGTCATTAAAGAATGATGGGGCTGGAATGAGATGTCTGAAAGAGCTGAGCAACGGACTCTCTGCAGTGATACCTTGTGCAGAAATCTGCGTTTCTGCCAGCACACAGGGAATTTCTGCTATTTCGCACCAGTGTCAGCAGAGTCAGAGCGAAGCTGAGAAAGGTCTGTGAATATTTGGCTGACGAGAGGCAGTTGTGAAGGGTTTTTGTTCCCTCCTGCATCAGCAGCTCCTGGGGCACTAATACAAAATGAAATGAAAAACCCATCCGGGGAAATTCAAGTAGCTTGGTGCTTCAGATTTTTGAGTCTGCACCTGTACAAACCTCAAAGCAGAATCACTGCAGCTTGTAGTTAATCCACTGGGTCCGGGCGTAGAGCAGGAAGGATTAGGCACAGAACTGGATCCAGCAAACAGCAATGTAAACCTCAATTTGTCTGAAGAGGGGACAGGATGGGAGATGCTGCAAGCCATGTGAGATATTTCTGTGACAAACTTCAGCTGGTGTCACTGCTAGGACATGCAGAAGGGACTTTTGGAAGGGCTTTCATACCTTCACGGGTCATGCTCCATCTGGGAACAACCTCACTGCTGGGTCAGGATGGGAGAGGAGGAAGTCCTCCAGGTATGGCCCTGTGGGCACATATTCCAGCAGGAGCAGAGAGGTGCCCTGCACTGGGAAAGGTGCGTGGTGACACCAGTCTGAGAGCAGGCAAAGTGGTCCTAGCCCTGGCCCTCTTGCTGGTTCTGGAAAATCTTGTCACCTCCCAGGTGGGTTTCCAATATAGTGCTCATTTGGGCAAATGGCATCAGTGCCTGACCATCAGGAGCCAAAGTTGTTTGTGTGCCTGGCACCCCCATGCACAGGGCTTTATGTACCCTGCAAGGTGCCTGGATGGGACCAGTCAGAGGCAGACAGACAGACAGACGTGTGGGACTGACGAGGATCTCCGGTCCTACGGCCTCAGCTTGGTCTCACCAGGAATGTAGTTAGTGACCTCAATCCATATTATTGCAGTTTCTATTTGCCAGAAACCCTTTCACTTTCAGGCTTTCCCTGCCACTGAACACGTGCTTCTTCTCACCCAGGCTGTGAAAGGGGCAATGTTGATATTTCCCTCCAGAGATGACTGTGAGGCACACCTAAGATTTCAGGGGTATTTGGATGCCCAACAGCTTCTGAAGACTTACGCGAGGTCCCGTAGGAAATTTGTGGTGGGACACACAGGGACTTGGAACAGCAAAAGCCAATCCAGGTCAGGATTGCGATGACCAGCCCTGCTCTGCATGCTGGCTCTCTGCTAACAGATGCAACTCCTGCAAGGTTTAATTAACCAGAATCTGTAAAGACCCTTGAAAGAAAGTTTCTCTAGATGTCAATAGTCCCAAATTGGTCCCATACTTGCTTGTTAGGGTGACAACTATGGTAACACGAGCGTGTTTGCACTGCACTTCATGAACAGAGCCTTGGCTCCAGCTTGGGATCAGGGTCCTGCTGCAATGTAAATACAGAAGAGTAATGATTACCAGGAGAGGGGCTCTTGAAAGACTCCGTCCCTCACCGCAGAGATGTTTGACAGCCAGTGACTCAATGTTCTGTCTTTCATAACCGTAATGACTCACAGCCCTAGGATGGAGAATGAGTGCGAGACAGGGAGTACCATTGTTCAGAGCCCATCAGAATAAGCAAGGTCATTTTCAGCATTTAAAAGAAATTGGAAACTCTTTGGATTAATTTTCGGGGAAAAAAATGCACAGGAAAAGCCAAATAATAATGATAAGTAAATCTTTAGAGGTTAAAGTTCACAAGGAGATGCAAACCCGAATCTTATAACCACAAGCAAGACAGAGCAGGAGCTTGACTTTGATACCATTTGCTCAGCTATAAATCAAGATTAATCCCATGTGGATTTATAATGGGGTAAGTCTGGCATAAGTGCATCTGTGTACCTTCTGCATTGCCTGACGCTACCAGGATCAGAGAGACTTCCTCACCACCGTGCAGCCTCACAATTTAGAGGCACGTCTCAGGATAAGTAAATTATCTCTGTACATGTAGGAAGGATGGCTTAGACACAAAACGTAACTAGCATCAGCTGTAACACACCCTGGAGCATGTCCCAAACAATCTGCAGCTACTCAAATCAGATCGCAAGGTTAAAGTTTGAGGCAGCTGATGTGATACAGTTTGGAAGCTGTATTTAAAAAGTGTGTAATGACGTGTGTGTAATCATCTAGATGAGAACCTGGAGGCAGATCTTTCATTGTCATGAGCTGGTGAAAAGCCACAGGTTTCCAATTTACCTTAGCTGAGGATGCAGACAGTAGCCTCCACCACATTACAACTAACTCCGGGCCTTAGCTTTTAAAGGATAGGCAAACTAAGCACCACACTAACTGCTGAGCAAGTGGACCGTGATTTTGACTGTGATTTTGACTGTGTTCCTAAAACAGAAACCCACCTGGATGGTGGCTGAGTTTCTCAGAAGCGCTGAGAATAGCCCAGGAGGTACCGGGTACTCGGTGCGTCTCAAAGTCAGACCACTCAAGTGATGATATTACAGAGCCTCTTCAGTAGGATCATTTCCAGAATTCTCACCCGATGGGCAAAATTTCCAAAGTTCAGTGGTAGCTCACATGCAAAAAGAGTTTTAGTCATGGATGCTGGCTAAAAACCAGCCTCATCCCTTTCTGTTGCAGTGTTTCTGCACAGCATTTGGTTTATCTTTCGGAGGATAAGTTGCACCAGAAGGGGTAAATGATCCACCTCGGCTGATTGATGGCTGGGCAATGCTTGTATCCTTCCCACAGGACACGCGATACTCGCTCCCCACCAGGGAAGCAGTTCCAGATGGCGTGTCAGCCAGTGGCATCACCAGATCAGTTTTCCAGATCACAGGGAAGCTGTTCCTTCATCTTGGTGTCATGTGGCCTGATCCTGCTAGCCTTGCTCAGGCAAAATGCCACTGATGGATACTCCACAAGGTTTGGGTTCTTCAGAGAAAAGAGAATGCTTTGGAGTAAGATGACAAATGCCAAGGGGCACATGCCAGGTATAGCTCTCCAGCCTGGTTGGGAGAGCAGCACGCGCAAAGGAGTTTGTAACTCTGTGACAGGCAGCTCCCACCGAGACCTCAGCCACTGGAGAAGGCTTGTTCGACCTCCTGCTTACCCTGATACCTCAGAGACAAGGCTAGAAAAAGCCATGAGATGTAGTTTACATGGTCACTGATTAAGCATGATGCCTTTTAATGTCCCCTGGTGCTGCCCATAGGATGGCGAGCCCTGTGCGCTGCCCTTTGAGAGAGGAAATAACACCTTCAGGCTTTAAAGCAGAACAATGAGGGGCAAGTTCGACATTTGATTCCTGGTGGTAGGCATCACCTAGGCAAATATTTGTGAAAGATAGCCCTGTCTCTTTGAACAAGGAAGGGAAGCAGCGGGGCAGGCGCTGGCCCAAGGTCAGCCAGACAATCGGTGGCAGACCCGGAGACCTTTGGGTCCCGACCCAGCCCCCTTGCTCCAGACAACACAAGAAGTTGTTTCTCCATAACATATGGGATAACTTGATGGGATTTCTGAGACACGATGCTGTACCCACAGTACAAGGAATGGGTCAAAATACCTAGAAAGAGCATTGACTTAAGTTTCCTACTCCCCAGAAGAGAGAAGAAAGCAAACTAACGTTTGGATGAAGGCAAAAACAAGCCAGATTTTTCCCATGGATGAGTTATGGCTGCAGGTCTAACATGACTCAACAAAATGTTAGCTGAAAGCTGTGGGATTTTCCACTGAATTCCCTGTGCTTTGGATAGCACACTGTCTGGGTGGACCAAAACGGTACCAGCCTGATATAAACACTTCACAACCCCACTGGGGAGGTTTTACTTCTGTTTTTTACAGTCTTTCCTTAGTGGGAACCAGGTGCTCCGCTAACAGTACAGAAACCTCATAAAATCCCACATCAAGCCTTGGTTATCTAAATACGAGAAACAGCTCCTGCTCCGCGGTGCTTTCTGATCGACATCTCACCTGAAGCCTGCAGATAATTTGCTACAAGACGCTCTCAGCTCTTTCCACCAGCCGCCCACTCTCCCTGCCCACTCCCTGGCTCACCGGAGCAGTGCTCAGCAGAGAGCAAGAGAGCTCCCTTCTGCAGAGAGGAGCTTCCAGAAACTGCTTTTTCCAAAATAATTGCTGCTCGGCACAGCCCTCCTTTTCCCAGATTTTTCCTCAGAGCCCTCTTTGTTTCCGATCTGACATGCAGCATGTCTGCGGTGCTGGGGCGTGATCATCCCGTCATGGCTCATACACATTCCCACGTCATCCTCGGGGCGTTGCTGTGTCCTTGGTGGGCTCAGTGTCTCTCCTGAATGAACCAGAAGGCTCCTCAAGGCCCAGGGCATCTCCAGATGCTGCTGGCAGTGCTGGCATCCCTCCAGGCTCCATCCCTACCCACCAGCAAGGGAGGGCTGAGCTCAGGTCTCTGCACACCCAGAGGCTGTGAGCCAGAGCTTCACCCGTGTTCAGCTTCACCCTGGGGCTGCCAGGTGCTCTCCTGCTCCTCCAGTGCAGGCAGAAATCCTTCCAAAGTTGCGTTTCTTCCTGAAACTTGGCTTAGATTTGGTCTCTTCATATTTACCACTGACATCTGTGCCTTTCCTGACTGTCACCTGAAATCAATATAAATAACTGGCATGGTGTTTCCAGCGTTTCCACCCTTTCAGGGGGGAATTTCTACACAGGGCAGAGGTTTGTTTTTAAAATAATTTGTGCTTGCATTTTTGACTGACCTAGGGGGAAATCCTTTCTTGCACAAGAAGCTGGGGTTTTGAAGCAAGAGTGCCCAGCGTTGGGATGGAAAGGCCTTTTGGAAGCAGAAAGCTTTGAAGCATTTCCCAGAGAGAATCAGCCTCTGAACGCGTTCGGAGAGGTTTGCCACCACCGGCACCCCACTGAACACATCTCAGCACACAGCAGCACCATGTATTGAATGGGTCTGCCAGCACCTAATGGGCACCTCTCAGAAAGTAGGGTGAACGTGTTGCTGGTGGCCTGCTAGGGCCATTAGCCATCTGGAACGAGCCCTAAAGTCACCACTGGTAAGGTCTGTGGGTGGTCCCAATACAGCCAGAATAGCAAATAATGATGAGACCTTTACACAAGGCAATAGGGATCCATTCAAACAAAATATGTGTTAATAAAGCCTGATTTGTGTTTGCCTGTGTGTGGAGTAAAGCTGAGATGGTTTAGGGTCAGAGCTGAAGAGCATCTCCCAAAGCCCACAGCAAGAAGGGTTGCATGACCTTCGGATATTTAAACAGGAGCATGATGATTGCCATAAGGAAGGTGATTCTACCTCTTCACACAGATTTGATGAGACCAAAACCATAAAGCTACATTCCAGTTAATTGTCAGCTTTTTAAAAGGGCTTTTGAAAAATTCTAGAGGCGGCAGAAAACACTCACCCAAACAATGCAAGGGTAAGGAGAAATTCCTGCAGCCAGAATTATGTGTGTCAGGCTGTTCAGTTTTTCAGAAAGAAAACTAAGCATGGGTAAGGCCCCTCACCAGGACAAATGGAGGGTCCTAGATGGCCATTGTGCTCAGCATGAAAAGGCACAAAAAGCCAGAAACCTCCACCCAGGTAAACGAAACAGAAATCATAACAAGCCAGGCATGCTATACCCCGTTATAAGTAACCGGCTTCAATAAGCAGCAGCGATTACTCAGTGGCCCAGGACACAAATGACTAAACTTAAAAAAAAAATAAAATAAAATGCTAGATGAGCTGTAAGGCCAGTTAGCTGACCTTCACCTCCAAACATGACACTGGGGATTGCTTCATTCAGTGATAGACACTGCTGCACAGAGCAGGGTCAGGACAGGGCCTGGAGGAAGAGCACACCACGTCTGAGACCCACAGCTCTCCTCCTCTTCCTCATTCTCTTCCTTATTCTCTTTCTCTTCCTCTTCCTCGTCCTCGTCCTCCTCCTCCTCATCCTCCTCCTCATTCTCCTCCACCTCTTCTTCCTCCTTCTCCTCTTCTTCCTTCTCCCTGTCTTGCAAACACAAACAGCAAAGCTAGGGAAGCAATGAACAAAGATTTTAATTTTCTCTTTTTCTTACAAAAAAAGTATTGAATTTATTTTATATCAATTAGCTGATGGTGTTGCCTCCCTGGCAAGCAGCTGAGTTTCTCATGCCATGGTGGAAAAGATCCTCAGCAGTGAGAGCAGATGAATGGGTTTCTTCTGACCCTTCATGGGACAGCCATGAGGAGCTCAGGGTCCTGACCTTGCTCATATACCCTGAGCTGCTCTCCTTCCTTCGTCATGTTAACGAAGCTCTGAAGCAATTTCTGGGCAGCAATCAGCACCCGAATGCAGATGGTGCTGTCAGTGACCTGAGTCATGCAAACAGGAGCTTGGGGACCTTTCACTGGAGAAAAACTGAGTCTGAGCTCTCACCCTGCCTCTCAGCTGAGTGTTATAACCCAAGGGCAAAAGCAGCTCCGACAACGTTTTAGTGAGGTCTTGCACCAATTATTCTAAGATTTTGCTGTGCGCTCCTGTGTGTAATTTCATACAATCAACCTGGGAGATTTCCAAGCTCCCAAACAATTATTATTTCCAGTGTTTGCTGTGCAGTGCACACTGATGAAAAATCCAGCATAGGCGAGTAAAATATCTGAAACAGCTAAATTCTGCCTGCCTACGTGATCAAGCAAGGTAGCCCCTGTTTGGCTGAAGCTGATGGCAGTAAGTGGTACATGTTTTCCTGTCAAGGCTCAGGAGGACAACATTTAAAGAAATATCTAACAGTTTATAGGACTTGGGAGTTCACACACCTAGAGCAAATTTTGCTGTCATAACTCACAGGAAACTGATTTCAGAGAGGGCCACAGTCAATATTAACTGCAGGCAATATTTCAGACTAGGCTTACTTGTGCTCCTTTCCCTTCTGTGAGCCATCTGTGGAAGGAGATGGGCTTCTCTTGCTCTCTAAACCCTGGAAGGAAATGTATGGCTGAATGACAGCAAAGCGGGGATCCAGATTCATTTTCTTCTTTCAATGTGGAGGGACTTATATCCATATATTTAGCTGGGGTTATCACAGCAAGAAAAAGCCAGTAAGGGAGCTGGGGTCTGCACCAGGACCTTACATAAACTGCATGATGGCACTGGTGCTTTCTACTTGGTCTGTTCTTCAAGTTCCTTTCATAACGTCTCGTGGTACAAAGCAGGGACAGTTTTAGTGGGTGGGCTTAACAGATTTCAGCTTTCTTCTTTCACTTTGGTGACACGGTCCTATTTGCATCTTCCCTGCTTGCCTCCAGTTCCTTGACAGCATCTGTTAGAGTTAAGCAAGATGATGGCTGCTGTGAGATACCAGGGCAATGGGAGATGGAAGACCATGGGGTGGCCTCGAACCTTTCCCTGGCCACAGTCCCACTTGCAGACCCTTCCTCGCCAAGCGGCTCAGTGGGGTGGTGGCCTTGTCACAAGGGATATGGAAGCTCTCCTCCTTCCCTCTCACCGGGGCAGCCTCCAGGCTGAGCTGTGTAGTTTAGTGATGCCAACAAGGCCATAGCACCCTTCAGCCTGTGTCTTCAGCAAGCTAAAACTGGGGGCAGAAAAGGCTGTAGGCGGCTATTAAAGAGAGGCAAGTCTGGTAACTGCTGAAATGAAAGCACGTGTCTGCTTCTTGTTTCGTATTCCTCGCTAAGAATTGATATCTGCTGAAGCAGAACTGGTAAAGCGAATGTCCTCTCAGTCCCACCCTTGGTCACCGTGGTCACCGCAGGCCGCACTGCCACTGAGCCGGGGCTGGACGGTCCGAAGCGGCCGGACAGGAGGGTAACCGCTCCTCTCCTCAGGTGCCAGCAAGTCTTCACCACACCAGCTCGTCAGACTCCCAGGCTTGGGATATCCCTCTGACTTATCAGGCATTCAGTACAGACAAACTACTAGCTGAGGAGGCTTAGAAACAAACTTTTCTCACAGTGGATTCTCCTAGCTGGCTGTCTCATGCCTTCCCCTGCAGGAACTTAATTTGTTTTCCTCACTTGTGCCACAAGTGGGAGAGCCTAAATGTTCATGAAGATGACAAGAGTGAGTGTCCAGGGCGATGCTAATGGCCCAAAGCCCCTCTGACCCCAGCAAGCACTCGGCCACATGAGCAGACTGCCATGCCAGCTCCTCGCCTCTGTCCTGAGGGATTCACAGGAACCTAATGGGGGACCCAAGAGCACTATCATCATCCGAGTCTGTAGGATGAGGCACCCAGACACCCGCAGAAGATCAAAGAAGGGATTCCCCAGAGCCCTTTGTTGTGCTTCCCACCACCGCTGCTGGACCACTCTGCGTTCATCCCACACGGAGGAAGAACGCACCGACCTCAAACCATATTCCAAACATTCCACCAATTAAATAGCTGTAAAAGCAGCAGTCATAGCTAAGCACTAAGCACCAGATCCTCTGTGATGATTTAGCTGAAGGAATACCAGACATGTAACGGGATCTCTAGCTGCAGTCTACAAAAACATTGGCAGTGTGTGCTCAGATCCTCAGTTTATGTTCTCAGGTTGCCATAACATAATACACTCCTCTTTTCAGTAGCACTGAGATAAAAACTTGTTTGTGGGAGTTGTTATTCCTATTTAGCTTTGCACACTGGCGATACAGCCAAGTGGGAAAGCACAGGGCTGCAGGCAGTCTTAATTTCTTGAGCCAAACCTGAACTCTATAAACCCAGACTTGGACTGGCAGTGTTTATGTAGGACGGCATGTGGTCCTTCTGCTCTGGTATGCGAGGTAAGCATCAGGACTTCTCAGCTCTGTAGAGAGGAAATAGGAAATACTTTAAATGTATGCATCTTTACTTTCATTTCCTTTATTCTTCTGGAGTATTTTATGCAGCCACGAATCTTTATATTTGTTACAGCCTGCTACTGCTAGCAGAGAGACACCGGCTTGCAACACTCTCAAAAAGTTTCTTGAAGATTTCTTTTTTATTTTTATTTTATTTTATTTTATATTTTTGAATGGTTTTCTCTTCTTGCAGGCAAAATTTCAGCTCATACCTGCAATGGGTTCACACAGCCTCAGAACTGCATCTTGCCTTCTGTCCGTGTCTCACTCAGCCCCACAACTATAACGCTAGGGTAAATACCCCGAGGTCAACGCAGTTAATTACTTTTGGTAGAACTGGGATCAATATCTGTCCTTCATATGCACTTTCCACTCTCTGTTGAAGAATTCTTTATGGGCTGCCAGGGTCTCTTCGCTGGTGGGCTGGCTTTAAAATGTTTCTCTTCTTGGTAGTAAACTGCCTTTTCCAAAGTTTCCTCTGGTAATATCTAGATTTTGTAGGCCACCTTCATAGGTGGTCTAATTTAGGCCAGATGCGCACACTTGTTAATGTGTCCGTGATGATATATAAAAGCTCTACATTTAGAAATGCCTAATAAGGTAGTGCAGCAGTAAAAATTAAGAAGAAAAATAAAGAAAAATAAAGTTCTGTTATACAAGTGCATGTGAAAGACTAGCTAAGAAAAAGGTGGCTTTGGTGACTGTTGAGACCAGCATCAGGTCTTAGGTGCAACTAGCTAGTGGGAAGTCACCCTGAGAGTAAATAGCCTCAAACACAGATGCCCAGTTCGGCTCTGTAGAAGCTCAGAGAAGCTTTGAGCTGAGACCTGGGCTCCCAAATCATTCCAGATGTGGCTGTCATATTTATTGGGATAGCATCTCAGGAGACACAGGGAAACAGGCTGATGAATCCTACGTGAAGCACTCTGACTATAACCTTAAAATTCCCTTTCAGACAAGCCATGGGTGACCACAAGAAGCTGCTGAACATACAGTAGTCTTGTTGAGTCTACATCCTCTTGGGATGCTGGACCAAGTCTGGACACACTGCTGGGAAGGACAGAGCTTGTGAGTGCTGGTTTGCAAGCTCAGCGTTGCATACCTGCTTAGTTTAGCTACCTAAGGAGACCCATCCACTCCAAGTGGCAGTAGATATGAAACCAAATTGACTGCATACTCCAGCAAGGTTTTGTTCTTGGTTGCACTGACGTAACTCTGGAACATCTTTACAATGCTCTTGGTGTAACTGAGACTGACTGTTATGAATGGGATTAGATTCTACAGGGTTGGGATGGTCATGGATTGCCCCAGACAAAATGGAAATCTTTGAAAACACCTGTAAATGACTACCTGCTTCCCACAAAGCTGGGAACCACTGCAATAGACTTTCAGAGACATCCTGCTGGAGGACGTCCATCCTGAAGGACCTGTTCTGGACAGCAGAACTATCCCACATGCTGCACCCGTTCTGCAAAGGTGTCCTCATGGTGGCAAGGGGAGCAGCTGTTCACAAAATGTGTGAAACTCTTTAAACAGCAAATACTTCCCAAGCTGCAGCCACCTCAGCCCACAGTGCTCATACATAGGGGGGGGATACCAGAACTCATGCTTGCTCCCAGACTACCTTAAAGTCTTGGAAAATTTGAGCTGCCCTTGATAACATAAAGGTTATGGTGAGTGTATCTGAAAAAAAAAAAAAAAAAAAAAAAAAAAAAAAAAGCAGAAAAAAAGGCAGAACATGGGATTATAGCCCATTTTAGTATTTTTGTTATTTTCCTTCAAAAGACAAAACGACTGCAAACCAAACTCCAGGTAAGAATGTCCAAGGGTTTGCAATATTTGAAATTCCCCAAAACTTGGCCAATTACTTTTTTCCTTCTAAAGCCAGGAAAAATATATCACCCGCCTTGAACTGACTTTTTCTTACCCTACCCCACCTCAAATGGGGCAGTCCAAATGTACACCTGGAATTAAGCCAGTAACAGGCTTACAAGTAAAACTTTTTTCTTGCCATTGCTATATCGATACCAGTGGGGAACTAGAATTAAAACCAGAATAAAACTATGAACTTCACTCAACTTTCTCAGCTAAACCAAACCAAAGGGTGAAAGCATCACCTGGCTGGCTACTATTCCACAGAGACCCGCCGTGCAACCCTCCCTGAGCTCCCAGCCTATTCCTTTTTCTTAAAGTGGCCTTCAGCCACTGCAGATTGGTGCAGCACTATCCTAATTCACCCCAGATGGAGATCTCCCTTTTCTTTCCTTTCTCCCGTCCCTTCACCACAAATTTTAACCAAGCCCAGACTCCTAGAGCCTCTGGCACCACTCCTGCAAGCCTGCAGAATTTACAATATTCAGAAGCTGCAGTAAACACAGCCTGAAGATAGCGATGCTCGCTGCTGATCCAGCAAGGCTTCACAGTACAGTAGGAGCCTTATGGTAAAAGCATGTGAGCAGAGGCAGATGACTGTAATGGCACTGCATCACTACACTGTTTTCTCACATTCAGGCTGTGATTTGTAAAATACCCAGCTGCCCAGCTGGCTCACAGGACCAAAAATACTCAAAAATACAATTTCAGGATTTTAAAACAAACTATGGATTGTCTACATTACTTTAACCTTTTGTTGTTGTTGTTGTTGTTCCCTGCTAATACTCAATTGCAATAACAATCCTTATATCTTGTACTTTTTTTTTTGCTGCCATTTTCCTTCTCCTTTTAGTAATTTACTGCAGATACAGCACATGATGCTTTTTGGTTTGTTTGTTTTTGTTTTTAACCTATGTTCTTTGTCAAATTAAACTTGGTATCACTGCCTCAGCTTCAGTGATTTTGTTGGCTGGGAGCTGAGATGATGTAGGGAGGTAGTAGAGTAATCCTGATGTTTTGTATTCTTTCTATCCCCCCACTTCCATAATCCTAAGTATTACTCACAGACTTTACCAAAGCACTGCTATGCCTCCTGCCCTCCTAAAAACTGAGCGTACAGCAGAAGTCTAACCTCTGTGATGGTCCTCTTTGCATGTTTTAGCACAGAGCCGTAAATTCAAGCAGGGCTCTGGTCTAACACTGATTTAATTATGATAACACCACTTGCTCTCACAGCGCTCTGCATTTCCACAGGGCTGTTAGGGAATGATTAACTCGGCGTGGAGTCAGAGTAAAGCAGCCAGGTAGGCGCTTGCTGTGACTACCCAAATGCGCAGCAGTGATGCCGAGCGAGCTGTGGCAGCAAAGCATCCCTAGGAGAAGCTCTTCGCAGGAGTGGGGACTTCATGGGGGCATTTGGCCCAGCAGCAGGCATGAAAAAACCACAGCTGCAGGGCTGAGACCAGCACCGAGCACCGCAACCATGGCACTGTCATTTATGGATCTGGTGGTGAGGTTTCCATCGTGGATCTGGGCACGGTGTGCTCTGGAAATGACTATTCTCACAGTGTGGAAGGGTGCTAGCAGCCAGATCACTAAGGCAAGAGAGTGTGCAACAGGAAAATGTGGCAGGTCACTTGGAACCGTGTCTTCTGTGTGTCGGTCTTGCAGAAGAAGAGGAACGAGGCTGCTCTCTTTGAGAAGGAAAAGAAAAGATACAGAATAGGGAAGGGCAGTTTATGTTTTTTTTTTTTTTTTTTTTTTCCTGCTTCAGTCAGTATACTGGTATATAAAATATTACAGGGTATAACTTGCTATCGATGAAATTACAAGTTTGGTTAGTAAAGGCCATAGTGCTCATCTGAGAGATTCCCAGGGAGCATCTGAATTGCTTACACGTGCCATATTCACTCAGACACAAACAATGGGAAAAACAGCCCAGCACGCATTTAAACACGGGTTAAACAACAGCAATGACAAGTTTCAAATGTAAGTTTAACTGGGGAAGCTCATCAACAGGATCCCATAAGGTCCTAAACCTTTGTCCTGAAGTCATGTTATTTCACATTTTTAACCATGACCCAGAAAGAAAATATATTTAATAAAAATCATCATATAAATATAGAAGAAACAGCAACTAAGAAGGCCAGCACATCACTGACAGAGTAAATATCTAACAACAAAAACAATGGTTTCACCTATGGGCAGGGGGACGCCATGGGAAACAACGACTAAGATCACAGATGAATAAATAAAAGGTCGTAGCCAAAAGCAAATGAAGCCAAAGCGATTGAACAAACACAGAAATGCTGAGCTGGAGTCCAGAGATTATACTGGCTCTGGCTTGACTGTACAGCTTTGGTGACCACATTTTAGGAGGGATTTCATACGATTGGAGAGCGTTCAGAAAAAAAGCTCTGGGGACAACCCAAAGAATTGGTCGAAGACTTGAGGTTCAGTCTTTCCAGGCTGTAGGAAAAGAGATTAAGCAGGGCCTTGATGATACCTGATAAGTTCCTCCCATGCAGGAACAGGGACAAAAAAGGGTTCACTGCTCTCAGGGACAAACCTACAATGTGCTCTAATGGCTATGAGCTGACATTTGACAAACTTGGAGTAGAAAGATGAATTTTAATAGTGAAAGGATTAATCATTGGAACTACTCACAAACTGCTACGGAGAATTCTCTGTCAAAGGCTAATTTAAAGGCAGGGTTCCTGCTTTTTGCTAAAAGTCATGTCATATTTCTGGTTGATTCATGGGTGTCACAGCTTTACAGACTGGCTTCAATGAGTGGTCAGAGCTAGCAGTAAACCTGTGTTATGTAGGAGATCAGATTCTTGATATTCTGTCTCAGCTTTACAGTCTCTTAATCAACAAACCCAGCAGATGACTGTTACCCAATTATGTGAGCACTGGGGTTTGCAGGTGTAGCCTGAATTGCAGCTAACGACAAGGTAAGACATGGCTTATCATGAATAACTCCCTTCCTTCTCAAAGCAATTAAAAAACACAGAGAGCTAGAAATTCACTGGATTCGGTGAATTACAGTGGGCTTTTAAGGATAAATATCTATTTTTAAGGTGGGATAAATTTCAGCTTTCATCATCTCGAAGTTAGCAGAGGGTTCAGTTGCAGAGTCAGGTACTTGCACGAGCTTGTCTGCCATGTCAGGGGCACACACGAGCCAGGTATCCCAATTCTTCCACAGCCCACTGAGATGCTGCTTCCAGGCAATCTGATCATGACTTCGTACTCAGTGTAAAGTAGTTGTCCAGGTTCTCTGGATGTCTGATGAATACTGACAAGTACATTTGGAAGTCGATCAATCCCACCTGCTTTAGACAACTCTCATAGGACCACATCACTTATAGTACACCAGCTTCACGATGTGCTATTGGTTTAATCTAATCTTGATAAAATAAAATAAAATAAAATAAAATAAAATAAAATAAAATAAAATAAAATAAAATAAAATAAAATAAAAGTTGATTACCAAACCTCTTGTACAACTCTATTTTGCTCACTTTCTATCTGCTTTTTCTTCTCTGAGAGCCTGCTTCACATTGAGAACAAATTCCTGAAGTCCAGCGATTGGCCAAAAAGTCAAATATGAGTTGACATTTGCAACTTTTACCTTCAACAGGGCGGGAATAAATTGCTGAGTTCATGCAAATGGCTCCAGACATGTTATAAAGGAGGTATGAGAAGGGGAAACTGTTCAACAAAGGGCAAGCAGTTGGGGAAATATTCATTTCTGTGGTTAAACCGAAGCCCACACTCAAAAGCAAGGAGGTACAAGAAATACTCCTTTAGCAAAAAAAAAAAAGGGAAAAGGAGCCCTTTGGTGGAATTCTTCCTCTCCCAATGATGCTCGGATGGGCTGACCACAGTCTCCCTGCTCAGCACAGCCCGTGCTCTGCCATGTCACATACTTTTGAGCCTCAGCACCAGCTCCCTATGGTCACGACTGGAAAGTGCACCATGGATCCAGGATAACCTTGCTTGTTCACATGCTTTACCTTTGTGCACAGAGACCACCTGGTGCCCCAGTTGCTGCTGAGCAGTTTCAGCATCACCTTGACAAGGGAATAGCAGAGGACGTGCTCTTGACAATGCTGCTCTGGCCCAGAGCCACCCAGCTTTGCTGGCCAGACCCCCAGCCAGGTCTGCGCTGGGTGTGCTGTGTGGATTCACCACCGAAGCCCTCATTAGCTCATTGCAGAGAGCAGACATGCCCTGTGCATTCAGTCCTGGCCCTAGCAGACGGAAATAACACTGAGAGCAGCTTCATGGCCACCAGCCAAGAGTTATATCATTCAATTCTTTTTAATAGGAAATGTATGTATGTCTTCATTTGCCCGCTGACGTCCAAGCTTTTAGAGCTCCTCACTTCATTTGTAAGCTTTCTCCTCAACTTCAAAAATTAGATGTTCCCTTAAAATGCAATCCCTGATATTAATGCAGAATTACACGGCTCCAGAAGCTGAGGCTTTAAGGCAGCAGATAGTACAACTTTAATCAATAGAATTTTGAGCTGTCTCCCACACATCCATTGGTGCTGATTTGGAGGAAAGACAAAGAGAAGTGGACCCACAGTCCTAAACCCAGACACGGGCTCATGTGCAAACTGCAGATCTGATGTTCTCTGTCACCTCACAACCTAATGCTATGTTGAATCTGTTTTGACTTTAGAAATTTCTAAAGATCTTAAACGTGCATGCTAGCAGCCTCCCATTAGAAATGGCAGCACTTGCACCAGTCATTTTGCAAAGTGTTACGTGCTTGCCTACATACCTGAAACACATACACATGTTTATGAAAGAGAAAAGAGAGAAATGAAATTTCCCTCCTGCTCTGTTGGCTGCAACTCGCTTTTCATGATGAGCAAAATAAGGTCTTGATAAAGTACAAAATGCAGTGATCAGGGCTCTGATAATCTGCATGCTGAAAGCAGCACACAAAGCTAAAAATACAGAACGGGAAAAACCAGTGATCTCAGCACAGCAACTGCCAGTAGGTGAACTAATGAAGCAGACACAAGATGAGCGTCAGTTCTGCAGTCCCAAAGCCTGCAGTCCTATGCACTCAGCTGGCAGCAAGGGGCATGCACAAGGGCTTTATTGACACAAATATTTCATAGCATGGACCATGAATGACAAAGCAAGGTCTGGATCTTGATGTGGAAACCCTTGGCTAAGACATTAACCAGTTAATGCAAGGCACCCTAAAAGGGGCCAAGACTGCTTTATGCACCTCGACTCTCATACAAATTCTGCACATCCTCCATCCACAAGAGGAAATCTCTTCAGCTATCCAGTTGGACTGGATAATGTCAACATCAGACATTTCTTACAGCCCCTTCCGTGTAGTGCTAAATCTTTGTTTCCATAAGGTTGAGTGCACTATACTAAAAAACAAGAAAAAAATACACCAATAATGAATTGTCAACATCTCTAAAAATCATCTGAAGGAGGTTTTCTGGAGCTCAAATCCTCATGACTTTAAAGCTTGCTAGGTCTCAATTTGCCAATCAAAGAAGATGCTGGTGGTCCCCTAAGAAAGCTGAGAATTTTGCTTTACCATTCATATAAAATTCCGTTTTTCAGTCCTGCATGGTCACACAATAATCGGACCTCAAACTCACTTTTGGCCCAAGACACACTACTGTCTAGCCTGCATTTCTATGGGTAATTACAGGGGGGGTGGGAAAGGAATTTCCCACCGGGGGAAAGGAGGGAAGCAGTTCTGCGGCAGGTTGACTTCACTTCAAGGAACAGCGGCTGCTGGCAGCCACGGGGAGGTTTTGGAGCGCCCTGAAGAGATGGATTAGTGCGGCGGAGGTGGTCAAAGGTGCACGATCCATTCATCAGGATCACTGCCCCGGATTGTGTGTGTGCGTGCGTGTATATGTGCTTTTATGTGTGTATATAATGTCATACATTCACGTTGCTGGTTAACAGGATCATTGCTATCTAGCCAAATATTTCATAATTTTTTATGGTCTGCTTAGCCTTGGATCGGCTGATACATTGACTCGAACCAGTAAGTGCTGTATAATAGATTGCAGACCTCTGTGAAAAACCACTATCAGTGTTTCAGCAGCGCACTATGCATGTGTCAGAGAAGTGCACTGTCAGCAGGATAGAGCCTGGGCGTCTGTCCACATTTTCCTTACTTTTAAAAGAGCCATTGACCTTCCAGAGGCCTTGATCGAAGTGGGATGAATAAAAACTAGGTTAGGCATTGTAGGTCTTGGTGCAGCTTCTTTCATTGTGCATAGAATGGCTTGTATGTGCTTTGGTGGACATAGAAACTGAGCTTTAGCACTTCTTGGGCACTTAGCATGAATTCATACGCAAACTCTGCAATCGTGATGCAAGGAGCAAGGGGCTGTGGTGGTTTCACAGACAGGCAGCTCAGCTCCATCAGTGAGCTCCTGTCTCTCACTGCCCCTCCTCAAAAGAACAGAGGGAGAAAATATGATGAAAAAAGGCTTGAGCTAAGGGAGACCACTCCCCGGTTACCACCACAGGCAAAACAGACTCAGAATAACAGAGGTTAAGGTAATTTATTGCCTATTACTAACAGACTAGAGCAGTTAGAACTGAAAGCAACCTAAAAACACCTTCCACCTTCTTCCCCCTCCCCCTTTCCCAGCAGCTCTTCAAGAACTGCTCCCACACGGCTCCGTCCCACGGGGTCCATCCCCCAGGAGCAAACTGCTCCAGCATGGGTCCCCCACGGGTGGGCGGCAGCTCCCCCCAGACCCCCTGCTCCTGCGTGGGCTCCTCTCCACGGGCTGCAGCTCCGGCCCGGGGCCTGCTCCTGCGGGGGCTCTCCATGGGCTGCAGCCTCCTCCAGGCCACATCCACCTGCTCCACCGGGGGCTCCTCCACCCATGGGGGGGCTGCAGCGTGGAGATCTGCTCCATGTGGGACCCATGGGCTGCAGGGGGACAGCCTGCTCCACCAGGGGCCTCTCCATGGGCCGCAGGGGAACTTGTGCTGTGTGCCTGGAGCACCTCCTGCCCTCCTGCTGCACTCACCCTGGGGGCTGCAGGGCTGCTTCTCTCTCAGCTCTCACCCCTCTCTCCCAGCTGCTGTAGCACAGCAGATTTCCCCTTCCTTCAATCTGCTCTCCCAGAGGCCCACCCAGCATCGCTCACAGCTCAGCTCTGGCCAGCAGCGGGTCCCTTTTGGAGCCGTCTGGAGCTGGCTCTGAGCTGACCTGGGGCAGCTGCTGGGCTCTGCTCACAGAGGCCAACCCTGCAGCCCCACTACCCCACTACCAAAACCTTCCCAAGTGAACCTGATATAAGAGCACCTTGTATGACAAGATTCCAGAAAATGATCTGGAAAATTACAACACATACAAGTCAAAAAAATAAAAATAATTTAAAGGAAAACAACCTTCCAAAGCACAAAAGCCAGCCCACATACCCAGATTGTTTTTCTTCTTTAGTTCCTGCTCTCTCTGCTCTCCTGCAGCCTCCTTGTGTGAAGGTATGGGCAGAATGTGCCTGCTGCGACATTTTGGGTGTGTTTAGAGCCAACGTGTTTACAGAAGATATAAAAAGCACTGGGTGCAGGGGAGGAAGAGGCAGAAATAAGCGGAAAAACAAGGAGGCTGAGGAGATGCAAAGTAAACTTAGAAGGACTTGAGACCTGGTGCTGGGGGCTTCTTCCAAACATTGGGAGTTTGGCTGGTTGAGAGCCATCAAAAACATGTTATTGGCATTACTGAGGGACGTGGCATGCAATATGGGGAAGGAAATGTGAGCATGAGACACTCCTTGTGGGTCTGGTCTGAAGTCCCCCGGAATCAGCAGAAATCCTTTTACTGATTTCATTGACTTTTGGGTTGGGACTTCCCTCACTGCGAAGCACCAGTGTTGCCAAGGTTGGCACAAAGGCTGCAAAATTGGTAACTAAATTCAGTGTGATACATTGCTGTGGACCGCCCTGCTTTATTAGCTGAACTTCTCCAAGTGTCCCATGTATCTGCCCAAGCTGCAGTGGCTCAGGAAACACGAGGGCTGCTCACCACTATAAATCCTGCTCCTTGCCTGACCGTGGCAACTGGTTCTGGCTACATCGGTGCATTGGGAAGTGTCAGACCTTGGATGTCTTGCTTCCTTTTCCCGTATCTTGCATCTGGGATCTACCTCCTGTTTGTTCTCACGGGATCATCATCTCTGCCTGGATTTCTGCCTGGGGAGGAGGCACAACCACCCCGCACTCCTATGGTAACTTTTCACACTCCTAAGGTGGTGTTTCCTCAAGACCTGGTTCAGAGCAGCAACCCAAATAGGGATCAGAAGCAGGGCATGGCCACTTTGCATCCTCATCAGCACCTTCTCAGGTGCATGGGCTCTGCAGAGGAACAGAAGCAGAGAGAGAAGTCTCCAAATGATGCAATATAATGTACTGCTGCCAAAACTGATAAGATTTCCAGACTTTTAAAGAGGCAGCCCATCCTCACAGAGCACCTAGGACAAGGGATGCCTGGCTTTGGAGGAGCTCAGCGTGTTGCTGAAGTACAGATGATAAATGCTCACTTCAGAGCTTGCTGACAAAGCTGGACACACAGCAGCAGTCACAGACCTCAGCGCACTGTCTTCATGTCGTGCTTCCATCAGGAGGGCTGAAAGCACTTCGGGAGGATTTGGCCCACTCACAGATGGGGAAACTACAGCCCGTGTGGGACAGTGGCAGCTCGTAGCCACCCAGCAAGCTGACCAGCACAAGGAGAGGGAGCAGGAGCTGACACACTGAAGCCTTCTGCTAGAAGATGGGGTAGCAAAAACAGGCTAAAGGGAGAGCATCCTCTCCACCTAGGGCTTTCCTCCTGGGTCTAGTGCTACAGATTGAAGTACATCCCCCTTGCTCACTGTATCCCATCACAGAACAGAAATATTCCTTTTCAAGGGCCTTTAGACGCAATCTCCATCAATAAAATGTAAAAGCGTTGCCACAGGAGCAGCAAGAGCTGCCCAGGAGTCAGGAGCTGCCCATGAGTAGTCTACAGCACAGGTTCCCCAGGTGCTTTTTTTCCATATATCACCAAAGCTGATGTTTCCCATGTTCTCATGGCCCAGGTACCACGCGGAATTGTTTTATGTTTTTCCAGCAGTATCTGTATCACATGCAGGGCTTTGCTTACCACTCAAGCAGCACAGGATATTTGTTGAAACAAAGAAGATGACATTATTCAAAGGAATTTATTTGCACAATGGTTAAACGGCCTGTGCAGCTTTGAGATAGCACTGTGTCAACAAACTTAGCAGGATTAAAAATCATAAAACTGTTTTATTGATAAGTACACAACCTGCAATTAGCGGAACAACTGCAATTACTAGCAAGTATAAACAGCCTCCACCTCAGGATATTGCTGCCAAGCTCAGGTAGACATGGAAAGTGTTATTTCTTTTCCTGCAGAAGTGGCAAAGGCATGATAAAATTACTTTGTCCCAAATGAGGAGAAAAGATCAAAGATCAAAATCTCGAAAATATGTATAAATCTGAGCAATTCATGCATACTGGCTTAATGGAAAATGGAAAATTATTTCTTTAATACTGATCATAATTATGTTTATGTGAATTGTATCAGCATAACTACATCTTTCATCCAGATGGTGAGAAAATTTGATGGGACTGTACATAATAACAGAGAAGATGCTACAAGGACTGCACTTAGCTAAAGAACGATTCCCGATTTCAGGGTGCGCCTTGACAGAACAACTTGGAAAAGTGCTCAAAACTCAACTTAGACCCAAATATTTGGGATTCTTGAAGCACATTTCCTCTCCATATCTTGAGTTGAATGCAACAAATACCCATTTACATGAGAGCTGGCTGTCTAGACACCATTAAACTCTGTAGAAATAGCCCCCACCAAAGAGTAATGTATTTGACCTACCCAGGGGGGTTGTACCCTCAAACTGTCTGCTTCTCCCCACTGATGTGAAAGGAGCTCTGCTGCCTGTCCATGTGCAGATGTCACCTTTGGGGTGTCTCTTCTGTCCCCATTGCCAGCACACAACAGTGAGCTGTGGTTTGTCAGCCAGTAGCTGAAGATTTTGAAAGTCATACAATATGTTCCAAATCAACAGCTCATTTGTAATGGAAAATCCAGCTTTCCGATGCCAAATATATCAACCATTTGAAAATGTCTCTTGTTGCTTTTGAGAAAATGTAGAAGATCACAACCATTTTCTGTGAAAAGGGGGAGAAGAAGGTGGAAACGTGGTTATAAGAACCTCTGATCAGATCTAGTACTGTGTGCTAAGGAAAATTCCCCTTGAGAAAATGGGAAAATGTTCCATGGGTGCTGGCAGGCCTCCTGCACCGCCATCGCCTCATCCATCCTCATCAGAGGCTGCCTCCCTGCTGCTGCCTCGCTCCTTGGCTCTTCCACCCTTCCCCAGGATTATTCTCCTCGCTGCCCTGTCCTCAGGCTCCTGCAATTGCCTTCTCTCCAGCCTCAACCATTACTTTGGTGCGTGCTCCCCATTCTGCCCTTCTTGGGTGTTGCCACGTCTTAAAGAGAGCCAGCGAGAGCCTCTCCCAGTGATGGGATACTGGGCACACTGGGCAGCCTCTCTGCCCCTCTGTGTCAGTGCATACCTGTTTTTGTATGAGCACTGGGCCCTGGTGTATGTGATGGGGGCCCTGGTACCCACCCAGGTATGATACTGGAGAACCATGCGGGGTATGGTAATGTGCAAAGCTCAGAAAATAAATCAGGAGGTATTTTGGCACTGCCTTCTGCAGGGCAGGACTAAGCTTGTTGAGATTGAGCTGGTTTAACTTCGTTTTCTTCGAATTCTGCTTTTGATTCCAGTCTATATTCCGGGTGTAAAACTGTGACAGTCAGGCCTGAGGAGAAGGCTGGGTGTGTGCAGAGTGGCTGTGCCTCGGGGCAGTGTGCTTCCAGCAGCCCAGGGCGGCAAGGATTAACGCAATGCAAGGAACCCCTCCATATTGCACGGCTTTTATTTCCTTTTCTGTCTGACCGGGAGAGTGCAACTTGCTCTTTTTCTGTAAAACACACTCAAAGGTAGGCTAGCCTTTCCTTGTGGAGAGCTTGTCTTCCTCCCCCACACCCCCAACCCCTGCCGAACTGGATGAACTGGATACCTTCCCAAGATACACCCCAACTTTTAAGCGCGGTGCTGCTGACATGCTCTAATTCGTGTCTCTGTTCTGAGCACAATGACACAAACTCTCTTTATTCCTACGAGCATGGACATTAGGAGCTTGCCCGAGCTGCCCCACAAACTGCAAAGCCTGTGCCACCGAGAGGACCTGGGCAGACGTTTCTCTGGAGGACACAAGCTGGTCACTGCAGGACGCCGATTTCGTCTTTTGGTTTTTATATTCACGATTTCCACTAGGATCGCAAGCAGTTTAGGACACGTTGTCAGAGGAGGATGGGGTCTGGAGACTAGCACAGACATAGGGGTGAGAGAAGAGTGAGCAGGGAAGAGCAGGGAAGGTCTTTCAGCTAATGGGGGCAGTGAGTCCAGGGATGCGATCAGTGGGCCACCAAGAGGGGAAGATGGAAAGATGTGTTCATGGCTGAGAAACCAAAGGGGGACCAAGGGGCTGTGGCATGCAGCTTCTGTTTGTGGTATGGGCTTGTTGCCCTTTACTAGGAGAAGACGATCGGTCTCCATTGATGTAGGAACCAACTGACTCAAAACTCAAGAGCTTGAGTCAACTGGACTCAGCAAAGAGCTGCCCCACAGCATTCACCTCTGCTCTTGCCAGGGAGCCCTGCTTTGTCTTCCTCCTCAGAGACCCTTATCTTCTGCACCCAAAACTCCCCGAGGACAGGACCGCAGCACCAAAATCTACAAGGTCCTGCACAGGATTCGGTCTGGTCTCCAGACGGTCAAACATAAAAGAGCAATTTTTGGTCACGTAGCCTCAGTATTAACTTACTCAACTGAAGTGGAAAGGAATTGGGTCATATTTTGAGGAGAATAGGATCTGTGTGTAAATAATAGCTCCGAAAATTCAATTTATTTTTTTAGCTTTCGCTATATTTGATCTGTGACAGTCCAGAACCCAGACTGACCTTCAGAACAAACATGTTGCGGATTTACAACAAACAAGTGGATGTACTTTTTCACTCAACACAAAATTAAGTTGGGGGACTCGGCGGCATGAGATGTTGTGAAGGCCAAAAGCGTAGACAAACTCATAAAGGACAAATCTGCCGAGAACTGCTGACAGTAATGTTCTGCACATAACTTCCAGGCCAGGAAGATCTCAGACTGCCATTGAGGAGACAATTTTCATCTTTTCTTAATCACCTGTTATTGACCAGTGTGAGCCACGTCTGAGCTGGGTGGACTTCTGCTCTGGCTGCAGAAAGCCGTGCTTCCCTCCCTGTGTGTCCACGAGCATAAAGCTTATTTTCTGCAGTATACATTACACAGCAGAGCCACACTTTAAGGTCAGACGTTGTTTGCTTGTTCTGAAGGGATATT
Organism: Aythya fuligula; assembly: GCF_009819795.1. Taxonomy (NCBI): domain Eukaryota; kingdom Metazoa; phylum Chordata; class Aves; order Anseriformes; family Anatidae; genus Aythya; species Aythya fuligula. The sequence continues at coordinate 195,460,199 of NC_045559.1, forward strand.
TGTTTGCCTGGGTTTTGCTTGGCTTTGTTTTGAAGAGCGATGCGGTTAAATAAAGAAAGGAGCAGGCTGGACTCCTGCATTATTCATCAGTTAGGCAATCCCAAACAAAAGCCAGGTTGGCATTAGCAGGAGCTTCATGCGTTACTCGTTCCTCAGGGAGATCTGCTCCAACAGCACTAATTGGTAGCTTCCCCACCAGGAGTCCATGTCTCCGTCTTTCCCAGGGTATGACAACACAGCAGTTGCTGGCGGCTGTGGCAGCGACCGTCCAGCGTGTGCCACATCACCTCTCCCACGGGCATGAAGTGGGATACAGGAGCAGCGAGCCAGACAGCCCATGTGTGGCCCTAAAGCCTGTGCTGGACTGCAAGAAAAGGGAGAAGCAGGTGAAATGGACAGGTTAAATTTTAGTAAGACGCTAGATTCACTAGGGTGTATTTTCTTGTCGCCTATCGTGGCACGCAGCAAGACTTAGGGGAACGTGGAGAGACAGGAGAGAGCCCAGAAGAGAGCGTGTGGGGCTGCTGGAGCTGTGCTCAGATGTCCCTGCTGGCTCGTGGATGGGTGAAGCACCCTGGGGTGACTCAGCCTTTGGTGGATCCCCTTTGTTGTCAGGGCAGCAGCATCAGCACAAAGCAAGGCATCGCGCAGCAGGGATTTCAGCAGCCAGGGAGCTGGGTTTCCACTCCAATCACCCTCTGTTTGCCATGGTCTTTGCTGCGAAGAATGAAGAAGGCTGCAGCATGAGCTGAACTTTTAAACCCGGGCTGTTCGTGGGTTCGCAATGAGGACCTTCTTTGCTTAATTAAAAATGAAAGGCTCTTTACAGCACTAAGCTACCCTTTGATACAGTTAAAAATTTAAGAAGGGAACCAAACCAGAGTCTTAGCTGGGGCTTAAGGGTGCAGTTGTTTCACCTCAGCGGAGCACAAGTTGTTTACAAAACTGATGCCTACAATAGGAACAAAGCACCCTCAGATAACGCCAGAAAACCCCGTTTACCTGCGGGGAGAGCTGGTAACAGGATGCCCGAGTTGAAATCCTTGGTTCAGCAGGGCGTACTGAAATGAGTTATTTTGTGCTGCTTTCTGTTGATTTAAAACGAGATGACACAGAGACAGATTAGCTAAAACCACAGACATTATAAATTGCAATTTGGCCTCAAAAGCTGAAATGCTTTGATCTGTGACTCAGTTGGGGCCAAACTGAAGAGCATTTAGAGAGGGGGAAACATGTACAAGGGAAAAAGAGCTTGGACATAAACAACATTTTCTCAAATTACAGTAGCTGACCTGAATAAGTCTTTACCATTATTTTCATCAGAGTTTAATCATGTCCACCAGGAGAGGTGCCCAGCAGCATCTGCACCCGTGGGTTCCTGTAAGACAAAACACGACAGCCTGCAGGATGTTCATCGACCACAAGTCTAGAAAGTGTTCCTTGTTTGCTGCCCAGTCTGGGGCTCATATTTGGTCTGGCATTTCTATGAGAAGTGTGGAAAGAAATTTTGGAGCTGATATATAAGCAATTGGATTTTGTCATTGGTGGTTTTATTACTTTTTAATAGAATCGGAGAGTCTAGGAGTTGGCTGCTTTGAAAGCCAGTAAGGGTTAAGAACATGCTAAAGGTTAGTACTATGAGAGTATGTGTGTTGAAGTGGGAGCAAAATGGTCTTGCTCTCTAGTGAAGAAGATTCTCCATCTCTTTCTCCATCTATTTGGAAAGGTTTCAGTTCCAGCCGGCCTTTCCCATTCAACCCAGTGCGTTGTGGTGCAAAAACGTGGTTCATTTGCTCAGCAGCAGGAGCCTCTCAGTGCCATTTACACGGTCTAGCAGTCTCTTGCAACATCTATCTTTTAAAATAACTTTTTATTTTCACCTTGTAAGCGATCCTCCTTTGTGCTCCTGCTTGCCTCGATGCGTGTTTCACAATACCTGCTTTCCGTGGTGCGAAAGAGATTTCTTTTCCAACCCCGGAAAAAGAATTTCTTTTCCAACCTTACCGATTCTCTGAAAGGACAAGTCGCACAGGGAAGGCTTCCTGCTGGGGACCAAGCCTGGCCGAAGCACGGGGCTGGCCCCTGGGCAGCTGGAGGTGCCCCCAGACAGCATCTCCAACTCTGCAGCTGGAGGTCCATGTCTTTCCTCTCCAGCTGAGCAAGCCTCCTTGAGGCTCTGCTGCATCCCAGCGTTGGAGGGCATCAAAGGGAGCTGCTCCGGACCGGTTTGTTTCGTCGGGAGTTTGGCACAGGTAGTTTAAAGCCAGAGGATTTTCCTGCTTCCTGGTGTGTAAACAAAATGCATCCCTAATCCTTCCCTTGCTGGCCTCGATACTGCCTAGCAAGCGTTAACACGGCTGTGAACAGGCCCTGCAGATCCACCAGCGCTCCTCTGGTCTTTGGGGGATGTGAAATCACAACCTGTATGCATCTGTACCACTTTTCACAGGCTTCCCAGCCTTTTATCCCACCCCCAAATGTCTTTCCAGATGAAAAAGGAGCCCTGGGCTTGCTGGGGTTACCCCAGGCTCGAGGCAGGAGGCTTTGGGCTGCTGGCTCTGGTGGTGGCATTCGGTGATCCAGCACCCTCGTCCCGTGTCTGCCATGCCACTGACTGATCCCCTTCACACTGTAACTCACTCAACTGCTCTGACTCAGCTTCCCTTCGACAAAAAATAAGCAGGCGTATTTCCCGGGGTAGTTGCACTGTTTAATTTGATAGCAGCCCTTGTCTCCTTCTTCTATAGCTGCTCCTGCTGAAGGCAGACCCACCACCAGAGTAGGACGAGCAGAATTTAATGCCACATTCACACAGACCTCGGGGATGGAAGGCTGCAAGGAAAGAGCTTGGGTGGGAGAGTAAAGATGACTTATTCTCCAAAAGACTCGATTCTGAGAGGTCAATAACTTAAATTTATATACCGATTCGGTGTATTGTGGAGTCAAACGCCACTCTTTTGTGTATAGCTCCAATCTTACCACTCATGTGCTTAAAATTAAGCATATGCTTAAATACTTTGCCAGCTGAGGTCTTCAGAGCTCCATTAGCACTGTATGTTTTTGCTCTAAATTCACAGTAATTGTTTCTCAGTGAATAGATGCTCACTGAGTAAGATATAAAAAGAGCATGGGAACAAAGGGGCCCTCAATCTGAGACTTTGATCCACATATTATTCAAATACATAATGACTGCTTTGATTTATGGATTTATAATTCTATTGAGGCATTCCGGAGATTACCCAAAACATTCCAGCTCGAGTTGATGCTGGAGGGTGTTACCAGAGCCCCTGCCTGGAATCAGAGGGATAAAATCCAGTTGCCAGTTTGCTGCTGCAATTACATCACAGCTCGCAGGAGAAGGGCAAGCTGCACGGCGATGCGCTCGCTTCTCTCTGGTGCTCATCACAAAGGGCTTTTTTTCTCCCCGTGACCTAAGAAAAGCAGCTAAAAGTACAGACTCTCTTCTTCCCGCAGCATGTAGAGTTTTGGCAGTATAACAAGACAGCAGACGACATAGTGGGTGTGTTGAAAGAAGGAGCAGATGGTAGATTGCTAGCACAAGGATTTAGCAATGCATTTAGAAAACAGATTATTTTGGAAGATGAGAAATTATGAAGTATGATTATCCCCCTCTCCCCCTACTCCCACTCCCCTCCCCAAACATATCCCTACAAAATGTTAGCTTGGCCATGTACCGTAGGAATGACTCAGCTCTGATATTCTGGAAGACTTCTACAAGAAATCAAATAGGTGGCAGCTGTGAAGAAAAAATGCCCGGCTTGTCATCCACATCCATACCAGGTTGGACTTTTAAGCCTATTTCACCTTACACAGCAGACCCTGCCTGTTGCTAACAGAGAGGATTACTAGGAAATGGACTTGGCTTGCAAGAGGGATCGTTCCCAGCTGATGGAGGCTGAGCAACCAGCTCAGGACGGGCTCTTGCTTTTCTCTGCTCGCCACCTACCACCAGTCTTGTGAGTGAGGTTGTTCCTCAGTCCGTGGGCACTCGGATCTGGGACGTGGACTTCCCTTCATACCTCCCTGGCTGTAAAATTTCCTTTCTCCCATTCATCATCTATTGCTTACGTGGAGAGATTCAGTTCTGTGGTAGACTGTGACGGTCCTGCTGTGTGAGCAACCAGGAAGAATAAGACTTCATTAAGTGCTGAACCTCCTGCTGTGATCCACACAGTCTGGCTGCTGGGAGAGACAGAGCAGCTTCAGGAACGGGAGCAACCCATACTGCTAGACCCTAGGGAGCCTTCTATACCCAGAAGGGGTCTTCTCTTTCTTTAAATGTGGTCTTATGATGGGGAAAGGATAGATGAAGGGCTTTCTGTTGGAAATGGGTGAAACCCCTGACAGGGTGAGAATGAAGAGTTTGGGGTTTCTCCTCACTGCTGAGACTGAAAACAGGTCTTAGGTGTTAGCCAGTGACTGGCCTGGGGAGTGACTGTGTTAATGTTTCTCCTCACTTGGCCATAGTGAGAAATGGGATTTGAGAAGGACATAAGAAGGGCTGTAGAATAATATCTGGAAAGCACTTCGGTATTAGACAAAGAGCAGGAGCTGGGCAGGAAATATGAGTGCTTTTCTGGTATGGTGCTAGGAGGTCACTCTTGTTACTCATCACAGAATCACAGAACAACAGAATGGTTTGGGCTGGAAGGGACCTTAAAGCCCACCTAGTTCCAGCCCCCTGCCATGGGCAGGGACACCTCCCACCAGCCCAGGCTGCCCAAAGCCCCATCCAGCCTGGCCTTGAGCACCTCCAGGGATGGGGCATCCACAGCTTCTCTGGGCAGCCTGTGCCAGGGCCTCACCACCCTCTGAGGGAAGAATTTCCTCCCTATATCCAATCTAAACCTCCCCTCTTTTAGTTTAAAGCCATTCCCCCTCGTCCTGTCACTGCACCCCCTGACACAGAGTCCCCACCCAGCTTTCCTGTAGCCCCCTTTAGGTACTGGCAGGCCGCTGTAAGGTCTCCCTGGGGCCTTCCCTTCTCCAGGCTGAACAACCCCAGCTCCCTCAGCTTGTCTTCACAGGAGAGGTGCTCCAGCCCTTTGATCATCCTCGTGGCCCTCCTCTGGACTCATTCTAATAGTTCCATGAAATATTTCTCTGCTTGGTAGGTTCATGTCCTCAGTGGCTGCCATCACTGGTGCAATAACAGGAATCCGTCCATACAGGAGTCTGGTGTCCTCAGTCCCTGTAGCACCCTGAGATTAGGTAATGGCAAACAGCAGAGATAACACAGATCCTGGACAAGAGTTTAATTTTGGCCCTTTTCAGTTCATCTTCTCAGTATCTCATTGTGTTGTGACACAAGGGTGAGGTTCACCTAGAGAGGTGGATCACTCTGCATGTTTCAATTCATGTCATCCTACACAACAGGTCTAAAATGAACCGGCTGCATTGCATCCTGAAACTGCTCGTTTCTCCCAACAACTATTTGAGGAGCTGAGAGTAATCAGCTCAGACAGAGATGTGTCCCTAGATGTTTAAGCTGGGTGAGATAAATGCCACCCAAAGATCCTAGTTACCTGCAATAAATGTTCTGTTGGTAGGAAAATCAGCCACCTGTAACCCAACAGCTAAATGTAGTTGGTTACCCATGTGTGAGAATATTGGATACAACAGTATACCATGACTTAAAGGCCAGTAGGCAGACGAGGAGGATGTATACTGATCATGGAGAGAAGATTCTTGTTGGATAGGAGAGAAAATATCTGCTTCAGCATGAAAGGACACTGGGTTTAGTGTGTCGTTTGCCCATGTGCACCATCAGATGGTTCGCATCCAGGGCAGTGATGCTGGACGTGCTCAGCCCTAGCAGGTGCAGCCTGCCTGGAAGTGATGGAACCGAGGAGGTAGCTGGAAATTCGCTGTTTATCAAAGCAGCTATGTCTCAGTGATTACCAGCAGCTGAGTGTTCAGATCTCCTTTTCGGGTTGGGAGCAGAGTCTAGGAAACTAGATCTTACATCATGCATCAACCACTACCTCAGTGTTCAGGAGCTGAGATGTGTCGCTCTGTGAACCACCTGTTTTCCATTCAGGCTAAGGCTGTGTTCTTTTTGCTACCCAGAATCCTGAGCAGAGGTTTCTTCTGGTTTTAGATAGACTGGTAAGTCTGGATGGTCTTGATCTCACAGCAAAGCCGGGTGCCTGTACGGGGGAAGGGATTGCTTTTGTGTGGATAGGACTGACTGGTGGCAGAACAAATCCATAAGGCAACGCAGTCCTCATTTTCTTTGGTGGAGTGTGCACTGGAGGTGGTTTTGAGATGCTCCAGATTTTGGAAGAACCTCACTGAGCAGGCTTACATCTTGCATCTTCATCCACTGTGGTGGGTAATGGCTGGTGGAAAAGTACCAGGTTCCTGAGTTAGCATTGCATTTGAGGAAGGTGGACTGATTTTGCTTTGAAGGCATCAGTACGGTGCTTTTGGCTTAAAAAGTCATTGCTGAATCCTAGTGACTATCCTCTATAGCATTTTGTTTTGGGATCAGATTGTGGAACAAAGTGCCTCTGATCTGCTTTGCCTTCCTCAGCCTCACTGCAGCCCTGTCTAAAATGCAGAGCTGGCTTTAAAACCTCCTGTTGGAGACTTGCTATGGCCAGGGGCATACTGCTATCAGGCTGAATGCTGGCTGCAAACTTTCCAAAAGAGTTTTTTTTTTCTTTCTTTCTTTTTTCTTCCCTGAAAATGCTGATCTGACACAAAGAAAACACTGGGAATGGGATGATTTTGACAATGCTCTGACAGAAAGCAGGCAGGTTGCCAGCGCAGCCCCCACTTGCCAGGTGGGTCTCCAAACCCTCCGTGTTTCTTCTCGGCTCACGCACACTACCCCTGGCAGTCTGCCCTGCCGAATCCCAGGCACGCAGCTCATCGCTACAGCAAATTCCCAGGGCTTCCAGCTACTGCAGTGAAAGAGCCCAGCAAAGGTGAACAATCCCTGGGCTGCAACGCCAGGGTACCCATCCTCCCCAAGTCTCCCCTCTGGCACTGGGAGAACTGGGGGTGCTTGGAAATGGTTGGCACAAAATCTTGCCTTAAAATTTTCACAGATGACTTTTAAAACTTTGCCATTTCTAAGACGTGCTTTCTTTTGGAGTAAATATTTTTTGATTTTATTATTATGAACAGTAACAACAATAATTATAATTATTGTTCCAGCTCTGGAGCTGAGCATGGAATTAAGCACAGATCCATCTGCTCAAACTACTGATTAACTTCTGCTAATGGGAAGGTGTCACTTGAACTGGGAATGGGTGTGACCTCTCTGATCTCTTCTCTCTGATGACCAGTGATAGATAGGACATGGGGGAATGGCTTAAAGCTGCTTCAGGGGAAGTTCAGATTGGATATTAATAAAAAGTTCTCCATTGAGAGGGTGGTCGGGGACTGGCACAGGCTCCCCAGGGATGTGGTCACAGCACCAAGCCAGTTGGTGTTCAAGAAGCGTTTGGGCAGTGCTCTTAGCTATCTGGTTTAACTCAGGTTGCTCTGTGTGGAGCCACGAGTTGCACCTGATGATCCTCATGTGTGCCTTCCAGCTCCAGTTATTCTGTGTTTCCACAATCCTCTCCTCAGCAGCTCTGCTCTTTTTCTCTGGGAGGTCTCCCCAAATGGTCCCACTCCCCACACAGCCTCCCGAAGGGCTCTTGGTGGGGCACCACAAGCTGTTAATGCTGTTAAGCCTTCCCGTTCCTCGTGGCCATGAGGAAAGGCTACTCAGTAAAACAAAGTTCTCTTTTCTTTTATCAGACCCACAGCGGTCAAAGGCAGCTCCCTGCTTCCTCTGGGCTGGCTCAGCCTCAGCCAGCCTCTACGTGGGACAAGGGCACTGCTGAGGACGAGCCAAGGAGAACCCATGCAGGTCAGCTGAGGGTGGTTATGGCAGCCTGGAGACACGGTGGAAGCAGCATCAACAATTTTGACTACAGGATTACACATTCCCATAGTTTAGGAAAAATCTGCAATTCAGAACTGAGCTTAGACTCCACCTTTGCAGCGCCCAGGTCTGCCTAACAGGTTGTGAGAAGGAGCAGCCTGCCTTTCCCATGCTTTTTCTCAGCTAGTGATCAGGTGGCTGCAAAGCCCCAGTGTTTTCAATGGGATGCTGCTGTCAGAGCCATGCAAGAGCTGGCGCCACTGCACGTACTCACCGAGTATGGGAAACCTGCTGGTTGTCAAGGGGAACTTAGGAAACCCCAAAGACAAAAACAACGACAACAAAAGTCTGGTGTTTTTCAAGCCGGTCTGGGGTTTTTGTGTTGAGGGAGGGGTGGATCTCGGGGATTTCACAAGATGCAGCACCGAGCGTGGCCAGGGAGCATCCAGGAGCCCTTCACTGCTACAGGGCTGGGCTGACAGCTGCCTGAAAGCACTTGGTTCCCTCTTTAAAGAAAGACTTGAAAGGATCCACTATGGGAGAAGAAAAATGCAAAAGCAGTGGAGGAGCAGGCTGGAGACAGGCTGCAATTAAATGGGTAGCTCAATCAATAACCCTTTAAATGGGAGGGAAAGATCAATCTTTTATCTTTCCCTCCACGGCTTACTCCTACCCACGTATTTACTTCTTACAGCCAGGCAAATTTGGGTAAGCTGGAAGGCAGGAGGCAGGATTTGGCCCACAAAGCTTGCACTGGAGCAGGACCCTGCTGTGCTGTGCTGGTCGTGGTGGGGTCCCCACTCCATCCCAGTCTGGCTGGCACCTGGGGCTGAGCAATGGCCAGGTTGTGTGGGCAGGGAGCAGGGAGGACAGCAGGACAATAGCTGTGGTCATACCGGTATGACTCGGTAAAAACTCATACTGATAGACAACAGTCAGGCACAATGCCTGGTTTTGATCAGAATCAAGTGAAAGAGATGTCCTTCTGACTGACACCCGCAGCTGAGAAGGTCGCTCTCCCATTCCCCACAGTGAGCAAGATGGGTCCAAAAGCTCCTCAGTAAGCAGATGTGGGCTCTCCTAATTAGAGATTAGCTTCAAGCCTGTTGTGTTTCCTCAGAAATGTTCCTAGCGGCGTTTTGCAAGGATCCGGGACTTGTCCACAGGCAAGCAGAAAGCCTGCGAGTCTCCAGAGCCTGGCCTTCAGCAGGGACCCGTCCCTTGCCTGCTTCCATCAGAAAACTCCCAGGCACAGGGCAGCGTGCCTGCCTGCGTGCACAGCCCCCGCAGAAACGTGCAGTGCTCCAGACATGGTTTTTATTCAGAGCCATGAAAATAGTCCACCCAGGCAGACAGGCACAGCTTTGTATTGTTCGGAGCTGGTTCCACTGGGGAATTTTTGAATTCAGATTGCCCAACTCTAGCTCTGCAGGGCTGGGTGCCAAGGTATTTGGGCACAAAATGGCCAAGTGAGGTTTCATTCTTTTTCTTTTTCTTTTTTTTTTTTTTTTTTTTTTTGTAGGCAGACAATATTTTTATGCCCCGTCATGGCTGGGCAATCAAAACAGCAATTAGGTTGCATCAGCAGATGTGCTTGCTTTTAGTGACTGTCGGTCTCAGCAGCGCACAAGCTATATTCTGTTTGGGACAAAGATCTTTTCATTTCCAAATATAACTTGGACCTTTAAAGTGCTTAGTCAACCATCTGAAAAGCTGAGCAGGGGTGGCGTTTGCTTTTAGCACTCTCAGCCCAGGAAACTGCAGATGTTTATCTTCAGCCCTCCTGTAAGGTGAGCAGAAAATGGAGGCCTTGCATCTGCTCCATGAAGGCAGGCAGAGCGCAGCCCGTGCGATCCCTCGCAGTGAACAACAGAGCGGATTTTGTCTGCACGCCAGCACAAAGCCAGCTCAGTTTCCCAGGTCTGCAACCCCTCCGAGGCCGGCACAGCCCCACAGTTTTGTTCTCCCTTCCCTGGCAAGGCCTGGCCGAAAAGTGAAGAAGCCTCTGTCCATCCACAGTGTCTCAAACAGATGAGGCAAACCATCTGCCAAGGGAGGGCCCCTGGCTCTGGGGGTGGCCGAAGAAGACGAGCAGCCAAAACGTAGCACCTAGCTTTTAGATGATCAAAGCTAGGTGACACGACTCCTACTTCTTCTCTGCCTACAGTTTCCCAGACATGCAGCGCTCCCAAATGCACCGAGCAGCAGCTGAACTTGCTGGTACTCGTCACTTCGGAAAGCCAGGGCTCAGCCGTACCTCAGACTTCAACAGGAATTTGTGCAGGTTGGAGCAAAACAAAGGGATAAAGTACAACAATACACACAAATTTCACTCAAATTAGCCGAGATAGACGTGGTAAGTGCTGCTTTTCTGACTAGGCAGACAGCTAGGACAGGGCTTTGCCTTCAGCTGGGTCAGGTCACTGTTGGTACAGCCACATGCCCACCCTGGCACCAAGGGAGAGCAGGAACACCCACCCGGTGCCATGGGCACCTTGGCTTACAGCATGCCACCCTAGAAAAACACGACAAGGACACAGCACAGAGAAAGCTCAAGGTCTGAAAACCACGTTGAAAAAAATAGGCCTCCATTTTGGGGCAAGCTGGACGAAGGGTGACGAGGGCAGGGGCTGCTCCTCATGAAGTTACGAGGGCCCTGAGTTATGGCTCGAGGGGTGGCTGTGGTGGCAGAGCCAGAGGTTCCCCGGGGCTTTCTCGCCAACGTGTCCCTTGAGGGCAGATTTCAGCAGATGCAATTTAAAAGATATCAAGCTCTTTCCTAACTTCATTTGTCTGTATAAATAATCACTCCGATCGACAAAGGGCTGTTCCGGGATCACAAAAGGGATGGGAATTAGTGCTCAGAGCTGGAAATGGGAGGACAGCCGGGAGGGTCTCCAGGCTGGGAGGGCTGTTTTCCACAGGAGCTGCTTCCTCTGGGACTGGGGCAGGCAGGCCGGCTGTGAGGGGCACACATCGTGCTGATGGAGGATTTCAGCTCCCTTCAGAGGTGAAGGGACAGAGGTCTGGGACTCATCGCTACTCTTCCTGTGCTGTTTCTGTATACTAAAACCCAGCCCAGTTATCTCCATATTGCCAACCTGCACAACCTCCTTTCTGAAGCAGGGCCAACAAGGCTCAGGGCATTAAATGCCTACCAAAGTAGTCCCTGCTGCAGTGTGTCTCCTGATTTCTCCTGCTTACATCAAGATTTCACCAGCACCAAGATATGGACACCAAACAGGACTTGTGCTATCTTCTTGCCCTAGGCCCAGGGCTGCAGAGAGGCTACCAATGGTGCCCATGTTTATTGAGCATGAGGGACTGAACCACCCCAAGCCCTGGGGAGACTCAGCAATTCCTCACATGCCGTGTGCTGCTGGGGATCAGGACTTGGCTGTGGAACAAGGGATGTCCCCAGGCCACACTGACTGCACCACCAGGGATGGCACAGGACAACTCTGTAGTGTTAGCATGGGTACTGATGCCTAGACGTGTGGGGGAACGCACTGCTCAGGCCCAGTAAGCTCTGAATACTGACATACCCGAGAGCTTAGACTCATCCTACATAACCCACGTACCTGAGCTCTGCCTCTTCCCTCTCAGGATTTCAAAGGATGAGTGCAGGAATTCCCAGCCCTGCCCAAGAGCTGCTGGTGACGCTGCACCAACACGCACCGCACTGCAGGGAACACGCCTCCTCCCTCACTGCTCACCCCCCGTGCTCCTAACACCAAAACGAGACGAGAAATTGGGCTCAAGGAACAGCAAGGGGGCAAGGAAAGGCAGATGACTTCGGTGCCAAACAGGGGGCAGAGGCATTTTGAAAGAAATAGCAAAAGGAGGGTGTGTGCTGCAGAGGAGGAGGCAGCTGGCTTTGGGGAAAAAAAAAAAAAAAAAAAAAAAAGCCTGAACTTTTAAAATTCAGTTTTAAAGTTGCTTTTCTTTATTTTTTCCTATATTATTCTTCTGCGATGGACAAATGTAAGAGGGGAGCAGTGGAACCGCAGCCCTCGCTGGATACTTTGGGAGCCCACTGGTGGTCCTCATGATCCTCTGAGCTTCTGAAGCCGCAGCAGAAGTGCCCAGGTGCCCACCAGCATGGCCCACAGCCAAATGCTGCCTGCTGCACATGATCACGAAAAGCAGCCACTCCATCACCCTCCTCCCTTCTGTACTTTCCAAATAAGCATGCCATCCAAGGACCTGCTTCATTCACAACAGCAGAAACTAGGACTTTTAATGCAGTGGCTGTGTTAATAGCCCAAATCTCCATAAATAACCCTCGTGAACGACCATTTTGCAGCGCTGCCAGGATGTCCTTTGCAACACCCTTAGCCACAGAACATCTCTGCTGCCAAGTGGCTTTTCGGTCCTCAGCCTGTTGCTGGGTAGAAAAGTGGGGACACGCGGGGTGCAGGATGGGGACGTGGGGACAGGGGGTCTGCACCTCGCAGGGTGTCACCTGCATGGGACACATCCTTGTGGCCCCGCCAAGATGGGCAGCAGCAGGAGGCCTTGTCCAAAATTTCTGGTTTTATGGCTTGCCCGAACCCCTATTCTTGAGGCGGGGATGGGGGCGCAGCCCCTTCATCCTGCACAAAGAACCAAAATAATGAGTGTGGTCTCCACAAGGGCAGTGGTCCTTGAAGGGGCATTTCTGGATGGGGCCAGAGGTGTGTGGGTGATGGCACAAGGCGGGGATGAGCTTGGTGGCATGTGTGGCATGTCCCCCACGTGTCCTCCCTGCACATGTCATGGGGAGAAAGCAAAGGCAAAGATGGGGCAGGGAGCAGCCTTGGGGGGCATGTTATGGGGTGCCACGGTAGGGCACGGTGTGGGGTGCCATGGGGATGCCTTTCGCCACCCGGCTCTGGCCCTGCTTGTCAGAGGAGGGAATGGGCCCAGGCGCCGAAAGGTCTGTGACTCCGCTTAGGTCACGCTCATGGTGTTTTTCTGCAAAGGGATCTGCGTAAATAGAAAGAAACCATTCATCTGGGCTGGGAGGACTGGCAGCCTTCGGAGTCGCCCCGTCCGCTGATATCCAGCCACCTTCGTTTTTGATTTCTGCCCTCCTCCCCCCAGCAGCACAGCTCCCAGGGCATCGTCCCCATGAAACGGCCTTTTGTTCCCGGGTGCCCAACGTGCCTCCCCGACTCGCTGCTTCGTTTCAGGGCTGACGCCCTCGCCGCTGGTTTCACCTTCCTGGTAGTGCTTGTCTCAGACCCAGTTTCGGTATCGCTGTTGCTCATCTGCGGCTCGCCGGCCCCGTATTCACCAACCAGAAGCCCAAACCTTTGCACTTGCCCAACCTCTGCTCGCAGAGGGGTGATCAGAGCCAGGGCCACAGCGCTGAGCCACAGGAGACCTGGACGCTGCTCTGGCATTGGGATGCACTGCTGTGATCTCACTCGCTGTGCAGCACGGTTTTGATTGCAGCCAGCCCATCCTCGCCTCTGCAGGGCTGTCTGGTTTTCCAGTTTTTCCTCCTTCATCTAAGGGAAGAGTCTCAGCACTCCAGACTCCAGGATCTCCATGGGCAAAAGGCATTAACAGAAATGCAAAGAAAAATTAAAGATAACCATTTGGGGATTTTTCACCTCCCAGACATATTTATACAAGTGCACACAAGTCTCTCGGTGCTGCTCAGGATGCTGCTAGGTGCACGTTGCCTTTGGTTTTCATTGTGCCAAGAAGATTTCTCCTCTTCTGGTAGCAGCAACAGCTTTCAAGGATGGATGCAACCACTGAGGGAGAGGGAAAATCCAACACAGCTTTTCCCCTGCACTAATGAGAGTGGCAGCTAATTAGATGGCCAATGTCCCACCAGGCCTTTTACCTCTCCTGGGACATCCTGCCTTGGCTAATTACTCCAGCTCGAACCACAGGGAAGTGTTGATAGCAGAAGAAAAGGAGATCACACTAGAACCATTGCACTGCCTTTTGCGGTGAGAAGAATAACATGTTTTTCCGTCAGTCACTCAGATGACTTCGGATGTGCTGTCTGAGCCCTTCCCCGTGATGCCATTATCAGGAGCTCAGCAGTCACATCAGCTTTGTCCTCGATTTGAGCATTTTCCGGTTTTACTTTCTCTGCAGCTTATCGAGCGGTAGTCGCTGTTCTTGATAACTCCCGAGATAACTCCACTTTCTGACTTTTATTTTCACTCCTCGGCACCTTTCGTGAATGGATCTCACGTACTTCGGGAAGCACAAGTCTAAAAAGCCCTGAAAGGGGGGAGCAGGAGGCAGACGGGGTTTAATTCTTCAGTGTATCCTTGCCCATTGAAACCACATAGAGCTCGAAGACCTCCAAAACAAGTCCAGAGGTGGGACGGGAGGACCCAGAACCACAAATTGGGGCTGCAGCCCTGCTTTGGGGCAGATAGCTGTGGCCCTACCAGCCCCAAGACGTGACTGTTCCCCTTCTCTCCCACCCGCAGCCCAGCAGGTTGGTGATGCTTTGCCAGCAGCTGCCCCTGGTGGCTCTGAACACAGCCGAGGAAACGACCTGGCCGGCTCGCCAGCCACGCACCGCACGGCCAAACAGCTCCCGTCACTTTCTTCTGCCTCCCCTCGCTTAGTCATATTGCAGGCGCCGCTCACAAACCACATCCTCCTGTTGCAGGATGACTTGCCCCCGCCGCCCGTGACACGTTTGCCGATCAGATGGCTGCAGGGGAGACGTCGCTGCCCCTCACCCAAGGTGCCAGAGCAACCTCTGCCTTTACACAGCGCTGCCCTTGCACCGCGGCAGGCTGCGGGTCCTTCTCCTGCACCATCTGACCCATCGCTTGCATGGTAGCACATCTTGGCTGCTTAACTTGAAGGGAATCTAAATCCCCTGCTTGGGAACTACAGGGGGGAAATTTGCTTTTCGTAAACTGGCTGGGAAGAGGCAAATTCCCTGCCCAGCAGCAGGAGCGTGCCTGTGAATAGCCCCTGTGTAAACAGGGCTGCGTATGGCTGAACGGCATCGAGCGTGCTCCCCGCCAGCCATCTCCTCCAGAAATTCAATAGGCATTGATATTTATATCCAGCCTGTATGGCTCAGCATGCTTCGGCACACGTATACATTTATTAATACCGCCATACGCTGGGTCTTACTGACCCCCACTGAGCCTTATTTCACCTAAAGGTACGCTCTTTTTCCTGAAACCAGCTAAGCCAAGGGTGAGAGATCTTTCGGCAGAACAAGTAACGTGCTTAAGGCTCCATTCAGCAATGTTTTCCTCATTTCACCTGATCAGAGTGATATTTAAACAGAGGGCTACGTTCTGCCCGGCGCTATGGCGGTGTTAATGATAGGAGACTGCAGCGATTGCAGCGGCGTGGCTCTCCGTGTCGTCCGACACAACAGAGAGCAGGGCTTCAGCACAGCCTTCCCCCAGTAAGAGTCCTGGGGATGGAGCCATGCCAGGGAAGAATCTGACCCATACTGTTTCTGAATTGGTGGAGCCAAATAACACACAAATGTAAGTGGATCTGTAAGCCGTTTATAAGGAAATCCATGATTTCCAGCGATTTATGGAGCCCCACGAGAGGAAAGTTAAGTTTCAAGAGCAATGCAACATAACTAAAAGAAGTTATTTCCCCCTGTAAAAGGACATTTTAATAGAAATGAGGACGAATAAAATTCCTAAAACATGACCTTGCTGTGGAAATACAATCCTTTAATGTTTTCCATCTCAGATCACTCTCCTGTGCGGCACGAAGGGCATCACCTGCTTACAAACCAGCTGCTGCTGTGATCCTGCTGTCCAGCATCTTCCTGAAGCTGCATCAATCAAAATGCTTCTGGAGCAAGGGGAGTTATCCAGGTCTGCGTGCCTGAGGTTCGGCGAGATCAGGCGTAGCCAGCAGTGAGCAGAGCAAAATGCAAAGTTATTCTGCGTGTATTTGCCCAAACAGGAGCCAGGTTCCTCCGTTTCCTGATGCACGGCTGCTGAAGCTGCGGCTGCCAGGGCTCTGCCAGCAGAACGAGGCGAGCTGCTTGCACCCTCCCTTCCCCTTCCCACGGCATCACAAAGGGAGCTCGTGCCCCCTGCAAAGCCGGGCTGGAATAGGGCAGAGCCTCTTCAAAGGCAAACCTGGAAGCAGGAGTTTCCACCGGGCAGCGCACAAGGCTGGAGGAGACAGGGGAGGAGAGGAGCTGGCTGGTGCTGGTGCAGGGCAGCAGCAGAAGCTGTGGCTCCTTTCCTCTCGCTCTGCAGCACCAGATGGCCGAGTCCAGGCTGGTTTCTGCCTTTTTGTACACGACCAGAGGCACTGCCCGGCCTCGCAGGAGGCGGAGGTGCCAAGGTGCGCGGGTTTGGGGCTCGGCGCAGCCGCATCCCCCGGAGCGGTGTTTGTTTGCAGCTGGATTGCAGGATTTGGGACTTCTCCCGTCCAAGAATGCTCTTGGCATCCCGGCGGTGGTGTTCGATGAAAGGAGAAACATGCCATGCAAACGAGCCTTCAACGCGGAGCCGGCGCTGCTGGGGAAGATCCCACGTGCTAAGTGCCTTCGCTCGCAGGCCTAATTGCTTTTAAGTGTGGTACCTTCGGAGCAAACCCCACTTCCACTGACACCCTGCTTCGTCAGGGCGGAACCCTCAGAAAAAATAATGCAACCGGGTAAAGACATTTCAAAATCAAAGCAAGCCAACTTTGTACCAGATGCGAGTCTTTCAGCACTTCGGCTCTTCTTTGTCCAGAAACAAAGAATAAAACTGTGGCATAACTCAGCCTGACCGTCCAACATGCTTATGTGCATATCTCGGGGGCTTCGATGGGAAATGGGCCTAAATTATGTGCCATATCCCCAAAGCTGCTGAGTTTTGTATTTGTTGTGAAAATAATGAAAGTCATAACATTGTCAGTGAATTCAGGAAGCTAATGGCACTGATCAGCTCTATCCTTAACGTGGCATCATGCCGTACCATGTGTTTCATTTGCAAAAGAGGAGCAGACAAGTTCCGTTCCTTGAGAAATTTTATTTTTTTCTCAGCAAGACAAAGACAGTTGTGCAGTTTGCACTGGCCAGGCACTGAATTGAGCCAAAGCAGTGGAAGGAAACAGGCAGCAAGACCTCAATTTCCAGCTCACCACACAACCAGCAGGCATCCATCCGGGTCAGCTCCCTCTTGCGTGCCTTCTTTTTGGCTCCTTGCCTTTCGAACACTTGGCTTCATGGTAGCCTGGCTGCAAAAGGAGAGCTCGAGGTGGTTGCCACCAGCCTAAATTCTTCTCAGGGCTAGGCTGCATGCTCCAGTACCGGGCGATGTAGTTGGGGACCAACAGAGCCCAGACCCACAGCACCTCCGGCTCTGAGATGTCCCAGCTTCAGGCCACATTCAGGGGTACAAAACAAGGCACTCAAGATTAGAGATGTTTGAATCCAAAGCTAATAGTCAGCTGGCATCTTCAGGGAAGTAAAATCTTGGTGGATCTAACAGCTAGTGACACCAAATACTGGGTTTTCCAGTGTTTGCTTGAGGGATTCAGTGCCTGCTCTGACAGCCTGCGCGGCATCACCACAGCTGGAGAGGGGAAAGGCGCTTCTGTCACCAAAGCCAGTCCTGCTGCGGTCATTAAATCTGCTCAGCAGGACCATCCCAATGCTAACGTGAATATTTTACACAGAATTATTTATAGTTCCCCTGAATCAGGGTGTAAGACCACTAACGAGGCTACCTTCACCCCGCTTTTTGGATCTTTTTTCAATTAATACATTTCCGCGCTGCATCGCTCCCAAAAATTGTATGGGCCAAAATACCTCTAAGGTTAACTTGAATACTTCCAAGACTGACTTGATGCAAAACCTATTTTTTCCAGATGATCCCTGTTTACAGTCACACAACGTTGGCCAGTGTGGCCTCAGAAGGCTGAAGTGAAGTAAACAACGTGCTGAAATATATTTAGCGGATTATCATGCAAACCGCAGAAGAACACAAAGAGGGAGAGGAGAAGGGACTTCTCGCTTGGGTGGTGATTTAATGTTTTTTAGAGTTACGTAAGCATCAAAGACATTAGATATGAAAATGGCCTGTTAAGTCAGGGAGCTCAGCTCTCCTGGGCCAGGCCGTAATTGCTTCTTATGATAAACATGATTTGGAGTGCTTTATCTATACGGGCTTTAAAGGCTGCGAGTCAGAAGGTGTGCGCCATCGCCCTCGAGGAAGAATTCCACAGACTATCGCATCTGACTGTCTCGGGTAATTACCCGAGCACTCATTTGGCAAATTAGCATGCGTAATTTTAAGGATGGGAAGTCATTTCATAGTGCCGGGGCACAAACTTCATCTGCTTCCTCTAACAACGTAACACAAATCAAGCGCAAGCGATGCCAAACGGGTGCAGTAAGCCTGATGGTAATGAACGCAGGGCTGTCACTTGCTCGACGTGCTGGGAACGTGCTGCCTTTCCTGGCCTTTGAGAAACCACATCCATTTTCCTATCTGCCCGCGTTTCATATGGCTTTCTTGAATGATTCATGGGCCCATCAAACTGAAGGCTTGTGACATGTGCCAATCACCCGTCTGACGCTCGCACTGCGCTTTATAGCTGCAGTCAGATGGGGAGAGCGGGTAAGGCAGTTAGGTGCTCGTGTGCCCTCTTTTTCTGCTCCTTTTTTTTTTTTTCTGAACAAAATTTGAGGATCTTTTAATTTCATACGGGATTTCCAGTCCTGTAGCAATCCAGTCAGAGCTACTGCATGGCAGCTGCCCCCTCATCTCCTCTCCATCCAAGCTGCTGGAGGTCTGTGAGTTGCAAACACAGTCATTGCGAAAATAGTTCAGTTTCACAGCACGGATCTTGTCAATCCAACCAAGAAGCATCAAGATTTTGCGTTAAGGTGTGGACACAATGGAAGCACTGCACACTTTTACGGCAGGGCGTGATGCTTGCTGGGTGTGATGCTTGCTGGAAGGCAGTGGAGATGCACCGTACAGCTCTCCGCTTTCTCCTTAGGAAGGTCCGGGCAGAAATACGGCAACCGCAGCCGCAGCTGGTATCACAACACAGTGTAGGTGCTCATTCAAAAACCCCCAAAATTCACCCAATTCCTTCAGAAGGTGGAGAAATCCCTGCTTCCTCTGGAAGCGTGTTCCTCCCTTGTGTTGTATCACTGCTTGTTTCCTAAACTTTGCAAAAGTTACAGTCGTGGGTGATAAAAGTCTGTTTAAACCTGCAAGCACCTGTGCAGGTCTCCCTCGGCAGGTCAGCAATCCGTCTGGAGGGCTGTGGTGGTCTCAAGCCAGGGTGCTCCATGCCATCAGGAAATAAAAACACGTCTTTGCAGGCAGCAGGACTTTACAGATGGTGTAAGCTGGGCACATCCATGGCGTTTTACAAATTTTACACATGGACCCAACAATTCATTTCAAAACACTGCACCTGGCCAAAGACTTCGGGTCTCTGGAAAGTTTTGAAATTTTCTCTACGCACCAATTTTCTGGTACTGATCCTGGGTGAGCACTGCACCTGGCCCTGCTAAGTGTGTTTCTCGTTTCCATTAGGGGGTAAAGCAGAAAAACAGGGGAAAACAGAGAGGAAAAAGAAAAGAAAAGAAAAGAAAAGAAAAGAAAAGAAAAGAAAAGAAAAGAAAAGAAAAGAAAAGAAAAGAAAAGAAAAGAAAAGAAAAGAAAAGAAAAGAAAAGAAAAGAAAAGAAAAGAAAAGAAAAGAAAAACAAAAAAAAAAACCAACAACTTCAGAAAAGACATCCAAGAGATTTCTTGGGGGTGCAGGAAAAGATTTCAGTCAGGATCCATTGGCTGTATTGTTCCCAAAAACAATGAAGCGCTTTCAAGGCTTATGTTTCTCCTGACAGCTCTCAGACACTACAGCACTGCGAGGCAAGACCGAGAGGCACAGCGGTACTGAAGTGCTTATGGTCTGAGCAAGAGGTAGTCCACTGAATACTTCATCTGGGCACACACAGCCCCTTCTCTTCCTTGTGCTCCAAACCCGCCTGCTGCTATCCTCCCCAACGTGTTCGTGAGTTTTGAAGCCGGCACGTGGACAGCAAGCGGCTTGAGGTGATCCTGCATGTGGCAAGGAGTCAGCTCTGCTGCTCGTGGCCGTGACTCCGCTCCTCTACCACTTGCTCTAAGACTCCTCATGCAGATACCATTGTGGTGGAGTTCAGCACTGAACAAAACGCCATCTACATCCCGCGTGCTGTTTAATTCCATTTTAGCCTTGCATTCAGACTAGACAGCAGAAACACAACCCGGGTGCAGATTCCTTCGGAAGCTGGGCAGAGGATGCTGCTGTGGGGTTGGTTTTGCTTCTGGTGGAGGAGTTTGCTCTGAGAAACTTTTCGGGAGCTCTCGAAGACAGCCCGAGCTGGGCTCAGTCGATCTCCTTAAGCTGAGGGGATGTGAATCGCTAATTTCATCGCGCCCTTTTTAGCCCTCCAGTTCTGCACAACCAGGAGGTATTCCCGTGGATGCAAGCAGACACCGCAGATCGCAGCTCCCCAGCAGCTATTTTGCCAGGAGAAACCGTGAAAACAACACGCAAAATGCCATAAATCCTCTCAGAAATTCCAGCGGGCTGTAGTGTTGGGTTCCCACAACACGGTGAAATCCCCCTTCCCATAATCTTTCGAGATAGGCACTGTGCAGCGCCCTGTATTTAATGCATCGCCTTTCACTGAGCGGGACTGCCGGCACGAACGCCCCGGTGCGCGTCCTGCAAACCCAAAGGGCCCATGAGAAGGGGAACTGCAGCAATGCCACGATGTACGGGAGGGGTTAGCACCCCAAAAGGGGGTTGTGCCCTAAAAGGGGAGTTGTGCCTCCAAAGGGGTCTGTGCCACAAAAGGGATTTGTGCCCTAAAAGGGGTTTGTGTCCCAAAAGGGGATTTGTGCCCCCAAATGGTTTTGTGTCCCAAAAGGGGGTTGTGCCCCATAAGGGGCTTGGCACCCCAGAAAGGGGGTTTGTGTCTCAAAAGGGGGTCTGTGCCACAAAAGGGGGTCTGTGTAAAGGTTTTTTTTGCCCTAAAAGGGTTGTGTCCCAAAAAGGGGTCATGCCCCAAAAGGGGTTTGGCACCTCAAAAAGGGGGTTGTGCCCCAAAAGGGGGGTTGTGCCTCAAAAGGGATTTGTGCCTCAGAAGGGGGTTTATGCCTCAAAAGGGGTCTGTGCCATGGTAGGGATTTGTGCCCTAAAAGGGGTTTGTGTCCCAAAAGGGGGTTGGTGCCTCAAAAAAGGGTTGGCACCCCAGAAAGGGGGTCTGTGCCACAAAAGGGGGTTGTGCCCATGAAGGAATTTGTGTTCGAAAAGGGGGGTGTGTACCTCAAAAGGGATCTGTGCCATAAAAGGGGAGTCTGTGTAAAGGGATTTGTGCCCTAAGAGGTGTTTGTGCCCCAACAGGGGTTTGGCACCACAAAAAGGGGTTTGTGCCCCAAAAGGGGGGGTTGTGCCCTAAAAGGGGGTTTGTGTCCCAAAAAGGGGTTTGTGTCTCAAAGGGGGTCTGTGCCTCAAAAGGAATTTGTGCCCTAAAAGGAGTTTGTGTCCCAAAAGGGGATTTGTGCCCCAAAACGGTTTTGTGTCCCAGAAGGGGTCTGTGCCACAAAAGGGGTCTGTGTAAAGGGCTTTTTGCCCTAAAAGGGGTGTGTCCCAAAAAGGGGTCATGCCCCAAAAGGGGTTTGGCACCTCAGAAAGGGGTTTGGCACCCCATAAAGGGGTTTGCGCCCCAAAAGGGGGTTGTGCCTCAACAGGGGTCTGCACCCCAGCTACCCCAGCAGACGACGGCTTCTCCTGTCCCCTACTGACACCCTACAGCTCC
Source organism: Aythya fuligula (assembly GCF_009819795.1). Classification (NCBI taxonomy): domain Eukaryota; kingdom Metazoa; phylum Chordata; class Aves; order Anseriformes; family Anatidae; genus Aythya; species Aythya fuligula. The sequence continues at coordinate 195,481,877 of NC_045559.1, forward strand.
GTGCAGCAGTGTGGAGCCGGGTAAACCCGTCTGCCCCCACAGACGGACATAGGGACAGGGACACACGGACAGGGTTCCCCCTTCACCCTTCCCCCCCCCCCCAGCCGCCCCCTCACAGCCCCGGGGAGGGGGCGGAGCCTCCCCCTCCTCATTTGCATCCCTCCCTCCCCTCCCTTTTCCGATTGGCTCCCCCCGTCCCCGCCCCCACCCCGTGCCCCTCCCCTTTTCCCCAACGCTGCCCGGAGACGCGGCCTCGCCCCTCCCCTCTCCCCTTCAGGCTGCCCGGAGATGGCAACGGGCCGAATCCTCCTCCTATTGGCCGCCTCCCGGGCTGCTCTTCCCATTGGCCGGCCGGCCGGGAGGAGGGCGGAGCGGCCGGCGCCGATTGGCGGAGAGCGCGGGGGGTGTGCGCGGGGGGCAGCGGCCCCGGCGGCGGGGCGCTGGGGGGCCGCGGCCGGGCGATGGGGGCGGCCGGCGGCTGCGGCTCCTGCTGCTGCTGCTGCTGCTCCTCCTGCTGCTGCTGCTGCTGCTGCTGCTGCTGCTCGCCCTGCGCGCACTGCTCGCGCTGCTCCCGCTGCTGAGCGCCGCGCGTCCGCCCCCGCCCCGCCGCCCCCCGGCAGCATGAAGCGGGGCAGCGCCGCGGCCATGGCGGGTGGCGGAGCCGGGGGGGGAGCCGCCGCCGCCGCCGGGCAGTACCGGGTGTGCGGGAACTGCCGCAAGGTGCCCAGACAGGTAGGGGGGTGTGAGGGGTGGGGGGGGGTTGGGGGAGCTCGTTAGGGTTTGGGGGAGCCTATTAGGGTTTGGGGGACCCCATAAGGATTTGGGGAGCCCATAAGGATTTGGAGGACCCTATTAGGGTTTGGGGGAGCCCCCATAAGGATTTGGGCACTCCACTAGGGTTTGGGGGTGAGACCCCATTAGGATTTGGGGGTGGGACCCCACTGATCTTGGGGGGTGGACCCCACTAAGATATAGGGGGGAGCCCGTTAGGGTTTGGGGGTGATCCCTCTAGGATCTGGGGTTGTGCCCCACTAGGATGTAGGGGGAGAGCCCCTTAGGTGTTGGGGAGGACCCCGCTAGGTCCTGGGGGGGAGACCCCGATAGTCTTTGTGGGGGGACCCCAATAGGATTTGAGGGGAAGACCCCATTAGGGTTTAAGGGGAGACTCCACAAAGCATGGGGGGGACCCTGATAGAGCGCGGGGGAGGACCCCAATAGGCTTTAAGGGAGTGACCCCACTAATCTGTATGGAATGACCCCATTATTCCTTAGGGGGGGACCCCGCTGTTCTTTATGGAATGACCCCACTAGGCTTTGAGAAGGACCCCACTAAGCTTTGGGGCAGAACCCCACCAGTCTCTAGAGTCAGACCCCACTAGGCGTTGGGGGGGGCACCCCACTAGGCATTTGGGGGCACCCCCCTAGGTGAAGGGCCTGGGGAACCCCCCCCAGGCAAGGTCTAGGGGCTCCCCGTGAATGAAGGGGCCCCCAGCTGCCTGTAGGGCTGTCAGGGCCCTTGGGGTGTAGCCGCAGGTGGGCCCTGCCCCACTCTTTACCCCACACCCCATCCTATGGGGTCCCGGTGGCTGTAGGGGCTTGGGGGAGCTGGTTGGGGTCACCCCGCACCCAGCCCTGCTGGGAAAGTTGCTCCTCAGCAGAGCCCTGAGCAGCAGATACTGAAATCCCAGCTGAATAAAAAAATAAAAATACAAAAAAAATAAAATAAAATAGGGGATAAAAAAAGCCCCATGGGTGGTTCTGAAGAGCCCCGCGGAGGGGACCCGCCGCATCGCCACCTCGGCTGCCCATCTGCGGGGCCGGCAGCTCGCTGCGCTGCTTTTTGTTTGTCCAGCGCAAATGAATTAAAATTGCTGAGCTGTGCAAACGCCAGTCCCGGAGCCCGGGATGCGGGCGACGAGGCCGTCCTTTAATCCAGTCCCTGCCGATCCCCTCCTGCGCCGGGTTCCTTCTGCTCACCGCTGAGGGAGCCTCGAAGTCACCGAGCTCAAATATTTGCGCTCTTTGTCCAAAAACTGTTTTTCTTCCTCTGTGGGTCAGGCCAAGTGCCAATCAAAGTTGTTTTTCAAGCCTCTCTTCCCTGCAGTAGGACTGCTTTTTTTTTTTTTTTTAAGGGCTTGGTTTTTGGAAAGGAGGTGTGTGTCTAGAGGCAGGGGGGAGGAGAAACCTTCCATCTCGGGCGGAGGGAGAAGAAGGAGATCTGAAAAAAAAAAAAAAAAAATCGTGTTTCTCGGATATTTTAATGGAAACAAAATCTTATTAAATGTGCATGCTTGGTATGCGCAGTTATTTTTTCCATAAACTCTTGGATCATGTTACAGCTGATACTTGGTGCTGGGCGCTGAGCTCAGCCTGCGAGGATCAGAGCAGCGCAGCAGCAGCGCCGGCCTCTTAACCATTTCCTTCCAGCACCCCGTCCTCGTCCTCGCTGCCTGCAGGGGAACGGGTGCCCCAAAAAGAGAGAAGTTCTCCGGGGTTAAAGCCCGAAACAGCTTCAGACTTGACGGCCGCGCAAATTACCCGGTGCCAAACATGTCTGTGGAGAGAGCAGGGAGGGAGCGGGCTTTGTTCTGCCAAGTAATCAGGACGTTTTGTTGACAAATAAAGTGGTGCTTGGCAGCGCCTCCATATCTAAAATTAAATTTAAATTATTGAGTTTATTTTTTTTTCTTTTTTGAAGCTGTTGTCTCCTCGTGCTGGGTAGGTCCTGTTGTACCGCTTTAATATCAGGGTGGGGGGGCAGGGTTAGGTTTTGCTTGCCTGCTAATAGGAAACTTTCTCAGATTAGATGTGGTTTTTGGCTATCTGGGGGGATGGTGGTTGTATGGTAAAGCAGGGGAGCCTGGCTGGCTCTCTTGAAGGCAACTCAGTGCTGTCCTGGTTTGTCTAAGGTCGGCTGAGCTACTTCTGCTGCAAAATTGTGGAAAGAGAAGAGAAACCTTAGAGCAGCCCACGAAACCCAGCCGATCTCTCGTAGGTGTTGTGTGCGTGCGCTCGGGCATCGTCGCATCTGTTTTTCCGAGGCCGGGCAATAAACAGGAGTGTAAAGCTGCTGGCTCCATCTGCAGTCATTTAAAAGTCGGGCTAATGAAATCACTGTAAATTTTAACCTTCTGCACTTCACCGGCAAGCAAACAAGTAGAAAACGGGGCGGGGGTGGGCAGGCGGGGTGGAAGTGAGACGCGACCTGAGCCTCCGAGTAATAATCTGCAGATAAGTGCTGCCTCATCTGTTCTTTTGATGGCTTTTTTTTTTTTTTTTTTTTTTTTTTAATGCTCATGTGATAATACGCCGGGAGAATGATTGGTCTCCAAACGTGCTGAATCTCTTCTGCCCTCCTCAGTCTTAAGGCTTGAGCTGAAGGCACTCGAACGCCCGCAGCGTCGGCAGCGCTGCTGGCAAATGTTGCAGGGGGCAAAGCAAGGCTGCTGCTCCCTGCCCTGTAACGAAACTGGAAGTAGCCTAGCAGATTTGGGATGCTCACGGGCCAAGGTAAGTTTCTCTTTCAGCAGGGAAACAGGAAAAGCCAGGTGCAGTCGCTCAGGTTTCAGCTAACTCCAGGTTAGCCAAAGTTACTTCATGCTGCAAAAAGCTCTGCTAGGGTAGTGCTAGCGCCTGGCTATGGATCCGGTAGTTAGATATGCCTATGAGGAGGATTTTTCATAACAAAAAATAAATTTTCCAACTGGATTTACTGCTACAGGATGCTTCAGATAGCCAGATAGCAATCGTTGCTGACCAGGAGGGCTGAGATGGAGGTGGCCGTGAGAGCAAAAGCAAGGACCGGCAGCCAGAAATAGGTGAAGCTCTTCTAGGTTCTGCGAGTCAGCCCATGGAAAAGACAACCAAGGCAAATGCTTTGATAAATCTTGAAATAAATGGAAGAGTGAGCAAGGCTAGATCAGTAGTTCAAGTTTCTGGGCCTGATAGGTGTGCTTTTTAACTAAAGTGTAGTGGTTTTTTGGCATAACGGGAGGCAAAAGCGCTTAAAATGCCATGCGAGTGCTGGAGCCAAGTATTGCAGAGAGGTGGCTGAGCGTTGCTGCCATCGCTCGGGCCTGTTCTCCAGATCTAGAGGTGGAAAATCTTCCACTGGGGATGGGAGAGGAAATCCCCTGTGCTAAGGAGCTCAGGGGCACGGACCTGACAGGGGCTGGAGCTCGTCTGCAGTCCCAGGTTCTCGTACCAAAAAGAAATCCCCATCCCGAGCCAGCCAGAAGAGCACACAGAGGAGGGGCTCAGGATTGCTTTGGACAAATAACTGCCTCAGGCAGGCTTTCAGCAGAAAGCAAAGAGTCTTCAGGGGATGGAAAAATCCTGATACGCCAGGAAATGTAGGAGCAGGGAGAGAATTTGCCAGCTATTGCAGCTCAGTTGCAAATTGCAACGCTTATGAAGTAAAAGGGTCTTTTTTTTTCATCTGTAAGAACAGGTCGATAGGATAGAAAAGAAAATAAGTTCAGTTCCAGAAGTAAATACTTGTTTTGTGCTAGATTTCAGTGGGGGACGTAGGGGAGCAATGACAAAAGGGATGGTTTTGAGCATCCCTTTCTGTTGGCCAGGTGGGGTGAAGCCAGCTCAGACAACCCAGCAGGCCTGAGCCCATCTCCGTGCTGGTATCCTGGAAAAACTGTGTGAAATCCCAGATCTGTTCCTGGTTTTTCACAGAGCTATAAAATTGGGGTGATCCTGTGATGGGGCAGTAGCTCTGAATGTGATGGGCAGAATTTCCGTGCTCCTTATTCCCCATGCCAGGATCCTTCTTCAACGCGAGTCTCAATGCTAGACGAGGCACTAAAACAAATGTAGAAGGAAAAGCATACAGATAAATGAAAAATACGGACGATACAACCCAAAGTAGGTCACAGTAAGCTAAGTAGTGGCCTTCTGTGGGTAAGGTCTGTAGTGTCCTCTTCTGAGAGCTTCGTGTTGGGTTTGCTCATTGAATGTTTGAAGTAATGCCACAGGCTGAACTTCTTGCTTCAGAAACAAGTCATCTGAAAGCAAACTTTGGGATTTACTGGCACTAAATGTCCTAATCAGGATCTGGGGGGACGATGGCGTTGGGCCACGCTGAGAGGGGACTTGCAGTGGGTTTTCTGCTGTTCGATACTGACAGATTTTGGGAAGAGCAGCAGCAAGGAGAAGGGGCTCGGTGTGCTGGAGCACCCCCAGCTCCAGTCACCCTGCAGCTGGGAGCAGGGAGGCCGGGAAGGATGGCTCTGAGCTCGACAGGCACAGAGGTGAGCTGGTTTCACAAAAAAGAAGCTAAAAGAGTTTGTTTTTCTAATCCTGCAGAAAAAAAGGCCGAGAGGGGATGTGATTGGTGTCTATAAATACATCAGATGGCAAGAGCCAGTGAGGAGAAATAAGCTGAAGAGCAGATGGATATAAAAGTGTTATAAATACACATTTAGGCTGGAAAATGAAGTGTCCAGAGTGGCGAGGTGCTGGAAGAGTTTGTTCTAGGTCTAGAGCTGTCAAAAATACACTTGACAATACATTTCAAAAAAACTTTTAAGCTAGAAGGAGTCGTGGATGTCCTCAGATGATGCAGCGCTTACAGTGGCGCTGGCCTAGGTGCAGTGAGCTGAGGTCACATCAAAAAAAAAAAAAAAAGAGAAAGAGAAGAGCCACTTTCATTCACTTGATTGCTCTACGTGGGTGAGTAAGAAAGTAGCCCGAAAGTGAACCAAAAATAGTCTAATGGCAGGTCTCGCAGGGCTGCGTAAGCGAAAATGTGTGTCGCCATGAGTCACGGAGCTGCGTGGAGATGCCGGCACCTGTTTTGTGGAAATCAAAAGGCCTCTCCAGGACGTCCCGACTGTTTCAAAGAGAGCCACCCCGGTCCCGTGTGTGCTGAGCGTCTGCAAACTGAAGCAGCTGTGGCCCTGCTGGAAGGGCCCCGCAGGTTTTCCGTGGCGTGTTATCGTGCCACAGTGGGCCTCGGAGGTGTGATCTTGGCCAGGGCAGAGCAGCTCACTGCGTAAAACCAACCAGCATCCTCGGCAGCTCTAGCTGCTCTCTGTCCCATCGCCCTGCAGCTGCCCCCGTTTGCAGTTGCCTGGAGACCTTCAGGTCTCCGGTGGGCCTCTCTCCGAAGGGGTTCTCAGTGGGATTTGCAAACCTCGGCACGGAGAGCTAACTCTGGTTTTATCACGTCTAATTTTAGCCGCTTTCTGTCGTCCGAGGCACTCTGCGTGCTGCCGTGGTTGTCCTCCTGGCCCTTGGAAAGGAGCCGTGGTGAAACCAGCCCAGGTCACTCCAGTGTTGCTCCCGTGTGCGTGGCTGGGGCAGAGCTGGGGAATGCGGCCTCTGAGGGGCCAAAATGTTACCAAGACCCTCGCCCTCGTCAGTTGTTCTTCTTTATCTGGCTTAAAACCAAAGCAAACAACAACAAAACACACTCAGAAAAACACCTTTGAGACCAGGATCCTTTCCTGTGGAATATATGCACCGAAAACCTGGTGATGACTCTGTTTTCTCTCCTTCTTCATCCTTGCAAGTCTTGCAAGTAATTCATATCTTTTTAGAGTCTGACCCTTTTAAGTAATTGTTTTCCTGGCTCCCTGTGTTAATTATTGGCTTTGGTGTCTGGAAGCGGAGAGCGCTATTGCTGTTTTAGCATTTCTGCTGGTATCGAGTGCTCCTGTGCTCCTCCACTTGTATCTTCAGTGGTAATGTAAAACATTTTCCTCATACCTTTCTGGTCTCATGTGCTGAAAATGAGAAGAGAGATTTTCGTTAGACCTGTAATGAGAGTGACATGAGTGAAGCAAACCTCTGGTGGAGGACGATGTTTTGCAATGACAAGCCTGGCAGCAGCCCTGCTCATTTGAAATAGTCACTTTTATTTGAAAAAGAAAAAAAAAAAAAAGAATATGTCTTCTCTGAATTACAGGGAACTAGTGGAGGCAGGAGGGGAAAGAAAGTGGGGAGGAGGACTTTTTCTTCAAAAGAAACCTTGAGGTTTAATGTTCAGAGGGAGCTAGCCAAGCGTGGAGGTTGTCCTCTATTAAGACGTACTGTTGCTGGTAGGAGTGGTGCATTGCATTAGCCAAATCGCAGGCTGTGGTTTGGAGATGTGGATTCTGCGCGCATTTGCTTTAAATTTATGCATATTACTTAATTAGTGCTTCAAATTTCACGTCTCTTTAAATGACGATGTTTTGAAATCTGGAAAAAAAAAAAAAAGGGGGATGGTTCGTTAAGCATCCTTGGTTTTTTGCCTCTCCCACGCTGGCGAGGGAGATGTTGATACTCGCTCGGTTCTGTATTTGAACTTTTTTTTTTTTTTTTCCTGGCTAGGAAGATTTGAGAGAGCAGATATTGGTGTAATTCCCCCCTGGTTTTGCTTAGCTAGGGGAGTTTGTCTGGAGATCTTATTATCAGATTTCCATTTCCAGGGCTGGAGAGTAAGAAGGGATCGCAGGCGCGGTTTGCTTGGCCAGACTGAGCATTGGCTCGAGTCTAAGTGGGTCAGGGGAGGCTGGGGGGAGAGGGGTGCTTGCGGCAAAAAGAGATTCAGGTTGTCAGGAGGGAGACCTTGGTTAATGAGAAATTGCACGTTGTCAGCTTCGGAAGAGCCTGGATGGAAATAATTGACGCTGTTTAATTTCTCTGTTCTTTGCAGGTGTTCCTGTTTGTGTGCAGAGGGCCTTTCCGTTGCTTTCTGTGCAAGCCAGCCTGGTAGTCTGCGTTAGGTAGAAGCTATAGGGAGCATATAATGCAGATCAGCCAAATATTTTGTGAACTGCCCTTACAGGGAGGTAGGGATATGCTCCACAAACAAAATACCCTGTTTATCAGTCAGTCCATTGAAGGCAGTGCAGATACTTCAAGAAACCATGTGGGGTTCTCTGTACGCCACCCTGGGCAAAGCAGTGTTGCTGATAACACGGGGGAGGCCCCGATCAAGGACTATTAATTTCAAATGTCTCCTAACCACTGGCTTTGCACTTTTATTATAGGATACTTCCTGCATATCAGACATGGGATGACTATCAGCTGGGGCAAAGCACCTCTGTAGATGAGAATTCTTATTGCATGTTTAGGATGCTGAGACACTAATGGCTTTGTTCTTGGTATGGACTATATCAACCATCAAAATATTCAGCTATCTTCGCTCTCACATCTCATTTAAATTGAGAGTTAGATGTTTTGGAGCATAGGCTTTTTTCTTCCAGGGCATAGTGCTTGTGACAGATGCGGGCTTGACCAGATGCAAGGTAGGGAGGGGCTGAGCAGGGAGTAAATGATGGTACTCAGGGCCAGAGACAGAAATCGGTGTTCTTAATCTAGAAAAGTGCCATAAATCTTCCCTGAACGTCCCTGGTTATCTGAATTAGAGTAAGATAAATAGATAAGTCCAGTCTCCTGATTAAACATCTATTTTCTTTCTCGTTAATGGCGCTCTCGTATTTCTCTCAAGGTAAGCATCTTGTTTTCACAGAGCAGCAATGGATTTCTAATGGATTCTGGGCTTAGCATCCAACCTAGTGAACTTGGTAACACAGTTTGAGGCTACCTGCCATCCCTTTACCCAGGGCGCTGGGTGGAAAATAATAATTTTAGAGAAATATGAAGTATTCCCAGCTTTGTTTCCTAGGAGTAGGCTGGAACTGAAGGGGATAAATAACCCAGTGTCATACAACAAGTTCCTTGTGGACTTGCTCCATATTGTGTGGTCAGCGCGTGGACCACCCTTAGAGTTGTGGTTTAAGTTTTCAAACGTACACAAGTGTTAGGTTCACATATAGGAAAGCCAGGAAATCCACATTCCTGACAATTATGTGGAACCATAGCTCTCTATTATCTCTTAAGGTGCAGAAGGCAATTGGAGGAAAAGCAAAAGGTGACTTTCAACCCAGGCTTTGATCTATTGAGAGTGAACAATAAGCTCGTAGATACAGTCAGTATATCTCAGTTACTGCACTTCACAATCAAAATAAATAATCGTGTATCTGCTTTAGAGACTATTAAATTTGAACTTAGTTTTGACAGGAAAGCGGAGAGGACTGTAAATTCTTTTAAAAATATCAGTTAACTCTAAAAGATCAATTGAATTCTTCCTGAGAGGAGGGGAATGACTGCAAAGACGTCTTCTCACTTACACATTTAATGTTCATTTGCACGTAAAAATGTTGACTTAGAAGTAACTTGGGAATTAAGGACTTGTGTTGCTGAGCAATTCCACAAATCCAAAGTCAGAGTTTTATCGATGGTATGAAGAAGTGCTAGCTGTCCTGCTGTAAACCATTCTTAGAGCAGTACAGGGTTTCTTCCTCAAAATCATTTTTTATCTGTCTCTGGGCCATTACTGCGTTGGATTTGCTCTTGCTGATACTGACAAAAAGATTGAAAGCCAGCATGTGTTCTCTCTCCTATATGAATTGTGCAGTTAAAATTATTTAATAAGGCACTATCTTAACAGCAGTGAACTTAATTTAATAGCCTGTGCTTGTAAATATGTTTAATATCTCCTGCTTTAGCATGTGGTGAAGGGAATATAGTTATATTATTGGCTAAATATATCTGGAGGTGTTTTGGCCATATGGTTCTAAATCTGTTTTAATGTAATTATCCCTATTAACTTTAAAAAAATAAAAAATAATCCCTCCAAGTTGACTGGCATTCTTCTCAGTAAAGCACCCTCACTGCTGATTAGAGGTGTGGAAATAGTAATTTGTTCTAGCGTTGAGAAATTTGATTAGCCCTCTAATGCAATGGAGCGCCTACACACTGTCTAAATACTCTACCTGACACCAGTTGGATCCCATCCAGGGTGGAAGAGCACTTGAAATGTTGCTTTACTACAATATGTTTTGTGTCTCGAAATCAACTGTGCTGCCTGCGTGCAAATACCCCCTGGCTGTTCAGCAGGCGGAGTGAACCCTGACCCTCCCTGGAAATCAGCATCAGGATTTGATTATCTGCTGAGCCTTCGTTGCCTCGCTGCAACAACTAGGTTAGAACTAGAAAATTAAGGAAACTGTGTGTGTGGAAACACCCATGTTACCGACTGCAAGCTAGACCTGAGCATGGCTGTGCGCGTACGCAGTGCCCGTAGCGTACCGTGAAGATGCTGTAGAAGCGTGCTGCTAGGACTCTACAGCTGCTGCTGTTCTTGTGAAGTAATGAAGTAAAAGCACACTGTAAATGAAGATTAAAGTTATGGAACTACCCCCGTGCTCTCTCCGTTACAATCCAGCTTGTTCTGTTTCCTCCAAAGGCTGGTGGAAACAACCGCTGGGTGCCATGGCAGCTCGGTGTTGTAGCACCCGTGTTTTAGACCCGCTTTAACTCAGCTGGATATGGTTCTTATTCAAGAGCACCACTGCTGGAGAAGTCCGAATGAGGACTCTTCATTAACACCCTGCAGTGGAAACTTGCAGACTTTCATGGTAGGAAACGTGAAAACAACACTTCAGGTGCATGGTCTCCATTAGTCAACAGCAGTTCGTTTGACCGATCAGCTTACAGAAGACAAGCTCTAAGGCATTTGAACTAGAATCGTATATAGCCTTTTGTACTCCTCCTTGTAGCTTTTATTATCTGTTTTCTCCACCATTGTGGACTTTGGTATTTTCAGTTTTTGCAATCTCCACTTTTCAACAAATCAGTTGGAAGGGTGTTGAACCAAAAAAGCTGCAACTGGTTTATGCTGTTGTAATGCTTCAGGAGACTCCAGAATATTTTTTTTCACCTTACATTATTCCAGAAAACCCAAACAAACTGTTCAATTACATTAGTAGTTTAGATTTTGCCCGCAGGACATTACTGGGGGAAAATTGGGCAAGGCAATAACGTCGGGGATCGTGTAAGTAGAACCTGCTTTGAGATAAGTGACTTTTATTCCAGCAATTTAAAACTCGTTGTCTTACTTCAACACGGGTGCTTCAGAAGTAGTTGGAAGAAAGGGTGTGTTGGTTGAAAAGGTCATCTGTAGCGTAATTAAAGGATGAAGGAACCTGCAGCCCACGTTGTGGTTCTTCAGGGGAGACGGAGTTTGTACCTGTTACACAGGAGCAGAGGACAAGTGGGACGAGAGCGGTCGCTGGCCAAGCTGGAGCTGTCTTTGCTCTGAAAAGCAGAACGGGAGTGGAGGTGGAAGGAAGGTGTCCCCCTGTGCCCCTGTTCTTTAGGTCACTTATGCAGCAGATAGTAGATAGAGCTGTAGTTACTCGACCTATTTATCCAACAGAAACTTGCCGTACAAGCAGGAGCAGTTTGACTATCCAGTGCTGTTGCTGCTTTATATGGGACACTCCTTTGGGTTAAGCTGTGCCTCATGAATACTTAGAGGCAGCATCCAGCCATCCATGTGAGTAATTCTTGTTTTAGAAGCTAGGTCAATGGCTTCGGTTCATATTTCACAGAAAACTTGGAATACCCATTGCACAGTCTTCATTTCTGTCCATACAGAGCTAAGCTGGGTGCAGCTAAAGACTGAATCTGTCTCTTAGGAGCTGGGCCTATTCCAATAAAAGGGTTTTAGTTTGGATTTGGTTCCTTCGTACAGAAAAAGGACGAGTAGGCTGGAAGGTAACGGAGGGTGGAAGTAGGCCACGCGTGTTAACCACTCCTGCGTTGCTGTGGGAGAGGTTATCCAGGCAGGGTATAAAATAAGTGCTTTTATTATTTCTGTAGCACTTGCTGGTGATTTTTTGTAGTCGGTTAGTCACTAAAATACAGCCTAAAGTCCTCTTAGTAAAAGTGTGGGCAGTAATCTGAGGAGACGGTGGAGCCCGGCAGCACTGAGGTTGGTGGTAAATCTGAAGCCCTGCCAAGCTGCTGGGCTGCACGGGACATGTGCCTGTATTTACACACATTACATTTTCTACACAAGTTATGAATCTTCATTTTTGAAAACCAGCTTCTCTTTGGCAGGAAAATACCAGCTGTGTACCATAGGTCTTTGCTGCCAGCAGCTCAGCCACGTTAAGGCAGCGTACTTTGGAGATGGTATCTTGGCAGTGCCTCACTTGGGTAAGACTTAGATTAAGATGCAAAATGTTCTTTTAAAAAAAAAATAAAAATAAAAAAAGGAATAAGAGGAAGAAACTGGTTGACTGCAAGTATTGTGGTCATTCCGGCAAGTCAGTGGCTTTCATTTACGCTACCAAGATGAAGCCTTTACTCTATCGGTCTCCTGTCCAAACCTCTCCCAGCCTAATCAAGCACGAAGTGGTTGGTGTGTCAGCTCCTTGCTTATTGTAAAACAATCTCCAGTCTTTCTCCTTAGAGAAATAATTTGTTCTAATTGACAACTATGTTAGGATTTCCTATCAGGTGAAGAACCACAAGGGCTCAGCCATGGTTTCCCATCTGTGGCCCCGGCACCCTTAGGTTTTCTCTGGACTTCTTTTAAGGAGTTTCTGGAAACTTGTGTAAGAAAACTTATTCCAGTAAACTCATATGCATGGTGTAGATAACACCTCCTTCTGAAAAACGCTTAGGAGTCAATTAATGAAAAAATGCTTAAGCCCCTGGCTTAGACAGCAAGGTGCTTGCTCTTGGAAACTGTACCTTTAGGCTAGAGGTAAAGCATGTTAGTCAGGGAGATTTAATTTTTCATCTGGCACGTTCTTTCTGTTTGAGTCATCGACCAAATAAAAATGGCAAAAAACCATGCTTCTCTTAAAGCAGGAGGACATTGTTCATGTTGGACATCCAGAGGGACTATCCTTTTCCAGACAGAGCAGGGAGAACAGCATCAGTGTTCCTTACGTTATTGGAATTGTAACAAAGATGCTCGACAGTCATCAATTGTGCATGAGCATTCAGCTGAGAAAGTTGTGCTGAGGGGGTTTCTCATTGTTACAAAAGCTTTGCAGTGGATTAACTTCTGAAATTCGGTGGGTCATGTTAACATTTCACTGAGTGGAGTTTTAGGGAACCAAGGCCACAAGTTCTCTTTCCTGTAAACTAGAAGCCTTGTGTCAGCCTCATATTTTAATATTTTTCTGTTGGCTTGAATTTTGATGTGAACAGCTCAGCTGAAGATCTTCATGATGAGGTAGCATAGACAATGCCTGCTTATATTCTTCCAGGTACATATCGATCTAAACAAACATCCTTTTCCCATCAATGAGTAGGGAGGGTACATACTTAAGTTGTCTTCACATTTTAACTCTTCAGGGCTTTTTTATTTTTTCAGCTCTAAATGGATATGACTTCTGATAAGGCACGTTCAGAAAAGGGAATAAATATTTCTTTCCTAAAACCAGTATTATTAAAGTGTAAGGTACTCAAAATTACAAAGTAAATGATGCAATACCATCTGTGTTGAATAGATAGCCCAGTAATGTCCTCACCCAAGCAGCTGAGGAGCTGCCTGACCTGGGCTGCGTCCTTTAGACTGGAGTAGCAGGACCTTTTTGTTCTCTGCAACAGGCCAGTATAGCTAAAATGCTTCTCTTTGTTTGGGTGATGCCAATTCATACCTATATTAGAAAAATATGTCTGAGCAAATTCATGGTGACGTCCCCTTGGAGCTGCCTCCCAGTCTCCAAGTATTTGCAACTTGAAAACTTCCTGAGCTGGGGCTGGCTTTTCCATATTTAATAACTGTTCGTGCATTTCTCTTCCATGAGCTCCAACATTTCATTCTTAACACACATAAACTCCAGGTGTCCCCAACATCTTATGACAAGGATTTCCACAGCTTAGTTGCACATTTTGGAAGAGGTTTAGTAGCTTTGTCTGGCCTTGTCACTCGCTACTCAGTTCCTAATCCTTTTATTGGAAGCGTTCCATGCTATGCGTGGACTGTGACAGCCAGGAGGCCGTAAATTAAAATATCTTGACGTGCTTCTGACAGCAAGCTCAACAGTTCAGAGTTGCTTTCCAAGACCCAAGCTACTGTAATCCTGTGTGAAAAAGATGGCAGAGAGCTAGCTGTGGAGGCACTAGCACTGAGCTGAGCACGTCTTCCTCTTTTTTAATGATGTCGATCAGAAGGTTTGTTTTTCTGAATTTTGGCGAGTTACTTCCATAAGTCTTAAGATAGTTCCTGCACAAAGATTTAAAATAACTTGTGTGATCATTTCGTACATGAAATGTGTGGAAAAAGGCAGTTAGAAAAACCATGGTTCTGCCATCTGTGTGACTTTCCTATGTCTCAGAATAGAATTTGGTTTTATATAGTACCTGGTAAGTGAAAGGTGCTTGAAAGCATTTTTCTGCAGCAGCGTATTCTGGGACACCATTTATTTGCTCGGTAGTAGTTTTCATCCAGCTGAAAATACTGCAAGAACACAGGCTTATGGGGAGAAAGCATTAGCAGGGATACATGATGGGCTTATTTTTGGAGAATGGGGCTTCTGCAATTTTCCCATCTCCTTGAGATGCCACAAGGAAGCATTAGTGATATCCCGCAGGTAATGAACGCTGCTCGACAAACACAGCAGCCATCACACTACTGGTGTGGCCAGTGCAGCCTTGTTTCTGCAGATAGTTTATCATATGAGTGGTTGAAGGTGGGAAGGAAATCATCTCAGTGAGGTGGGACAGGGGTCAGAGACCAGCTTCCTCTCCTGCAACTGTGGGGGGATTGAGATTCTAATCAGAGGAGGAAATTGTTGTTATTTTTTCCATTAAAGTGCAAAGATAGGACCTGTTATACTTTCCGTGAGCAGATCTCTAAATGATGTTCTTCTGTCCAAACTGTCTAGCTTCATCAGTTAAATCGAAAGCTGGGCAGCAACTGAATTAACATTTGTCTGGTTTCTCAAGCAGGTTGTGCAGCCAAGCTCCACGTGCCCACCTGCCCGAGGAGCTGCCAGCCAGAGGCTTCTTTATAGCTAGCTTTAACTATTTCTGGAAGAGCTGCAGTTGCTCTAGCGACTGCAGCGCAGACATAACCTTCAGAGTCTTATCCTTGGTAAAAATCTAAATCTTTATATTTCAAGGCATGCAGTGCCTGATTTTTTTTGTCTCTGTGCTTTGTCATAATGAATGTGGCGGCATTGCCAAAGAGGAGAGGTGAGAGAATGCAGCCTCGGTGCCAGCCTCTGTTTAAACACTTCTCCCAGTCTGCTTTTATAGTAGCTTGCAGTTAAGTGCACCTTCCTGCACATCCTTGGTGGGGATGATCTCTGCTGGAATACTGTAGCACTTGAAGATGTTCCAGCACGGATTGCAATGGAAACTGTTAGAGGTTTTCTTTAAAATACATTGTTGGAGCGTTTTGATGTTTACTACCCTTAGATTAATCTTATATTTCAAACAGCATACTTGAAATAGAGTTTAAAAAATACCAGCCACTTCCTTCACAGTAGAAGGACGCTGTTACACATTTACAGTATGGATGAATACCATTCAATTTTGCTTGCTTACAAGGCATGTATTTTCAGACAATACTTCTATTAAAAATTCAGTGGAGCATTCTTTGGAAGCAGTTCTGCCAGGGATACATGATGGATTTACATAACCCTAGGGGTCTTTCTCTCTCTTTTTTTTTTTTTAATATCCCCCAGTTATGCCTCTCCGATTGGCAGTGTGCCCAATAACTGTGTGCGCGTTTACGAACCGAAGTATTTAACCATTTGGTTACTGCACGGTAAAGAGGCCGTGCTATCAGTGCAATTAATGTTTAGGTGTTAATTCAGGCCTGCCAAAGCAGCTGCCATTTATCTGTGCCATCTGCCAGAGGTCAGTTCTACCCCTGGCCATGGTCGCTGCCCGCCCTCCACAAGAAGATGGCGGCCATGTGAGGGACCGGCCCGGCTGTGTAGGCCTCACACAGGCGAGCCATGGCAGCGGGTGATGGGCTGTGCCATGCTGCTTCTGAGACTCCTCATTAGTGGCATCACCAGCCCGCCTGCTAATGAGGCATGTTGACCTGAGGCAGGCTGCTTTGCCGATTCAGAGGCTAAAGACCATGTTCTCCAAGCTCCATAATGGTGCTGTGTCTCGGGATGTCAGACTCAGGCTAATTCTGAAGGTGGCAGTGGGCCAAGGCACAGATAAAACAAGTCCCAGCTTAAAAGGCTGGTGTTTTTCACTGTAACTTTTGCCCTTGATATCTGATGCTATTGAAACAGAAAATGCTCTTCTGCCATGCTTGTAGGATTTTGAGTCATCCCGACAATCACAAGAACATCTTCAGTCCTGAGGGCATTTCCTGGGGACCATACAAACCTCCAGTGTTAGCTTTGGGTGTGCAGGGAGGGCAGGAGGCGAGGTCGCCTTGTCTGCTCCAGGGACTGATAAACAAGAAGCTTTCTTTGTTCCTCGTTGCATTTACTCATTTCTTCTGAAGGCTGAAGTAGACTATTTGTTGTCTCGCAGCAGTACAGGTCTTGCCTGGCGTCAGATCATGTCACCTGACCTCGTATCCCACGGATTCCTGTTCATCTGCACGGGGAAAACAAGCCTTGCTATGGCACAATTCACTTCATCTTGAGCTAGACACCAGCTTTCTGATTTGGTTGTTATCTGGCTAATTCTGATTCGGGTGTCAGTGTTTGGTCAATTATATTTCACCCATGATTTCTGGGGCATGGATAAGAACTTAGGTTTTGAGTTTTGACTTAAATTAGATGGAAGTGATTCTCTAGCAACAAGTAAACAGAAGAAATGGCTGTTTGTCTCTCATCCGTTTCATGTGTTGATAATCAATGTGTAGGCGTGGTTGTTGGCACCTTTAGTTGAGCAAATCTTCTCATGAAGAGTTTTCATTTTTCCGGTCAGGACCCTTACTTTCTCAGGTAGCTGTACTCTGTACTTCAGTTACATCACAGTTAAGTTACAGGTGTGACTTCTACACGATACATGCATATCTGTTCTTGGCTTGGCTTCTTAAATAAATAAGGGTTTTGCAGCAAACACATCAATCAGACTTGCAGTCTTTGCTTGTCTTCTTCCAATTTTAGCTGAATGTTAGTTTCGGTTAGTAGCCACAAATAACTTGGAAACTGTAGGTAGAGAGGGTGATACAACACAAGTGGGATTAGAAGAGGATGTAGATATAGATAGGTTTTCTTCATGAAAAAGGAGAGAGGCTTTTCTGACAGTAACTGTGTGTTCACTTCTGAGTTTTTCTCCTGTAGGTTGAGGGTGCCGGATATCTTTCAAAGACTGAGGATCTGCTCTTGGACTTCTGCTGCTTGGCCATCCATCTTGGGTTGGGTAGAAATTGCTGCCCTTTGGTTTCTAATTAGTGTGGATTGTGTTCTTAATAGCTGGTTGAGGGATGGGAACTCGGGATAGGCTTCCTTTAATTGTGTGAAATCCAAAAGGGCTGTAACCTGTTACCAAAGCAAAAGCTCCACATCAATTGTACTGCACTGGCTCTCTTCCCAGCTCCTTGCACCACTTCATCAGCTGTTAGGCACAAAGATGCTGAATTCTTAACACTAAAAGTGACTTTTAAATATTTTGAAATGCTGTTCCATAAGAAAAAAAAAAAAAAAAAAAAAAGATTTCCTACAGTTTGACTTCCTCTGCAAATTTTCATCTTTATCGCTTAGTTTGCTTTTCTGGAGTTGTACAGTCTGTTAAGAGGAAGAAAGCATTGCAAAACCACTTGAAGTACTGTTAACAAATGACTGTAGGCCAGGACTTTTACTTTGTGAACCTTAACATTTTGACATTGTTTGCTGTGAACATCTCTTGTGTTACTTCTGGACATATGTCCTTGGTTTAACCCATTTTAGGAAGGCTCAGTCCTAAAGATGAGTTCTGTACTGTCAGCAGATAGTGTTGTGTATTATTTAAATTACTCTTCTTCATGTTTTTGCTTTTGGCTTGGTTTCTTTTTTTTTTTTTTTTTTTTCTTTACAGAAATAGTTTTGAGAAAGAGAACAGCAAGTTTATGCTTTTAACGTGCATCCATGTTTTTGAAATTACAACAAAATTTAATTTGAAATGACTTGCAGATCTCTTCTGAAGCTGCAAAGCTTCTGATTTATCACCTTAAAGACTGTAAACAGATTTTATTTCATTAAAAATGATGCATCTATGAATGTTTGCCAATAAATTCCAAAATTTCACAGCATTGGTATATAAGCTTTTTTGTCCTCAGTCAGAATCTCTCAGGAGCCTTGAAATGTGAAGACAAGTAAACTCTGTCCATCTTTCCTTCAAGTCAGCAAGACTGTATGCAGTTTTCAATATTATATTAAGCCTCTATAAATTTATGAGAAGTATTAAAGTTTCCACTTGAAATGAATTGGACGTGTCATAAACTGCTGCCACATTTCTGAACTGTTCTTCTGACAGTTAGGTGGATAAATTAAAATGAAACTTGGCATATGTAGAAATAAACAAGAATGGCTTTGAATGATAGTAGAAGCTAGGACACAGTCAGTGTTCAGATAACTTTTTTTTTGATTTTTTTCTTTTCTTTCTTTCTTTCTTCCATGAGGATAGAATAAGCAGGCAGTCCAGTATAGCCCTGTAATTATGTTAGGTATTGCTAAAAGCCAGAGCGTTTGGCTGTGGTCAGAGCACATGGAGATGGATCCTTCTCCCAGCACACAAGAACCGAAAGTGGAAATGTATTCAGTAAGCAGTAACAGGGGCAGTAGGATCCAGTTTGGAGGTATGGTCTTAACCAGGAGCAGTAAATAATGCTGCCTGTGCCACGTGAACTAAAATGTGTTTGTGTGTGCCAGGCTGAATAGTACGATTCTGCAGCATCAAGTCTGAGATTTAACCAGCGTATTTCCATTTTGAAGAATTGTAAGAAAAATCTGAGCTTGGGCTGAAGTTGGTGCCTTTGGGGTGATTCTGCCACAGATAGGGAGCCCTGAACCCAGTTCCACTCGCACTCTTGGTGTCCAAATGCCTGGTGCAGCTGACAAAGCCCATCAGATAACCTGGTTCACAGGTTTAACCTGAAGTGCACTCTATGAACTGGGCCTTAATGTTCAACGTAGGCATTAAGTACCATTTAGGATGCTTGAGGGTATCTAGGACATCTATAGGGACTAGTTGATACTGTAGAGACATATGGGGAGCTTATGCCCTTCTGGGAAGGTGGTTGGGTGCCAAGCGGGAGGCCGCAGGGAGTCTTTAGTGGCCTTCAACTCTGCTTTTTAATGCTACTGCACCTTGTTCTCACTCTGCTGGAAAAGGAGTTGAGGCTCCTTGCTGAAATGGAGACACCTCGGTGTGGGTGTTCTAATGAAGGACTTGTCTCCAGGTTGTTTCTGCAGATGCAGAATAATGTGTGTCTATGAAGAGAGAGATCACTGAATTTAAATAGCAAAGCTCCTTAGAAATGCTAGATGGTAGCAAAATTGCTTGTAGATTATAATACAAGAGAAGGTTAAAGATCCTTCTATCAAGAAAGAAGGAAATAAGTTTGTGGCTAGGTAAACTACTTGCAGTACATCTTGGACTCTGAGTGACAAATAAAAAATTTGAGCATGAGAAGCGATCAGAAAACTCGTCTTTGTCAAAAATTGAGTTGGTGAACTTCTTCAAGAGCTGGCCAAGAGCTGAAGCATGTTGTTAATACTGTAAATGATTACTTTTTAGAGCAGCACATCTTGGTGCTTGGAAGATGGAGCTATAGTATTACTGGAAGATTAGCAACTAAATTATTTTTCTTTCAGAGAGCAACCCTCTGAATAGTATCTATTGAGATTGAGTAATGAGAATATGTATTCCTCCTTCCTTCAAGACCTCAGAGAGAAAACAAGATAGACTGTTGATTGGACAATGTCAGATTGTCAAAGAAAATATGGACTAAATCTTTATTCTTCAGTTTAAAAAGTCAAGCATGTTGCTTCCCTGAATACCACATTATTATTTTTTTTTTTAGCATATTGTTCCTTTTGGGTTGCAAGCAGAGACAAGTGCAGAACATGGTTACAGGAGTACAACAGAGCAACAGTGACAGTACAGGTTTTTGTTGTAACTGAACGTAACGTTCACAGGATAGAGTAGCTGCAAGAAATTTTAAAAGGGCGGATGTTGGATATCTAATGAAAAGGTTTCTCAGCATGCTAAATTGCAAAGATTTATGTGTGTGTACATAAGTAAGTTTTTATGGAGTGGAGCGGAGCTTAAGAGGCAATTTAGTAAATTGAATTAAAAATACATATGCTTTTGATGATTTTCTGATAGGGAGACAATAAAACATGAATAGGCAAATAATCCTAAACTATGAGCATAATATCCTATGCTGGGAACTTGCAGGTATACAGAAATGATTTACACAAAGTACCAGTAAAATACAAAAAAGAGGGGGAAAAAAATCAAAACCAGGAGGAAAAACCATAAATACAATCAAATGCTTAAAGGGAGTAGACGAAGTCTGCTGAACTTGCAGAGATTTAATTAACCCTTTGCCCTTCTGTGCAGTAGGAAAACTGTAGGGACTTTCCGATTCCAAACGCACGTTCTGTGCAAGGTCAGGGAATGGCCTTGGCAGAGAAACATCTGAGGAAGAAGTGTCATAAAGCAGCAGAAAAGCAAAGTAATAAAGTGGAGGGTGAATGGTATTTACCCTTTGGAAACCTCGGAGAGAAGGCGTGAAGCAGAACAGCAGACAACCTAGGTATTAAGCAGCAGGACAGTGTTTGGAGATGGGAGGGCTTGTAATGACTTTTTTTTAAATAGATGATAATGAGGGTCTAAGAAATAGTTGGGGAAATGTAACCTCAGCATGAGCATGGCTCAAAGTCAGAAATAAAACCCATTTTCCATGTCTGGGGAGGGGAGTATTAGGGAAAATCAGTAAAAATAATAAATAGGAAATACTTATTCATAACCGTTCCCCCAAAGAAATTCCTGCATATTTAGGGGAGAAAAGTTTACTCCTCAGCAGAAACTGATTTTGGGATGCCCTTAGGATTTATATTTGATCTAGTGCTATTTATGATCGTGGTGTCTTTCTTGTGGTTGGGATTTTTGTGGAAGTAGTGACTCTGAGCCCTTCACCAGCCTTCCTGTGCTGCTTGCACTGTTCTGGGACCCAGGAGGACCCAAGTGGCAGCATCGCCACAGCTCACAGAATTTCCTCTTGAGGTACAAAATGTTTCTTTCCAGTGATTTTTTCCCCCCACTCACATCATGATGAGAAGTGCAGGATGAATTATAGTTCATATGCACTACTTCTGCCTGAAGCCTCCATACACCCGAATCGCTCCAGCAGCTTTCTGCTTGTCTGTGCTTTCTGTGTTCATGGATATTAAAAATGTGCTTTCTAAACCAGCTGCTTGATCAGCCCTTCCAGATTACGGCTCCGTTTTCATCTGCTTCAAATAAAATTAGCCTCTTTTTACAGCTTGCTAAAAATAGTCATTTCTTTACAGCCTCAGGACATGGTGACTCATGTGATAGCAAAGAGGAAGAAACTTTTATTTCTCTAAACTTCAGCCTCCAACAGGAAAGCTGCTGCGGGCCGGCCGTGCTCCCAGATCCCACATGTGGCTCAGGGCCTTGCTCTCAGCCAAGGGCCTCCGGCTGTCTTGTCCTCACCGCTGTGTCCTGGTGTCTCCTTGGTTCTTGAGGGAAGGTGTGAGGTCACCACAGTAACTAAAGTCAACCTTTGAGATGACAGAATCACTGAAGGAATGAGGTTGGAAGGGACCTCAGGGCCCATCTGGTTCAACTCTTGCTTAAGCAGGGGCACCCAGAGCAGGCTGCCCAGGACCATGTCCATGAGATTTTGAAGATTTCCAAGGAGGAGACTCCACAGCCTCTCCGAACAACCTGTGCCAGTGCTCCGTCACAGCAGAGAAGTGCTGCCTGGTGGTCAGACGGAGCCTCCCATGTGCCAGTTTGCACCCATTGCCTCTTGTCCCATCACAAGATTCAGCTTCTGGCTCAGGGGTGCTCTGGACACATCCAAGGAGGAAGGTGTTTCTCATTGCTGAGTACAAATTGGCCATTCACGTGGAAAATAGTTCCGCTTCACAATCCTTAGATTCCCAATATTTAGCTCATGACACTGTTCCAAGTACAGTTTAAGGACAGAAAGCAAGTCATGGATAAAAGCTCCTCAGGGCTGACACGTAGGTTTGTCTGTCCGTCGCACCGCAGCGTGACGCTTTGGAGGTTGTACTGTGGCATGAAGTGGGCCCCCTCTGCCAGTAAACCTTCCCTGGCCTACTTCTCTGTTCATCTTTAAAGCACTTTGTTATTCTCTTTCCTAATCAGCACCCCCAGAAATGACTCTTAATGTAAATGGAGTTGGTTACAAACCTTTTGAGATCACTTATTTCTCACTTATTCATACTCCAGCAATGCGTTGATGGAGGAACACGAAGCAGAAATGGCTCGTGGACGTGTGTATGGTATTGCAGTTGCTGAGCAACCTGTTCCTTGGTTCAGTCATTTAGCATAAGAATCCAATTTCAAATAAGATATTTGGGACCCTGCTTGACTTAGTATGCAACAGCCAGCGTAACCTGCAAGGACGAGTTGAGCAGGAAATCGAAGCAGCTTTCTTGGGAAACAAAAAAAAAAGCTTTGTGGGAACTTCTCATCATGAAGGACCGTATATCTAAACCGTTGCTTTCTAATTCCCATGTGTAGCTTTTCATGTTTGAGTCCTTGGGTAGGTCTTAGATCCCTGCTCCATATACAGCATGCCCAGGAGCAGTGGTTTTTATCTACAGTTCGACAAAGACGTTATCTTACTGAGTGCTTGCAAACTTCCCGTCTTTTTATTAATAGCATCCTAAGAACAAGCTCGTTTTAACTTGTTTCAGTAAACCAGAAGCTTTGGCGAGAAGGCAAGATAAACTTCTCTGTTGATGGAAGCGACTGGTATAGACCTCCAGTTACGTACCTGAAGCATTGAGGCAGCCATGTTGAATGGGGAGTGTAGGAGGTGGAGGCCATAGCCCGCTGAAAGTGGGATAATAACGCTGCTTTTTGCCCCAGTCTGGCCTAGATGGGCAGCTGGGCAGAGTGGGGTATAGCTCAGCGAGCACACTGGTGGAAGCAGTGGTCCAGCTCTGCTTTCGATGTGCCCTTATGCCAAAGGCTAAAGGTCTGCAGCTGTCCAAGTCGTCTCCCTCACACAAGCTGTTTCCTCCAGATACTTGGTATGAAACAAAGGCTTTCAAAGTCTAATATCCAAATAACCTTCATAAAACAAGAAGTATACAACATCTGAAGTAATTTGGAAAAGATTTATTTTTCTGAATGATGATAAAGGTAGCTAGCTAGGACTGCTAGCAAAATGGTGCATATAGAACTAGAAGATACCTTCTGAGCCCTGAACAGCTATGTGGAGAAGGGGTCTCATGGGCAGGTATCCAGTCCCTGTACTTTTTTCAGGACTTCAGACTGCATATACGTGATTGATAAGGAGTATGTTGCAGCGCTGTAGGGCTGTGACAGCAGGCAGTGGTCACAGTGAGTTGTCTCCTTGTTTTTATGCAGTGGATTCAGCTCATTTCAGAAAATAAGTGAAAGCACGCATGAGTACATTCTTCATCATTTAACAGCTAATTATTCCAAAGTAACAAATGTAATCGTCAAGAGAGTTTGTTTTGGAACATCTTTCCTGAATAATCACTGCTGGTTTTTGCATGTTTTTTCATAATCTAATTTAAAAAAGGACAGGATGTTTTTAAGACACAGAGCAGTTGTTACGCATTTCTAGCATCTTCATGTTCCTGTGTGGAAATCGGTGGCACGCTCGCTCTCAGACCCACGCTGGTCTTTGTGTACGTGGCCATTACACGTAAGGCTGCCTGGTAGAGTCATTGAGGTATTTAAGGGTCATTTGTTATGGAAAACCTTAGACTTTTATGTTAGGGGCATGAAATATTTGGCATGCAAATCTGATACTGCTGTTGATGGGTAACTTATTAAGAGTCACTTGCGCTGCGTTGTCATTAGTGACCTTAAAAATGCGCAGCGATTGTTTCCAGATACGTGGAATATCGCTGGAAAGAGAAAAAGAAGGAAGGCAAGAAGTCGCTGTTTTAAATTACTGGAAGGGGAATTCAGATGAGATGTTAGGAAAACTTTGTAGTGATCAGAGGAGTTAGTCACTGAGCTGAGAAACCTGGGGAGACAGAGGAACCGCTGTCTCAGGGTCTTCAGGAGCAGGTTAGATGGACGTTGGTCAGAAGTGATGCTGGAAGGGCTCCTCTTCCCTCCAGGTGGGTCCGAGAGCCAGGAAACCTCTCCAGGTCCCTTTTCACCTTCTGTCAGTGGCAACAGTGTGAAATCCTCCTGTCACTTTCCTTAGTTCAATTTCATATCTCTGATAAACCAAAAGTACTCTGGTTCTTGTTACACTACCTGCCTATCATCTACTTAAAATAACATCATCAAAGGACATTTAATAATTTGTATGCTCTGGCCATTTTTCTATCTGTGGTTGGCACATCAAGATGTGTACTGCATGTTTCATTCTTTCCTGGGCTTGGCAGCTGAGACTACGTTTAGTCTTTTTGTCTTTTTCTTCAGAAGGAGTCTTTAACTGGGTCTTGCTGATGCATATATGGGGGGGGAATGGGCTTTTCAAGACTGGATTTGGCACACAAAGTGCTTATGCTCTTCTAAACACTTAGAATCTAATTAGATTCTCATAATGAAAAAACAACTTTTTGATTATAATTTCCCAAGTGTGGGCTTTGTGCACATAATGGTAGTGATAGTTTTTTTTTCTCCCCTCTGCTTTCCGAACTTCAATCTAGTAAACTGCCAGTTTTAGCATAGTGCCACATTTTTGATTGCTGTTGTCCATGTATCTTTAACCCAACCTATAAAATAATCAGGATCAATTTTTTATTTTTTTTTTTTGTCTTGTCCCTTGCCGAAATTCATACAGTTCTTTCGAGCAAAACGCGGGAGGCGCAGCGGCGTGGTGGTGTGATGACTTCACCTGTGCACTGGGCTGTAAAACATGCAGGTGGCCTTGGGAAGAGAACCAAGTCAAGGCCTTTAAGATCTAATCTTGCAAGATAAGGCGAGTTAATGTGTTATTCCTCATGCTGATACAATTATGTGTCTGTTTTGCAGGAAAAAAGAGTCCAAGTCTCTCCACCGTTAACAAGAGGACCAAGTGCCTTTATACCAGAGAACGAAGTAAGTTTTAGCTGAGCTGGTTGTGTGGGAGCTTTTTATTTATTTATTTATTTTAAATGGAAACACTGAAGGACACTTTTACATCTTTCTTGCCCAGTGGTAAATACGTGGATGAGCCCCGTTGTCAGCACAAGTAATGGTTTATCCAGAGCATGCTCCAGTGGCTAAGAACCGTGCTGTCCTTTCAAATGAGTGCTGCCAGTGGTCTTGCTCTCAGTTGTCCACACTCCCTGAGACAGCCGTGAGTGCTGGCTCTGCTCTTTTTGTGGGGGATGATCAGTTCTTACTCCTCATGTCAGGCCTGAGGGGAGACCTACCTGGTACTGCAGCAGCTCTCAGGGCAGTCACTGACCTTCAGTCTGAGTGAACCTAAAAATATGACTAACTTCTTAGACTCTAACTGCAGCTCTTTAAGGGAATTTATGGTCGAAAGGAACGGTTTGACTTTAGACTCGAGATTTCTGTGCATGATTTAATGTTCAACTTAAGCCTTGGTTTGCACCTTGCTACAGTAAATAGAAACTTCCCTTTGCTGTAGTTCTTTTACCCTGATATTAATCTTCCCAGAGTATTATTTATTGATTGATGAATTGTTTAGGATGGCAGACTATAAAACCAGGGTCTTTTTTGTTTTGCTTTTAAGTAGTTACTACTACGGGCAGATAAGTCACGTGCTAGAAGGGCCAAAAAGAAATTTCTGAAAGATAAGATATCTGTTCTTTGAGTCTCTCTCTGTTTATACACTGAAGACTTGAAACTAAAACCAAAGAGTCACTTTAAAGCCTGGCATCAAGAACCATAATGAAGCAAAAAAAGATGTCAAAATGAGCCTTGTAGACTTGAGAAAGGGAGAGCAGAATGAGTTGCAGCCAGCCAAACTTGCGAGAAGGACTTCACTTGTGTATAAAACATGAACATGAGATGCTGAACCTCATAATGACTTGATTTTTCTCATTAAGACAATAATTGCACGAACAGGAGAAAAATGAAGGTAATTAAAGCGTTAACATATAACATTTTGAGAGGATTCTTAATGAATTCATTTCACAACCAATGCACTTAGAAAAAAGTGCTAGCTAACAGTGCATAAGGAAAGCACTGGGCCTTCAGCAGGAGTAACCTCAGCAGTTACCAGTGATGGAACCTCCACCTGTAGGAATAAAACAGGCAGTGTCACAAACAAATGTTAAATATTGTTTGTTAAGCAAACAGCTACTTCTGTCCCCTTATTCCTTGGCATTAAGGAATGTAGTGCATAGGAAGGATGTAGCCAGAGATTGGTCACACATTAAGTGTCTCACAAATCTTGCTAAGAACACTGCTGTTATCAAAGCCTGCTTTATTTTCATAATGAAGAGAATATGGACAGAGTAACAACAAATTAATTGTAAAGCATCCTGTTAAAAGTGCCGTAAGGCTTTACAAGAAGAATAAAAAAGTGTTTTTGTAAATCCATGGATGGTAATAAATCAGGAGGAAGTACATACACAGTATGAAAAGGATAGTATAGGTGGAGATAAATCTCAGAAGCAATAATGCTGCATATTGCTGTGCCTCACATAGCAACAGTGCAGCCCTACAGGATTATATTTCAATTCTGCCAGCAGAATTTCTTCTCAGTGGGACTAAAAAGTGGAATGTTCCCAAGAAACTACTAAATGAGACAGACGTATCTTGAATACCTGGAAAATAAGCTTGCTTAAAAATACAGGGGACTCCTTAGAGTGGAATGATGGATATGTAATAGTGAGTGAGATTGAATGATCTATAATGTATGAATATCGTTCTGATGGTAAAAACGTTCCTAAAGAAAACTGAAGAGGCATCATTTTTGGTACAAAACAAAGAAAAGCTGTAAGAGTGAAGAGCAACACATGTAAAATTTATGAGGCTGCCTGACTGTGTCTTCTCTTTCTCTCTGGGCCCACAAATTAAAACAGGGAACCGCGGTGGTGAGAAATGAAAAGGTAGTTCATGTTGTTCATGTTTCTTTGCATATAGACGAGATTTGATGGAAAAAGATATGAAACACTGTATGTTCATCAGCCTGTCATAAAGAAGGAAAACATACTTTAAATAAAATAGCTCAGCAAGAGTTGTGTCTTCCTGGTTTTAGGCACTTTCTATCTTCACGTGCAGTGAACTAGCTGAAATGGTTTCCCATTCCACAGTGTTTGCTGGTCTGATACTGTGCAGTTTCAGAATAGCTGTTTTAGCCTTTTGCTTGTAGCTTCAATGGCGAGCATGTTTAGAATGGCTGCTCTTGGTGATAAACACTGAGTAATAGCACTAATTCTGTGTCGGGGCTTGCAATTCAAGAGCTGCTTACTTGTACTGCTTCATTTCATCTTGTGCCCAAGATTTGGATCGGCTGGAATAATTAATGAACAGCTTTTGTTTAAAGAAAGCGTTAAATTCCTATTCTAAATAATACTTGAATGTTATGGACAAATTAGCATTTGATCTCCTCTTCAATTTTACAAACACAGAAGGAGTAGATTGCCAGACTGTTTCTATAATTTGGTTACATAACTCCGTTCCTCTCCATTAACTCTGAAATTGTTTTTAGGGCTGAATGCTCGGGTGATGTGTGTCTATACAGGCTGACATCCGTAAAGACTCTACTTTCCATTTAGATTTTGCATCCTTACAGATCTCACACAAATCTGACTTGAAGCATCTGAGGGTTCTTATCCTTTTCAGAAAGCTTTACAGAAAAAAATGTTTTTGTTTTTAGAAACATATTAAAATAACAGAGGTACAGTGTAAAGTGTTCTTCAGTTCCCTGTATACAAATAGCATCTGTATGTGCATATTCACATGCAAACAGGCACGTATATTTACATACATACATCCGGATCTCCAGAATTAGCTGCAAGTTTTTTTTACGCAAGCAAACCTTTCATAGTGCAATATGTTTCTCTTCAGGGCTAAAGCTGGCCAAAATCTCATTTTCTGCTGAATTTGTCCACCTTATTTTTAAGGTTATGCAAGCAAATGGTTTGGATGAACGTACTAATCTTCTTGTGGAAGAATACTCCACATCTGGTCGCCTGGACAACATCACGCAAGTCATGAGCATCCACACTCAGTACCTGGAGTCTTTCCTCCGCAGCCAGTTCTATATGTTGCGCATGGACGGGCCCCTTCCTTTGCCCTATAGGCACTACATCGCTATAATGGTATGTACCAGCAGGCTGTGCATTTTCTCCTTTAAACTTGACTCTCTTATTAGGGGAAAAAAAAAAAAAAAAAGGAAGAAGGAAGAATTCAGAAAGAAGAGACCAGTGTGATATTTTGACAGGGTGTGAATTTTTCTGGTTGGTTTTTATCAGAATGAAGCATGCCTTGCTACAAGGTGTTCAGTGAGAAGGGCGATTCACTTCTCACATGCCCATGAAAATGAGGTTTTACAGAGAGCTGTTAAAACTCTGTCACCTTCTGGGCATTTAACCATCAGCACACAGCAGCAGGGTGAGATGCAACGGTCTGGAGTCACATCAAATTCCAGGTGGGCACATGGAAAACGGATTTTACCATGAGGATGCTCAGACTTTGCAACAAGGACCAGGAGAGGTTGTGTGATCTCCAAGGATGGACGTTTTGTCTGGACAAGGCTCTGAGCAAACTGATCTAAGTGCGAGATGAAGTTGGACCAGACATCCTCTAGAGATGCCTTCCAACCTCAATTAGATTCTGTGCTTCAGAGTAATCCACTTACACTTACTAGAGAACCCTCCCTCCAGCGTAGAGCTTTACAATATAAAACATGGCCTTTTGCAACTAAATTTATTTTTTTGTGTGTGTTAATATCCTGCTTCCACCTGCAACAAAACCAGATTACATGCTAATGTGCTGACCTTTTCCCTTTGTGTTCAATTATTTTAGGCAGCTGCCAGACACCAGTGTTCCTACCTAATAAATATGCACGTTGATGAGTTTCTGAAGACTGGCGGGATTGCAGAGTGGCTGAACGGTTTAGAATACATTCCCCAAAGACTGAAAAATCTGAACGAAATAAATAAGCTCCTTGCACACCGGCCCTGGCTGATCACAAAAGAGCACATTCAGGTACCTGTTAAATCATGCCTTCTAATAGCAGTAAATGTCCAGTAATGAGAACTACTGTAGTGTCCAGTTAGGCTTCGTTACCTTGAGTTAAAAAATTCAGGGAAGTACTAGAGCATTGAATAAGCCAATAAATTCTTCTTTGTGACAAAGGCAACAAGATTTATTTTTTAGGAATGGCATTGGCTATGATAACCCCAAGAGAAAAGAGGTAATACATCAGGTTTCTCTTTTTTTATCTAGTGAGAGTGTGTGCAAGAGGAATACGGTGTTATTGGAGGAAAGAAATTGATCCCTTTTTAAAGTATATAGCAGTCTTATACAAAAGCTGGGGCCAAAATAAATTTTATATTTACACTTTTCTTATTCTCATTTCAGAAACTTGTCAAGACTGGGGAAAATAATTGGTCTCTTCCTGAACTGGTGCATGCTGTTGTCCTGTTGGCACATTATCATGCCTTGGCAAGTTTTGTATTTGGTAGTGGCATTAATCCAGAGAGAGATCCGGATACATCTAATGGAGTCAGACTTATAGCAGTCAACAACTTCTGTGTCTGTGATCTTGCCAATGACAACAACATAGAAAATGCATCCCTCACAAGTAGCAACTTTGGGGTTAGTGTTGCAAGAAGATTCTTTTGCTTGCCTCTGTTTTGCATTAGAAAGCTTTCTTCCATTCTTTCCTGTTTAAATTTCAGGGTAGCTTGAAAGTTTTTGTCTACTTTACTGGAATGCTTGAGTCTGGTAACTCTTACGTTAGCTCTAACAGCTTGCCGTGTAATCCATTTCAAAACCACAGCGAAATGGAGGATGATAGTCAGAGTAATGTGATTTTAATAGCTAATCTCACAACCCATTGAGCAAGACTAAAACTTTGCTTCCAATTGAAAGCTTAAAGTCCCAGTGTCTGCAGATAGTGTATCACTGACTGGAGCATTGTGTCATCCGTGTCCTTATCGTGTGGAATGACAGAAGAAATGGGGAAAAAAAACAGAGGTCACGATATGCATTTTGACTTCTAGGCCTCCAATCACAAAACAGGTCAATTTTGAAGCTTTTCCATGTAGATGAGAGGAAATGTCTGAAATAAGATGGCTTTGTTCCTCATGCGGGTGTTCTGGTCTTGAATCAACCAACAGAGGACTTTGATTACTGGCTAATTAACTTAAATGTGGACTTTTTTCTGAAAGCGCCTTTGAAGGAAGGTCCTTGAATTAATCCCGATTGCTGACTTAGCCTCATCTTCTTTGATGGAAGATAGGGATTATGAGCAGAGTCACTGATACATTTGTAAAAATTAGCAGGCAGCTTACAGGCTGAGTGTGTGATCCATCAGCTCAGTTCCTGCATCCGAGGTTTCTGGGCTGCAGGACACACTAGCTAAAATCACTGGGATGTCTCATTCTGCATCAGTAGTGGGCAGAGGGCTGCTGCAGACCGCGTGCTGCTTGTTAGTGAGTGATACACAATTAAACATTTATATCTGTGAGCAGAAGATTGAAATCAAAAGGAAATGATGGAAAAGGAAGACCAAACAATTTACCTTATGAAAAATCTGAATGACAAATAGAGATCACATAGCCCAAACTTTGGTGCATTTCTAGCAAAGAGGCCTGTTTTCTGCATAAAAGCAAGAAAAAAAGTCTGCATAATGGTTGTTTTGAGTACAGAACATGAAAATAAGAAAAAAGAAAAAGAAAATCCTGGTTTTCTGTCTCAGGTTGTATTCCTGTATTGCAGTGTTGTGCTGTATCTCCTCAGTAAGGTCCTTAGCAGTACCAGTATACTGAATAAAGGCACCTTCAAGTTAAAAATTGTTTCCTGATACACATGGGGCACGTAGACAGATTTTCCCAAGCAGTCTTTATGGTGGAACATACGCTTTTAGCGGTTTGCACCTTCAAACACCACCCCTTTTTGCTGTTTATCTTGCTGCAGTAGCGTAGCGTGATAGATGAGAGTAACACCACCTCCCTTCTTCTGACTTTCTGACAGCTGTTTGTCTGTGCTCTCTGTGACAAAACGCATTCTGGCTTCAATTCTTATGTTTGCTGCTGTCTTTTTTTCTTTTTGAGAACACTCATTGTTGAGCATGAAATCTGAAGATGACACATGTTGTCTATCTTCTAATTTTGCAGAATGTCATGGTGTTTTTGCAGATTGCAGATTCTTTAAGCGAGCTGGAGGCCTTAATGGAGAGGATGAAGAGGCTGCAAGAAGATAAAGAGGATGAAGAAGCCTCTCAGGAAGAAATGGACACTCGCTTTGAGAAGGAAAAGAAGGAGAGCCTGCTAGTAATTAGTGGAGGTATTTGTGCTTTGCCAGCTCTGTTTTGTTTGTGCTTTTCAAGAACTAAACACTGAGTCCAGTTCAATGACTACAACTCCTGTCCATTTTTTTATTCTCTCTCTTGGCTTAAAAAGGGTGACCTGCTTCACCTCCTTAACATTTCTTGATTGGCAAATACCAACATCCATTTCGTTACTTGAAATTTAGCTTTTCTGTGTTAAAAAAAAAAAAAAGCCTTTAGGCTTCTTTAAAGAGTTGTGTGTAAATTCCTCTCTTTGTGTGCTCTATATATTCAAATTAATTCATCCATGCCTGGAAAGGATATCAACGAATTGACGACTTGCTGTTTTGAGCGATCCTACCGCTGTGCTTTTCCATTACCTGTACTATGTCAGAGATTTCTTAGCATTCAGTTTATCTGTAAGTAGTATTCAAAATTCTGAGCTGAAAGATTCTTTTCCAGTGTTTTTCATACACCCTGAAGGCCTTCATCGCTAAAAAACATGCAACTAAATGTTTCGTACAGCCAGCAGGTTGTTCTTTTTTCCAAAGAAACTGTTTCAACCAATATTGTTAATCCAATCAGAATCTCAGATCATCTCCTCACATTAGAGGTTACCTGAAGCTTATAGTTTTTATCTTTGTAAGAAATGACCCATAAAATGCCACGCATCGCATGAACACTCTTCTTTGTGAATTTAGGGCATCAGTATGTGTTACTAGTAGCTTCAGAGAAAATCTGGTAAGAAAGTTGAAGCTACACGCTACTGGGTAATCGATTCTCGTTATTCAGACTATGAGCCAGATCAAACGTGTTTAAAGGCATTTAAGTTTTTGTGCACTGAGCCCAAAAGGGAGGAAGAACATACTGTGAATCAGCAAAGGTTGTTTTGTGGCTTTCCACATCTATGCAAAATCTCTGAAAGGAAACACATCCAGCAACAACACTGTTGGATTTTTTTTTAAATGGGCATTGTCCATTTTCAGTCTGTTTTAATTTGGTCAGGCAGTCTCAGTGGTGTAGATAAACCAACGCTCATTGCAGTTCCATTATCAAATCAGGGCTTCCGTAAGTCTGCAACGTCAAGCTTACAGGCACGAGGTGTTGTTTGGGCCAGGAGCGTTTCGTTGATGTGGTTGCTGATTGCCTTGTTGACTTTCCTCCTTTTTTTTTTTTTTTCCTTTTGCTGAGTTTGAGCCGAGGAGTCTGTGTGCGTTGTGCCTTTACCCTGCCATGAAATCCAGGGGAGAGGAGCGTGTGCGTGCAGGTTGTTCATTCTGCACTGAGGACTCACTGTAGCAGATGCTGTGCAAGCTTCTTCCTACGCCGTTATGTTTTGATTGTTTAATGAGGCAAAGAGGAGATAAAGCACTTCTGCAATTCTTAGATGAACTGACTTTTTAAGGTGCTAACAGTGGACATCTGGCCACTGCTCTGTCAATGCATGTGGAAGCAAGCCAGGATTTTAACATCAGGGTCAAATGCAGTCAGCTATGCAGTGGTCAACTTCTGCAAAGGTGGTTACACAATCGAGCCACCTGTTTATTCAGGAGGGAAAGATTGATTCCTGATAGAAAACCTGCACTTGCTTAGTGACATGTTTTGGAGCTCTTTGAAGATGCTTGGTTACTAGAGCTCCTGGCGAAATTTCAGCCTGATGTTCTGTAGACCTCTTTGCTTTCCTGTAATGTGTAGTTGATATTTACAAGCGGAGCAGAGCGTTGCTTTCTCGTTGCTCATATTCTGGGTTACAGAACAGAGCTGGTGTAATTCTGGACACCGTACCTGTTCAGCATGACAATCGTGTTGTCAAGGGTACGGTTTTTCTATTTCTTATCCTAGCATAATAACTTTACTAACAAGATTCATCTTGCCTGATTCAGGAGATGACTCTATGATATCTAGCCTTCTTCAGGAGTCAACAGAGAGAGGAGCACACCTCCAGAAATGCAGCCCATTTTGCAGAAATATCTTAGCTGTCTGGTGTAGGCTGACATTTAATTGGCTTGATGAAAAGGATGGATCCCATACAAGTAGATTGGGATTGATTTTTTTCCTTCCTTCATACCTTTCTTTTCCTTTGCACATTTTTTTTTAGTTGCTCTCTAGTCCATCAGTAACAGCAGCAGTTGGAAGTCAGTACTAATTCCTGCCTAAACCAAAGCATTTTGCTGTGTTTTTTCTTTTCCACAGCATTTGACGATGAAATAGTTTCCACAGATGTCTCCCGCTATATTGAAGATCCTGGGTTTGGGTACAAAGACTTCGCAAGGCGAGGAGAAGACCATCTGCCAACATTCAGAGCTCAGGTAGCATCTCTTTAAAGTGCATCACTCAAAGAGTGTATGTATATGTCATTACAGGACAGAGTGTAAAGTAGTTGTAGTGGGACGTGTTGCATGTGCTTTTCCTTGCTATGGTCCATTAAATAGCTTGCAAGCTTCTATAAATTTACCAGAGATGAGTCTTTTACTGTTCATAAATCTCAAACAAGGGGGGTTTTAGCTTTCAGTCTCATTCTAAGTATTACCAGGAGTAATATTTGAAAACTGCAAAGCTTATCAATCAATATGGAATAAAAGTGAAAGAAAAAAAATGATTTTTTTTCTATCCCTCCAAATGTGAAAAAAAAAAAAAAACAAACTATTGGAAGAACACCTTATTCCTGCCATTTTTATCAAGTGTTCTCTGTCCTGTGGTTATCAATAAATAGATGCTTACATGTCTGTGAGAGCAGCTTAGTGAGTCATTCCTGTGGACACACCATATCACTGGACTTTGAATGTCTGGAAAGAAAAGGAGTTCTTAAATATGATTACTGCAACACTGAAGTTTTTGGTTCTTCATGAGTATATATATATATATATTTTAGAGCTGCTGAAAGAAATGTCCTTTTGTTTATACATTGTCATACATCCTGGCATCTTCATCCATAACCGGCGTCACAAACCTCTTCGTAGTATGTACCAGCAGGGACGCTCTGGGTAATTCTGTTCCAGGTTATAGAGTAGATCAGTCAGCAGTTACAGATAAATTGTAAGCAATGGAAGAAATCTTAAACCAAAACTGAGAACTTCAAGTAAAACACACTAGGTTCAGGAGAACTCAATGATCAGGGGGTGTATCTAAGGCTGAAAAATACAGAATCTGTGATCACTTTCAGGAAATGTATTTATCTATATAGCAGCCATTGCTGATCTGGATAATTTACTCTGTGGTCTTTATATGAGCCTGAGGTAGGTAGCTATTGCCAAAAAGAGAAAGGCAGAGACAGAGCCTGTAAATCAATGCCGCTTAACTACTTTAGGAGCAGCAGGCTCCCATGGAAAAAAGCTCAACAGAAGTTGAAATTGGAACTAAAATGTCTCTGCTCTTAAATAAACAGAACAGCTTCTGGCCTCCATTCAAAGGAGTCACCTTAGTAATTTAACTTTATTAGCATGTCCTGCTCTCGAGCAGTGAGATGTATATACCCCCAGCCCCCAAACGCTCTGCTATTAATGCTACTTCAATTGAAGTAGCATCCCAAAACTCTGCCATAAATTCAGTCCTTAGTCTCTTGAAGCAAGATTATCGTTTGTCTCTGTGGGTTTAAATTCAGCAATAGGAAAAGGCACATTCTGCTGTGCATTTCACGCACAGCAGAATGTCTTTCAGCCTTTCTGGTTTTCCTTTTTCATGGTTGGTACGAATCAACTATGTTGTTAGTAAACACTGCTTTCCCCATCCTGGGGCTTCCATTTTCAGAGGCTTTTATAATGCCCCCTGGGTGTCCTGGACACTTTGCAGGGCTGGTAGATCCGGCATATCTCACAGGCTTTTTAAGGTAGTTTGGACCAGCTGCTGAGAGCCAAATGTGATGTTGTGGGGTATTTCAGATGTCACCAAATTCCTCTTTTATGCAGCTGTCCTTGATAATATTCCCCACAGTCCTAAGCAGTTGGGTTCAGTCCAATAGATGAGCTCTACAACATGTGGGTAGGAGCCCCTTGCACACTGGTACTTCTTGAAAACAGCCTTACGCAGAAAAGGATGTGGAGATCATAGAATCACAGAATGGTTTGGGTTGGAAGAGACCATAAAGGTCATCCAGTTCCACCCCCCTGCCATGGGCAGGGACACCTCCCACCAGACCAGGTTGCCCAAAGCCCCGTTCAGCCTGGCCTTGAACACCTCCAGGGGTGGGGCGTCCACAAAAAAACAAACAGACAAACATGAGATGATGCCCTCAGTTGTAGTAAGGGTATGTGGCTGAGAGATTGGCAAGAATCTGGGCAACTAATGTGTTCTGTTATAACCACAGCACGGGGAGTGGTTGTGTGCTGCTCTGGAGCAGGGTCATTCTCCCCCAGTGTTGATGCCATGCGACTGATTTGCAAAGATTTCCCATTGCTGATGTGAGCAGGCATCTTTTCACCTTTGCAGTCCAGGTGCTTGTTTAAGACCAAAGCATCCTGGGTTTTAGTACTTTGAGGACTTTTCAGCACTTTACCCCATGTACGTCCTGGGTGAAAGCACATATTCCACCTCTGCTTAAAGTGAAGCATCGAAGCCTCCAAGAGGAATACATCTGGAAACTTACAAGTCCATCCCACTCAGAATGACTCTGGTCAAATCAGCAGAGCAAAAAGTGGAAAATTGCCTCAGCACTTCAGAACAAGCTTGTTGTTTTTTTCTCATGTAGGCTCATGATGTAATGTTGTGATGTGACATTCATTGCCAGGAAACCTGGGGGAATGGAGAGGGTGATATAAGTGAAGGATTCAACATACAAATTCTTTGAGGAGAACAAAGTTACAGCTAGTAGACAACAAAAACTATTGAGCTATAGACAGGATCAAGTAGGAACTTCACTTCACTTGTGTATTTCTGTATTTCTTTCCTCTCCTGCAGGACTATACATGGGAAAACC
Organism: Aythya fuligula; assembly: GCF_009819795.1. Taxonomy (NCBI): domain Eukaryota; kingdom Metazoa; phylum Chordata; class Aves; order Anseriformes; family Anatidae; genus Aythya; species Aythya fuligula. Next base: position 195,518,173 of record NC_045559.1, read on the forward strand.
ATGGCTTTTCCCTTGTAAACAGGCTTTATTCTGATATTGGGCATCTCCTCGATGAGAAGTTTCGGATGGTGTATAACCTCACGTATAACACTATGGCCACACATGAAGATGTTGATACAACTACTCTTAGAAGAGCTTTATTTAACTATGTCCACTGTATGTACGGAATCAGGTACGGGAGAAAACCCCCTGGTTAAGGAGTGCATTTAAAACTGTGGAAACAGCAAATGAAAAATTAACTATGATGTGAGAAGTTAGACTTAGACTTAGACCCCGATAGCTCAGTTTGAGAGTCAGAGTGGTGGTTTTTTGCTGTTGCATTAGCACAGCTTTCACTTCCAGTGAAGAAAATGAGTATGAATCAGAATGGAAGTTGTTAGAGAAATGTCTTCTCTGAAGCAAACCTGTATTCTCTGTTCAGAAAAACCAGCATCCCAATACCAAACCTTTCCTCTGTTAGCAGGTTTTATTCCAGCTTGTGTAACAAATGCTTAAGAAATTAATGCTACAAAAGACCTTGCTTTTAAAAACTTACATCCAACTGAGTGATTGCCTGTGTTCTTCAGGTATGATGACTATGATTATGGAGAAGTTAATCAGCTACTTGAACGCAGCCTGAAGGTTTACATAAAGACAGTGACCTGCTACCCGGAGAGAACTACCAAGCGCATGTACGATAGCTACTGGCGTCAGTTCAAGCACTCGGAGAAGGTGCGTGTTTCATAGCCAGACTGGCTTCACACAGAGCCACGTGTGGTTTAAAAATGAAAATATTGTGACTCCTAAAAACGGCTGTATCTGTCAAATTGTTTTTAACAAGAGCAGAACAAGCCAGGTTAATTTAATTCATTAAATATAAATCTTACAAAAATACTTCTTAGTGTATTGGAAATACCGATTCTTCTCTTTTTTATTTTGAGTATTTATTCTTCTCTTTTTTATTTTGATTTTTTTTATTATGACTTCTCCATAAAATTGAACTGACAGCTGTAAAAGAACAATGGGTAAACTTGGGAGTACAGAAGCAGTTAACCATGCCAATACTTTGGATCTGTGGATCAAAAAAGAGCTTATTCCATTCTTCATGGTGTTTTTCATCAATAAAAATGTCAGCGTATCTTCAGATAGCTAAGTTAAATGCTTCCTGACAAGGGTTCAGTGCTTATGTGCCTGCTAGCCTGTCTGGTATATGAACTATTCCTTATTCTGTGCTCCTGTGTAGTGGTCACAGGTGGTAGTAAACAAAACAAAATGTAACTCATGAAGAATTAGTACCATTAGGATACAGAAGTGGTTTGTTGGGACTTCTGAGATGGACGATTGCTTAAAGCAGGTGAGCTCCTTGCAGTCCTAGGACATTGTCTGGTGTTGGCATACTAGACAGGTTTCCCAAAACAAACAGGAGTCTTGCAGCAGGGTACAGGGAGAAAGTACATGTTTTCATGCCACATTACTTTACTAAAGGTGACAGGTGTTAACATAAATGAATAAATGTTGTTGCGTTACGAGGTAAATTAAATGTCTGATTTAATTTTTAACAGGTTCACGTAAATCTACTTCTAATGGAAGCTCGTATGCAAGCAGAACTTCTGTATGCCCTTCGTGCCATAACTCGTCACTTAACCTGAAGCAGTCACTGGGAGGGAGTAAAGGAATTTTTACCGAGTATGTAAAGACCTTTTGAAATAGATACACACCAGAAGCTGTTTGTGATGTAGCATCAGGTTATTCAAATTCTCTAGTGTCAAAGTTTAGCCGTGTTTCTCGACGGCTGTAATGTGCAATGACGTGTTTTATTTTCTTGATGCTTAACATTACTAATGATAACAAAAGTAACACTGAGGAGCACTACTCTGCATTGTTTCCGGTTGGATTTCTGCACAGTGGTCAGAATCCTAAAACTCTTTTTATGATATTCAATTCTAGCGCTTTGTTCTTTAAGCACCGGAGTGAAGTGCTTAGAGACTTCTTTTCCAAGCAATCATTTTTCAGATTAGTGGAGTCCACCAGAAGATCGGCTCTGCCTGTTCCGAGAACGTACCACCACGTCCTGGCTCTGACAGAGACGCACACGCTGTGTTGCATTGAATTGCCCACTGGATTCTTCTGTGTCTCCTGGAGACTGCTTGCCAGTCACTGTCTTACTACAGCAATTGAAGGTGATGTGAAATGTGGATGCAAACATTGACCACACTTTAATGTGAAATTAATCGTGACAAATTCTACAGCATGCTACTGAAGTGCAAAATTCATCTGCTTTATCGTGCCTCTTCCCAAGAGAAGAGCCCTCACAAATTGCCGTTTCCGCTACACTTACCGTGTCTCAATCATGCATAATCCTCTTTTACTGACAGTCACCCTCAGTTGTCGTTACAATATCCGTGCTCATCACATGTTGCAATTCGTTTAGTTGGCACCTATAAAGTTGATACACAGGCTGACCAAAAATAGGGTTGTGGGTTTTTTTGCACTCTCTTCTTTCTCGATGTTTTAAGTAAGGAAAGTAAAGGCAGGCTAGCATATCTGTTCTTTCATATTGGATGTGTAGAAATCTATTTCCCATAACTTCTTCATAGCATGAAGTCTTAATATTCAAAGTTTAAACGTTTCTATGCATTAGTGTGGGTGAACAAAAGAAAAGTGCAATATTTAAAAAGAAAGCAAGCTTTTTTCCCTATCATGTCACTGCTAAAGTGTCCTTTCTATATAGCCATAAAGAAATTTTAAAACCAAATTTCTTTATTGTCTAAGGCCTAGCAGTTTTGTTTTAGTTTTTATGGCTTAAGACAACCTGATACTGAGATGCCAAAGCATCCCCAAAACAAAGCATTCTTGGACAACTGGTAATATTGGGGAAGGGAAGAAATAAGCTGCCAAAAATGTCACACTTTTGTGCTGTTTTCTGTTGCTTTTGACTAATTTTAAGAGCACAAAATGTTGATATTTATAGCTTTATTTTGTATTGCATTTAATGAACCAGTGAAGTGCCTAAAGAGATGCTTAAACTTACCCAGTAGGATGCAAGTTGTCACTGCTTAAACTGTTGTCTGTTGGTTTGGACCTTTCGTAGTGCTTTGAGGAGGGTGACCTTTGTTTCTGTCGCATACGTGCAGAAGTAACTGGATGGGTTTCTTTTTAATATTCCATTGGATTGTAGAAGATAATACAGGATTTTTTTCCACTGATGATTTCAGAATAGTTTTTGGAAAATGGTAATATTACCAGTCATACTTTTAACACTTTCCATTGACAAAACCATGGACCACTATGCTTTCAAGTTAGTTTTCTTCCCTTTTCCTGATACTTTGCTGTGACTCCACGTGTTGGATTTTTCGCTTAATCTGTCTGTTCCAGATTGGAAAGCTAAATGATTGTACACTTCTCTGCACTTTCAGACTGCAGATTCTGCATGTGAAAAACTTTTGAGGAAAAATCAGTAAATTTTTTTATTTTAATTTAATGGAATGTTGGCTACTTGGAAAAGTACCCTCTGGACAGCATCTGACTGTCTTCTGGAGAGAGCACTGGGTAAAACATCAGATTTATTTATTTTCAATAGCTAACTGCAAAGATTTCTCAGAAGTGTTGAGACACTGATATGTATGAACTTAGATTGACTTTCTAAGTTGTTAGAGTTCTTTTTCCTCCCTGTTGTAAATGTAGTGGCCGTACCGACTGGCTTTTGTGCATAAAACAGTTCTGCTGAGAGGACTTCTCATGCAATACCTTTGCTTTTTTTTTTGAGTGGTGGGAACCGTACAGTACTACTTTAAATTCCTTTGCTTTGAGAAGCCAAGTGGTTTTCAAGAAGCACAGTTGAGCTCTGGAAAGGAGGTGAAACTAGATTTGGGTAACTAATAGGACCGCTTAGTTTCCCTTCAGAAATGCAAAGACTCTTAGAGTAGCTTGAGTTTTATGTTTGGAAACATGAGTGCCTTTACTTCTTTCCTTATGAAATATACTTGCCAGCTCAAATGCCTTCAGAGCAAAGTACATGAGCAGATTTGAAATATAGAAACCATAAATGGATTGCTTCATAAAATTTGTAGTAAATCGGTAATTTTTTTTTTAAGTGCCATATCAAGTCACATATGGCCTGCAGGACATTCCACCGTAGGAAATGTCATTGTGCAAGTAGTTTGCTATTACTTTTTTTTTCCTTTAATATTAAATGCAAACTTGAAACTTTTGGAGATATTTTCCATGTGGCATTTTTTTTTCAGAGTACTGCATTTACAGTGTAACGATTTATAGCCTAGTTTTTATACTCAAATATATGATTTTTACTAGATGTTTGTTCAGAATAGGTCTTTCAAGTCATACAGCTATACCATATGCTTTATGCACGCTTTAGGCTCACACTGTGCCAAATTGTAACGTGCAAGTGTTCTTGGAATTTTTACATTTTTAAAGCACTCATGAATGTGAATCTTCACCCTTTGATCATTAATATTATCCTGAAGAGTACCGGAATCATTGGAAGTGTAGATACTCTCCCTGTTTTCCTTTATTGGAATTGATATTTACCAGCATCAATGTTAGTCCACAAAATCCCAGCTGTGACCAACACACAAACAAAGTGTGCAGTCTCCTGTCTACTGAGGAGAAAGCTTGTTAGGTACAAATTAATGAGCTAGCACAGGAAATGCTGTAAGTAGGGAGCAGCTTTGAGCAGGGACAGCTTCTTATCACTGCAGAATCACTGTAAAATGTGTGTTCTGGTAGCGTATCTTCTCGCTGTATGGAAATCACTCCGTTTTTTTTGGTGATGAAGAGAAGTGGAAAAGATACCAGTTGGAGAAAGCATTTGCATTTCCCAGAATATGAGCCTGCAGCTGATCATCACAGGAGTGTCATCACGTTGGAACAGAAACCAGTTTAAACTAAGGTAGAATCTGTACACATAGCTACCAAAACTAGCGTTGAGGTATCCTATGAGAATTTTGGTAAGCTGTAGATGACTGAACTGAAACATATACACTTTGTCCCAAAAACTTGATTAAAATGAGAAGGATGTACTTTCAGCTTTAAGAACTAGTAAATTGCCACATCAGTTCTTCCTATGCATTAAAGAAATCTTAAAGCACAGGAAAATCCGTGATTATAAACAATTATAAACCTGGTAGGTCTCTGTATAAATTTAGAGCAGATTAGAACAGAACAAAAAGGAAAACATTTTGCTTCTCTCTTACTCGAGTGCAGAAGGTCAAAGCACCAGATTCTTCAATAGTATTTTTGTTCGTAGCAATGCTGATAAATGCTTTCATGGGATTTGGGAAAAGCAGTTAGTTGCCTGAATTTCAATGGGAATTTAAGCAGCTAGGCATTCAGCAAAACCCTGCAAGGTGCCCACTTGCATTTTTGAGTCAGATTTTTAAAGATACTTAATCACCTAAATTCAATAGCATAAAAGCAGTTTCCATAGAGATTAAAGGAATAATATGTAGCAGATCTGTGTGATTTGCAGCGATTGTTAGTGAAATGGGTTGGTGGGGGGACTTAATATAGACTCAGAGAAATCTTTTCAAAAGAGGTTAAACTGTAAGCTGCTGCTCTTGCAGAACAGGTTCTCGGTGTTTCTCATGCGTGTGTGTTTTCCATGCACATTGACATGCACTTCAGGCGCCTCTTCCAGAGTTCAGGCTCCCTTTTAGAAGAGCTGGATTATTTAACCTCTGCTTGCAGAAAAGATTTATTGGGATTAGCAAGTGGATGGCTTGTGCCAGGACGCAAGTTTTGGCCAGACGGATATATTCCAAGTCTTCTTGATTAAAACTGATTTTTTTTTCAGATTTTTTCCTTAAGCATTCAGATCCTTCTCCCATAAATAAGAGGTGATGTTGCACAAAAAAAAAAAAAAAAAAGGAGGGGGGAGAGTTCATAGTAAATGAACTTTCCCAGAGCTGCTCTGAATATAAAGCTGCTAGAATTGGCGTGCCATTAACTATCATTCCAAAAGCTGGACAAAAATGTCAGTTTTCCCCATCTGAACTTCAGATTTATTCTCCCTAATGTCCCTGGCACGTATGATTGTCTAAAGAGATGCACCCACCAGCTTTTTCACGTTAATGAAGAAATTATAAACGAAGCTTTTTATCTCCAATTGAGAACGAATTTGACATCTCATACCTACTTCATGGATCATGGGTGCGGGAGATGAAAGCAGCACGAGGAAACTTGTGGGGCATCTTGAACAGTGTTAATTTATCTCTTGGAGCAAGTTTTCTTGCCACGCAGTCACGCAGCTGCTCTCTAAACACACATCAGGCCTCTCTTGCAGGCATTTAACCCTTTTGCTGCTCACTGGGGGCTAAAACTGTCATTTTCCAGCCCGCCACCCCACATCACACACTGCCCGTTGTCCCAGCTCACAGCCCCAGCAGTCTTGCAGAGGCAGCCCCTTCACCATAACCTCCTAAAACAGCGCTAAGTTCCTAGGCCACCATTCCTTCCTGAGCTCAGAGAACCTTTCTCCTGCTCAGAAACGCTTAATTCCGGCATTGGGTTCTTTCTGGGCAGGAAAATGCTAAATCTGGTGTAAAGTTTGACGCTTAGTACTTACTTAAAACATTTAGGTAGCATTTGCGAGTAGCGTGTCATGTTCCATCGCTGGAATTACAGTCCTAATCCAGTGGATCCACTAACAAAATGCTTTCTTTGGCAACACTCCCCTTGCTTGAGCCTTTTAGCTGTGCAGGCTTCTTACAGGGAATTGTAGCAGGGAATTTCGAAGAGCCTCAAGTGCAGAGTGGGTGGGAGAAGGGCAGGAGCCCACGGGGTCATTTTTTTGGGGCTACTCCTCGGCTTCCCCGTAGTCAGACAGCCTTCCGAACAAATGGGTTTGGTTTTTCATGTATTCGAGGGATAACTCCAAAGGCAGACTTCGTGGTTGCTCGAGACGTAGACACCTTGGGGTGTTCAGCAGAGCTCGTGGAAAGCAGGGATCTGAATTCTGCCCTTGCTCTCGGCCGCAGTTAGAGCCAGTATTTAAGACGCCAGTGAATATACGGCAAGGGGGCAGCAGCTTGTGCTGTAAGCAGCAGCAGCAGACAAGGGGCTGTCTCGAGGCCGGCTGGAGAAGCTGCACTGCTGTGTCCCAAAGGTCCTCGTGCACGTCTGTGCGTAGGGGAGGCGGTAGGGAACACCTGCACCCAACATCTCCTCAAAGACGAAACCCCAGGCCGCTCTGGAAAGCTCCCCTTCTCCTTCTCCGGGGATGGAGGAGGGAAAGGGAGCCTTCCCCTTATGGCTGTGTGCAGCGTGCTGCTATTGAAGCACGTTGTCTCCTCCACCAGCTCTTAGAAGGGGATTTTTGGGTTCCTCATTCACCACTCCATGCTCATGCAGTGCCACCAGACACAGCCCAGCCTTCCTTCTCGCTTCCCTCCCCGTCCACCCGCCAGCGCCCGAGGCAAAGAAATGTTCCTGTAGGGAAACAAAAAATAACCAGGCTGCAGCCCTCGGACTCTGCGGCCGCCGATGGTTCACGACTATTGACCGGAACTGGATATAAACGGTAGCTTAAAAAATAGATAAAAATATAGGAATTTTGTAAACTTGAAATCTCTCGGTTTTACCCTTTTGCTGGAAAGCTACGTAATGAATGTATACGCTTTATCTCTCTGACATAACTGAAAATCAGACTGCCAACTTCTTGTTTTGTATTAGCCTTTTTTTTTTTTTAAGGAAAAAAAAAGAAAAAAAAAAGTTTGTGAGCAATATATGTAGCATGCTGTGAAACGTCTGTTTTGATCTTTATAGTTACTCTTTGATTCATCAGTATTAACACCAGTTCTTTTTTGTGTTCCCCTTGGTACTTTGTATGCAGTGTAATCAGAAGCTGTGATGGGCTCTGCAGTCCCGTGCTTTGTTACTGTAACTCCTTGATTTCTATGAAGCACCTGACTGGGGGCCACCGTGGGCAGGCAGTGCGGCCGTACACGACTGCCACTTTTCAATCTCTTGTACTATGTATAGTTTTAAGTAGAATAAGCTTTTTAACAGAATATTGATGCAGTTTATGATTCACACAGGCTGCAAGCGTCTGGTGAGTGAGAGTCTTTGTATTTATAGTTGTTGGGTTTTTTTGTTTTTATTTTTTCCTTTTTTTTTTTTTTTTTTTGGTTTTGTTTTTAATTCGTAAAGTAGCAAACTTGATGAACCTAGCCACTTTAAACCGCTCTTGCTGAACAGCCCCTGCTGTAGATGAAATACCACTGTAGGTACGGGGAGGAGGGCTGGCGGCGCGGGCGGCCCTGACACGTCCACCTCCAGCCCGGGCCCTGGTGTGAAATGTTGTGACCTCCTCGGCTCCATGCGGGCGTGCTGCCCTCCCACACACACACACACACACGGGTGCACACGCAGAGACACCAGCTTCACCCAAGCCCTGCTGTGAGGAGGGACAGGCAGCGGATGGTGGGCACGGTGTGTCGGCAGCCCGTGGCTTCCAGGCCTCCCTCCCGTACCCAGATCAGCCTGATGTGACGTCCACGAAGCCTGGCTCATTTTTAGGCTTCTCCAAAGACGGTCGTGGGTCTGAGCCTCCCATCGGGACGTGCCCACCGCCCCAGGCTTGCAGCTCTCACCCTCTGGAGAGGGAATAAATGGGACCACGGCCCAGTGCGGCCCGGCCGCCGCCACCTTTGTCCCCTTTGCTGCAGGGGCATTTCGGGACAGAGGAGGAGGCACAGCTCCGATCCTGCTGCTCCCTCCTGCTGTCCCCTGTGGCTCTGCTTGTCCCCTGTGGCACAAGGACAGCTCGCCCGTGGTGTCCTTTGGGCCACCGCCTTGGGACAGCTCGCAGGGTCCGTGCTTTCGCAGGAGGTTTGCCTGCAGCAAGGCAGCTGCTAGGAGTTACCTGTGGGTGTCCACAGCAGCTTTCACCATTTTTTTTTCTGTTGATGGTTGATTGGTATTTTTTTTATTTTTTTTATTTTTTTTTGCAGAGAACAGACTGACCTAGTGGGATGGATCTTTTCATTTTGTGTGTGACTTTTTTTTCCTTTCCTAGTTTTTAAGTTACCCGACTTGAATTTATCTGAACAGATGCAGAAGGAACTTTTTTTTTTTTTTTTGTGAGTTAAGAGACAAAAAAACGCATTTTTAAACAAAGGAATCGTGTATTAACATTTTAACAGCAATTCATAAATCTGCACTTTTTATGAGGTTTTGAAAAATCTATTTATAGGTACGGAACAATGGGGTTTGTTTAAAACTGTATCGCATTTATACTTGCTGAAATTACTTTCATTGTTATCAGTAGGAATTTCATTGGTTAAATAAAACTGATAAAACATGGCTTGTGTTGGGTCCGTTATTTACCACGTGCAGCTGTGTTTTGGGAAGAGCTCCGGTCCTGAAGTGTCCTTCTCATCCGTGCACTTGTGCTGGTCTTTAGTCCAGGTCTGTATTGCAAGCACAGGACCTGAAAAATCTTTGGCATTTGCTGAAGATGATGTCCTTTTAATATGTAGTTGTCAGTGATCAAGGCTGGGGCGATGGACAATGATGTGGGTGCTGAGGGTGACAGCAATGCAAAGCTCACACTGCAGCCAAATTATAGCACTATTCCACCCTCCCACCAGCCAAGTCCTGCCACAGACATGGGTACAGGCAGCATCTTGCTGAAGGGCCACCAAGGGGTTTTCCTGGGTGAGATGCTGATCCCCTTTTCAGAAAGACAAAACTGCTTAGTACAAGCTGTGGAGATTTTTGGGTATCTCTGGTTTATCGCTGTGGGGTCTCCTCCTTGCAGGTCTTCAAAACCTCCTGGACAAGAGCCTGGCCCCATCCCCTGTGCTCCCTCCTTCAGGTGTTGGCACACTGCTGAGATCCCCCTGGGCCTCCTCTTCCCCACCCTGAGCAGCCCCAGCTCTCTCAGCCTCTCCTCGCAGCAGAGGTGCTCCAGGCCCTTCATCACCTCGGTGGCCCTCTGCTGGGCGCTCACCAGTACGTCCAGGCCTCCCTCGTACTGGGAAGGCCAGAACCAACACAGGACTCGAGGTGAGGCCTCATCGGTGCCGAGCAGAGGGGAAGCATCACCTCTCTTGCCCTGCTGGCAGTTTGCAGCCAGGTCACATCCGTAAGATTGGATGGGCTCAATTTCAGCTTTTACTGGGGTTTCCTAGGCCTCCTCCCAGCACGGCCTTGGGTTCTTCACTCTGAGGCACTGGGAGGAACTGGTGACCTGCCCCGGCTCCTTTGTAGGGCAGCTAATGGGCTGAGGTGCAGCCACCAGCCCGTGACTTGACTTCAAAATGCAGCCCAACTGGAAGGCCAGGTGTGAGCACACTCGTTTATTTATTCCCCCCAACAACTTTTAATTTGATCGTGGCTGAGCAACCAGGCGAGATGCTTGCAGAGCAGAGCGGAGGCCCTACAGACGCAAGGCAGGATTGGGGTTGTTATAAATGGCCTCATCCATCAGGATAACTAGCTCGTGTAAATACGCCTGGTTTTGTGCTTTTCAATGTATAAAATAAGAAAATCACAGGATATATGTATTTCCTGCATAGCTAAAAGCTGCCCGTGCGTGCTTTTTGTGCTCTGGCTTTCATCAGGCCTCCCGAGCAAAGCTTGGACATCCCTGACCTGCAGGAAGCTGCTGCTCCAAAAGGGAAAAAGCCCTCCGTCCCCTCCCGGCTGGGGTGGCGAGTAGAAAATTAAAATAAAATAAATAAAATAAAATAAAATAAAATAAAATAAAATAAAATAAAATAAAATAAAATAAAATAAAATATATAAAATAAAATAAAATATATAAAATATATAAGATATAAAATAAAATAAAATAAAATAAAATAAAATAAAATAAAATAAAATAAAATAAAATAAAATAAAATAAAATAATTTTAGCTGAAACTGAAGTGTTTTAGTAGTCATCGGGTTTTGATTTGACCATTTGTTCCCCAGTTTCTGTCGCAAGGAGTGGCCCCGTAGAAAAGGGCCAGCTCCAGCCCTGGCCACCTGTGCCACGCTGTCCTCAGGGCCTGGTGCCTCTCGTGACCCACCAAAACCTCCAGCAGAAGAGCTGGGCTGGGGACATGACACTGTCTGAGCACAGACGTGTAATTTGCCTTGCTACATGACCTGACTAATCTCTCGTGGCTCCTCGGCGACCCGGGAGAGCCAGCAGCCTCCAGCAGAGGGTGAGCTCTGCGCTGAATCACCTGGGGGAGCCCGATCCGCCTCCACCCCGCACGTCATGGGAAATGTGGTTGGGCTGCAGCACTCACCTCACAGAAGATTAAACTCCTGCTCACACCTCAATACAGAACCACAGAATTGAAGGGGTTGGAAGAGGCCTCCAGAGACCAACGGGTCCAGCCCCCCTGCCAAAGCAGGTTCCTCAGAGCAGGGTGCCCAGGTAGATGTCCAGATGGGCCTTGAATATCTCCAGAGAAGGAGACCCCACAGCCTCCCTGGGCAGCCTGTCCCAGTGCTCCGTCACCCTCACCGTGAAGAAATTCTTTGCATGTTGGTACAGAACTGCCTGGGCTCCATCTTGTGGCCACTGCCCCTTGTCCTGTCCCCACAAACCAACACAAATAAATCAGCCCAATCCCTCTGTCTGCCACACCTCGGGTATTTGTACACACTGAGGAGATCCCCTTTCAGTCTTCTCTTCTCCAGGCTGACCAGCCCCAGGTCTCTCAGCCTTTCCTCATAGGGGAGATGCTCCAGGCCCTGTATCATCTTTGTGGCCCTCTGCTGGACTCTTTCCCTGTCTTTCTTGTACCGGGGAGCCCAGAACTGGACACAGCACTCCAGGGGAGGCCTGACCAGGGCAGAGTAGAGGGGGAGGATCAATACAGCACAGTGATGTTGAAAAAATCCATTGAAAACATTTTTATTAGATTTAAACTAAACCCCATTGTTTTATGTATATATACTGAAAAAGAAAAACAGAGCAAGAAAAGTGTAATTTTTTTGCAGAAAGGGGCTTTTCTGTAAGAACAGAAGAAGCTCAGATGGAGGAATTCCTGCCAGCTCTAATTAACAGACCTGGGTGCAAATTACCACTGCCATGGAGGAGCAGAACCCCACTGCCATGCCCCAGGGTGCCAAGCTCAGTGCCCAGCATCTGCATCTGCCCACAGCTGATGGGGAAAGAGAAAAACTTCGAACACTGAGGGAAATAAAGGACAGACACCAGGTTCTCAGACACATCCCAACCCACACAAGCCAGGCCAAAGTGACCTTCCCTCCTGTACCCTGTGGGGTCTGCAGCAAGGGGCACCTCAAAGGTCTCCATGGTTGGGACAAGTCCCCTCAGCCACCAGCCCCAAACTGAGCTTCACAGGCCGCAGCAAATGGTCACAATTTCAGTACTTTTGGAAAGAAAACATTTTTTTTTTTTTCACACTTAAAAGTGGAAGAAAATGAGACAGAAGGTAGGGTGGGCACCGCTCTGGGATGGAAACAGCCCTGTTCACGTGCCAGGCTTGCCTTTAGGCAGGAGAAAGTGCTGAACATCCACGTCTACACCTCAAATCCACACCGTGCACTGCTCTTGGATGTTTCTGGTCCTTCTTCCAAGCTGGACCTGAAACGCCTTTTCCACTAGAAAAGACAAATTGCTGTGAAAATTAAAAAAAAAAAAAAAAAATCCTGTTTGATAAATCATCCCTCTCTGACAATCTATTTCCTTGGAGATTTTCCAGCCGGCTGCAATGCTAACACTGCTGGGGAACCTGCAGGCCTTTCTGCTTGGCTGAAAAACACCGCTTCTGCTGAAATCAACGGCAGATGTCACCCGGTGTGAGGCATGTTCCCGAATCGAAGCAGGTCCGAGGCCATGCAGAGGGGAGAAATGAGGCCATGCCCCCGCGGGGTATCGCGGTTGTGCACACCTTGAGCTTTGTGCTGCCAGGCAATCCTTCCCGGCCAAACAAGCTGCTCATGTAGGTATTTCCCGACACCTTCCTCGTCTGCTGGCGCTGCCTAAGCTGGAGGGAGGACTCGGGAACGAGCAGGGCTCGGCTCCCTGCTCAGCTGCAGCAGCCCCTGTCTGCAGAGAGGAGCAGCTCCAAAACGTAAAATGGCACCAAAAAGGGATTGGGAGGACCTGAGCCTGGGGCTGGGGGCTGTGAGTGGTGCTGCCAGGGCTGCTGTGCTTGTAGGGCACGGCTCGTTTCTCTGGGCCCAACCCCGGAGCGAAGATAACTGCGATAAGAGCCACCTCGATGCGCGCAGAAGCTCCTGTGCTGAAGGGCTGGGTGGGCTGGTTGAGGGGAGATCACTTCACATCGCCTCCCCGTCCTGTGGGTGACTCCCAGCCCCAAATCATCCCATAAAGATAAGGAGGGGCAGCCCTTCCCCTGCTGGGCCACCCGTGGCTGAGGGCTCCCCTCCCATGTGCTGAGAGGTGCCCACACCTTACTCACCCCTGGTGTTTGTAGTTGGTGGAGAGCAGCTGCTCCTAGGAGTAGCAGGTCTTCTTCTAAACATCTGCTCGTACTGCCCAAGCCAGCAGCATCCCACAAGAGTGAATTACTCCCTGCCAGCCACAAAGCAGCCAAGGTGACCTGCCCGGGTGCAGCCACTGAGGACCGGTCTCCCCCTTTTCCTCTTCAGCCTCAAGCCCCAGCCCACGTGTGCTCAGGGAGCCGCTCTCCACGCAGATCCTGCCCCCGTTCCTGCACACAGAAGCCTCCTTTCCTGCTCCCGTCCTACCCCACCTCATGCAGGCTGTCTGAGCACACACCTCCTGTGGCACATAGAGAGCGAAACATGTCTGCTGCAACCCCCAGCTCCTACCTGCGTACTGTAATAAATGCGCTTTTGAAAATGCAAAGGTGTTTTCAAAGCAGAAAAGGGCCATTAATATCAGATGTCAGGCCTTAACAAAGAGTGACTATGCTGCTCTTACTTTCCTGATTAGCCGGAGCTCGCTGGGCTGCATTATCTTGTTTGCAGCTGGGACAGAAACGTGATACCAGCCCTCCTTTGGAAAAGTAACTTTTATTTTGTTAAAGCCATACATTTCCTAGGACAGAGTAAAGCTCACAAGCCATAAATCATGCCCAGATAAGAATAATCTGAAGCCATGGTCTGCAGCAGGATGTTGCTTGTTCTGTAACAATTACTGGGTGTTTCAGGCAGATTTCCCATGGCCTGCTCAGACATGCAGCAGAGAAGAAAAACGACCTGTGCTGGTTAGGGTTCGTCACGGCTGCAATCCGAGCGTGTTCAGACCCTTTTAACAGCCCCACGTCTGCCCAGCTTGGGTTGTGTTTGCCTGCTAGATGCAGAGGTAGGTCTGGATGCAAGGCAGGCGGCTGCCTCTCTGCTGGGAGCAGCGACCGTGCCCCTTGCATCCAAATCCCTCTACTGACAGCTTGAGGACGAAGGAGGGGTTTGTCAAGTGTTGCTGACTTTACCTGATTAGGCCCTGATGAGCACAAAAAGTTGCCTTTCCTCGTGAATGAAGCCAGCCGGGAGGCCACCCTTCCCCCACGAAGCACCTCTCACACGGGGTGCTTGGTGGGGGCAATGACGAGTTGTCCCCTGTCCCCAGCCACCTTAGGGGGGAGAAATCCTTCACTCGGAGGGTGGCACAGAGAAGCTGTGGATGCCCCATCCCTGGAGGTGTTCAAGGCCAGGCTGGATGGGGCTTTGGGCAACAAGCAGCAAAATTCCCCCCGTGCTCCCCGCTCATCTCCTGTCCCCTGCTCCCCAGACGCCTTTTGGTAAGGACACCACCAAGCCAGACCAGTAAGAAAGGCACAGCCACTTTTCTTCTGTCCTGCAGAAAAGCACAGGAGGATCACTTTCTGCAGTGAGCTGGGCTTTCCCAACTCGCCTGAGGAGGATGCCACAACATTTCCAATTCCCCGCCTGGGCACAATCCTGCAGCACAGAGGTGCTGTTGGATGTTGGATGAACAGAAGCAGGCTGGTCACTGGCAGCTGGGGTTGTCTCAAAGCCCCAGTCATGACCCACAAGGTTCTACCAGGCTTTGGAGCCCACCAGCCAGGGCGAGGAATTGGGGCTGAGGTCCTCAGTGCTCACCAGGGAGCGAGGAACAGCTCAGGGAAAGTGAGCTTGGCACAGCGAAGGGGAAATGCTTTCCCCCTGCAGGAAAGAACTAGAAGCTGGTGCTTCCTCACAGCCAGATCCGCTTGGTTTCAGCTGCCTTGAAGGAGCCACGAGGCACACCCGGCCAAACTCCTCCTCAGGCTCCACCAGCAGGTCCCAGAGAAGCGAGCAGTGCGGCCAGCAGCAGGACCTGGCCCCATTCCCTCCCCACTGCCCAGCCCCTCAGCCTTGCACCCTGCCCTCCTTTTCCCTTCTCCAGCTTTCAGAAACCGAATCCCTCCCCAGAGGAGCACCTCCACCCCACGGGATGTGCTGCTGCAGGGCGCAGAGGTCCCAGTGCCACCTCAGTGGGAAGGAAACAGCTTAGAGAGCATCCCCAGAGCTTGGTGTCTGCAGATCACAGAAAGTTTGTGACCCGCACCGACAGGATCCCAGTGCTTTAAAATAGACAGAGTTTGAGTCGCAGTGGTGGTGTCCCCTGACAAAGTTACCTCGGCCCTCCCTGTTACTCCCCCCACTTGGTTCATTATTATTAACGTCGCTACAATAAATACCAGAACGAAACGGACTGCGTTTGGCCACCTATCCTAGAGCTCCTCTTCCCCTTCACGTCTTTGCAGCCTCGGTTTCTCTCCCTGTCAGTCACCGGAGGAGCCTTTAGGGATGAACCGCTTGGCTATGTGGCTGGCCACGTAATAAAAGCCTTGCAGGAGGGTGGCTGTGGCATCAACGGCCAGCGAGAAGGTGCCACCGATCCCAGCGGCCAGGTCCTTGAGGACAGAGGGGATGGCACAGACGGAGTGGTAGGGGAAAGCAGCGAGGTGGAGGACGAACCCCACGGGGATGCGCAGGATCCTGTAGGTGAGGAACGCCACGTCTTGGACGATTTCCAGGAAGCCCAGCGAGATGTTGGCGACAACCCTCCCCAGGTCGTAGGGGATGCTGATGAGCACCATGCTGATGGCTTGCAGGTAGGACACCACCCCGCCCCACAGGCTGGAGGCTCCGTCCAGGAGGGTGCTGCCCACCCGCTTGATGACAAGCCACAGGAAGTAAAAGGTGAACTTCACCAGCTCCACCAGCAGGTAGATGAGGAGCTCCAGGAGTTTGATGAAGGGGGTGGCAATGATGCCAGCCACCTTTCTCACCAAGCCGCTCTCCTTGGACTCCTGCCTGTCGTTTGTTCCCACTTGTCCCCCGGCCCGGATCTGGCCGACGGCTTGCAGTATCGCTTCCACTTTCTCCTTGTTTTTGCTGTCTCCTCCACAGCTGCCCTTGAAGAGCTCGATCCCTGCCAGGAGCTGCTCCTCCAGCTCACCCACCTTCAGGTCTGCCAGGCTGTTTTCATCGCTGGTCTTTTTCACCAGCCCTAAGGACCACCCCTCTGCAGCGTCACAGCACGCCGCCAGCCACAGCGCCTCGGGCACCGACACCTTGCCTTTGACACGGACGCTGGAAGGAATCGCGCCCGCGAGGAGGTACAGGTGGTCCTTGCTGGGGCAGTGAGGGGCCAGGGCTTGCTCCACCACCCTCCCGATGTCTCTGTGCCAGGTTTTGCTCAGAGAGGGACTCAGGGGGACGGCGTTCGTCAGCGTGTAGGTGGCCGTCTGGAAGTCTTCCTCGTTGAGCAGGCTGGGGTTTAGCAGCCCCCGCTCGTAGCCAGAGCCCACGTAGTCTGAGGTCAGGGCTTGGTTGGCACCCAGGTTGGCCACCGTGCCAACGAGATCAGCCTCGAGCACCATCTCCTGCTGGTCGTTGTCCGGGTCATCTACCTGAAATGGCAGAAAAGGGTTAGTGAGTGCAATTTGCCTTCCTAAAAAAGCTAAAATGAGCCTTGAAGTGTATTTTCTACGAGGGCCGCTACTCCACGCTACAGATCACACCCTGAGATCCACAATCCTTAAATCTAACAAGCAACCTGGAGTCTCTGAACCATCAAATCTAAGCAACGAAGGAAAAAATCCATGAGGTGTAGGATGCCTAGAGAACGCATTTACCTCTCTGCGCTCACAGAATAGGTGGGACGCTGTGGCAGGTGACCTGAATTTCACTGCCCTGACCGCAGACGTGCCAGCGAGCTCGGGGCTTGTCATTAGCAGTCTGAACCTCGTCTTTAATGACCTCCCAGCATCGTGTGGGCGAGGACGCTGTCACCGCAGGTCCTCGGTGGAATCCGTGCTATGTGCCTGTGTCTGTCCTTCCCACCCTCCCGACCCCCAGGCAGTAACAACCCCTCCTGGCGCCTCGCACGCAGCCGGGTCAGGAGGTAATAAGCGGTGGGAGCAGGAGATTTGGGGCACCGCCGTGTGCTCAGGGCTTTCTCAGGTGGCCGCAGCTCTGCCTGCTCCTTAGTCACTCCTCTCGACACCGCAGCCTCTCCAAATTGTCATTTTCTTCCCCGAATTAGAGGGTGAGCATGCTGGCAGCAACTCAGGGGTGGCAGGCAGGCTCCGGCAGTCACCGCCTCGTGTTGTCTCTGTTTCTGCTCCCAACATCGTGCTGGCCCGATTACATTGTTCTCTTGGCTCATGTGTGCAGTTCCCTGCACTACATCATACAAATTTTGGAGACGTATAGGGCAAAGAGTTCCTATTCTACCCTGAATCACCCCCATCATCCTTCCTGGTCCCTTAGCTCTCCTGCAACCAGACAGATGTCCACTACTTACGTGCTTTAAACTTGCATGGAGCTGGCGTTTCCTCAGTGCCACAGCTCCTGCCTCACCTCCCCTGCGTTCGGTGTAGGCAGCTATCCGTCCTATCCATCCTCCTCCCCGTACAGTACAAACCGTGCTTTGGATGCTTCTCGCCTCAGGCAAGCCCCTGCAGGCTGGCCCCAGGACACAGCAGTGCCAACACAAACCGTGTCACCGGGCTGCATTACCCCCGGCTGCCTGCTAGGAGGGTTCTTGCTTCATTTTGAACCTGCTTCGGGACTGGGAGGCTTCCTACGTGCGGAGGCACAAGTCTTCGCTTTCTCTGAAGGCAGCACTTAGCAAGACTTCTGCCTTGCTCCGCAGCCCTTGCTCAGACACCCCGAGCTCGCCCTAAAGCTTCTGGGCTGCAGCTGGCCAGGAGTTTTGAGAGCTGAGACACCCAGCTCTGCCTCCTCGCAGGGATTCCCAGCCTGCAAGCAGCAGACGGCGTAGACTTGAATTTATGAGCTGATGCATGCATTCCTGGAGGTGCCTATCAAGCAAATATGTGGCCGGTTACCTGTTCGGCTGCGGGGATTTGCACATACCGCCGGGATTGTTTGGGCGCAGTTAGGAAAGAACACCAGAAATGTGGCTGTGTGCATGCGTGAGGCCCTGACATCACCGAGCGCCGGTGCTTACAATAACTCCCGGTGTGGTTTGTAATCACTCACGCACTGCTGAGTGCTTCGTGCCTCCTGTAACTCAGCCCCAAAGGCATGCTGGCTCCTGCGCTGTCTCTGACCTGCACGCAGGCTGCCTCTCCTCGCTGCCCCAAAAAACCTTTGGGTTGTGTCGCAGCAAGAGCAGATCTGCGTCCATGGAGCCGGCTGCAATCCACCTGCTGAAATACCCTGCGATGGCTCGGGGCAAGATCCAAGCAGACAGGCAAACACCTCATTCCCAGGGGGATTTAAAAATAAATTATTCATCCAAGCAGCTGTGCAGAACCGAGTCCAAGCACCTATCAATATTAAATGGGCTTCGTACAGTGGGGGTTGCCATTTTGCAGAAGGGAGTGAACCTGATGCTGAGGTGTGTGTTGTAGGAAGCTCATGGGTGGCTCCAGGAGCACCAGCTTCTCTCCATGGTCTACCAAGGCTGAGAGGAAAGCCCAGATGTAGCCATGGCTGGGGGATGCAAATCCCATCCTGTTCCTCTGGCTGATGGAAATCATCGATCAGATGGAAACACAAGGCGACTCACCCAGCCTGTCCTATCTTAGGAGAGGAAAAGCAACTCCTGTGTTCTCCATCTCTCTCAAGCCAAGACTCAGACCAAACTACAGGCTTTCAGATGACCAAAACATGACAAGGTGAAAGCCACCGTAGTGGCTTGCTCTTAACCCTAACAAGTCAGCAATAGAGCAGGTTTGGGGACCAAAGCCTGGGGGCTTCCCATCAGTGTCCTGCCCATCAGGACACTCCTGGCCTCTCATTTTTTATCAGTCCTGGTTCCTGGATTAATTCACATTTTCCAGCCGCCAATCAGCGCTGGGTGTAGCTGACATTCCTTTTATTTCTCATCTGATGACTACCTTGCTGCCACATTTGGCATTTGTTTCTGGTGCATGCATTCCTGAGGAGGTAGGTATACAGAGAGCGAGACAGTGCCCTCACAGCATAGATCACGATATGTTATAAAAACAACAAAAAAAAGCACATGACAACCCTGAGTCACGCACCAGCGTGCAGAGAGCATTTTTTTAGTGATTTCCTCCTGCTCGCTGTATCTCTGCGTGTGGGTGTGCATGCACACAGAAGTAAGTGCATGCCACTGCACAGTTCAGCCTGTTTGTACCTGGCTATCCCTGTCTCAGCGAGGAAGTTATGCAGAAAACAGACAGTGTAATCTCTCAGGGCCTTGATACAGAGCCCGTGTTGTGAAGAGCTCCCTTTAGGGGTTTCATTACCTGGCTTAGCTTTGGTAGGAATACACACGATAGGTACCAAATCTGTCCTCCGTTTCCCCTCCTGCATCAGTGTAGACCTGAGCCTTGCTGCACACCTAAGGCATGGTCCCTCTGAGCCAGAAAGCACACAAGAGCCCTGTCCCACCAGCTGACAGCCTTGCCTCAGCCTTCCTTTCTCCCCCCCAGCCTTTACCTGGGGCAGTCTGCAGCCCCATCAGGCCTTCGGCATTGAGTTAGCAAGGGACAAGTTCTCTACTACATGCTGTTGATCAAAACCACCACGAAACTGGCTCCAGTGGGGGATTTGGGCAGGCAGAAGGGAGATGATCTCTGTGCTCCCTCTTCCCCCAGTAGTGCCACCTGATGTGGCACAGGGGCTTTCAGGCACAGGGCTCAGCGATGTCCCCATCCACAGTGCAGCCTCCTCCAAGTGGCCATACTGGGATCTTTCCTTAGCTGTCCCCTTCACCATGGTCCAGGACCACATCTGGTTTCACTTGGTGAGGCTCCTTTCGCCCAGAGCTCACTGGTCCCCAGTACAGATCTACATCTTAATCAGGAGTCAGACAAGGGAAAATGTGGAGCATCCCTTCAAAGGTGTGCCATGCTGTCAGCTAAAGGATGCTTTTGAGTCAAAAAAAAAGAAGAAAACAAGCAAAAAAAATACTCAGAAAACATCAGTCAAAGGAGGAAAGAGGGAGGTGAGAGAGTCCAGGAGACTTTTTTTCTGTTTAGCAGAGGTGAGAGCAGCTTGCTCCAAGGAAGAGAAGTTCTCAAAGCTCTCAGCTACCCCACACTGTCACCAACCAGCACAGCCGAGTGTCAGATAGGAACAACCTGTCCCCACAGCATCCCACAGGGCTTCACTGATGGGAAGCCACAGAAAATCAAGGTAGAATCATCTTCTTTTAGTTTAAAGCCATTCCCCCTTGTCCTATCACCACATCCCCTGACAAAGAGTCCCCCCCCAGCTGTCCTGTAGCCCCCTTTAGGTACTGGCAGGCTGCTGTGAGGTCTCCCTGGAGCCTTCTCTTCTCCAGGCTGAACAACCCCAGCTCCCTCAGCCTGCCTTCATGGGATGTAGAGCTGAGAAATTTTTTTCTGGGGCTGAGATGATTTTCTGAGGAAGGACACACAAGGTTTGGGGCTCAGGAGCGTTATCAGGGACAACCACAAGGCGGTCAAGGCATGAGGGCCAGGTGACCGGGACGAAGGGAGGTGCTGCAGAAGCGGGCAGGGAAGGTGAGGGGCCCGCCATGGCGGTGAGCCAGGCCGTGAGGAGCAGGAGGAGGCATGGCGGCCAGAGGGGGTGACGGGCCTCAAGGACGCCATCTTGGCCGCCTAGCCTCTATGCCCTCGCTCTGACAGCAGGTGCTCGCTCTGCTAGGTGCAATTTGTGCTCTAAAAACTCCTTACCTTTCCTCGCCACTATAGCAGCAGCCTGCTAAAAGCTGTCCTCTGTCCCAAAAGGGCAAGAGGACACCTCTCACAGGCACCCATGCGATGGAAGGAGAGCACCTCAGCCTAGCCCTGAGAGCACAGCCAGGCTGAGGTGAGGACAAGGACACCTTCAGCTTTCAATCTCCCCTTCCCAAATTCTCCCATCACCCAAAAGGGGGCCACCAGTATGACAGCCACTCTTCTGGGACAAGGGGGAATGGCTTTAAACTTCATCCTGCCTGCACACAGCGCCCACACCCCAGCACCCAGCTCCAGCACCCTGCCCTCACCTTGCGCCTGCCTCAGCTCTGAGCTTAGCAGAGCAAAGGTGGCTACAAAATGATCACTGCTGGAAATTTAGGGAAAAAAACAGTTAAGGAAGAGTTAAGGTGAGGCATACTTGTTGTCATAGGGCACTAGCAACTTTTTAAGGATTCCTTTTAAATATAACAGACTCATGGAGCTGCTGAAACATGGTGGATGCCAGGGGAGCAAACCCCACCAAGGCTGCAGCAGCACTCAGGTTGCACCACACAGCTGGCTGCGGGACACGGCACCTCCCTTCCCCGCCCAAACCTGCAGCCGGGGCACGCTGTAACACTGCGAGTCAAGGTGGTGAGCCACGAGCACACACTTTGTCCATGCTGTGAGGCTGAACAGCTCTTATCAGGGCCGGCAGCAGGGCAAACTCCAGCTTGGCGCTGAGATGTTTAACCCCGTCACCCACCGGCAGTATCACCCGGGATATCTAGTGCAGGGGTGGCTTTCCTTGCCCCCACGCTGTGTTTCACACCCAAAAGCCTCCCAAAAGCTCTCCTGACAAGCTCTGTGGGACCAGGAACTGTTTGTTTGTCCAATTCCAAGCACTAAAATATCTCAGTTCTGCCCATAGGGAATTAATATCCAAAGGGGGGTTCACAAAATCCACGGAGCTCTGGGATTTTTGTTAAAAGCCTCCCCCCTGATAACAGCTTCACACCAGGAAATGTGCCCAGAAAATATTTGATTTACAGCAAAGGAAACACTGACTTACCTGCGGCTCGACCAGCCAGCTCTCCTCCTCATTTTGGGCTGCTTTTGTGTATTTAAAAGCTGAATAAAGAGGGATTTTGTCCTTGGTACTGTAGAGTGTTGCGAAGCGTGGCTCCCTGTTGTACTGCTGACAGATTTTCACGTGGAAGGGCTCGGTGAATCCTTCTGGTGGGACTTGTCCGGGGAAAAACACGTTGCACTCAGCAAAACCAGCCTCGTCCTCTCCCACGACTCTGCCCTGGGAAAAGCCTGGAAAAAGCAAGACGCAAAGCCAAAATAAAATCAGCGCCTTCATGGTCCGCTCCCTGGGGCTGTCTGCTTGCGCTGGGTACGGCGAAGGACCCATGCTCTGCGTCCATGCAGCGGCGGAGCCAGAAAGTGTCTGGAATTGGGGTGTAGCGTGCGAGGGAAATGAAATCTGAAACCCGCTGGTCCCTGCGGGGAGCGAGCGCTTCTGCAGGCAGCAGCCGCACCGCTCAACGCCAGCGATGCCTCAGTGACACCCGCTGCGGGCACCGCGGTCCCAAGGAGGTGATGCCGGCCAACCCGAAATCATCGGGGCTAATAGGGAGGAGGAGGAGGAAAGCCCTCGGCGGTGCTGGTCTGTAGCTGAGTGGCACCAGCGGGGTGTGGTGTCTGCATTGCAGCACAGTCCCCGGGAGGAATTTTGGCTGACGCAGCCAGAAATCTTCCTGGGGCTGCCAAGGGGGATGCTGCAAAGTCGGATCCACCGCCCAGGAGAAGGTGTGGGCTGCTCTGCCCAGCCACGAGCCTGGCCGAGGGAGTGGGAGGAAGGGAGAGGAGAGGAAAGAAAGAGGCAGCAGGTTACTAATGCTGCTGGGAACACACTCTGCCTCTTTTTGGGGTGTCTATCGCCGCTATTGCTGCCAGCACTGTGCTACACAGGAGCCTGGGAATGGCACTCTCCTGGAGCAGGATGGGGTGTCTGAAATCCTCCTGCAGTGCAGCATCAGCACACCTTGGCAGAACCTCCCCCGGGGGAGGCAGAAAGGCAGAGAGCCTTGGATCGCATGCCCCAGTCACAGCCACCTCTGGATGCCTGACCAAACATAGAACTGACAAAAAAAAAAATCTGTCTAAAGGGAATGAAAACACTGCTCAAGTTTATGATCAGCAGAGCTATCACCTGCCCTACACTGGACTTCTTCTGGGCAAAAGGCTGTATTACTTCAGTGAATGGGAAAATTAATGCTCTCACAATAATGGGGATGGAAAGGAGACTGTACAGCAGTTCCTCAGGGTCAAGAAAACGTGCAGTTTCCCACCCCAGAAGTTCAATATGATCCGATGTATTGCCAACAGCACCTTAAAAAATCCGAGGTGCTGAAAGCTCACAGGGTGTTTTCAGACCAAGCTGTCTCATATCATTCCAGTGATTTCCAAGCATGAATCCCCAGGTTCAATCAACTCTCATCTGCACATGAGGCTATATTGCAAATACAGCCCATAGTGTGCGTGACGCAAGGGGATGGAGGGTTGCTAAAGCTCCTGCCCGAGGTCGGAGAAGGAGCCTGTAAAAGTGCTAAAAATAATCCGGGCTCTAAGACTCATTCCCGCACTGGGGGATGACTTGAGTAGCACGGTGAGGAAGTACGTCAGTGCCATTTTTTGTGATGTTATCAGCCGGGGGAGACAGAGGCGGGCTGGACAGGCTGGGGAATGGCAGGAAACGGGGTAAGTGGCTTGTTTGGTTTGCAGGCAGATGCCTGGTCACCCAGCCCTGGCAGAAAGAGTTAGTCATGTGCAGGAAAGATGACGGGAATGAAAACACAGACGCAGCCCGGCCAGAACACAGCAGCTCCAAAAGGCAGGCTGAACATTGCGTTTCCCAAATGTAAAAAAAAAAAAAAAAAAAAAAAGCTCCTGGGAAATTGAAAACTGAAGCTAAACCTGAGCTATTTGATGTTTATCTGATCCCAGGCTTACAATTATCAGGGCAGCAGAAGAAAATATTTCCACACATGCGGTGAGCCCGGTGAAAGTGAGGCAATGCTTTTAAATATCCCACTCCAGCTCTGCTCTGCAGTATCCCGAGCTAGGCACGGTCCCAAGGCAGTGGAAAGCAGCTTGAGGTGTCTCCAGATGGGCATGACAGCAAGCAGCACGCCGAGCAGATGGGTGGCTCCCACCAGCAAATGGACACCCTGCCTCTCTCCTGGACCTGCACATCTGCCTCCTGCCCCCAAGGACACCTCAGCCTCACCGGGATGTGCAGCCCCAAACTGTCTTCCTAGCCTCAAAGGCCCCTTATCTGCTTTTCTGGCTCTTTTTTTCCTTTCAGGCTGTGAGGCTGGGCTGCACCTCCCTTTTTTTCTATCAGCAAAAATGAGCAAAGAACCCTTGGCTCAGCCTGAAGAGGGCTTGGGATCTCCTTCCCCATGAAGACCGTCAGTGTGGAACCCAACACGGACCAAGGGGTGACACTGCGACAAGCCCAACAGGGCTGGCAGTGAAGGCAAAGGCTTGTGGTTGATGTGAGGGAGAAGAGGGAGCCCGCAGAAGATGCGTGGAAGATGCCAAGAGGCAGGTGATGGTTACAGGGAAGAAAAGCGATGTCTCAGCAGCAGGAGAAGGAGTGTGGGTGGAGAGGAAAGGCTGCACACAAGAGCTTGCCTGCACGCTGAATTGGCAAGGAGAACCAGAAAGTGCATGGGGGAGAAGAGATTTAAGACAGAGAGACTGGAGAGAGGAAAGGGCAAGGAAAAAGGTGAGGCTCGACAAATGTTTGGGAGACTGGGGCAAAATAATTGCCCCAATTGCATTGCATAAAACTGGAGGACAGGTCAAGTGAAGAGATAAGAAACTGCTGAGGAAAGCAGCCTCCTCCTGTGATAAGAAAATGAGGAGAACATGAGAAGAAGGGGAAAAGGAGCTCCTTTCTCCTCACGCGCACGACCCTTCTAGCCTGGTCTTTCAAAACACACTCCACTCTAAATAATTCCCCAGGCTGGAGCTCCTGCCTCCCGCCATGACCTCCGGGTGCTGTGTGTGACTGTCCTGTTCTTCTGGGAAGAAAATGAAGCAGAAAGTGACTCTGAGGGCAAGCAGTCCTGCTGGAAGCAACACCATTTGATTCAGTGGAGACACCACTGCCAAAGATTTGGCTCGGAGCAAGGCAGTCCCAGCAGACACGCCACGGCATCTCAGAGAGCACTTCTGTCTCTTCCTTGTCTCATGGGGATGGAGTCTCTTTTTAAAATTAGCTTCAAAACTCAGTCTGGGAAAGAAGCCCAGTGCTGAGCTAGGGAGAAAAGCAGGAGTGAAAAAGTTTTCTGGCTAAAACTAAGAGATTCATTGATGGGAGGGAGAGGAGGCAGAAGGAAAATAAACTCTTTAGGGTCTTGTGTTTAGGGACTGTGTTAGCAGTGCATGGTTGCAGTTTTAAGTCCCACTTTAAACCAGGTCTTTCTGACAGCCTCTGCTGCTTACTCTCCATATTATAAAGATGGAGTACAAAAACCTGCATAGCAGGAGCCTGGTCCTGACAGGGACCTTGTAACCTGAAGTATCAACACATTGCATAAGTATGGAATAACTAATAACATCCAGAAGCTACATCCTTTAGCACTTTGTCACAACCTTCAGACCCAAGATATCTCTTCAACTGAAGGGACCAGAAAACAAGAGTTATGAGGAGTGACTGCAGGACCTGGGATTGTTCAGTCTGGAGAAGAGGAGGCTGAAAGGAGACCTGATTGCTCTCAGCAACCACCTGAAAGGAGGTGGCAGTGAGAGGGTGCTGGTCTCTTTTCTCAGGTGGCAAGTGATAGGATGCGAGGAAACAGCCTTAAGTTGTGCCAGGGGAGGTTTAGGTTGGACGTTAGGCAGGATTTCTTCAGGGAAAGGGTGGTCAGGCATCGGAACAGGCTGCCCAGGAAAGTGGTGGAGTCCCCATCCCCGGAGGGATTTAAGGGATGTGGTTTAGTGGTGGGACTCCATAGCTCAGGGCAATGGTTGGACCTAATGATCTTGTTGGTCTTTTCCAACCTGGATGATTCTATGAGTCTGTGATAACCCCCAGACTGTTAGAAACAAGCACAACAACGATCCTGTGTCTGACAGCCACAGTTAGTACAAGGCAGGCTTTTTAACAGTGTGAATGTTGAACTGTCGGATTGAGTTATTTAGGGATGTGCTGAAAGCTCCAGCACTTCCATTCTTGAAATCAAGACAGAAAGAGACAACGAGATTTGCTTTACAGCAATGACATTTTGTCACAGCCACAATAGGCCCTTCACACCTTAAATTTGTTCTGGACAGGGAAGTCAGTCACTTGCATGCTTTTCTTCTAGGTGTTATTATTTATTAATTGTCAACAGCTGATATTCCCAGGCCCCATGTGGTTCAGGCCGTGCTGAGACCTGTGCCAGGTGCTGCATGAGAACAAGCCGTGGCTATGCCTCGCAGTCTGTGCTGGCAGAGGACTCAGGGGTGGGACCGAATTTAGGCACAGGCTTGTTGCGCTTGCATCACCCCCGAAGAGGGGATGAGAAAGCCATAATCCCTGGGAAAGCCCAACCTGCTGGCAGGACCCAGCTTTAATCAGGAGGCAGGAGAGCGGCCGCACCCAGGGCTGCCTGTCTCCAGCAGCAATGGTTGGGAACCGAGTGGGGGGAGAAGGAGTGAGATGTTCTGCATTAAAAGCTTGGCCAGGCCAGTGGGCAGCGCTACGAGATGGGGTTTATAGCTCTGTGTGCCTTGTAGGGCCAGCCAGTGGGGTTTTCCTCATCCTTCATGGATCAGTGATGGAGATGGAGCCACCCCCGCAGCCCACACAGGGAAACAGGCACTGCGAGGAGGGGGGCACTCATCCCGTGTGGCTACGTGAGGATGAGATGGCATCCCCGAGACAAAGCTCTGCCTCTGCCCCGGCTGGGAAGGGAACCCAGATTGGCTACGGCTGGTGAGACAATCCTTGGACGGGCTCTGACACATTCCTGCCCCTGTGGGAGCTCAGCTCCTGAAAAATGGACTCGTTGGCCATGGTAGGGAAGAGCAAGGAGGTCCTTATCCACGCCTCGTTGCTAAAATACACCTTGGGACTGCTGCTAGGCGTGGATGCAATATCAGATTTTCCACAGGTTGCTTCTGACCGTGCTGCTCTTGGCCAATACTGCCTTGGGATGGATTCAAATGAGAAGAGCAGAGCCATCAGCCCCGGGATCCCGTCACTGCCCTGAGAACACAGCGGAGCTTCTGCTGTCCGTGTGTACACAGCAGCACGTGTGCTACGGCCAGGACACAGCTCTTCCCCTAAAAACCAACAGCAGCAGTGCTTTCAGGAACAATAACTGACAACAGGGTGGAAGGAAGTGCTAGTATTATTTATTTATTTTTGTTCTAAATAAAAGGGTGGCTGATTGGGATCGCAGGTTAAATTACAAGCGCAATGCTCTAGGTCTCTGGAGAGCAGACCTGACAGGCTTGTGGTTTTTTCCCCTCCACCAGGAGGCAGGAAGGGCTTGGGGTCGGCAGTCCTGCTCCTGTCCTAGTGCTCCACTCACCGTCCTGCTGCCCTGAGCCATTTCTCCTGCTGCTGGGCTGCGCAGAAAGTCACCTATTCACAAAATCCGAAGGCAAAACACCTTCTGCACTTTAATTCTGTAGTTAAAGCAGGGACAGGGACCTCCTGGAGAGCACCTGGTCTCAGAGCTGCCACTTTGGCAGTGATGGGGTGCAAGGCAGTGCCCTACCTCTCTCGGGGACTGCAACACTGCGAGCCTGGCTAGCACAGATTACGGGCCTTGCAGCTGGCACAGCAGCAGTCGGGAGTAGGCAGGCTCTGGACAGAGCAGAGGATGAGAAGCTGAAGGGGGGAGAGATGGGAACAATGCAGAAAGCACATTCACCACGCTCCAAACATTCCTGCGCAGCCCTACGCCCGCCCCGCAGCACCAGCCCCGTCTGTGCTGTGGGGGAATTCCCCTCCAGATGGATGGGGCACTATGCACAGCGCTGGGCTACTCCTCCTCGACCCCTGCTTCACATTTTGTCCACGGGGATGGCGAGATGAAGTTACTGCAGGCATGGCAATACCGGGATGGAGGGGAGCGACGGGGTGCAGCCGCTTCGTGTGTGCTTTGAGTCTGAGCAGCCCCTCGCACTGCAGGCCAGGGGGAACGGGAAAGGGAGGGGACACAAAGCTCAGTTTCAGTCACTGCTGCTCAGCAGTGATGATGTGTCAAGATCGCCTTGTTTTCATAGAATCATAGGAGTTTTCCAAGCTGCTGTTCGTTGTTTCCACTTGGATGGCAGTGAGTCGGCTTCTGCCCATCTCCAGAAGGAACAACACGGGCATTTGAGGCTCCTCCAGACCCCGCAGTGCCTCAGGACTGGACACGCACGATGCAGAGCTGTTACTGGAAGCTATAGCTGTGCCTGGCTTTTACAGAGCCACGCCATCCTGCCTGATAACGTGGCTTGTGGGGTATTTCACTGGTTTCCTTCGTACTGTATCTATACAGAAAGGCCAGAAAGAGAGGAAATCCAAAGATAGAGCACAGTGATGTGTGGGTGGCAGCCCCTGCCTTCTGGCCAGGCAATAAAATGCCAGTTTTTGAGTCTGGGAACTGCGGTGCTGATGCTCCTCCCCGACAGGCCGTGAGTGTCATTGTCAGCCAGCACTGAGAAGAGGATAAAATTAGCTTAGCTATTAGCAGAGCTGTTTGGTTAATGAATCAAACAGCAGGATATTTTTGCCTAATGCTGGACGCAGCCGTAGACAGAGATATGGGCTGGCTGCTCTTCTGGATGCAAACATCACATGGCTAAAATTAATTGCTTTACCCAAGCTCAAAGAAAACATTTGATTTTGTAGAAACAAGGCAGCTTCCACAGGAATGAGCGTGCGCCCAAGACCGAGGCCAAGAGGCACGAGCTGTGTGCTCCTCAGTGTCACCTGTGCTCCCTCCCTCCCTCGCTGGGTGCCTTTCGGTTGGCATCGCATCCGGGGTGGGCAGTGCAGTGGGACCTCAGGGAGCTGTGACCATGGGGACGCAGCGAGGGGAAGAGGCCGCAAAAGGAGGCGTGTGATGGCTCCAACCGATGGGCAGCTCAGCACCACCATGCTGCTCACTCATGGCCTCTCCTCACAGGAACTTACCATGAAGGGAAAATATGATGGGAAAAGCTCGTGAGTTGAGATAAGGACGGGGAGATCACTTACCTGTTACCACCACAGGCAAAACAGACTCATCCTAATGGAGATGAATGTCATTTGTTGCCTATTGCTCACAGACTCGAGCAGTGAGAACTAAAAGCAACCTAAAACCACCTTCACCCCATCCAACCTCTTCTACCTCCTCCAGTCAAATGGTGCCAGGGAACAGGGAATGGGGGCTGCGGTCAGTCCCTGACGCTTTATCTCCGCCGCTCCCTCACGGTCCCTCTCTGCCCCTGCTCCCCATGGGGTCCCTCCCACGGGATGCCATCCTTCCCAAACTGAGCCTGCGGGGGCTGCCCACAGGCTGCAGCTCTTCAAGAACTGCTCCCACATGGCTCCGTCCCACGGGGTCCATCCCCCAGGAGCAAACTGCTCCAGCACGGGTCCCCCACGGGTGGGCGGCAGCTCCCCCCAGACCCCCTGCTCCTGCGTGGGCTCCTCTCCACGGGCTGCAGCTCCGGTCCAGGGCCTGCTCCTGCGGGGGCTCTCCATGGGCTGCAGCCTCCTCCAGGCCACATCCACCTGCCCCACCGGGGGTTCCTCCACCCATGGGGGGGCTGCAGCGTGGAGATCTGCTCCATGTGGGACCCATGGGCTGCAGGGGGACAGCCTGCTCCACCAGGGGCCTCTCCACGGGCCGCAGGGGAACTTCTGATCTGACCTGTGGCAGCCGCTGGGCTCTGCTCACAGAGACCAACCACCCCAGCAGCCTCCCCAGCCCTCCCAAGCACCCACTACCAAACCCTTGCCACGTAAGCCTCATACAGCACACTCAAAGCCACTGTGTCAGACTTCGAGCGCAGCTCCAGCCCATTTCAGAGCCTGCAGGGTTAGATGAAGGTGGTCACACCTCAGAGATGGTCTAGATCAAGCCCTCAGCCTGTGCCTTTTCTTGCAGGGGATTCCTGCCAATTCTTGGGATTTTCTCTCTGTAGTGAACAGGTTACAAGGTCTCTTTCTCAGTACAAAGCCACTTACACCTGCTTGTGCCACCTTGAACCTGAAGGAGCAAAGGGAGTCAGCAGTGCAGTGTATGTGATTGAGCACAGAAGCAAACCGGCACGGAGCCAGTGGGGTGGGAGGCAGAAGGGAGGAGGTTTGGGGACAGGATGGCTCCGTGAGCATGTGGAGAAGCAGCAGCACGAGGGTTTAGCAGCAGCACGAGGGTTTTATGGCACCGGAGCAGGAGAGGGTGTGACGGTGAGCTAACCCTGCGAGATGTCCTCATCGGAAAGCAGCCCCGTGCTGACTCACCGACTGAGTCACAGCCCTGCCAGGCCTCTCTGCTCTTTTCCCAATCAAGGAAACAGCAACTCCTCGCCGACTGCTTTTAAGGCTGCAGTTTGGATGCTGTGCATTCCTGTGCTAAGCCGCCACCCCTGACGATCCCTTCCGACATTGCTGGCCCAGTGGGAGGCCCAATCCTTCAAAGCACGCTCCCGTCCCCAGGGAGGAAATGTGCCGTGGCCTCAACTAAGCAGAAATCAAGTTTCTGAGCCGTGCAATCCACGCTCTGGAAAGCAAAAGACAAGCTCTTACAGGAAAGGAGGCAAGGAAAAAATTCCAGCAGAGAAATTTCCATTCGGGCACTGGATCTCTGCCCCGCTCAGGAAACATGCTCGTGAGCTGTTTGCTGTCCCACGCTGCTTTAAACGCACAGATCATACATACAGCCCCGATGCCGTGCTTCAGGGTGGGCAGAGGACGGCCTCAGAGCCTACAGCATGAGACCCAGGGATTCATGGAAGAATAGGGCCTTGCCTAAGTTCCCAGTCAGTGAAAAAGTCAGAAAAAGTCAGTGAAAAGCACCAGTTAAAAACAGAACTAATGTTACAAATGGAAGAAAGGGGAAAGAGATAGCAAAGACTAAAAATAAGAAGCTTAAAAGAGCAGAAAAATAACACAGGAAATGGGGGTAAAAAAATCCCTCCCTTGGCAAGGCTAAGAGGGAGTTTTTAATGTCCATTAGGAATATAAGAGATCTTCCTAATGTTATAGGCCAAGAAGTTGATGAGAAAAACATTATTAAGTTTCCAAACAGGCACAAGGTTTCTGTAAATGTTTCTGTTCTCTTTTAGGAAGTGATGCATTCTACAGCCCTTCAGTAAGCCCAGAGAAAGACCAGCATTTAGGAGGAACACACACTTGCTAAAGTACATGCATCCTGGAGCGCCGAGATAACCAGAGAATATTGGTCTCCTGGTTTTAATATATTTAACACATCTTTGAACATGGGGGAAGCTCCAGAGACCAGAATGCTGTGGATCCTGGGGAACTGTCATTCTTCAGCAGGAGCTTGGCTGGTGACCTTGTCCTGTTAATGGAACATAGTAAGAGCTAATGAAATGTCTGCTCTGTGGTGTCATTATTACAAAGTGGGCACTCTGGTAGGAGTTAGATCCCTTTCCACATGTGTCAGACCCTGAGACACCTCCAAAAGCAGGGGTTTCTAACAGGACCCCAGAGGAACTGGTGTAGTGGTCTCTGCTACTCTGCATTTGCACCAGCAATCTACAAGTAAGTATAAAATCACCCTAAAACTATACACATGTGCCATAAAGGATTTGGGATGGTGACTAAGAGACCACGCCAGTGACACCAGCAGGGATTTCTTTTCAAGCTAAATGCACTTAGCACAACCAAACAAGTTTATTCATCTTGAATCAAAGACTGCATGCAAATTTTTAACGATGAAAGCAGCAGCCCTGGGAAGCATTTAAGAATCACTAAGGCCAGGCATCTGCACCCAAGCACCCGGTGTAGTGATGTGGGAAGAAAAGCCAGTCTGATCCTTGGCTATATAAACAACAACTGTGTAGAAAGCTGGGGGAGGAAAATGATCTTATCTGCCTCGTTCACCTTTTTGGGGCCAAGGATGAAATAGTTCTTATACTTCTGATGTTGATAAATTGGAGACAGAGCAAAAAAGAGCTGGCAATTAGCTGGTGGGAAGAAGGAAGGGACTAGAAGAGGCCAGTCAGCTTGCCTTATGCAAAGGTAGTTGCAAGACTAGATTGCAAAGCGTAAATACCTAGGGAGAAAATGGGCTTTCTACATTACCAGAGGAAAACGCAGCAGGCACTCATGGTTGGGAATAAAGCCAAGCAAACTGAAATTAAAAACAAATGAGGTGCCATTTTAAACTGTGAGGATAATTAATCACTTAAGGAAATTATTAAGGGAAGTTGTGAATTTTCCTGTTTTTCGTGTTACCTGTGCAATACAGAATCTCTTCCTGAGTTGCCACAGCCAAAATGCTCAGCAAAGGAATAACCAAATCCATGATGTAAATTGTTGTGTGCAGAGAGGTCCAAGGCTCAAAGTGACACAGGAAAAAAGAAGGTCTTGAGCTGGTCTCACAGAAAGGGGGAAGACCCAGGATTTTGTCATCGTCTGGTTGTTTACCTTATCTGACAATGCTTTGATGTATAATGCTGTAAACAGAGCCTGGAGTCCAGGAATTCCCACCTGCAGACAAGCAGCCATACCAGTGAACTTGACTGGTACTCCCTTCTACATACATGCTCTCTTTCTCAATTATTTTTTTATTCCTGTCCTTGTGGGATGGGAGGAGCTATGAGAGGAGAACCCCCCAAGTTTGCTTTCCTTCTCTCCATCCCTCTCTCTGTGCAGTGACAACCCAAGACAGGGTTCGTGTCACCGAGTCCCAACAATTCATGCAGACACACATGCTTCATTCCAGGAGCTCAGGGGAATGCAGTTGAGGGGCTGCCCTGTGAGAACCTTCACCACTGCAAGAAAAAGGGGAAAGCCACACCAGGGTGCCCAGGACCAGCTCCAGGTGACCCTGCTTGAGCAGAGGTTGGACCAGATGACCTCCAGGTGGCCCTTCCAACCTCAACCATTCTGTGATTCTGTAAACATACAGAGTTTTGGCCAATTGTGAATTTGTTTGGAATTAGTTCAGGTCTAGGAAGTTTAGCATCCTGCTCACACCAAGGCCTCACAAAAACAAGATATATTCCCCAGCTCAAGTGTGCAGGCAGCTCTCATACAATAATTACTGAGAGGTCTTTAATAATTATAAATGAATAAATAACAAAAAAACTATTATTTAGAGATGTTTAGAATCAAAAGTTGTGGATCTGTGAAGGTTCAGTGTTGCTGCATAGGAGGGATTTCCAGGAATCTGGACTCAAGCACCCCATCTCCCCTGGTATCCTTCTTCAGTGCCCAAGTCTTCTAAGGAATCCAGACCCTTGACCACTAAACGCACCCACGGCTATTTGTACTTCACATCTATATACACAAGCTGGGAGGAAGCACCTCAGGGTTGTGGGGAACAATGTGGCTCTCATCTTCAAGTAATCCCCTACTCAGACGATTCTTGCCATTTACTCATACCTAACAGCAGAAGTCTCCTCAGTGCCTGAAGTCTTTAAAACAGGACTTGATACCTTCTGACAGATCATTACAACCAAACAGTAGCCTCTGCCCTCAGGACAGGTAACAGAGGAGAATGCAACATTCTGCTGCACCAGTGTAGTCAAATTAGCTCAGCACCTCCTTCTGATCTGAAGTCCAGAGATATCTATTTATAAATTTACGAATAACGTTTGCCATCATAGGATGACGTGCTGATTTCAGCTTGCTGTGATCTGTAGTCTGCTGACTGACAAACACTGAATTCCTGACTGCCCAGCTGGGAAGCCAGACCCCTCTCAGAGGTTTGGTCTTGAGTCTAAGCTGCCGGTAGTGAAATCAATAGCAAACCAGGCACGTGGACTGAGGCTTGCAGATAAGAAAATGCAGTTGTGGATGCTTGAGTATTGACATGCAAAGTGACACAGTAATTATTGTTACTACCTACATGTTCTGCTTAAGTTTGAAACTTTTGCCAAGTTGCCTAAAATAACTGATGTAAAACTTCTACCATTGTCAAGAAGGAGAAGAAAATTTTCTTTGCTGCCAGCCAAAAGGATAGCTGCCAGTCTGTCATTTTCTAAGTGCTGGAAATGCAAAGGGAAAGTGGACTGGAGCAACACTGCGGGTGACAAACTCTGAAGAAATAATCAACCCGAAAAATATTAGAAGACAATGTAAATAAACATCCCTCGCACCTCTTTAGACAAAGAGTGAAGAAACGCATCAAAGCAAAATTCCCAGAGGCAGGGTACACAACTGGGAGTGTTTCCTGCTGTTCCTAGACGTGTCTTCTAACCCAAATGGAAACGACACAGACTTCCTCGAGGTTCAGTGTGCCTCGGAGCTGCTTTATAAATTCTTCTCGCACAAGCCAAGAACGGGACGTGGTTTCTTTGTACGACAAGGGCCCACTTCTTCCAAGTGCTTTCGTTGATGGCTTGCTGCCCACAAGGGTGTCATTTGCATCAGTTGCTGTAGCTCTCTGCATCGCAATGTCTTTGGGGACCTCTTGCGGGCTCTCTTCTAAATTGCATGCTGGGTGAAGAGTAGTTTAGGAAAGTTTCCGTATTAGTTTGCAGATCACAGAGTCACAGCATGGCTGGGGTTGGAAGGGACCTCTGGAGATCACCCAGTCCAACCCCTGCCAAGCAGGATCACCTAGAGTACGTTGTGCAGGATGGCATCCAGATGGGTTTGGGATATCTCCAGAGAAGGAGACCCCACAGCCTCTCTGGGCATCCTGTCCCGGTGCTCTGTCACCCTCAAAGTACAGAAGTGCCCCCTCGTATTGAGTTGGAGCCTCCTGGGCTTCAGTTTGTGCCTGTTGCTTCTCATCCTGTCACTGGGCACAGCTGGAAAGAGACCAGCCCCATCCTCTTGACATGCTGCCCTCAGATGTTTAAACACATTAATGAGGTCTCAAGATACATCAGAGAACCTTTTACTTCACATACCCTAATGCAATTCACAAAGGCTTGGCAACCAGATGCAATTTAAAAACAAGGGCAAGCACAAGAGAGAAAATATGTTTAATAACTGAGTAATATTCATTCACACTTTGGCTTCTTTTTTTTCTTTCTTTTTTTTTTTTTTTGGGGGGGGGGGAGTGGGAGGGAAGGGACAGCAGGGAAAACACACCAATTCGAGGGGATTTGGTGAGGACAGCAATGAAAACAGACCAGTTTGAGGGGATTGGGGGGGAGGGGGAGGGAGACAGCAGGGAAAACACACCAGTTTGAGGGGATTTTGGGGGTGCAGCAGTAAAAACTCATCAGTTTGAGGATGTTTTTGTGGGACAGCAGTGAAAACACCAGTTTGAGGATATTTTTTTTGGGGGGGCAGCAGTGAAAACACACCAGTTTGAGGATATTTTTAGGGGACAGCAGTAAAAACTCATCAGTTTGAGGATATTTGGGGGGGGGACAGCAGTGAAAACACACCTGTTTGAAGGGATTTGTATGGGGGGTCTGCTGACTGGCAGGCTGAGGCTAACACTGTCAATGCACAAGGCTACGCAAAGGGAAGAACTGGGCGTTTTTATCACCCCCGTACTCGTTTCTACACTTTTTTTTTAGTTGTGAACCCGTGTGCTAGAGGAGGAACTGCCTGCAAAGGGCCAGCGCCGAGGGCAGGGGGCGCCATGGCTGGGCAGGCCGCGGCGCCATTTTGGGGCGTGCCCCCGCCCCGGGCAGCCATGATGGCGGGCGGGGCCGCCTCTATGGTAGGGCCTGGCGGGCGGGGTGATGGCGGCGGCCTAGGGCCGGGCTGTGAGGGGGAATCTGAGGGGCTGTGAGGGGCCAGGAGGGCTCTGGGACGGCTCTGGGGCGGCTCTGGGGCGGCTCTGGGGCATCCTAACATCGGGGTAAGCCCCCTTGTTGTCGCTTGGGGTGGCAGGGAGCTGATGGGCAGCGAGACGGCGCTGCCTTGCTGTGGGCCCTGAGGTGGCTGATCCGGGGCTGCGGTCCCAAAACCTGAGGGGTCGGGTGTGGGGTTTGGGGTTTTTAAGGCCAAGGTGAATGCGGGCAGGGCTCGGGAAGAAGCAGGGGTGGTTTAGGGGGTGTTGGGGCTCCGGGTTGGGCTTTTGTAGGTCTTGTGGAGGCCGTGCTGAGCCCCAGCTGGCTCGCACGGCATTTGGGAAGGTGTCAGCAGCTCGCAGGGAGCCTGGCCAGCTGCTGGCTCCTTTTTTTATTTTTATTTATGCTGTGAATTGTGCTTTCTGTGTAGTGCTTCAGTATCAGTGTGTTCTGCGCGGTGGGACGTCGCTGTGAGCAACAAATACATTGCTTACTTTTAACACAAACCCACGTGCTTTGTGCAAGGGGAGCACAAATAACTTTTATTTGCAATATCACAAAAGCACATGGAACAATATCATCTGCTTGGTTTTCTCTGATTTAAATTTGTTCTCTTGACAGCTTTGAACACCTGGCCCTGTGGCTCTTCCTGTATCCCCGCGGATGTATCTGTAGGCAGTGGTGAGTGGGAGCGCGTGCCCTGCTGGAGCAGGATTAAGCGCTGCTTTGCGTAACAGAGTTCAGGTGGCACTGGTCAAGCAGCCAGGCAGTGGTTGTGTACTGGCCGTGGTGTCCTGAGTGCACTGCATGCTGACAGGGAGTCCGTGTGGCCAAGGCTGCTCAGATCCTATTTTGCTTCTTTGTCACAGCTGCAGCTCTTGGCTCCCGTTATTCCATTCTTAGGGCGTGCTGGTGGTAGGTGAGATCCTGCAGGTTCTAAAACGGAGCTGCTGAAAACTTCTGCCTTTACCCAAGCAGGATATTTTGTTATTTGTATGTGGTTTATGTATGGTTGAAGCCATCAGCCTTGTGCTTGCAGAGAAAACATTAGTCCTAGTGCTTGAGAAAGTTCCTCTGGCCTGCTGGAGCTCTGTGCAGGGCAGTCCCACAGGGCTCTGCCATGTTACCATTGTCAGTGCTGTGCCTGCACAGGAGAACTGACAGGGCCAAGGCAAGGGCTAGAGCCTACAGCATGTGTGACCATCATTGCTTTTTAATTACCAGCACCATCCTGGGCATGCTGTGAGCTGTGTCAGGCAGCATTGGTGGTAGTGATACTGAGCCACACTTTGGGGAATGAAGGAGAAATCATTCTGAATAGGCAGGGAGTTTTTGGCTGTCCTTTTTCCAGGGGAAGGAGTTCAGTTACTTGCTTACCACTGGGACTTAAGGAGAGGAGACTGGCTCCTGGCAATTTATTTACTATATTAACATGACCTTGCATGCTCATTTACATCTGTATGTCAGTTTTCAGTCACATTGGAAAAGACTTTCTTTTGAAAATCTGAACAGATTCTGTCAATAAGAAGCTCCTTAAATTTTAAGGGTCAGGTGCCAAGGGATGGTTAGAGATTTGTTGCTACAGTTCCAGGAACGACGTAGCAGCTTCTGGTGAGTGCCTTGTGCTGTAAGCTCTAGTAATGGCTGCTTCTTGCCCTTGATTCTGTAGCCACCAAAATGACGACAGCAGCAAGGCCCACATTTGAACCTGCGAGAGGAGGAAGAGGAAAAGGTGAAGGAGACCTAAGCCAGCTATCCAAGCAGTATTCCAGCAGAGACCTTCCCTCTCATACTAAAATCAAATACAGGTAAGTGCTGCGCGTTTGGTCTGGCTTGTGGGAAAACAGGATAGGAATGTTTGGTGGGTTGTTTGGTTGGTTGGTTTTTGTTATGACCAGATACTGTGCAGCAGTGCTGAGTGAGTGGGCTGAAATTGCACATCTGCAAAGCAGATTTAGGAGACCGAACGGTTTGCAGGTTTGAGAAGTTTAATTTTAGTGGTACGTACAGTTATGGAAGTGAGCCATCAGAAGGAGCTTTGGGGACCAAGTGTTTCAGGCAGTGGAGTGAAAAGAAAAGCTTTGGGAGTGGAAGGAGACAGCTGAGCCATTCAGGGTCTGTCACTTGCAGGATCAGACTGAGCAAGTCTCAGAAGGAGGAAAGTGTTTTATGTCTTGATTGAGAACCACTGGGGCATTAAGAGGAGGCAGGGAAATCATGGAATAGCACTCAGGTGTTGGAAGAGCTGATATCAAACACTGCAAGTGGTTCGTGCAGGTCCCAGAAGAGGCAGTTGCTTTAAATAGTCTGAAAGATAATAGGATTTTACATAAATATTATCCTCTGTATGAAATTTGTAATAAATTGTTGATGCTCTGCTGAAAGATGATGTGAAATCTGAGTCAGTGCAGCACAGGCACCTAGAATTTAGCTGAAATGTGTCAGCCTAAAATCATTTTCATCTAGCTGATGTTACTCTTGTCAGTGAAACTCCTGCTAAGGTTTCCCACTTGCACTTTCTCTGTGCAGATTTTTGCCCTTTCACCTCTTCCCTCCTGCCCCTCTGAAGAAAACCTGTGGATGAGGGAGCTGGAGGGTTTTGTTTGTTGTTTTTTTTTTTTTTTTTGGACAGTACCAAAATCAACAGCACAAAAAGTGCTGTCAGGTGCATTCTGTTATTACAGGAGAAGTGGCTGGTGGTTTGCCTCTTTAAACAGCACCGGGGTTTGGAACACGAGGCTCTTGTTTTGAAAGGAGCTTGTGGGGAGAAATTTATACAGGGCTACAGTGTGTGTTTTAACAAGTCCCTTGGTGTGTGCAGGAGAGATGGAGGGGGCAGTAAGTGTCTCCTTTCTCCCCAAAACCTAATCCAAAGTTGACTTTGTTAAATTGCCAGGCCTGCATCACTGCAGGAAAGATGCTGTGTTTCAGTCCCACTCAGGCTTGCCTGAGTGACACGGGGCCTCAGGGGATTTTTGCAGCAAGTCAGGGATTCTGAAATCAGGTTTTTAATTACGAAAGCAAATGAAGTACTCCATCATGAAGACAGCCTCTGCACACGGTGTATTTATAATGGCTAGAGCCTGGGTTTCTTCAGGCACTCTTATTTCCAGAAGTGGGTTCACAGAAAGGTGAAAAGAATTGCTGCTCGCTTTTTCTTCATTAGTTCTCCTCTAGGTTTCCACACAAATCCAGCACACTCTGGGTGGAATGCAGTGTGACTCAAGTATAAACAGGCTGCTGCCTTTGGCCAGCGTGTGTTGTATAATAGAGAGGAAAAGGTGTATTTGCAATGTGTTTTGCTGCTTCTCCCTGATTATTTCTTTTCCAGACATGGGACTTTATCTTGTTTCCACTTGGGGGAAAAGGTTTGAGAAAAGTATACTCGAGTTTTGGTCTTATTTACAAGCTTTAGAGATTTCTTTCCAGTGGCAAATTGAGATGATAAAACTGAGAGAAAAGTTGACCTGATAGATGTCACCCTGGATAGCAGGAGAACAGATTTACAAATACCTATAGGAGGTAGATGCAGTCAGCCTGTTTTTGCATGAAATTATGTAGGGTTTTTTAAATTCAAGAGTCACTGGAATGAACATGTGTAGGTGTCATTGCATGTCTGTGTGTGTGCAATGTATGCAAGGAGAAGAGGACTGATGAAGAGAATGAAGAAATGCATGTCTACCGTGTACCCAGTTCTTATTCTCTGCACTTAACTTGTTCACCCCTGGGTTTATTCTTCAAATATTTATTTATTTATTCTTCAAATATTTATCCTTCAAATATTGCTACCAGCTGCAGGCTGTCACCTTCAGCTTCTCTCCCTCCTTGTTATTTCAGACAGACCACTCAGGATGCTCCTGAAGAGGTGCGTAACCGTGACTTCAGGAGGGAGCTGGAGGAGAGGGAACGGGTTGCTGCAAGAGAAAAGAACAGAGACAGACCAACAAGAGGTAAAACCAGCACTTTAACAAGAAACAATACCTCTGTGACATCGCATTTGCACAGAATTCCATGTTACAAGGTTCAGGTTGCAGACAGCGTGTCATGAGAGCAGAATTTAGGGTATTGCTCTGATAGCTCAGAGCTGTTGACCTGCAAGGGAATGTCCGCTGCCTTTCACGCTGGCTTCGAGCTGGCGAAAATCTAGGCCAGCCAGTAGAAAAGCAGAGTCCTTCATGCAGGCCAGCTGGTACAGTATGATTGTAATGGTTTGGCAACGGTACGTGCAGTTAATAAAGGCTTTTTTTGTGCTTGGACAGATGAGAGAGGAAGGAGAAAGGGAATGACTCATCTTCTAGTGAAGTAATACGTTGTTTTTTAAAGTACCTGGTTCTGTTCCTGTAGAGTGAATGAGAATTAAAACAAAAATCAAAGGCTGGGATTTAGTGGGATTTAGTGGGATTGTTGTTTTGTTTTGTTTTGTTTTTTTTTTTTGAGAAATGCTCGTTTTTAATATTAAGCTTGACAGAATTTAGATACTTGAGGTTTAGTTGTGACATGTACAGAAGTCTTACGGGGATTTCAAATTCACAGATAAAAACAGGTGTCTTTTGGGCCAGACTAGGTAATAGTAATGCTTTGGGGTGGTCCACAGTGGAAACATTGCAATTGGATATATCAAATAAAGATATTTTTCCACAGCTTTTCCTTCTGTTCTTCTTTCATCTTGAAATAATAACTTCAAAAACCACTTAGAGGCTAAATAGTAAGTTTGGGGATGTTTGTTTGAGGATACAAGGGAATTAGCACAGGCATTAAGATTGAGAGGTGAGGAAGAACTAAGCATGAGCTCATTTCTTTCTCTAATGCAAGACAACTTCATAATGGAAATTTTTGTTTTCTGACATTAGGTGCTGTTAAGTGAAATTAACTTAATCACTTTTTTTAATCCTGTCCCTTAGAGCACACGACGTCATCTTCGGTGTCCAAGAAGCCTCGACTAGACCAGATTCCTGCAGCAAATCTTGATGCAGACGATCCTCTTACTGATGTATGTATCTTTTTCCGTCGTCCTTCCTTTCATTGTCCTGCCTTGGGGATTTGCTATTAATAGAACATGTACTTGTAGGTATGTTAAAGATTTAAGACAGGTAACTAACAACTGCTTCCAGCATAGTTTCCTTATTCAGTTGCTCTGCTCTGGCAGAAGTCCAGAGAGCTTCAGAGGATTCTGTTCCACGCTGCAGTGGTGCTCTTAGAAGGAGCAGTTTGCTGTGACTCCTAGCGCACAAAAACTAGAGAACTGAAAATACCTCTTAAAATACTGTTTTTTTTTAGACTCAGTCAAGTACTGGATTAGTTAGAATTTCCCAAAGGCAGAACTGTTGAGATAAAGAAGCTGGGAAAACAAGTACACTCTGGGAGACTTCTCATAATTCTTTTTTTTTTTTTTTGTCAAATAAGATCTGTGTAGTAATCTTCAGAATTAAAAGATGCATTTATTTTAAAAATGTATTTAAATGAAATGTATTAAATGAAATGAATTGAACTACTACTCACTTCCTTTTGTTGCTGTTAGGAGGATGATGAAGATGAGGACTTGGAAGACAGTGATGATGACGACACTGCAGCTCTTCTGGCTGAACTGGAAAAAATTAAGAAGGAGCGAGCTGAGGAACAGGCTCGAAAGGTAAAATCTCACCCATTAAAGAGCATCTGCTTTTTGCAAACGTGCTTATCAAAACTGTTGTGCCTTAGGTATTAGGATAAGGGAGAACCGGTAAACAAAGTAAGTGCCAAGCTCCCAACACTTCAAAACAAACTTCTCAAGTGGAGTCTGATGGGTTTGTTTTTCTAGGAATTGTTGTCAAGAATTTTTTCTTCAGCAGACATATTTATGGGTGAATATTCTACCAAAATGTTTTA
The DNA here is from genome assembly GCF_009819795.1 of Aythya fuligula. Taxonomy (NCBI): domain Eukaryota; kingdom Metazoa; phylum Chordata; class Aves; order Anseriformes; family Anatidae; genus Aythya; species Aythya fuligula. The sequence continues at coordinate 195,560,022 of NC_045559.1, forward strand.
TTTACTTCCCCAATGCTTTGTAGAGGCATTTGACTGAAGACAGTCTTGCTTTTAACACACAAGTCCTTCTCTGAAGGCAGCTGTCACACCAAACCTTATAACAGCATTGGTGACCTACCTGTCATCATCCAGTGGAATTTCATTTTTAACTAGCTTGTATGGAAAAAAGAAATTTGCCATTTTTGTTCATGAATTAAAAATATCAGTGTGCTCTTTGCTTTTGATTCTGGCTTCAACTTCTGATAAAGTTTTTGATCTGTTTACAACACCAGTGCTATGTTGCCTTGGCAAGAAGCACCAACTGTAACTGTAAAGCCAGAACTACTTTGATGTGTTCATACATGGATGAATTTATTTAGGAAATGTCTCCATGGAAATTAATAATGTGGCTGATAATCTTTCCAGGATGTGGTAAATCAACTTGCGTATGGCCTACGATTCCTATACCGCTGACTCCCCCACCTCCTTGGTGTAAGAGATGGTTGGGCTGGAGTTCATTACCGAAATCCTTGATTAATGAGAGGACTTTAGGGACTTTGTTCTGGGAATTGTCAGTGTTAGCGAAATGCTGAGTGGTCAGGATGGAACTGCATTGGCTCTAACACCGTATTGCACTGGAGTTTGCAGTCTGACTATTTCATTCGCACTGCTGAAACGCTTTACCTATGGAGGTGCATGAAATTTGGTGGATACATACAGCATTCCCTCTTCTGCTTTGAGTAAGCTCTTTTTTGGAGGTAGGGCTTAAATGGTTTTAGTGCTTTTGAACAAAAAGTTACATACTTTGGTCTGTGTAGTTTTATATGTTGTTGTTAGTTTTGTTGACGCTAATGTAGAATCTATCATCTTTATATAAAGTAATCTGAGATTACTCTAGCGCATGCTAAAAACTATTAAATATTGATTGGGATCTTTGCTGCTGTGACAACAATGTTTTGATACCTCTGAACAACTCATAGCTTTTTCTGTAGCTTAACACACACCCTTACAGCTGGAATGTTTTTTCACAAATGCTCTCCACGAGATTCAGCTGCTCTCCACTAGAGTTAGTGAGCAGGGCATAGCCTCTAGCAGACACTAGGAGCAGCTAAGAGAGAATAACATGTCAGCTGCTGCAGGCACCAGTGCTTGACTGCTCTTTCAGCTAACAGTATGGAAGTTAACCTTTAGAGTCAGCAAGACCTGCAAAAAAACACTGAGTTTAACCAAAACAAGTCTGCAGTCTTAGAGTACAGTAGTTTGTGAGGTTAAAAGCTGTACTATGTTGCTTAAGTGTAGAAACTTTCCTTAAAAGTTCAACAAGGCCAAGTGCCGGGTCCTGCACCTGGGGCGCAATAACCCCAAGCAGAGCTACAGGCTGGGAGAGGAATGGTTGGAAAGCTGCCAGGCAGAGAAGGACCTGGGAGTGATGGTGGATAGTCGGCTGAATATGAGCCAGCAGTGTGCTCAGGTGGCCAAGAAGGCCAACGGTATCCTGGCTTGTATTAGGAACAGCGTGACCAGCAGGGCTAGGGAGGTGATCGTCCCCCTGTACTCAGCTCTGGTGAGGCCGCACCTCGAGTACTGTGTTCAGTTTTGGGCCCCTCGCTACAAGAAGGACATCGAGGTGCTTGAGCGGGTGCAGAGAAGGGCGACGAAGCTGGTGAGGGGCCTGGAGAACAAGTCCTACAAGGAGCGGCTGAGGGAGCTGGGCTTGTTCAGCCTGGAGAAGAGGAGGCTCAGGGGTGACCTTATCGCTCTCTATGGGTACCTCAAGGGAGGCTGTAGCGAGGTGGGGGTTGGCCTGTTCTCCCACGTGCCTGGTGACAGGACGAGGGGGAATGGGCTTAAGTTGAGCCAGGGGAGTTTTAGGTTAGATGTTAGGAAGAACTTCTTCACTGAAAGGGTTGTGAGGCACTGGAACAGGCTGCCCAGGGAAGTGGTGGAGTCACCATCCCTGGAAGTCTTCAAAAGACGTTTAGATGTAGAGCTTAGGGATATGGTTTAGTGGAGGGCTGTTAGCGTTAGGTTGGAGGTTGGACTCGATGACCTTGAGGTCTCTTCCAACCTAGAAAATTCTGTGATTCTGTGAAAGACTGTTGATAATTGGTTCTCCATCTGGCCTGCAAACAGTCTTTTAAGTTAAACTGTAGCTGAAGCATCTCCCATCTCTTGGCCTAGCCATTTGTCACACATCAGGTGAAATTGTCTTCTGCAGTTACAACATGGCAAAAATGACCTGAAAACACTGGCAACAGTCCTTCCTGGTATTTTTGCTTGAAGTGTATCAAAATGCAATTTAAGAGTAGCAACGTAGAGGGAAGGCTGCTAGTTGAAATAACCCTGCACACTGCCTAAAGTGAAAACTTGTATCTGGGTACATTTTCAGTTTGCTTCATTGTTGCAGTTATACATCTAGAATAAACAGCGTAACTTTTTCTATGCTTCAATTTAGAGACCTTGCCTTGAGAAAATAATGGTAGTAAATTACAGCACGCACAACCACACAGGTGCTTATCTGTTCATTTGTGGAAGGCAGGGCTGTTAGCAGTCTACAAAGTTCTTATTTTGTCACTAGAGGGTGCTAAGAGCTCTGAAATATTTCTTACAGCACTTCTTTTATCTTGCTGTCTTTTACCTGGTGTTATTCTTTGCCTTCATGGGTGCTCTCCACCCATAAAACATGGGGCTTACAACGTCCAGCACCACGTGAATACTTAATACATGCACACATATCTGAAATTAATCCCTTTATTTCATCCCTAAAATCATTGGTTATTTACAATAGTATTGCACACTCACTACCTACTCTGTTCATCTTAATGAATGGTGGTTAATTAAAAAGTGACATCTATATTAAACAGTGGGTGCTCTGAAGTAATTGGAACTTTATTTTCTAGAGGGTAATTTTTTGAGTGTAGGGAACTAAGAGTATGTTCATGGAAAAAAAGTAAAAACCAACACAGAGTGCAGTGTTGGAAAGAATTTCTGGTACTAAGGGTTTATTTAGGAAAGGTTTCCTATGTTGTCTTCAGGGCTGCAATCTGTCTAGGTAATGCTGTTTCCTATGTCCTTAAAATAAGGTGTTATTGACAAAGCATTTCATAACCATTTAATATAAATCCCCTTTCATAGGATATATGTGGATTTTGTATTATCACGTGTTGCAAACTGTAATTTAAATCTAATTTTGTAAGTAACTTTATATTAGTCGTGTAGCTGATTTTGGGATAACATCTCATGCAAACTGTTAATTGTAGCTGCCGTTAACCCTAAGCCAGGTAAAGAGTTGGTTTATCTGCTGGAGCAGCGTTGTCCCCAGTGGACAGGTTGGGTAAACTGGTGGCAAGGCAAAAGGGAAACAGCAGGGAATGCCTCTTCACTCTGCTGCACGTTGTTCTCACATCTGTTCAGTGTTATACAGGCAGATTAATGTGCCCGTGCATCTTCTTGGAAAAGATGACATAGCTAAAATGTAGCACTCGATCCCAAAATTGTGCTATATGTGGATCTTTTCCTTGTACTTCAGTTATGCTTTCCAGCAATGTTAGTGCACTTACTTCTGAGACTTCATTTAAAGTAAATGCTGTATTTTTGGTAACTGTTTTCACTGGTCACTTTGGTGCTCAGTACTGAAGTTGCCATGGGAGGAGGACTGTTCCTTTTAAAGTGTATTTCTGGTCAGGCAGTAAAAAATAGGAGATAGGAATGTGCTGTTTTTCGGTTCATCATGTTCTGTGTTAACTTCCCTCATGTGGTAATGCCAATCTCCGCCAAAAACCTCTAATTTTGGTAAATGTTAGTGTGAAGAGGTCCTAATTTCCTTCATGCTGGTATTTCCTTTAATCTGTGAAGGAAATAGTGGGTTTTTTGGTTTGTTTTTGTTGTTTTTTTTTTTTTAATCAAATAAAAGATTGCCATCAAAGCCTATTAATATCCCAAAATGCTTTCATTCCCTTTAATTTTTAGAAACAAAACAATTACTATAAACTTCTTAAAAACCTGACTGGGAATGGAAGTTGTTCTGACTTTTCTCCTGCCCTCTGCAATTTGAACCTCTTTAACCAATTTTAACCTAGCTCGTTTCTAGGAGAGACAGAACTGACCAGCAAATCTTAGTTTTGGGAGCCATTTCTGTGGAATAATCCTGAATCTGTCTAAAACTGTACAAACACAGGAACTGCTGCCTGTGCTAACCATCCACGGATAGCTTTTGTGGGACCACGTTTCAGTATTCCAAATTCAGCGTTACAGCATTCCTAATTTCCAGTTTTCAAGACTTCCTTAAAAGGTAAATTGCAATAATTAAAAACAAACCTCAAACCAGCGAGCTGCTGAATGTACAAGCACAGTTCCAGCAAAGCTATTTTAGCATCCAGTCATTTTATGCTTATCTGAGCACAGACTTAGAGTTTCTGGCTGGCTCTATTACAGTTTCTTTTCACCCAGTGCTTCTCTGTAACTGGATGCATTTCTTTACTCTAATGGCCAAAGGAGATCTTAGCTCTGTCCTGTGTTGTAGCCACAGCTTCTCTCAATTAATACATTAAATGAGTCTTGATTTTAACCCTTTCACTTAAATTTTAAGTATATAACTAAAACTGGAGTGCCAAATTGGTGATTAAGGAAGGATTTCAATAAAGAAGCAGATGTTGGAGTATGTTTCTTCAATAAATGTTTGTGAGACATGCTGGCAGTGCCTTCCCTTGTCAAAAACTAATGATAACATCCCATCACTTGTGGGGAGAATGACAACAAATTTGCATATAGGCACTGCAATTACTCTGTATGTTTATTTTTTGGAGTTTCAAACAATTATTTGAAACACTGTATTGCACAGAGTTAGTGATTTGTGTGAGATTAAATTACTTGAGTTGATTTCTGCATTATTAAGTTTTGTTCTGTGCTGCTAAAGATGCTGCTGTCACAGTTTGTCATTCAAAAAATATCACTTAAATAAGGTTTTGTGATTTTTTTAACCTTCAGTGATACAGGAATATTTCAGATTTTCTGCAACAACTCCATTTCTGCGAAAACTGAGCAGGGTAACTTATTTTAATACAATGGAGTCATTTCAGGAATTTCAGCACTTTTCTGCAAAAGTAATCTTGCTCTGTGCGAAGGGTAGCAGCTATACTGGAAGAAAAATAACCATGGTAACAATACTGTTTTTCTTTCCTTTGCGGTCAGAAACAAGTATGCCAAGGGACTGTTATTCTTGCAGCAAGATAAGGAATGATTGTTCAGTTCAGGTTAATGCAGCTTTTTCTGCTTTTTTCAACCCCCCATGATGAGTTCAGGCGTGCAGTTGAGGCTTGCTGTGACTCCCACTTCTCACAGCATCGGCTCCGTCTGCTTCCTTGGGGCACGGGGCTCCCTCTGCCAGTCCAGTTTTATTCCCCACACCACAATATTCCTCTCTCTTGCCTCTGCCACTACCATGGGGGCAGCAGAGGGAGGAGCTGCTTCCCACCAACGTTGCTGGCTTCTGAGTCATCCCTGCAAGCAGTTGGTACAGCGCTGCTGCATGTAGTGATGGAATAACCTGCAGCGTGGTGTTTTTTTTCTCCTGTAACAGTTTAGGAAAAGAATTGTATGCCTCATCTCGCAGAACGGAAAGGCAGACAAAGAAACGTTATTTTTAAAAGGGTGGAGCGAGCAGAAAGAGGCTATTCTCTCCCTTAGGCTTTTCTCCCGTTGTAGGTTCGTTGTACCCGCAGTGTTTTAACCTAATCTGCCTTTGTTCCACCACGCAGGAGAACGGCGCAGGCTTTGGAGGAGGCTGAGCCGCGTATTTTGCAAACAGCTGTGCTGTGTCGTGCCCCAGAGGTGTGAGGCTCAGACAGCTGGGAAGCTTGTGTCTGCTCTGTTGGGTTTGATACAAGCCATGCTCCGTCGCCTGGAGGAGTGGGCAGTGGAAGATTGATGTGGAAAATTCTGAAATGTAACAAAAACCTTTTTTTGGCTGGAGATGAGGGGTTTTACAGCTCTGGCCGGAGTGTATAAATGAGCCTGAGTGTAAATGTCAGCTTTACAGCCCCGTGAGTTACACCTCGGGTTTCCTCCGTGCCTAAGATACAGAATTGAATAACCAACCGATTTCGTACTTTCTGCATACCTTCCTGGGGAGGTTTTAGTAAAGCTAAATGATACAAAAGTCTTCAAGACTCATCTTCAGAATGAGCCTACTTCCTAAATCTGGAATGATGGAATTCCGGCAATAAGCCACCGCGTGCACCGCGTCGTCTTTGTGAGGTGACTGAGCCTGGCGATGTCTTATTCAACAGATCCGTTCCCCATTTGCTTTTGGGCTCTAATCCGTTGATCTTTAATGACAAAGATAACGCAGCTTGTTCCTACTTGTGGTTGTGCTGTCTCTGCAGGTCTAAAAGCAGGGTTCTGTTCACCAGCAGAGCGGCAAAGCAGCCAACAATGTGCGCAGGGGCTCTGCGGTGTTGCTTGCAGCAGAAAGGGAAAATGGATCTTTGAAATAAGATTCCTGGGTGTTTTCTACAACTGCTGTATCTCTGAAAGATCTGACAGCTTCTGTTGGCATTGTGTTCTTAGTAGTTTCTAATAATTTACTAGGTGCAAAAGTAAAATGTAATCATTTGAAAGTCCTAATATAATCCTTTGTTTCTTTTATTAATAGCGTGATTTATTTTTTTTTTTTTTTGCTGCCCTTCAGTCCTCTGGAATTGTAGGTGACTTGGGTCAAAGTATTTTTTTTTTTTTTAGCAGGAATGTGCAGTTTTAGACAGGATTCAGTTGCCCTTGAAATGCCAAATGGGGATGCACGTACAGCTTACTCACCCGAGCTTCCATTCTGGTGCAGTGGAGACGAAGCCAGCACAGCAGGCAGAGCCCGGAGCGTGGTTAGTTCCCCGAGTGCGTGGGTTAGGGCGAGCAGCACAGCTCTCCTGGCACCACGCTGTATTCTCCAGATCTCCTCTGAGATGTGAGCTCCGATGCCTCCAGGCAGATGTCTAAGTGTAGGTGGCTGAATCTGGAGCTAAATCCTGCTCTTGCACTACTCCTTGTAGGATAACGCTTCTTAAAAATGTGATGTCACTCTTCAATTTGATTTTAGTTTTTTCTGCCACCAAATCTTAACATGTCAGGCTGATGATACTTTTTTCGTTATCAGACAGCAAAATATGTTAGGCTGATCGAGACTGGAAGGTATTACATGGGTCATGCAAAGCATAAAGGTTAGGATGATGGCTACGTGCAGTTTTAAAATCTTATTACAGAAAAATTAAATGTGCACACGTGCATTCGGGTCCAGTAACTGGACCATTGCCGAGGTTGGTGGCTTAGAAATCTGATGTGCCGTGCTCTGCATGCCTCCTTGAGAAGAGTTCCCCTGGCATTCAGCTCTAAAATGGAAAATTGCTCTGGTGGTTGCATTTATAGGACTTGAAGGAAATTCTCTTTGCAGAAACTTTTGTCAACAGAGGAATATTAATTCATTACCATGCTTTTATCAGTACCAGTTTCTCTTGAATACCATCCAGTATCATTTTTGTTTGTTTTTTTTTATGTCTGTACCAAATTACAGGTCCCTCTTTTTTTTCCAAAGTCTGACTTTTAATGGAGCAACAGAGATTTAAGCTTAATGAGGCAGAACCCACCTCATTTTGGATGACACAGGAGCACTTCGTGTGTTTGCATCCTGTTGTAGGTTTGCCAAATGGGATTAAACACAATCTCTTGGGAGTAACCTGAAAATCAATAATGATACATATATATATACATATATATATATATATATTTTTTTTTTTAAATTTTATTTTGCTCATATCAATATCAAAGTTTTTGCTTGGTTTCCGATAAGTCCTCCATAGGCATCAGGGTCCGGGTGAGACAGATGTGCTGGGCAGCCTGAGGGCTGGTGGGAGCACCTGAGCTGGAGAGCAGCACATCTGATGGCGCTCCTCTGGGCTCCTCCTTGTTATGAGGAAAGAAAATGGCAAATCAAAGGCTGGCATGCCATGATAAAGAGGTTGCAGGCATTTCTCCTGTGTAATCCACAAAGGAAACAAATGTAAAATTTGAGTTCGTAATTCTAAAACGGGGGAAGTTGCTGCTCTCTATAAAATATCTTTTGATTTCTGTGTTTCTGTATTTACTGGGGTGGTAACGAGTGATGTTGGAATGCAGATGCTGGATTTAGACCCCTGTGTGGAATGCAGAGCTTCAGTTTATTTGTGTTAATAACACTCACGGCTGCAGTCCATGGTAAAGCTCTGTTGACAGCGCAGAAGGAGCAAGTTTGCCTACCCACGTGTTTGGGTAAGGGTACCATGGGGTTGTCCTCAAGCAGTGCCATGTTTTCAAGCAACATGCTCTTTTGGGGAGCTCTTCCATTCCACTGGCAATTAATTGCAGCTAGTTACAAACTCTGTTTGTGAGAAGCAGCCTACTGGTAGCTGTTTTTTCATAAGTAGAACTCAGATTTTGAAAGGTAAAACCTTTAGCAGTGCCCCTGCCTAGTCTGGTGTTTGTATACATGGCAAGCTGGGATTGTTCTCAAGAGGCTTGGGTTGTCTTAGAGGAATTTTCTACATACCCGGGCTGTGGGATTGAAAAACGCTGCAAGTTATAGATAGATTTAGTAATATGTCACTTAGTTTTGATTAAGTGTTTGAAGCTAGAGAACTCTGGCTAGGATCAGTTTTCAAGTTTAGCACTTAAACCTTGTAAATGCTATCATCAAGGAAAACATTTCCTCTTCTGGGGTCCCACAGCAGCCCTCAGCCATGAATTTGCTGCACTTTCGAACACAAACCTTACTCGTGATCTCTGTCTTTCATTTGTATAATTTATGAAAGCAAAGCTTTGAGTTTCCTGGGGCACTAATGAGACTTGAGGATGTTTTTTTTTATATATATTTTTTTTTTTAAACTAGGCTGTTTGCAGGCCATACTTCAGTGTGCAGGGAGGGGGAAACATAGTTAGTCATCCAAATGAGAAAATGTTGTTTTCCTTCTGGTACGTTCACCAAAGAACCCTTGTAATGCATTCAAAAGGGTGTGGCAAAGCGTACTGATGTAAAATGAGCATTACATTACCAAGCCTGAGCATTTAAGTCACTAAATGTATGAATACAGCTTGTAAGCGCGGGCAGCGAGATCCTCTTTGTGTTGCTTGTAGTGCAGCACCTTGCTTAGGCTGGAGTTGCACACCTCTAGCAGTGCAAGGAGAAGTAAATATTCTCTTTAATCAGTCCCTAGGGAAGGTGTAGCTGTAAAACCCAAGCAGATTGCTCAAGATGATAGAGAGGTTTCAAGAAGCTGGAAGGTTTCTTCCACCTAGTGAACACAGTGTAATGTATTCTCTTTTCTCATGAGGATGAGGCAAGTCTTTTAATCTGGATACAGTTTTTCATATAATAAATATGTAAATGGTAAAGCTAGAGTTTAACTGAATATTTGATGGGATATCAGAAGTAAGTAGAGCAGAAATGAGCATTGCTAGATGTAGGGTTTATTAGAAACGTTAGGCTCTTTAGTGTATCCCTGCTTCTGTCTTTATTCCCGTCGTATACAAGTATCAAATGCTCTGGGAAGTCAGAGCTGTGACGGTGGGTATTTGCAGCCAAATAATGTTTTATCTGTCTCAACCAACTAAATTAGAACAGTGGCCCAGAAAAGTAATCTGTCCTTTTTTGGTTCTCAGGAGCAAGAGCAAAAGGCTGAAGAAGAACGAATTCGAATGGAGAACATCCTAAGCGGCAACCCCCTGCTGAACCTTACGGGCCCAGCACAGCCTCAAGCAAACTTCAAAGTGAAGAGGAGGTAGGGTGCAGCCTGTGCTGTGAGCTCCCCCCTGAGTTCCCTCACGTTGCTGTGAGTCTGTAAATGTCAGCGTTTTGCTTGTTTCTCTGAACAAACCATCCTGCTACTTTGTGGTACAAAACCAAAAAACAGGTTGAGAATTGTCTGTGACATTGTTCATAATGATACAAAAAGTAGCAGGACCAAAGTTCCTAGAGAAATCTGATGTAGTACTTCTCCTTAAAATGTAGCTTTATGTTTATAGGGTAGCTGCAATTAAGTCTTTTTTCTGAAGAGGATTCCTGTTTACAGATATTCCAATTACTATTGCATTTATCAGAATTCTGGGCCATTAAAGTTTGTTTTCTGCTCTGCTCAGATATCCAATATTTTCTGCAAAGAGAAAATAACCTTTAATCCACAGATATTTTTATTGCTTCTAACTCGAAAGCATAGAGAAGGTGGCTTGGATTAGAAGAACAGATCTCTTATTTTTAACGACTGAATCCACTCCTAATGCTCTTTTAAACAGGAGGGCCAGATAACTAGTTGCTCTTTTAAACAGGAGGGCCAGATAACATTTAAATATTTTAATAAATTGCACTGAATGTTCATATAACCCCACTAAAGTACATCATTTCTTTATTTTCAGATGGGATGACGATGTTGTCTTCAAGAACTGTGCCAAGGGGATAGATGAATCAAAAAAGGACAAAAGATTCGTCAATGATACCCTGCGATCAGAATTTCACAAAAAGTTCATGGAAAAATACATCAAGTAGTACAGTTTTATGTGCTTTGGTGCTGAAGGACTTGGCAAGTCATGGCTGTTTCCCCCCTCCTTGTCTCTGAATCCAAGGCTGAACATTTGGTCATGAGTTCCCAAATGCTTTTCCAAGATCATCAAGAGCTTCATAATTAATAATTGCTGTGTATCTGGAGTTTTTATTCCTTCAGTGTGCTTTCCTTTTCAGTTTTAATTAAACCAGTTTGTGTTTCACGGATGTTTTTCTGTTCATATTTCCTTTTCCTGGCCGCCTTGTAAATGGTAGGAGAGAGAAGCTGGTTTGCAGTAAACACTCGGATTGTTTGGATTGCTCTCCAAAACAGGCTGTATTTGTAAGGACGGGGGTTTGTAACTGGCACAAATTGTATGGCAGTGCTGTCAAGGACAGGGAGCAGCTGAATGCGATAGGGTGCACTGAGAAGGCCTAATCTTTCTGTAGCAAAGTGGACTGCTTCCTCTTAATATCTAGTTACAAACTTGGTTATTATTTGGTTTTGTTTTCTTCTGTTAGCAACCGAGTTACAGTTCTGTGGGCTGCCTCCAGGTTCTCACCAGCCCCACGTTCTGGGATGTTCTGGGGAGGTACAGCCTGGGGGGAATACTCAGGGACCTCAGGGGGGTTCCTCTGTAATAAATCATCCCAGTGCTCAGTCCTTCAGACGCAGCCACGTGTCGAGGCTCAGCCTGTGTGCGTGGGATTCAGCCGTAATGGCATCGTCAGAAACTTGCAGTGGTTTTTATTAAATGAGTGGTCTTGTCAAGATATCATTGTATGCTTCAGTTTCATCTTAAAATGTCCATTTTAACATTTAAGAGGATGACATAAAATCTGAATGACTGAAAAATCTCAGCTGTGAACAGATTTGTTTCTTTTTTCTCCTCCATCATCTCGGTTGCACTTGAAATCCAGGCCACGCGATGCGGTGGATATGAACCGAACCAGCACAGAAGGTGGTGGGAAGCCCTCTGCCTGGGAGTTATGGTGGCAGAGCTCAGACGTGTTTGTGTAAAATCAGTGCCCTTGCCAGTGTTACTCCCAGTCTAGCTCATTCTCCGTGCCACTTCCAGCAGCAGTGTTATTTTCAAGCTCTTAATTTGAAGCCGTATCCGATTTCATTTTCAGGACAGCGAACGTAGAGCACCCTTTGAGATTTTTTGCTGGGCATGACTCTAGTGTCCTGTAGAAGGTTTCGGTAGTTGTAGCTGTATTTTCCACCCTCTCATTAAGCAATGCATAGCACGCCAATGCCAACAGCTTATACCCATGTTTACTTGGAAGAGAGATTTTCGGCATGCTTAGGGTCATGTGGCTCCTACAGCTCCTGGAGGAGGGTGTGTGTGTGTTGCCCGTGCTACCTGCCGCGTGATAGTAACAGCTCCCCAGGGGCAGAACGTGGCTGCAGTTCAGAATTTGCTCCTGAATTTAAAGCTACTAAAATCTCGGTGCACAGGCAGCGTGTTTGGGGGCGGCAGGAGCTGTTCCTGTCACAGCCTGGCCCTGCTGCTGCTCTCGGCCTGACCCAGCAGCGCTGTTGTGGTGCCCCTGGAGAAGCAGCCCCGCAGCCCCCAAAGCCCAGGGCTGCAGCTCCCTGGGGTTTTCTGTTGGTGGTGTTCAGCCACAGCACAAATCCGCAGATCTTATCTCTGTCCTCCCCCCTCAAAGCTCTGCATCGTGGCCTCCTGCAGCGAAACCTGACCTGAGTCTGGGGACCCTGCAGCACACCAGCACAATTAGGTAATTAAAAGGCTTGAGCCTTGTCCCTTTGTGGGTTTTGCATGAGTGAGTACTGAGTTTTCCTCCTCGGTACTGAAAAATTGTGAAGCGCTCTGCGTTTTGGCTGGGAGAGCTCTGTGCCTTCAGTGGTGATGCTGCAGTGGTGGTTAATTTTGCATCGCGCTCCTAGTGTTTGTCAGGAAAGTCAAACAGATCACTTGGCTTCGTTAAACTGCATTTAGACCAGTTCTTTAAAAAAATAAAAATGAACTCAGACCGTGCTGTTCCACACCTCTGCTCCTAGCCTGGATTTTTCCAGGAACTTCTGTTTGGTATGACAAATAGCTGCACGGGCAGCGGAGCTGGCGAGCCAGCTGTTGCAGGAGGTGAAACGGGAGACGGTTTCTGCTCTGTCCTTCAAGGAATGCAGTATTGTCACAGCTCTAAGGAAGCGGGGTTGTTCGGTCCTGTGTTTTGGCAAGCAACACCTGAACTTGCTGTAGCTGCTGGCTCAAAACAAAGCCACTTGCTTGAGAAAGATTCCTCCTTGCTTATGGTTATCCTCAGTGTAGCATTGGGAGTGAAATCCAGCACCTTCCTCCACCAGGGCTTGAAAACATTTAATTGGGGGTGGATTTTTTGTTTTGTTTTTAAAAAGGCATTATCTTTCAAACTTAGACCCGAAATATATTTTATAATTCTAAAGGTTTGGGTAGTACGAGGAGTAAAGTTTAACAGTAGTTCTGTGCCTGGGAACAACTGTGCTGCGTGTAAACACAACTCAGAAATGTTCAGCAACTATTTTTGTTCCTCCGGTCACTGACTGAGCATGAAAGGCTTCAGCCTGCGCCAGCAAAATCGTGAGGGGCATTTTCTAGGATCTCACCTAACGGCAGGTATGATGTAAGCATCCTACAGATGGGAGCCTGGAATTAAACTTTTTAATTTAAAAAAAAAAAAAAAAAGACATTTTTAGTGTGCCTGTTCCTCATTGTTTGAAATGAAACCTGGGGGCGGAGGCGGTGGGGTGCTTGCTCCCCTTGCCCTGCGCAGGGTGGTGGCAGCCCGGTGTCTCTTTTCGGTCACCGGTGCAGTACCAGTTCCTGTCGAGCTGCCGAAATTCCTCCTGTTTGTTTTCTTCCTGCTACAAATGCCTTGCGAGTCCTGCCTGCTGGAGGCTGGGTCTGAGGACAGGTCAGAGCTCAGGATGGATGGGGCACGTTGCCTTGGGGCACTCGCTTCGAGGGCAGCCCTGTAGGACTCAGGTCTGTAGGACTCAGCCCCAAGGGATGTGCTGGTGCCTGGGAAGTGCTTCAGGCTGGAGCTGCTTACCCACAGGCAGGGCTCCTTGGGGCCCGAAGCTTTAATTCTAGCAGGAAGGGCAGGGTTGTGTGTTAGGGGGGCTTCAGGGTTTTATTTCCTTCTCAGTGCCGAGTGCTCTGCGGTGCAGCTTCAAGAAGGGGTAAGAAAACACCCTCAGAGATGTTCTTGCCTGTGGAAGCTCTCCGTGCATCTCCTGCAAACTTTTCAAGTGAAATTTAGCTAGCTCCTGGTCAGGAACAAAATTTCCTGTCAAATTTTGTCCTGTTTATTGGGGATGGGAGGCAGAAATGCTTTTTTTTTTTTTTTTTTTTTTTTTTCCAAAGAAATAAAGCCTGTCCTTCGGTGTAAGTTCAGCTGCTTTTTCTCTAGGCGAAGTGATGTTTTTAAACATCATCCTCTGTTCATCCCTAAAAGTGAATACAGCCTCATTGCCATTCTCGACGTCCCCCAAGGTAGGATTTAAGCAGAGCACAAATAGGCACAGTTGGAAATGTCGTGCTTCTACAAGAAAGGCTCCTGGAGCTCTTCTTTTCAACTGAGAGGAAGCAGAAAGGAAAAGATGGTTTCCATAGGTGCCCGAGTCACTTAAAAATAAAAGAAAAAACCCTCTTATACTTTTTTCAGCCACATACATCTTACTCTTATGCTGCTTTCCCCCATTGACTGAGACCATAGAGGGTTGGCTTTCAAGAATTTCAGGCTCGGGCACATCGCAGGATGTAGCTGAAGAAAGCTGCCTGATTCTGTGACCGGCAGGGAAATGAGATTGCAAATGAACAAGTGGCTGCCTGGTTTGTAAATCGCTTCGGTTTGAAGACTTGGGATGTGCTTATAGGGCATGAGAAAAGTATGGATGTGCCATAGGGGCTTTTTCTCCGGGAGCAGAAGCTTATGGTCACCGATCTTACCACGATTTGATCTTGCGGGTGGGAACCGTGCCCTGGTGATTTAAAAACAAAGGGAACAAAAAAAAAGTGAGTGAAGAATTCCTTCCTAACATCAATCTAAATCTCCCCTCTTTCAGCTTAAAACCATTCCCCAGATGGAAAATCCCACCTGGGATCCCATCTGGGTGGCCCCATTGGACTTTATGGTACGTGTGTGGTTGGACCTTGTTTTCAGCCACCAGCCCAGCATAAGGGGCTGGTTTTCGTTCCCCTGGATTGACTCACGCTGCAGGACTGCGTTATGTGTGGGGTCGGGATCTTCCCCTTGTCACGGCCCTCTGCCAATCCACCAGAAAATGGACTGAACCCCACGCCACCCGGGGTGCTGGATGTCACGTGTGGGAAGGGGTTTGGGGATTTGCAGAAGTGTAAATCCTTCCAGCCCTACCCCAGAAGCGAGCCCTTCATCCCACCCCACGCAGCCCTTCTGTGCTCACAGCTCTGCCCCGCTCCCTGTCGGGGTCATTTTAAAGGATCCAGCGTATAGAGTTAGGGTGAGGAGGAATGGGAATCCCTGGATGGCCCTGAAGAGACTGAACTCTGCAGGGCATCAACCAGCTGAGGCTGTTCAGGTGTTACAGTGAGAAGAGGAGGTCAGGGAGGCAGAATGAGTGAGAAGAAACCCTATCCCAGGTCTCTTTGGGTTCCTGTCCTTTCCCAGACACACGTTTGTCTGTGGAGCTGCCCCCTTATCTCAGCTGCAGAGCCTGAGGGCGACTGGCCCGAGCAAGGGGGAGCTACGGCCTTTGGCATCAAAATTTTATTAAATTACACGCTGTCAAAGGCAATGGTTTTGCTCCCTCAGCACTGATCTGTCCCAGAAAGATCTGTCCCCAGCAGGAGCAGCTCTTCCCACCCCGCAGACGGGGGCAGATGAGGCCAGGACACCGGGGGGCACCGAGGGGAGGTTGGGAACGGCAGCACCGGTGTGAGCGGTGTCACCCGTGGGACCATGAGGAGCTGTCCCTGTGTCCCAGCCGAGCTGAGGAAGGATCTGATAAGGATCCTTATCAGATGGACCCATCTGGCCTCTCTTCACAGCACTCGGCTACTGCGAAAGGTGAGCTCTGGAGCAAACCAACGCGCTCAACGCCTGAGGTGAGGGTGGCAGCGCCGGGACAGGCCCAGGGAGGCTGTGGGGTCTCCTTCTCTGGAGATGTTCAAGGCCCGTCTGTGATCTGCAGGAAAACGCTGAGCAGCTTCTGAGCCTGCGGTCAGTCAAGAGGTGTCTGGAAAGGCGAACGGGAGGTTTTGAAGCTCTGATTTCTGCCCCGCGATGCTCTGCGAGCAGAAGGCTGAGGAACAAATCCTGTGGAGGCCTCGAGGCGTTGCTCTGGGTTTTGAGTGGTGGAGCAAGAACAGGATGCTCCTAAATGCTTGGAATTCTTTTTTTTTTTTCAGTGAAACGTGTTTCCTCAATGGAAATAACCATAAACCCGAGGCTTTCTTGGAATATCCCAAACATCCCAGGAGCCAGCTCTGTTCCTGCTGAGCACAGGGCAGGATCTGCCCCCACTGGCTGGAAATGGAGGTGGTGGCTCGGCTCCCGTGGGCTGCTGTGATGCCGGGGGTGGCATGGGGACAGCCCTCACCCAGCAGCTGCTCCTCCCTAGGAGAGATTTGTCAGCAAATCGAGATCTGTCCCCGAGCTGTCCTCAGGGATGCCCCAACACTTCTGCTAAGCCAGTCTCTGCCAGCAAAGGAGGGAGTCCAGGGCTTGGTTTCTGCTCCTCGCTTCAGCTCCTTTCCTTTCCTTTTGATGCCTAGATTTAAAAGACAGGCAAGGCACTGGATATGTCTTTTTTATTTTTATTTTTTTTTCCTCTCAGCATTCAGTAAGACAGAAAATCAGTGCTAATTTAAAATCTATACCCAGACACCTCATATAAAACTACTTCTCTTCTTTTTTCTTCTGAGCTGGGAACGGAGAGAAGCTGGGTATCTGCAGGCGATGCCTTGTGCAAGACGGCCTGAATTTTGGCACTGGGCACCATGGCAGGCTTGCAGTCCATATAGGTGCCTATAGACGGATGCAGCACCATGTCCAGCACGGCTTGGAGCAGCGCT
Source organism: Aythya fuligula (assembly GCF_009819795.1). NCBI lineage: Eukaryota > Metazoa > Chordata > Aves > Anseriformes > Anatidae > Aythya > Aythya fuligula. Next base: position 195,576,618 of record NC_045559.1, read on the forward strand.
TGCCTTCTGGCATCAGCAGCCACAGTGTGGGCCTGGTCCTTGCAGAGTCTCTGGGTTCTGCTGGGGAGCTCGGTGGTGCGAGTAGGAAGCAAAAGGGACAGTTGGTGTGGTTTGGGTGCTGCATGAGAGCCTCCAGGGCAGAGGAGGAGGAGAGACCCCCCCAGATATATGCTTATGATATCCTCTGCTTCGCTGAAGGTCTTTTATCGGTGCTGTGAGGGCTGGAAATCTGGATAAAACACCCAAGAAAAGGGACATGAAATGAGAGGAGGAGCTGTGCTACTCTCCTCCGAGACCTCCAGGCTGTTGTTTCAGCATCAGGAGCTGACCAAGATGGGGTCCTGGTACCCACCCAGCCCCCTGTCCTGCAGCTGTGCTCCCCGAACTCTTTGAGGCACTGCCCTGATGCCCGCTGTCTCATTTTCTCCCAACCACTTATTTATGCCCCTTCAGCAGGTTTCAAGCTGTGCTGCCCGAATTCTCCCACGTAATGTCCCTCGTTGCACAGTGCCTGGCTGCTCCTCAGGGTCACGGTGCCCAAGCTGACCCCTTCCCACCAGCCGAGGCTGCTCCCTCAGGGTGACTCCTCCCCGGCTGTGGGGCTGGCAGAGGGAGCCCAGTGCTCACAAAAGCAGCCCCCTGTTCCCTTCCTTCTCATTTCTGGGAAGATCCAGCTCCCAGAGCCGAGCCTTGCACTCCTGATACAGCACAGGGCAATGGCAGAGAGATCCACCCCGCGGGGGTCAGGGTGCCTCCTGCACCGACCCCCCTGCCGTGCCAGCTCCTACATCCTACAGGCTGGAGGGCACAGCAAGAAGGGTCAAGGCAAGGACATGGATTGCAAGGGAAAGAAATGAAAACAAGCCCGTTCAATATAAACTGCATGTTTTCTTGCCCCTGCTTAATTTACACGCCGCGTTTTTGCCTCCTCTCCGAGCAGCAGTGTTTATCTTGCAGGGCACAGCCCTCAGCAGCAGCAAGGAGCAGCATCAGATTTTTCTGTGCTTTGTTTAAACATTATCTCGGGCATGTGTTTTCGTTATAAAACCATCGAGCAACCGGCTCGAGAGCGATCCAGGCGTGCTCCCTGCAGGCCCTCAGCTCCCCGCGGCCATCCTTTGGTGCCCCCCGCTGCAAAACCCCTGCTCAAGGGTTTGGTGGTTTAGGAGTTTTAAGGAAAAGACAACACTGAGTCAAGCAAAACATCTCAACTTGCTGCTTCGGAAGGGTTGGGGTGGGAAAACCCACTTCCAACATAAAAAAAAGAAGAAGAGAGCTTTCAGTTCTCCTAGAACTGCTGGCACTTAGGCAAGCTGCTGGGTCGTGGCAACACGGATATTTTGGCTCTAATAATATTTAGAATAACGTGTGTTTATGCAGCGGCCGTGTTTTGCATGAAGGTCATTTCTAGTAAGCGGGGAGCTTTCCCAGGAATAGAGCCCTTTTTCTTCAGCAAACTAGAAGAAAAGAGCAAAAGCTGTGCCTTGCCTTGAGGGCAGATGAACCGGGGGGAAGATTGGCTTTGTTGTGTTGGCTTTTGGGCAGAGCGAGCTGTATTCGGGGTGAAGGGGCTGCTGGATGCTGGGCAGCACACTGGGGGTGCTTTCTGGCCACAGAAAGGCACAGTCTGGTCCACGCAGCTCTGGAGATGCTCCACGTGTGGGTCTGACCCCAAGGACCCAGCCTTTGGTGGCATCAGGAGCGTCCTCGGCCCTCCATTCCAAGAGGAATCCCCCTTGTGCTTCCGAGGTGGTAAAAGCTGTATTCAGAAGGTTTCTCCCTGCAGTTTTTTAACATTTTAGCATTTCCTGGGTGGTTTTGCTCTCCGCTGACCTACACACCTGCAAAGCTCTCACCTGGGGTGGTAAGGCTGGAGCAGAGCCGTAGCACCGAGGCATTGTCCCTGGTGGCTGTGCTGGATGAAGAGAGGATTTCTTGTGGTTTCCTCCACCCCACAGCAAGGGCTGTGCCCTACCCCGCTGGGCTGGGTGCTGGGGAGCCAGGTCCTGAGGCTGCCTGGGGACACCGAGGGCCCATGTGGCGGACCTCAAACCCAGCACCTCTCCGTGTCCCCCAGCTGCTCTCCCAGGATGATTTCGCTGGCTCTGTGGATTGCAGAAGCAGCTCGTGATTTACCCACAGCAGGAGACAAGCCGAAGGGCTGATCCTCACGTCAACGCCGCCAACCCCCCAAGGAGAATGATTAAACCCACGGAGTCGTGGGCTTGCTTCCAGCCTCGCTGGCTGCCCCAGGACGTTGCTGGCTGCTCCGAGGGGTGCTGGCAGGAGCCGGGACCGACTTTGGGCCCCCAGGGGACAGCACGGATCTTGGGGTCTGGCTCTGAGCATCCTCCTCCCTGCTCCCAGCAGGGGCTGGGGATGACGGGGTGCTGCAGAGGCCGGTCCCTCTGCCCTGGGGAAGCACGGAGCAATCCTTGGGCGGATTTCTGCTGCGGCCCTGTTACACGTCAGGAGGAATTTGCAACTCCCTTTCCAGCTCTGCTCTGCCAGACAGCAAACTGCTTTGCCACGTTGCCTGTAGCAACATCTCCTGCTTGAAAATAAGAGCTGTGACCCGCGGCTGGGCCTGCTGGTGGCTGTGTGAGAAGGGCCGAGCTTGTTAATTCCTGCCATTACCACCGCCCCCGTTAATTACAGCTGCTGGGGCCCGTTTGGGTGGGATGCAGCCTGGGGAGCAGCCTCACCCAGATGGCACCGCTGCAGGCAGAGGGCACCGGGCGCAGCAGTCTGGGGCAAAGGCACAGCACGGCGATCGCAGCGGGGCTGGTTTCCCTCCTATTGCTCAAACAACTGCTTGTCTTGGCAGGGACCTTGTGGGAAGAGGCCTGCAGCATCAATAGGGAATCCTTTTTTCCTGGAAAAAAAGAAGTATAATGTACGTCAGCGTGGCCAGGGCAGCCGGGCAGGGCGGCGTGTCCCCAGGGCTCAGGCTGGAGCACGTGCTGCTGGCCTCCCGCGATGGAGCAGCTCCGTGAGGGTCGTGCTCAGCAGCTCACAAGAGCTGATGCACAAAGCACAGGGCAGGGATTTTGGGCAGAGGGTGCCCTCACAGGGGCTAAGACATGCACAAGTGGCTCAGGGGTTTCTGGGTGACTCCACTGGAGTTATTTGGGACCATGCAGGCAGCCCCACAGCTTGCAGTCACCGCATGTATTTGCAGCTCTTGGCCCTTTCGGTCCCTGTTAATAAAGCTCTGTTGGGTTGGCGCATCCATCGGTCCTTTATGGCCAGGGAAATGGGGACACAGAGACAAGTGCTTGCTGCACAGCTTGATGCTCCTGTGAGGGTACCTCGGTTCTCCATCATGCTGATGGATCATCACCATCACCTCTCTCCAGCATTTGAAGAAAATATATATATATAGCCTGTGTTTTAGTGAACATTACAATTTTACACGAATTCAGGCTTTTTATCCCATTAAATTTCATCCTATTTCTATTATTCCACTTTATGATACCACAAATTCCACTAGCACGTAACTCATTGTGCCAATGGCATTGCCAGAAATATGAAGTGTAACCCAAGACCCATCTTTGAGTATCTCCAGTAGGCAGCTCCTTGCAGCCTGGGAAAAAAACTTTTCTGAAACGGAACACTGATCCCTTAGTCCATTTGCTACTTATCTCAGTTTCCTCTCACTAAAAGAGATTGTCTTCCCAATTTTAGCTAACAAATTCACGTGGGATGCCTTAAAAAAATCTGCTGAAATACAGAGAGGTTTGACTGAATGCCTCTCTTTTGTCTAGAAAATCAATTACTCAGGAAAGCTCACAGAGTTCTCGGGCAAGAATTTCATTTGGCAGACTTACTGTAGACAAGCAGAGCTGTAGTTGCTCAACGCATCTTTCTTGCCTTTCTTAAATTACTTTTTTCCAGTACCAGTTCTGAAAAGCCACAGATTAATTTCAATTACTTGCTGTTGGACTTGCAGTTTGATGGCCCTTTCTTCCCTGGCTCTGGGATGGAGCTGGTCCAGCTCCTCCAATTTGCATGCACTCAGCTCTTTGAGATTTTCTTTCCGTTTAGATGTGGTCATTTCCATATCCTGATGTCCCTCATCCATCTTCATTTTGTCCTGGGATTCAGCATCCTCTTTCCTCCCAAAGCCTGACACAGAACAGCCACCTCATTTGCGGGATGTAGTTTTAGTATCTTTAAGCTCCACCACATCCTGGGCAAGCAGAAGCCACATTTCTTTGTTCTTTTCTCATTTATGACTCACGAACATTTTACTAGTTGTTTTAATTTCCTTTGCAAGATCTAACACAGCTTGACTTTGGCGATTCTCATGTTACATTTCCTGACCTTTAACATAAAACTCTCTTTGCTGGTTAATCCCTTTTTCCATTCACTGCAGTCTTGTGGTTATTCCTAATTTTCTCTTTGTGGTAATTCTTCATCCAATTAAGGCTTTGGCCTTTCCCCTGAGAGTTCTCCTCTCTTGCCTGGGATATATGATCCAGATTGTTGTCAGCTCATTTGATTTCTATGACTAATTCCCTTAATTTCTCTAAATTCCCCCTCTGAAAAAGTTAGTGTCAAGCTAACTTCTTTATGATTTAAGGCACTGAGATGCCTCGAGGGCACTTGATCCAAGATATTTTCTATGACAAATTCCTCTCTAATGTCCTTACGTCTTATCAAAGACGTAAGAAAGCAAGAAAGAAAGTCTTCCCTTTTGCTGGTTTGAGGGCACTTCAGTGAGGAAACCAGCCCGTTGTGTCCAAGAGTGGCTGCATCTTGCAGCCACCAGCAATGGGACGGGAGGTCAAGGTCTTCATTAGGGACACTACTCCCACACTTGGTGGCATCAGCTGTATGACAACAGTGCAGAAATCCCTGCCCTTATCCACACCTGACCCTAATGACCTAGAGGAAACTGCCACCCCACCCTTGTGCAGGCTTTTGATGCTCCCATTTCCTTCCCATCATTGCTGGCACCCCCGAGACACTTCCCAGGCACAGCATTGCAGGCCGTGGCTCCTCTCACCCAGACCCGTGCTCTCGTGGGACCGTGTTTCCGCACAGCCAAGACAAGGCCCACTTACTTCTCCATCCCTGCTGCTGTTTGTGTCCCTTTCATCATTTCCCACATGATTCCCCAGTCTGACCCACACTTTTTGCCCGATCTTCTGCAAACTCACCCTGGAAGTTGCCTTTAGAAGCACCTGGTTCGCTCGATACAACCAACCCCTTTGAGAATTACACGATCAGCTTTCCGTTTTCCATGATTCTCAATCAAACCTAAGCTCCTTCGATCACCATTTAGCTGAGGCCCCTAATTAAGGTGTCACTTTGAAGCACCTGTAGGTTCTTGCTTGGTATCTGGGCCCCATCTCCAACCCTGAGGCCAAGGACGAGGCCGATTCATTTTAATCTCCCCCTTTTCCTGCTGGCCTCCTCCTTTGCCTCTCCATTGCTCCCAATCCATGAAGTTTCCTAACTACCCCCATCTGCAGCAGTGAGAGTGAGGGGATTTTGAGACTCAAGGCTCTTGGAGAGCTAAATTCATCCTTCTTGGCACCCAGGTACAAACACAGCTGCGATGAGGCAAAGATGAAGTGAGCAGGGCAGGCCAGGCTCTCCAGCACCTTGTCTGTGCCAGGCCACAGCAGAGCTGAGTGTTTCTAAACGTGTTTCCTCCAGGGGAAGGGTTTCTCTGCCACTTGCTCCAAATCTTAATTAAGGAGAAGCACAGCAAACTGCACTGAGCTTTCATCATGGAGAGCAGGGCTCCAAGAGGAACGTTTTACCAGCAGAAGTTCCTCCCGTGGCCAGCTTTGTCTGACCAAATATACTCACACCTCCTTACCCTCTGACAACAGGCTTTCAAAAAATGCTGTGAAAAGGAAGGGTGACGAAAAAATACCTGATTTTTGGCCCTTTGAGATAGCAATTGCTGATGTCGCATGGGGTGGTGCTCCCCTACCCATGTCCCTTGTTCCCAGCCAGAGAGCTGGGGTGGAGCTGGCACGTCCCAAACATCTCCCCTGGGTAGGCCTTTGAGTGCATTTTTCACATGGGAAAAAATCTTGCCACCAGTGAAGTGTCCAAAGGGGCAGCTGACGTGTTTTGGGTCAATACTGCCAACTGCTAAAAAATGTTTGCTTTAAGGTGTATGACATTCCTGTCTGAAACCAAAATTATTCTGGTCTTCTGGAGCATTTTCAGTTCTAACCAGTCAAGTGGATGATGAGGCACGGAGGACTTCAGTGCCCAGAAGCTATGTAATAAAATAAAAAGTTTTAAAATATTGGGCAATTTCTGTGAACACAGCATCCCGTCCTCTGCATGCAGAATCCAAGTTCAATGCTCAGGTCTGGATGTTTCACCTGGGAGGGCCTGAATGGAGCTGGCAGCACCAGCCCAAATCAAATTCTTCATCTTTGAACCTTTCTTTTGCCACCTGTGATGGACTGAATTTCTTATTTGTATTCTTCCCCTTGCCCTTCTCCTTCTTCCTCTTCCTCTTTCCCTTGCCCTTCCTCCTTCCCTCATCCTCCCCTTCCCCATTCCCTTCCTTTTCTCCTTCCCCCTTCCTTTTCTCCTTCCTCTTCTTGTTTTTGTTTGTTTGTTTGTTTTGTTTTGTTTTTAATTTTCCTTCTCCTTTGCCTTTCTTCCCTCTTCTTCCTTCTTATTTTTATTATTTCTCTGACGTTGCTATTTATTGAGGATGGGAATGAGGGAGGCCAATGGGGTCGGGCGAGGCTGTGGGGCCCCGTGCAAGAGAAGAGCCATCGCAGAGATCATCATCTGGGTAACATGATAAGGAGCTCAGGGTGGCCGAAAATAGAGGCTCACCCAGCTGAAAAAAGCCCCGTGGTGGCACGGAGGGGCATTACTTAACACCTAAGTGACAGGGCCCGTACCTCTCTGCTGGATTTTGGCTCAGGTGTGCAATCTTAATATTAAATAGGGGAAATGGAGGAGTGGTGCGGTGATATCTGACAGCGTGGGTTTTCCCTGCCTCTTCTGGGAGGGTTTAATCAGAAAAAAAATAGGGGAAGCAGCAGGGTGAGAGGGATGTATGGGGGCAGGATGGGAGGAGAGCTGCAAGGATGCAGCAGTCGTGCAGGGGAGTGGGGTGGGGATGAGGACATTCACCTCGCTCATCCGCTTTGCCTACTCGTTTCTGGAGCAGCCAATAAATATAAAATAATAATAAAATAAATAAATAAAGATAAAAATAAAATAGATAATGAAAAATAAAATTGTTGTTGTTGTTGTTGTTGTTGTTGTTATTATTATTATTATCATCATCATCATCATCATCATCATCTTGAAAGTTCTCAGAATTAACCGGCCAAGGGAGCACACCTTATTTTCCTCACCACCCTCCTCTATTCCACTGCTTTATCCCAGGGGGATTTTGCTAGTGTTGGTTGATTAAAACCCCAATTAGCGACCCCACGGAGAGCCCGGCTGCCACCGTGCCCCTGGCCCCAGCCCGAGCCCAGCTGTCCCACAGGAAGTTTTGCATTCCCGCAGGGTCACCAGCTGCCCTCGCCGCTTCTGCCGAGCTTCCAGGTAATGGATATTTCAGCCCTAGATGGGGACTCGGCTGGGCTGGAGCCCGGCCACGCCAGCCTGCTGCCACCACAGCAGCCAGTGCAAAATAAATAGGGTCGCAGCAGGGTGAGGATGGAGGTGCTGCTGGCTGTGTTCCACGCGGAGGGGTTTCTGCTCCTGGACACCCACAGCCCTGCATCTGTGGGGGCTCGTGCTGGGACCGGTGCTCTGAACTGCAAAATATTTGTGATTTTATTCATATTTCAGCTCAGTATCTCTCATTTGCTTTAGCAGGCAGTGGTGTCAGGTCCTCGGTCTCAGCTCCTGCTTTTTACCTGTCTTTTTAGCCAAATCAGAGGATGCTCCCTGCCTGCCTGGAAAGGGACCGAAAGCAGGCGTAGGTTTTCAGACAGTCCTGCACAGACTTTTCCTCTGCCCCCCAGCAGCGGGGACTCGCTGCCCTGCTTCAAAGCAAGGCTGGCGAAGGACCAAGCATCGCGCCGCGGCAGGGCCACGCAGGGTTACTCTGGAAAATATGCACGCTGATATTTTATTCATCTGAAGCTGAAGTGGTTGGTATGAAAGAAAATACCCCGTGGGGCTTCATACCTCGAGTCAATGAATTCCTGGTCCTTTTATAGCTCAGGAATGCCGGGTGCTCTCTGTCGGTTTTACAAGGCCGCGAAGCCGCAGCTTAAGGTCTGGATAACTATTAATCACGGCGGGGACGATGACAGCTGCTCTTGTTCTGCTGAGCTTTCAGACGGGCACCGGACTTGTGCAGGCTGTGCCCTGCTCATCCCGCTGGTTTGAGACATCGCTGCCTTTGCTTTGGTCTGGGGGTTGTCAGCTTTGTGCTTGTGGGACCGCCAGTTTCGGGAGTGGTCGTGCCAGGGGTTCGAACGGGGCAGTCCCTGCAGGGCAAGCTGTTTGCTCAGCACTCTTGGAGCATGTGGGCAAGGATGGGTGCTTCCCAAATGACTGAGATCTCTGTCGTAAGAGCTACAGACCTGCAGGAAGATGGGCTTCTAGGTCCAGGCGCAAGGGGTCTCTCCTCCCATCGCTGATCCACGGCGGTGCCGTGCATTTTCTGTGATAGCAGTGGCTGTGCTATCCCAAGGCTCGGTGTGATGGGCTCCTTGAAGTCCAGCTCCGAGAGTCATTTAATGACATAGGAAGTCACAGCTTTTCCTCGAGAACGCATCTCACCAGTGGCTGTGGTTGTTCCATTACACAGGGAGCAGAAAGCCCTGCTTTCGGTAACAACCCAGGACAGAAAGATGTCACAGCTGTGCAGCGCACCAAATCCAAGTGAATCCTAACAAGGTCTCCTAATTTTGGGCAGGGTTGACTCATGATTTTTGAATGCTTCTAAATGGCAATTTTGTCAACATCTTCAGCTCTTCTGAGCTCTCTCCCTGTGTGCAATAAAGCAGCGAGGACATTGTCCAATGCTTCCTTTTGGGAACACACAGTAATCAGGGATTTTAACATTTAAACAAATCGTTTCTGGAAGTTTGCTTTTTGCACTATTTTCTTCCTGAGAGTAACACGGAAAATGTACTTAACCTGCAGACAGTGTTACAGTGATGTTCTCAGTTTTTGGCCAAAGGATTTGTGAAGGCACAACCCAAAGATGGGATAAAACCCCTCCTTGCCATATATCTTAACGCAGTGACGAGGCTTTTCCCACCTTCATACAGTTTTTGCCTCTGCTGGTTTCTTTTCTCCAATAAGAAAACAAAGAAAAGAAAAGCAAGCTTGAAACCACAAGCTAAACCTCCAATCCTAGTGTTAAATCCTGACTCAAAGCAAGCTGAAAAGCCCCAATCTAAGCAATCACCCAATTTTTATTCCTGGTGGTAAGCAGCCAGGGCACTCCAAATACTGAGAGCTGCCGTGTCCTGCAGAGGGAGTGATCAGAGGGGTCAGACTGACCTGTGCTCACATGGGGAACATGAGGTACCACCACGTGGGTGAGCACGCTGCTGCTCAAGCTCCTGCAAACCCCCTGGGCCTTGCCGACACACTCCTGCTTGGGGCAGGTTGCTTTGCTTTCGTGCAGGGTTTTGGGGAGGGAGCTGGGGCAGGCAGAGCCCAGAGGGGAGCGATGCCCTCAGTGGCATTCGTGTCTGTCGTGCCGGCAGCTCGGCGGGACCCGATTCAGGAATTTTCTGACAGACACTGTCAAGAGCATGTGAGAGCGCGCTGAGCAGATCTCACTCACTCATCTTTCAGTTCCATAAGCAAACATGGGTGCAAAATTTCCACAAGGTCTGAGCGTTCCCCTCGTCCGTACAACAGCTTGAAATGGGACATGATCTTTATTCCTTACTGAGGACATCCTAGTAATTCAAGAATACCGATATCCACATGGTATTCAGGTATCTCAGTCACTTTGAGCCAACACTGCCAAATAAAGAAGTCTCAGACCCACAAGGATAAATATATTTATATATATATCAATGGGAGTGCTATGCGTAATGGGATATAGGGCTAAAGTAACTTGTGATGCTCACCAAAGTGTCTTGTTAGCTTTTCAGCCTGATTTCCTTCAGATAAAGATGATCTTGCTAAAATCCTGCTCTTGCAGCTTGGCAAAGCTCTCTGCTTTACAGACTCACTGATTTCATGCCCACACCTTCTAACTGATGGCACCTACCTACCGTGGGGCCTTTCATTAGCAGCTGTGAAAAACACAGGAGATACAGCCTAAGGTCAATGAAGTACGACTTTTTCATCTTAGCACGGGGTGTGAAAAGCTCAGAAAACTGTTTAAAAAAATCCTCCCAGGGACTGAACATACTCACACTAGAGAAGCGAGGAAAGAAACGTGTTTATACATTTATTATATACAATATTAAGGCACAAGTTTCAACAGCAAAGAATGAGAAATCTTTGGCTGACCAACAATATCAATATTTGCTGTGGGTGACACATAACGTTCTTCGTTTACCCACCTATGTACAAATAACCCTCCAGCTGTACAACGCTGTACACCAACTTCTCTATACAACCAACAATAAAAAACGACAGTATTTTACAACTAGTCACCGACGTCACCTGGAATGGCTACAGCACGGTTTCTCAAAACACCACACAGGTCAAGGAGCTGGGAGAACCAGTACAGATGGAGCTGCACCGCTCTGCTGAGGGGCTGGTTCGTGGCAGCTGTGCTCCATGCACGTCCTGCCAGTGCTCGGGCTGCGGGGGGGACCCCTGCGCCTTCAGACCTTCCCTCCAGAAAAGCTGAAATCTCCTGAGGTCAGTTAAATTGAGGAGAAGGAACCTGTATGTTTATCTGAGCTGTGAATCTGAAAAATTTGCCCGCATTGTGCTTGTAATAGATGGTTTCCCCTATGTGAACACATATGTGGGAGCAGCACCAGTTGGAAATGCACCTTTGGACACCCAGAACTGGAGGGCCTGTTGTCTCCACGAGGAGGAGGAGGAGTGTGATGTTCTAGCTGACTTTGAGGAGCAGAGCTGCACCGCCACGAAACACATCACACACGCTGCTCCTGCCAGACCCCTAGCTGTCTGCCTGGACAGGAATCATTAAATAGCATCATCAAAAGAAATAATACAGCCAGTCATACAACGCTGAGGGACTTCCAAGCAGCTGGGCATCCTCCTTTCTCGGAGAAAGATGGGGAAATACTCACTACTGTTTAACTCCTGTTCCTTTGCTCTGTCACCCTCCTGCCCAGCTCCCTTGCGGGAGGGTGACTGCGGTGGGTCGGGGGGTGCTGGAGCCTGCAGCCAGCCACAGCCACACACAGACCCGGCTTTTATGCAAACGTTTACAACATTTAAATTAACTTCAGAGAAAAAAAAAAAAAATATTTTACAAGGCATATATTAAGCAGGGTAACATCTTCAAAGGGTTTTACACATTTGGTTTTGCAGAGCTGGTAATACTCGGAACACACGATTCTCCTTACACAGCCTACTTAGCACTACTGCAGCTAAACAAGTGCAAAACTCAGCGACACCGACGGACGTCTAACTCTAGGTACACACGAGTAAGTGCATAGCTTTAGCACAGAGATTTAGTTTTTAAATAATGGTCTCTCTCAGCCACGCAGCATTGAGCGCAGGGCTCTAGCACCTGCCGGCTTTGAGCTTGCAAGGACTTCAGTTTTCAGCAAAAGCAGCGTTTAAAGTGCCTGGTGTGTTCACAGGAGTGTGTTCACTCTGTTTCGATGCCTACAGGAAGGGACGACCTCGAGGCGGTCCTGAGCACACGGCCACTTCCAGCCACACGAGCACCCATCACTTCTCCACTTCAGGCAGCTTCACACCAAATCCCATCACCCTTTTCCCAAAGCCAAATTCTTCCTAATGTCATTGGAAGATTTAGGAAGACAAAAAGCAACATCAAAATCCCTCAAAGAGGAACATTTCCCTGTCGGCATTTGCAATATAGGAAGCAAAACGTGTTATGAGTAACACTGCCGGTGAGCTGGCTGTCTCACAGTTGCCACCTCTTAGAGAAATCAGGGACTGAGCTGAAAAGGAGCAATTGTCCTGGGTGAAACAAGGTGAAAAGAGACTGCAGCTCAGCACACAGAACGGGTGATGCTTCCCGGTGTTACAGAAGGGATTGCTTCAGCCCCTGCTGAAGGAGCTCCTGTCCTCCCCCACCTTCATCCTCCATGGAAATTCCAGCAAACAACTGCTCCTACCAAAAAAAGAAGCCTTAGCAAGCTCTGAGTTTGCAAGACCCGAATATTTGCACTGCAATCCAGCTCCAAGAGTAACATTTGTCCAGCCAGGAGCGAGGCACCTGACCTGCATGTCCAGGAAAACCACACCACACCACTTCAAAGGAATACTTACAAGAACCTGCCGTGTACATCTACAGACCAACGCTTCACTAAAACTCAGCAGTGAATACTTTTAAGAAATGAACCAATACTGAGGAAGATGCAAGTTTCTCCTGTTATTTTCAGAAACTCGTACGGCCCCAGAAGAGCCAAGATTTTGCTCTTGTCCTGGCTGCAGAGGCAGTAAACCAAAACGGCCCCATGCACCCAGTCTGTAACTTAGCCCCTTTCTCTTTAAACCAGAAAATGCAGTTTCCTCTTTCCTCGATGATCACCTTCTCAAGCCACCTGCAGTTTTCCATGTCCCTTTCTGCTCAGAAAGTCCCAGACATTCATTTCATCTTTCCTCTTCGGTGCTCTTTACTTCTCACCCAGTCCCAAGTCTCAACGTAGCAGACCCAAGCTTCATTTCAGGCACAAACTTTCTCCGTCCTTCTTCAAATTCTCCCAGTTCGTTTGTAAGGTTGGCACACCGACAACATCCTCGGGCCTGGAGGTATGCCCATGACACCCCAGAGACGCCATCCTCTGCTCAGATGAGGACTTCCATCATGTCTGTGTCTGGAAACTCGGGCTTGTGGAGCAAGCTGCTCACCCTGCCTTTGCTGTCGGGCGGCTTCCCATGGCTGGAGTTCTCTGCAATGGACACAAGGGAAACAGGGTCAGTCCTCAGCTCAAATTCAACAGCAAATTGTTTGAAGGAAATAGAAAACCATTCTTGGGGGAACAATGGGGTGAAAGGCTTGGGGCACAACTATATGTCCTAAAGACTGAAAGCCAGATTTGCTCAGGAGGCCCGGAATATGTAATCCTGAATTCCCTGCACAGTGGTGGAGTATCACTGATAACAGCAGGTTTGTCGGTGTGCACAGACCCCAAGGTAGGCATAAAAATGGCATTTAAGAGAAACAGACAAAAGCACCCTTTAAAAAGTGTTTATGTATGTCCCTAGAGAGAAGCAGGCATCTGTGGAGAGTCTGCATCACTTCAGCAGCTTATTACTTATTATCTGATCTGTGCTAACTCTGCACGTCTGCATTCCTGTTCTGCTTCAGGTACAAAATCCGGGAGTTTGAAACAACATGAAGGCAGTACACAAATAATCGGGTGGGTGTTTTAATCTAAAATATATTATTTTACCAGTGAAACAGGCTAACTACACGTGTATGGCCAATTATGATAATCTATGATACATTTTGTCAGCTATTTATTTTTATCATCACAGTTCACGGCATTGTCTGCTTCACCAAGAAGGACTCTCATTTCTTAAAACAGAGAAAAGCTTGAAAGGCTAATTTATGGCTTCCTGGGAACAAACTCCGGTCTGAATGGTATGAAACACACTAATCCAGTGTTGCAAGTAATTAGAGGTATTTAGCTCTACCAGTGATATATGTGTAGTTCCTAGGGGGGGAGACATGTTTTTGAGAACAGATAAATACTCAGGAAAATGGCTTGTTCAAAACAGCATTTGTAAAATAAATGTTTCCCCTTGCTGTGGTCGCAAACCAGCAGTTTCCATTTTTCAAAAATAATTAAAATCATATTTCTTCACCAAAACCAACCAAACAAGACATTCTCTGTTTTCTCCTTGTATTTTCCCCCAGGCTTCCTTCAAAACCTCGGTGGTGCTCTCACGAACAATGATTGAATCTGAGAAACAAGATGGGGCTGACTGCATGAACAGGTACGGAGTGTTTTCAGGTGTGAAACCCTGTGATCTCGTCCATGATTGATTTTTATCTCCGGCAGCATGCGTAATTACTACATTTGTCAGAAACTCTGCCTGCCGCAGATGAGCAGAACCTTATAAAAGCTGCCAGGGACCGAACTCTGCCACGCCAGACTGGGCAGCGTTGGAAACTCCCCTCCCTTTAATTTTTCCTCCATCAACACCGGGGTGTCTCAGGGAACGTGCACATCCCTGCAGCCCCGCGGGGGGGTCCAGCAGCACTCACCCAGTTTCTCGCCTGCTGGCCGTGCCCCCGGGGGCCGTGGAGCAGGGCTGTGTGTCGGGGTGGTGCCCAGCCGGCCCCGGCCAGGGAAGGAGGCGGTGGCGGGCCAGAAGAGCTCGGCGCTTTTGTCGGTCTGGGTGCTGTTGTCTTTGCTGCCCGTCTTCGTGTGGGAGGCTGCTGGCACCGGTGTGCACGACAAGGAGGGCAGCGGAGGAGGCAGCGAGGGGCCCGGCGGGTGGTCGTGGTGCTCCTTCCCCAGGAGCAGCCCTGAAAACACACCCAGCTCAGCCACATCCCGGCCCAGATTCAAGTGCTGTCCCCACGTTCCACCCCACAGCTACAAGGTGCTGGTCTGGACATGCCTCCAGCCCTCTCTGCTTATTTTTTCCCTTGGACACTGCATGATTCTCTTTTTCCTGACACCCGCACAGTACTTTCCCAGGCCAGATGTGCTTTTCTGCAAACACAGCCCTTGGGGAGCAGTGCCCTGTCCTACATCCCCTTCTGCATCCCCAGCAGTGCCCCCGTCCCAGGCATCCCTCTGCACCCCCAAACGTGGCCCCAAACCATTGCACTTGTTTCCCCACTCAGCTGCCACATCCCATCATGAACTCCTACCCAAAGGGATGCTCACCCTCTTGTTTAGCTTTAATCAAAACTTTTTTTCTGGTCTTCCAGAAAGTTTCAGACATCAACTACTTGTGTCTAGGAGTCTTTCCCCAGACCATGGCTTTCTATAATCAGTGCAGAACAGCTTAATATGATTAAAAATACAGTTAAGATATGAAGCAAGGTGAAAAATGGACTAGGTTTCGACTTTGGCACAAGGACAGCACCACAGCCATAGGCACTCCTGCGAAGCTCAGGCAGAAGGATTACCACAAAGCAATGAATGAGCCAAAGCTTGCCCAAAATGACACTCACCTATGCTTCCCTTCCAGATCTTCTCTTCCTTCTTCTCCTCAGCTATCTGGTTGCTGGTCAGCGAGGTCTGGCGCGAATGCGTGCCCGCGGCAGCAGCGATGGAGGGCACGGACCGAGCAGGTCGCAGGCTGGCGCTGTCGACTTTTCCGGGATCCTTACGTGAGCGCTGCTGAAGGACCTTGATCATGGCATCCTTCTCGATTATTTTTGCGTGGAGATTCTTTATTCTGCCAAAATACAAATGCTCTGCTTACGGGGATGGATATTGAGCTTATACAGGCAGTAGTTGGCACCCTAAGGGAGCAGGACCAGTCTGTAGGGACGTGCCTTGCTGCTCTGTCATCTCCACTTGTGAGTGACTTGGACAAGGCAGCTCCCACCAGGTCCTCCGAGGGCTAATGATGGGTTAAACAAACCCACCTATTGCTGTGGCTTTACCAGAGCAGCAGCAACGAGAGCAATATCCCGACTGCTCTGCGGATTGCTACCTCCACTGACATAATACAAAAACACAAGCAACATTCCCCCATTGCTGTCAAATCTGGAATCCCGTGCTTGGCGGGCTGCCACAGGGAGGGGTTTGCCTGAGTAAGTATTATCTGAATTAAAATCCTGAGTTAACCTCATAATTCGGGCCTGTTGGCAGCTGCAGTAAAGCTCTGCTGCTGCTGAAGCGACTGAAAAAGTTCCCTTTGGTTCCTGTAACAGCTGGGCTGGGCTCCTTGTTTCCACTAAACTCTGCAGAAACCATCTGCCTGCGGTGTGCAGAGCCGAGCAAAGCTCCCTGTGCTTTTCTAATACAGACCTAAAGACTCTCTAAGCACACAAAAATGATTATCTGAGACTTTTCTCCGGGCATTATTAACACCAAATCATACTGAAAGGGCCTGAAACTACATTAAAAACAAAACAAAAAACTTGTACGTATAAAATATGATAGTCAAAGGACTGTATCTTTACTGCGAAAGCAAACGCAGCTCCATTTTGTGAAGCAGTGAAAGCTAAAATGCCATGTCTGGAAAGCATATACCTAAAGGGAGATAGACAGCAACTTAACGTTGGCTTTAGTTTTCACAATCAGATGTCTAATTTGCAATGAAAACACCAGATCCTAATCTATCTTTAATGAAGCCAATGGCAAAATTCCATTGCTTCACTGGAAGCAGGATTAGCTTGCATGTGTGAGTGGAAAACATAAAATAAACCCAGTAAAAACAATCATTTACATTTTCCACAAGCAACAAATATTCTGCTTTATAAAATTGTCTGCAGACTTGTCATTCTGCGGCAAAGCCAAAAATGAAGAACAGATTTTAAGTAATTTTTCATTAAAAAAAAACAGGGAAATGCACAGCCATTCTCAAGGGATTTTTACTGATCAAAAGGCCACTTTTCACCAGAAAAAAAAAAAGCAAGGAATTATAAATGGTGCTGAGTATGTAGCCACATGCCTATTTGTGTGCTGAAAATGGGGAAGTGTCTGTGCCAAGGAATGTTACTCTTGCTGATTGCCTGTATCCTAAAAAGTTTACTTTATACCTTTTACTACTGGAAAACAGCTTTTTTAGCAGTGCTTTTGGTGCTAAATCCTGCAGGCTTGTTCCTAAATGCCAGTGTGAACATCCCCCTGCTCGGATGTGTGAAACAGAGCATCGAGAAAACAAGCAGGCGACTTCCAAAGGAGTGAAGAGGAAGGAAAACGCAGATGCTTGTGTTGCTGATTATGTAGGAGTGGGATTACAACTTCAGCTTTTACAACCAGACCCGCTCGTTTCCAGAGGGGGATTTTCAATGAGATTAAGCAAGCATTTAGCTTCCTCCCAGGCCAACACATTTTAATATGAGAACTGCCTCTGTTTGTCAAGAAGGTGATTTTTGGCACAAAGAAGGCTTAACTGCAGTTAGGGGGGGAAATATCTAAGGACAGCAACTATTTAATCACTGCCTTTATGCTGAGGAGCCTGAATCATAGCGGAGCTAAGCCCATCCTTCCCAGGGGTGCATGCAGGAACCCGAGGGCATCCTGCCCTATTTGCACAACCCCCAGCTGCAGCCAGGTGGGGTGACCCCGTCCCCAACCCCACAGCGAGCTGGCGCGGGCCCTTACGTGTACTCCATGTCCTGGCACCGCCGGTTGGCCTGCACGATCTCCTCCTCCTCCTGCCAGCCCCGCACCTCCAGCGCGCTCTCGCCGTAGCTGCCGTTGCGCGAGTGGCTCGGGGCCGAGGCGTCCCTGGCAAAGCGGTGAGACACGGTGAGGGGGGAGGACCACGGGGTCGGGCCCTGCAGCCACGAGGGTGGCTTCTGCAAGGCAGCTTGGTGCTTGCAAAGAAAAAAACCCAATCCTGTGTTTGAAGAGCGAGCTAGCAAGGGTTGGTTATCAAACTGGACGGCTGCCTGGTTGTCTTGCCACGGTCTACTCTTGGCTGAGGTCATTAATGCCATTCATAATTGGGATCAAGGGGACTCACTCACTGGGGAAATGGTCCCAAGTCTCCAAGACTGCATCGCAAATGAGAAGCAAAATGGTAGTAAGGTGAAAAATAGCACAGGAATTGCTGTCTAGACTGGAGAGCAAGAGGAACTATCATACCGGGACATGCACTCAATCACATTTAGTAAGGCAAGTCTCTTCCTGGGATGCATTCAGGGGATTTGGCTCTGAAGAAACTCGGCGAGAGGTTAATTATCCCGACCCCCTCATTGCTGGAAGCCTTGCTGCAATATGTTGTGTGCTTTGGGGCACCGTGCGTGCAGACAGACAACCTGGAGACAACCCAGACGAAAGCACTGGGAAAGGGAAGGGGTTTACTACATGGCTGAAGGAAGGGAGCTTAGCTCAGGCCAGGGAAGACACACAAGGGGATATGTGTCTTGCACTATGTACGAGGCTGTTACGAGGTCGCCAGTGATCTGTTGTTCATCATGTACACCTGAGAAGGACAAGAATAAATCGACCTAATCTGCAGCCAAGAGGTTTAGTTTCGATATTAGGAGAACCTCTTTAACTTGAAGCTTAATGATAAACTTTTGGATATGGCCAGAAGGGTAAATCCTGCTGCATTTCACAGGCGTACCGCCAGGGATGGATGCATTCACCTTGCCAGAGCCTCTCAGGGGAAGGCAAAGCAAAACCCAGCTTGGAGAAAACACCCATCCCTTGTTTTCTACTGCAAACAGAGAACTGCCCGTTCCCGTTAATGTCATCTAACCTCTCTGTCGCAGCCGTGGCTGCGGCGTTCATGGCGAAGTGCCTGATGGTGCTCTCCTCCAGGTACTTCTGCTCCCACTTGGTCATGTCGGCTTCCAGAGCCAGGATCCGCTCCTCCTTCTCCCGCACCAGCTCCATCAGCGCCGGGGCATTGTGCTCCGGGAGGCTGTTTGCCTGGTAGCTTCCCTGCCTCTGCCGGGAAAAACAGCCACGGATACTCACCCTGATGAGTACAGGAGATACCAGACCCCTTTTTTTTCCCACAGCACACAGCTCAAGACTTACAGAGGGCTCCTCGTCCCACAGCGAATTTCAGAGACAAAGGGTTGCAACCATGGAGGTGTAAATGGCCCCGTCTGGAGTTCCTGGCACTGGGACACCTTGGCCGTCCCCTCAAAATGAGGCTGGTGCTACACGAGGGGACTGACGTGCCTCTAAGAGCTGTGGTGTCAAAGTGGGCTCAGCTGTGCTAAAAGGGTCAGGGGCAATCCCAGGCTAAGCCCCAGGGTTGGTATCGGAGCCTGACCTGGTGTGCAAACACCAGCACCCACCTCTCAGGTGCCAGCTGCAGGGGCTTGGCTGCCCCCTGCATACACGTGGGTTTTGTGGGATGCCCCAAGCCAAGGGAAAAGGTAGGAAAAAGAAGCAATAAAAGAAGCAATAAAAGAAGCAATAAAGCTTTAGAGGATATTCTTCTCGCTGGGGCTTCATCACACGGCTGGGTGGTGCTCGGCACGGGGAGGCAGTTATTACCAGAGGGTTTAGGTGTGAAAATATAACAGAAAAAGGTGGTGTGTAACCTAGCTACAGCACAACAGAGAACGTGAGTTACAACAGCAGCTGGGAAAATACCCCAGGCACGGATTCATGCCTGTCTCTTCTGGCACATTTCGGCTCTTAGGTGCCCTCAGGAGGTGCTCTGTGTGGGCAGCAGGTGACTTCCCACCCGGCTGGGCAGGAGATCCCCAGAGGCTGCGAGGTGGCTCCCGGGGGATGCTGAATGCAGCTCACCAACCCTTCAGATCTACGCTGCGAGGGAAGCACCCAGCCAGGCAGGATTTATCGCGGGCACTTCATTACAGCACCTCCGCTGCCCCTGTAGCTGCCTCGAGCTTCTTCCTTTGAAGAAGCAGAAGATCCAGCCCAGGGGAAGTTGGCTGGATGAGCCCACGGCAGAGGGACAGGCATGGAGCTGTGTCAGAAGTCAGCAGAAGGAAATGTTGTTTTTCAATAAAAATACAAGGGATTTGTTACTCTCCACGGTGCACAATACTGTGCTAGAGGGGAACCTGTGTCTCAGGAGCAGCAGCTTTGCATCTCTGCCCCACCAGGAATTTCCACTGGTGAAGCAGGTCCCTGGCACACGCCGTCCCAGCAGAGCAGGGGCTGCAGCAGATATAACTCTGACAGCTCAGAGCAGACAGCTCTGAACTAAAAAGTTGGGGTGTTTTGAAGCAATGTGGTTTGTTGCAGCGTTGTGGCTCACAACGTATAAAACATAAAAGTAAAAAATGCCCCAACGCCTCCCCCTTGACACTGATGTGAGAGGTGAAATCAAAGAACCTTTCTTCTTAAAACTTCCTAAAGGGGATGGGTGCAGGCGTTTGGGAACTATGGCAACCTAAAATGCAGTTGCTAATTGCAGTCCTAAAAAAAAAAACTATGAAGGAATCGGTAAGTTAGAGAATTCTGGGGGGGCAAAAATAAGCAGACAAAGCCTGAACTCCCATGGCAAAGACTTAGGTGAGAGTCCATCCCAATTACTTAATCTATCAATTTGTCCTTCTGTTCCAGCCCAGAAAGCAAAGCCTTTTCTAGTTCTAGTTTTACCCTCACTTGAATTTTAAACATATTTTCTCAAATGATCTTTACACCAGCATCAGCACGTTATATCCCCATGTGATTTCTTTTCTAAAAAGGAGAAGAGCAAGCGAGGAGGCTGGAGTGGATGAGACAGATGCAGAGCACTGACACGGCAGCAAGGGAGAGCCAGGACAGAGGGAAGTATTCCCAGCAAGGGCCTTGCTGTGGATTAAAGCGAGGGGTGCTGGGGCTGCCCTGCCCCGGGGATGCCGGCTGCGAAGGGGAGGGTTTCAGGTCCAGGCACCCTGACTCTGCAGATCGCTGCCTGCCCACGGAGCGATTTCCCAGCTGCGTCCTGCTGGCAGGGTCAGCCCCTCTGCTTTCTGGCACCGTGAGCTCTCTGTAACAGCTGCCTCGCTCTTCACTCATAGCTCATAAATAAGGCAGGGTGGCTGCGGCAGATACATTTCTTGACAGAGACAGGAGTGAGCCCTTCAGGAGTTACGGCAGCATCGTGCCTTGCTTGTGTTGCTGCTTCTCCCCAGGCGGTGGTTTGATATATGTAGTGCATCTGCTCACATCCCTGCTGCAGCCAGTACTCGTGGATTTGGCACGTGGTGCTGGCCGTAACCTGGAAATCCTCCCCGTGACCTCCTGGTGCTTCCCCTCCCCATGCCTTTACACAGCTGGCTGGACTTGGGGCTTGGGGATGGGGGAGAGTGTAAGAACTGAGGTGCCCACCCAAAGGGATACCTGCATAAAATACAAGCTTAATGCCTCTCTAACCTATAACCCCTATAAATAGCTCTAACCCTATACCTCTGAGGTCATAGGCTGTCAAAAAAAAAAAAAAAAAAAAAAACACAACAAGGGGACATAAAAAGAAATACAAACCTGCATTTCTAGCCCATTCTGGACTAGACTCAGATCTAATTAATTTATTGTTGATGATGGCACCATTTGTCTCCAGATCTGCTGTGGACAGAGGTCTCTGGAGCCTGGTTCATCACCTTTGCCCAGAATTGAGCACAGCCTGAGCAGAGAGTTGCTCCCACCTAACCCCGCTTCATCCCACTTTGCTTTTTCAATAGATTTCCCAAAGACCATGGGCTACATCTCCTGCCTGGAGGTATCACAACTTTCCTCTCCTCCTTCAATGCGGACCTGATGTTGCACAACCTGCAATTTCTGGAGAGAAACCTCTGAGGACATCATCCTCCAGCAGGCAGGGGGAGCAGGGACAAAAGGTGGGCAGGGATTTGGCCAAGCCGGCAGGACTTGGCCACATCCAGCAGCCCCGCAGCAGAGTTCCCAAACCAACCACTGAACACCTGGGGTTAAAAGGGAGCAGTTTGGTGAACTGCACAACGACCTGAAGCCTAGGTCAAGGCGAGTCCCGGCAGGGCTGCCAGCTCCCCGTCCTCACCTGCTGCATCCGCAGCGAGTCCAGCTCCCGCTCCAGGCGCGTGCGCAGCCGCCGCTCCATCTGCTCCCTCTTCTCGCAGGCCGCCTGCAGCTGCGTCAGCGCCTGCTGCAGCTTCTCCACCTTCTCCACGTAGGCCTGCTTCCTGCGCAGCTGCGGGGACAGGGGGTCAGCAGCTCCAGGGGATGGGGCAACCCCCGTCCCGCAGCCAGGACCCCGCACGCTTGCCCACAAGCAGCCCCCTGAGTGTTTCGGAGCAAGAGGCACTGTGTGGGACATGTTTTGGGAAAGCACACGGGTCACCCCAGCTAGGAGGCATCACAGGATGGTTTGGGTTGGCAGGGACCTTAAGGACCTCATGGGGTGTCAAAGCCCGTCCTGAAACCAAGCCAAAATCTGGCAGCAGGAGCAGTGGGGTCAGTCTGCTCGCCCCATGGGCTGGGGTCCCAGCCTTGGGAAACGCAGGTTCGTGCCTTCTCCTCCAACCTTTGGAATTCTGAATCACGAATTTTGTCACTGACACTGAAAGTTTTGAGGTTTTAGAGCTTCAGGCTTGAGGCTTGGCTTAAACCCCTAACTTGGAGAGGGAGGGTGAATTTGTTTGAATGCTGGATCAGATGAGCATTGCCACCTCCAGTCAGACCCTATCTAAAGTCTGGGGGATAGATTGGGGTGCTCAAGGTCATTGCAGTGATCATCATGATGCTCTTTAGGGCTTCTGGTCTCTTTTTTCTCATGTATTTGAGCACCTGTTTGAGACCTGAGGCTTTTCAGAAGCAAAACAGGAGGCAGAAAAATGCATTAACCCTCATCAGTGCTGGAGACCCACTTGAAATATCAAATGCTAGACATGTACTAGAAGCTGGCTAGGACAGAGCCAAGAAGATATTCTGGTGCCGACCTCTTTTTTAAGTACTTCAATTTTCTTAAAACTCTCCCACCATCCTAAATCCACCCATGTCCCAGATGAAGTGAAATCGTTCACAGCAGAAGAAAAGCTCGGTCAAAGCAAACCTCTGGCTCCCCAGCCAGAGCCAACAACCTGCAGCGTGACCTCCTTAGCCCCGCTGTAATCCAGGCTAATGCTCACAGCTCCTGGGGATCACCACGAAAATTAATGAGATTATAATCCCCACTGGCCTCTGGCAGCAGCAGGGAGATTGCATTCCTCGGGAGCTCCCAGCTTTGCGAGACAGACACGGCGGTGATTTCTTAGTGGACGTGCTATTTTGCAAATAGGAAGGTGCCTGCATCACCTGCCAGCTGTGTGAGCACAGATCTGAGAGCTGAAGTGGGCTCCCCCAGTCCCTCCTCAGCAGCAGACCTCATCCCCTGTGTCCTGCCTGGTGCTGGAAAGCCCAGCTGTACCATGGCAGCCAGAACTGGGCCTTGCAGCAGCCCTTCAAAGCCCAGGGTTCAGAAATTTATGTGTAAGCATCCCTCCGTGCTCCGTGTATGGGGGTGAGGCCATGCACACATTTACTGCCTCAGTAATCAATTCAGTTGGAGATATGCAACAAGACAGTTCCCACATTCATAAATTTACAGGAAGGTTCTTGAGCCAATTTTGCCTTTTTTTTTTTTTTTTTTTTTATCCTGCCTTAAGATCTGTAAGCAAATATTTCACCCACGTACATTTAAAAATCAAAGTGTAACATGTTGTCAGTGAAATTAATGGGCTTGCCAATTGAGTGCGCATCTGTGAGGGAGGGAAACTGCAATCAGAAACACATGACTGTAAGCTCCGCTACCTCGCAGAGATGCACTCAAAGAAAGAAACGTCTGGAAGGCACGTCGGGAGGTACCAGGCCACTCTCCTGCTGCCAGGTAGCCTCAGCTCTTCCTAAAACCTGTTGGATGCCTGCCTAATCTGTTTGCAAACCCTGCAGGGGTAGGGACTCCACAACCTCCCCCTGCAAACTACTTCACGGTGTATTTTCCTTTACTGCCTGAAAACTTTTACCCTAATGTTTAATCTGTCTTTCTCTTATGCAATTTACGCAAATTACTTCTTGTTCTGTTTCCAAATTGTGATCTGCTAGAGCAAGAAGCATTTAATGAAACAATTCACACGTTCACAAGATCAGCAACTTGCCTGAACATTGCCCTCAGCCCAGTGATTAGGAAAAAAAAAAAAAAAAAAAAGATTAAGAAGAGCTAAGGCCAAAAAGGGGCTGATCCAAACCCGGTCTTGATCAAGCAAGTAAGTCTGAGTAGAAACCAGTGGGTCTCATGGAAAAATATCACTGTGAACATAACTCCAGTTTGAGTTACAGAACTCAACTGGAAAAAATCTATGGGTTTGAGTTAAAGATTGTAAGAGATGGAGAATCCACTATCTCCCTAAGTAGGTTGTTTCCATGTTAATTACTCTGACTCTTTACTTTTGGCTTGATTTGCTTAGATTCAGTTCCCAAACACTGCATCTCATTATTTGTTCTGATGTTAAAAAGCCATGTTTAATCTGGCTGACAGCAATCTCTTCTTAATGTTCATGCATATGGACTGGGGCTCAGCCATCCCTTAACTCTAATTGTTCACAGCAAAGAACATCTTCTGGGCCTCAAATAACTTCTACAGCTGTTTCCTGAACCTGCTCCAATTATTCAGTCTTCTCTCTGAAGCGTCACCCAGACACATGATTCCAGCAGCAGTCTCCTAAATGACATGTGGTGGTAATACCACCTACATATTTTTGAATTAAATCCTTCTACTAGCAGACACTCAGGATAATGTAGATTTCCATAGTTTGCTATTTTATGTTAATTTGACTCAATAACTGCTGCTTGTTTCTCAAGCCCTGATTTAAAAAGCTTTTAAACTTCATTATTCTGATGCTAGAAGAAATCCGTGTGGATTTACAAACCAGTGCACGAGGTAGAACTCCATTATAATAATATAATTTTTTGTTTGAGAGATTTTTTGATCTCGTATCACAAATTATAGTAAGAACACCTGGTTTGAGAGGAAGGTTCAAAACTTCAGCAATATCTGGCTGCATATATGTCAAATTGAGCTCTGAAACCTGGGGTCTGTTAGAAAGGTGGTTGCATTCACTTGAACTCCCCCTAGAATGATAAATCAGTTAAACACTACCAGGTGGGTCTGCTGAGGCTGAGACTCTCACTGATAAATTCTGGCAAATATGGTCACATCACCCCTGAATGGTGTCAACCCTTAGGTCTAACATGCCCTGGGCATGGAGTTTACCACCTCCATAGCACCCAACATGCCCCAGGCAGGAGGTCACCACCTCTGTAACATCTAAAACACCTCGAGCAGGAGGTTACCACCCCTGTAACACCTAACATGTCCCGGGCATGGGTTTCCCAGGTCTCTAGAGGGGACCATTTGCCCTCTCCTCAGTTTAACTTCTGATCCCCATCCAGCAGGGGCACATTTCTGTTGGATGACTAGCTCGGAACTGGCAACCACAAAGCCTTTAGGCACAGAGCCCTAAGGCTGCCGATGTGTTTACCACAGCCCAGCAAGTTCGGGGTAGTTTCTCATCCCACCTGCCTGGAAATCTGCATTTATGCTTCTGCTGCCTTCACCAGTTGCAAAGTGTCACACCACCAGTCCGTGGAGCAGCCAGCAGCTAACCACGCTTCTTCCCATCCCCTGCAGGATGCTGTGATTGCAGGAGCAGGTGTTGCTGCCTAAAATGTTCCTTTATTCAGCCACTTTATAATAAAATGCAAATCGAAAACCTCTGGTTGCCTTTAAGGCAAAGAGTATCAAATGGATAACAAACAGATTAAAGCTACTCCAGCTCCTGCAGCTACCCCAAAGGGACTGCCTTAAATACACAGGGACGATGACCACACATCAGCTTAACAAAGGAGCACTTAAACTTAGTGTGATCCTCTTCTTGCTGCTAAGTGTATCTACCAGAGGCAATGGGGTTTTTAAAATGCTTCCAAACAAGAACTCAGAATGGTCTAGTGGTCAGGGACAAAATAGCAACCACCTTTATATTATACTTTAAATCATCCAGACTGCGAGTAGCCATTAGTTAGCCTAACTGGGGGTCTGTCATGCTGGATACCCTCATAAAAAAATATATTCAAATATCACAGAGTTCAATCCATCCTTTCCAAGACAGAGAGAGAAAATGAACTGCACTTCATTAATTGCATGCATTTGACAAAAGACCTTGCCTGCTCCGCACAAGGCCCCTGTGCACACAGCAGGCTCCTGTGGATTCATCCCCAGGCCAGCCTCAGGGAGAGTGCAGGTGGGAAATGAGGCATCAAGGGGAACAGAGCTGCCCAAGCTCATGCCAGCAGTCTGTGCCAGAGCATGAGCCTCTACCTAACCCTGCTAGGTGAGCATCCTTCCCCTCACCAGTGGTCTGCCTGCTCAGACAGTAAAGACTGCATCTATTTTATTCCCCATAAAACATCCTCCCTCTTTGTTGGTCACAGGGACAGAGATTTCAGGGCCAAAATGTCCTGTTATGACAGTCATGTCTTATCTGCCAGAGAGCATAGACTTTCGGCTAATCATTGAAGGTCCTTAAGGAATGCACTAAATTCAGATTTAGAGACCTCCAGTAACAAAGAACTGACAACATCATTCTTGGTTATAGCTAAAACAGACCATTACTTCCACTTTGAATTTGTCTAGCTTCAGCTTCCAGCTACTAGATGTTCTGTATCTGTCTGTCAGTTTGAAGAGCACTCCGTTCTTGAGATTTCTCTTCCCTTCTGAATACTGATTTTCTCTATCAGGCCTATAGGAACATTGCCTAAAAACATCTTGAGGGTTTTGAATAGCTGGCACTCCCTGGATTTCGTTGTACAATCGTTTTTTCAGCTCTCTTAAATCTTATAGCTGTAAATCCTGGAGGTTTTGCCTCTAGCCAGATCAGCCTATTCTTCTAAGACTACCGCTGACATGAGAAGTTGCCAAGCCCTGCATTGCTGTGCACAACACCTCAAAAGCCCCCTGGAATTCCCTGGGGAGAAATGGGATGTACCAACACCATGTTTATATCACAGCCCTGAATCAGTGAGTAGTCAGCTTTTTGCCTGATATCTCTGTTAAGTCCTACCAATACCTCAGCCACCAGCTCAGTCCATTTTGATGACGGTCCTGGTTACATGTTGAAGACTTTGCTCTGGAAGTATCTGTGGTTGTGGTCTCCTTTGCTTGCTTGTCTGGCTCCGTGTTGTATAGCTATGTGTTTGTTTTCCCTGTGGGAGGGACATTGCTTGGGAGCAGGAAGACCTGCCACACCATGGCCAAAAGAGATGTAGGATGTGGATGGAGAAAGCCCTAACTGCAAGGCACTGTCAGACTGTGAGCAGAGGAATGATGCCCAGGCCTCACCTCCTCTTCCAGTTTGATGACCTTGGCTTGAGCATTGTTCAGGGCCTGGTCGAGGATTTCGATGTGCCTCCGCTGATCCTCGTTGGTGGAGCGCATGGCTGCGAGCTCCATCTCCAGCTTCTCCTTCTCCTTCAAGTGCTCCTTGTCTGGAAGAAAGCCAAGAACAGGAACAGCTCCATGAGAACAGCTCACAGGCCCTGGGCCACACGCCCGAGGTAAGCTGCCGCCTTCCTAGAAAAGTAAAAACTATGTGAAGCAGCAGCGAGTGGATCCATTACAACATGTGCTGAGGCACAACAGGCAAGGAATTTCTGCAGCCAGAGCTCAGCCTCTCGCTGCCCATCCTTATGCAAGCACCAGAGACAGAGATGAGTGGCAGCTCGGGCTGCAGCTGCACTAGCAGAGCTTGTGAACCCTTGAACCTCACTTTTGTCCTTACTGCTGAACTCCTAGCATCTTCCCCAGCAACATTTTGGCTTGCACCAGTGATCCCTTCACCCCACACGATGCCCAGGCACTGCTTGAGGACAGCCTGCATCAAGGATGGTTTGTAGCTGCCAGCTTGCATGTTGCTGCCCTGCTCTAAGGGGCAAGAAACCTTGGTCACATGCGTGCACCAGTAAGGAAGGATAAGATAGGGGACATCCAGATGGGCTTTTTCTGTCTGTGCAGGGAAAGAGGAAGCTGAGATGTCAGCCCTGAGGGGCCCTTCGGTGGCTTTCATGTCCTGCCTGCATGATCTAAGTATCCAGCATTCGGTGCTGCTCTCCTGCTAAGCACCTTAATGGATCAAGAGCAAGCAGATATCCAGCAGATAATCTCCATGCCAAGAGTTATCTCCTTTTTGGACAAGATTTAAAATAACACTTTAAAAAATGGCTAAATTCAGCCAGCTTTGCTCACGTTTTTCCTTCATCAATGAACCTCGGGCCCATCACCAACTTTACTGGCAAGCTGCATGTTGAAAGGCTCAGCTCCATCCATCCCTGCTCTGACAGTGCTGAGGAACCATTTCAGGGAACACAGCCATCACAGGCTGGTTGTTGGATCTCCAGCCTCAGGCTGCAAACAGTTAATGATGGGAGGAAACAGGGGATGGAGGTTTCATTCAGTGAAATCTGAGATTTCAAAATCTGGCCTTCGTTTTGGATCACAGCAAAAATAGAACACTTGGAAAGCCTCCAGGAAGGAAAACTTCCTCCAAAAATTAATTTGGCGCCAATTAAACATTATTTTGATTTTTGATTTTTTAAACACAGCATTACGGAATTTATTATTTTTTAAATGAAGCAAAAAAGTTGTTCCAAAATCATCCAAGTGTGGAAAATCTGCCCCTGACATCTATCCTCAGCTCCACCTGAGCATGAACACTCAAGTTGTGAGGCCCAGCAGTCCCTGAGGAGGGTCAGGACATCTCACATGGATGAAGCCAGCCTATTTCGGAACTGAACTGCCCCAGAAGGGCTTTATTCTTAAAATATATATATTCTTAACCTTAATTATAGGTGGAATGAGAACAGCATTAATTTACAACCTACTGGTACTCCTCTGCAGTGAAGTGAGATGAATATGAGCCGAGCCATGTGGATCAAGGCACTAGTGGCCCAGGTCACCCCAAACCCACCTAGGCATCTCTCCATTTGTCCTAAAAGGAGGAACACCACACCACCAAAGCAGACCCTGGCAGCAACACCAGCACATTGGGCTCTGGGGAGCCTGTGAAAGAAGCACAGCGACTGCTGTGTGCTCCACATCGCCAGCTGGCACCAGGACCAGATGAGTAGGACATGGCCTTCATCTTCCCACGCAGGCCAGGAATTCTAAATCTGACATGTAGGCCTCTTCCCTTGACACAAACACATTTACTTCAATCTGATTCACCAGCAGAAACATCAATATCTATTGTATGAAAGTGTAAATCCAGGCAAATTAACAAGCAGCTCATTTTGTTAGAGGGTGAGGAGGCCAGAAGACAAACACTATTTCAGTCCTGTGGCATTCAGTCGTCTCATGCTGGGACCATTCTTGCTGTGCTCTGGACTTGAAACCTATGTTAAATGAGGACAGTGTGTACAAAAGCAGGATTTGGGACCTTCACTTTCAGGTTTCATCCAAGAAACTCAAAACACTCGGCTCGCCCTGCTGCAGCAAGTTTTCTAGTGCCCCCTAAAAGGAGGACAAGATCACACTGTCCACAAAATGACTGCTGAACCCACTAGAAAGCTGGCAAGAAAAAATTACTTAACAGCTCTAAACAATTTTCCATGTCAGCTTTTCCCTGCAAAATACTGGAGGTATACTTTATAAGCACTTTCCTACACTCCATTAATTTTTAGTAAAGAAGAATTTCATCAAACATACCTTAAATTCTCTTTAAGTACTTACAAGGTACCGTTAAAGTCTAAAAATCCTGTTTTACTGTATTACACTGTGCATATTCCTTCTATTTTGGCATGTATGTTTTACCCAGCAGACTCCAGCTAAGAACTGTTTCCATTTTCTGACAGGCCACTGCCACATCCCATTAATAAGGAATTCCCAAAAGGCTTCTCTGCTCTGGTTTGCAGCACAGCTTTCCACCCACTGCCTCCGAGTGGCATACTGAAGACGTCACACCTACGCTCGGGCTGGGTAGAAAAAAGGAGAGAAAAAGCAAAGAGTGAAGCTAGGGTGCTTCACAAACAGGCATTTTGAGTTGCCAAGCTGGGTAGTTCCACCAAAAATAGGCCTGCTTCTGCTTTGAAGCAGAAACTAGAATTATTAGAATTAGAATTAGAATTAGAATTAGAGTTAGAGAGATTCAGCCCATCAGTTGAACGCTTGCCCTCAAAGCCACCCACACCTAAATACAGCATTATATCTAAGTATCAACTTATTTGAGTAATTATGTGACCATATCAATACATCCCAAGCTGTTTTTCTCCTTGCTGTGATATTGCAAAGTGGTACAGCTGACAAACACACTCCTTGTTCCTGCATTATGACCACTGGTGGAAGAAATTACATCAAAGGAAGGCCTGAGGCAGCGAAGCAGAACTGGGGAATGAAGCAGTTCTTTGCATCCTCACTGTCAGGTCCCAGCAAAAACAAACCAACCAACCCCACAACCCTCTCCCCCCCGGAACAAAAAAAGGCGATACCAATGGCCTCACAAGATTTATCAGGCAACATGCATGAAAGAAGCCTGCCCTGGATGGGAGGCATAACCAAATGCTCTGTCTCAGGAGAGCATTTTCTGAAAAGCAGTAGCACAGTCTCAATGGGTTACCATTTCTTTTTAGCTCATTCCTGCATCCAGAATGGGTTGGATTAAGGCTCTCTGTATGTTCACCCCCATCACTTCTGTGAAGATCACCTTCCCACCAAGCAGGCTGAGCCCTGGCCGTTGTGCACACACCAGTAATGCAGCTCCAATCTTACAGCCTGGGCTCCCTCACTGCAGAAAATGAGACAGCACAGGACCCCCCTGCACTTCATAAGTGCTGCATTAACCCCTGCATCCTGTCCAAATGCCAGCAGAGCTCATTACAAGTTCCTCCTCCTGCAGTTTTGCTCACAAATGGCACGCTCCTGATAGCTCTTTCAAGTCTTGGCCACGCAAAGACCAAGGAAAGGCTGAGAAGCTGCAGGACTTCGTGCTCTGAGGAGCTGAAGTCCCTGGGTTAGTTTTCTCACATGGTGATTAACAGGGATTTTGTGCTGGAATTAATCATTATGATGAATTTTAATGTACTTAACGAATGGTTCAGTATGTGCTTATTTATGGTCACCGACTTACGTAGGGATGCAGAAAGGTTTGAAGTTCTTTCCTCCTTTGTCAGAGAAAGTCACCACATCTCCATCTGCGTGTGCTTTTCCTCACCCTACAGAAGTATCACCGGCAGCTTAAATGTGCTTTGATTTACAGCTTGGCCATTGCCAGTTGCATGGCATGAGGTTCAAGCCAGGGGAGAATTTGACCTTCACAAGCTGAAAACTGAAATTGGATTTCCCATTCCCCTTCCTCTCATAGGGTGGGGGGGAATCATGCAGAACAGATGCATTTTTCAATACAGAACTATTTCTTCAGGCTCCTGCCCTTGGCACTGGGTACACGAGGGCTGCAGCTCTCCCATCTCCCACAGGTGAAGCTCACGGTGGTGAAACAACAGAGCTAGGGCCTCCCTTTCACTTGCTCCTGAAACATATGACTCTGCACCGATTATTTCCCGTCTTAATACCAAATGGCTCTCAGTCTGCCCAAAACACCACTCTCAGAAACATTTACTGTGAGCGTTTTCTTTGGCTGGGCTCATTCGATGGGAATATTTCTTTGTCTGGGATTTTTGGGACAGATATGCATGCACAAGTACTACACAGCATATCAGCTGCACGTTCCCATGAAGCACGAGGCTCTACTAAGACACTATAAAAACTGTCTGCACATTCCCCCTAATGAGTCCAGAGCTGTGCGGAGTTAACCCGGATGTGTACAGGCTCCAGTCTGCCCCAGACACCTGAGAAAACAGTCCCTTGGAGGAACCCCTGCTCTGACAGAGTGGCTCAAAGTCCAGAAATCCCAGAAAAATACACAAAATTCTCAGACTCCACCAGAACAAATGTTTCCTCTGACACCCTGTATTATAACCTTTCTCTCCAGCCTGTCTTTGAAACCATCAGTCTTCCTGCCTCTCCCTTTTCAGAGCATCTCTGCCTCCTGCCTCCTCTGTTGCCTGTATGGGCCCACACACCTTCATCAGTTGCTGCTTCGTGTCTTTTTTTTTAAAGAACCTTTTCCACTGACAAAACATCACATAATTACCAAGGAACTAACAGGCTGTGAGTTCTCTAACTGCACCCGCCACAACAGCAGCATTTTTCATTCCACACAAATGCCTAGCACTTAATACTTCGAGGCATGCAGCCTGGCTTTGCCTATCCTTATTATAAAGAATGAGAGTTTTTGTCACTTTCTGTCCCCATCTCAGAGCACACGAC
This sequence comes from Aythya fuligula, assembly GCF_009819795.1. Lineage (NCBI taxonomy): Eukaryota > Metazoa > Chordata > Aves > Anseriformes > Anatidae > Aythya > Aythya fuligula. The sequence goes on from NC_045559.1 coordinate 195,608,604, forward strand.
TGCTCCGTGCTGCTGCACTGCTAATGGAGAGAGCTGCCAAGAACTGAGAAGTGATCCCTGCATGCCCGCCTTGCAAGACTTCTTTCAGGGCATTCATCCTGTTACTGGAGTTCTACCACAGTATTAATTCTGTATTTGCAGTATTTCCAAGGGCAAGTGTTAAAAATACTCAGAACTTTTGTCTTTCTGCCTTCATCTCACCATGAGACTGGCTTAAAAATGGCAACATTTAGGAAGCTGCTAACGTTGGAGTCTTTTTATGTACCGTTTGTTTTGGGGATGTTAAGGGTCATGTTTTCAGGTTGTTTTCCAAAAACTTTCTGAGCCCTCGGAGGAATGTTTGAGGCTGACAGCCTGATATCGAGCTCATTGCTGTGTGTGCCAAAGCAGCCCAAAGAACACGACTGAAGAGGACCTGCTCTACATGTGCCCACTTTTCTATTCTTGGAAGCACTCTGCCTCACATTGGTAACATTGAGCTCTCTGGGCTAGACAGGAAACACTCCAAGTATCCAGCCCGTCTTATGTGATAGGATCTGAAAGGCTATATTTATATTTGGTCGTTAGCTGTGAATTGATAGCAGCAATATGCTGAGTGCACAGCACGGAGTTTTACTGCTAGATGTTTCACATTAGAAGCACAGAGTGTGCTTATGTGCTGGAAAATAACTTAAATTCTGTCCATCCTGGGGATTTACCTCACCCTTGCAGTTACCATCGCATGTGAACACCGTCAGGCTGCCTCTATATGAAGACAGCAGAGCTCAGTCTGCAGCTTGCTGTGTGCAGCTTACCCTGTTTGAACTCTTCCCAAGGCAGACAAGACTCACACAGCACTGCTGTTTTCTTAACAGAGCAGCCATTGGGATTCACAGCAGTACCTACACTTGCTAATATGGCCAAGCCAACACAGTCAAGGAAAAGATAACGAGATTCTCTTCTTGTTTGTGCACATACACACCAAACCATCAGCCATGTTGCTGTGCTGGCATCATCGCCGCAGGTGGGAGCTAGGAGAAGGCTCTCCTGCGTTTGGAGCAGCTGGTGGATGTTGCAGGGCTGGCAGCAAGACACAACGAGTGCTGGTAATGGAGATGGATGGCTCTCCAGCTAACCACTTGCAGTTGGAGCTCATCTTCCAAGAAAGCTCTCAGAGCAATAAATAAAACAGAAGAAATCAGCCGGACGCAGGGTTTTGCTTTAGTGGGATTTGAGCCCACAAGGTAGTGCACAGCTCCTGGGTGGTCAAAGCCCTTCTGGAAGCATACTGAAGATGCTCGGGATACACAAGAGGCTGTCACACAGCATCCAGCTGCTCGGGTTTCGGTTTGCCTGGTCACGTGCAGCCACCAGCACAAGGTGGGGAAATGCTGTAGTGCTGTGCTCAGTCATTATGGGAGCCTAAAATTGGATGGGAAGGGGAGTTTTGCATAGCAGTAGAAACTGTAATTTTTTTGTCTCAGCAGTCCTCTGTGAAAACGAAGGTCCAGCTCTTCTCTGCCTCTTGCTCATCAACCCATGGCACTGACAAATCATCAGAGGCTGCTCTAGACTTTTCCCAGCCAAGAGAAGAATTTGGCCTCTCTAAAAAACATGTATTTTGAGAGATGATCCCTGCAAGCAACACTTAGCAATTTCAGACAAATATTTATAAAAAAATGAGCTAAGCTTTGTTACCATTAACTCCCACTGCCTGTTTCTGGTGCTCAGAGAAAAGAACAGTCTAAACAATCCAGTTTGCAGCTTAAATAAGAGTGTATTATGAATTAGCTGAGGAGAACCAAGCCATAAGGACAATAAAATTAATAGCAAAGCGTTCGCCTCCACTCCCGTACATATATGTGTGTGTGCATATATATATAGGCACCTTGGAAACAGATTAACACAGAACTCACTCTGAGTGACATAAAGGCCCTCTGTGGACTTATCCTCGTGCCCATCGAAGTCTCTGCTGGCTAGCTGCCTGTTGGCTGTCTCCAGTCGTTCTGCAAAAAACAGGAAATACTTTAAGTATAAATATATGTATATAAAATTGTAGGCCAACCAAGAAAATAAGATGTGTGCCAGCAGCGCAGTATAAATAGACTCTGAAGGAGGGCATTTAAATGGAGGCTGACACATACATAAAAGATGAGACCTTTGACCTCTTCCATGAAGCTGTGTCATTCAGATTTCCAGAAGCTGGAGGAAAAACCTCTGCCATCTGCAGCTAACGTGCCCAAGCAGTTCATTTCTCATGCTGTCCGAAACGTGCAATGCACTTGCAGCCTGCCTTTACCCAGCTCTGCAAGGTGATGGATGCCTTCCCACGGCAGAGTGCAGCCCCTGGTGCTGCCAGATGGTCTGGGGCAAGGCGGCCTCCACCCTGGTGTCACTGATCCTTGGGACTTTCATGGGAAAGGAGCAGCTTCTGCAGCCAGGGATGATTTCCCCTGGGAAGGGCGGCTGTCAGAGGGATGAGACTCCCCTGCCACCAGCCTGCAGGGACACTGTGGGCAGTTTCCCACTGCCACCTGCCTTTGGGTGTGCTCCCCACCATCACCAAAAAGAGCAGCCAGCCCCCTCGCCTCCTCTTAAAAGTAGGAGGCTGCTTGCAGAGAGCATCTCACTGCACGAAAAGGTACCAACGTGCCCCATCAGGCACCTGGACAGCCAACAGTTACTCCTCCATTATTTATTACTCCTCCATCCTTGTCTTATGCCAGTGAGCAGGGCCTGATTTCTCAAGAAGGTTATCTAAAACGGGTGAAATTAATCCTCTAAAGCCTGCTGCTCTGGAGCTTGTGAAAAGTGAAACTCGTGTCAGCTGTGGAAAACAAACAAAGAAACATGCAAACTTAACATACCACGGAGATCCCTGTTGAAATCGTGAAGTCTCCTAATTTCTCCTTCCAGTTTGTTTCTCATCGCTTTGTCCAGAGACTCCCTTTTAGTGGTGGTCTTGACCAGGCCCTCATAAGCTTCTGAAATCCTCTGAATCTCTATTTCAAACTGAAAGGAGAGAGAGCTCCCATGAAAGCCTAGCAGGGAAGTGTCCCACCTGGCATTCACACAGAGCGTTGCGATGGGGCACGGGTGTTGGGGCAATGCCTGTGCCCAGTGTCATACCTGCCTCTAAAATGAGAAGTTCTGCACACCACCAGGAACGTTATAGCCTTGACTCTAACCTCATTTCAGCTTTAAACCATTGCAGTTCACTCCTTTCTTCCCTTGACTGCAAACTGCTGTACACAAGAACAAGTTCTCTATAACAGGCCAAAACAATTTTAGGGGGTGTTCAATCTTCCTAACATCATCTCCTTGAAACCTGGCAAGCTTGCAACTTAAAATCTGAATCCAGAAGACTGACAGGAAGACAGTCCCAGGCAGGCTTTTGTTGTTCAGGTCATTTGGATCCAGCTCTTTTAATTAGCTGATTTCACGTCAGGTATTACAGCTTGGCTAAATCACTGCTGAAGGAATGATCAGCACCAAGGTGGGAATCTGCTCCTGCATGCCTGGCTCTCGTGTTTGTGGAGAAAAGCTCGATAATGTGCATGGGCTGGAAAACCAGGAGATATATATAGCCTCCCACATACCTTTCTAAATCTGGTGCTTTCTGAGCCTCTTGAGTCACGGGTGGGACGGATTCGTGATTTGTGAAGCCAGGGTGTGAGCCCACCTCCACTTGTTGTGGAGGCAGGTCCCTCTCCGGGGCTCATGAAGCTTTAGGTTTAATTTGCCAGCTGCAGTGCTTGCAGAATACAAGCTCCAGGACCAGGGATGCTGGAGCAGTCACCTTTGCCATTCGTACAATTGTTTCAGCTAACAATTCCCCACGGCTCCAAGACAAGGATGACATGTTGAACCAGCTGTATGCCATGCTATGGCACTTTCTTGGGTGAACTACAAATGATTATTCTGACTTTCCTTTTTTTTTTAATTTTCTTTTTCAAAGCAGGACCCGCAGGAAGCCCTGTTACATTTTAGCTAATCACTCCTGGAAATGTGGGTCCCCAGGCTGCTGAGACACAGCCAGACACCAAGAGGGTTCCCACGATGGGGACAGCATGCTCAGAGGAACACTGCATAAATCCTAACTGCATTGCAGCAAAGTGTATGCAAAGATTTGTTTTATACTTCCCTGCACTCAGAATGCTTGGCAATGAATTTACTTCCCACAAACAGGAAATCAGTATTAAAAATATCATGCACTGGAGAATCTTGGTTTAAAATTCATCCTGAACATTACTGTTGTTCAAAAACACACGATAAGTTTTCTTTTTCACAGAACCACAGAATGGTTTGGGTTGGAAGGGACCTTAAAGCCCACCCAGCTCCACCCCCTGCCATGGGCAGGGACACCTCCCACCAGCCCAGGTTGCCCAAAGCCCCATCCAGCCTGGCCTTGAGCACCTCCAAGGATGGGGCATCCACAGCTTCTCTGGGCAGCCTGTGCCGTAAGGAATTTCCTCCTTATATCTAATCTAAACCTCCCCTCTTTTAGTTTAAAGCCATTCCCTGTTGTTCTATCACTGCCTGATAAAGAGCCCCTCCTCAGTTCCTCTCCCGTGCTGTTACGTGTATTTTTCCTCATACACAGAACAACACAAGCTCATACAAAGCCTCACCAAAATGTATGACATATTTCATGAGAAAACCCATTTAGTGTGAATTTTGCAGAATCAGAGCATACCAATTAGTTACTCAAGTAACAGCACGATTGCAGTCACTTGATCCTCTTATGGCTTTTTTTTTTCTTTTTTCCCTTTAACATGACCTCTGCTAGCAGAAGTTCTCTTCCTGTAAGTAGCAGAGGCTGTATTCAAGCTACCTTGCTCCTTGACCATTTACACACACTGAGTTTCTCTAACGCTCTCCTTGAAAGGAAGGTTTGGCTCAGCAAAAATCATCTTTAGGGCACTTTCCTGAACCCTTAACTACAGGATCCTAGCCAAACATCATGCTCAGGAGGTGTCCCAACACCCTCCTGCACCTCCCTTCTCCCACTGAGCTGTTCCTGCAGGAGATGCCTGCAGATGCTGCAGGAAAATTAAGAACCTCCATCAGTGATGAACAAAATTAAAGGAGGGCAGAATAGCAAGAAATTATGCTGATCCTTCTCAGGAGCTCTGGGATTTCCTTTCCCTTCTTCTGCTGGGGGAAAAGAACGATTCAGCCTCCTCTCTCCCTGGTAGCATCTTGAGCTGACCTACTCAAACAGCCCCCACAAAACAGCACGGGAAAGAGCCAGCCCAGCCCAGCAATTAAACTCCAGCAAGGTAACATTGCCCAACAAAAATACAACAGCAAAAAAACATAACGCTCTACTTTAGCAAAAAAAAATAATTAAAACATGCCCTTCCCTCCCAGTTCTTTTTTAGATAAGAAAACCAGACAACACATCAGACAGCACAGGGATTAATCGCTGCCTTGTACCTCTCTGCACAATGTCTGTTCAGACATGACTTAGAATTTGACAGCCCTCCGGGCTGATCCGTTCAGAGGAATGCCCACGGGAGCAATCTGCGTCAGGCTGATTTTCCCTCTCTAATTTCTTCTCCTAATTCTGTTATGGGAATACAGAAGAGCAGGGAGGGTTGCCCTACCTATAATAACCTCGTTACACGCAGATGAGAAAGGAGTACTTCTCATGACCCTTCCACTTCCAACAGCAGGGAAGAGTTTCCACACCCAGCGCAAGGAATTTAACTCACTGTTAGGTTTTTAGGGGTGGCATTCAGCTCAGGCGGTGGGAACACAGGAGGACCTGCCCCGTCCATGTGTTCAAACATTATAAAAAAAGCAGGGCAGAAATGATAACATGCATTAAGATTTTGGTTCAGGAAATTTTCCTGAAGCAAGAATGCACTTGAGCATGTGTTTTGCTTTAAGAGTCTGCTTACATTCCCCTGAAGTCAATGGGATTCGAGTCCACGCTCTGTTGACTGAAGTGAGACTTCAGCCCCGTGCCTGAATACCTTTCTGTCGGTGTCTGATGCAATCGACTCGCAGGGCATCCAAGATAAAGAGAGAGCCGTTCCTAAGAGTGTGAAAGGAAAACTGAACATTTTTAGGGCATCATACCTCTTACTGAACAACATGGCTTTTGTAGAATTATTAACTGGAATCCTTACTTTTGCCCACAAAGGCCACGGGGAAGTCAGCCTTAAAATCCTTACAGCCATCTTCCCCAATAATGCTGCTGCAGAAATTTCCTGGCTAAGTTTAGGAGATTCTGTGAATCCAACACAGAGGAGGAGGCTGCAAAGATGAGGGTAGCGACAGTACAACAGGTCTTCTTTCTAACCTTTTTGAACCTTCTGGTCACAGACTTTCCCAAAGCTGAGGCTGGGACATGGTCTCTCAGAGCTGCCTCTCCTCCTGTGAAAGGTGGCTCCAACAACACCCTGACAAAACACAGCACGGGAAAAGTGAGCTGCTCTTGAGACTCCTAAATTCAGAGAGAAAAGACCTGAAGCCTAGGCCCACTGTGGTGGGAAGTCATAAAATGACTTGCTGAGGGTGCCTTCCACTCAGATCACGGATAAAGGGGTTGCACAGGACTGGCCTTAGAATTGAGCCCTGGGGACACCCCTAGTGACTGGCCATGAGGCAGGACCATATTGCCATGCCTGATAACTGCTTTGCTTTTTGACTGCCTTCCACCAGCACCCAGGTTAATTGTTTCCATAACTTCTCCACACTGAGGTTAAGCTAACAGGTCTGTAGTCTCCTGGGTCTTCTCTTATACCTCTTTTGTAGATGCCTACAACATTGGCCAGCGTCCAGTCAGCAGGGAAAGCTTTGGTAAAGGTCCAGCTACAACGTCTGCTAACTCCTTCAGTAGGCTGGGGTGAATCCCATCTGGCCCCATGGACTCATGAACATTCAGCTGATACAACTGACTATTTTGGTGACCACACATGGGTAGACTCTGCTCCTCCAGTCATGATCCTCCAACTCAGAGGACAAGGCAACCCAAGATCTATCATCAATATTAAAAACTGAGGCAAAAAAAAAGAAATTTCTCCACCTTTTCCTCACCCTTACTTCTTAGGTGACCATCTTCATCAAGTATCTGTCCAATGTTTTCCTTAGGCCTCTTCTTGCTGTTGACATACTTGAAAAAGCCTTTTTGTTGTCGGACACCACAGTGGCCAGTGTCAACTCAAGCTGAGCTTTGGCTTTTATGTTATCTCCCTACAAATGTGAACCGTAGCCCTGTACTCTCTGCGTGAAGCCTGACTTTGCTTCCAGAGTTCATATACTTTCTTTCACTTACCAAGTTCCAGGAGAAGTTCCCTGTTCAGCCAAGCCAGCCTTCTGCCCCTCTTGCTTGACTTGAGGCAGAGTGGGATCGCCTGCTCCTGGGCTTTTAAAATATGGCTTTTGAAAAGCAACCAGGAACTTTTGAAAAGATTTCCAGGCATGGGCTCCTAAACCTTCTACAGCAGATTCCCAGGGGACACTGCTAACTAGCCCCCTGAGAAGCTTAAAGTTTGCTCTCCTACAATCCAGGGTGCTAACTTCACTGACCTTTTTTCTCATTACATCAAACATTTTGAACTCAACTATTTCATGATAGCTGTGGCAAAACAGCCACCTGTTGTCACATCTCCCACAGGGTCTTCTCTGTTCCCAACCAGCAGGTCCAGGAGGGCACCTTTCCTCTTTGGCTCACTAAGTTGTGACAGAAATTACCTTCAACGTGCTCTAGCACTTCCCCAGACTTCTTGCAGTAGCTTACGTGTTGTATTTCCAGTTTGTATAAATAACTCACACAGCCTGGGCCCTTGGGACCCAAAGCCTGCAGACCTGAGGAACATCTGCACTGACTTCAGTGAGCTCCCAGCATCTCCCATGTTTAATTTCCCCTTCTCTTTCCTTGTCACTCCAGGCCATGAATGAGGCATCATCCTTCTCCAGTGAAAATATGCAGTGTGCATACAGAAAAAGGGGGAACAGAATCTCTGCAAACACGTTTTTGAGTAAAATCTTTACCACATAGGTCATTCAGCTATGGGGGCAGTGCTTTTTGAACCAAGATGTCCAAACATGTGTCTAAGATCACTTTTTAGAAACTCAGAGCAGTCACTGAAGACCTCTGTGACAACCATGTTGTCCAAACCTCGTCATTTCGGTTGTTCAACCCCGATGTTCAAATCACATCAACCCCACTGCCAGCCTTTATGGTTCCAGAGGGACATGACAGAGGATTGTGTTGAATAAGACAGCTCAGGACAGAAGTGGCCAAGCTCTTCAGCTGCTCCTCACGTGCAGCCCTGCTGTCTGTGCAGGACTTGGCTGCCCTGGGAGCAGACCCTGCCTGCACAGGGCTTCTGGGGCATGTTCACGAGAAGCTGGCACTGATGGGTGGATGGGGAAAGTTTCCATTTGAAGGACACTCGATGGGCTGCCCCATTAAATGCAGAGGGACCTTGGGGCATGGGATTACACTTTTGGGACACCACCACGGAGAGGCGATGGTCAGACATGACTCATTGATACATCCCCATTGCAGACATGACTGCAAACATCTTGAGGGACCCGAATGCACCGGGGAGCACGGAGCCCAGACCCCATCCCCACCCCTCCACGTACCTTCTGCAGCTTGTCGGCCTTCTCGTAGTACCCCTCCAGCTCCTGCCGCAGCACGTGGTTCTCCTCGGAGAGCATCTCCACCATCTGCTGCGCCCGCTCCACGATGGCGAAGGCGTCGGGCGTCAGCTGCGGGCCCGGTGGCGCTGGCGGCTGGCCAGGAGCTCCCAAGGAGCCCGGGAGCAGGGGGCCGGCGGCGGAGGAGGCCTGCGAGGACATGGGGCTGTGCTGCTGGGCCGGCGGCGCTGGGAAGGGCGGCTGGCATTGTCGGCTGCGGGGAAGCACAGGCAGGGGAGGCGTCAGAGCCGCGCGGCCTCAAAACGCACGCGGGGGCCTCCGCGTGGTTTATTCAGCGGGTTGTGGCCGTACGGGTGTGATTCCGGCCCTCGGTCACTCCTAAATACGGGGAAATTGTCTCGCCGCCGGCTCCTGACAGTGATGTATACATCTGGCACGGCGGGATAAAGGCAGCATTGAGTGCAAAGCGGCATTTTGGCCTAGGTGCACAGCTAATATTTCAGCTCGGGCGGCCTCTCCCTGCCCCCAGCTCACCGCAAACCCCACCGCCGAGCGGCTTAAGCTGACGGATGGGGCAGCAGCACAAGGGACACGTTACTCACCCTTCCAAACCCGAGCTGAGGGGCTGAGCGGCCGAATTCGGCCCCACCTGAAGTCCATCAGCCAAGCATTTTCCAAAAAGTGCGTTTTAGCTTAGCGGCCAGCCGTCAGGCTTGCTGCAGCCCCCGCACAAGGCAGGGGATCTGACAAATGGATGCATTTATGCCGTTTGGCCTCGCAGATCCATGAATGCCGTTTTTCAGGCAGACAATTTTGTGCTAAATGAATACATAACAAACATGATGGCTTGTCTACACGGCTCCTCAAAGTGGGGTTTTCAAAGGCTCTCAGCGCTGGCCTAATTCTACTGCTGACGATAACAACCTGTCCCTGCCTGCCGTGGTGGCAGAACAAGAGGAAAAGCCAACAGGCTTTTGAAAAACCTGCCCTAAAAGATTGGGAAAACCTGGGCCGAGCTCATAGCGATTGGAGAGGATGCCCCGGCAGCTCTTTTCCCTGCACCCACTGCAGAGCTTTGCAGCGGTGCTTGATGCTGCCTGAGCCTGGAGGAGGACACAGCAGGGGGAGCACACCGTGTGGGCTTGTGTGCTTGCATTTGTCACCGGCCCCAGTGCCAGAAAGGAAAGGAGTGTGCGGAGCCCTTCCCACGCTGACTTCCTGGCTGCTGCAGCTGCATGCAGCGGCCTTCTGACGGTGCTCGGCAAAGCCCCGGCTGCAAAAGGAAGCAAGCCCCAACTTCCCCTGAAATGTCCTCAAAGCGAGGGGTCCGAGGCGGCTGCAGAGCTCCTGGGCACTGGCGCTAGGTTAAGACATTGGTCCCTGCTCACCCTCCTTTGACTCCATCCTTTTTGTACCCTGCTGGCAATGCTTTGGACCACGTAACACAGCCCAGAAGACCACCAGCCTTCTTAGTGCCAAGGACACATTGATGGCTCATGTTCAGCTCGGTGTCTACCAGACTCCCCAGGTCCTTTTCTGCAGAGCTGGGTGGTCCCCAGCACGTGCTGGCACCCTAAGGCACAGATTTTGGTGCTGCCATCACTGCTGGGGACCATAACGTAGGGACAGGGCCTGCCAGAGACAGGCAGGGACTTCTCCTCCAAAGGAGCTGGATCTACAGAAGAATACATATAACTGCTTGTGGCCAAAGTACCCATGTGGAAACAGACCCGCAGATGGGAAACAGATCAGCATCTGATTCGGGTGCTGATTGCTGGGAGCACTTTAATCCATTTTCCCCACAAATTCAGACCGCTCAGAGCACGGGAGGCTGAGACAGCGCTGAGGCCACCAGGAAGACGCAGCCCAGCACAGCAGCCATGAGGACCGTGTCAGTGCGGCTGCTTGGCTCCACTCCCCTTTGTATTCGCAGGTTTGCAACTGGGGAGCTCAAAGCAGTCATCTCCCCATTGTTTTGCTTGAAAATGCAAAACCCCTTGCAGTGGAGCAGGGGATGTCACTTGTGATGCAAGAGGTGCTCCACATGTGTGTAGAGGCAGCCAAGCACACTGCATCTCCTCGGCGCAGCTGGCAGCCAGCCTGCACTTACCTGTTGTACCACCACAAATAGCTCAGCTAAACGTGAGCGAGTGTGTCCTAAAATAAATATAAAACAAAAGACACGGGTATATTTTATGCGGGTTAAAGCCCTGCTGTCTGGACACAGTTATGCTGCCCCAAAGACACCCATTTCCTACAGGTACGGGTTTTCTCACTTCTTTCTGGGAACAGCTTTGAGCAATATAACACATTTCTAAATTGATCTCTGAAACTAAACCGGGGGAGATGAAGCACTTTCTCATTTTCAACATAAAGCAGTGCAATCTCCTGTTGTAGATACACCCTTTGAATGCTTGCAGGAACTCTTGACACTGTACTTTTGGAAAATCTCATTCTCCCATCAGTTTGACCTTTTCACATGTTTCAATCTGTTTTGCTTTATACTAAAGAAGGAGGAGAGGTGCCCAGCATCTCCTTTTTCTTGAATTGTGAATTGTCCATCGAGCTACTAAAGACTTAAACGCTGTAGCAGCAGCCAGGCACCAGCATCCTTATAGCTGGGGCCACAGAGAGATTCTCCAAAGCATTTCCAGCTCGGACAGAAGAACCAGCACAAATGCCACTGCTCCTTTTGAAGCACAGCAGTTCAGTGGGCATTAACATTCTGACATTCCCAGGACCACAGAATGGTTTGGGTTGGAAAGGACCTTAAAGATCATCTAATTCCACCCCCCTGCCACAGGCAGGGACACCTCCCACCAGCCCAGGTTGCCCAAAGCCCCATCCAGCCTGGCCTTGAACACCTCCAGGGATGAGGCATCCACAGCTTCTCCGGGCAGCCTGTGCCAGGGCCTCACCACCCTCTGAGGGAAGAATTTTCTCCTTATATTTAATCTACATCTCCCTGGCTCATGCCAAGCTTTCTGCACCAGAACCCCCAAGTCCTTCTAATCTTTTTAAAAACAGGATGTTTCCCTTTTTCCAGGGACTTCACCTGACTGCCAGGACTTTTTAAATATGATGAAGACTCTTGGCACCTCCATGAGCCAGTTCCCTCAGGGCTCTGGGATGCACGGCATCAGGCCCCACAGACCTGGACCTGTTCAGTTGTATCAGTGGGAAGGATTTTGCTCCTCCAGTCCTCATCTACAGGTTCAGAGATTTGAGAGGTGTGAGAAGCCTGACTATCAGCGAATATGGAGGCAAAGAAGTCATTGAGTACCTCAGCCTTCTCCATGTCTGTTGCTACCAGTTCTCCCTTCTCGTCCATCAGAGGGGGCACACTCTCCTCGGCCTTTCTTTTCTGGCCAATGTACCCACAGAATCCCTTCCTGTTACTCCTTATCCCTTGCCAAGCTCTGTTCCATCCGTGCCTTGACTTTCCTGATCCCATCCCTGCACATCTGAACAGCATCTTCAGTTTTCTTCCCAGGCCACGTCCCTGCTTCCGCTGCCTGTGTATTTCCTTCTTGTGCCTCAGTTTGACCAACAGGTCCTTGCTCAGCCTGGTCGTCTGCCCTCCCTGCCCGCCTTCTTATCATGGGGATGGAGATAAAATAATCATTTAATCTGTCCCAATTTAATTATGACGTAGCCAACTGTAAAATCTCTGGCTGTATATATCCCATCAAATCAACACAGCGAGTCACGTTAACAGATCAACATCTGTAGGAACAGGAGAATTAAAACATCGGCTTTGTTCACATCCAAGCTCTTGTGTAAAAACTCCAAAGGAACAAAGCAATCAGGATTATCCTGAGCTCCTTTGGACTTAGTAAAGAATGACATTCTCCGCATGTTTCTACTGTATTTTAAACGTTGATCTTACTCTGCATTAGAGCAGGTTAAAATCTTCCAGCCTACCATATTTTCATCAAAAATTGTCCTTAAAAGCATGCAACTGTGGAACATTGTGAGTTCTGTGTATTTCTGCGACACTACTGCAGAATTTGTACTGAAAACATATTTTTTCTTGACATGATTCTAGAAATAGGGCTTCCATAGACTTCTGCAACATAATACTAGAAATGAAAAAATGCAAGAAATAGAGAGAAACACAGATACAGAGAGAGCTTTTCAAGGGCTATCACGCTAGGCTTACTATTCTGCACTCTCTCTTAAGTGATATATGGATTGCAGTATATAGAACTTGCCATGGATAGCTTTCAGTACACTGTCTTCAACAGAATACTTGGCCATGGATCTCACTTTCGTGAGAAATCCCACAGAATTCAGCACGGCCATCCACAACCCTAAATTCAGGCACGGTCTCAATACACCTGTTGGACTGGAGCCCCTGGGAGAAAGAATAATCAACACCAAGGAATATCAAGGGCAATTTGCAGCTGTATGTAGGAGTAGGAAACCAATTAATGATGAAGCCTACTTGCCATTGACTACCAGGAAATTGTAACTACAGAAGAGCTCTTGCTCGATGAAGCAGGGCAGCATTAAGAAGCAATGAAACTAAAATCCCTGTAAATATTCTGGAAAGTCCACCTGTGCACGGTGCAGGTACATCTCGGCTCTCTGTGCAGGGACAGAGAGCAGCCAGCTGAGTAAGGACTTTGGTTGCAACATACCACGACATTTACATTCATAATTAAAATGCCCTCCTCTAATCTCTTTAGCTTATCTTTCTCTGAATGCTTTGCCTTCCTCTGCCTCCGGGGCAGCCTGGCCTGTTTTATCTCCCAAAGGACTTCATCTCAGCTTCACGTGTCTGCTGGGGATGCTGTACCTGAGTCAGCGAAGAGAAACCAGCATCACTGGGGTGAAGGTCTTTGCCTGAAGTTTCTGCCTTACAATGAGAGTAGAAAGTGCAATAAAGCTGCTTGTTTCTGCCCAGCGACTGAGAACCTTGAGCCTGGATGCTAATTTCAGAGCCAGGCGTCCCCTGGAATCGAGTTCCAGCACGATTTCTGCAGCATGAAGCAGCCTTTAAATGCAGTTCTTTGTATCTGTGGGTAACATGGAAGAATCGGTGATCCTAACATGTGGGAAAAGGGCAGGGTTACAGAGAAGCCAGTAAGCCCAGTCTGCAGGTCATGGTGCAAGGAAACACAGTTATATGCCCGTTATTAAACGCTGATACAGCCAGAAATGGGAGAAGTCTTTCAGTAGCCAAGACATAGCCCTCGTAGAATTCCCTGTTTTATGGGAAGAGCAACAGCCTAAGCACCTTGCAGACACAAAGATGCATTTCAAACCCATTTTTGCACACCTGGACTCACCCCTCCAGAATTCACCATTTTGATAGTGATGTTTATTAATGCTGGCTGGACTTGGTCCAACTACTTTGTGGGTGACTACATTACGATTTGCAGGGGGAAATTATCTGAGAAGACACACGGTATTCAACATATACATAGTTAAGAAAGGGAGGGGATATATTCCTTCCCAGGAAGCCACACAGAAAATATTCTTTATAAGGCCAGCTGATATTCAGCAGAGGAAAAGGTGTCCTAGAAGAATCACCTGAGACGATAATACAGAAGGAGAAAGAGAAGTGACACTGGCACCGCTGATGCTGCTGGAACAGCTTCATTTTTCTTTTGTTCGTTTTAATGAAAGCCAGACTGGGCCGGGAGATGATACAAACCCCTTCTGCAGTGGCTGGTGCCACAACCTCCATCAGCCTCGGGGACATGATGCAACGCTCCAGCCGCCAGCATCCACTTCAGCTGGCGGCACTACCTCGCCGAGAAGCATCAGCACACGTCAGCATGGGTGCCTGACAACGATGCCCGCCCCAGGGACATCCATCAGCCTCCCCGGGGTGTCTCCGGGAGAAAAAGGACCTCCTTGTAGCCCCCTGGCTGGCTGCAGACATGTGGTTGAACGAGTAAATATAGACAGGTTGTCTGAAAACAGTAGCGGTGTGGGGGGGTTAAGGCACAAATAACCAGAGAAGCCGCAGACTGTGCTAGCAGTTAAATATAGGCTTGCAGATCCAGGCCGGGGGGAATTTTCTGAGGCACGTAAAAAACTGGCCTGGCTTTAAAACAGCCTAAATCCACCCTTCGGTTTCGTGCCATCTTTTAACCACACGGATTAAATCAGGTGGCCGCACGGAAGACTTCTGCACGTCGCCCCTTGCCAAGCAGTGGTGTTTGCAGTTCCAGGCCTCCTTCACATCACGTATACTTTTTATTATTAAATTATACATTTATTACATTACTTATTTATTAAATACTTATTTATTAATTAATCATTCTGGATAAAGGACACTAGGATCTGACTAGGGACACAGGGAGCAACGGGAAGGAGTCACTGCTCACTTTGAGCAATCTGGATCGCTGCTTAAACGGGGCACAGAGAAACAGTATGTACTTGAGCAGCTCAAACAGTCCTTCCCCCAAGGAATAAATACAGCAGGCTACAGCAAGAGGTGGGAATCCCTGTCCTGGGACTACCCTCACACGTCTGAACAGGTAACGAGGTGGAAGGCGGGCTCCCAGGGTGCCGATGTCTGACATGGAAAGTGTTTATGAGGTCCATAAACAAGGACCATGCAGTTGCATTGCAGAGGTGATGTTACATCTGATCTGCCTTGCGTCTAGTTCAGCTTTCCATAAGGAAAAAAGTTCTTTTTTCTTCCCCCTCTCAACAGTGAAATAATGAAAGGGCTCCCGGCTCCGTCTGTTTAATGCATTAAAGAACTGACAGCATGGGGCTGCTCGCTGTATCTGAGGAAGATATTGCAAAATCCAAACTGGTAACTAGAAAAAACAGGCTGAAACCGAGATGCAAGTCTGTGCCAGAGATGGCAGCGAGCGAGTGGAACAAGCCTGTAAAGGCCGTGATGGATTCTCCAGCTGGAGACTGAACCATCAGGACCGAATGTTGTGCAAACTGCAGTTCATTCACGGTCTCCTGCCACCAGATCAGGTTATTTCAAAGCCCTTTTACCTGACAAGCTCCAGGTCTCTGAATATGCACCTCAGGAATGTTAGCAGGCATCATTAAGGAATAGCTGCGCTCTAGAAGCTAGCATCTAGGAAAGGAAAAGTTGTTTTATTTTGGTTTTTTTAAAGATTATTACACCTGGCCAGCTTCAAGCATTCACGAGTTGTGAGTCAGGGCCTGAGGCACCACGCAGCTGACTGAAAAATATGCGTATTTAACAACAAGAATAAATATTGCTTCTTTTTTATTTGCCTTCTGTCTTTTTGGATTTTTAAGCTTCAGGTTTCAAGCTCTGCTCTACAATCGTGATGTCCATGAGGTAGAGATCACTGAGCCTAATTTATGTAAATACACTAATTAGTGCAGTATCATATAACTAAGAGGTGTCTAGGATAATACCAAATATTTTGATATAGGATAGTTCATTTGGAAGGGATATTCAAAGATCATCTAGTCCAACTGCACCACTGTTATTTGTAGTATCAAATCCTACCTGAACTGGTATTTACAGGAAAGATGTGAGATTTTACCACCATGATTATTAAAGGCAGTCTTCCCTTTCAAAGCCAGCCACATTGGAAAGGAAAAAAAAAAAAAGTTCAGCAGCAGCTGCAGTTATTCCATCTCCTTCAACAGCTACCTGCCAACATCTGTGGGTTTCCAGTCGCAGTTCCCTCATCACACAAAAGAGGAAAAGGGGAACCAGTGACCCTACAGGCTTTTTGCATCCCTGATATCTGTGGGTATTCCCTCCAGACCGATGCAGCTTTGTGCTTCTCTCCTCTCTTTTCTGGAATGCAGAAGCCTTTTGCAGTCCCTCCTCCCCAGAGGGTGCCAGGACGGATGGGCTGGGGAACAGACACCGGCCAGGACAGAGATGAGATGCAGGGCACAGTGAGATTCCCACAGGCAAAGCTCCATTTCCATTAGGTTCCTTCCCAGCCCTCCCACAGAGATAAAAGCTGGAATTTCTCACCTCAGTTCCCCTAACAGAAAAACCAGCATCTCCAGACCCTACCCCTTTTGTCACCCAAACATTCCTGGAGACCAGGGCTGTAAGGAGACCCTGCAGCCTAGGGGGGCAGATAGGAGCTGGTATACAGCAGGGGAGAAAAGAAATCAAACTGAAAACTCCAAAATTAGGAGAGGTACAAAGACCTCAGGTGCGTACCAGGACACGGAGCAACCCCAAAGAGACCGACCGTGTGCTGGAGGTGAAACGGAGCACACAGGGTGGCAGAATCCCCTCTGCGGGGTGATTTGGGGTCAAACTGTGCTGCCTTACCGGGAACTCAGCAGGACTGGGGATTGAATCAGCATCTCCCAAAAGCCATAAACTCCAACCAGCTCCTTTCATGTGTGGGTGAAGGCAGTGCTGGAGATGTTTGTTAGCACAACCAACAGCTGCTGGAGCCCTGCTCGGGCTTCCTGAGAGCACAGCCTCAACTTGACCCCGCTGCGCTCGAGTTCATGTAGCTGTTTCTTTGCATAAACAGAGATTTTCGCTTAGCTCTTTAAAATATCATTTTGCTCTGAAAAATTACAGGGACTCCACACAGGGAAGGCTGGGAAGCAAAACATCTCACTGGGGCTAGGCCAGCAGTGCTCCCTGCTCGGAGGGATAGCGAGGGCCCTACCCTTGTCACAACTTGCAGCATTTACCAAAGCCACGCTCCGAATTCATCCCTGTTCTGAAGCAAAAGCAAAACTTCTCCGAACGCTGCCAGTTTGAGCATCCTCTCCCTGGTTTTATGCCCCAAGATCTTCATAAAGGGAGCAGGGGGGGAGCTGCACCATCATTTCCCCACAGCAAAACAAGTGCACGCACCAAGTTACACACCCAGTTAAAACCTCGGGGCATTTTGGGGTCAATGAAGACCTAATTAAGCAACTCCCTGAACGAAAACCACGTTCACACGAGACACCTCCAGCTGTCCAAATCCAGCGAGGCCGGCAAAACGCTGCCCAACAGGTCAAAGAGCGGGTGGGGTGGCACAGAGGGACGTTTGCATTTAGGGAGAGCAAGAAAAGCAGGTTAACGTGGCGGTGCTGGGGACAGAAGAAGCCATATAACCAGGCAGAAGCCATATAACCCCACGGGCCTGCCTCTGTTTGCAGCCCCGGGCAAGTGAAAGCACCCGGGCGGTGCGGTGCTGGCAGGAGCCACGCGGCTCTCAGCAATCAGCTCACAGGAAATAAACACTCGGGATTATTTTTAATGCGGTTGGAATAAAACCACCCTCACGCAGAGGCCCAGCACGAGGGGCCAAGGACCATAAAAGTCTCCTGTAAGCTTTGTTTGGAGGATTTAAGTAGGGCATAAGTGATGTATACACTTTATCTGGCCCTCTTCGTAAGGGGAAGAATTTCACCCTGCTGGTGGAAGCATCATTGAGTGATGAGAAAGGTCTGAAACAGAGAGGCCTCTGTCTCAGAAATCAGCCTTGTGCTGATTTTTCCACAGATTTTTCAATTTGGGGTTTCAAAGATCTCAGGGATACTGGGCTCCGGTTATAACCTTTCACATTTTTAGAAAGCAGCCTTTCACTCGCACTCAAGTACAGGCCAGACCTCATCTCCAACCTTCTGCTCTTCCACGTGAATCACAAAGCACAAAACCCCAGCTGCTGAGGTACAACACGGCCTTGCGTTTCCTCACTAAAATTCAGTGTTACAGCAAGAGCCGGATGCCACATCAGGATAGAGATGATTTTTTTTTATCATGGAATCAAAGAATGGTTTGGGTTGGAAGGGACCTTAAAGCCCATCCAATTCCAACCCCCCTGCCATGGGCAGGGACACCTCCCACCAGCCCAGGTTGCCCAAAGCCCCATCCAGCCTGGCCTTGAACACCTCCAGGGATGGGGCATCCACAGCTTCTCTGGGCAGCCTGGGACAGGGCCTCATCACCCTCTGAGTGAAGAATTTCCTCCTAACATCCAATCTAAACCTCCCCTCTTTTAGTTTAAAGCCATTCCGCCTTGCCATCCCCCCTCCCCAGCCTTCCTGTAGCCCCCTTTAGGTACTGGTAGGCCGCTGTAAGGTCTCCCTGGAGCCTTCTCTCCTCCAGGCTGAACAACCCCAGCTCCCTCAGCCTGTTTTTGTAGGAGAGGTGCTCCAGCCCCTTAATCAGCCCTGTGGCTCCAACAGCTCCACGTCCTCATGCTGGGGCCCCAGAGCTGAACACAGCACTCCAGGTGGGCTCTCACAGCTTTTTAGGTGAAGAACTACAAGCAGGTCATGAACGGGGAATCCCCCAAGGCAACTTGGCCCAAAACACCCATGGCCACAAGCCACCAGCCCCACTCCCACTGCCCGCCACGTCCCGAACAAGGCGGCGCGGTGCCCCGAAGCTCCTACCTGGTCACCCCATACTCGGGGGGCGGCTGGTATCGGACAACAGCCACCTCTGTCCGGGCAGGCTGGGGCGCCACATAGGAAGCCTTGAGGACGTCCTGTGCTCCCGCTGGGTGCTGCTCACCATAGAAAAGCCCGTGCTCAGGCACCTTGCTGCCGGGGGACGCCGCCACCGCCGCCGCCTTGGCTTTGTAGGGGTATTCAGGCGGCGGGCCCCGCGGGTCCATGCCTTTGTTGGGCGCTGGGGTCGCCTTCAGCCCCTTGCTGCCCGCCGGGGCTGGTGGGTGCTGCTTGGCCCCGTTCCTCTCCAGTGAGAGCTGCATGATCCTCTCACTCAGCGAGCGCACGTGGCCCTGCTTCAGCTCCTTCAGCGCCTCGTCCTTATGCGCCTGCCCGCTGCCGGCCCTGCTCACCGTCGGCCTCCCCTCCGTCCTGGATTTCTGGCCGGAGGCGCCGGCGACATAAAACCCCGGCCCCGTTGGCGGCTGGCCCCGGAAAAATTGGGACTGGGCTTTGGCTTCCTCGTAGGTGGGGAGCTCTTCGCTGCTGTGCGGGGGCTGCGCGGCCCGGGGCTGCTTCTCCATCACAGCACCGTCCCCCTGGTGCTCCTGCCCCTGCGGTTCCTGCCGCGCCGACGGCTGGACCATTTGTGGGTCCTCTGGCGCGAGGTTTTCTGTGGAAGAGAGAGTGCTGGCAGTGCTGTTGGAGGGGCCGGCGCTGCCCGTGGCTTGGTGCTGTATGGCCAGCAGGTTCATGTTCTCGCTGGGGTTGCCATACCTCAGCTGCTCCTGGATCAGGCGCTGCAGGACCGTGCCGGCTGCCACCTCCTCCGAGCCTCGCATCTCCACCTCTGAGCTCCGGAGGAAGTTTGGAGGGTGCAAGGTGCAGAGGGCTTCCTCGGCTAGGTGGGGAGAGAGAGGCAGCGGTTAGTGCTCACCAGCCCAGGGGTTTGCTCAAAGATCAAGGTGCCTGGAACCAGCACCATGCTCTTCACAGGGAGGCCTGGCACCCCTCTGCCCCTCCGAAGCCCCATGGCTGTGATCCTCACCCCCCACCCCAGCTCATCCCTCATTCTGTGCGCAGTGACCCCAAAGAAACACACGCTCGTCTCCTCAATACCCTCCCTGTGCCCCACGCTGACCCCAGTCAACGGAGGGACAGGTAAATGTGATCTTTTCTAGGACATGAATTGGGTAAATCCTTCCCTGGAGATGACTTGCACAGATTAGAGGCAGTCTCCGTGGTAATGCCAAATCAGACGATGTATTTTTGACAGCTGAGGTTTGATGAGACGAATCCCCTCACAAGCTTGCCACAATAAAACATAACGCAGAACGCATCACATAAAAACTCTAAAATTATGCTGAAAAGAAAAGGGCTCAGAAAGTGTAATTAAAAAGGAATCTGTGCTCTGGCATCTTGTCTTAAATCTGCAACTTCCCCTCTGGCCAACAACGCTATTTCTATGTGAGTCAATACCAGCTTTTGTAATTTTGCTGGGGGAGTACAACGACGATGTTAAGGTCACGGCTGTGATATCAGCATTTTAAACATCACAGATCAAACCACTGTAGCAGAGACTACTGAAGTAAAGCAGAGGAAATAGTGTAATTTTTTCACCCAGTCTCCCAAGCTGCATTTGCATGGGGCTAAGGTGTTACTGATGCTGTACCAAAGCTGCACAGCTTGGGGGTTGGTGGCAAATACTGGAGCAGGCTCCAGCTCCCTTTTCCAGCTCACCCCTGCTTGTTGTGTGTAGCAGCACAGGCTTCAAAAGCCACAGAAAGTGATATATGCAGTGAAGTTCGTCTGGAGCAAAGCATCTAATGGCATAACCCTTCCTTCCAGGAGCCCAAGGAGGAGTAAAGACCTGCAGGAGGGCTGCCTGCACCCAGAGGGGTGCTCCTGAAAGACTCTGGTGTAGGCAAAAGCAAAAAGAAGCCCTCAGCTCTGCTCACGGTCCTCCCAGTTTCCTAGGCAAGAAGGAGGTGCTGTTGTGAGTTCAGTTTTTGAGGTCATTCTTGGCAACTCTTTTTCTCTATCCTGCTGTTTCCAATTCTCAAAGGAGTTCTGCAGCAGTGCTTGCATTTGTTTTTTTGGCATTCGAAAGTAGTTAAAAAGCAAAACTTTCTCCTGAGGTCTGGTATTTCCCTGAGGTTTCATCAGTTATTGCACATGCTGTGGGATAACTTCTATACAATCCGGATGCCAGAGGGGAAGAGAAGCCTTTGACTCTGAACTGTGAGAATAGGTCATTTCCACTAACATTTTTTTTTTTTTGTGGCAAAAGCTTAAACATGATTGTAGGGCTTGAGAGAGAGAGAGAAGATTCCCAGGCTGTTCCACTCCACGCCTGCTCTGCAAAATATATTTCTCTGCTTGCCCTGGGACAGTATTATCTGCCTGTCAGCCTGTCTTGGGGGTGGCAGCCTGGCCACCAGGTTTCTGAGGGTCTGCCAGCTCCCCAGGCTAGTGCTGGAGCCAACAAGAAGCAGGTAGGTGCACAGCCACCTGTCTGCACACCAGCCAAGCATCCACCTACATTTTATGTCCCCACAGTTACAGCAAACCCTTACTGCTCTATTTGCATTATCACAGCACACAGAAGTCTTGCCGTAATGGACATTTTTGCAGACTTGCAATAAAAACCTCCCTTACGTGCGAGAAAGCTCGCAGTCTGGTTATTAGGCTAGGAGTGAAGGAAGTGGATAAAGCCAACGCCACGCACTCCAGAGAGCTCTTTATCATACACCACGAGGATTTTCTCTCCTGTGCTAGTCACCCGTCGGCATCCTTCTATTCAGGAGATGCACTTCAGGTGCCTATTTTTCAGGTCCAGAAGGACTTGGTGGCAAAAAGCTACGGACTTTGGTCCAGCTGTTCAGAGAAGAGCAGCCACGTCCAGAAGGACGAGCAGAAACGGTGCATCCTCCACAAGCACAGGTGACAAACGATGGTGGGTTTTGACACTCATGTCAAAGGCAGCTCTCCTTTGGCTGTGTGAGGATGAGGAGCTGGCCTTCAGCTCTGTAAATATTGCTTGCAAAGGGTCCAAGCTGTTTGGTTTATGCTCAGGGAGAAGCCTGTGATGGGTTCCTGTGGAGGAGTGGCCAGCCACTTACCAGCTTTTTCTTTAGTGCTGATGGCTTCAGCTGTTAGTGGAGGAACTTCATGCCTGCCCGCAAACAGCTGGTGGTCCTGGTAAAGAAAGCCGGCGTCTTCCAGGAGCTGGCCCGGGGTGGTAGGCTTGTAACAAACAGCTGTGGAGCCTGCGAGGAAGAAAGATGGGTTGTCAGGAAATAAACCACGTGCATGACAAAATATAAAGCCATGATTAACGACAGAAGACCAAAAAAAAATATAATCATGAGCCTTGTTAGGTGCTTGAGAAGCCCTGCTGGGGTCACCATCTCTGCTGTCCTCACCACCACATCAGCTCTGAGGAATGAGTGGCAGCCACCAAGTCATCAGTGCCATTTCGTGCCCCAGCACAGCCTGGTTTCCAGTCCAGGACCAAAGCAAGGCTGACCCAACCTGGCTCAGAAGAGCCAACAGATTTACAAGATGCTCAGAGAGGCTGTGGAGTCTCCTTGAGATCTTCTAAAAGCCACCTGGACGTGGTGCTCGGCTCACAAACAAGGCCCAGCCCCAGGACACGAAGCCAAGACCCAGCATAAAACCAAAGGAGGCAGTGGGTGAGGAGGAGGACAGATGGATAGGTGAGGACCCAGCCGCACGTTCAACAGGGCCGCAGCCTGAAAGGCTCAACCGCAAAATCTGCTCGTGTCTAACAGCTCAGGAAGACAGAAAATTACCAAGACATAAAATACGGCCAACGCTATCAGGGGAGTTCATAAATCACTCGGACCAGATGTTCTTAATACGGGACAGCGAGGATGTAGCTGGAGAGCCCCCAGAGCGTGCTCGGCAGGAGCTACACGCCCCAGCTCCGGCATCCCACGGACAGGGGAGGCTGGATCAGTCCCGCAGCAGCAGGCTCTTTGGGCACGCACTGAGGCCATCCAAAATCTGCTCTCAGGTGCCTTTTTCTAGCAGTGCTCGATTTAACGAGCTCACGCAAAACACCTCTTGGCCGTGTCGAGGTGGGGTTGGTGTCTTCCCCTCCTGACCCCTTTCTCCAAGTGCTGCCTCAGCTTCCAAAAGAGGAGTCTCGTTGAGGCCAAACCTTGGAGCTGAGCATCTCATTCCCCAGCAGGGATACAGCCAAATCCCTCCGCACAATGTTCCCAAACATTTGGGGCCAAGAAATGGCCATTGGCCTCCAGCATTGCCGAGGGAAGTGCTCAGGCAGCAGGCGAAGGCTTTGTGGTGGCACCAGCGGGGCATCTGTCTATCCTGGCAGGGTAGGAAGCCCACAAGCACGGGGACAAGCTTGCAGAAGCAGCTCACATTTTACATGCAAATCATGGCTGATCCCACACCCCTGCACGGAGCAGGGCAGCAGGAGGAGGCAGGATCTAGCCCATGGGTATTTACAGCCACGAAGACGCAGAAATTATTTTCCTCTGAGTGCTGAGGAGAGGAACCAGGCATTTCTGCGAGATGTTGATGAATCCAGCACTTCACCATCCACATTATGCACGGATCCACGTGGCGGTTAGCTATATTTAGGGAGCAAGGAGGGAAGAGTGCTCACTTGAGTAGATACGAGGCAAATCTGTTCGTCAAAATTAGCACGGGAGACAGCTCCAACACAAATGCTGACGCTGATGAAAATCTCAGGACCCAGTTTCCAACACTACCCCCGTGATCTGGCGCAGACCATCCCCACAGCCACCCTACACTGCTCCTGCACACACGGCCCTGCCCTGGAATTGGGGGCTCTGCCCGAAACAGAGGAGTTACGAGTCTGGGCTTGGTTTACGAATAAAAGCTGGACCGGGATAAAACAAAACCTGCACACACAAGGAAGAAAAACGGTCCCGAGCATTACAGGCAGCCTAAACCACCAGCCAGGCCTCACCACTCACCAAACAAAGCCTAAAAGAAAGAAACTGCTACCAAAATTTTGCTTCCTTTCTTTTGCCTCCTGCATTTTGAGCCAGCAGACACCCTCGGGTTGCACCTTCAAGTTTTTCTATGTGCAAAAAAAGTGAATAAAGACCTGGTTTTCTGAAACGGCAGCAGAAATCCTCACCTGGCCACTTGTCTTTGGGGGCTGTACCCGTGGCAAAGGGCACAGGTGGAGGATTGAGAGACTGAGCAACACCAGACGCTTGCTGGGACACCTTGCACAGGCTCCTTCAGTCACAAGAGAGAGCTTCATCCTCAGGGCGGGACTGCGCCCTCCAAACAGGGAAGAGAAGCTCCCCAGCTAAGACCCTGGTGTCAGGCACTGCCCCGAAATTACATGTTTTGGACCAGCCCCCTTCCAGCACAGCTCCGAGCCTCTCTCCCCCATGAGACCTCAGCCCGGCCAAGTGCACTGCCATCAGGTTCACCTAAAATGTTGTAAAATGACACCATAAATTAAAGATAAAACCGAGGGAGCTGCGTCGCATCGCTGAAAGGCGCAGTTTTATGGAAACCCATTCGTTCAGCCAGTCAAAACCTTCCCACAAAGCAGATCCGCTCCCCAAAAACCTGAACGCTCACCATCCACAAGCGTAAAACTTTAGGAAAAAAATAAAAAAACACAGCTGCAAGTGGGCACCAAGGGACCACCACCCCTCCCAGGACACATCCCCAGGGAAGGGCTTTAGCCCGGAGGATGCACAGACATCACCCTTTCAGCTGCTGCGTTATCCCGGAGCCTCACCACGCGGCCGTGCAATTCATTCGAAGATTCCCAACTATTTTGGTGAATCACTCGCTAAGATTAACGCCAGGGACTCGGCGAGGACCCGCAGATGGAGGAGCGATGCTCGAATACTTCCCGTGTGTGATGTGGTTTCGGTCTGGGTTTGAGTGGGAGCTGAACCAAAACCCCAAAGGAAGCGCGGGGCCGCGATGTTACGGGAAAGCCACGTCTGTAGGGCAACGCCAGCACCTCCCAGCAGCACGTTTCCTCCTCACACCGTATCTGGAGCGGGTGGTGGTCCTCCAGCCTGCCTCTACGTCTTCACCCAAACAGCCCAGAGCTGGCAGAACACAACCGGCAGCGTTTCAGAGCCCACATCTGTCCTCCTGCCTCGCAGCCGAGCCAGCAGGGAGTAGAAATGCCTCATTCCACCTTCGAAATGCTTCCTCCGTGGAAGTTTCCCAGGTCAGCAAGAAAGGAAGAGGATTACCCAAGGGCTCTCCAGCCCCAAAAGAGCTCTATGAGCCCCTCCAGCATGGGTATCATCATTTTCCTCTCCAAAAACTGCATCATCCAAGCAAGTACGGAACTACAAAGGCAAATAAAAGGAGATGTGGGTGTCCAAACCCCAACACTGCTGAGGAATCGGACAAAAATACCCAAATTTAAGGGCAGCTAAGGCAGAACGCTCTCCGTTTCACTTCAGCCCGATGTGCCGATTCCCAAACATGTTTCCCCTCAGAAAAAAAAAAAAAAAAAAAAAAAAGCAGCCCAGCGCCGAGCTCGGCAGAGAGCAGAGCAGCCACCCTTGGAAAGCAGCTCCTGGAGCTGGCAGAGGATCAGATGGATGCGGGAAGAGCGGGGCCAAGCCTCCCTGCCTGGATGCCCGCAGATCAGGTGCACGGGCGTGCAGGGGCACACGGGCGGCGGCAGAGCTTTCATCTCGCAGGGATAGGAGTTGTATGAAATTTTAATCACTCACGGGTTGGTTTTTTGTTGTGTTTTTTTTTTTCTCTCTCTCCTCTTCTCCATCTTCCCAGGCTTGCACACTGTGGAGGAGTGGGATGCACAGGGGGGGTAACAGCAGTGGGATGTTATCGCACCTGCACCGCCAGGCGGGGCGAGGAGACACGCTTTCATGTGGCTTGGGCACAGGTTTGCAGGAAAAGACGTGCCTCCGTTTATTACGAGCTGCGAATTCGCCTCTAAGGCTCCGGCAGCGATCTGCAAAACCGCCTGGGTTTGTAACGAGGGAACCAGAGCAGGAATTGCACGCCGTCGAGGAGCGGAGCACAAAGGCTGGGGCATCAGAGCAGCGCCCGGACCGGAGGCATTTCACCACCCTGTCAATTCCCCTTCCCAAGGCATGAAGAAAGCCTTTCATCCGCGAGAGGAGTCATCATGCAAATTCTTAGGGAATGAAAACGCCTTTTTTTTTTTTTTTTTAGCAGGAAATAATATAATCAGGCTTCGGCCAGCCACAACGCATCGACAGAGCATCAGCGGAGCCGGAGTTGAAGCCAGGGTCAGCTGTGCTGTACTTAAAGACACGATGGCGCTGCAGACAGGCCCTGGCCCGGTTTCACGGGATATTTAAGCCCTTCCATTAATTAAACAGGAGTGAAACGGGACCTAGGAGGGCACAGACACTGCGGGTCATTAGGTCTGGTTCCTCTGTACTTCAAGCAACCGCGTTATAAAACTCCCCTCGCGCTCTGCTTCAACGGCACCTTAAAGAGCAGAATTTTTTAGTTTTTGCCCCATTCCTCCCATGTGGAGGCTGTTTGGGGTCCCGTTCCTCTGACACACACAGAAACCCTTCTCGTTTCCCCGCCATGGCTCTCTACCCACGGATTTTTGCGCCAGTGCCGTCCTTTAGGTTAAATAGCTTTCTCCCTGAGTCATTCCCACAAACTTGCGAGCGTACAAAGGAGCCTGGGAGCCGGGCAGAACAAAAATAGTACAAAGCCCGTACAGTGCTCTTGAGCGGAAAACGCAGCCATTGAGCTCTATCTGAAGCATCTTCATATTTCTCGAGCTTTTCCTTTTTTAAACGCAGCCAGCACGCCCCACTCCAGGCACCTCGTTTGATCCACGGTGAGAGCCGCTCGCGATAACCCGGCCCCGAGCGCAACGCAAGGGCTCTGCCGACCTCAAACGGCACGTCTCGGGGGAAAAAAAGACACCAAGCCTTCCTCCCGCCCCAATATATATTGAGACGATGAGCCTCCCGTTATTAAATCATTACACGCAATTTATATGCGGCCGCTTTCGAGAGGCAGAAGCACTAACGAGGTGATTGCCTCCCGCTCCGGCTCCCAAACGGCTGAGCTCAGATTTGCAGCGGGGAAAATCGCTCCAACGGCCCACAGCGAGCAGCCTGCGGCTCCAAAAAGGTTCAGAAACGGCCCCAAACCGACAGATGCTGCAGGCAGGGGAACATGGACCCACTACGGGACACCCAAATGCCCTGCTTGGCCCCAGGACCCACTGCCCACCCTGAGCAGTGCGCGTCCCAGTGCCTCCTGCCACCTCGGGGGACCCCAGTGGGGTCCCCAGATCCAGCAGGGATTTCCCCTAAATAAACCAAACTGAAACACATTTACATCTAGAAATTCTAGTCCCGAGAACTGCTCCGTTGCTTAATCCCAGGCTCTGCTTTCCTGAAACGCAACATCCCACTGCTGCTGCTCTGGGACGCCTGCGGAGGGACTTCATGCTGCTGTCCCCCAGCTTTACGCCCCAAAAATTCAGTGCTGAAGCCCACCCACTGAAAACGCCCCATAAAACACCACAGAAGGAGATACGCTTTCTAAACGCCTGAAGTTTCAATAGAAACAGTTTCCCTAACGATTTTTTTTTTTTATAGTAAAAGGTGATGTTGTTCTGGTTATTAGCATTATTTTGTATTTCTCCTCCTGATGAATGAAGGCCGTTCTATTTTAAAACTCGGGGCATAAATGGGAACCAGATGACATCCACCCCAAAGCTGCCAAAAAGAAACTGCTGTAGGAAAGCACAAATCCTCCCGGGGTTTTCCCAAACCCACCCAATATTCCCCAGCACCGCAGTTTCCACTGGGACCCCTCAGCCAGCCGCTGGGTGAGGAGCGCTCAGCCCTCCTCTTCGTGGTTTCAGGTCCATGGGGGCCATGAAAGGCACGCTGTCCCTCCTCACCCCAAGGAATGCTGCCCCTAAAGCCAGCCAGCTGCTGGAAACACCTTCAGCATCGTCCCCAGGTGCCCACGGCTCCTCCTCGGTGATCGGATCACCAGAGCCCTCCCCGGTGAGGCCGAATCCCCGCAGCTTTCCGAAATCGGGTTGGATTTGTCCGAACGTCAGCGAGGGAAGAAATGGTTTGAAATGAGCGAATCTGGAAGAACAAGGACAGAGCAAAGCAGCCAAAGCTTCTGCAGGGGAAACCTGTGCTTCGATCCGGTTTCACACCGCTTTGCTCCGGCCGCTCTGGACCTGGTGGAGAGGCAGGGCACGGCCCCGAGCTCCTCCGCAGCACCTCAGTGGTTATTTGTGGGTATAAATGAGAAGTAAATTAGAGCAATCCCAAATCCTGCCAGCTGAAGCTGCCCTCTCTCAGTGCTTCCCCAGGGGAAAGCCAAGCCCAGGGCTCATCCCTCCCTCATTATTTGCCATCCCAATGCACAGCATCACCCCGACATCACCCCCTTCTGCCCTTTCTCCCCTTCACAGCCTCGCTCCCCGGCAGGATGGGGACAGGATGCTCTTTTTGTCCGAAACACCCCCTTGCCAGCCCCGAGGGCTGGATCCCTTTCAGAGATTTTAGACCAAAAACTCATTTGGAGTCATTTCCTAATGAGAGGTACACACACACCCACGGCCATACACCTATGGGAACGGCACCCTGGAAAAACAAGGGGACACCCCAACTGCAAAGCCTCTCAGAAAGCCAAATTAGCTTATTTTGGAAGGGGAAAAACACACAGATCCCTACACAAATACCAAAGCAGAAAGCCTCGAGCTGGCTGCACGCAGCCCGAGACCCCACAGATGCCCCGGGAGCAGCTCTGGGTCCCCACAGGCGCGTGGCAGCCCCGCACGGCACAAGGAAAAAGAAAAAAAAAGTGAAAAACACAAAAAAAACCACCACCGCACACCACTTTTTTTTTTTTTTTTTTTTTTTTTTTCCATGGGCAGAGGAAAAGGAGCGAGTGGCGACCTTCCTGGATGAAAAACCACGGAGCACAAAACCTGCCAGGAGGACTGCGATGCCGGGGGGGGGACTTGGAGTAGGGTTTGGGGTTTTTTAGGGGGTTTAACTCCTCTTTTGATGCATTTTGGGCTCGGACGTGAGTTTCTCTTTGCTCTCCCCGCAGGGGTAGCGGGGTGAAAGCTCACCCCCTCCCTGCACCACCAGGAGAAGCAGCGGCAGGCCCCGGGTCCCAGCCGCAGCGAAGCCCCAAATCCCACCAAATTCCCCCAAAACATCACTTTTTGAGGCCGCCCCTGTCCCCTTTCCCTGCTCCTCTCCCGGTTTTCGGTGCCGAGCGGGGAAAACTCGCCGGGGTGCCCGGGGAAGGTGCCGGGGGGGGGGACACAGCCGGGCTGGGTGAACGCGGCCCCAAACCCACCGGAGGGGTCCCCACGGTCACGGGGGGTGTCCCCACGATCGCGGGTGGGGTCCCCACGGACACCGAGGGGGGGTCCCATAGTTATGAGGAGGTTCCCACGGTCACGGTGGGGGGTCCCCACGATCATGGAGGGGTCTCCGCGACCACCGGAGGGGTCCCCACGGTCACGGGTGGGTTCCCACGACCACCAAGGGGGGGGTCCCATAGTCATGGGGAGGTTCCCAGGGTCACGGGTGGGGTCCCCACGGTCACGGGGGGGTCTCCGCAGTAACGGAGGGGTCCCCGCGACCACCGGAGGGGGTCCCCACGGTCACCGGGGAGGTTCCCACGATCACCGAGGGGGGGTCCCATAGTCACGGGGCGGTCCCCACGATCACGGGTGGGGTCCCACGATCACCGAAGGGATCCCTATGACCACCGGGGGGGGTCCCCACGGTCACGGCGGCTTCCCCGGGCTCCCCCCCGGCACATCCCCGGGCGCACACGTGGCCGCGGGCAGCCCCCCCCCGGAGCTGGGGGACGGCCACACGGACACAGACAGACAGACGGACAGCCAGCCGCGGACACACGGCCGGAGCCGCCCCCCAATCCCCCGTCGCTCACCTCCGGCTCCGCGCCCCGCCGCCCCCGGCAGCCCCGCGGCCATCCGCGCCCCGCCGCTCCCCGCCGCCAGCAGCGCGGGGCCGCGGGGCGGGGCGGGGCTTAACCCGGGGGGCGGGGCTTAGCCGGGTGGGCGTGGCTTGGTCCATGTGGGCGTGGCTTAGCCCGGTAGGCGTGGTTTAAGCCTCTGGGTGGTGCCCGGCGTAGTGGGCGGAGGTGGGTTGTGGGCGTGGCTTGTACGAGTGGGCGGGGTTGTGGACTTGGGGGCGGGGCTAAGGGTAGGGGGCGGGGCCTGGGGAGGCTGCGGGGGGAGGGGGCGGGGCTGGGAGCTCCCCCTGGGGTCTGTGGGGTGCGGGCAGGGACGAGGCACGGTCCCTTAGGCCCTAGGGCAGCCTGCCCAGCCCATAGGGCAGCCTGGCCGCGTCCTAAGGCACCCTGCACACCCCCTAGGGCACCCTCCACATCCCTAGGGCATCCTGACCCCATCCCCTAATGCACCTTCCCCATCCCCTAGGGCATCCTCCACATCCCCTATAGCCCCAGCCCCTAAGACGTCCTCCCCGTCCATAGGATATCGTCCCCATCCCCTAAAATACCCTCCCCATCTCTAGGGCATCCCCCCCATCTCCGCAGGATATCCTTCCCATCCCCCAGAGCATCCTCCCCAGCTCCTAGGGCCCCATCCCCTAAGACATCCTTCCCACCCCTAGGGCATCCTCCCCACCCCATAGGACACCCCTCCAACACCTAAGGCATCCTCCCCATCCATAGGACACCTTCCCCATCCCCTAGGACATCCTCCCCATCCCCTAGGGCCTCATCCCCTAGGGCATCCTCTCCATCTCCTACGATATCCTACCCATCCATAGGATACCCTCCCCACCCCCTAGGGCATCTTCCCCATCCCCTAGAGCCCCAGCCCCTAAGACATTCTCCTCATCCCTAGGGCATCCTCCCCATCCCCTAGGACACCCCTCCATCTCCTAAGGCAACCCCCTCATCCATAAGACATCTTCCCCATCCCCTAGGGCCCCATCCCGTAGGGCATCCTCCCCGTCTCCTAAAACATCCTCCCCTCCCCCAGGGCATCCTCCAGCTTCACCTCGAAGCCCGGAGCAGGGTGCCACAAACTCAGCCCCTTCCCCTTGCTGCCCACCTGCTGCATCGCCCAGATTCATGCATGCTTCACGCCGACCCCAGTATTTATGGGGCCGGCTCTGTGGCAGCTGGTACAGGCTGGGTCTGTGCTTGAGCAGAGCAGGGAGCTGCAAATCCCTTCTGCTGGCCAAGGGGGAGGCAGGGAAAGCATCGCAGCCTTGGTGCACATTTAACTTCCTCGGGGAAAAATAAACAGATCTCGGGGAGCAGGCTTGGATGAGAAAGGGATGCTCAGATCCCTCACCTGCTGCGCATGCCCTGAGTACCCCACAGCAGGTAATTTAGGTCCAAATTCAAGCTTTTCAGTGACTAAATCCTCTGTGAAATCAAGGGAAACCTTGACGATAGATAATTAGGCACCTTGATCCGATGGATGAAGGGGTCTTTGGTACCCCAGTTTTCTGGAGCATGTTTCCAAGGGACTTTTTCAATTCCATTTTGATTCAATAAACCCAGAGCTGGAGATCTCTGCGCTGCTGTCCCCCCCCAGACCTGGGGCAGGACGTCCCAAACCCCAAGTGCCCCAGGAGTGGATGCTCGTACCATTTCCACCCCCCAGTGTGTACAAAGCACTCAGATTCCCAATGCCACGAGCAAACAAATCATCCTACCGCCTGCCCCACGGGGTGGAAACAGCCCCAACTTTCCTATTTATCAGGTCCCCTCGGGTAAGTGCTGTATCTGGAGGCAGCAGAAAGCGCTCTGCACATCTGTTTTTCCCGTTCTGCCAAAGATCCCTTCATTTTCCCCCACGAGCCTGACCTGCCTGGCTCCTGGCAGGCGCAGTGCTGCTCCCTGGACTCCCTCCAGCATGGGATGAGCTCAGGGCAGCAAGGAAAAAGAAACAGCTGGGGGGCTGCTCGGCACCGGGAACAAACACAGCAGGGCCCGGAGATTTTTTTTCCTTCCTTCCCTTTTGGTTTACCCAGTGGGATTTCGTTCCTGGACCTGGGGGAGCCTCCTGCTGCGGGCCGTGCTGCAGGTGCACGGAGCACATGGGGACAGCCACTGCTGTGCCCGCTCATCCAGCGCGGCTCCTCGGGCTTGCCACTCGTCCACACGAGCAGTTTGATCCTGATTTCCCTGGGTGGCTTTTGCACCTTGTCCTCCCGCTCTATTTTTCCATTTCCAAATGGAAAAATTTCCAAATTTCCCTTTTCAATCACATTTTTTTTCCTTTTTTTTTTTTTTTTCCCTGCCATTCAGGCAGATCACCTAAAAACAGCGAGCAGAAACATTTCCAGAGGAGAAGGGAGGACGTGGAAAAGAAGGGAGGGATGAGGGAATGGAAGAGGAGGGAGGAGAGAAGGGAGCAAGCAAGGGGGAGAGACAGAACAGCCATCTGCACGTGTTCCTCCGCGGGGAAAGCTTCTCCCTCCCTGACCTCACTTTCTCCAAGGCCAGAAATTCCACCTCAGGCCTTGCCAAGGAGACAATGCAGGGTGTGAAATGTTCTGGTTTCGTCGTTTGCAGAACAAAAGGGACGCAAGAGCCACGGCCTGATTCATATCTGCTGCAGCCCAGCAGCCAGGCCGCCGGAGAGGAGAGGCACAGAAAGGAAAAGGAGAGGAGCTGAGGGCTGCTGGGGGTTGTTACTCAGGGTTAAGCACCGCAGGCACACGAAGCACCACCTTGGTTTGTGCTAACCTGGTGCCTTGTCTCTGACATGGCCACAAAGGGGGCGACTGCAGGGAAAATACGAGGCAGAGGACAAACTGTGCTGTTTCCTCCAGCACACGGACCCATTCTGCTGCAGTTCCTGCTCTCTGGGAACTTCCTGAGCCGGGGCCTGCAGCCACACCGCGGGGTTTGAGAGCCCTTCGCGGCCCTTTCTTCCATGATGTTTTCTCATCACTTTTTGAGCCCATTCATGCTTTTTGGCAAGCTGGACATCCTGTGGCAATGAGTCGCACAATGTGATTGTGCACTGCGTGAAGACAAACTTCCTTTGGGGTGTGCGAGGGCTTTCCTTATTTACTCCCAGGGCATTCATAACTCCCATGTGTCCACCGTATCCTCCTTCAAGCACCTCTTTTCCACCTCGGCGAGCTGTGGTTCACCCAGTGTCTGCTTTCATGGAAGCTGCCCTGTCCCTTGGTCACCGTTGCCTCCCTTGCCCTCTGCTTAGAACCACAGAATCACAGCATGGGTTGGGTTGGAAGGGACCTTAAAGCCCATCTAATTCCACCCCCCTGCCACAGGCAGGGACACCTCCCACCAGCCCAGGTTGCCCAAAGCCCCATCCAGCCTGGCCTTGAGCACCTCCAGGGATGGGGCACCCACAGCTTCTCTGGGCAGCCTGTGCCAGGGCCTCACCACCCTCTGAGAGAAGAATTTCCTCCTAAAATCCAACCTAAACCTCCCCTCTTTTAGTTTAAAGCCATTTCCCCTTGTCCTATCACTGCACCCCCTGGCACAGAGTCCCTCCCCAGCTGTCCTGTAGCCCCCTTTAGGTACTGGCAGGCTTCTGTAAGGTCTCCCCGGAGCCTTCTCTTCTCCAGAGAAGCCCAGAAACGGGCTTGCAGCTCAAGGTACCGTTGAGCCATGCCCTGGTTACTCAACAGCAGAGCAGGGAGGGGTTTCCAAAGGTTGGGCATGGCAAGCACAGCCCCAGTCCTTAAGAGGCAGAGAGAAAGAAGTGTTAGGAAGGGATTTTCCAGCCATTGTTCATTCCATTCTTGGAAACATCGGAATGATCAAGGGCTTTGCAAATGTGCAGGAAAGGAGGATGTGAGTAACAGCCAGCGCAGACTCAGCAAGAACAGGGCTGGTCAGACTAATTTCATCTTCTGTGATGAGGTGATAAACCTTGTAGATGAGGGGGGAACTGCAGATACCATTTATATGGGCATATATGTAAGGACTTTAATGCTGCATCATATGGTATCACTCTAAGCAAGAGAGAGAGAGGAACCTGGGCTAGAAGAAAGAATTAATACATGGCACCACGACTGGTCAAAACCCTTCTCAGCTCTTAGTTACTAATGCCATTAGGCTAC
Source organism: Aythya fuligula (assembly GCF_009819795.1). NCBI lineage: Eukaryota > Metazoa > Chordata > Aves > Anseriformes > Anatidae > Aythya > Aythya fuligula. The sequence goes on from NC_045559.1 coordinate 195,642,653, forward strand.
ACAAAATCCTCTCCTAAATCTGGTACTGATCAGCATTTCCAGGAATGACTCAGAACCCAAGCACAGCTTTTTATGTTTGAAGTTGACATCAGGCTGGGACAGACTGCCAGCAAGCTGGACACAGGACTGGAGTTCAAGGCAGGCTTGACAAGCAGGGAAAAAAGGATGGGAGATGGTGATCTGCAGCTGGGTAGTGCCTGGAAGAGGAGAAACATCAGCTGAAGTGGCAGTTGTGTGTGACCTGCAGATCCCTCACCAAGCATGAGCCAGGAGCATGCTCTTGTGAGAAAGGAAGACCTTGCAAAGAGGTGTTGGCACTGCCCTGGCCCACAGAGGGGCTTTCTCCAGTCCTCCTGGCCTCTGTCAGCCTCAGCCAGAGGGCCTCTTCCAGCTTGGGAAAGATGAGAACCATTTAGAGACAAAGGAGAGCAGGGGAAACCACGACAGGTCTAGAAAAACATCCTGTGGGAGAAGGGATCTGGGTTATTTAATGCTGCCAATGGAAGGATGTATTAAAGGAAGAACAACCTTCAAGCACAGAAGGCACAAAGAAACATAAAGAGAAAACGAGTAAACTCTTTGTGCTTGTTTTTGGCAGCACAACGCGTCACTGGCTTAAATTACAGACATTTAATTAGATATCTAGAAAACCTGCAGCGTCTGGGGCAGTGCGGTGCTGGAGCAGGCTCCCTGGGAAGGCTGCTGGAAGTTCCCGAGACAGGTTGCTCCACCACGCCTCGGTGGTTTTGTCTGTGAGCCGTGCCCTCGGGCAGAAGGGAGGTGTAGCTGACCTCCCGAAGTCCCGCTCAGACCTGCCTTCCTGTGACTTTGGGGATACCGAAGCTTTGTTACCGTACTGACGTTTTGTCCCAGGATATTATTATTGCCATGCTGCTTTCTTCTCTGCTCCTCTACCAGGCGGCTCTTTTCACAAGCACCGCCCTGGTGCTGCCAAGCCCTGGTTCCACCAGCAGCAAACGTCTGAGGGATGCTCTCATCCGCTCCCCCTGCACCCCGTGGTTGCTCTTACCACCCCGCTGGCCTGGCAGAGGAGCTCGTGCAGCTGTGCATGACTCAGGTCGGGAGGCTGATCCAGCTGAAAATTCACCAGCCAGGAGGGAGGTAAGGAGAGGGCTCAGTTTTCCATTACTCCTCCTGCTATCTCACACGCTTTTGTCTGCTGCGTCTACCTCGGATGGAGCAATCTCGTCTTGTGCTGTGCTTGGAAGGCAGAGTGGAAACGTAAGGTGAGACGAGCACTGCTTTCAATCATCTTTTCCAGACTGAGCGATGTCTGATAGCTTGACGCAGAGGGAAGTGGTGGCCGAGGAGCTTCTGCTGCCCTTCAGCAGGGAGCAGGGCTGGGCAGAGGCCCTGGGAGATGCTGAGCAGCACAGCCAAGTGCCCCAGTAGGAAGCAGCTCGCTCTGGATGCCACACACTGCTTTGATAACACGGGGGAGATGCCAGGAACCAGGCTTCCCCGCGCTCCATCCCTGATCCCTGCCCCATCCAGAGTCCTGCCCCTTGACCAAAGTCATCAAGAAACCAGGGATAAATCTAATTTTGCACATCTTAAAGATCTACTTCTAAACTAAAACCAACCAAGTCTCGTTATGTCGGAGATGGAGCTTGTCTTTGTCACTGTTTGCTCAGACTTGGAGGTTTGGCCAAGGCTCAGGGAAACAGGCACATGTCCCTGTAGGAAGGCACCAGTCAGGGGAAAACTGAAGAGATGCAGAAGATCGAGAAGAAAAGGAGCTGGAGGAAGCAGTGTCAAAGAAAATGTGCTTTAAAGTAACTTCATTTGGTTTAAATCAGCTGGGCAGTGACTGAGGCAGCCAGGGGGAGGTTGCTGGCTTTATTCCCATCCCTGTTAGACACCCGTCTGGCCAAGCGCGTGTCAAAGCAGTCTCTATCCTGACACCAAGTGGAGAGAGCTCACAAGAACTCCTTTAAAACACAATCAAATGTATGAGACTGCCAGTGAGGACAGCTGCTGGCCCAGCCATCCCTTCCAGAGCCAGCGAGGCATCATGCAGCTCATGGGCATCTCTGGATTTATAGGAATTTTTTTTTTTCCAAGATCCTGGGTCTTAACAGCAGTGGTTTACAGAAGAGGTGGATGCAGATGATAAAAATCACCATCTGGGGCTCCTGCACTTTTACCATTCTACCCTGAGTTTCGACCAGCTTCTCATGTATTGAGCAGCCCAACACACATGCACCGAGCATCCTTACTGGGGACGAGGAGGGTTTCAAGAGCAGTGGCGAAACCATCACCTGTAAAGGGAAGAGGAGGGCTCCTTCCCATGAGGAAGAAGGGCTGGTGCTCTGCCAATTGGTGATGGGAACCATGGTCCCGTGGAATGGGGCTGAGCCCAGCACCATCCCCAGCCACCATCATCTGCTCCATCTCTAGCCCTCCCCCATGTCCTCAGGAGGGGCTGGTGTCCCCCTGAGTGCCAGACCTTGATTATGCATCTTTCTTGATTACTACTATGGGATTAAGTGGAGATGGCTTTCCACACCCCTACTTTTGTCTCCCAGGACTGAAAATGAAACAACAAAACCCAAAGCCAAGCAAGCAAACAAAAACTCATCCTGTTGCAAGGCATCAGAAAGTCACAGAAGTGCCAGCCATGGGTTGGACTTCCAACCCAGCAACACCCAAGCACTGGGAAGGTGGCAGCTCAGCTCCCAGGGAAGAAATTCTGCGCAAATTTCACACAGAAAGGTGCTAAATGCCTCCAGCATCCATCCCTCTGGTGGACAACATTCAAAAACAACACACAGAAAAAAAGCACTGGTAGTGATGAATTTAAGCAGTGAGAAACATTCAGCATCTGCCCTGAGTTTAACTAAGTCATCTCCTAATCACTCGGCTGGGTACAGAGGAAAATAAAAAAGAGGAAAACGTGTTGTATATGGACTTACCCAGCTGATCCCGAGCAAACAGGGCTGGTGCACCTTCAGAAATGTCATTGTCTGAGAGAAGAAGAAGAAATGCTCAGAAAGATCAGCTCAAGAGGTAGGTGCAGAGAGCTTGGGTGAAAATGCCTGCTTTAAGCTCACCCTGCACGTGCCTTCCCCCTTGGGGACAGACAGGTGATGGCACGGGCTGCCCAGGGGCTGTGCTATCTCTGACCTTGCAGGTTGTTGAGACCGACAGGATATGGCCCTGAGCAGCCAGGTCAGACCCCCCAGGTCCCCTCCATCACCCTGCAAGCCTATGGCACTGCAGCAAGGGCAGGGGATGTGAGTTGCACAGCTCAATACGGGCAGGACTGAGAGATGACTGCTTTGGAAGTGGTGGAGGTTTATTTATTTTCCAACATTTCATTCAATAACACAGTGCTGCTGAAGTCCAGAAATTCAATGTAATTTTCAAAAAGAAAAAAAAATGCAAAGTGTTCATTATTATTATTATTATTTTATTTTATTCTATTCAATTCTATTTCAGGTTTAAAACTCTTGCTCAATACCTGGTCCAGACTAAATAAAAAATAATAATAATAAAAAAAAGCTTTTAGTCTGGAAACTGTGGACTGCTGCTAGGGGTGATGGAGGAGGTGATGCTGTCCTCAGCGAGGGACAGCTGGTGCTGGCCTGGGGTGATGGGGCATGAGCACATGGGGTTGCATCCGCCGAATGTTTGAATGGGAAATAAAAAGCAAATCCCAGCAGCTGGCTGGAAATTAAGTAGAGATTAATTGATGCAGGAAATTGGTCTGTTGGCTATTTCCCATTGCATCTTCCCCAAGTACTTTCCTGGCAATTTCTGGAGAGTCATGCACTTGGGCTGGGAGGTCTGGTGACATTTTGATTTGGGATGAAACCTTAGGTTTCAAAAATTCAGGTTTGAAACCTTAGGTTTCCAAAATTCAGCACTAATCCCTCCTGTCACTGCTAGGACAGTATCCCTGAGGACCTAAATGTTTCCCTAAATGTTTCCCTAAATGTTTCCACACAAATATGATTGAAGAGAGAATAAAATCTTTTACCAGCTCTCTTCCTCACTCCTTAACCATGGTCACTGTGGACAGTTAGGGTGGTGACACTTACCATAAGGGGTGTCCTAACTTACCAAAACTTAATTTTTTATTTTTATTTGTATTTATTTGGCAAAAGGCTATTCCGAGGAATGAAATCAAGCAACAGATCAAGCCTGTCGGTCAATCTGCCAGTCCCTACAGTTTGGATCAGACCTTTCCCACCTTTACACTGAGCACTACTTGAGCTGAATATAGCCACATAGCACAGTGATGGGCAGCAGCACATCGGGAAGGCTCCCAGCGTGGTCACCCAGGCAGATTAAACACTGCAGTGATGTCCTACCTCCTTTCACACTGGCAAAGGGATGGATCCCAGCACGAGACAACCAGTTGGTTTCATCCAGCTTCCAGTTTTCACCAAGGTCCATCTCTGATCTGCAGCATCAAAGCTCTGCTTGTGATGCCTCCTGCAGCTCTCTCTGGGGAATAACCAGAAGATAACACTGAGTGTTAACACTGGCAGCTGCTGAGGAGCTTCTCTCAGCAGAGGAAAATGTCTTGTCAATGTCTCAGGCAGAAAGGAAAAGATTAAAAATTTCACGATTCAAGGGGGAATTATTGGACCACGGGGTTTCTGCCAAGCCTCAACTTATCATATTGACAAGTTTGTTGGCTGGGTCAAAAGGCCAGCGATACTTGGACCTTCTCCAATTTCTGTTAATGCCAAGAAGTTCCTAAGCCCTTGCAATATTTCTGGGGATGGAGTTTTCTTTCTGAACAGGATGATGTACTGTGAGGGCATTAGTCATGGCTGGGGTTCACAGCACAAGAAGACAGTGGCTCACATTTTCCCTCCCAGACCCCTTGGACCTGTGCACCCGTGATGCACTGGGGACATTTCATCCATCTTCCTTTCCCTAAAGCAGGGTTATAGAATTATAGAATGGTTTGGCTTGGAAGCGACTTTAAAGACCATCCATTTCCAACTCCCTGCCATGGGCAGGGACACCTCCCACCAGCCCAGGTTGCCCAAAGCCCCATCCAGCCTGGCCTTGAGCACCTCCAGGGATGGGGCATCCACAGCTTCTCTGGGCAGCCTGTGCCAGGGCCTCATCACCCTCCTTGTATCCAATCTAAATCTACGCTATTGGAGTATAAAACTATTACCCCTTCCCTTGTTGTTAGAGACCCTATTAAAAAGTCTTTCTGTCTTTCTTATAGGCCCCTTTTATCATCACAGTTTATAGGAATGTGTTGGAATTTGATGCCATCATGGGCCTGAATTCAGGGTGCCCCTGGGAGGAGCAGGTAGCGATGGAGGGACAGCGTCACAACAGCACCATTTCTTTAGGAAACCAGGCACAGAAAGAGAAGGATGGGCCCTGTCTCCATAGCCTAGCACCACATATATGGGCCCTGTCTCCATGGCCCAGCCCCACCACATGCATGGGCTCCATCTCCATGGCCCAGCCCCACCACCACATCTCCTGTACATGAGTGAATCCCGGCCACCACCCCACCACAGGGAGATGACATGGGAAGATGTGGCAGCCCTACAATGCCATGTCAGCCCAACAAGCCAGCCATGTCCCCGTCGGGGTGAATCATGGCTGCACCAGTGCTTCCCTGGCTGGACAGGCCTGTGGGAGGTCACTGCACCCGCTCCCTTGCCCAACACCTTCATTAAGTGGAATTAAATCCTTGTGCGGGTGCCTTTGCTGAGCAGCACACAGAACAGGTCACTGCTGCGTGCAGTGTGATGGTTTTTTTTGATGTTGCAAATTCACCCGAAGCACAATTACGAGGTACTGAAACTCTCAGAGAGTTTGGGTTGAATACATAATTAGTTTTACCTGAAAGAGAAGAGAAAACATTCAGAGAGAAGCTGCAAGACTCCATTTTGACATTTTAATAATGAAATATTTTTGTTGTTCTTTCATATGATGTTTTCTGTCTGAGATTGACCTAGTTTGCTTTTTCTTTTCATTTTTCTTTCTTTTTTTAAGATATGAAAAGCACCGAATAATCCTAACCAGAACGTCTCATGCAATGAAAGGAATAAAAAAATGCAAGAGAAGAAAAGAAACATTCTCCTTTAGGGGGTGACCCAAAACAAAAAGTATTTTCTATTTTTCAGTTCAGCAACTGAAATGAAAAACCTATTATTTGCACAGATCCACTACTGAAAGGCATCTCGTAAACGCGTACTGCTGGCAATTTATTCTTTCCACCTGCCAAGGGACAGGCTTGCTTGCAAGTTCAGTAAAAGTATGAGAGAGAAAGAACGAAAGGGCAATTTATCAACACTGCAGAGAAGATAAAATGGCTTTTCCATATTCACTCGTTTCTTTAACAGAAGAAAAAAGCCAGCTTCCAGACCCCAGCCCCTTGCCTTCTGTCCATCTCTGTTCAGAGTTACATGGACATGAAACGATTCAGACACAAGCCCTGAGTTCCATCAAAGAGAAAATTAATTGCAAATTTACGACTTCCAACTTTACCAATGCATAAAATCTAGTCAGTACACGAGAAAGGAAAAGTAGGTTGGCATGGAAAGGGATGGACACAGAGCAGAGCCCACCAGCTGTAAGCAATGTTTGTGTAGAGGACTTGCTAAAATGCAAAGGAAAATAAAGAGGCATCACTGCTCTGCCCGGTGACTTGTGATTTACACTCTGGCTGCTCGAAGTTCTTGGGCTTATTGCAGTCAATAGCCAGCACGTATTACCTCCATCTCTTAAGAAAAAGACAAGCAAATGTCAGATTTCCAGAGTGCCTCCACTCAGATCCTGTGCTCAGTCTCCATTTAGAACAGAAGCTCATGTTACACACCCACAGCTTCCACTAGTCCTCTAAAAACACAAGATGAGCAAAGGCACAACATTCCTGCTATGATACATGATACCTTAATACAATATAAAAAATAATGGAAGGCAGGGTAAGTTAAGACCCCATTTACTTCACAGCCTTCATTATGCTTCAGCTAACACCCACACAGATCACAAAGCACTCTCCCTTTTCATCTTGACCTATAAAGCTCTTCCACACTGCAGAATAAAATAGCATAACACTGGAATACTGATTTCAGCAATATTTTACCACCTCTCTGATCTGTAAGAAATGGCTGGCAGAGGACAAGCCTTGTTCAGGCTCCTCATTGGGAACATTTCTGGTTTAAAACAATCTGCCACACAGCACCTCTGGGCACCCAGCAGCTGCGCTGGGAATTTTTTTTTCAGTATCATGAACTGCAGAGTTCACATTGCCAGACCAGGAGGAATATAAAAGTTAATGACTTGAGACTAACCCAGATAGACAACTGATTACAGTGTCAAACCCTAAACACTCCAGCAAGCAGGGCTGAAGATGGACGACAAGAAGAAGCTGGCAGCTCTCACCCAAGCACTGCCCGCAAAACATGCTTCATCCTCACAGCTCATCAAAACAGCATGTACTGACTGGACACAAGCTGTTGCATGAAGGATCTCCCATTTCTCAGAGCTACTCTATCTCCTTGCTCACAGTTCAACTCCAGAGCTGTTGAACAGGCTGTAGCTGCAACCACCTACTTGATAGGAGGGGAAAAAACGGTGACATCTTCCAGGAGCCACAGACTGGAGGTGGTTTCCATGGTCAAGCTAAGTATTTCTGGTCCTTCTTTCTTCCACAAGGAGTATCAAGCTGATACTGCCTTGGCCCCTATGGGGGGACATATCACAGAATCCCAGAATGGTTGAGGTTAGAAAAGACCTCTGGGTCCATCTGGTCCAACCCCTGCTCAAGCAGAGACACCCAGAGCAGGCTGCCCAGCACCATGTCCAGGTGGCTTTTGAAGATCCCAAGGAGGAGACTCCGCAACCTCTCTGGGCAGTCTGTGCCAGGGCTCCATCACCCACCCAGCACAGAAGTGGTGCCCAGTGGTCAGAGGGAGCCTCCTGTGTGCCAGTTTGTGCCCATGGCCTCCTGTCCTGGCACTGGGCACCACTGACAAGAGCCTGGCCCCATCCTCTGTGCTCCCTCCCTTCAGGTGTTCACAGACACTGATGAGATCCCCCTGAGCCTCCTCTTCTCCATCCTGAGCAGCCCCAGCTCTCTCAGCCTCTCCTCACAGCAGAAGTGCTCCAGACCCTTCATCATCTTCATGGACCATGGCAAGGGCCAAGCCAAAGCAACTTGGGAGAGTGGAACATGGGAGAGAAATCTCAATTTCTGCTCATGTTGCAACCCCCCCAGCAGGGGCTGGACATTTCTAGTGCACTTTTCCAGCAAGAAGGAGCACCAATCCTAGCCTTGCAATATGTGGGATTTGGGATGGACATTGGCCATGGCAAGGGGATGAGGTGAGCAGCCAAGGCAGGACTGAGGCAAGCGGCAGGGGCTGAAGAAGGGCACTTGGTCTGGCTGGGGAAGAGGGAGAGAGCTTGGGCACGTTGCTGCATTTCACCTCCCACTGCACCACCTTACTGCCCTGAACACTCTCCTTTAAGTAGTCCAAAAGGTGACTAAAGAGCTGTTTGTTAATGCCATCATTCAAAAAGCTCTATTTGTAGCTGGTCTTAACGAGGTTTTTTTTTTAAAGCGGTGTGTTTCAGCCAACTGGCACAGAGCGTGATCGCAAGTTAATTACATGACCTCATGGTAGTTATCTCAAACTAATACATCATTAATCTGATCTTACGACAGCTACAGAAGAAGCCCAGAGCCAAGAAGCACTTGCAGGCTCCCCAGTCCCCAGGACAGAAGCCCTTTTCATAAAAGCTGAGGGTTTACATACAGCAGACATGTCAGGACAGGCTCCTCTGCAAGTTGTATCGCTCCCTTGCCTCAACAAAAGAAAGAAATGAAAAGGAAAAAAAAAAAAAAAAAAAAGAAGAAGAAGAAGAAAACAAAACCATCCAGAAGCCATGAAACACATCTCCTCCAAAAGAATCCTTTCCCAAAAGAGTAACCACCATGGAAGCAAGCAGGTGGGCTCCCAGCATCACAAGGGGACATTGGGTTGTCTCAGGTGCATGATGCTCTTGGAGGACCTGGCCCAGGCTGGTATCAGAGGAGGTATTCACAGGTCTCAAGTCACCTGCACTGATGAGAACAGGAGCTCAAAGCTCTGCTATGTCCCTTTGGGTATGGAGTAAACGTGGAAAACAAATCAGTAACTACACGGCTATTTACATGTCATGATTTCAATTGAATAGCCCATCCCTATCTGGGTACACGCATCTACATAGATATTCAGTAACAATAGCTGGCAAAGCTTTAAAGATCTTGTCTTTAAGGTCAGCCAAGCTCTTACTCCCACTCCTGAGCAAGGACCCCCCAGGAATGGCCCCAAAGAACCCATGGGGATGCCCACAGCCTCTCCCAGCACTGACTGCCCCTTCAGTAAAACCCATTTGGGGTTCTGGTCAACCCAGGTTTTGGGTGGTTTTAAGGTCCTCCGAGTTACTGCAGGGAATAATAACATTTCTTTTATTTTTCTGTTTTCTTCCAAATTCAGCAGATTAAACTGTAATGCAATGATTCAGATGTTAAACCACTTAACTCAAACACAGTGTCTCCTTTTGTGTCTTCCACAGACCTGCCTGTGCTAAAACAATGCTACCAACCACCACCACACCTCATTTTTTGCCACTTATCTTCACCGGGGATTAGCTGCCAGGTTGTTTTACCTGTAACAATCACTTATCGAGTTAAGAGATGATAATTTCTCCATGCTGTTTGTTTTTTTGCATCCAGATTTCACCTCCCTGCTCCAGTCTCAGTTTGTGCACGATCTCTCAAGAAGCAGTAAAATGCAAATGGTAAATCTTACCTCGCAAAATGTCCGTGATTTCTCCAGCAACAAAAAGAGCCTGTGCCTCGGTGCTGCAAGACCAAGCTTTCTTTCTCAGGGAGGTGTTTGTCCTTCGTTAGGAAAGGGCTCCACAAAAACTATGCAGCCATTGCCTGGACTTGCTTTGGGTTGTGTGGGTAAGTCACGGGAATTCAGCTGCTCTTGTGTGTTCAAAGAGCTTCAAAATACTCTAACCCACCTATCGGCATTATGGTTCCCACAACTATGTGAAGTATGCATTTGTCTTCCTGAGTCATGTAATTATCTTGGGGAAAGTAAAGCCACGGAAGTGCAACGGAGGGGAAAAACACGGACTGGCCACTTGAATTCCTCGAAGGTCAGCAGCGACCCAGCAAGAAGATCACCTCCAAAAGGTGACAATGGCATGAAGGAGACTTTGCTCATTCCTATGTACCAAACATGGATCTAACAGAGGTGTGGGGCTGTCTGCTTCCTCGCCTGCCTTTCCCCATACTAGAGGTGCCAAGGAGAAGCAGCAGCACCTTCTCGAAAGCAGACAGGGTGCTAGGGGAGCTGGCGTGAAGCTTGGTGGATTGCACAGGTTACAGCATGGCCTCTGGCCAAGGGGAAATGTAGTGGGATGATTCCCGGATGACTGACGGTGAATGGAGACTGAGTCATCAGTGATATGAACTGAAAAAATGATCTGAGGCATCGGTGTCTGGGCTAGTTCCATCTTGATAAGGGTGGTAGGTGGCTTCCTGCGTTTTCTATTGAGTCAAAAGCACCTGGGGAAAGGTGACAGCAGCAAAGGAATTTGTGCTATGATCAAATGCCACCTCAGGCAGTCCCAGAAGAGGAATAGATACCATGAGAGAACAAGGTACCACAGAGGTGAGCTTCCCAGAAAAGGCCCTTGTGCCAAGCATGAGAAAATGGTGAGCAAAGAGCAAAGGGGTCCTTGATTACACCATCTTTTTGCAGGGAAGGATATGGGCTTACCATGGAGCACATAGCTCCAGCAGATGCTGACACATGGCAACACTGAAGCAGATTTGCAATTTTTCCCAGATGTTTAATAATGAAGACATCTCAGCAGTGAAGCTCCAGATCACTCCAGTTCACTCAGGAAAACAGCCAGCTCTCTTGAGCAAGTCCACGTACCTGAGACGGTTGTGAATAGTTCTTAGGTTTTGGTCCATCTCCCAGAAGACCAAACCCATCCATCATTTTCTTTGGCAGTGTATGGAGGTGATTTCAAAGTTATGATCTCAACCATGAGGCACTTCCAGCCACCAGGTTAAACAGAAAATCTCAGACTTGGGAAGCCAACAGCTCCCTCTCCTATGGTGCTCCAAGCACCCATGTGGGGTGAAGACATAGAGAAATGTGCTGCACAGGCTCTGAGCCTTTGTGAGTCGAGAAGAGCCCTGGTGCTGGGATATCCTGAGGATGTCCTCAGGTCCAGGCTCACCCATGCAGTGCTGAAGCTCCCCCAGTGATCCCCAGGGTGCTGGTGACCCAGAACCTGCCCCGAGGATGGGAAAGCCCCAAAGTGCTGACTCTGTGCTGGGAGACACTGGGAGAAGCCTCACTGCTTGGGCACAAGTGAGCCATCAGAAGCACAGTATTCACAGCAGAAGTTTTGGATTATGCTTTTTTTTTTTTTTTTTTTTTTTTTTTTTTTTTTTTTTTTTTTAAAAAAAAAAAAGGGAAAAAAAGAATTGAAATCCTACATAGCAGACTTGTAATTACAGAGGCACAGTGAGTCACTAGTTCTCCTGTAGGTTTACAGCAGGCTGCACCAATCTGCCTTGCAGGCAAACGAAGCAAGCACCTGCAGCCCAAATCCAGCTCTTCCTGGTGGGAAGGGGCGAGGTGTTGAGGAGCTGTCCCTGCACGGCATTGTGCCTGCGGAGCTGGGATTGCCCACGAAGGAGTGGCTCTGCTCTCCTCCCAGCCCATGCTGGAGAGGGGATTCACACTGGGTGTCACCAGCCTTTATGCTCCTTCTCCAGCCTCTTCTCCTGAGCCTTGGGTGAGTTAATCCATTCGGCATCAACAATGCTGAGGTCCCAACCTCATGCCTCCGCCTGCCCTCGGTCTGTAAGTATTCACTGCACAGACAGAGGTGTGTGAGGTACCCTTTGTGTATTAATTAATGAGGTCTCCTTCTCAAGACTTCTACCTCTTAATCACAAATAACTCCCTGGTGAAGCACAAGAGCAGACTGAGGAAGATCCTCTACCCCAAAACCTAAAGTGAACCCTTTGATGTAGCTGCAGTGTGTCTCAGGCGGCGTCTCTGCTGTCAGATGGGAAGTGCTAGAGCTTTTTGTTTAAGCTGCATTGTTTTTCAGAGAACTGAGTTAGAAGTAAACCTGTAACAGCGCTGCCTCCAGAGGAAGCTTCTTTGGGGGATGTCACTGCGCTAAAAATAAAAATAATAAAATACTAAAAAAAATCCAGAGCTCTGCAGGGAAAAATAAAAAGGGAATCCAAACAGCATGACACTGAGTGGTTTCTCTGGGATCTGAAAGGAGCTAGAAATGGTTTATTAAAGCGATGATGCTTTGGTGACTCTGGGAGGAATTGTGTCAAAAACAGACCCCCAGCTTGCTGGTCCATGTGAAGGATGCTTGTCCTTCCACCGTAACCTGGCTGCATACACAGGGTGTGTGACCCTGCACCTGGTCTGGCTCCTAATCCATCCTCCTATATTCAAGGTTCACCCAGCTCCCTCCCGCTCCTCCTGCACAGCTCTGACCTTCCCCGGTGCCACGTTTCACCATCCCAGGACACGCCGGTGCTTGCAGCCGCCGTGCCTCTCCCCGGGGCCTCCCAGAGCCCCAGCTCCTTCTGCCAAACACACCCAGCACCGCGCCGCTCCCCAGGCTCCTCCTCATGGTGCTGGTGCTCGAGAGGTGCCGGTGCTGGGGGCTCGCCTCACCCTGCGCACAGTGCAAGCCCCTGCCTGGAGAAATGTCTGACAGAGGCACAAGTGACTGCTGGTTGATGGTCTCGCATGGGTCACGCGTGGGTTTAGGTATTTAACCCCATGGGTATTCAAAGGGCAGAGCGAGTGGGACCTCATCATGGCAGTAAAAGGCAGGCTTGCTCGTGCCCACCGTGCAAAAGGGAGTGTGAAAGCCCCCGCTGTGGTGATGTGGAGAAGAGAGACAAAGCTCCCTTCTCTTTTCTCTAAGAGAAATGCATGTTGCTGATGCATGTGGGTATGATCTCTGCCCCCTGCGAGGAGAGAAGGAAAAGCAGAAACAGTCCATTGTGGCACAGCAACTTCATGTCTTGCTGTTGGGGCCAAAGAAACGCAGCCACCAGCCATTCCTGGGGAGCGGTCTTAATTTCAGTCACAACTTCATTCAGCCTGGCACCACCACCAGTGTCCCAGCACAAAAGGACTTTCCTGGTTCCACCTGAAGGCCCAAAAGAAGACCTCGTGCCATGCCTGGGGTATTTGAGCAGCCAGGCTCAGGGAGCAAGGACCTGGGCAGAGGCTACACAAGAAGGTCTGTGTGGGTATTGTGTGGGGAAAAGCTGTCACATTTGTCCTCCAACCCTTCCACAGGCATCATGTATTTGTGCACAAGGACATCGAGGCCCTGGAGTGTGTCTAGAGCAGGGCTACGAAGCTGGTGAAGGGCCTGGAGCACAAGTCCTGTGAGGAGCTGAGGGAACTGGGGGTGTTTGGGCTGGGGAAGAGGAGGCTCAGGGCAGACCTCATTGCTCTCTGCAACTGCCTGAAAGGAGGTGTGGGGAGCTGGGGGTCGGCCTCTGCTCACAGGTAACCAGTGATAGGACCAGAGGGAATGGCCTCAAGTTGTGCCAGGGGAGGTTCGGGATGGAAATGAGGAGACATTTCTCCTCAGAAGAGCAGTCAGGCGTTGGGACGGGTTGCCCAGGGAGATGGTGGAGTCACCGTCCCTGGGGGTGTTCAAGGAGAGGTTGGACGTGGTGCCTGGGGACACGGTTCACTGGGTGACACTGGTAGTAGGGTGAAGGTTGGACCAGACGATCTTGGAGGGCTTTTCCAACCTATGATTTTACGATAAAGGGCAATTGGTCTGGCTTGGTACTCTCTGGGGATGAGGAGGACACACCTGTGAGCCCCACCACTACTGACAAGGGGCTGGCCAAGTGTCTCAGATGCAGCCTGGTGGGGGTGAGTCCCTGTCACTGAGCCCAGGCCTCACTCTCTTCGGTTCTCAGGAAGAAGTAGATGCCTTGGCTTTGGTCCACATCAGAACGAAACCAAATACTGAAGTTTCTAAATACCTCATAAAAGAGAAATGCCATTTTCCAGCCAGCTCCACTTGCTGCTTAAGAAAACAAAGCTATCTTCACCAGAAAAGCATCTGCATGGCACTGATATTTTTTCCAGCTAAAATGCGAAGCGTACCAGCTCCGTTTCTCCTTTCTCATTTCAAAGAGTTGACTGCCCTTTAGACTTGCACTTCATGGCAATCAGGGGCTGTTGATTTGTGCACGTTATTTAAACCCTCAGCAGGGAACCAAAGTAACAATTATCCCTCCCATGGTCTGGTGATTCACAGGAGACCGACAAGCACAGTGATGCCGTGTAACCGCTATGAGCTATCGGTGAGGAATGACCATAAAGTCTGCTCAGGTTCATTATGGGAGGGCAGTGTCTAGCAGGACGTGTCCAGATGTATCGTTGAAACTGAGGAGCTGGGTGATTTAATCGTTCCATGAGGTAATACGCAGCTGATTATTACTTGTGTGCATTACGGAAAAAATTAACAGTAATCCGACATCAGTGGGTAACAATTTCTCTAATGGAAACTGCTCCGGGTGTAGGGCAGAGATGGAGCAGCTCCAGGTCAATGATTTGACCAGACCACAGGCACAACAAAGTGAGTGTATGGGGCTTAGCTTTATCTTTTTACTCTATAATACACAGCAATTCACCTGCACTTCATAATAGCTAAAAAGATACCTGCTTTAACACTGGAAAGGCTGGAAAAAAAAAAAAAAAAAGAGAGAGAAAAAAAAGAAAGAAAAAAAAAAAGCCAATAATCCAAACAATTTTCCTGTGGCTTTACCAGGCTGCTCACTGCAGCAGTCAGTCCTACCCACTTTGGTCCCTGTAGTTCTCTCTTCCAAGCCTGTTTCTGTTCTTACTGTGACCCCTGCACTGGAAGCACATCTGAGCAAATTGGAGGCACCTTCTGGGGCACGGAGCAATCTGATGACTCTTCTCAAAATGATGGTGCAACAGAGGCTGCCTTTCCCTTTCTCTCCTTCCAGTAACCGCTTAGCCCAAGCTCCCCATCACTACAGCTGGAAGAAACCTGCTGATGCTCCTTGGTTGCCCCACATCTCAGTCCTGTCTCTCCTCACCGAGCAGGCAGGGTCCCTGCACACCCTCTACTCTATTCTGGGGACAGTGAACCCTACTGGATGTGCATCTCAGGTTATCCTAAAAGCCAGAGTTAGGCTTTTCTCTGGGATTTTTTTTTTCATGAGGGACACATCATTACATACATGCCCTGTATGAACTGAAGGAGACATCTACCTCCATGAGCAAACTCTTACAGACCATTCTTGACCATCTGTGGCTTGGGCTGCATCACTGGGGTTTCCACTCTGTTTTTTTGGTTTTGTTTTTTTTTTGGTTTTTTTTTTTTTTTTTTTTTTTTTTTTCCAGACACACAGACCTCCTCACTTTTCCAAGGGGCCAGCAAAGGTCAGGACACATGGAAGCCCCAGGGCTGCTCCCTTTCCATGGGAGAGCCGTGTTGTGATGTATGCACACAAGCAGGTCAGCAGCAACTCCTGCAGCACCCACTGCCCACAGCAGGCAGAAATGCCTTGATAAAGCATATTTTCCCCTGGAAAATATGGATTCATCCTTCCTTTTTTCACCCTCTTTTTGAGAACATACCACTTTCAACAAAACCCCTGCCAGGAAAAGTTTCTCAGGCTGGAATTTTTAGTCGATGTGTGGAAAAGCCACCTGGGAGCTGCCAGCAGCTAGCGGACCTCAGATGGCCTGTTTCAAATAAACATCCCCAGTCCAAGCTTCCCACATCATTAACCCCTTGGTTATTATCTTGGGCTCTGTGTCTTGTTCCAACAATATCAATAAATCAAAAAATATAAAGATGAGGCTTGGTCCTCCTGCAAAGTAGGAAAAAAAAAATAAGAAGAAGAAGACCGAAGAAACATTTCTCCCCAGCCACAGCTCAGGCTGTTTGCTTTCCAGGCAATGGTCTCCATGTCTTTCCCATGATCTCTGCATGTCCCAGGCTGAGATCCCACCATCCACACCGTGACTGCGCTCCAGGAGACGTGAAGGGCTACAAGCTACAGCAGGAATTTAACAACCCGAAGCCAAACCAAAATGCAGAGGTGATGTTTGTCCTGTGCTGCCTTGGCTCAAGCCTTCTGCCCACCCACATCCCGTCCTGCCTTCATGCATCCCCATGCAGTAAAATGTCACATGTGGCTGTGACTGACCTTTTCCTGATAGCACCAAAAAACTCCATTCCCACAAATGGCAAACCCTATCCAAACACCTTCAAGCCAAACCTCCCATCCCTCTCAGCTTGTTGTGATTCCCACTTCCTCTGAACTGATGGGGAAAGCCCTTTACACCGGGGTCTGTCTCCTGGTAAACATCTGTCCAGCTGCAAGCTCCCTCAAAAGACCAGGATGAATGGAGAGAGAGCTGATGAGAGGAGACATCCCACTAGGGTCAGTAAATTCCCAAACCAGACCCTTTTTCCTAGGAAAGCCTTTCTGGGTGACAGCTCATGTGGCAACTCACGGAGTTTGGTGGGAGCCTGTCCTCCATGCCTTGACCATCCCGTATGCTGCCTCCCGGGGGCAGGAAAGGAAGGAGGGAGTGGATGGGAGGCTGACCGAGGTGGCTGGACTCTTTCAAATACTTTTTGTGAGATGAGCCATTCGTTTCCCTTGTTCTCCTCACAGGCACCCAAAGTGAAAAGCCATCTCCATCCCCATCCAAATGTTTTCTTCTGAATGGAGCTTTTCTCTTCTTCCCTGTGTAGTTTTAATGACAATCCTCCACCCTCCCTCAAAAAAAAAAATAAAAATCAATATATATTTAAATCCAGACCAAAGTGGGTTTTCTTCCCCCTGCCAATGTGTCAGTTCAGAAGCCAAAGCAAACACAGCTGCCCTCGTACCCAGGCACTGCTGGAGCAATAAATAACAGCGCTGCCCCCAGCCTACCTGGAGAGGTCCCTCCTTGTCCCACTGGCCGCCTCCAGCTCTCCTGCTGCGAGTTTGCCCCAGCTGTGGTGCTGCTGCCCCTGCACGAGGATGGCTCAGGGGGTTGTATTATGGGAATGGGCACCAGGAGGCATGGCCTGGGTTGGGATTCAGCCCTCCGTGTCCAGGGAGTTATTCCTGGCTCCCGGCGGGGTGTGTGGGAGCAGAGCTCGGTGCAGGGAGCTAACACAAGCCTTTGACATCAGCAGTTAAATTTAGGATTAACACACTCCTAAAATGGTCCAGAGGGAAGCTGGCAGGAGAGACGCAGCTCCTTGCCACCACCTCCAACCCAATACACAAGCCAAGTGTGCCTGTATCAGCCGCATTGCTATGCTGCTCACACCTTCAGGAGGAGCAGCTTCCAGCCCCTGGCCTCCTGAATCCATCGCATCCCCAGATGAAGCCCTAAAATGGCTTGTACAGTGTATGGTCTCCTTTCTTGGACACTTTTTTCTCCTCGATTCCTTGATGATTCCTGGAAATTCCTCTCTGTTCGTCATGTGAACAACATCCCAAGGCACCACCGAGACAACACCCTCAAATTTTCATGTATCGTCATTATGGACACCAAAGGGTTCCACCTTTGGCACGACCAGCAGCAGCAGCCCTCTGTTTCCGAGTACACCTTGCTCAAGTAACTGCTGTATTTTGCTGCAGTCAAATGGCACCTGCATAACGAAGACCAGGGCATTCAGGGTGCGAGGAAAGGGCCCTCTGCATTCCTGTAGGCTCAGCTCTGCAGCCACCACACAGCCGGCGACACAGCAGCCATGGGAAGCAGCTATTTCCAAGCCAGCCGGTGAGAAACAAGATAACCACTAATTGCTTCCTTAGAACTTGTCCCCAAAATCCAAAAGGTGGTGGAGCCAAGCAGGTTGGTGGCCCTCATGTTCTGCTTCTTGTTTCTGACACTGCTGGTGACCAAGAGTACACTAATGTGGCAGTTGTCAAGCTCTTCGAGGTCTCAGTATAAATAATTTTCCTTCACATCCTAGTTTATTGGATATGTTGAAGGTCTGCTGTTGGCGTTTCCAAATTTCTCTGTCTCTGGGAAAATAGTCCCCATAGCTTCAGCTGCTGAAGGTTCCCCGTGCCCATGGGATGTGGAGGGCTTGTGTTCAGGGTGTTCCCCTAAGAGGTGAGCCCAGACAGAGCCCACAAGCATCACCTCAGCTACTCTTTAGAGCATGCTGTGTCCTTTCTAACCTCCTTGGGGAAGGATGGAAGCTCATTACGAAAGCCTGAAACATTTCTCATTGCAGAACTCGAGCACTTCTCACAGCAAAGCCCACGTTTCGTTCTCTGGGTACAAACACCTGATCAGCTGCCACCGCTTCCCTGCTGTTTCCAGTGTTGGTACCTGTGCAGCCAGACACCAGCATACTGATCTCATGACCACTTTTCACTGCGCATCAGTCTCCAGGTTTTCCCAGCCCATGACCACCAAGGACCTTTGCTGCAATTTGGCTCTGCAGCTAATGACCAAGGTGCGGTGTTGTTCTCGCATCAGTCGTTCTCCTGCCCTTTTTGTTCCTGCTTGATTAATGCCTCTCATGCTCAGGGACACATTTCAAGTGCCTTCATCTTCCCACCTCTGCTGCAATCACTGAAGGTCATCAATCATTTCCTCCGGCCCAATTATCTCCGCAGAAGAGGGCCTGATTCACCTCTCATACTGGAGTGCTTGAACATAACGAGCCCACAGAGTGATCAGAGCTGATCCAAGAACTTGTTGCGAAGAACAAGTCCATGGAGATTACCTACGTGAAAAGCCTTCACTGCATCATACTGGGACCAGAAGAAGAGCAGAGAGCTCCCAGGTCATCGCACTCCATCGCTGCCTGCCACGGGGAATCACATCACGAGATGGTGCCAAGCTGACCAAGGCGTATCTCACAGCTAGTGTCAGCCTCTATCTCCGTTTTTCCTATCAGAAAGATGCTCTGAAAGCTCACTCTTCTGATGGTCACAGGCTTTCTTCCAGTCTAAACACAATCTCAGGCAGTTTACATTCATTTTTTCTTAAGCCTATGTTTTCTTTAATTTAAATAGCTTAATCCCATCTCCATTTTCTAGCCCAGGAATCTATTTTTAAAAGAGCAGCCATAAACCATTTATACAGCACAGAGCTGTATTAGACATTTCAGCTGCTGTATAGTGGCCCCCTAAGGCTCTGACATGCAAAAATTCCTCTGCTTAATTTTATTTTAACATGTAGGACTATTAAAATTACTGGGACTACTCAGAAATAAATGAAGCATAACTTTGCAGGGAAATTTGCTGTGCAATTAGCTGCATCTATGCCTTGTCTGCATCTAAAAGGCCACACTGCTTTTCAAAAGGATTATAATAGGTATTTTCTGTCAATAGAAACAAATCTCCTTTAATTTGCCTTCTTTCGTTAGGAAATTAGAGAGCTCTACAAGAAATAAGTACAATTACTTTGGTTTAAAAACCATTACAAGCATTTCTAAAGCTGTAGAGCTGCCATGGTTGCTTCGTATCAAGAGTAACACAAAACCCAGACCCAAACCCTGCACTCAGCTCCTCTCTCAGCTGAGCATCCCCTTGGCACGGGGTAAAGATGTGCCTCGTGGGGCCACCAGGCAGCTCCACCAGCTGTGTGGGCTCGGCTCGCAGCCCTGCTCGCTTTATCAGCCCGTGTCTGTCTGTCTGTCCATCAGCACAGGCGTCTGGATGGGCTCTGAGGGCGGTGAAGGTCGTGCAGCTTTAATAGTGATGGTTCTTTATCGCTTGGTCTACAGCTCCCTACTGCCTCTGCTTGCTGTATATGAATTTTGCATGCAGTTTAGTAATAAAAAGCAAAGAAAACTTCAGCCAGGTAAGCACTACATTGTCCATAAAAGTAGAGCATGCACCATTTTTAACAACACACAGGTTAGCATGCAGCTAACATAAATTTATTTATTAAGTGATTCTGCAACCAACCACCTTCACCTGCACAGTACCTGGACACGCAGCTAAATTGCTTCATGCTAACAAACTTTCAATACAGAAATAACTACTTTAGGTAAAACTGCTTTTTTATTAGTTTTTACCAACATAAATTCCTTGAGAACACAAGCATTCGCACAGCCTGGAATAACTGGAAACATGAAATACCCATGGCCCAGCACCACAGCTTCTCCTCCCACCAATGTCTGTAGAGAAAATTCTTTTCTGAGCAGCTGTCCTGAGAATTTTTGCTCTTTTAACCTGAATGCTGAGGCACAAAATGAGCCTCAGCAGCTCCTCTCTGACAACACCAGCTCACCAACACCAGCAATGAGGTGACCAGTTCAGGTTAGCCACAGCTGGGAGAAGGCCACTCCACACCTTCATGTGATCTGTGATCCATAAGGTTGGAGCAATCAACATGCTGGGAACTCTACAGGCAGCTTCGTTTTGCATTTCTCGCATTTAGAAACTAGGATCTTTAAAATTCTTTCAGTTTCTTGTAATTTAGGCAGATTTCCACCCTATGCCCACTGCTGAATTTGCATAGCTACATTGGGCTGTCTGTGCTCCTCCCGTGCCTGCTAGGCAAAGCATGCTGCTGAGCTATGAGGGCTTTCCCTGGAAAAGTTGTTCTTCAGACTTTCTCAAAGCATCTTTTCCATTTTCTCCTGGAGATTTTGCTGCTCTCTGTTTTCTCTTTGGGTGTTTCCTCAGCCTGCACTGCTTGTGCAACGTGTTCAGGCAGATCAGCGCATCCCTCAGCACGACAGGGATGCTCTGCGTGGTGGCTGCATCTCCACCAGGCAGCAGCCACTCCAGAAACACTTCCCTACAGCCTAGTGGGATGAAAAAATGTCATTCTTTTCCCACCATTAAATCAAAATGCTGTGTTTCAGACAACATTTCCTTCTGTAGCACATCTTTTTTGCTCTCTTACATACACACACATATGTATTTTGCCCTCCTTCCCCAATTATTTTCATGGCATTACAGTGTAAATCTCTCCACCATGATTTTGGTTTCAGTTCAGAGATGCTTCACAGTTCCTCAGCTTCAGAGCTGACTTTTTCTTTGGGGCTGCAGGGTTTGTACTGTTTTTTCTTGCCTTTCTTTTGGAGCTTCATTAAGGGATGCTTCAAACGCAGGAGCAGCAGCCACCCACAGCTGCTGCCTGGGACCTGCACACTGATGTCCCTCAGCCCACGTGAACCAAAACCCCTCAGGTTTGCAAAGCTCAACTATTTGACCCACTTACATCCCAATGAACTGAAAATCTGCATGGACCCTCGAATTACGTGGCAGGCTCTCTTGTCAGAAGCATGCCTGCCCAGGGTTGTGCCAGTTTAATTAAACCTGTGCAATGTTGCACGTTTAGGCAGGTATCTTTCAGTTTAAAGCAGAACATTTGATAGCTGGAACCGTGCTGGATTTAACAGTCAAAACCAGACCACTCCTAAAATTTAGAGCAAATATCACTGGCGTCACTCGGTTCTGGCTTGCTCCGGTAGGTAGGAGGCAGGTGCTACTCCTCAAACATCTGAACCTGGTGGGGAAGGCACAAGGACATGCAAGCACATCGCTTCTCATCTGGTTGAAGTTACAACTGCCAAAGCAAAATAGTTTTGTGTTTTGACTTCCCAGAACTCATAAAAACAAAGTGGGCAGCTGAGATCAGCCTGATGGGTTAGACAGGCAAATGGTTCGGGCATGCATGTTAAGATAATTTTGTATTTTTGTGATATTTGTTGCTCTCTGGAGAATCTCAGAAGAAAAGAAAAGAAAAGAAAAGAAAAGAAAAGAAAAGAAAAGAAAAGAAAAGAAAAGAAAAGAAAAGAAAAGAAAAGAAAAGAAAAGAAAAGAAAAGAAAAGAAAAGAAAAGAAAAGAAAAGAAAAGAAAAATGAATTCCTCTACCCTGCTGCTTTAAAGAGAGGGGAAATATTCCTGCTGACCAGAAATGGGCATGAAGGAAACATTTTTGTATTAAATGTCTAGAAACTTGCTGCTTTTGGAACTAGAAAACATTTTACCTTAAGCGCTCATACGTGCAAAAAAACCCTGAGCAGAAAGCCAACATGGCATGCTCTAATACAAAATGAAACATGACCTTTTAAGAAACCTTAAGCTTCTGGAAGAGTAAATGTTAACTCTCTATATAATTCAAAGTATGTTGGCTAAATTGCATGCTGGATTCAAAGCTGTCCTGTGTAAAACCATCTTCAAATTTAGTTTTTGGCTTTATTTATTCTGTGTGGTTAAAAAAAAAAAAAAAAAAAAAAAAAAAAGTCTTTGAAGATTTTCTGTTATTAAGCAATTTGCTGCATGGGCAAACCTGCTGTCAACAGCAGAGCTGCTGCAGAGCCTGTGTGGAGAAAGACACACGCACAGCTTTAATAGATGTATTGCTCAGGGCAGGATCTGGGTACCGGGCTGATGCTCGACCCAGGTTTGTGATGGAGCTGCCAGGGCAGAGTGCAGGGCCACGGGCTCAGGCTGCAGCTAAAATAAACACAAAGTAAGATATTGATGGTGACGTTCATCCCCAGGCCCTTACCACCTCTGCTGAGCTAGCTGCTTGCTGTAAAATAGGTTCTTTGAACAAAAACATAAAGTTACTTACTGATGCTTGAAGATCCCATCCCTTTCCTTCAGCCACAAATTACTACACCGCCGTGTTATCAGGGAGTGAAAACATCAACTCAAACCCAGTGATTTCCCATTAAAACTCCCACTCATAGTTATTTTGAAAAGAATTTACTAGCTTTGAAATGAACTACTTTGAAAAGCATCTGAAAAGCAAGCACCCAGCTGCAATTAAGTTACTTTAATTTTAAGTTAATTACTTACCTTTTCATCAAGTACATCTGTTTAATAGCCCCATCACAGTGATATGAAGAACTTCTGATCTCACCGGGTATGATAACATGCTACGAATTCAAATAAATTTGGATATTAAGGCATGTCCTATTGATATGGTGGGTTTTGGTTGTTTGGAGGTTTTTTTTGTTTGTTTGTTTGTTTTATTGCATATTATACATATAATATTTTAATACATATAATATATTTTTATATTGCATATTATACAGAGCTCATCCTGGAGCACTGCCACAGGAGCAATGCTGCAGCCCATGTGTTTTCATGGATCCTTCCGTCCCTGCACTGTGACACCGTTAGCACTCGTTTTCCAAACCATCCTAGCCAGTGACTGTTTCCTTTTCATCAAGATCACCTCGGTATCGAGACTAACAACATAATAAGCTCAGAAAAAAAAAATAAATCTGGTATAATATATTCTTAGTAATTCAACATTCATGTTATGTGTTAAAAATACTCCTTTAATTCTTAAAACATATTTGAAATCTCTTGCAAATGGACAATCAAAATGCAGTAACTCGAAAAGAGACCCCGAAAAGGAATGTAGAAGATAAATGGCAACTGGGTGCCTGCTGAGCAAGACGAGGTCTATTTATGTAGGTAAAATCTTCGTGGACAAATTGTATACCCCACATCTCACAGTGTTAGAGAGAGTTTTGCTCCTGGACTCAAGAGATGTGAATTTAAATAGCAAAATTCCTGATGCTGTGCTGCACCGGGCATGCAGTGCTCAGCTGGCCTAATGCAGAGAACAGATTATTCATCATTTTAAATACAAAACCAAATATTTTCCCCTCTCTACTGTAAGGGAGATTTGTAGCAGAACTGTATTGGCAGTTGTGAGAATCCAGCAAGATTTCTGAAAATCATATTCATGGAGTGAAGTTATCCCCTTCACCAGACCCAGAGGCTGGTCGGCAGCCCCAGGTTTGGCCCTCCATGGCTGCTCCATCTGGGGACATCTGTGGAGACAGTGTTGGGTGTTCACAAGTAGACCAGACCTAAAGGAAAAAATATTTGTAGGAAATTTTAATGGTCATTTCTGCCCTTTCCATACACACCACTGTCATACGTTTGCTCTTCCCATCACCAGTGGGCATGGGCTGCCCAAGGTTATGCTCTGCATGTTTGGCCAGAGGCTCCCTTCCACTATGAAACTGTATTTCTGGGGTTGTGACATCTATACCTGGTGGAAGGAAGGACATTTTTCCCATTTTTGGACTAAACTGCATAAAATTCCTTATAACTCAGCTAATGAGAAGGCACAGTGCTGTCAGGACACCTTCTCCCACCATCTCAACAATTGGATGCTGTTGGAGGCTGCTGCTGCTCCTCCTTGAGCCTTTTCTCACCCCACTCAGGGCACCCTGGTGCCACTCAGGTCACCCACACTGTCCAGAGGTAGGACACAGCCCAGTGGTAGGACAAACTGTGTTAGGAGCACCGAGGACGGAGAGATTGCTCCCTGCAGAGCACAGACCATGTGAACTCAAACTTCCCTGTTAGATTTGTCATCTTGACTTCTTAGCCTTCTCATCTCCTGCCTTCCAGCCTTCCACACCTTAGTCTTCACCTTAGAACTTAGAGACCTCTCTGGTAATAGTCAGAGACATTTCTTCGTGATTCTACTTGAGACTTTACTCCGAAATCTTTAATATTTCTACTGGCCACTTTCTCTGATGCCTCTGAATATGGTTCTCAGTCAATAGCTAATGCACTATTTCATTTCCATCTAATCAGATCTTAAAGCAATGTGTATTTTAGTAATGCACATATTTATCTCCACACCGCAGGGAGCCATGCTCTGCTGTCAGTATAAAGGTGCTGTAGCTGTATAGCTGTTTGAGACAGAAGGGTACATTTGGCACTGCACCAGTAGAAAATGAGGATATCTACTGGGGTCTCTAAGATTTTACTACATAACCTGAAATACAGGGACTGCAGTCACGAGTTGGCACCACATGTCCCCTGACTCCTTACTGCTGTAAGAGCAGTTCAGAGGCTGACCCCAAGCACCCAGCCCATGCACAAGTCTAGTTTGGTCACTAATACAGGTGGCTCCCCGTGCCCAGCACCAGCCAGGGCAGAGCCACCTGTCCCACCCCCCGGTGAGCCCTCCCATTCAGCAGGAATCCCATCTTCCAAGGGGGCTGCACTCTAAGGACAATCCCATCCCAAAGCACTATGCACATTGAAGTATTTGTAAGTCTACTTTGGGACAAGCTACGCTATCTGGAGTTATGAGCTGCTGCAGGTCCCAAGGCTCAGCTCTTCCACGGCTCCATGATCCTGTTGGGCACCAAGAAGCAGCTTCTGTGCAGACATCGATCCTTGCACCTGCTGCAACCACACTCCAGGAGGTGCAAGAGCTTTTTGTGCATGTCAGCATCAAACCCACTTGTTTATAGTCTAGGAAAGCCTTTCCTACCCAGTGCACCCTCAATTCTGCTTTCAAACATTATGAAACAATATCCAAATGCAGACTTCTTCCATATAAATTCTTGAGGACATATATCTGTTGAGATTAATATTTAATATTGTTTCTTGGCTAGTAAGGTTATTACTATATTTCACTCCAGTGTAATGGCTCTAAAATTACATTGGCAGCAACTCAGAACCGTTATAAGAAACTGGGGGATGAGACTGATGTGAATTGCTTTCAGAGAAATCTTACACTTGTAATTCTCTCCTCCCTGAGGGACACATATTAGGAATTATCTTTAAAATCTAAGGCTACGCTCGTGAAATTGGTCTAGATGCCATGTCTTCTATTTTTAATGAACTATGATCATCCTAGAGCAATAAAAAGTTAACACAGATTGTTATGCACCCATTGCAATGCAACTAATGACTCTGTCAGGAAGTCCTGTGCTGCAATTTTAATATACATTTGTAATTTTAAAAATATGAGAATTTCTGTAAAATAGTGAGATGAGGCAGATTTTATTAGCTGAAGACATAGTCATACCCTTCTTCGTTCATCTCAGGTATATGAATTAAATGCTCTCAGCAAACACTGAGCAGATACCCAGTGGGCAACACTTCTTACCTCTTGACTGGGTCCTACACAGATGTCAAATACTTGCTCAGCCCAATGCAAATTCCCCCTTGCCAGGGATGATTTCCTTCTTGCCAAGATGCTTTGGGTTTTGAAACAATGGAGAAGAAGTAGTACACATATCTGGGTACTTACATATGTTATATTTCCTAAATATAAGAAAATTTAAGCTCAGATTCATCTCACCTAAGGATGCACTTGAAACATCTAAGTCCTAGGATCTGGCCCTATGTGTGAGCCCTGTGAACTGAGCATCACTAAAGATGGGCTCAGTCCTTGTGTCATCTGGTTTCCTTCCTGCAGCTGCCCAGTCATCTTCTCTGTGTGTCAGTGGAGCCCATGGCAGCTGCACATCTCCTGTGGTACCTGAGCTGTGTGTCTGGAGACGGGCAAGGTGAGCATGGACCCAGCAGCAGAGGTGGAGGAGTTCAGTGTGTGACACTGCCACCATTCACCTTGAACACAGCCTCCATGCCAAAGCAGCTTGTTAGGCTTTGTTAGGAGGTGAAAGGCATCCCGTGCTATGAAACTGGGCAGTGCCTCTCTAAATCCAGCTTCCCTATGGAAATCAGAAATATTAAAACTTTAAAGCTTTTGTATATCTATTTTGCTAGAAAACAAACAAACAAAGCCATAAAGGTTATATTCAAAGGACAAAAAAAAGAAAAAGGGCAAAGAATATGCAAAGGACAAAGTTTGTACATCCAAGAGTATGCATTAAGTTGGCATTATTTGAAATATAGATCAAACCTTTGACCGCCCATGGGTTGCAACACGGTAATGTTCATATGTGGCTTTCACCAAAAGTGCTTTGGATTTTGTTTTACAGAGATGTATAATGAAGCACTGCATTTTGGTGAGTCACTGTCTGTATCTGGCAGCTGTAGAAAGAGAAGCACCAAGAGCTGACCATCCAATTGACCAGGTCAAGGGAACTATGTGTAATTCAGTCTGTTTCTAGATGATGGGAGTGTTGACACTCTCACAGCAAAATGGGGTGTTTTACTGAATCTCTGTCTGAGTAATTACACAGAAAATCAGAAACAGTCAATGCCAGGCAGCTTTGTGTGCCTTCACTGGGTGTTCCCAGCCCAGAGGATGAGGGCAGCTCTGGGTCTCAGGTTCTCCCACATGAAAAATAGGGCTCATAGTGGACAACTGATCATGCTACAACTTTTTCCAGCATACCAGAACATCCATCACCAAATCTGTTCCTCAAACAGCTACAGGGATCCATCGTCCTGATGGCCCTCTATTGGGATCTCCCCAGTACATCCAGGCCTCTTTTCTACTGGAGGGCCCAATAGAGACCTGGACCTCCCTCACACCCCTGAGGTGACATCCCCCCTGGGGACACCATGGTCCCCTTGCAGTGACACATTTCAAGGCAGTGCTCCCAGGAGAGAAGCCCCACAAACCAGGTTCATCAGATACATCACACAGAATCACAGAACTGTAGGGGTTGGAAGGGGCCTCCAGAGACCATTGGGTTCAACCCCCCTGCCAAAGCAGGTTCCCTAGAGCAGGTTGTCCAGGTAGGCATCCAGATGGGTCCTGAATATCTCCAGAGAAGGAGACCCCACAACCTCCCTGGGCAGCCTGTCCCAGTGCTCCGTCACCCTCACCATGAAGAAATTCTTTCTCATGTTGGTGCGGAACTTTCTGGGCTCCATTTTGTGACCATTGCCCCTTGTCCCATCCTGTCCTCATCCCCACCTCCTGCAAGCATCTGGTTGTGGATGGAGGTGATGGAGGCCATTCTGCACCTGCAGCCCTGTCCTCCCTCCTCCATTTCTTAACATTTGGGTCAGATACAAGTCTCATCATTTATGATTTTGCAGATACTGCAGTTTTTGCAGATTTTGCAGGTTTTCCAGCTCAACGGTGGTCTGATTCATCTGAGGCGGTCAGGGTGGGAAGGAAACCTCAGCCTGCCTTAACAAGGCAGGCAGGCACAGCAATAATAGTGGCAGTGTTAGACAAGCCTTACCTCACCCCGTAGGAATTAGGGTGGGCCACCAGCCCCGCTGCCGAGCCTTCTGCACTGAGGGGGTCTGTACCCACACCAACCACCATGAGCGATGTGAGACATAGAATAAGGAACTTAAATCCAGAAAGATTTAGTGATAAACTGCTTCTGACATCTGCTAAAGCACCATCCGAGGCTTGGTGTGGCAACTCTGCCAGGCCCTGGCCTTCTGCTGGGCTAGGCCATGCCATCAGCCCACCAGTAGTGTCTTTCTGCCCAACAGTGATTTCCCATCGTGTTTTGTTCTCAATTCTTTCTTTATTCCCTCTCTAACCACAGAAAAAAAAATGCCCAAAATGTATAAATATATTTTAGATATTCAATGTTGTGTGTATTTGTTACTGAAGGCAAGATCAAGGCAGACACTTTGCACAAACACAGTGAAAACAGAGGGCTACAAAACTGTTTACAACCAGCTTGGAACAGTTAGAGCCCATTGTCTCTTGGATTTTGGTGGTTCATCAGAAACAAACACTAATGAGGACATGGAAAGATGAATCTCAGGTGAACTACAAACCTTTTGTACGTTATTTTATTGTGCTTGGTGGTGCTTCTTGCACCTTGCACAATGCCCATGGGCTGTTGGAGGGTTGAAGAGAAGACTTATTTTTACACCTAGCCCATGATGGAGCTGGGCACAGAAATCAAACTAAGGGGTAGATTCAATAACGTGATGGGTCATGTCAAACCAAGTGGTGTGGCTCAGTTACAGTTTGAACTTGCACAGTGCTGATGAACCTTTTTTTTTTAAGTAAAAAAGATAGAAAAAAAAAAAAAAAACAGTAAAGAAATCTAGACTTAGTGTTGGTGCATCAATAACATAGAGACAAACTTTTCCTATTACTAATACATTGAGAAAATGTACATTATCCAAGTAACTAAGCACCTGCTCATTTTTGAAGACTGAGTAATATTTCACTGTATGGGTGATCCACTCCCAAGTGGTCAAGCATTTCAAAGGCAACACCATCATTAAACCCTACATCAGTGCTTGCTGAGGTCTGAGGCTCATTGCACTTTTGTAAGGCACAGGTTATTAGTTTAGTTTCCAGCCCAGATAGAGCAAAGAGGAAATATTGAGTAACTTTGGCAGGTTTGTCTTGCTTATAAGGCTTAGCTTTGCAGCAAGGCGAGCCTAGCCAAGGATGGGCAGCTAACACCGTGCTTATGGTGCTGTGCCGGGTTCAAGTCTGCCTGACAAAATCTCCAACATCACTTGGCAGGCCACCAGGCCTCCAGAACCTATGTGAAGGAAAAGCTGACATGTTTCCAGCGCTCATTTGCAGAGGAAGAGGTTTTCCCTGTTTGGTTCTCGGCCTGTCTCCTTGAGCAGAGCAACGTCCCTGCAGAGCCTTCTGCTAAGCCTGGGGGATGCTCACTGCTTTCTGCTTTACCCCCAGGCACCCGTGTATTCCTAAAATGTGTTCCCCTCGGCACTGGTAGCTTCAGATGCCTTCAGTATCAGGGACAGAAATGAATAAAAGTAACAAAGCAGGCACCAGAATTAATGTACATGTCCTTGTGAGACATAAAGCTTCATATCTGAATTTCACTGAAGCCTTTAATTTCTTGTTCTCTTAATGAGAAACATTCGCATTTCCACGTGTCCTTATAGACTTACTTCTCCATACCAGATGGCAGCTGGAGAATGATACCAGGGCTGAAGGTCTCTGCCTACATGCCCTGTGATGAACAAGTCAGTGACTCAGCTTTGGGCCAAATCCTGCTGGGAGGAAAGGAGCTGAAGCACTGGAGGGTGAGCCCCCTTTGATGGTAACACTGCCAGGCAGGGGGAGCAAATGCAGAACACCTAATTTAGTCCCATTCTGGGGAAGAAAAGCAAACATTTCTATAGGAGACGTGTTCAGTGGGACCCACTGCTCTCTGTGGCCCCAGTGCCTGCTGCAGGTCCACCAGCTCCTCCACATCCTCTTCGTGCCTACCCTAAAAAATAAAAAAAATGACTGCACCTTGCACAAAAAAAAAAAAAAAAAAAAAAAAAAAAAAGACACACAACAAAAACTCATATAGCTTTAACCAGATTGTCCCATTTCTGATCACAGCCTTGCCCCAAGAGCACAAATTTCAGAGCAGGCTGCAGGGCAAAACTCAGTCCCCCTGCAGTGATGCTGGTACCAGTAGGCAGCTTTTCTGCTTTAAGGTTTCCAGCCTCTGAGCTGTCATAAAGGCAGGCTTTATTCCTTCTCCATCTCCCCTCCCTAAGGGCCAGAAGTCAGGCCGTATTTTTTCCAAAAGCTGCACAAACCGGTGCCCATGTGAATGAAGGACAGAACAGTCCGGCTGTGGGTCTGAACTCCCCGCTGCTGCACTGTCACGGGGAACACCATCAGCACCTGCAGCCTGAACAAACACCCGTGCAGTGCATGCATGCTCTAAACCCTCCCAGGTTAGTGGGTTTATTTTGGTTAAACCTGGTCTTTTGGGGTAACCATTTCTTAAAAGGAATAACTTGTTTCCAGAGTGAGTATATAGAGCAAGCTGCAGTAATAACCACCCAGCATAAGTCTAGCTCTAGCTGAACCTAAGAAAGATGCTCAGCAAAGCAGAGAAATGCTGGTGTAGGACCTGTGCAAGCACCAAGCCCCGTGTCCAGCCCAGCAGGCTTGGCTCTCGCTGCCAGGACGTGCTCCATCTCCTCTCCCAGCTCTGAAGCATCTTCTGAGACAAGATGTAGAGACGACTCTCCCTTTTTTGTTACCAGTTTGGACTGGGACTACTTCTCTCTTGGAGGGGGAGTGCTCTGAGAGCCAACACAGCACTTGAGAGGGATGCAGGCTGAGAGAAGCTACTGCATTCTTGTGCCATTCACTGTGGCCTTTTCGGATTTTAAAAGCATTGAAAGGTCCCTACATGCTGCTGGATGAAATGGGCACAGGAATGTGAGTGCTTACTATTGCCCTTCGCTGCAGTATGACTCTGAAAATGGAAAACAACCGCTAAGGCAACCCAGGCAACTCTGAGGAACCTCACGGTTTGGGATATTTGATACAAAATCCCCAAACTGGGAAATCCTGGTATTTCTCACAGACCCACACCTGCCCAGGCAGGAGAAGCAGGGCTGTGCAGCCAGAGCATCTGCAGCTGCGCCTCCTGGGGTTGGCTGCAGCCACATCCCCGTGAGCCCCTTTCACTGCCTGTCCTTGAAAAGCACCCCCTGCACATCTGGATCACCCTGCCTGCGTGCCTGGAGAGAGGAGTGAGGGGCTGACAGGTACACAGGCTTCTCAGAGATGTCAAGGGCTCGGGAGCATATTTCCTTTGGTCGTGTAAATAAGGACACCGCTGGCCTTTGAGTTGCCTCAAAGAACAGCTAGCAGGAAGTCATAGCATGTGGACAGACACAGAAATACAATTTAAGGTGAAAATTAGGTTTGTGAGCTCACCCTCTGCTCTTCCATTAAGATTACTCAGCTGGGAGAGTTTGTTCAGTCAAGGAAATCTGGCACACGAGCTGCATGGCCAGATCCCCAATATAAATGAGCTTTTTTGTTTCTGCAGAGCGTTTTATTTGATATAAAAGATGAGAATTTAAATACACCAACAAAATCCTAAAAGAAACAGCTCTCAAATGAGCAAACCTGAGTTTCCAAAGAATCTGGTTGCATTTCATTTCCACCTTTATAATGCAAGAAAAAAAAAATACCAGCAGACTAGACTGGGTTGCATTTACTAACCCGATGCGAGCCCTCTGAAGACAAGACATCGTTATGGTTTGCCTGTGCTGTCTGCTGGTCCCCTGCGTGTCCAGAAGAAGCACCAGCAGGTGCTGAGCCTCGTGGTGCTGTAACACCTCCGAGGGGACTCGGTCACCTCCTGAGAGGGATGTGCAGCTGGGAGACCAGTGCTGGTGAGAAGGGCACTGCTTTTTATAGAAAATTACATTGCTCTGAGCCCCAGGTGCCCACTTTCCCTGCCTTTTCCATACTGATGATTTGTCACACAGCTCTTAAACTCTCCTATTTTTACCTGCACTACCTCTCTCTCACCCTTTTTTTCAGCTTTCATCCCATTTTAGCATGTATGTTGCTACTCTAGTAGTCATTTTCCCTGCCTGTTGCCAACAGTAAGTACTGATTATGTAGAGACCTGAGGATGTGCTACACAAGATCAAGCACTTTAAGAGGGATTAGGCTGGTTAAATACAATTGGAACAAAGATGATTTTAAAGAGCTTGTAAACCCATGAACACAGAGTAATTTCCTACAACATGAAGAAGTAAAATGAAGCCTGGCTTTGGAAAATGAATGCTCGACTCCTTCTGTTCACATCGGGCTTAGCACAGAAGAGCAGAGATCATCGCCCATCAGTTTCTTCCATTGCAAACCTTCCTGAGTGCTTTGCAGCCAGAGCAAATCCTCTGTCTGTATGATGCACAGGCACTCTGAATGTCACTGTTTCTGAAAAAAATGCTCATGTCATTTATTGTCATCCTTCAGTGACATGAATACATGTCAGCACCCGTTGGGCTGTGATGTGACTGTTGGGGCACTGCTGAGGTCTCAATTAGGAAGCTGGTAGGAGCCAGCACTTTCCAAATAACAAGACTGATGAGCCCAGAGCTACTGCAGAGCCCCAGCTCCACCACGATGTCCTTCTTTTTAGGTCCTGCTCAAGGAACAGACAAAAAAAGACACTATTGCAGATTCACAGAGCATGTAACAGCAGGGAATCCTTGTACAATTTCCCACAGACTGGTCAAAACAGAAATTGGTTTGGTTTGCTACTTTTTTCCTGGTGAGCTCTTCCTTAATGCCTACACTGTGGGAGAGGAAGCTCCTCAGCTCACCCGGGAAGCAGGAGCCCCATCCTTCCCTGGCCAGAAACTGCCAATTTTTTGAGAGGTGGGCCTGTGCGAACCTCTTGAGGCTCAACAAGGCCAAGTGCAAGGTCCTGCACCTGGGTCAGGGCAATCCCAAGCACAAATACAGGCTAGGCAGAGAATGGATCAAGAGCAGCCCTGAGGAGAAGGACCTGGGGGTGGTGGTGGATGAGAAGCTCGATGTGAGCTGTACGGTGCTGCCAACCTTTGGCCAGTGGACTGTATCAGGCTGCCCAGGGAAATGGTGGCATCCCCATCCCTGGAGGTATTAAAGAGATGTGTGGACATGGCACAAAGTGCCTTGGTTTAGTGGTAGGACTTGGTAGGGTGGGTTGCTGGCCGGACATGATGATCTTGAAGAGATCTTGTAACCTAGACGATTTTATGATCCCCAATTCTACCTTCTGTGAGTCTGGTAAGTATGATGTTTACCCTGCTGATTGCTCCTTCCCTGGAGCTGGCAGAGAGACAAAAACAGTGAGGCCAGTGCCTTTCACAACAGAGGAAAAAAAGACACTTTCGAAAATAAAAAAGACACTGGAAAGTAAAAGAAGGGTAAAGGGCTGAGTATATACAACCACTACCTCCTAAGCACAACACATTAGCAAAGCAGCTTGCCTGTCTAATTTCAGACTTTTCAGTGCCACCTCTAAGTTAAAAAGAAAAAAAAAATATATATATATATATATATATATATTTTTTTTAGAATAGTTTTTATATAGACAACAGGTAACAGCTCCATTCCATTTCCTGCAAGGAGAGTTTAAGAAGTAATTTGTGCTTTCTGAATCCCTAAGATAAGAGCCCACCCCTCACTAGCATAAACCACAGCTGCCCCTGGTCATTGAGGTTTGAGGGACTGTGTGGCAGCAGGGAAGCTGAGCAGACAGCAGGGTCCACCTGCCCTGCACCAAGCACCCTTTGAATTTCAGCCAAGAGAAAATGACTCCAGAAACACATCAAACAGGAAAACATTTTCATTTATACAGCTATTCGGTATCCACGCAGAAATTTGCATTTTTTAGATATCACAGCGTGGCTTTGATCTCTCTCTGGCATGATGGCATTGGCTTCAGCTGAATTCTTTGTGATTTACAGCAGGAAATAGCAACTGAAGGTAGCTTCGCTTGGGTGCACCTGTGGGTGCCTGACATTGTGGCCATAAATGCAGAAACAACACAAAGCAGTGAGGTGGCCGTTCAGGAAATATATATATATAATCTCATACACTTTCTAGCTTAAATACTTGTTTATTTGAAAGGAAGGACATCCACATCCTAAACACACATTTTTGTTTGACAGGAAGGACACGATTCTACTCTGCCATGAGGCAGAATATCTAAATCTGAGTATCTGAGAGCATCTTAATCTGAGTATCTCAGAAAACATGTTCTTGTGCTTAAAACAGTGAGTTAACAATGAGTTTTAAGCACAAAAACATGGGTTCTGTCACATTTATCCAAGCCAAAGAATAAATTGGTGCAGAGAGGTAGTGTGGCAAGTTTCACTCGGTGTTTAGACCCCGCTGCCCCTGGGACATCACCCATATCACAGCACTGCCAGCAGCTTCAGCCTGGCCTCACCCAGCACCACGTCTCCCTCCCGCATGAGATATTGTAAAAGGGAAGACTCCAATTTTTTCAAAAAGCACCTGGAGTCACCTAAAGGGGTTTTGCCCGTGAGTATCCCAGAGGTTTTGTTGTCCTCACAGCCAGGGACCAGGCGAGCTCCAGCTGTGGCATGGGGACAGCCCCACAGAAGTGGCCTTGCCATGGGGTAACAGACCCCAGCGCTGCCCCATGCCCACCTATAAGGGGGATGTAGGGTGTTGGGGAAGGAGGGGACAACCCTTTCCCTCTCCACAGTGGGTCACTGGGGTAAGACCATCACCCTTTGGGTTCCCAATGGTCTTGTTCTGATGGAACTGGGGCCTTGTGTTGGGGGTGCCCTGCCCTACATGCATCCCCTTGCAAGGCCACATTGGACGGCACGGAGAGGGAGGCACCATTTCATAGGGACTGCAGGCTGAAGTCCACCCTTTTTATAGATTTTAAGCCAGAAGAGACCTCTCTTTAGACTGCTTGAATAACACAAAGCAATCATTTCATGCTCTGGCTCCAACGCCTTGGCTTAGACCAAAGCACTAGCATCCTCAGGAGGACACTGCCATGTAATCTACAGCCATTGCTACTTCTTTTTCCGACACTTTTTATATGTTTGTAGAAACATATAAACCTCTTAGCACTCAGGGGGATAAGCCCAAACAGATCCAGATGCTCACAGAGTTCCCTGCCTTATGTTTGTGGTGGCTTATGGCAACGAGCGTGCTTGTTTTGGAAACGCGCGGTGTGCGAGAGCCCCAGCACATGTACAGCCGTGGAGTGCCACCTTCTGTTTCCCCACGAGCACAGAGCCAGGACAGCATCGACACAGGTGCTGCCTGAAGGTTCAGGTTAAATAAAAATTAACTCCTGCCTGTCAAAAGCAGTGCGATGCCGTTTCGCCGTGTACCAGCCATGGGGTTTCCCGTGTTGTTATCACCCACAATTTCTGTGGGCTTGGCAGGCATTGCCGATGTTGGCAGCCACCATCCAGCAGCTGTCAAAAGCAAGCCAAAGTTAGCAAATAATACATTTCTCTTTTCTATATGTCACACAGCTTCATTGAAAACGAGGTTGGGCTTCCTTGGAAAACGCCAGTGATTTGCAACAGTTACTTAACAATTCCTGTTCACAATTCCTAGCTGCAAAGGATGGGAGTCAGCTCATTTCTAGGCACTGGGACTGTGAGCTGTCTTCTCCAGCAGTGTGTTACAGGACGCTGGTCCATGCTTCCCCTGTATTTACAGGTGATTTGTTCATGTGACGGAAGCAAAAGCTCAGTTCACCATCTCCTCAACAAAACTAAAAATTCATCAAACCCAAATAAATCATAAACCATAAAGCCCCCATTCCCTGTTCCCCTGCGCTGCTCAGGAGAGGAGGTAGAAGAGGGTGGATGGAGGGAAGGTGTCTTTAGTTTGCTCTTAGTTTCTCACTGATCTAGCCTGTTAGTAACAAGTAATAAATTACATTAATCCCCCTATGGTGAGTCTGTTTCGCCCATGACAATAATTGTTGAGTGATGTCCCTGTCCTTATCTCAACCCTTGAGCCCTTTCCATCATATTTTCTCCCCCTTTCCCTTTGGGGAGGGGGAGTGAGAGAGCGGCTGTGGTGGAGGTTGGTGACCCAGCTGAGTAAAACCACCACAGGTTGCCGGACTCCCCCTTCCCATTTAAGCACTTCATTTAAGCACCCTAATCCCGAGCTGCATCCTGCCCTGAGGAGAACTTTCTAAAAGTAAGGTGGGTTGAGCGAAGTGTCAGTGAAACCACCCTCACTAGGGGACTTTAGGAAAAAAGTGAGAGAAATCTTTGTCAAAAACATGGTGGTTTTTACGTTGTAATATCCAGAAAACAGCATATAAGCAAAATTCAAATGTCCTGTTTCTTACCCATAAAACATTGGCACTACCTTTTTCTTCCTTACATTGCTTTCCCTCCCATTAGAGGTACTGCTCATGGGAGCAAGAATTTCTTTCAAGAATCTGGAGTATCCAAAGCTCCGTAACAATGCTGGGTTTGGTGTGGTGGTAGGGGTTCTGCTTACAAACAAAATGCTGAAATAAAGATGATTTGCAGTAAAAAAACATAAATAGAAAAGTCTTTTAAAACTCTCAAATTTGTTTTTTTTTTTTAATTATCCAATTCCAGGACAACAAGATCCAGAGAGGGAAAATAAAATAATATTTTTTTAAAAAAGGAAACAGACACAGATTTGCCACCAGCTTTGAATGACTTTAGATCTTCCCTCCAATTAAGAGAGGTTTTTTACAACCTTACCACATACCCCACAGGAGAAGATTTACCACATATCACATCAAAAAGTATTGGAAATGGCAAAACCACTGGCCAGGCTGATGGCAATGCATTAAGCATCAGTGTGTAGCTCAGCTCCGAAAGCTGCACAGAGTAGTTAAACAAAATTAAGGCTTCATTTGTTACTTTTTCATGCAAACCAAGCATGCAAAATTGCACGCCAATTTATCTGCCTTGGCAGTGTTAAATTTCATGTGGTTTTCTGGCTTTTGCAACTGAGGGGTTG
This sequence comes from Aythya fuligula, assembly GCF_009819795.1. Lineage (NCBI taxonomy): Eukaryota > Metazoa > Chordata > Aves > Anseriformes > Anatidae > Aythya > Aythya fuligula. The sequence goes on from NC_045559.1 coordinate 195,679,619, forward strand.
CTCCATCAAATGCTTCAGCCTTGCCATGCAAACCCTCAAGGCTGTAAAGCAAAGCAAGCAGCAGGCACCTTGAATCCAACTTGGAGTCAGACATGGCATGGCACTGATAAGGAGGCAAGATTCAGCAAGCCTCAGCTACCGAGTCTCGTGCCCGTGTTCCTGCAACTCCACTGGTACCTACAGGAGTCTGTTCTAAATGAAAAAAAAAAGAGGGGAATATTTTTAATACTAATATCTTAATTTCTATTAATGTGTGCTGTTGCTGTCTTCTTTGGTGAAGCATAAGAAAATGTAAGCAGCCTGAAGTGAGGAAAAAAAAAAAAGTGATTTTCTGGATTTTCTGCCATCAACATCTGTTACCTTATGGGAGTACACATTATGAAGTTGACAGCAAAATTAAGTGGTGGGATAGAAAAAGCTAACTGTAAAGCAACAAGTAGACATGGGAAAACGGGCATTAAGCTAACCTTTTGGGGTTTTATGAAGGGCTATAAAACAAGACTCAGAACCAAAAGCTTGGGGACCCCTTCCACAACTGTGCTGAGAGCACATGCAAAGAGCCCTGAAAACTGCTGTCACCAGAGGCAGGTGCCTGTAAAATGCTTATTGCCACACAGCCCACCCTGCACTCATTTTCCAGTTATCCCCAGGCATAAGGGGATAGCTGACACACAACAGCATCCTGTGAACAAAAACGTGGCTTTGCATTGCTGCATCCTCTCCTGCAGTGTGGAAAAAGGTGGTGGGAAAATGGAAATGCAGAGAAAAGCATAAAATTGGTCACTTTTACTGGGTCCCGTGGGACTGGTGAAGTTTAGACGCAGCTAGTGTTACAGTCTTCTGGTTTCCCTGGGTTTGCAAAATGAGTAGCAAATCTGGAGGTTCACTGCAGTTCACTGCTTTTCATCTGGCCAGCAGAGCACACAGGATCAGGAGGCAAAATTAATCTTACTAAACTTGTCCCAGTCAGCTTAATGACTAGTATAATCTATTAATTCCTTTTTCTGATAATGTCAATGATAAATTATTTTATAAACAGACAACAAAAGTGGTGTTTTATTTTAGTTTAGTTTAGTTTAGTTTAGTTTAATTTTTTCTTACAAAAAGGTTACAAAAGACACCTGCCTCGAAGATGGTCACTTTAGGCTCCTTCTCTAGCCACTGGGAAGATATCGGATATAATTCATTTTTTCCTAAAAATAGCTGGTTGGAGAGACGTGGGTAAACTATGCTGAAGGCTGATAAATATTCATTCCTCCTATATATTTTTGTGCAGCACAGATAAACCACAGCAGCCATTGTGCATTCAGTACAGTAATATCTTTCAAGAGTTACAAGAAAAACAACTCACCCCCAAATTAACAGAGCTATTTTCATTTTTTTTTTGCAGTTGGAGGAATGCGGAGTGGACCTTTTCACGGGGCCTGTGACTAATACAAGACAGTGATTCAGGACTGCCATTTTTATGTCTTACCACTGTCATTAACCATATTTATTTGTCTGGGTTTGGCTTCCACTGTAGCAGGGACTGCACAAGCAGGGAGATGGGGCTGGCTCTGCTCTTACCACCTGCCAATAAACATCAGCATCAGCTCAGTCCTCCCGTCCAGACTTGCATAGTCCATCTACAGACTGAAGACATTAAAGAAATGATGCACAAGAGCACCAGAGCACATCTCTACCTTACTCTTCACTAAAAGCCTTAATGCCCTAAAGCCAACACAGTGTAGAAGCAGTGACATGAAAGAAGCGACAGAACAGATATTCAATACGTAACGCTTCAGCTAAAACAGCAAGCTTACAGAGAGAAAACCAACAGAGGGAAGAAGCTTTAACCTCTTCCCTGCCTTTCTTCAGCCTGGGGAGGAGAAGGCTCTGGGGAGACCTTACTGAGGCCTGCCAGTACCTAAAGGGGGCTGCAGGACAGCTGGGGAGGGACTCTGTGTCAGGGGTGCAGGGACAGGAGAAGCACACAAACCATGGGGCTGGACCATGGGAATGTGCAGCATCATCGCCCTGCACAACCCCCCAGATCCTGGACTCCTGCTAATGGTGCGTTGGACAGGGCTGACTATGGGTTGTTTTCTGCTGAATCCTAAGTCCCTGAAATCTGAGATTTCTGAGCCATCTTGATAAAGTTACAGCAGGGATGGTGCTCCCACAGCAGCTCTGGCTGGGCTGCCAGGGTCGATTTTATGCTCGATTTATGCTAAAAGTCAGTTCCTCACCTCCTGAAACAGAAATGACTCCGACCTATTAACATCCATCGTCTGCTACTGTGCTCATCTCTGCTCTTGGGATCTGAAGGAGCAGGGAACAAGCTGAGCTCGGTGCTGGAAGGCTGCTGTTAATACATTTTCTTTCTTATTTTAGGTTTCAGGAAGTATGAATGGCTTCTTTTTGGTACCTGCAACCACCATGTCGCTAACAGAGGTGGGACACAGGCAGTCCTAGACAAGCCCTTTGTTCATTTTATAATTCTTAGTGCACAATACAAAAACATAAAGGACAGCAGAACACAAGATATCAGCTATGTTGTTGGAGAACTGATAAGCGAGTAAATAGGCACAGAGAAAACGAGCCAAATTTTTTGGCTTTTAATGGAAACCATTCGGCTTTCAAGACTGTGCCCGTTCCAGCTGTCACACATGATGTGACAACGAGAGGACAGGCAATTCCCCTGCTAGTCCACAAACAAAATTAAATGTTCTCCAAACAGAGAAAATCAGTATAATCAGTATTTCTGTGTATTCATGGCCATACTTTCTGTATGAAGTGAAATGCTAATGCAGGTACCTGTGCTCATGGTTGTCCTAAATAGAAGCTCAGCACTTCAATTACACCAGGAATATTGGAGGCTAGATGAAGATTTGGCAAAAAAGCAGTCATCAGAGCTTTTGATCTCAGTCTCCGTGGGCATGTTCTGCAATACCTGCTAAGGAAAACTGAGCAGAGATGTGATTATCTGCGTCTCGCCTGACCTGAGGAAGGGCACGGAACAAAGGGTTTGCCATTCAGATGAGCCCTGGCCTTGGATGTCAGCCCTCTGGCAGTGATGCAGTGCGGAAAGTCCTGAGATAAAGGACTTAATTTTTGGAAAGGACCAAGAAGGAGGGGTGACAATTACACCCCTGTGCCTGACTCGGCTGCCACGTGTGTGATGTGCGACCAAAGAGCCCGTGTGACTCTTCTTGTTACGTGCTGTCTTATTTAAAATCGATAACAACCTCTGAGCTAGAAGCCTGCCCTTCCTATTCAGAAGGACTTTCATTAGCTACTACACGTGTTGCTCTTCAGGATGTTTTTCTCTCCGTGGAATATAAAAGCTGGGTGGAGGATTAGGGCAAGTTGTTCTTCGCTGTGCAGGTCAAGTGTTCTTCTCTTCTCTTCAGCCCATTATTGTGAGGTTTTACTCTGGACACCCATGCGTGAGAGCAAACTAATGCCCTATCAAGTTTCAAAGAGAATAAGGGGCACCATCTTCAGAGAGAAAGGAAAAAAAAAAAAATGGAAAAAATCACTTCTTTTTACCCAAAACCTAGGTAGTAGCCTGGCCAAGGACAGGTGGTGATGTCTGGCACCAGCACTGAGCAGCTCAGTGCCTCTCTGCCTGCTCTAGGTGCTGCAGCCCCCGTTCTGCTCCTGTCCACATCCCTGCCACGGGATGTGCTTTGCTGCATGCAGACACAAGCACAGTCCCCATTGGCACCTCCTTGTGTTCTGCTTTGGGGCCGTGGGCTTCTCTGAAACTCTGAGCTTCTTTGCTTCATTAGCTTGAGAGAAAACATCCTAAATTTTTTGCTAAAAGCCTGTGCTGATGTATATTGCTCCTGCTAAGAGTCAGCTCAAGGCATTGCAGCAGGGCTGCCGTTCAAAGCCAGGACAAAGCTCATGTCAAGCCCAGAACTCCACCGCACGCTTTGTGGTGTTACATACTTGGACTAAACTTGCCATCTGATTCAAAACTGGTCAGAAATACCTCGTCACATGCACTTTATAGGAAACTCCACTTGAAAATGGGGGAGAAGCAGAGCTAGTGACCTTGGTATTTTTATTCCCCAATATTTCTATTCTTGACACAGCCAAGGTTCATGCATTTAGGTCCAGGAGAAATGAAATCCGTGAGGTTATGCCCACTGCAAACACAGGAACACAACAGAGCGTTGTTTCCTGCAGCCCCTGCTCTGTTTGTGCTGCAATTTGCGTGATTACAAGGAACAAAGGGATGTAGAGCACCGGGAATATGTACACCTATTCCTAAATTAAAGCAATGTAAACACTGCTCGTGGCAGGAACAGTCTGACCTTATTTCGCCTTCTGCTGCTTTCGGAGCAAACACCACGTCAGCGCGGGTTGGCGCTGCAGCAGCGCCCTGTCCCGAGATAATTCCTGCCGTGGCCGTGTGGGCACAGCACCTAGCCTTCGGGTGACACCCCAGCCTTTCTCTGCAGGGGTTTTCCGTGTGTTTTTGTGAGATGGCTTTGATGCCCCAGGTCAAACTGACTGGGAGTGCTGGCACGAAGGAAATGTCCCCGTCTCCAGCAGAGGCTGAGATCAGCATCACTGTGCTGCAAAGATCCTCAGGAGGACAAAGCCCGGGGGTTTCAGCTGTGCTGCCAGGGAGAAATGAGAACTCCCGTGAGGGCATTAGCTCAGCAAAGATGCCCATGGCTGGTCCCAGCAGAGCCCATGGTCCCCGGCTGTGTTAGCACAGCAGCTTTCTTTTTTTCTTCTTCTTTCTTCGAGCTGCCACACACTCACATCTTCTCCAGCATCAGATACTTTGCACTACCACAGTAGATTTTTCTTTGTAGATCCTACAGCACTGTATTAATGGAGAAATATCTCACAATATCTCAGTCTGGCCTGGGAGAAGAATGATATCTTAGTAACTGGCTGATGATGAGGCATTTCTCATACAAGGCGTGGTGGATTTGTGTCCCAGAACATGGGGACACTCGGACAAAGCCCTAGTTCCAGGAAAAAAGGACAAAAAAAGACTGCCTATATGAATTGCAGAGAGTAGTTTGAGCCATTTATCAGAAAGGCAGGGGACAAGGTTAAGCTCCTTCCACTCCACCAGCTGGAATAAACCCAAGGAGCAAATGAAATTGATTCCAGAAGCTGCTGTCCCCTTCCGACACCGCACTGGCTGCGTGTGGACAGCCTGGCCACATACCTTCCTGGCTCAGAAAGACTGAATTCCTCTTACTGCCAATAAGAACCATAAGTTGCTGCTTGAGGAGAAGATCAAATGTCTACAATAGGGCCCTAAGCTTTCAAGTGCAATGGCTCTGTCTGCTGGGAGAGATGCCGAGGCTGGACACGGACGTTGAACCTCCTCAGACATCCTTCTCGTGTTTTGTGCTGACCTTGTGGAGGCTGGAGCCGACAGAAGTTGCTGTGACATTTTCACTGAAGCCATAAATTCCTTTAGCTTAAAGCTAAAACGCTGAGTAACCTGAGATATAACTGAACTTATTTTCTCTCAGCAGAGAGGAGCAGTACCTGTGAAATCGGCTGAGTGACAGCCCTGGAAATTCAATATCCCCACGGCAGAGCCAATTGCCTCGCTGGCATTTTTTGTCCCGCTCCAGTTAAACCAGGCGGGTGAGATGCTGCTGAGACTAATGCGTGCTTTTACTTTCATCCAGCTGTCGCATTTTAGAGGGATCGATACAGAAGGCTTTAATATACTGAGAGCACCGGGAGAAATGAGATGAGTCCAGGAGGGACAATGCCTCAGACCCCTTGGTGAGAACAAAGCCACCGTCCCCCTGCAATTAGGTTTGGGGCCAGATTCAGGCTCCTGACAACCACCCAGACACTCCTTGTGCTATTACTGACCTGTCAATCATCCAAGCCATATTTCTTTAGCATTTCCATGTGCTGAGGTATATCTAGACTGCAAATGCAGTGGAGGACTTCATTCTCCCTGCGAATACCTTGGTGAAGGCAGCAGAGCTTCAGAGGCACTCAGAGCAGGTGCCAGCCCCGTGCCTGACCCAGCTCACACCTACACAAATGCTGCCTCCCCCATCATGTTCTCCACTGTTTGGTGTCCCCCCTAATTAGCTGCCCCTCCTGCTTGCCCCCACTACAGCATTAATCCACCAGGGGCCTTACACAGGCACTTTTTCAGCTCAAACGGGGAAAGCCGGTGTGCCAGTAAAAGCCAGTTTCTGCACGCTGACTTCTTGAAACAAATACAGGTTCCTACAGATGTGCCAATTAGCCTTAATTTCAATATAAAGTGAAACTTAGTGGTCCAAGTCTGGATGGTGTATCAGTCTGCTTTGACTGCTGGATCTCTGATGCTGAAGCATCTTGCAGCAAAATTGCCCATTCATAATATGTAGCAATGGTACACGTGCTGCTCTTCCGTAGCAAACTTCAAATTAAAGCCATCAGGTAAGCCACAGGGAATCAACATATGCATCCATACGACACATTACAACCTATAGATAAATAAACATTAGTTAGGGTTTGTGGCTTCACTTGGAGAGCAGAAAAACGAGCCTGCAAGCACAGGATGCCATGAACTCCACCTTGCCGGAGATGGACCTGCCATCCAGCCTCCACATGCCTGAGCAGGAGGGGGCAGTCACGGTGTAGTTAGGAAATTTGTTGCCCCCTCCTCATTTGTGTTCTGCCAAGCGAGCCCTGCCTTAGCAGATGGGCTCTCAGCAGCTTTGTCTTGGAGCTGCAAGGCTCAAATTTAAGCTTCCAGTGGGAAGCAACGCTGCAATCACTGGGATAACCACGTAGCAGGTACTAAAGCTGCCAGGTATTTGTGCAATTTTAGATAACTGATTTACAATCATCTTCTTCATTCTCAGGTTAAAGCTTTACAATAAAGGAGCTGTTTCATCTGAACTGATGAAATCTGTTTGATTCCCTTGTTTATTTGCCTCTGTTTCTGTGGCAGCCTTAAAACTGCTACACCAGCACGTGTAGCAGATATGAAGAAGCAGCGCAGCGCAGCACAGTGCAGCAGTGCAGTAATTGTGTTATCTCAGCATGATTTAAAACACTGGTCTCAATCTGGACTTAGAAAAATGGACATGACAGAAAAATTTACCAGTTTTGCTTGAATTTCTGGCTTCCTAGCACATAACGTGTCCAAAAAGCTTGCACACTTTTGAAATCCAGAGGACACGTGCATGTTGGCAGGCAGTGTAAACAGCACCAGTGTCCCAAGCAGACAGATTTTTTTGGGTAGCCTGTAGGTACACCAGCAGGTAGCATCAGGAAAAAAGCAAGCTGTTTTCTCTTTGGACAAGATGACACTGCAGCTTTTGTAAAATAAATGAGGTTATTCATGAGAAAACACAGTGGAGATGGTTTGCAGTGGTGCAGTCTTTCTGCAGTACCCAAGACCTCGTAAGGGATGTATCCAGAGATCACTGAGCTAATTTATTTGTGAGTTTAGCTTGTGGGTTTTTTAAGGATGTGGGTCTAAGATATGATCTGCCATAGCAGAGGCAGTGCACCACAAATAATGCCATTCAAGTACCTAGACAAATTGCAAGGTGGGGGACAGAAGGGTGCCTTGGAGCACCAGGCAGCTCGCAGGGCTGACCTGTGCCATCAGGTCTGGTTCCTCGTCCTGTTGGCAGATGTGAGCATGGGATCTGAGCCATCGGTGCTCCCAGCACAGAGCTTGATGCCGGCTCCTGGCCCCCTGCATCTGCCAGAGGAAACGATCAACAGCAAGTGGGTAACCTTGAGGGAAGATTATAACCAGCCTGGATCCCCCTGCAGATAAGCAAGCTGAAGCAGGTGAACACGTTATGTGAAGAGGCACAGGATGTGGGAGTCAGGGATTGAGGCAGTCAGGGACTGAATGGAAATTTGCAGAAAAACAGGAATTCATAAAAAAGAAATGGAGATCTTCCCCATCTCCATTTCTGCTACTGTTGTGGAGAACATTATGGTACAGATAAGGGGAGTTTGGTCAGTTTGCCATTTGGAGACCCTTGCCTTCTTCCATCCTTCAGGTATGATTAAGTTGTGCTTATGGCAGAGAAATACATCATTCAGTTCTTCACCAAACTTTCCTTCTCTTCTCAGTTGCTTGATAACTCCCCAGCCTGGCTATCTGCAATCCATAAAGACCACCAAACGAAGAAAATCCCATAAATACCAATTGTTCCATGACATTACTTTTCCTGAGTTGAGTACCACCATCCACCAGGCCAGACTGACTGAAATGAAAGCAGGCAGTGGAAGATGACACACAGAAGTGTAATAGATAAGTGCACAGGGAGATAAATCAACCCCAGAGCAACAGGAACAGAAGAAACATTTAAGCCCATAAAACATCTACCCATATCTAGCTGTCCCACAGCTAGCAGACACCGATGGTCATTAGCTTAGCCAGCTAATTAACCTCAGCTTGATGCTCGGTGCCCTGCTGGTCCTACTGATGCCCAGCCTAGGGGCAGAGCGGATCGTACACCCTGCTGGTGCTCAGGGTGTAACTGCTCCCAGCTGGGAGATCCAGAAGGGATCCCCCACAGCCCTGGGGGAAAAAATCCTCTGGTGCCATTCCTTTCTCTGCCTCACGCGTGGCCAGGTCTGGCATCTGTCTCTCCAGCGCTGTCACCTGGTGGGTGCCTCCCCGAGCCCCATGCGCTGCTGCTGGGCAGGAATCATCAGCAACCTGAATGGGGTGAGAAGAGAAAGTTTGGGGGCATGCACTGGGCCATGAACTGCCCCTGGCAAACCAGCTGTGGGTGGTATCTCGCTGTCGGTGGTTTGCAGCCCGTGACAAGGCCAAGCTGTGGTTAGCAGACAAGCTGCCTGGACTCCTTGGCTTGGAGCAGGCCAGATTTCCTCCCTTCCATACACATATCACAACAAAACAAAACAAAAAAAAGTTTCCTACTAACTCAGCAGCTGCTGTAAACTGTTCCTCACTTCAGTAACTTTCTAATTAATAGATATGGGAATGACTAAACAGCTAAATTATAACACAGCTTCAGGCAGAGAACCTGAAGTGAAAACTATGCACCCAAACTAAAGGAATGGCATCTTCTGTGAACCCCAAAATATATTTAAGGCGGCTTTCTGAAGGCATTAGTACCACTATTAGTACTATTAGTACTACCATTAGTACTATTAATACTGCTTAATTAGCAATTCCTAATATTCCAGGAATGAAATGAAGCACCTTAGGAAGTAAAGGTGGACAAGCTGGTTTCCAGCTTTAAGGACTCGATTTCATTTTCCTAGCTCCTTGTAAAGTCCGAAGCAGAAAGACACCTCCTGCAGGAGAGGTGCCTGCGCGAGACTCACAAGCAGGCTGCCAGAATCTGTCAGGTTGCAGGAAATGTCTTTCCCTCCAGGGCTAATGCAAAAATAAACTAAGCAAAACAGACACCCACACTTCTTTTTTTATTATTTTTTTATTTTTTCCATATTAATTGGAGCTGTCCAAGTGAGGATTTTAGTTGCCATCTCTGCCCTGCATCCTCCTGCACTGAGCCCTGCCCTCCCAGTCCTCTCCCTCCAGCTTTGTTTATGGGATACAATGGGAGTTTTACTGAAAATCGAACATTTGCCACTGAGGAGAAGAATTAAGTAAACAGCCATAACTCGTAGGGTGAGGTTACCTCAGTAACTCCACGCAGCTTGGCAGAATGCTCACTTTTTGTGCTGAGGATAAAGCAGGGTTTTAATGACGAATTTTATCCGTTACCAAAATGAATGAAATCTTGTTTCCAGTGAGAGCACTGTCCAAACTCTTACTGACATGTAATGGAGTCATAAGCATCTGGCCTTCAGACAAACAGTCATAATTTTAGTTGTATTGCTGCCTTCCGTGGCATTTTGAAAGGTTTTTATTCCATGGGGCGGTTGTGGTCCAGCAGAGGAGACCTCAGGCTGTGGGAGTGATGAGGACAGGAGAAGGGATGTGTTTTCTCTCCTCTCCTACAGTGGTCCCAGATAGCTAGCAGTTCTCCAGGTGCAAAAAAGGTCTGAAACTACAACCTTGTGCCTCCCCTTGTCTCCAGCCACCTTCTGTCAAGAAGTTTAAGATGGCTGTGAGTTGGGAAGTGTGATCAGGAAGCTCTCTCTTTCTCTTAATTTCCCTAATGCACAATCGAGCTCTCTCTTGAGCTTGCACTAAAAGCATCGGCCAGAACAAGGATGGGAACGGGACGGAAGGCTGCAGCAGAAGAGGCAGAGGAGGTGGTGGCAGCTTTGGCTCTTCTTGTCGTGCAGGGGTAGAGGTAGGAACGAGCAGATAAAGCCCAGGCTGCAAGCTGCAGGTCACAGCTTTGCACACCTGGAGTATTCTCTGGGAATCAAATACAAGAGCAAATTTCCTTTTCCAGCTACATTAGTGAAATGTATTTTTTTACTTCTTGTTATTATTTAAAGTACTTTTGAAGAATGGGAGAACACACTTCATGTCTGTGCTTAGGAATAGACTCAACATAATGGCAGCAATTTTCATATTTCCAGTGAGAAGCCACTGTGAATGACAAGGAAGAGTAACTCAGCACCGCTCAGGCTCTTGTCTTATCCAAAAATTTGGTCCAGGAAATATTCCTCAGCACAGTAAAAAGGCAGGGCAGTGAACAGTGAACCTGTGGCTTTTTTAATGAATGTGCCTGATGGTGCTCAATGAGAGCCTGAACCCAGCACAAATTCTGCTCTGCTTAACCCAACTCATTTTTTCACAGCGCAGTCATACTGAGTGAGGTCTTTGCATTCTTGGTCCATCTCTGAGGAATAAAGGACTGGAAATCTTCAGGGCTACCTGGTAATATAATCTTCACAAATAAATGAAGGGGATAATAAATAAATAAAGCCAGGGGAGTATAAATAACAAATAAAGCCAGGGGAGTTTTAGCCAGGGGAGTTTTAGGTTAGATGTTAGGAAGAACTTTTTTACTGAAAGGGTTGTGAGGCATTGGAACAGGCTGCCCAGGGAAGTGGTGGAGTCACCATCCCTGGAAGTCTTCAAAAGACGTTTAGATGTAGAGCTTAGGGATATGGTTTAGTGGGGACTGCTAGCGTTAGGTCAGAGGTTGGACTCGATGATCTTGAGGTCTCTTCCAACCTAGAAATTCTGTGAAATTGCTAATGCTCAGTCTCTTCCTGGACTTAGTGTCCCGTCATCCAAAACGCCCAGAATGTTTTTTACTCTGGTGGCAAATCTGAGGATGTAAACGCTGAGCTGTCTTCTATAACAGCCAAGCCACGGGCTGATAAACTTCAAAAGATGGTGTAATAAACAAAGGGGAAATAAAAGATGCTCCAGGTTTCAAGTTTTGCACTGTCTTTTGATAGTAATTAAAAGGACATTATTAAAATCCTAATCATCACTAAAATAATGTCCAATTTGAACTCTCTTCACAGAATTTTAACCCATACATTTATATAATTCCAAGGACCTGAAATCCCTGAAAAACTTTGCTGACTTTATTGACTTCTTATGAGAAAACTGCCCACTCTGCAGGGCTCCTGGTTTCCAAATGCTTCCTGAGCACTCTGAGCACCTCTCTGCTGATTCCCCCCAGCTTCCAAAGCCTCCCGAGGGCCAGGTTTCCTCTTACTCAGCTCAGAGTCTTTGCAGCGAGGCCCTCAGGAACAGCAGCCACTGTAAGGCAAAACGTCCACAGAACTTAGCAGAGGCATAGATATGGTGGCCTCAGGTATCGCTTCCAAACTGGCCTCAGAAGAAAGCACGGGAGTATATGGAGCATAGCTGATAAACAGCCAGTTACAAGATATATTTGAATTATTCAAATAACTTTTTTTTTTTTTTTTTTCCTGATTAGAAATAGGTGTTTGTACTTGGATCCTGGTTTATCTTTAATTAAATACCACTTAAACCCACGTTAAGTCACCATGTTCTCTTCAACAGATTGCAGATTGAGCCAGCTCTATGCTTCCTACAAAGGACCGTTCACGCTCTGAAAGCAAATACCATTTTATATGATTGCTGGATAAAGAGTGAGTTTAAAACTAATCAAGCATAACTCACATCTTACTTAAAAGTCAACAAACAAACTTGAGCAAATGGTACCCAATGTTTGGCAGATAAATATTTCCACCCGTTTCCACCACCCAGAGTCCAATCACGGTTGGAAAACCAGCAAAAAAAAAAAAAAAAAAAAAACATTTCCCATCTTGGGCACAGGTAAACAAGCAGTTGGTTTGCAAAAGTTAAATGTGGCGGTGACACAGCACAAACCACCTGAAGGGGAAAAAAGCGAGCGCTGCAGCACTCACCACATCCTGGGGAAGGGGGGTGAAGTTTCAAGAGAAATGGTGAAACTTACTCAAAACTCCCCACTATGTGGTACAGAAGATGAATAAAGAGAGAGGTCATCCACCACCTTTGCTGCAAAAAACGTTGAGAAATTTAGGGGAGAAAGGGTTGGGGCCCTTTTTTTCTGTTTCGTGGTTGAAGACATCAGCGAACAAGTGTGAAAAAAGCTGCAGCTAAGAGTTGCACTACGTGCTGAACATCAACCCCAATCTCTGTTACACTTCGGCATTTAAGAAAAAAAAAACTCTGAGGACTTTCAAATTCTCTGTAGGTGAAGAGAGAGTTTGTTGGATGGTTTTGGGTTGTTGTTTTAAATGACATTTTTTCCAGCAGACATCCAACTTCAATAAATGCTCCTTTTCATAGTGAAAATAACCCAGTGCAGCCTCTCCTGCGAAAATATTTTTCCCCTGGCACAACCTGGTCTCATTCCTAACCTCAGACAGTCTGACTAATTTGAGAACAATGAGCCACTTCTCTTGATTAGAAGGTGGAAAACATGAAAAGAATTTTTTCTCTAAAAATTGGTTTTCTACAGCTGCCCTTCATAACGCATAAAGAAATACAAAAATAGGGTCATTTTGTGCTACTTCCTTTCTGTAATTTTATTGAGTGTTAATCTACATGATTAATACAAAGTTACTCCACTCTATGAAGAGACTTTACAGTAGAAATTTCCCTGAGACACGTTATGTAACTGACAGGATCACACACTTCTCTCTTCCACTTATAATCAGAGGGTGATGTCGATTCGTCTCCTTCTGAGAAACAGAGCAGAATCATCTTCCTTTCCCTCCCTCCTCCCCACCAGTTTAATACATGGAATAAAACAGGTTTTTTCAAAATGTATTCCAAAAGATTTGTCTGCTCAGAATAGAAGGTAATTTGCTTGATTTTCACAGACACCACCTGCAATGTCTTGTGGAGTCTGGTACCTGATCTACAACCCAATTTGCTAAGACAAAATTCTTCTTTACCATCGAACTTGGGCTCAGTTCACTTGGGAATTACACAAGACAGCCCTCAGCTCATAGCAGTACTCTAGTTATTAGCTTATTTCTTATAAGCCCATGGAGTGGCTGAACTAAAAATCCAACTGGATCTGCAGAGATGCTGTATTGTTGATGGCAGCAGCTGTAGACCAGGTCTGAATTTCCTCCTGATAATGGGAAAAGTGTGTAATGCTTATGCAAGACCTGTGAAGCTAGAAAAGGCTTCTCTTCTCCCACAAGTACTCTGCAATAATTATTACAAGACCGCAGTTTTCATTATACAATTTTTTAAAATAATCATTTAAAATAATCACTTACAAACAGAGCACAGCTGTGATATCTTATTCAAAAATAACACTTTGATCATTGCATAGCTGTTTTCTGAATTTTACAAAACTCTAATTCCACCAAGATTCCCGTAAGAAAAGCTGAGAATAAAGTCCTGGTTGCAATCACTGGAAATTCCCATGCTCCTGTAGCCTCATCTCCTGCCTGTGGCATCACTAATAGTAACACAGAAAAATTTTGTGTCTGAAAACCTCCAGAACATGCTAAAAATTTGGAAGGACTGGAAAAATAATACACTTTTTGGCAGGCTGATAAAAAGTAGTGCAATCTTAATTACTAGTTTTCAGAGACTGCTCACCGCTTTTAACATCAGGTTTTTGTACATACTTACATGAACTGAAATAAACTGTAAAAAGAAAGGATAAATCAGAGATGGAGTCTGTTATCCCAGCACTTAACTGTTAGTGTTAATGTTATACTTAGATTTCTACTTTAGAAATTATCAAAATCGGTTTTACGGGAGCATTAACCACTGGCAGAGAAGCAGATGACCGTGCAATGAAGAGCATGCTTTTGCTTTAAAGAATCCCTTGGAACTGTTTAAATTAAAGAGCAGCAGTAAGTAGGGAGCATCCCTACTGCACTCTGCATTGCGCTGACCGTCTTCTCTGCTCTCCTGATAAAATCTCTGCAGCAAGTCTGGCATGAACAACAGACATGGTCAGGAAGTACTTTTACCTATATTCCCTTCCACAAAAGCAGGAGAGAATAAAAACAGGAGCCACCAAGATCTGAAGGCGTAAATCTCTGCAAATTATTCACGAACTGTATCATTATTTCAGATTTTTTTTTCAATCATCTTTAGATCTGTGCTTACCTAATCATGGGAACATGTAATTTACCATAAATTACCGTAGGCCGTCAGCTGATTAGTCTAAGCACCTAACCTGACATCCCTTATTGCTTAACTCAAATGTAATCCTATTCTAACATAAATAAGACAAACAAATGCCAACAAACTGACCTCGCACTTATTTGCAACTAACTCGTCTTTCCCCACCTGTTCTGTGCCCATGATTTTACTCCAAGTGAAGCCTCTGGATAATTTCATGGCATTAAATAAGAGCAGGATGAAACCCTCAATCATTTGGACAGCACTCTTGTGGGTTATCATTTTTTTTGCCACCAAATCTCACAGCTGCCAAGGGCAGGAAGGGCTGAGGTTCCTGTGGATCAGTAACTGCAACTGAAGACCCTCTCCGGCTTTCAGGATGCAAGATTAGAAGTAACCAAAAAGTAACCACACACTGACTGCTCCAAAGATCTTAGTCCAGCAGGGTGGCAGAGCCTGAAAGGGAATGCCGCCTGTAAATGTTCTGGGTAGGCAGTTCACAAGGAAGTTTTAGCCTAGAAAACTAGTTGTACATTAAAAAACGAGGAAGAAACCTTCAAAACCAAAGATAAGAAATCCTTCCTCTCCCTTTTCATATACTTCCCTCGTACAACCTGTATTTAACAATGGTTTACATTGTATTCTCTACAGTAATTTCCTTTCTGGAAGGTAGTGATTTGGGACTTGGACTTTGGGATTTTTGTTGTAATTATTGTTTCACAAACAGCGAGCTGGCACTCTGAGTAGTCTGTCACCTGGCAGAATTTTTAAAAATGCGTGCCATACGCCAAAGCATTTGCTATACAATAAGACATTTGAACGATATTAGAGAAATAAGTTAGCCTTTCTGTATACATATTCAATACAGTAATAAAAAAACCCTGCTGTTCTGAGTCTTTCCCTGCTTTTTCCTATATGGCAGTAATTTTGCAGAGAAAAACATGCAGACTCCTGTAAACATTTTCAAATTCCTGAAAAAAAAAGGGAGGGCAGAAACATTCCAACTTTATTTCTACATTCTGTCTTTTCCTGTACTTGAAGCTCTTCTCTGCCTTCATACAGGACAAATGTGCTCATGGTTTGGGAAGGGAGTGGAAGAAACACTTTATATCATCTGAGCTGTTCGTTCCACTCACACCCAGACCCCTCCATACACTTTTTCCAAAATGGAATTTTTATTTGGCTCAAGGAATTATTATTTGGCTGCTGCAATTCAACACATTGCTAAAAAGTGCTACTGTATCATCACATTCTTACGTTCAACACTTGCGGCTCAGCATTTGTCGGCAAATAACTTTGATTTTCTTAATAATCACTGTTAAAAGTATTTGCTTTTGTCTTTGGAATGCAGAAAGCCAGCACTGATCACGTATCCGCTATAAGCAGAAGAAAGTTTCACAGTCCAGGAAGCTGTCATAGCTGACAAAATTGGTTTCAGCTGTACAGCTGAGGAACTTGGCATGTTTTATTTACATTTAGCTGTGCACGACTGTGATGGTTTCAGATCTGCATGGCTTCTGGAACTTTAATTAAACTTTGCTCTTGAAGAATCCTCTTGTCGGATGGTTCTCTGTACTTTCATGATTTTGCCCTGTAGTAAAAATCTTCCTTTTGTCTTTTTTTTTTTTTTTTTTTTTTTTCCCCAACTTATTTACCTGTATCTGTACGTCTCTCTCAAGGATGACAAACTAACTTTGCTAGGGCGGTGATCTCTGCGAGATGCAGCCTTCCTCATGCCTTAGTGAAGGCTGCTGCTCGGAAAGACTGGCCAAGCGAGCCTCACCCACCACGATCATCAGCTTTCAAACCAGCTGGCCAGATTTTGTACCGTCTTGACTTGATTCCCAGCTGTTCTCACAGCCTCGCAAACCTTGCAGTAATGCTCGTCCCAGAAAGATGTGACGTGGACCTCATACTTGTTCCGCCAGGCGAAATACCTCCTGTAGCTAGGCTTGTTTTTATCGAGGAATTTCAGGTAGGTGGCCAGCAGCCTGGGGCTGGGGAAGTCATCGACGTGGATGAAGGAGTCGGCGGGGATGAAGCGCTCGTAGTTGGCCCTGCGGGGGCCGAGGACGACGGGCACGGCGCTGGCGGCGAAGGCGTTCCTCCAGAGCTTCTCGGTGATGTAGTCGGTGTGCTGCGAGTTCTCGAAGGCCAGGTAGAACTTGTAGGCCGACACCGTCTTCACCACGCTGCCCTCCACCAGCGCCAGCCCCTGCGCCCCGTACACGTCAATGGCCAGGTGCTCCTTCAGCTGCTGGTAGTAGCGCACACGGGCGTGCTCCTCGTTCCAGTTGCTGATCACCCACGCCACCAGCCTCGTCTTGCGGGGCAGCGCGAAGGGCCGGGGCTGGGGCAGCGCGTGGAGGTACCCGTAGGGCACGAAGACGTCCGAGTCCCTGCGGTAGGACATGGTCCAGTTGAAGACGCCGCCCAGACCCTGCAAGCCGGGCGAGTGCGAGGGCGACTCGAAGTTCATCCACACCCAGAGCTGGCGCTGGGGGCGAGGCGGGGGCCCTCGGGGCAGCCCCTGGGCTCCGTGCAGGGCCAGGTCGCGGTGGTGGAAGAGCACGGCCCTGGCCTCGCCCAGCCGCCCGCGGTCGGCGCTGAGGCGGCAGCCCGACACGTTGTAGCGCCGCCGGCAGTCCGTGAGGCGCCGGGGGCGGCCGAAGGGCTCCCACCACAGCAGCACGGTCACCTCGTCCCCCGCCCGGCCCGTCGTCGGGACCCGGCGGGGTTGAGGCTGCCGCAGGCAGGCGAACAAAGCGAGGGCGGCCCCCAGCAGCCCGGCCGCCAGCGCCCAGCGCCGCCGCCACAGCCGCCGCCATCTCCTGGGGCAGCTGCGGCGGGGGCACGGCTCCATCGCCCGCTGGGGAGCCGCGGGGCCGCCCAGCGCATGCTGCTGCTGCTGCTGGTAGTGCTGGCACTGCTGCTGCTGCTGCAGCTGCTGTTACTGCTGTTACTGCTGTTATTGCTGCTGCCTCCCCTCAGCGCCCAGCCCCTGCCCCGCCGCCGCCCCTCCCGGCCATGCCGGCCCGCTCCCGCCCACAGCAGCCGGCCCTGCCCCGTGAGGAGAGCGGGGCCCCCCCGAAGCTCGCTGTTCCTATTTCTTCATCATTTTTGGGGGTTGGGGTCGGCAGAAAGGGCTCTCCCCCACGGCCCGGGCCCGCTGGTTCCCGGGGAGTCCTTGGGAAGAAGAAGGGGAGGGGGGGGGTCTCTTTTCGAGCCGTCACGGTCCCGAGAGTGAGGTCGAGCAAAGTCGTGAATAAATCGGTTACTGAGCAAAAAGGGGGAAAAATAAAGGAAGAGACGGCAGCCACAGCAGGTTGACTTCCTGCCAAGTCATCAAACGGTTTCAAGCACCTCTAAAAGGTCTAGCAAGTTGGGAAAGTATATATATATATGTGTATGTATGTATGTATGTATATATGTATATATTACATATATATGTATGTATGTATATATTGCATATATGTGTATGTATGTATATATTGCATATATGTGTATGTATGTATATATTATATATATTTATATATTATGTAGTCACTTTAATTCTTTTTAGGACTACATATGTTTTCATTTACTTTTTAAATCTCACTGCTATTTAAAAAAACTCCATGGTGACGCTTTTCCCAGCTCTGCTTCACACAAAAAAGTGTGAAAAACTTGATCAGATAGGCCCGAGATGTTTTCCCCAGTCATTTGTTTCAGTGAACCACGATTTCATTGATTCACACAGCTCAGAGCATCTTTGTACAGAACTGGAGGCTCTGCATTTTTGTATATTTTTGTATATGCATTTTTGTACCCACAGCTATAGATTCAAGGACCTCTTGTATACATCCACCGAGGACAGCAAAGGTACACAGGGCATAGAGTCTCGCCGACAATTTGGGTAGCAGCACAGTGTTTCCATAGCACATAGGTCACGACTCTGCGACTCGTCTCTGTGTTAGAAAAGAAAGCAATTCAAGCCCATTTATGCCCAAAAATACAGAATGGTTGCAGGTGAGATTGCTGTTAGGTTAGCAACTAGGTTGTGCATGTCCATAAACTTATTAATTGTACATGAAAACACTTGCAGACTTCCATTGTCCATGATCTAAGCACTCAAACAAACAAAGAAAAAAAAAAAACAACAGCTGTGGTTACAGTAAGCATTTTATTGTCTCTGCTGTAACACCCAGTGCTGGCTGGAAGGGGTTTCTGGAGGTCACTACTCCACCCTCAGAGGATCCACCTCCTCAGGGTGGAGTAGTCCACCTCAGGTGTGGTCCACCTGCTCAGAGGAGGACCACTGCCAGCACCAGCTACGTTGTTTACATAGGTGCTGGCTTGACTAGCAACAACAAGTTGAAAATACTCAAGAACAGAGACTCCACAACACCTTTGGCAGCCTGTCCTAGTGCTGCGCAACCCTCTCAGTGAAGAATTTTTTCCTGCTGTTCAACACTGAACCTCCCAACCTGTAATTTCTGGCTGTTAAGGCCCCTTGTTATATCCAAGGACCGAACAGCTCCATCATCTTCATAACACCTTTAGGCAGCTAGTTGTTGGCTGCTATTAAATCATCCCTTTGCCTCCTTTCCACAAGACTAAACAAAGTCTACCTCCCTCAACCTCAGTTATGTGCTGTAGGACCCCTCATCATCTCGGTAGCCTTCCACTGGACCTTCTCCATATTCTCAACTTTGAACCTCGAACTGGGAGGCTGGAAAGTGGACACAATATACCAGGTGTCCCCTCACCAGTGCTGAGTGCAGGGGGACAACTACTTTCTTCAACCCGCTGCACATACACCAGATGTTGCCCAGCATATGGCTTGCTTTCCTTTCAAGGAGGGCTCACTGTTGGCTCACATTTTACTCGCTGTTCACCTGGTCCCTCACAGTGTGGTTGTTTATCAGCCAGTCAGTTCCCAGCCTGTACCAGTGCACGGGGCTTTTCTGTTGTACACACAGAACTTCGTACTTCTCCTTGCTGAATTCCCCAACATTTCTGCTGGCTCAGTCCAAGCTTCTCCAGTCCTCTCTGAAGTTGTTCAAACCAGCATGACAATCCCCTTTTCTAATTTAGTATTGTCTTCAATATAGTGTGCTAGCCAACAGCAGCAAAATAAAACAATAATGCAATAAACATAGGACCTGCCTTGACAAACAATGCTGATTTTAGTCACAAAATGGGGATCTGGGAATTTTTTTTTACCACAGTTAAAAACTGTAAGCATGTAGAAATGCAATGCTAACAGACCCAAATCCTCTGAGTGCATGAGCTGTACTTGAAATCAGCTCATGAAAGCAGTCCAGAACCCATCCAATACAATGAACGCTACCTAAAACGAGCACAATCCCTTGCCTGCGTTAAAGAAAGATTCAAAGTGGTCAACAACTCCACTGTAAATAATTTAGTTTCATTAGCTGCTTCTGCAGATAATGTGAGAAATTTGGGACCCATAAAAATCAGTGGGAGAGCTCAACTGACTTTTGTGGAATTATGATTCGCCCAATAAATTTGATTGTATGAGCCGCAATGGCAGCTGTTTTCCTCTAAGAACATAAATTTGATCTATGGGTTTGGAGGAAGCTGAACCAGATCGTACTTGCCTAATCAAGTTTTCATTTCTGGTTTTGCAGATTTGTTGGTAAGCCGTTCCAGTTCCACAGCCCAGGCAAGTAGAGTCTATTGATCATGCCAGGCCCAGTCCTGCACGTAGTGAAGTCAGCAACAATATTGTCTTTCATTCCGGTTTATGAAATGTTTCAGGACAACTCATCAGGGAAGTTCTTGTAAGACAAGCAGCAACAACTTTGAAAAAACAACAAAAAACAAGCAAAAGGAAACATGACTGTGTCCCTTACACCCTTTCTTTCGCAAATTGCACCTCAACCAGAGCTAGTAACGTGGGGACTAGAGCAGCACTTTTCTTTACAAAATTTCTTTTTCATAAAGAGAGGGTTTTTTTCAAGCAGCTTTTTTCACTCTGGCTTGGGAAACACACCCACTGCCGCTGATGGGAAGTACAACGTGATGAAGACCGAGTAGCATTACCAGATGCCTGTAGATATCCCAGAGGGAACAGACCTGATCTTGCCTGCTTTTGGAGGTCAACCAGCCCAGGCTGTCACTCTGTGGCCCAAAGACCACACAGACTTCTTGGTACTCTATACGCAAATGGGAGATCCATGGCTGAACCACTCGGTGGAAACAGCAGTAAGCTCCACTGTTGCTGATAGACAGGAATTTAAAAAAAAATGCCGTCTGTTAGTAATGAGGCTGTTGCAAAATAATAAAAAAAAATAAAAAACATTTTGCTTATTTGAAGGCTAAATGTTTGCAGTTTCTAACAGCAGTTAATGTTTTTGCCTAGAGCTTCCCAGCTGGCTTCCTCTTGTACTCTGACTCACCGTTTTGTCACACATGAGCAGTATTTAGGCCTAGGAGACTCTTTGAAGTTATTTGTCGACTGTCTTGAAAACATGGTTTAAAAGGTGCCAAAGGATGCTTTATCTTCAGCCACAGCTATCAAGTCAGATGTTCTATCAACCAGGGAAACCCCATGCAGGTGGTCTTTTATCCTAAAAGAATGTCACCAGCTACAAGGAGAGACAGAAACTACCTGGTACCAAAATGACACTTAAGAATGACTTTGAAATCTCTTATCATAAGCAGTCCCTGTAGTTTTGATGCAAGCTTCTGCCAGGTAAGACCCTAAATCCTGTGTGAAAAAGAGCAATACAAGTTCTGTTCTGTATAAATTGCATGCTGTATTTTAGTATACAAATTAAATGCCTGTAGTTTGATTAACTAATGTTTCACGCTGGGGATTATGATCTTTCTGCTTGGAAGTTTAAAATTCTGAAATATGACTGGAGATAAAAGATCCAGTTGAAAGCTGCTGCCTGCCTCGTTGGATGAGCAGCTTCCGAACAGACGAGCCCACATGACTGCACACGCAGCAAATGCGATGTTAAAATATTCTGCCTGGCTATACAGATCCATTTGTGACTGAGCAGCGCTGTGCTAAAACGATGTAAAGTTGATGTTTCCAGGACAAGGCACGGGCACGACCAGATGTGCTGTGCACACCCTGGAGGAAGGATCCAGTGCAGCACGCACCTTTGTCGTTCACCAGCATAGATCAGAACCAAAATCGGAGCAGAAAACTTTCCTGCCCAAACCAGATGATCCTCAGATAATTTGACATGTGTGTGTGTGTGTGCCAGCAGGCTGGAGTTTGGCTCTGTGGGTATTTGTTAGCAGTTATCATGGATTTTGATCTGTCTTGTTTTCTGAAGTACTGGGCTGCATCGTAAGCAGCACCCGTGGCAGGGGCAGTGACTTGCAGCCATCCGTACAGAGCAGGCAAACCCCTGCTCCCAGGGGACTGCTCTGATGCTCTCACTTTGCCCAGAGAGCATCCCACAGGCCTGAGTGCAAGGGTTTGTGGTACAGCTTTTCTTCACACATCTCTAAACCTCAGGCACTGAAGCAACGTTGCAGTCCAGGAGACAAGCCTTGCTCAAGTTTGAAGTAATCTCCTAAAACTCTCAGTTTCGGGGCCCTCGACACCAGGAGCTTTAATATGTTGATCCCTCCTACTGTGCCTCATTACTTGATAGTGCAGACATAGCTGCTGAAAGATGTCAGTGCTTGAACTGACTCAAGATGTGGAAGCAATGCTAGCTGTTGTCTTTCAAAACAGCAGTGTTTAGTTTGAAAAAAGAAATAAAAAACAAGAGAAAAGTGTAGCTGAACAGCTAGAGAGTAAAAAATGACTGTGATAAAATATGAGTGCAGTTAGACTAGTGGAAATCCAGTTTTATTAAATATTATATTATAAATATTAAAGTAATATTAATAGTATTGCTATGACATTATTATGTTGCTTAGTTTGGTTCAAATGAAAGATGAGAGGCATTAAAATAAATTATAATTATAATAGAAATAACAAAATATTCAGCAGAAGAGACCTAAAAGACATTTCTCCATTGTACAAAGTTGCATGAAAAGGAAGCAAAGGCATCAATGAATTTCACAAATCTGTTTTTGTTGTAGCAAAACTGAGCTAGTGCAGAAATCTGTGATGAACCCAGAAAGCGTTTTCATTTGGCAAGTTTTAAAATAAGATCACAAAGAAAATAATGACTAAGAATGAGCAAACAGGCGGAGGAGGCTTGAATTAAAATGAAGCAAGGAGCAGCAGGGAGATGCAGCAAAGTTAATCAAAGCCTCTGTCTGATAACCCAGCGCTTCTGAAACATCATTGTGTGCTTCATGATCAAATTTGCATCTGAAAACTAAGAATAATGTTTTCAAAAGCTGCAAATCCTCTCGTGCCTCAGGTGCAATTTTCAGTGCCAATAGTTTTATTGTTTTATTATTTAGAAGTCAAATAGAAATGCTGAAAATTGTTACCTTTAAGCCAACTAAGTTTTTTTTTTTTTTTTTTTTTCTCCTTATCACTGATACCAAAATAAAACCAATTTTTTAGTATTTGAAAAGACTTCCAGGCAATCAAAAAACAAACATCCCTTTTCATTCACAGATAACCATAAAAAAGCCAACAAACAGAAAGTCTAGTTTCATAAAGTTGTCACTGAGACTCTTTTTTCTTAACAATACTCAGATATTGATAATATCTGAGTAAGAATATAACATTTCTGAATAAGAAAATGTTATTTTCTTAACAATATTCAGATCCTTCATCAGAATCTCAGAGTCCCACAAACAAATCCCACCTCCACCTCTTAGGATCACATGAATGTCTTAAGAGTGAC
Source organism: Aythya fuligula (assembly GCF_009819795.1). Taxonomy (NCBI): domain Eukaryota; kingdom Metazoa; phylum Chordata; class Aves; order Anseriformes; family Anatidae; genus Aythya; species Aythya fuligula. The sequence continues at coordinate 195,702,857 of NC_045559.1, forward strand.
ATGAATTATCAGTTTGAGCTGGCACTGGAAAGAAAGAACTTTTCAACTCTGATCTTTAATTACCCATCAGTTAATTTTTTTCACTGTACAAAACAGTTTCCTCCTTCAAAAAGACAGTAGCACTCAATATCTTATTGCAGGATGGACGTCTGGAAAGATTCTGACAATGAAAACTGTAGCGTGCAAAGTATTACTAATTTGGAAAAGAATGTGCTACAGTTATTCTATAAATACGGCATAGACTGATCATTAATTTAGATTGCTAAATGTGAAGACATCATGCTCACCAGCCTTGTTTGACTGTGGGTCATCATCTCCCTCCCCGGTTATTTCTAATTATAGCTCTGCCCAGGTTGGCCAGCCTCACGGCAATTGTTACTGTGGAGTCCTTGTATTATCACAGCACTTCAGAAACAATCATGGATCCTTTTAGGTTCTGTACAAACAGAGCTTTTGCCTCACTTGTTGAGATGGATCTCATCTCTTCCTAGCGGTTCTTAGACCTCAAAGAGCCTAAGCACTCCCAGCTGCTGGAAAGCAGCTTGTCCAGCAGGATGCCAACTCCACCAAGCTGCTTTCCAGCCTGTGAACCTCCAGCCTGTCGCAGTGCAGAGGATTATTCCTCCCCAAGTGCAGGATGGGGCATTTCTCTGGGTTGCAGTTCATGAAGTTCTTCTGTGCCCAGTTCTGCAGCCCATTGAGTTCCTTTGGAATAGCTGCACGCCCATCTGGTGTATCAAACACTCTTCTTCATTTTGTACTCTCCATAAGCTTGCTGAGGGTGAACTCCATCCCATTGCCCAGGTCCCTGATGAAGATGTTAAACAGTCAACCCCTGGGCTTCTCAGTTAGTGACTCTTCTCCAGCTGGACTTCATGCTCCTCATCCCAACCTTGGGATCCTGGCTGTTCAGGCAGTTTTCAGTCCACCTCCTTACCCATTCATATAACCTGTAACTTCATCAGTGTGTCTGCGAGGATGTTGGAGTGGAGAGTGTCAAGAAGCTTTGTTAAAGTCAAAGAAAACAACACACTACCTGCTCTCCCCTTGCCCATCACACAAATCATCTCATTGCAGAAGGGTATTGGGGTTGTCAAGCACAATTTCCCCTTTGTAAATCCTTGCTGGCTACTCCCAGCCACCCTCTGTCCTTGGTATGTTTGGAAATGACTTCCAAAATTATTTGCTTCATCATCTCCCCAGGGAGTGAGGGAAAGCTAACCAGCCAGGAGGTGCCTGAACCTTCTTCCATCCCTTCCCGAAGAGTGGAGTGCCATTTCCTTCTGCCAGTCCTCTGGTACCTCCCCCACTCACCCATGACCTTTTGAAGCTCTCTTTTGTCCTGCTTTTGTACAGTACCTTGAGGGATCTAGGGCTGTTTCTGAAGTTCTGTGACAATACAATAAACATATACACAAATTCTGTAATAATACAATAAATACAAACTAAAGATCATTTGGTATTACCTCACAGCAATGACAGTTACAAGTGAGAGTTAAGTTAAGGTTATTTCAGGTTCCATGCTGCCTCTGTCGTTCTTTAACACTACGACAACTCTTCCATAAATAGAGACATCACAGGCTTATTTATGTTAACATTTTATTAAATCAAGCTAGAAATTGAATCACAAACTCTTGGCCTAGAACTGCTGGGTTTATGAATAGATCCAGCATAAGGAATGTTAAGGCATCTCTTCTACTATATATTACGATCTTCTGCTGGAACTTACAATCACTCTGCAATAGAGAAACCTATAAAAATGTCAAATTTCACAGCAGTACATTTTTGTCATCAGAAGCATTCTGTAATTTTTGGATTGTGACACCTTCACTAACTGAAATATGGATCAGTTTTGGCTACAACAGGTAAAAAAGCAGCGTGAAGCTATGAATAGAAATAACTATAAAGAGAAAATAATTCCCTATCCAACCAGGACTATCTTCAAAATCTTATAAATAAAGATCTACATTTCCATACATGGTCATTTTAATGTTTGACACATCAAAACAGACTTGGAAGACTAATTTGTGCTAGTAAATAATTTACGGGCAAAAGGGGATAATTTTTAAGGTGCAAGTATCTCCAGAGCTCAGATCAAGACAGTAAGAAAGAGGTGCTGATATAAAACTCATGCAGCTAGCTGTATTTTTAAACCACTACCCCCTGAGAACATGACAAGTAGCTTCACCTAATGGCCAATATGCTGAGTTTGTATATTTTGCAACCTTATGGCACTAATAATATTCTTCTTATAAAGCTAATGAACTCTATTTCCTTGGGGTTGGAAGCTCTCACTTCCCACTGCAAAGTTAACACATTCCAGCAAAAGAGAGAAGATGGGCACATGGAGAAGACAGCTGAAAGCAACCAGCTCGTAAGGAATAGGTCCATTCCACAAAAGCCACATTCCAGCGACTGCAAAGATAGAAATATGTGCCCCAGAGCACCAACTGCAAATGGCAATTTGCTATGCAAAAGCAGGCAAATGTGAAAATGCCTGAAATGGTTCCTAGATCAATCTCCTTTCAGGAGACGTGATGGAGGAGGGCTTTTCCAAGCATTAAGGCTGAATGCGAAGGGGAAGTAAGGTTCATTACCTACATCACCACCCATTCACAGGAAAGAAGTGATTATTCCTCACATTTGCAGAAGGTTTCAGAATATTAAACAAGGTGACTCAACACAGCAATCCTAAATAGGTTTCTTCTGCAAAGATTTCAAGTCTGCTGGCTGCTTAATAAAGATGCCCAGCTGTGATTACTCTAAGGCCATATAGGTGAGTTGATGGAAAAATAACTTTGAACAAAATAGATCTGCAGTCCAGTGAGATATCTATGAATTACCAAATCATATTATCCTGCAACTTTAAAGTGAGGTGTTACAGCGAAAGTTTCTTATTGTTGACTCTTACTTCTCATTGCTGCATGCCTTGAGTAGAACTGAGGCTGTAAGAGCAAACCATTTCTGTTCTGGGATGCTGGTTTCAGGCCTCCGATGGAGAAATTCTTTTTCAGACTCCAAATTCCTTCCAGAGCCACTGTTAATAATTTGTTAAAACAATCCTGTTACAACTTGTTCTAGATGAATGTAACATTTAGAAGACAGTCCCTTTGGTCAGTACGGTACAAATAGGGAGAACACTGTAATCATCCTCCATAATTAATGAAAACCAGATTGACATCTTCAGAGAGGAATTTGGGTTGCTAAAGGTGTATGTTGCTCGTTAGTGCCTGGAATACCAAAAGGTCTCATAAAAGCAATAGCAGGAAAAAAAAAAAAAAAGGAAAAAAAAAAAGCTAGTTTATTTTGTAGAAAGGTTACAATTTACCAGTCATCTCATTTTTATAAAACAGTAAGCTTATGAATCATCTGAACTGTGTAACTCAGTAGCCCTCCAACCTGACAGTTGTTTTTTAATCAAAGCCCTGGCCACTTGTGGAACATCTCTAATTCTCTAGATGCATACTAATGAAAAAGGAACTAGGCTCTTGCTGAGTAATTTGCACGCTGACACCTAATTGACCTTTTTATACATAGCATTATTACGGTAAGCATAGCTTGTAACTACCGTGTTCTACATACCATTATACACGGAACTTCTTATACACAGATTTTATACATTCCCCTGACAAATATTTTTTGGTGGTTCTGTTTTATCTGAAGTACTTTAAGCCTCTGTAACATGCATTTCATTGTGAGAACCTCCAGAAATCATGAGAGTATATTTTGTAGCATCCACTCATGCGATCAAATTGAAGCCTTCCTATTTTGATCCACTGGCAGATGAATGCAGTCCAAAATAGGTGTGTTAAGCTCTTAGTAACATCAGACATGAGCAGATCAAGCAAACCAATGTTAACATCTGCAGCTCAGCTACTTGCCCAGATCCCCTTTACAGAAACTGGGCACAGAACAGGCACTTACAGAGCATCACTCATGCAGAGGTAGATATCTAGGACAAGAATTATATTTTCAAAATGTCTTTTTTTTTCTCCATTTACTATAAACAGAGCTTACATAAGTAGTTCATTTGCCTGTGTGCTGTAATTGCCTAAGGAGCCTAACCAGAGAAACACAGTTGCATGTTCAGATGGTCTTTAAACTTGACAGAATACCGGTTACATCACCTAACTTTTGTACATTTTCATCTGTGAATCCAATTGTTTGAAATTCACTTTGAGTAAATCTACACTTGGGTCTTCATCCCACAAAAGACAAGACAGATATTTTTTTTTTCCAAAATTTTCCAGATTTGGAAATAAAGGCTAAATTACCCTTGCCACATTTGTGGAGGGTGTAATGATTAAGAAAGACAACAGCGGGCCTATTGCAACAAAACGCAGCTTAGTATAACCAAGGAACAGGTTTACTCTGTAGAAAAGAATGTGGGGCTACAGAACAGAAATCATGTATTATGGAGCAAAAGATGAATTATGTATTATATATTCAAAAGATGAAATACATATAATTCACATGTTATGGATTTAGGAGTAACAGTTGGCAAATAGTTCAACATCCCTGGCTTATGTTAGCTCTAGATTTTAGTAGAGAAGTAAATTAAAATAAGTAGATGATTCTCTCCAGGATACTTGTGATACAAATACTGAAATAACGTGATCAGATTTGTAATTTACATTTTAAAAGGGGAGGCAAAACAATTGGTCAGAGTTCTTAAAGAGCTAAAAACAAGTTAAGTGCTAGACATAACACTCACATGGAGAGATGTTGAGACTCTAAACTGCTTAAGCTATCAAATACTGACTGCAAGCAACTTTCATTATAGTGTATATATAACTTCTCTCGAAGAAGATCCTGGATACTAAAAAAAGGACTATCAACAAAGGACCCAACAAAGGCAAGGAGCTGAACTGTACCAATCACAATTATTCATATAATCACAGAATGGTTTGGGTTGGAAGGGACCTTAAAGCCCACCCAGTTCCAACCCCCTGCCATGGGCAGGGACACCTCCCACCAGCCCAGGCTGCCCAAAGCCCCATCCAGCCTGGCCTTGAGCACCTCCAGGGATGGGGCATCCACAGCTTCTCTGGGCACCCTGTGCCAGGGCCTCACCACCCTCTGAGGGACGAACTTCTTCCTTACATCTAATCTAAATCTCTCCTCTTTTAGTTTAAATCCATTAGTCCTTGCCCTATCACTACACCCCTGGACAAGAAGTCCTTCTACTAGGCCTCAGTCAACTTCCACCACACTGAAGCCTACAGTATCCCCAAAAACCAAGGTTTTGCAGTCCCCTTAATTCATGTGTATGTTTGTGGGTTTTTTTTTTTTTTGCTTCAAGAGGATACAGAATCACAGAATACCCCTTGCAGGCAGTTGCCAAGGGCTTTTTCAGCAGGACGGTTCTTAAAAGCCCTACCAAAACTTGAGGAGAGGCTGTGTCCTGACAGAAATATATTTGCAAGCATACAGCTAGAGAAATGTTTTCTTCAAAGAAGTGAAAATACACAATATATGTAAATCCTAACTCTGCTCAAAAGAGGTATAATTTGGCTTCATTTAACAGTCACCTTTTCTACTTGTGTAGCCTGCAGTGAAACGTAGCGCTATTAATTAGGCATGAGTTTTTAACATGCCAGCCACTAGAACAAACTAATGAGGGAAGCTGCAAGAACCAGCTTTATTCAGCAGGCTCTGCAGAGAGGCACCTCCTGAGGTACAGCAGCTTGACCAGTACAGACAGTCAGACCTTGCAGTCAAACAGATCAGCTGTCCTATCCTTAAACATTGCAAATTTCTGAAAAATAAATTTCTACAATTAGATGAATAGTTCTATGGCTGCAAGAGAAAACCACCACAATGTAAGTTATATCCCACGTAGGTCACATGGCTTTATACTCATTTCTGCATCACAACTAGCAAATGAGCTCGGACTAGGGTTGTTTATATGGAAAATATTTAAAATTTATATTAAAGTGGAGAATCTAATTGATCTTTGTTAAATTGTTCCATCATTAGGCTCTTTTTGTTAAAAAATGCTAATTATTTTTATTCTGATTTTTAATTTTTACCTCCAGTTCTCAGAATTAAGTTTCTTATCTAGACCAAACACCTTGTTCCCTCGTAGACTTCCATTTCCTCATTTGCCTACTATAGTCAAGTAGTTCCATACCCTTCAAACTGCCTGAACAGACTGATTTTCTAATTGCCTTCACTGTTTTCCTGTCCTTTATCTAACCTTATTCATTCTTACCTCAACTTCTTCTTTTCAACACCAACTTCAGAACTGGATGAAGTATTCTAATAACTACAGCACCTCTTTCAAAGAAGGATGTAATAAACCTCCCTAGCACTTGGTATTTGCTTCTGTTTTATTAAACTGATAGATCATATGGAATTACATGTTCTCAATAATTATGTTCCCAATAATTTCAGGCTAAAAAATAGTAGAGACTATATGAAATTCTTCTGTTTCTGAATGTTCCCCAGATCATTACATGAATGTTCTAGGCTGTTTTTGTTGTTGTTGTTGTTTGGTTGGTTGGTTGGTTTTTTGGTGGGGTTGTTTGTTATAATCAGTAATTTTGCTGCAGTTCTCAAAACATCTTCTGTTCCATTTGCCCTGATGAACACTTTTCATTTGCTCGTAAGGAGGATTACCTGCAGCTGGATGTTTAATGTGGTATTCTTCTTTCTGTAAATAAAGCTCTTCTTGAAGGATTTCTTTAACTCTCCTAGATGGCTCAACATATACAAATTTCTTCCCTGTTAGCAAAACACATTACAAAAGAACCAGTTATTTACCCACGTCTCCCACCCCAATCTCAGTATATTTTGCTGAATGTAATTTCATCCTGTCCCATTCTACTTTATCTTTCACACACCTTATGACAAATTTACAGACGTGATAGGGTTCAGACATGCTGGGACCCACAAGGGATTCCTCACAGTGGGTACCTAAAGGGGAGCACTGCAGGATTCAGAGGGAGGTGAAATCCATGGCAGCGAGCCCAGGCAACTGCCAGGCACCTGGGAGAAGGGACGATGGGGTCCCTCCATGAGCAGCCCCAGCTGGAGGAGAGAGCTTCCAGGGGGAAATGAAGGAAGCCCCCAAGATGTCCTTGCTGAAGGGGACGCCTCACAACATGTTACTCCTAAAAAAAGGCAGTGCCCAGTGGTGCAGCCCTACATGAAGCCACCACGGAGGCGGCCTGGGGAGGGATGCGACGCTTTCCTTCCCCATCCCCACCCTCCAAAGCTTTCTGGGGACCCATGACGGGGCGGGACCCCTGAGGAAGAAGCCGGAGCCCACCCCCGTGGTGCCCAGAGAGCCAGGGAGGGGACCCTGCGGCGGGGAAGGGGCAGGGAAGCGGCTGCCCGGGCGCGGTGCGCAGTGAGGCGAGCCGGGGGCCGCCGCGCTCACAGGGCTGCCCGCTTCTCGCCGCCTCGCCGCGGCCATCGCTGCCCGTCTCCTCGGCTTCCCCCGCCGGCTGCTGGCCGCTCGCCGCCCTCATGGCCACCGTGCCCGGCCGGCTGCGAGCCGCGCGGCTCCGTTGCCACAGGAGCGGGGACGGGCGGGGACGGGCGGGCTGCGCCCCGCCAGCGGCTGCCCGGCGCCATCTTGTGGCTGCCCTAGAGGCGATGTTCCGTACCGGGCTATGCCGCCTCTTTCTTCCTTCTGTCAGCGCCGGGGTGTTTTGTCCCTTCCACTTTGACCTAAAAAAAAGACCTTTGGCCTTTTACCTCTGGTTCTTTTTAGTAAAAAAAAAATAACGGATGAGCCCCCGGTGCAGAGGCGTCCCGGGGTCGCTGTGTGGGGACCTAGGGTTGCCTCACGCCGCCATGGGGCACAGGGCAGGCTACAGTAAATGGTTTATCATTAAACATCACTCATGTGGGGCAGTCATAGTGATGCATGTGCATACCAGCGTTACACGTTGGTATGCACATGCATCACTAGTGCTTTGTGTCCCTAGAAAGTGTTGCCACTACCCTAACTTTTAAAAGGATGTCACATTTTATGTCAGTCTTCAGACTGAGACTGATAAAGATGGAAGGATCCAGCTTGACCAGATCGACTTACAGGAGCATTTGCTTGATTTTAATAGCACTTTTTGTAATATAAGGCACCTTGAAACTTTGATAGGACTGAGGTGGCATTTTGACTCCACTCATCCTGCTGCTGTGCATGGTATGAAGAGCATCTTGCAGGTACCACAGCAAGCAGAGTGCTACCAGATAGCAGCAGATGAGCACACCAGCAAGCTGTCCCACTCACCCAGCAGAGATTTGCCCTGTGACAGCTTCCTTGAAGCCAAAACTTGGCATACAAGGAGTGAGAATCTGTAAGATACAAGCCACATCTAGTTAAACCAATGCACAATGTAATCTGTCTTCCCTTAATGTGTTTCAAAGTGTATATTGGTCACAGATATCCTGAAACCAAGCTTTCAAAATACTAACCATTAAAAATTACTTTGTACAATTCACATTTCAAAGGAAGTTCTCTATTTTTTTTTTTTTTTTTAAACAGAAGCACAACACAGGGCAAGAAAGCCAGGGTGGTGGACATGCCCTCCAAAGATGCTTGATCAGAGGACCAAATAAATGCCTCAGAGGACAAAGGCTGACACATTCCAGCCTTGCTGCTGCTGCTACAAGTGTGCTTCAGACCTGTTAGTGGTGTCTGGAAGGAGCTTGGGATCACTCAGTAAGGTGTCTGCACAGGACAAGAGGTTTTCTTACAGCTGTCTTGCTGAGACCATATTCCAGGTCTTACATTCATTTTCTAGTTCAATTTGATTAACAAAGAGAAGCAAGTTTCTCCACTCCTACATTATAAATGGGAAAGTTGAAGCTCTAACACCGCATGCCTTTACCATGGGAAATCCTGTAGTATGCTAATTCCTGTGCAATACACTGCTTTACCAACCAACCTCCACCAACTTCAGTTTGGTTAAGCCATGGCAGTCAAATCTGAGTTTGGGATCCAAAAGGTTTGACAGCTTTGACTGGCTAGAATTAGCAATACTAGCTTTAAATAATTAGGCACAATAACATGTTGCCTGTTCATCCTCACACAGTTGAGGTTCCTATGAATAATTCTTTTGATTTATGAACAGGCAATCACATTGATTATTGAGATTTCAATTAAAAATACAACAATAAAATACGTAGGGTTGACAGTTTTATTTTATAATAGGCCTTACAACAGATCACAGCATTTTGTGTATCACCCAAATAAGTTACATTCATACTGAGCTTTCATGCAATTTCTTAAAAAATTAAATTTCTGAAAAAATAATTTTCTCTTGAGCTGTAATAAATTTTGTATAACCAAGCCTGAATTCTTTCACAGAAATAGTCCAGTTTTCCCTCTTGCTTTGACATTGTTTTGGACCAATTACAAAAGTCCCTTCAAATTTGCACTAATTAAACAGAGACTCACTGAAATCACTGAGATTTTCTGAATACCTCGATAACAGAAATAACATTTCAAAGTATGAGGGAAAGCACTGAGTTGATTTGCAGGAAGTAACCTGGCTGAAGAACACCCAAGTCTCTGAACTGAAAGCCTTGTTGCGTAGGGACAGACCACCACTGACAAGCATGCAGCACGCTGCGTGACAGACAAGAGGTAGGAAAACCCACATCCACAAGTCTAACCACAACTTTTAAGGGGTCACAGCGTTTATGCAGTCTTCTACTATTTCGAAAAGGTAGTGATATACATCAGTCCTCCTGGCGATGTCGAGGGCAGTTTCATCCAGGTTATTTTTCAGGTCTGCTTTCACGTAGCGATTCATCAGCAAAAGTTCCAGGGTTTCTCTGCTGTTTTTGTTCCCCGCGGCGATATGCAGTGGTGTCAGCAAGCCGTTTGTCTGGGCGTTGATGTCTGCGCCCTGCTGAAGCAAGAACGAGGCCACTTTCGTGTTGTTCCACTTGCACGCGCTGTGCAGGGGCGTCCAGCCATCCACTGTCTGTGCGTGAACATCTGCCCCTTGGGCGACCAATTCCCGTGCCATGTCCAAGTGCCCGCTGTAGGCGGCTCGATGCAGAGGGGTGTATTGGTCTTCGTCACGAGCATTAATGGGGGCCAGCTTTTCGGAAAGGAGCCTCCTCACTGTACTCAGCTATTGAAGTGAAACAGTAATTTATTAAGAAACTCAGCAAACAAGATGCATTGCTTCTGGTGTTCTACCCATCTTTAGATCTTTTAGGAAAAAGCAGTTTCTCTCACTCTCAGGACTACATAACACAAAATTTTAAAATGAAACCAGTTATGGTTACCTAAAATAAACAGATATCCAGCTCAGACTGACACAAAAACACACAACCACGGTTTGCCCCACTTAGCTTTGGGCATTTAGCAGCAGTGCCTCAGACTTCCCCATTCACTGTGAAGAAACACAAGCCTCCACAAAACTATAGGTGGATCTTGTGCATATAACAAAGGCAATCAATGAAAATAAATGCACACATGGGTGTAATAAGGTACCCATCAGGAATCTCCACTTTATTCTTGGAAGTTAAGAACAAACTTAGCTAATTAGAAGTTAGTTATTACTGAAAAAATGAAGAACTTCTTATCCAAGAAAGAGATCAGAAAACACTCACACATTCTCTGTACAAGTAGCTTTGAAGAAAATAAAGCTTCAAATATGCCCTCTCCACCCCAGTTAAAAGGCTTACCTGCCTTGAAGAAAGGGTCTGGCATGTTTTTGGTTTATACAAACTTAAAAACAGCGCTGTTATTTTAACTTTGAACTACAATCAAAGTGTTTCTTCTGCAAGCTAATTGACCCAGAAATATTTTAGCGTTTGTGGACTGAAAAGCAAGCTGCTTTTCAGACTGCCTTGCAAAACCTGGATCCAGGTAGTTCAGACAGATAAAGGAGCACACAGGGAAGTTTGGGATCGTGGAAGAAACTGTAGACACCTATTCAGGCTAATATTCCTGTCGGTGATACACTGAATAAATGCCTTACCCGATTGTTTTCGGCTGCCCAGAGCAGCAGTTTCTCTGGATTTTTTTCCATCTTTTTTTCTTGCATTTCATACCATTCCTCGCTTTTCTCCTGCTCCTCATCTTCGTCATCCGACTGCCCCGACCAGCAGCTCTGCGTGCCCACGGGAATCAGGTGCCGGTGCGTTTCCAGCAGCTCCAGCTGGTTGAAGCTCTCCGTGTACTCAGCTAGCTCATCGCTGTCCTCGTCTCTTTCGTCGACATTTTTTTCAGCAGTATCCTTGCTTTTACTCATTTTTTTTGTTAGCATCTGCAAGGAGCAGAGATATAATGAGGTTTATAACAAGTTATTCGTGCACTAGCTGAACTCCCCATTAATACTCATGCTACAAAACACCACATAATCCAATACCAGAAGTGACACCAGCTGCAGACTGCGTAGGACTAAGCACATATTTCATTACCTAAAGCCACAGGCATTTTATAAACACAACATTTGGGCGAAACGCTTCATTTTAAAGCAGAATTTCTGCTTCTCCCCACAGCCAGCACCACCCCAGCACCCCCCAGCTGCCGCCATTTACCCCTCACACCCCAGCCCTGCCTTCCAGGCACCACAACCCTCCAGGGACAGCCCGGGGAGGGCCCCAACACCCACCCCAACCCCTCGGAGGCTCGGTTGAACCCAGCAGGAACCCCCCCGACCGCCCCTGGCTCCCCCATCCCTACCCGAGCGCGGCGCCGCCGCCTCCCTCAGCGCACCCAGCCCCGCGGTCTCCCATCCACGCTCGCCCCCCGCCCGGCCCTGCTTAGCTTCCCCCACGCACCTGCCCCTCCCAGCACGGTCTCCCCAGGGGGCGGGGCTACGCGCCCACCTGCGCGAGGAACCCTTCCGGCCCGGCCGGCCAATCGCGCCGCCGAGCGAGCCGGGAAGTCTCGCGAGAGCGGCGCTCGGCGCCATGGAGACGGCGCCAGGCGACCGGGGCCCGAGTTAGGGTGAGGGCTCCCGTTCGGCTTCCATCGGCTTCCTTCGGCTTCTTTCGGCTCCCGTTCGGCTCCTTTCGGCCCCCCTCTGTTCCCCTTCGGCTCCTTTCGGCTCCCTTCGGCCCCTCTCGGCTCCCCTCAGCCCCCCGGGCCGTGTGAGGGGGCGGGCGCGATCCCGGCCGTCAGTGGGTAGCCCAAGCGTTTGGGTTTGTTATTATTATTTTTTAACTAAAATACTGAACAATTGCCGATTCAGCTTGCTGTGCCCTTCCTCCTAACCCGTTTGTGTTCTCTTGTCCCTCAGGCTTCGCACGGGATCCGTGAAAGCAGAAGGGGACCCCGCGCCCTGCCTCGCTGCGCTGTGCCCGGAGCCCTGTGGTGGGGAGTGCTGGCAGCAAGATGAGCGCCCTCAGCTCGCAGTAAGCTCCTGTCTCTGTCCGGTTCTTCTTTCACATCAGATAACACGGATTTTGTGCACTGGGAATGAGTTAACGGCTCAGACATGGATTTGTGTTTCCCTTCAGGGCCTTCTGAGCATCGTACTTCCCCTTGTATTTTCATAATTACCAGTGTAAACGGAGAAATGGAATGTCTATTCCCCAAATCAAAGGCAGAAAACCTGCAAAGCTCCTGGGGATCGGCCTCTTGTCGCAGACAACCAGTGATAGGACTAGAGGGAATGTCCTCAAGTTGTGCCAGGCGAGGTTCAGGTTGGAAATGAGGAGACATTTCTGCTCAGAAAGAGCAGTCAGTCATTGAGACGGGTTGCCCAGGGAGGTGGTGGAGTCACCATCCCTGGGGTTGTTCAAGGAAAGGTTGGATGTAGTGCTAAGGGACATGGTTCAGTGGTGTTAGTGGTGGTAGGCAGATGGTTGGAATTGCTGGGTGGATCTTGAAGGTCTTTTCCAACCTTAATGATTCTCTGATTCCATGATTTAGTTTTTCATTAGATACCTGCAGCCCTTCACTAAAGCAGACTGATCGGGATAATCTCGTTTTGAAACCAGTTTGTTTGGTCGAGTGCAATTTGCAAGTAATGTAGTGAAATGTTTTGAGAGTATTACTGGAAGGATATCTGGACAGAATTTTGTACTAGATCTACTGTGTAATTAATAACTTTGGACAGAACTGCTTATCTTAATCACGTGTTTTGAAATTCTGAAATATTCTGCTAACAAATTCTCCCGTTTAATTCAGGGATGATGAAGATACCTTTAAAATACTGATTGCTACTGATATTCATCTTGGCTATTTGGAGAAGGACCCAGTGCGTGGAAATGACACATTTGTAACTTTTAATGAAATCTTGGAGCAGGCTCAAAAAAATGAAGTAAGTATTGCTTTTTAGAAAGTAAAGCAGAGATACTGTGCAAAATCCCTTCCAACCTGCCAGAAACCACAAAACTTAGTTCTGCTATAATCCTTACTACTATCAAACACATTATTGCAACCAGTTACATTTCTAAAAGAAATGCATATTCCTTCATTCAGATACAAACAGATGTAGTGCTTGGAAAGGTTTCTTAGTCAAATTATTTGAAATGTTGACTTTTGTATTTTCTATGCTGCTTCAAAAGCTGAGCTCAAACTAGTACTTCTAGTTACTTCTATTACTTCTCAAAGTAATGCAAAGAGAGGCACCGGGTTTGTCACCCTTGGTACCGTAGCAATGAAAAAATAAAGCAATTCTTCAGGCCATCAAAGGAAAGGTTCAGGAGACAATCTAGGGACACTTATTAAAACACTTTGCTGCCTTCTTTAAACGCTGTCTTGTTTTGTCCTATAGCTCTTCATAAATGGTCTATTAAAATATATATTTAACTAAAATATTTTGAAAAATGCATGTGTGTATATATAACATTTGTTTCATGAGAAAATTAAATCCCAATCTTTAAACGCTGTCTTGTTTTGTCCTATAGCTCTTCGTAAACAGTCTATTAAAATATATATTTAACTAAATTATTCTGAAAAATGCGTGTGTATATATAACGTTTGTTTCATGAGAAAATTAAATCCCAATATCTCTAGCCACAGACTCATTTTATCTAGAAGTCCAGGTATGAGATATGTGGAACTCCTTAGCAGAATTAATTTAATCGATTTGATTATAGGTCTTTCAAAGTACTTCAAAATGTTGTATTAAAATAATAGAGCTCTTTGTTATATACAGGTGGACTTTGTTTTATTAGGTGGGGACCTCTTTCATGACAACAAACCTTCCAGGAAAACAATACATTCTTGTTTAGAGTCGCTGAGAAAATACTGCATGGGTGATCGTCCTATTCACTTTGAAATTTTGAGTGATCAGGCAGTTAATTTTCAATACAGCAAGTAAGTCCCTTCCTATGAATCATGACACCACGTGTTTTGTTTTCATATGGGGTGAATGTGTTGTGATTTTATTTTGTTTTTAATGCTTTTCCTCTATGACTGAAACTTTGAAGCTTTAGACTTGCTTGTATGGGGCAGCTGGTAGGATTGCTTCATCTATCATATTTCACTATTTAAGTCTATAAATGACTGGACACCGTATTTTTGAGAAACTTCTGAATTTCTTGTAATAATTTATATATCTAAGTAAAAACTAGGTTGTATCCTGCAAGTAAACTAAGTTAAAGGAATTGTGCTAAAATAAACAGTTTTTTGTGTGTAAATAAAGGCTGCACAACCCAGTCTAAAAATATAAATATATTTGCTACCATGTTCCTAGTAGGAAGTTCCATTCCAGACAATGAATAAGAATCGTCTTATGCTGTGGAGCTTAAACTTAAACATAGCCACTTGGCAATCATTTGTGCCACTGCCATGTATTTGTGATGACAGTAATTTGAAGAGAATATTGGGAATTATCTGTACATGGATTTGCAGAATAAATCTGCAAAGTTGAATAATTTAACTTTTCTTCTTTTCGTTCAGGTTTCCATGGGTGAACTATCAAGATGGAAATCTCAACATTTCTATTCCAATTTTTAGTATTCATGGCAATCACGATGATCCGACAGGGGTAATGTAATTATTATCCTCGTTCTACTGCTCTGTTACAAAACCAGTATTGTAGAAATACAGGCTTTTATAGAAATACAGTTCTTGGCGAACAGGCTGGTTTTAGTCAGTTGCTCCACTCTTTGCATAAATATTTTGTGTTTCTTTAGAAGTCTTGATTAGTGACAACAGCTTAAGTGTGGTATTAAAAAGAATTGAAAGAAATTAAGGTATCCACACAGATTATATTTGTGCTCAAAGTATATTAAATCTCAGATTCCATAAACTTTGGTAATTGGGAACAGAATCGCTTCTCATACCAAGAAGTGACAGCCCTTCAGAAAGTTTTGAGAACAAATTGTTTCTATGAAGACTGAAAGCCTTTTTCTTAAGGAAAGGAAATATTGATACTTGGACTTGTGCTTTGATTGCGTGTACAATTGATATGCGTCTTCAATTGTGTGGCCATGTATTTTTGAGGAAGATAAACGAATAATAACTGAAATGATTGTTTGAAAGTAAACATCTACAGCTAAGCACAAAAAAAGAACATAGCCTGTTCACAGATTTTTAGATTTGTTTCTTCCTATTTTCCACAGGCTGATGCACTGTGTGCATTGGATATTTTAAGCTGTGCAGGATTGGTGAATCACTTCGGGCGTTCAACTTCTGTGGAGAAAATAGATATTAGCCCCATTTTATTGCGTAAGGGTAGAACAAAAATTGCTCTGTATGGCTTAGGTAAGTGTTCTTCTGCCAGACTGTGGCTCAACTGTTGTGCATTACCAAAGCTTAATAGCTGTGAAATAAGTTGGAACGAACATCCTGTGCTGCAGCAAACACAGATGTCTAAGTAACACTAAATTAAGGTATATCAGTTTGGTGAGAGTGTTGCTGCTTAGAAATGCAGCTGTGCCAGCTGTGTCCATAGTCTGTGACTTCAACATGTTAACCTCTTGGTCTTGTGGTTCCACCTATGTAGGTCCCCTGCCACTTAGCGTACCTTTTCTTAATTCAGATGTTTTGTAGAATGTCAGGTTTATTCCACTGCTGGGTTGTCTCTGGCTTAAAAACGTGGAGGAGGTAGCCGATGACAGATTGTTCAGAGGTGTTACAGACTTTTTCCTGCTCTGTGGGAAAGCATAGACTTTGTAGAATTCATTGTTTATTTCTTGTTTTCTAGAGAATTTCTAAGGACGTTTAAGAACCCTATCTCAGTGGATGGTTTTAGAGTCCACCTTACAACAAAATATAGTTCTTACTCCATCAACAAGAAAAATAAACCTCACATTTTTAATTCTGCCCATAGTGTGTTCAGCACAGAAAACTGATGAGGTTTAAAACTTGATGTAGTTAACAAAACTGCTTTTAGCAGTTATTTAAAGGTGCATTTCATGTTACAATGTCTTACTTGCAGAATGTTGTCTAGTAAAATAACAAATTTATACTTTATTATGAATTCAAACAGAACAATGCCTTAGACCTCTCAGGTCATGAAAATGAAGATCTGGTCTTGCCACAGAGTTGTATTCCCTATGCTTTTTTTTTTTTTTTTTTTAACAGAGTTGCTAACTAAAATGCTATGAAATAAAGAGTCGGTATATACCTCCTGATGTTTGTCAAGAGTTGATAGTTGATATATTTTTGTGTGATACTTATACCACACAACAATGATGGATTGTTTTGTCCACTACAGGAGCCATCCCAGACGAGAGGTTGTACCGTATGTTTGTCAATAAACAGGTAACCATGCTGAGACCAAAGGAAGATGAAGACAGTTGGTTTAACTTGTTTGTGATTCATCAGAACAGGTACCAGTACTGAATGGATTATGGTGACTTAAATTTTCGGGTTTTATCGTTTGTTTTAATTAAAGTGCCTTGAAAAGCATAGGAGAGAAAGCCAGCTATGGTGGCTGGTGCTTCTTGTGAACAGCAGACTTAGAGCTGTTCTTAGAGAAGAATCATCAAGGAAAAGAGTTGAAATAAATGAGTTGGAGATGTTGGGGAAGTTACTTCTCAAACTCTCATAGTTGAGGGGGAGGAAAGAGGGTAGGTAGTGTGATATGTGTATAATTAGGACTTAAGTCTGTATGTTACAGCTGAAAAAGCAGTAAACTTAAAATGCCATTTTCTGTGCTTGTTTGAACTATAATTTCATTAGTGCTGTGTCTTCACTTGCACTCATATACCTTCCAGTGTCTCAGACAGAGGAGAGGTAGTGTGTGTTCTTTCTGCCTGCACACTTCTCCCAGCAGTGTCAGTAGGAACAGGCAGGGTTCTCTTCCAGATTCTGTAATATAATTTTCAATGAAATTTCATGAAGTCCTCATGTGGGAAGTAACGCTGAGGCAGAAGTAAACAAATAGAGCTGGGAACCCTGTGTATTGATCTCTGTCCAGTAGGCTAAAGGAACTGTCTCACTTCATTTCCTCCATCTTCTGGATAAGGGATAGAGGGTGGTGTGTCCTATATCTTTTTATTTCTTTTTTTTTTTTCCCCTCACTATTTAAAAAACAAAAAACAAAACAATTAGGTGCTATAAAAGCATTCACATGGAAGATAACTGAAAGCTTTGCAAGCCAGTTAAAAAGAAAAGTGAGGTCCAATGAGGGAAGTATAAAAGAGTGAGCTTCATTCAGAAAAGAAAAAATGCTACTGAAAACCTTCCCTGTGCAAATTAACTAACTTTATGGCTTAAATCTGTAAGTTGCCTTTTTGTTTACCCAGATACTTCAAATAATTGCATAGGAAAAAAGCCTTGAAGAATAGCGGATGTGAAATGTATGTCAGCTATTTTTGCTAGAGCTTCTCTATCGCTTTAAATCACATGGATGGTTTTCACCTCCTTCGCTCCCCACCTGTGCTCACCTGTGACTGTACACATTCTAATTATTCTTTTCTTTTCTTGTACAGGAGCAAGCATGGAGCCACCAACTACATTCCAGAGCAGTTTTTAGATGACTTTATTAATCTCGTTGTGTGGGGTCATGAACATGAGTGTAAAATAGCTCCAGTCCCAAATGAGCAGCAAAATTTCTACGTTTCTCAGCCGGGAAGTTCGGTGGTGACATCTCTGTCCCCTGGAGAAGCTGTGAAGAAGTGTGTGTGTTTTTATTTATTCTTTTGTTGTTTACCTCTTGCCTTACATGTGTTGTGTTTAGAAGTATCAATAGAAAAATATATCTATTAAGCATGAAGGGATTTGTGTTACAGTGTAACAGATTGAATAGGTGCCTGGGATAAGTTTGGTTTACTTAGAACTAAGCCAAATGTTTGTAGCAAATGTAACTTATCCAAGAGGGGTCACACACAGATAATTTGAAATACATGAAGTGTGTACATCTGCTTGTAAAAAGAACAAACACAATCTGAATATAATGGGATTGAAGTTTGGCAGTGCCAACCCTGAAGTAGATATCTGAGAACTTGCTATAGCTTCTAAGTTTTTGCCCCTGTAACATAAACATTAATTTAAAACACAGTTTTGTACTGGAAGATACAAACTTAAAGAGAACTTTCTCCTTGTAGACACATCGGTCTGCTGCATGTTAAAGGGAAAAAAATGAAAATGCACAAGATTCCTTTAGAAACAGTGCGAACTTTCTACATCGAAGATGTTGTCCTAGCTGATCATCCAGATCTTTTTAATCCTGACAATCCCAAAGTAACTCAGGCAATACAAGCGTTCTGCATGGAAAAGGTAACTTGTAACGATTATGGTTTATGGTACCAGCGTGTGGGCAGGGAGGGTGAGCTGTGACTGGTTGTAAAAGGGGAAGATGAACCTTATTTCTTCTCCAATGTTACATGAGATGGACTTGAGCAGTGTTTCCACAGAGGCCAGTTCCATGATGTTCACTGCAGCTTTGGCCTCCAGACCAGGATGACCAACTAAAGCAGGCTGTAGCAGCTTTATGGGGGCCCACATCATCTTTCTGTAGAAACTACCTGAGAATGAGACGGTGTAAGATGTACACTTTGGAACCACCATAAATACGTGCACCTAAACCCTGGGAGCTGGGCTGTGCAGTGTGAAATGGCCCAAGTAACCAAGGCAGTTTCATTGATTGCTCTCAGGTCTGTATTTGACTCTTTCTGCCTTTCCCTGGAACTGGAACTCAAGCTACAGAGTAAAATAGTATGAATGATCACCAGTGTAGATGCTGCTGGACTAAGCTGTATTTCAAAGATAAGCAAGTTATATTTGAAGGGTTCAGGCATCTTTACGAGGGCAAAGTGGAACTGAAATCCTCCTTCTGCTTCGTAGGTTGAAATGATGCTGGATAATGCAGAAAGAGAACGCCTAGGAAATCCACGCCAGCCGGACAAGCCTCTCATAAGATTACGAGTAAGACGTTGTTCCATTTGGGTTTTGTTTTGAAAAGTCCCTGTGAAAAGTTTCAAAGCAAGATCATACTTATTGTATAAATACATAAAATTTCTTACTGTATACAGGCAAATTCAAACTGCATTAATTAACCTGTGATATAACCAACATTGTATGGTAAAGAATGAGATTGTTCATCAGTGTATTTCATTGCTGGTCTGAGTAAGATGACCAAGATTATTATTTTTTAAGTCATATTGCCCTGTGTTGGTTCCTAACCTAAAATATGGAATCTTTCCTTAAGGATAGTAAATGGAACAAGTAAGTTATGGATCTGGGCTCTTATTAGCTATTCTGCATGCCATAGTAAAGTATTAATTTTAAGCTGACTTTAATTTTTGCTTCGTAGGATAACAAGCTTGCTTGCTTTGTGTGGCTTCTCTTTTTTTCTGTTTGTTTCATGTTTTAATTCTTTCAATCCTCCCTTAGGTTGATTATACAGGTGGCTTTGAGCCATTCAGCATCTTTCGTTTTAGCCAGAAGTACGTGGATAAGGTGGCTAACCCAAAAGACATCATACACTTCTTCAGACGTCGTGAGCAAAAAGCGAAAAATGGTAATTTGAAAGGAAGGAATCATTTCCTTTCCTTGATTTTCATTTTTCTTCTATTGTTTCATTACCTAGCCATTACTAAACCATGGTGTCTACCACCTAATGTGTTACAGGACGAATAAAGATATATGGCCCTATTTAAGGGTAAAACACTGCACAAGTATCTCTGTTCTATTCCAAGTGATTCCTGGGTTTGTCTAAAAATTCTGATACTCATCACTGGATCTTTATGATAGTTAATGCTAAATAATTCATTTCTCTTTGGCCTCAAATCTTACTGAGTTGCCTGTAGTCCCATATCAGGCTGAATTATTCCATGACTCTATGCTGATTGCCATGAAAGGAATTAAACATCTTGCTTCTGGAACTTCTTAGAAGGAGATGGTTGGCTTTGTTTTTTGTTTTTTGTTTTTTTTCCTATTCTGTAGAAAAAAAGGTAGGTGGTGTTCTTTTTTCTTAATTTTATTATGTAGTAAATAATTTGTTCATTTGCGCCTGAAATGCTAATTGGGGGGATTTGCTTCAGAGTTGATTTAATATTTAAAGAAGTCCAAATCGTAGAATCTGATGTGTGGTGCAAATGTACGGCAGCATTTGGTTTGCCCTCATCAGTCCTGTGTTTGAGGTGCTTTTAGCTTTTCAGCATGTTCCAGGTATGTCTCTATTCAAGCATTTTTGCAAAACAAATAATAGCTGTTACTATTGTGCCTCTTCTCACTGTGCCTAGAATTTTTAATAAATGGTTCATAAATGTTGCCTAATTAGTGGATTTGTAATAGTCACTAATAAAGGTACAGCTTGCACAAGAACATACTGTGCTAATCTAAAGAACTGTTAATATTGCACATTAGTGCATTGTAAGCACTCCGATTCCACTGACAGTTTTTATTTACATTGTCAATTTTGTAAAGTTCAAAACATGATGGCTCATAAATGGAAACTGCTTTTAGTGAAGGTTTTTTAATTATGCTGCATTGCTCTTGTTTTATTTTGCTTTGTTTTTTTGACGAGTTAAAGAACCTCATCAACATTTGCAGAATGCAAAATAGCTCTCTCACCATCTTTTACCTATACATTTTCATTTCCCTGCTTAATGTGCATCTCTGCTTCAGGAAGTAAACTTGAAAAGAATGCCATGGTTCTCTGCATTATTTTTTGATAACTTCTACAAGTTAGGTGGCAGTCTTCTGTTATTCCTACCTTGTTTCCTGGGAGTGCAGGGCACCCTCATAGAGCCATGAACCTTTTCTACTCAAAATCAGCCAGCACGCTTTGGAGGACAGTTTCTTCCCTAGTAACAGAGTTACTCATAAAAAGTCCCTTGTGCTTTGATGCATTTTAGTTCTCTTCCTGTTGTGATCTTTCAGAGTTTACTTATAATAACCTTCAGGATGTAGCATTCAGCTTCTAATTCCAGACATTCAGTAGTTAGAAGATCCTTTTGTATCTACTAGAGATGTAGTTGTCTTGTACAACTGTTGTATCTGCTAAGTTTACCTGTTTGCATACAATAGTGTATTGTTTGAATAATAAGCCTTTACATATAAAACGGACCATGGTTGTTAAGCAGCCTGTATTAATCTTTTTTCCTATTACTTTCAGTGGGATAATAAATTGTCCTGGTTTCTGTTAGGACAGATTTAATTTTCTTCCTAGTAGCTGGCAGGGTGCTATGTTTTGGCTTCGGATGAGAAGAGTGCTGATAACGTGCTGATGTTTTAATTGTTGCAGAGCAGTGCTTACACCAAGCCAAGGACTTTTCAGCTTCTCGCTCTGTCCTGCCAGCAGGCAGGCTGGGGGTGCAGCAGGAGCTGGGAGGGGACAGACCCAGAGCAGCTGACCCAAACTAGCCAAAGGGGGGTATTCTACATCATCTGGGGTCATGCTGAACAATATATAGGGGTGGCTAGCCGGGATGGGGGGGCTGGCTGCTTGGGGTTAGGCTGGGCATCGGTCAGTGGGTGGTGAGCAATTGCATTGTGCATCACTTGTTTCACACACATTATTAGTAGTACTATTATCATCATTATTGTTATTATCATTATCGTTGTTATTATTTTTCTGTCTTAATAAGCTGTCGTTATCTCAACTCACAGGCTTCACTTTCCCATTTCTCTCCCCCATCCCAGAGAGGGAGGGGAGAGGGTGAGCAAGCGGCTGTGTGGTGTTTAGCTGCCGGCCGGCTTAAACCACAACATGAATACAAGCTGGCAACTCCTACATGAATGACGGCTAACAGTGTCACTGTGCTTTTCTGTTTTAGACAGCAATATTAATTTTGGAGACCTGGTCAGCAGACCTGTTTCTGAGGGGATGACACTGAGGGTGGAAGACCTTGTAAAGCAGTATTTTCAGACAGCAGAGAAGGTTGTACCTTGTACCTTTTATGAATCTCCTATATAATTATATGCGTATTCCTGCATAAAATATATGCCTTAGGTTAACAAGTAATTGTTGTGTACAAAGTATGTAGGATATGTGAATGTAAGCTGTTTTGACATTTGTAACTCTTCATGTTACATTTGGTAACTCTTCATGTTACTCGCAGTGCCTGTGCTGCACCAATGGTTGCCTCCTGTTGTCACAGGAGGAAAGCGTGAGGCAGCGTGCTCTGAGAAGCTACCTTCATTTACTGTGGGGTGAATGTGAGGCCACACCAGTTACTTTTACCAACTTGGAATGGTTTGTTACCTTGCAAATCATATTTGCATCGTCAGGCATAGTGCAGTTCGACGTTAAAGCAGAGCAGGGAGGACAAAGAGAGCACCTGATAGTTTGCTTTCTTCCCACTCTTTCGTTAAACCTGATTTATTCCCTATTCCTATCTGCAGGGCTGCAAAGTCTCAGAGGTAAAAAAAATAATAATCAGTGACCGAAATGCTTGATCTGGATGATCAAGCATAACTTTCAGAGGCTACTTCAGAACATGCTTTATAGAGGGTTATTAGAACATGGAAGGATTCCTAAGTTTATATCATCATGCCTAACGTTAAACATACATTAGGGGCCTTTATTAGGATGGCAAAAATTATGCCCTGGAAGGGCTACTTGCCTTCTGAATATGACAGGGAATGTAACCCGGGGTGAGTAGTGCAGAAGTAGGTGCTACTTCAAATGTAAGCCATCCCTAAATCCCATGGGGAGGAGAAGCAGGGTCAAACATGGGGTACTGTTCTTGTATCTGTGAAAAATAAGTTTGATTTTAATTTATTTGCCTCCTTTACTCCGCAAAAATTGTCCCTCTTACACCATTCAGCACTTATAAAGACTGGTAAGAATCCGCCAGTGTTCCAGGAAGGCTTGCAGTAGGGAGATAATAAAATTTAAGTTCACATTGGTAATAAAGGAAGGTGGGGGTGAAGTAGTTGTTGCCCCAGAGTGATTTTAGGGGTCTTAAACTTTGTGTTAGGATAGCTTGTGCTTCAGGCTTTGTAGGCACCTGATCTTGTCTTGCTGAAAGTCACCGTTAACGGTCTGTGTCATTACAGTCAGTCTCTCTTCTGAGATGCCTGCGTTATTCTTTTGTAAACTTATTTTATAATAGCTTTAAAATTTATTCCCCTGTTAAGCATCATTTCAGGGAAGGTTTTACACTTCTGATTAAACTGGCAATACAATTCCTTAAGGACACATGGAAGGATCAAACGTCGTTAAGAAGCATATACAGTGCTTATTACCAAGAAATTAGCTAACAGACAAAAGAAACTGCTATTTCAACTATTTGTATGGGGTTTCTTTCCAGAATGTCTCTTACTGTAATGGGGAGGAAATGTAGAGAAGAGAGCAGCTTTGAAACACCACTAGTAGCTTCTGGTACTTTTACTAATTAGTGTCTCTGGTAATGTCTTGATGTAGAGTATTTTGATGAATATCATCTGACTTAATGAATGAGTGAGGACTATTGGTATTTCAGAACTTGATTTCAACAGAGAGTTTTCTCCTTAGTAGCTCTTAATGCTTCGTAATAATTTGTCCAGCTCTGTAACTGCCAATTTTTATTCTTAGAACGTTATAGTAAAACTAAGTGATTTCACATTTGTAATAATTCAGTGCCTGTTTTTAATAGCTTGTTACGTCTTTGCAAGTCTGTCCTAGTTTATAAAAGGAAGTTGGACTAAGAAAAAATAGATTGCCTTCTCTCTCGGTAATATGGTTCAGACAAATTAATTTAGGTATGACTAGCATCATCATTCATCATTTCTTTACTATTCATGAAATGTTTTTTCTTTGACTAATCTGAAAATGCTCTGCTAAGTTAGGTGTAGCACACGAGTAACAAGAGAGTTGTAACTCTATTGTGAGGAGTAACATTTGCTTATTGCTGTGCTATTTTCTGATTGAAATCTTAAATGCAGGTTACTTGTTTTGAAACCAACCAAATGTACTATTTAGCTAGAAAAGCAGGAATGTTTCTCACATGCTTTGATGGCAGATGCTTGTTAACAAACTGTTTTCCCCTTTTATAAAGAAAGTACAGCTTTCACTTCTGACGGAAAGAGGAATGGGAGAAGCAGTGCAGGAGTTTGTGGACAAAGAAGAGAAAGATGCTATAGAAGAGCTTGTGAAATTTCAACTAGAAAAAACACAAAGGTTTCTTAAGGAGCGTCACATCGATGCAGTGGAAGAAAAAATAGATGAGGAGGTAATATTCTGTTACTTTTAACTCTTCAGAAAAGACAGATGGCAGAGAAGTTGGTGCACAAAGCTGGTTTAATAGCTTTGCCTGCATGAAGGGCACATGTGACACTTGCCTCTCGTCATTTTCTGGAATGAGTATGGTAAAATTTCAGATGCATATTTTAAAAGCTTGTGTTAGAAGTGTGTTTTATGGTATCCTTATAGTGAGTCTCGCTTTATTTGTGCATGCATGAATCAAAAAACATGTTGCTAGTGCACATAGAACTTGCTCTCTGGCTGTGTGCAAGCATGTACTCGTATGTGCTATTTCACTGCTGCAGTAAGTAAAGGTAGATGAAAAAGGAAAACATAAATCAATCCCTTCATTTCTTGAAGGGCTGGGGCTACACTGACCACTTATCTCTAGTGTGAGGAAAGAGGAGATTTAAACTGTTTTTCATATTGTCTGGGAGAAAGTACACAAACAGCACAACCATAAAGGAAACATGCTTCAGGTGCTTTGCTGCTTTCTAACTGCTTGCAGCTTGTGGTCTCTCAGAGCCAGACCTGGTGTTTGTGTAGCTAGTAGTCCCTAATAAACCTCTCTGACAACTTGTGGAATTTCCTTGTAGGCTAATATTCAAGCGGGGTAGGACAGGGCACTCTGCAGTGTAACTCTGCACTGGGTTTTGCACCAATAATTTGGTGGGGAACTGAGGGGAGGAATGTTCTGCCCACCTGTTTTCTAGCTGGTTGCTCTAATTCACGAGGGGTCTAGAGACAATAGTCAGCACCTGTAGGTTTTTGGTGCCACTTTTGTGTGTTTTTTTTTTTTATTTATTTATTTGTTTGTTTGTTTTTTTGTCTTCTGATCTAATATCTTCTTTCCCTCTGCTGTGAGTTGTCTCCGTGTACTGGGTCTGGCAGTTAGGCACCACACAGCTGCTCACTTTTCCCTTCTCTGGGATGGGAAGAGAACTGGAAAGCAGCAGAAGCAGAAAATACCTTGTGTGTAAGCACTGCTCTGCAATAACTAAAACATGGGTGTGTTATCAACACTGTTTTCATCAGAAATCAAAAACATAGCACCATAATCTAAATAAAATTAACTCTACCCCAGCAAAAAACAGTATACAGTCTCACCCATAGTATCTTTTCTGTACATTGTATCTTTTCTGTACTAAGATAGTTAAGCTATCTTAGTTGTACATACATGGCAGTGTTTCTCTTGATATCATTGCTTTCTAACTTGCTTCTTCATCCCTACCCTGTCTTTACAGTTACTCATGTTTCACTGTCCCTTCCTGTCTAGTTATTCTGTTTCTCCTGAATGTGGTATCTCATGTGCCAACTTCCTTCTTTCCAGTGGTGTAGTTACAGGAGACTTACTAACAGAATGTGAGATTCTGAAACTGTAGCATCACCCATAAGGTGGTTAGCGTGAAAAGGCTCTTAACAAACTGTTCGGTTGTTCTTGCTCTCTCACATGAGGTTGACTTTAATTCACAGATCAAGACTTCCTGTGATTTGGTTATTGTATGGAATGAACTGTTATTTTGATGGGAACTTTTCTTTACTCAGGTGCGAAAATTTAGGGAGAGCAGAAGAAAAAATGCCGAAGAGGAGGACGAGGAAGTTCGTGAGGTAACTCCTTTGGGTTTTGGACTTAGATTGAAGAACAGAGTAGTGACTTTTACATATGAGTGAAGTGACTGACAACATCATCCATGCCCAAAATTGTCTGCCTGATTGGAGCAGATTAGAATTTTTCTCAAAATCATTTTTATGATTTTGTATAATGTGTGCTTAAGCTACTGCTCGATTTGGCCTTTGAAATCTCTTTTCCCGTAGAAATTTGTGAACCTGAAGGCTCAGTTGCCCTTGCTTTGAACCAGGTGGCTGGCCTTCAGAGCTCTGTCAGCTTAAACTGTGAGCCCATGACCAGTGGAGATGTGGATGGGAGTGATGTTAATGGAAGAAATTGGTACTATTGGTGAACCTGGTGGTGCTGTCGTCCTTATCAGCAAGCCAGATTGTAGATATCCCTGAGATTTGTATTTAGATGTCGTATGCCTTTGCAAAGAGTTCTCCAGCACTTATTGTTGCATTTCAGGCAATGACCAGGGCTAGAGCTCACAGATCTGAAGACGCAGTTCTTGTGTCAGCCTCCAGCGATGAAGAGCTCATGGATACAGGAGCGAAGGCCTATGGTGATTCGGATGATGACCTTCCTGCAACAGCGACTCGAGGGAGGGGTCGGGGGAGAGGTAGGGCAAGAGGTGCAAGAGGACAAAATTCAACAGTAAGAGGGTCGTCTCGAAGGGGAAGAGGTAAGAAAAAAATGAAATTATTTGCATTGTAGTTGCTAACTTTTTTTTCCCCTTAAAAGGGAACTCGTCTGTTGCTTAAGAACTCCTCTTGGAAAAACAAAATTCTCAAATATTTTTGGTACTGTATGATATACAGTTGACTGCCTTCCAAGGCCTAAGTTGTGACATTTTCACAGTGTGATTGAACTAAAATTATCTTTCTTTACAGCTGTGGAAACATAGTAGGCTCTTAAGAGATCCATTATTGGGAGGTCTGTGTTATGAAGTGCATGGATAGATCTTTGTTGCTGCTAATAATATGCAACATAATGCATCTCCTCAATTAGAGGGGATGTGATGTACAGATTGTCTCTATCTTAATACAGCTTACAAGAGACTTTATTATTGCTGGTGATTGAAAAAATGGGGTGTGTTTCTTAAGCTAAACGAATTAAAATGCTCCTTGGCTATGTGTGATTGTGTATTTTATGGTGATAGCAGTACTTCGGTTATGGCAGCCTATTAAATATAAAAATTTAATATAAATATTAAATCACACATGAAGGGGGAAGAAACTTTACAGATTTGCATGTTGTTTATTGTTCCTACAGGAAACACTAGCCAAGAGTCAGCTACTAGCAGCAGAACCTACAAGTCTGTCCCTGCCAAGAACAAGTCGATTCTGGATGGTAGGCCTGTGTTCTGCCCATTACTCTAATCTGCTCTCATATTGTAATGAAGGTGTTTAAAGGTGAAGTGCCTTAATTGTCTTTATTTCTCTTAGTCCAATTTGACTCGGAGAGATTATTTTTGTTTCTAATAATAAGGTAACTAACAGTGGTGAGAGAAAGAAAAGAGTAGTTAGGTCCTGCTGTCGCTGGCAGTAAAATGAAATGTGCTGGGAATATCTGACTGCATTTGGGAATAGGCAACATCTTTCTGTGTACTGTATGCAGTTATTTTTTATTTTTTTTTTAAGAAATAAACATGGGAAGAATGCGACTTAAATCATCCTTTCTATGCCGAATATTTTCAGTAGTTAAAAAGCTTAAACTTGCCTGATGTTTACAAGTTTAGTAAGCTTTAAGAAAAATGCATTTAGTGTTTTAGTAGTAGTACTCATTGTAGTAGGTTTTAGAAACACCAGCTTGTAGTAGGGAAGAATAACATATCTGCAGTTTAAGCCAGGTATGTGAGAGCAGCCCTTCCTTGCTACAGAGGACAGGCTCTGAGGAAACAGCTAATCTGAGTATTACAGGGAAAAAATATATACTGGTCATATATTCGTACATGAATCCCACCCAGAATACCCAAAGGTGGACCCAAAAGTTATGTTTAAATTAATCAGACTCTCAGCAAATGACCTGCACATAAATCAGCTTTAGCAGGTGTGTTAATGTGTGAACTAAATGTTAGACAAAGAGGAATCCCAGTAACAGTAATCTATTTTCTTTGTTGTAATGAATGCTGCTGATACTTTTTCAGCCAGACTGGGAAGCACCTGGAGCTGCACAGAGGGTTAGATCTGCGTTGTCAGACTCTAGCCAGGACCTTTGTCTGCCAAGGACACTTTGTCTGCCAAGGACCTTTGCTTGTCTTGGTTTGGGGATTGTTTGCTTGTTTTACTTTTTTTTTTTTTTCTTTTTTTTTCCTCCAGAGGAAACAAATGCTAAGCAGGTTTTCTTTAATGAAGATGATGATGTAACATGTTGCATTTTATTATGTAAGCACTTTGTAAATACTACATTTATTTTATTGTAGCCTTTAAGTCTTTGAAAACAGAGCCCTTCCAGAATTCATCTAAATCTTTCTCTGAGGTAAGAAGCGTCTCGGCAGGAGTGAAGCTACACAACTACTGCCTTTTGCTCTCTTCTCATGTGAAAAATAAATGCATGGACAAAATGTTAGCCCAGCCCAGTAGATGTTCCCAAGCTATCAGTTCCAGCAGTAAAGTTCTGCATGCTAATTTGTAGACCCTTCTTTTGGTGCAGGGCCTATTTGAGAAATACAAAGACCATATTCTAATTCTGACCATAGCCTAAGGTACAAAGAGTATATACATGAGTGGTTTGGGGGTTTTTACAATATCAAATGTTTGTTTGCACATTATAGTTTTATTCTGAAGCCCTCTCAAGTGTATATTATAATTAAGTAGTAACTTTAAAAAAAAAAATAAATAAACTGTGTAGCTACATGATAGTACTACAGAATTATGTAACTGTGTTTTTGAAAAAGTTCTGTGAAAAAGCTTTAAAAATGGTATCTTTTTTTCAGGATATTATAGATGATGACTCAGATCTGGAAGACATTTGTATCACTCCTTCTTCCAAAGTAAATCAAAGGTTCGTATGTTTATTTGGTCTGTGCTATCACAACTGCCTTATTTCTAATTGGTAATTGACAGAATTTAGAGATCTGATACACTACCTAAAGAAATCGATACATATTATTTTAATTCTTAACATTACTTACAGAATTTATGTAATTTTTTTTGCCTGTGAGTGATCTTCATATAACAGTAAGTTGGTCTTACTGATGGAGGTAAGCTAGGTAAAAGTATCAGGATTTGTTTGGTAGTTTGAGAATTTGAATTGTTCCGCGCATTATTTTTTCTGTTCAGTATTAAACTCCATATTGATGGTCCAAATCTAAGTTGAAGGGAAATTTATTTAAAATGTCTGGTATTTGAGAACATGCTGATATTTTTTTTTTGTCTTTATATGTTTCAAGGTTCTCAACTACATCTTCATTTAGTAAAAGAGGTTCACAAAGCCAAACAACATCAAGAGGAGTTGATTTTGAGTCAGATGAGGTATGGTATACAGTGGCCTTTTTTCATGCGTGTATATCTGAATTTCTATAGCTTATTTTTTTGAAGCCATTTAAACAAAACATTTCCAAGTAAAATTATTATATTTATTTTTTCATATCGGGACTAGATTTTTTTAATTCAATATATACATATCATCAAAAGTAAGGCTAAAAGGGACCCCAGGAAAATATCTACTCTTTTTTGCCTTCAGTTCTTAATCAGTTAATTGTCACTCCTGAAATGTTTTCAGTAAGTTAGATTGACTGGGGAAGAAGTAGTTGTAATCTCTTCTAGTACATGACTTTGTCCTTTCATTTATTTTCTTTTACCTTTTTGAAAAGGAAGACTTTTATGATTTTTGCATTTAAAAATGGCTGTTTTTCAGGGCTCTTAATTGCTTTATTGTTGCATGTTATGAAAGTACACTTTATAAAAAAAAATGTCACTACTGTCTTAAGGTTTAAAAAGTCTGTTCTTGCAGTACATATTTCAACTGCTAGGAAGAGCTTTTTTTTCCATAAATAAATGAGTACAACGTCTATTCACAGCTTTGCACTGAATACACATTATGTTGTCAAGCAGTGTGCTGTCATAGCAGACTGTCAGGTACAGTGAGGTTCACACCCTTAACGATGTCAGTGACCACTTCAGAGATGATGTGTTCTTATTCTTCTGCCCGCTGTGCTGTCTCTTCTCCTTGTACCTGGAGTATGAATTTGTATTTGCTTGAACATGCAAGAAGAAACATTATTTTTGATTCACGCAAATGCCAGTAAACCATGATGTCTGATATATGTACGTAGATAAAACTTGACTGAAGTATATGCTCCTCATAACAATAACACTTTTCGAGGTCGCACCTGCAATATAGGTTGCTTCACATTTCACAGCAACTATTCTGACCATTCTGACCTAAGCTCAATTTCTGTTTTCTGCACGTTTGTTTCTTAGACTTTTAAATTGATATCTCCTTGATACCATCTCCTTGATACCATCTCCTTGATACCATCTCCTTGATATCAAAAACAATAAAAACAGGTTTATCAGAAACCATAAAATAAAGTGACCTGGCTTTCTAGTTTAATCTAGAGGTAACTTTGCTTTTTATGACGTGGAATCCATCTTACTTGTAGTAATGCTGATCTGTTTACAAATTGCAGGATGATCCATTCCAAAGCGCTGTGACATCACGAAGAAACAGATGATTGCTGCTTCACTGTAGAGGAGAGACCATGAAAGTTAGTGAAGAAAATGGAAAGTAGTATGCAGGGCGTACTCCATATGACATTTCTCTGTAAATGATGGTTTGCCTTCGATCTTCACTTGTATGAAATGTTTTGGTTTTGTTTCAGTGGCACCAAATTTGGTATAATTTGGATGTTATGTTACTTTTAGGGCATTAGACTAGAACATCTAATATTCTGAAGTATTGCCTGAAACTAAATTCTTTCTAAAACTTCTAACAACTTGTTTTCTTTTTGTGAGGAAAATGTAAATAACATAACGGTATCATTTGTACAAAACTCCCTTGGACTTGATTTTTTTCATAGCTGTGAACCTTTAGCAGTATGCAAGTATGGATATGGGCATGGACTCAGCCAGCAAAACAAAAGTTGTATTTAATTCCAGTTTTCTACAGTTACAGATGAAAACTCTGAAGAGTAATATTTTAATCCAAAGTTACAGTTTCCAGTAATAAAGCTGGAAAATGTTCTAATGCTTCCAACTTAATGGTGGGTTTGGTTTTCCTGTTACACTGTTACTAAACGTCATAGCATGCAGGAATGATTTCTGCTCTATAATTCAAGAACTGCCAAAGAATTCAGATAGAATTGCTTTGTTAGTGTTTACCCTCTTAATAAGACGTAAGAGCTAGAACCTTACAGCTTCACAAGGAATACTGCTTGAATAAAGCAACGAGCCAGTAACAGGCAAGCTGCTGCCTCTTAACAGTTCTCTTTGCTGATTTTTTTCAGGTATTTTGCCTTAGCGATCCTAAAATGTCATCACTGTTTTTCCAAATGTTTCTCCAAATGAGGCTTTTAAGAGAAGATCCTGTACTCACACTGGGGGAACCACACCTTCTGTTGAAGGAGCCAAGACCTAGGCACTCCTCTTCTTCCCCCTTTTCCCATTCCCTTAAAAAGGGTGTTCCGCAGCTACAGCTTTTAGAGCTAATTGAGGGAAAGGCTAAAGTGTTCATCAGCTAACACCCCAGCATGTCAGAGAAATACCAAATACAGTGGGTAACTGAAGCCATACTTCTGCATTTTTCTGTTCTCCATTAAAGAGATGGCAGTGGGCATTTATGTTGCTCTGGCTTTTGCTGAGCATGACTGTTGTTACTTGTCTGCATAAATGCCATAGCAGTGCACCTAAAAGGTCCTTGAGCTTCCTGAAGATTTCTATAAAAATAATCAAGACCATCAAATTTCTAGTGTAGAGCTCAGTAACAACTTCCAAAGCTGTACAGCTGCATACTGCATCTGGAAATAATTTGGTGTCTTGACCCTTCGTTGAGGGCTATCAAAGCTCTTACAATATTACCTATGCAATTAAAAAGCTGCTGTAAGTGCCCTTGAGAATGGGGGTTGTGAGTTTTGTTTCTTTTTTAATAAAACTATTTCTGTTAAGTAAATTCTGAATGTCAATTGTATGGAGTACTTTAATCTGAGGGATTGAGTTTTTAAAAATATTTTGGTTCATGTTGCTGTCCAAATTAAAGTTGTTTTGTTACTGAAAGAAAAAAAATAAAAATCCAGTTTAAAATTCTTAAGGAGATGCCAAAATACAGAAATATTTATGTACTGTAAAAATATCTTACTCCTAATCATCCATGTAATTTTCTTTCATACAGGGATAAGACACACAGAAAATACTGCTAATTCTCAGAGATCCCACTGGATGCTCTTTGAGAAGTCGTTTCTCCCTCATACAAACTTCCAATCCACCTGCCCAAGGAAAGCTCAAATGTTTAGCAGAGCTACATTCAATCAAAGGTCGTTTCCTTGGAAATGGGGTGCAGAGTGCACAGTGTGCAGTTTGGCTTTTTAAATATTCCTTTTCTTGAATGTTTCCAAATTGCATTTTGTAGTTTGGGTGGTTTTTTTTCATACTTCTGTTACAGCTGTTTTTTCTATGCCTATTTTCCTAAATCACAGCTTCAGCTGAGAGAGCTGTCAAACAGATGCTTAGGATGACTCGGATTACCTGAAATCTTGAACTGTATAGCTTTATTTCAAGTGCTTTCCAAATACTTTTTATTTTACAAAGTACTTCAGTTCACTTCACAGATGTCTTCTACAAAAAATAAATACATCTTTTTATATATCATTAAATCATGACGTTCCTGTACAGCTACTTCCTTTTGCCTTCAGTGGATGACAGCTGGGGATGGCAGTGCATGGTGAAATCGGCAGAAGCAGGTGCTGAGCTGTGTTCTGCTGCTTCCCTCACAGCTACTACAGCCTTTTCTCTCACAGGCCATGAGCAGCTTGTGTGCAAATGTCCAAAACTAATGGAGCATCTGTTCCCGCATAAGCAGGTGCTGCTTGTGGTGGGCCTGTTGCTGAGCCGATTTCTCTAATCACATCTTCATACACGGGTAGCTTGTGAAGGCTGAGCCCTCTTTGTCCTGCTTTTTTTACAAAAAGAAATATAACCAATGTTCTGTTTTTGTTGTAGGCTTATAAAAGCTTTTCTACAAAAGACTGGTTTGCTAGGTGAAGTATGTCAACCACATCAGGAAACTTCATAGTGGTATAATACAGGGATGCCTTTTTTTTTTTTTTTTTTAGCCAATTGTATGTGTATCTTGTGTGAAATTGAAGCTATTGCAATTTCTGTAGCATGTCTTTGCTTCAAAACAGTTAATAGCTTCAACCATCACTCTGTCCTAGATCTGTCTGATCATGAGTCTGGTAGGTTGTTTTGGGGTTTTCATTGGTTTTTAGCGTTTGTTTTTGTTTGTTTCTCAGAGACCAGGTAAGAACTTTCAAAACTTCTGAATGCTTGGAAAGGGAAATACCACACCCTGCTGTGATCCTTCCTTACCTTCCCAGAAAGACAGAAAACAACAAAGCAGTAGCTACATCAGTAAATGTTTGTTACTTGTGGATTGAGCTAGAAGAGTTCTGGGGATGTTCATGCTGTAGCATGTTTTGCTTTGAAAGTTTTATATGGCTTTTTAACTCCTGAAATTGTTAAAAAGAAGCAAACACATAAACACAAATTTCTGTTGAGATTTTCCGTTTAGACAGAGGCACAGGTTCTGGAGGGATGAAGGTTTTGTTCTCCCCTAACGCATCCCTTGACATACTGACAGCCAGTTGTCCTGGTGAAGTTCAGAGACAAAGCAGATGAGCTCCTGAGGAGGTCTTGACAGGTAGGTTGTCAGGAACGCGCCTGGCTGTCAGCCTGCAGGAGCAGTGCTGCTCTGTACCTGCAGCCTGCCTTCTGCTTAATAAAGGAAATCATTGCAGGCGATGCTATCAACCTGTAATCATCTGGCAAATATGCAAATTACTTAAATGAGTCTTATCTCTGAGAGAACAGCTGTACCTGTATTTCCTGCCTTCAAAACATAATAAATAAAAATCAGCTTGAGAACTAGAAAAAAAAAGCATCTAAAGCAGAGTAGGCTGTTTGAGCAAAGGTGGAAGCCAGCGGTGCGTTGCTTTTTCCATGTACAGCACGCTTTGGGATCGGAAAGGTGGCTGCAGAAAGAAAGGCAGAAGGACCAAGACCTTCGTGTCACATTGTGAGGGGATTTGTGTTTCCCTGGCAGCATCAAGGGGCATTTAGCTGGCTGCCACCTTCAGCGCTCTGCTACGGGTGGGGATTTCTGAGCGGGACAATTACAGAAAGAGCTCCTCCTGGGCAGCTTTTTGGCAGTGACTGATGCTGGCAGCAGCTTGCAGGGGAGCTCTGTGGATGGGACGTGGCACCTGCCCAGCTGTGTTGGCCTCCTGAGAGGTGGTGAGGAGAAAAACCACCTGGATTAGGTTGCTGTGGGATCCTGGGCTGTGAATGAATGGCTAAATAAAGCATCGTGCATATAAAACCTGCTCTGGCTGGGGTTAGTTGGCACCATCCCAGCAGCTCTGTCCCCAGCCCTCCTGTTTCAGCGTGCCAGCTCGGGCAGGGCAGGTTTGTAATCCCCGAAGCCTTAAGCCAGGGAAAATTTAGAGCAGCGGGGCAGCACCTTGCACACGTGTGTATTTTCACCAGCACGGATGCGCATGCTTCTCTGTGGTGCTCAGGGCTTATTCCTTTGGCCAAGAGGAAATCCCTGCCAAGGGATTTAAATATTTCCCTCTGAGGGGAAAAAACCCTTCGGAAAAATGCTGTGAATACAGTGAAAGCAGTGTGCATACACAGATTTCCTCTGTTCCGTGCTGGTTTGTGACTGCTGAGCTGTGCCACAGCCTGAAACTCGCCTGTCGCTCCTTTCAAGCTGAACTTCACTTTGAAACCAGTCCTGGAAGGCAGCAGGGCTGCTGCGCACACCGCTGTTCACGAACAGCACCGGAGCAGCACAAGCAGGGCTGCCGGGAGCGAAAAAGGCTGCTGAGGACCGGAGAGGCTGGCGTTGCCTTTCACGCAGAGTGCAGGGGGTGTAATCGCACAGCACAGCAGCGCGTCAGAGCCCGGTGGGCAGGCAGGCGGGCGGTGAGCTTCTGTGAGAGCACGGAGCCTGCCGGAGCAGCAAAAGTGGCGAGGAGCCGGGCAGGAGAGGAGCCCTGGTGCATGGCGAGCCTCCCCGCCACGGCACGAGCTGCAAACAGGGCAGATCCCAGGCAGCAAGCAGCATCTCCTCGGGGATGTTGTCCCTTTTCATCTCTCTCTCCCTCCCCTACTTCATTAACGCCTTCACGACCTCGGGGAAGTTGCCCTTCAACAGAAGCCTGGAGGAGTCTTTGGGTATCCCGACCACCTCGGGTTCATTTCCCTGGGATAACGAGACCCTGGTGGGCTGGCAGACCCTCGTGGGCAGGAGCCGGCACAGGGTGGACACACAGCACTTGGCGGCCAAAGCCCTGCTGGTCGCGGCGTACTCCGTCATCATCGTCATCTCCCTCTTCGGCAACGTCCTCGTCTGCCACGTCGGCGTCAAGAGCAGGCGCCTGCGGTCCGCCACCAGCTTGTTCATCGTCAACTTGGCCGTGGCCGACATCATGATCACACTTCTCAACACGCCTTTCACGCTGGTAAGGCAGGGGCAGAGGCTTCCCTCCTGTTCTTCTCTGGGGGAGGGATGCGGCAGCAGTGGGGACAGGAGGTGGCTGGAGTGATTGTCATCGCTTCGGTGGCCTCAGTAATCTGAAAATTACCCAAGACGGAAAGAACCTGCTGGCTTTAAAGCATCTTTTGCACGGCAGAAGTCATTCTGTGCCAGAAGTGGCTCGGTGGATAAATACATGTGCATATATCTGATATATATCACAGAAATATAAGCGTGTGGGGGTGTGCATGACTCCTAACAGCATTCTGGTTCCAGGCTCGCTTCGTGAACAGCTCGTGGGTATTCGGGAAGGGGATGTGCCACGTCAGCCGGTTTGCCCAGTACTGCTCCCTCCACGTCTCTGCCTTGACCCTCACGGCCATCGCCGTGGACAGGCACCAGGTGAGAGCCCGCTGAGGCAGGCGGACAGAAAGGATGGGACCAGGCTCTGCTTTTACCCATTTCAGTGAAAATTATTTCAGGCTTTCACGCACAGCTTGCAGTCAGTGGGAGCTGGGTGAGGACAGCACGGTTTGCATGCTAGATTTCCGTGTCTAGTAATAGGCATAAGGCTGGAAGTTAATATGGAAAAATGATACAGTTATTCCCTGGAATGGCATAAGCCTGAATATTGGTGTATTTCAAACAGGTTATCATGCACCCTCTGAAGCCTCGCATATCTACTGCAAAAGGTGTTATCTACATCTCTGTGATTTGGGTCATGGCGGCTTGTTTTTCCCTCCCACATGCCATCTACCAAAAACTCTTTACTTTTGAATACAGGTAAGGATGTTCTTTGCTTTTCCTCTGAAGTCTCATTAAATGCAAAGTTCCCACTGGCATCTTTGACTAAAAGCCCTGAGCTCACGTTGAAGTCACCAAGGTGCAGATCTAGTCTGTACTTTACATCAGTTTCCTTTTGCAGTGGCTAACATCCTCTTCTAATTTCTATATATATATATTTAATCTTTATTCTGTCCCTCTAATCCTACAAAACAGGGTACAAAGGTAGAGAATATGACCTGGCCATTCTATTTCTCCACATTGGCATTTTACACGATGTACCAATCTGTTTGGGCAGACCAGGAATGGGGGAAAACTTGACAGGTTTTAATCAACTCCTGATCCTTGGGAAAGGGACAGCCTCAGCTGCTTGTTCCTAAAATACTGTTGTGAGCAGAGGTATTTGTAAAGTGCTTTAAGAAGTCCTTTATATGAGCAGAGTCTGTGTTTCTGTTCACCACAGGACAGAGCTTCAGTGCAGCTGGAAATCTTGTAATTAATGAAGTTCATTAAATTAC
The DNA here is from genome assembly GCF_009819795.1 of Aythya fuligula. Lineage (NCBI taxonomy): Eukaryota > Metazoa > Chordata > Aves > Anseriformes > Anatidae > Aythya > Aythya fuligula. The sequence continues at coordinate 195,739,954 of NC_045559.1, forward strand.
CATAATGTCATAGATGCCCATGAGTAATTACCACCGCGCTGCTCACCGGCTGCACCATGGCTCAAATCCTCGGACAACAGAGCCCTGCTTAGCACTGACAAATGTGCATAAACGAAGGGTCTGCCCACAGGTTCTGCTGCATGAGCCCTCTCCCTCCTAGCTCTTTGTTTTTGGGGTACCTCTCCTGCTGTTCCTGGCTCTACACGCTCATCCCTTGCCCTGTATTTGCCTCCTTGCAGTGAGGACGTTACCCGGTGCCTGTGTCTCCCAGATTTCCCTGAGCCAGCCGACCTCTTTTGGAAGTACCTCGACCTGACCACCTTCATTTTGCTCTACGTCCTGCCCCTGGTGATCATCTCGGCCGCCTACGTGACGGTGGCCAAGAAGCTCTGGCTGCGCAACGCCATCGGGGATGTCACCACCGAGCAGTACTTCGCCCTTCGCAGGAAGAACAAGAAGACCATCAAGATGCTGATGCTCGTGGTCGTCCTCTTTGCCGTCTGCTGGTTTCCCTTAAACTGCTACGTTGTCCTCCTCTCCAGCCAGACCATCCGCACCAACAACGCCCTCTACTTCGCCTTTCACTGGCTTGCGATGAGCAGCACCTGCTACAACCCCTTCATCTACTGCTGGCTCAACGACAGTTTCCGATCGGAGCTGAAGGCTTTGCTCCACATCTGCAGAAAACCTCCTGGCCCCGCAGAGCAGAGGCTTCCCTCCGCGCTCCCTGCCTACCGGCTGGCTTGGCCAGAAAACGGCACCTTCAGGAGGTTGCAGGCCTCTCACGTCCTGCCCTCGGCCTCCAACATCCCGTCAGGAAAGACAGATATCTCTGCAGTGGAGCCGATAGTAGCCGTGAGCTAAACGGTGGCCCTGGGGCGTCGAGAAGGACCTCAATTTTGGCTGGAGCTGGGAAGGGGGGAAGATGTGGGGCCCTGCATGGTGGCTGTGGCAGCTCCAAGCCTGGCTGTGTGAGAGGCAGCATGAAGGAGCTGCATCTTCGATGCAGGCTGATGGTAATAATACAGAGCCCTGGAAGGGGAGGAAGGAAACTCTTGCCAGGAAGGAGCTCTCTTTTTGTGTTGGTCACGTTGACTTTGGACCTGGCAGCAGAGGGATTCTCTGCATGTATGCTACTGTTATCTGCATGACTGAGTCTTTTTACTGCTGGGGTGGTGCGTGTATTTTGTATTTAAATGCTAAAGCAACAGCCTGGTCACATCGAGCCTCCCTCCCCCTTAGTCTCTTGGTAGCACTGCAGAAATGGCAGACGTAGACCCACAGGCCTCTGGCTTAAATCCAGCGCACTTGGGTGGGAGACATCTCTTCCTACAGGGTTAAGGGTTGAGGTCTGCTCAGTATGAGTAAAAAAATATACACCTTAAAAATCCATTTTTTTTGTGTTAATACCTTCCAAGAGGTGGAGGGCTAGACAGCTACTGAAAATTAAAGTGGTCTTTCGCATCACAGGCGCTTTTTCTAAGGTAGCGCTGGAGAAAAATCGCTGCTTATTCTTTGTGTGAGTGGATGGCAAACACCAACCTAGTAGCTCAGCTTCTGTTGTCAGTGCTAAATCACACAGAATTTTACCTTCATAAAATAGTCATGAATATGCATAAAGCTTTTCTTCAACTAGAGAACTAAAACCTTAACAAAAACTATTGAAAGCCATGGATTTACCATCCACAGAGCATCGATGATTAATCGCTTAATCTGAGTTGGGATTAGGACCTCTTGATCAGAGCATCTCTGTGTTGTTCTCAAGTGGTAGCTAAAGGATCCCACAGTTTGACTTTTTAATTTGTCTTTGAATGTTGCTCTCTTGTCCTGTAAAGCACCTGGGGACTTCTCAGATCAGACATTTGGGACATTTTATCTTAGCTCAGATGTTAGCTCTTTGGAATCAGTTCATAAATAAACTGCTTTGATGATATCTGTGATAGCAGGTAATAAAAGAAGAACATTTCTTGGTGAGATATCCCCTGGTCAACGCACAATTTTAGTGCATTTAAAGATGAGTGAGACGTGTTCTTCGTGGGATGGCTGTTAAGAAATTGATGTGACTGCAGCTGTCTGGAGTATTTTGCAGAACTCAGTGTTCTTAACAGAAAAATATCTGGTTCTGAATGAGAAAAAAACATATAGGGGCATTCCAAAATGTACCTTGCATTACACAGGGAAGCAATAACTTTTCCTGTGCTGTGGAAATTAGCTTGAATGTCACACCAGGGTGCCACATTCCACATTCAACTTGCGGCAGCCAGCAGAGAAGTGAGGAAAATCTTCTTTTTATAAATGGGAAGAAAAATAAAAAGAGAGAGAAAAAAACCTGTTTTTCCTAATGTCCTGTAATAAACTTATTCTGAAATCATTTTAAGTCTTGTGCAGGTTTTTTGCACCTGAGCACGTAAGGAGACTGCAGTGGCTGCCCCTCCTTGCAGCCAGCCTGCCCCGCACGCCTCACACACCTTTTCCTCCTGCTTTTCCTTTCACAAGGCAGGATCAGTCTCTCCTTTTTAATCCAGCGTTATTTTCCTACCCTTTATCAAAGCCCCGTGAGTCAGAGTACTTTGTGTCACTGATGGGAAGAATTGAAGTTTTCTCCTGCCTGCTTTGAGCCCTGAAGCCAAGTCCCATCCAGTCCCCCAGTGCCTGCAAGGTGAGGTCCCAGCTGTGCAGGGCCCATCGGCCACATGCTCCGGTCCAGACACAGCAGCTCCCCTCTGTTTCCCAGCACACAAACCTTTTGGATTGCCGGCTGCCTGAAAACCTGATATTATGCACTTGAAAGACAGAAGCGATGAGATATTTTCAAAACTGGTGTGACCTCAGCCATGTTCTGCAAGTCTGCCCCCTTCCCTGATCACAGTGCCTCAGCTGCGAGAGACGGCGTCCACACAAAGGTCTTTTCATTAAATAATGAATTATGAAACTCTACAGAATCAAGGACGACCTTTTGCAAAGCACGCACACCTCTGACTTGGAGTACCATGTTTTATACACAGCTAACTTGTGAAACTCTGGCTGCTTCTGATTGTTTTAGCTGCCCGGTTTATCTCTATTGACCCTGTGCATTACAGAGGACCAGTGGGAGTGTGGATACCAAATCTCACATTTCCATACATTTACATTTTGATGAGTGTGTTTTTAATATGTTAATGACCATTAATGAGTAAAAGGTTACCTTGGTCAGTCTGGAATCTCCCTCCAGCTGTTCTCCTCCTTGTTTTCTAACTTGCATCCCTTATCTCCCTTGCTTCTGCTAGCTAGAGGCTACCAGTCTCCCTGTTTTCTTCAGGGTTTCCTTCTTTTCTTCAGTGTAAGACCACAACGGGACGCTGCAGAGCCTACACCTGGAGAGACAAGCACCCCGTGTGTGGGCCTGGCTCCTGCTGGGCTTGCTGGGTGTGCTGGCAGCTCCTCCTGAGGGAGCTTTTGCTGTGAGAGGGGTTGCAGGTTAATAGTCTTCATGGTCTAGAGGGGTGATATCGGTAATAGGGGGACGGTTGGACCAGATGATCTTGGAGGTCTCTTCCAACCTTAATGATCGATGATTCCATGATCAGAGCTGATGAACAGGCCAGCAGCAGAGGTGAGCCTCAAGTGGTGCTCTGCCAACCCAGTGCTTCAATACAACTTTGCCTGAAATGTTTGGACTGAGCTATGATTTATAGCAGAGTTCTTTTCTTCCCTGTCAGTAAACATGGTGGTGTTGTTTTCAAGGACATCCACATGTCGGATTCTGCAGGTACATCCTTGCAGCTTAGCCTTGTGTGGGACGAAGGGCTCATGGTCTGAACTCAGTAACCTGTGCTTTCTGAAGCTGAAGGTAACCTTTCAACATTTTAAGATTCACCTTCTGTAGGTGCAGTTAACACCTTGGAACAACTGCACGTGTAGAAGCTTGCCGTAACTCCAGCAGCCACGTCCTGCAGTGCCCAACACGTAGCTCCAGGAGGCTCTGAGCAGGGCTCCTGCAGTTACAGCTCAGATCCTGAGAGGAAAACCTTCTTCCTCCAGGCTCTGCCTGTGCCTTGCCGGATCTGGGCTCAGAGGGGCTGTAAGAAGTGCTGGTGTAGTTACAAAGGCTTGGAGGGATGGACCTGGTAAAAGAAAGGAGCAATGAGCATCAACCACCAGTGAACCTGAACAGCCTGATCTAGGCCTGAACTGGTGCTCAGCATCCAGCAGAGGAATGAGTTTTTGGGAGAACAGGACAGAAGCAGGCAGGAGGACAACAAGCTCACGGCTAAAGCACTGGAAATGGTGCCCTTCAAAACTGTACGTAATACCCAATGCTACAATGTACTCTGCATGCCATGGGGTAATTTCTGACAAGCATTTCCTAATCAGCTCTTCTTCATTTCCTTCATATCTGATTTGGGATCCTGGATGAACGTTTTGCATTCACTGGTGCTACTGAAAACAGCAGGGGTTGTGTTCTGAGCAGGCAAAGTGCAGCAGGATGTAAAGTATTCGAAAAATGTCATGTCCCAGGCAATTTAAATTGGGCATCCAGGCTTCGTGGGTATTTTTTCACCCTGCCTCAGCTATGTTGCAGATCAGAGGGTTATTCTAAGGTGACAAAAGTCACTGATGCTTACACAGCATTCAGGTGCCCTCTGGGTGAGTGTGAAGGGACAGTGTGAGGGATGAGAAGATGTATGTGCATGCACAGGGTGAAGAGTCTTTCATTTTCTCCTTTGTTTATGTTTGCCTGCTGCTGCTATACTTCTGCTACATTTTGAGTTTTGTTAGCATGCAGTGCTTTGAAGCCATCACAGAGGTGGTTTACTTGCTGCCTTTTGCAAGGCAGATGGGCAAGGACAAGCCTGGGAGGAGATTTTGGTGCAAGAAAGGGCTGGTTGCTCTGGAGCACGGTGAGAATCACACTCTCAGAAAGCTCTTCTTTTCCTCAGGGGAATGTAAAACATCAGAGCTTAGAGTGAGGTCATTTCACTTTATCTGACTTGCAGATTACTTTTTCCCAGCCCCACAGACATATCCACGTGCTCAGCAGCACCAAGAGCCAGGCTCACCCCTGTGTGACACAGAGCTCCAGGGATGCTGGGCACCCACTCCTCATTACACATCTTTGGTTCCTTTTGGTTGGCAATGAAGTAGACTTCAGACAGGTGTTTTTTCATCTTTAGGAATCAACATTTATTATTGCTACCTTTTCCCTAGGTACCCTGCCTACTCCTGCTTCCGTAAATCTTAGGCAAGGTCACTGCCTGCTGGCGTTGTTCCCTCATTTTCATTTCTTTATAGCTGCAGGCTGCACTGCTGCCGGGGTGAAGGCACAGGAAAGGTAGGTGGGATGAGCTGTCACCCTGTGGCTGTCCTCCTGTGGCCATCAGACATCAGATCATCTGCTGCCAGCTCATCTGAGCTGGGGCCACATCACAGCACGGCCCTCTGGCCCCGAGGTAAACCACTGTCAGTCCTGTCCTTGGTTATCGATAGAGGTCTTTCTTTTAACCCTGGCTCTGTCCTTTCCTCTGGACCTTCCACACGTATGTTTTCATTCCCACACCATCCATCTCCATCCCAATATTTGCATTACAAATCTCTACAGCCTCTCATCGCCAGCACCCAGGCCATGTGCATGGCTGACCACATCAACCAAGCCTTGCAAAAGTCCCCGAGGAAGCCCCTCTGCCCCTGGCACACACTGCCCACGGCAGAGTGGCATCTACCGGGTAAGGTGCACCCAGGTGCATGGAGCTGGTTGCAGAAAGACCACCCAGCCCAACTGCAGGAGTTCTTTGTGAAAAAACAAAACACGATCTTGTAATTAGAGAATGCACTGTCTGGCATATGAATAAGGGAGCTTGATTAAGGTCACATTAACGCTGGCATCTCCAAAACTTGGAGTGGTTGGCTTTGTGGTTTTCACGGTTTTAGCAGAGTGCTGTGATATTTGTATTCAAAAATGAAATTATTTTTATTAACAATATTCTTTTAATCTTTTTTCCCTTTCCTTGAAAAATGTTGTAGGACAGCTGGCCTATGAAAATTAACTTCCAAGTTCTGTGAATTCATGAATTTTAATTCTCTGTTTCTAACAACATTCTATTAATTTCCTCCACAAAGAATTAGACAGAGACCTTGAAAGGGAACAAAGATGATGCCAGGCTGTGTCTGGCAGCTGGTGCTATTCTGAGCGGCACTCAGGGGAGAACAAATCCTTGAAGCCTTTCTTGCACTTGTTGATGTCAGATGAGGTTTTTCCCTTTCAGCTTTCATTCTCTTCCTCCCCCTGTCCCTCTCTCTTTGTCCTTCCTTCCTCAAGGCAATGAAGAGGAATGTCTGTGGGATGGGAAGGGACTTCAGGGCAAAATCCACCCGACTCCTTTGCATTGAGAAAAGACAGAGCATGTCTTGGATTGCTGCTTGTCCAGCCTCGTTTTAAAAAAGTCTGCTGAGAGGAGTTCCACATCCATCCTGGTACAGATGAGAGGTGCATCAGCACCAGGGTGTCACGACTCTGGAAGACAGAAAAATAACTGAAGGGCTATGCCACTGCTGAAACCATGGCATCTGAGAAGTTCCTGTGGTCCATTAGTGCTCCCCTGCTCCATCCCTGCCTCCACCTAAAGCCAGGATCAGTGCTGTGAAGGTAGCACGTCCCTTATGCCAGGGCTTTCCAGATTTGTGGTTAAGCTTTTTCTAGGCATTTAAGCCAACTTGATGCTTTTGCACATGAATTTGATGTCTTCTTTTTCGTGTCCTTTTAGAAGAGTAGTCTCGTTAGTTTTATTTAGAGAAGGTTTAGAGAAGGTTTTTCTTAATTCTTCCCCTCTCCTACAAAAATCAGACTTCTTCCATCTTTCCCTCACAGGTGCCATTTTCCAAGCCTCTCACTTTGTGCGCACATTTTTCCTGAAAACTGATTCCTGAAACAGACCATTCCAGGTACTCCACAGCCCCTTCCAAGTGGGACAGGAGGGTGTTATAAATGGCTATAATGGAAGGTGTTATAAAAGGCCATCTCCCATGCCTTACATTTGGTGTTCCTATTATGACATTCCAGAGGGATGGGGGAGTTGGCTTTTTGTTCCTGCAAAAGCATCACAGTGACAATTTGGTGAGTTTAAATCTCAGTATTTTTTTTCTTAAACTACTAATGCCTAGCTGATTATTCCCTGTTTGATTTCTCCCTCATAAGAGTCGTTGTTTTGCATTAAGCTTTATTTAGTTTCACCTAGTTGGGTTCAGGTCACTTCTCAAATGGGTAGCGCTCAGTAGGACGCCACCCGCTTCAGTACTGAACAGAAGAAGCCTGCAGGGCTCCACTTGCAGTGTCTTTCTATCAAATACATGAATTCAGACCTTCTCCAAACACTCCATCACAGTATTTGGCATGCACTTACAATAGTCCCATGGGAAGCAGGCCAGTTCATCTTCAAAGTCTTCAGCAGCAGAGCACAAGCTGCAATCTGGCATTGCCGTGCTCAGCAGGGAGAATTCACAGCTTGTTTTATCCCACTCTGTGGGTTTCTTTGTGACAGAGAAAGTTCTTTGCAGACAAATTAATGACAAGGACCAGCTCCTCACTGGATATAAATGGAAGGGGTTTGCTTCACATATGCTTTGCTATTCTGGCCATAATTAGCAATGAAACAGGATGAGAAACTATGGTACAACCGTGCTGGAGTGTTGGAGGCTTGGAGAAATTGCAACACAGATTCAGATCTTTTTTTTATTTCAAAAATCAGCAATGGGCTCAGTAACAGAGGAGAAACTAAACATAAAACTACCGTGTGCTGTTTTCCAACACTAGTGTATTACATCTCATGATGCTGAAGTGGTAATATTAATACTTCGTAGCCAAAAGTCACGTCTTCTCTGAAGCAAAACAACAGATGGCTGAAGCATTGTAGTTAACAGAGGCAGGGATATTTTGGGAGTACAGGCAAAACTGACAGTGCAGAGCATACAAAGACCTCACTCTGTAATACACACAAGGACACCAAGACTTCTTGAAGCACCCTGAGAACATCAGCTAAGGAAAAGATTGCACATTTCTCCTGCATTACGTGAATCTCAGCTTCTGTTGGCATCCTCTCTGATTGCAGGGCAGCCCACCTGTTCTCCTGCCATCATGGGATGAATATGTTCCCCTCTCCATTGATGGGAATGAGAAGAGGACAGCTAAAAATATAGTAATTTCCTGGAACTTCAGGAACATTGATGCTATTATCTCATGGGCATTTTATAAGGGTATCAAGTGCCACCCCCAGTTCCACTGCTCTTACAGGGAAAAATAGCAGGAGCTTCCTGAGACCTGAAAATCACCGTTTCTGATGACTAGAAGCCCCCTGATTTCCTTAGTGAGTGTATTTAGCCAGCTACTGCTAGCTAATAAAAACAAGACTTCTATGTCTGGATCTCCAAGCACTTCACAAAGGTTGATCCTCCTGTTCACATTTCTGTACCACAGGGAGAGCAGCTACTCACCGCCATCATCCAGTTGCCCAGGGAGATCCCTGGGGGTGTTCAAGGAGAGGTTGGATGTGGTGCTTGGGGACATGGTTTAGTGGGTGACATTGGTGGGAGTTGGGTGGCTAGACCAGATGATCTTGAAGGTCTCTTCCAACCTTAATATTTCTATGATTCATGTTACACTGATCAGAAGCTAGAGCTGGAAAAGGTCACATGGAGCATGGGGAACAGGGTAGATAAGGCTGCAATTTGCAAGGTCCTGCAGTTTTGCCACCTAACCTAACCCATAAAAGTGGTCTAAAAGAAAGCTGGAGAGGGACCCTATCAGGGAGTGTAGCCATGGAACCAGGAATAATGGCTTTGAACAAATGGAGGGGAGATTTAGATTAGATGAGATGTGAGGAAGAAATTCTTCACTCAGAGCACAAAGCGCAAATGGGAATTAGGGCTGGAGATGCACCTTGCTTCTGTTCTTTTCCATAAGGAATAGAATGAAATTAACTAAAAAAATAATATTAAAAATAAACCCAGGGCACAGGATGGGAGGTGGAGAGCAGTCCCCATGGCCAAGGGGCAGCCTTTCTCTCTGGCAAGCCAAATGGCCTGGGGGAGCCAGCCCCAGAAAAGGGGCCCTCAGCCCCCCAACCCTCCTCCTCTTTCCACGTGAGGGAATCTTCCAGGCTGCTCCCAACACAGCCACCTTTGGCCACGTGTGGGCCGCTCCATCACAGATGCTGCCTGAGGTCACAGTGGCCACCACTGCCCTACGTCTGCTCTGGACTCTATAAAAGAGGACCCCTGCAGCTGGCCCACCACTCGCTGAGTTTCTGGGCACTCTGACAGCAAACTTGTGTGGCAGGGCCCGGCCAGCTCCCTACTCGTCGCTCAGGCTCCATCCCAAGCATTAGCTTGGAGCTGCCAAACACCACGGACATCCTGCAGGCTTACCTGCAAGATGTCCCAGCAATAAAGAACTCTGTTGCTGATTCTCAGGGGTTGTGTGAGTGCTTCTTTCCCATCCCCCAGCCCTTGTGTGAGAGGTGGCAGCCCTTCCACACAGAGCCTCGAGGAACATCACAAGAGAGGACCCAGCTCCCTTCGGGCAGGTGCACTGGGGTGACAGGAGGAGTACCCACGGGCCACCATGCACCTTTAACATCTGTGAAAATAGACTGAGGGGTGAAAATAGTAGTGATTATAGGTGGCTAATTTCTTATCCTAGGAGTGAGTTTCTGTATCTGAACAATTGGCAATGACAGACATGGAGCATGCTGAGGTACTCATCAACTTCTTTGCCTCCATCTGCAGTGGTAGACGGGCTTCCCAAGTCTTTAATTTCTGTGAACCTGTAGATGGAGGCTGGGGCATCAATGTCCCACCTGCCGTAAGTGAAGAGCAGGTTCAAGACACCTGATGAATCTAGACACACTGCGATGAGGCCTCCCCTCAGCCTCCTCTTCTCCAGGCTGAATAGGCCCAGTGACCTCAGCCGCTCCTCATATGTCTTCCCCTCTAGGCCCTTCAACATCTTTGTAGCCAAGGAAAGGTTGAACCTGGTGTGTAGGAACATGGTTTAGTGGGTGACATTGGTAGTAGGGTGATGGTTGGACCAAATATCTTGGAGGTCTTTTCCAACCTTAATGTTTCTATGATTCTATGATTCTATAATTGTCAAGGGTCTTCAACATTTGCATATTGAAACTCCAAGATGTTTTTGATGTAGTTTGGATAGACCACAACTAGAACAGTCTGACTATGTCCTGTATAAATGTCATCAGCAGACCACAGTGTGATAGCCTGACATCTTTGCCAGCTAAGAACTGGCATTTTGTGAAAGCAGAGACTCCCCAGCTCACTCCGAGTTGCAGGCTGCCTTTGTGCAGTAAAGTTAATGAGACGGGCTCACACTGAGCTCAGCATCAGCTGAACGAAGCTGTACAGCTCCTAGACGTGAGTAGATACATCTGCATGGCACTGAGCCACAACCCACGCGTGGACTTTCCAGAAGAGTTTCAGCTCTGCTTTCCGTACTCATTTGTGTGCTTCAAGCACAGCAACGACATGGCTGTGGACAGGTATTCCCACTGCCATTGGGCTGCAGTGGGCTTAGAAGAAGCAACGAGCTCCTACTGCAAGCTGTTGGCTAGAAGAAATTTGTTCCCAGAGCCTCAGAAATGTCTGATAACTCTAATTAGACCAACCTAGAAACTGTCTCTGGACATGCAGATAAAGCCTTAGAAGAGCAGTTCCCCAGGAGACTGCCTGTTATTACGGGCTGACTTATTCATAAACCTCTTGAGTGCCGGTGAGCGCAGCCAGCTCCGCTGCTGACGCAGTCTGCCAGCCTTGTAGCAAAGCCACCAAGCTGCGGTGGTTTGTGCTAGCCAAGGCACAGCCACGCCGTAACAGCTCTCAGAGGCCTGGCTGGGAGAACTTGTCACAGCCTGGGACAGCTGGTACCTTCCCAAAGCCCCTGTGCCTGGTACGTCATGACTCACAGCATCACAGGATGGTTGAGGTCAGAAGGGACCTCTGGGCCCATCTGGTCCAATGCCTGCTCACACAGGGCCACCCAGAACAGATTGTCCAGGTCCATGTCCAGACGGCTTTGGAAGACCTCCAAAAAGTGAGACCTTCAAAAGCTGTCTGGACATGGTCCTAGACAACTCAAAGCGTGCTCTCTTATTTCCCCATCTTCCTTTTACCACTGATTCAGGGTGAAGACAAGGTTCTGCCCCACATTTTCTGTCCCCCTTTGCCCTGATGTTGAAGCCCAGCAGAAGGGCAGCTCCTCCTCCTTGCAGGGGCACAGGCAGAGTGCCCCTGAGATGGAGGACGTGGGATGGCAGGGGTAGGTGAGGCTTTGGCTCTGCTCCTCCAGATGCCCACACTTAGACCCTGTTGACCTCTAGGCTATTTTTTATGCTAAGACTGCAAAAAGGTCTCTAAGCTAAATCAACAGGGCTGTAGTGTTTGGATTTCAGTCTGCATTGCAGCAGCCCCATGTTTAGCTCACTCACGTATGTCAGTCACTTCACTGTCAGATCCTTGAGCCTGAGCCAGCTGCTCTGAAGTCTTTGGTTTTAGAGAGAGCAGGTTTGGGCTGTCACTAGAGAAACCGAACCAGGAAGATTCCTTGGTCCACCATTTCTTCTCCTGGGAAATGCTTCCTCCACAGCCTTCCTTTTGGTTTGCAGGCTTGAAGGTCTTTCTGTGAGTCACAGCTAGAGTAAACCTCCCAGCTTCTGCCTGAGGCTCAAAGCATTTTGGTGATCTTTAGAGAGGCCAGAATGAATCTGGTCATCACCACAATGTCCTGACCAGAAGAAAAATCGTCTTTATAGTATCACAGAATAGAGCAATAGAATCTTTAAGGTTGGAAAAGACCTCTAATATCAAGCCCACTGCTAAACCATGTCCCTTAGTGCCACCTCCACAAGTCTGTTAAATACCTCCAGGGATAGGGTTCGGCCCAAAACCGAACACAGGAGTCAAGGTGCGGCCTCACCAGTGCTGCGTACAGAGGGACGATCACCTCCCAGTCCTGCTGGCTGCACCAATTCTGTTTTATCTATCAAACAAAGACACTGACATTTTTACTTCCTTCATATCAGTCTGTCAGCCACCTCTTAGGTGTCTCTTTTCTGCAGGCTGTATTTTGCATGCAAGGCCATTCAGGATGATGTAGATTATCCATCCAGCTCAGTAGCTGAAGGTCTACAAACAGTTCCTGGCTCTGAGGAGTGAACTCCCTCCTTTCCACAGTGTGTAGGGCTAGCTCCATCTAGACATGTGATGGTACATAACACTTGACTCAGGACCTCTGAGGATATCTCCATGACCCTTAAACATAATTTATATTGTTGTATGCTTTTCAGTTCAAAACATTATAATGTGAGGAGGTTGCCAGAGTAGTTCTCCATAACATGAAGCTAAGGACAGGAACTGGATGTCCTTGAAGCCTGCTAGCAGAGCCTCTAAAGATGTAAAACTGATGAGGTATGTTGGAGGGGTGCACAGGTGGTGGGAACCAAGTTGGTGTGGTCTCATCCCCACCATCTTTCGGGAGTCATTCCTCAAGTGAGGAAACTTGCCCAGAACTTGCCTTGGAGAAAGCCCATTGGAGCAGTTACTACTGCTAGAGTTTACATCCTACTGTACTTGTATTTTAGTACATTCAATCAAATATCTCATTATGAGGAAAAAACAGCCAAAATCCATTCTAATGCTTTGATAAGTTTTCTGTCTGCCATCCAGTTGGCTGTGATGTGACTGCCTTACACATGCAATGATGTCCAGAAAATCCCTGCCTCCTCAAACTATATAACATCATCTTCGCCATTATGTTCCTCTAAAAAGCGGACTTCTCTTCCCAAATTCTGACTTACATTGAAACCTGCTCAGTTCTTCCCCAAAGAGCATCTCCCTCTAGAGGAAATCAGAGAGAAATGACTAAAGGGAGGGCAGGATTTTGGACAGCCTTAACACCTGCAATTGAGCTTGCAGATATTAGTCTTGGTGTCTCATCACTGCATGAGCTAGATCAAGTAACTCCACCAGCAGCACGCTTGCCAAACCAGATAATTTCCTCAGAGGTGAGTAACAATTAGTCACTTCCCAGGGCAATGTTAGAATAATAGAAAAAAACATTTGAGTGGGAGGATAGCAACCCTTGAGACACTCAAAGAAACCCGTTAGGAAACAACAGCTACATTAATGTCAAGATCGTATAAAAATTGTACAATTGCATAAAAATTGTACATTGTATAAAAGCCATGATGGTGCAGATGTTCAAAGAAGAGTTTTTAGCTTTTGTATAAAGCTATGAAGTCAACGATACTGTTGATATCCTTTAACAGAAAATATCACCTTCCGGTTCTTCTGCACCACTGAAGTAGTGCTGTGGGGTTTTTCAGTCAAAGGCACAGTGTTTGCATGCACTGCCTGTAAAGACTCTTCAGGCTCAGCTGCCATCCTTCCCAAACCACCAGCAGATGAGTTTTGTTTTGTACTATGTTACTTTAAGCAGCATTTTCTTTTGGAGAGGGCCAACAGTCACCAGAAGCATCTGGCTGCTGGAAGGAAAGCAAATCCAAAGGCATGAAGTATTGTTTGAATGCTCTGTATACAGACCTTGCCTTTCCTCCCAGTAAGCTTCTCCACCTTGTAGAACCTCATAACCTGAAGTCACGCTTCTCCAGACCAGTCAGCCTTGGAGCTCTCTGGACTTGTTTCAGCAGATCATCAGTTAACCACCAGCTAATTTGTCTCATCAAAAATAAAAATCATCTTTCACTTTCTGTTTCCTGTTTTTACATAATTTTGAAAATGTCTTAAATATGTGGAATTTTAAAACCAAGGTGTTTTGTTTCATTATTGAAACATACCTAAGCTGGCTGAATCTATAAAAATCCTGATGTGTTTTAAGTAAAAACTCATGGATTAAAGTCTTTGGAAAATTTTCATATAGGCATTTACACCTCATCTTAAAATTCAAATACATTTTGGGCAAGTGTAGCTTGACTGAACTTCAATTCTCCATTACTTCAACACAAGGCTGGAAAATGAACATTTTTCCTAATATGTTTCCCTGGAGTAAATATGTCTCTGACACTGACAGAAAATTAACTCTATGCAGCATTATAACAAACACAGATCTTTTAAAAGAACAGTAATATAACAAAGTAAAACTACCGTTTTGCTCTTACTTTTGCTTTCCCAGTATGACACAACATTCATGTGTGGGATTACAGGGTAATTTTTTTCTGTTCTGCTCTATCTGATTCGCAGAAGGTCAGTGTTCAAAAGCAATTAATTTACCACACAGCAGTCTCTCACACTCCCCAGGTGGGATGGGGGAGAGAATCGGGAAGGTAAAAAGCACTTATGGGTTGAGATATAGACAGCTTACTAGGTACAGCAAAAGCCATGCACGCAAGCACAGCAAACCAAGGAATTCATTCACTGAATCTGGGACAGGAAGAAAAGGGCAAGTGCATCTTGCATTTAGGATACCTGGAACCGAGAGTGTGATCAGCAACAGTTCAGAGTTTTCATTCCAAGCCAATTCTTCATTCCTCTGTCTCTATTACAGCCACTTTGCCCAAATCCAGCAAAGGATTTTTTTCCCCCCGTAGATTTTCATGGTTTGTTTCCCATAGTCTCCTGAGCACAAGAAAAGTATGATGTTTTTAAAGGACTTAAAAACACAGCTGTTACTCTAAGCCCATTCCTGAATCTATACCAAATTTCACCTTTGAAGTAATAGGGAGAATAATTTAAGCTTTTCAAGTAGAACTGTGCCAGAATACCTCCCCTGCTTCCTTTATCGTTCTCCATCTGGCTATCATCTCCTCTTTTGTACATCAGCAGCTCAGTAACATTAACTTCAAGGGACGTAAGCATGACCCAGGTAACCTTGTCTTCTTTGAATTCAATAAGACATGAGGCTTTTCTTTGGCAAAATGTCTTTAAAAGTTTATCTCTTGATGAAAAGTTTCTCTCTCTGGCAGCTCAGGGAGAAGGTGGTCACCTGAAGAGACCTAGATGTGTGCATACAGGTCGATGTGAACTTTCTGTGTTTTGTTGTTGTTCTTTGTTGTTTGTTTGTTTGTTTGCTTTGTTTATTTTTGTTTTGTTTTTGTTTTTGTTTTTCCTTTCATGCAACATTGCAGAAAAGCATAGAGACCTGAGATGATGCTGAGATTCAATAAAGCCCGATTATCTAAGAAAGCAAGATTTCTGCTCATTCCCTCTGGTTTTGTGGTGATCAAGCTCTCATCCAACAACAGATTGTGGGTAACTGGCAACACTGGCAAAAATGGTGGAGGAGTTGAAGGCATTCTCTGGCCCCTCTCTCAAAGACATCAGCTTGTATAGCAAGATTTCCTTTGATGCTGGAAGTGAACAGTATTACCTAATGCTGGTTCCAGTGGTCTTTGTAAGGTTCATTTGAGAGCTGTGCTATATGCAGCTACAGGTGAGGATACCTTGGGTTCAGAGAAGGTACTTTTTTATGGACAAGACCAAAGAGTATATGGTGAACCTTGCGGTGATCTCTCCTGATCATCAGCCTCAGACAATTCAGCCCTGTCCAGCCCAGAGGGTGGGGACAAAGAGCTGTTCTCTGCAGGGAAACAGCTAGGAAGGAAAGATGCACGTGAATGACCATTGTATCCCAAGTTCTCCTGACCTATACGGAGAGTGAAGTCTACGGGGTCTGATGAGGCAGCTGTAGGGCCTGAGAAGGGCTCAGACAGGCAGGGGCCTGGGACTGAGCACGAACAGGGAACATAACATTTAATTAATTAATTAATTAATTTTAACTGGAAGTCCTTCTGTATGCCAATCCATGCACAGGGCAGAGTAAGAATGGGCTGTAAAAGATTCTCCTAGCTTTTGTTACCAAAGAAATGGAGTGAAGCTTTTGGGAACACTTTGTCATACAAGAAGGACAGTCTCTGTTCTTTTGCAAATTTCTTCCAGAGCTTTCAGCCTTGCACCCTGCAGGAGGGAAAGGCAGGAAATGCAAATTACGCCTATCAGACAGCTAGATTTTCTTTCGTGTCACTCTAAGGTGTACTGTATAAAGTAGGGCTCAAAGAAAAGATTTCTGGAAAAGTTTACGCCAAAGAGACACCATTAATTCTCCCCCCCTGCCACGACGCTGACTCACCTCTGCCTTCACTGAGCCGTGGTGCAGGCTTGAGCAGCAGGACAGGAGCTGTCACTTCTCTCTGAGCATTACTTTACTCACCTAGAGCTCCACTTGCTTCTGTGGATCAGGGGTGGTTTTGCAAAGCATAGGTGTGCAGGAAGGCAATGTGCCAGGCTGCATGCAGCGCAGCTGCTGGTTACAACATGCTGCAAAATGTTGATAAAGGGCAGAGCACATCAGCATGTTAATCAAATCCCATCACAATTTTCCTGTGGAACTTGTAATTTCCTCATCTAGTGGCCTCAAAAAGGTGGAAGCTGTCTGGGTTTACATAACCGTAGCAGGAGTACATCACAGAAATGGTCTACTCCCCTAGAATGTCCAAATTCATAAGGAGCAAAACAGATCAAGTCAAGCAGCACATAATCACAGAAAATTATCTTAAAAATGCAGACGTTCATTTTAGCATATAGGAGGACCAAACAGGCAGGAGAAATGGCATTTTGCCTCCTCCCGAGGTAAAGCACGGGAGTTTTCATTCATCTTGACTGTACTCTCTTAGTTAACTGGAGCACCATACTAAAAACATTGCAGATCACAGGACAGGCATGCAGGGGCCCCACTCTTCTTAGTTAACCCTACTCCTGTAGACCCATCACTTAAACTCTTTGTCTGTCAAGAAACCAGGATCATATTGCTTGGTTAGCCTTTGGAAAGTACCTCAAAATCCAGTGGACAACTATTGCATAGCTGCTAAAGAGGAGGATAAGGGCTTTACGGACATATGTAAGAAGGAAAAAAGAAGAGCTGCTGGTCTGAAAAGATGTAACACTTCTGGGAAGCATTTTCTGTGGCCATTTGTCGTTATGCATCACATATGTGCCCCTCCACTTAATGATTTTATTAGGCTGTTTTCTGACAAGGCAAGTTCTTCATTTAGTCCTCTGCCTAGGTCTGCTGCTTACTGAATAAACAGTGTCTGTTAAGTCTGAGAAATCATAATTCCTTAATCTTCCTCCTCTCTCAAGCATGCAGAAGTTACTGCTACCTACAATAATTTCTGTCCCTTTCAGATACATGGCAGCAAACCTGGTCTGTTGTAGAAAACAGTAGGTAGACTACAGAATCATACCCATCAAATGCTAGTAAAGAATAAAACACAACCCCCCGCCACACCAAAAAAAAAAAAAAAAAAAAAAAAAAAAGGGTTAGCCAGCCTGTCATTTGGATAATTAGTGGTTATTAAAAGCTCATGCTTCAGCCTGGCAAATATTATCTACTGCCCTCAAACCCCACCACTCTTGGACAAAATTGCTACCTCCAAAGTTCCCAAATCCTATCCCTGTGTCACCACTTAACTTGTATGCTCTGTAATGAACAGCTTCTTCAATATGTTTTCTTTGAGGGGACCTGAATAGTGTAAAGGTTCAAAAAAATACCTAGAAATACTAATCATTCCAATGCTTTCCTACATCTAAATCCTAAATTTCCACTGGTTCACATTCAGCTCTAGACATATTCAGCTGTGTTTTTTGGTAGCTGGTGTGTGTATGCACAGTGTGTACATTGAGAATCCCTGGAGAGTTCATAAAATTAAACAAAACAGTCAGACTCCTTCTCCAATTAGTAACAAAATCCACATTGTCTGTTTTCAGAGAAGGCTGGAATCACAAATGTGAGCATTCACAGGATTTCAAGCTAAAATAGCACCAAACAACTCCGATGTCTGCCTATGTTTCCCTGTTAGAAGTACAAACCTTTTCTTGAATTCCAGCTTTAATTTAATAATCTTTGGGAATAGGTGCATTTTCCATAAAATCCAGTTCAAATATTTAGTAAACCTACTGCAGGAATACTGATCTTTGACTCTCAGAAATTTCACCTGAGGGAGTTTCAGCAGTGGGTTACAATCAAACAACCACAAAGAGATAACCCAGTACATTTTTCATCTGAGACTGTCTGAGCTAGAACATCTGTTCTGAGCTGGGTTTAGACAATGTAAAGGTGCAAGAGACTCTTGGTGGCAGAACGTACCTGCAAGTATCAGAGTAGTGTCTTCTGGGACACTAAAGGATGAAGAAAGTTCACCTCAGCAGCTGATTTCCTTGGTGCTGCGGACTTGGAATTATAGAACTTGGAGTTGAGCAATTTTAGTTCAGGACACCAAGATCATAAAATAATAGAAAATACAACAGTGCAGACTGGAAAGAAACCTTCAAAACCCATCACATCAAACTTTTAAGATGCTAACTGTTAGTCTAAAATCACCGGAGGAGATAGACAGTTCTTTGCACATTTAATTAAGCCGTGGAGTGCCTTGCTGGTAGGAATCACAAGTGTTGGAGGTTTTCATAGGTTCCAAAAGCAGCTGGAGAAATTACTGGAAGTAAAATCCACAAGAAATTGTCAAGTACAAAGGTTTAATAAAAGATGCTGTCTTCAGAAATTCCCTGAACAATGTGGTGTCACTATTCTGGGAAAGTATGACGTTATGCTTGGCCATCACCTACAACTGCTTGGCCTATGCCTAGTGTTGTCCCAGGATGATGATTGTGTTGATACCAGGATGGATGGGATCTAATCCTGACTGTCCTTACATCTTCTGTAAGAAATATTTTTATCTAAAGATAAATCTTCCTAATTTCCACTGACAAGCTTTTAATGGATAGGTGCCTTAAAAAATAGACAATGTCAGGTTGTCCACTTACGAAAAAAAATAAGGCTCAAACACAGCTTGTTGAAGTACTAGGAGTGCATGCCAGCGTGACTAATGGCACTTTTGTTCACAAAATACTTATTAATAAATGAACAACCTGACATAATGTGGACATGTGCAGGAGAAGATACAGATTGCTGAAATGATCCCATCCCATGAACTGAGGAACTGGGTAGCTCTCCCACGCCAACACCCAGGACTCTTCACCTGAGGAAAATGCAGTTTGTCATTAGGATTTCTTGCTGCAAGTAGACGAACAGATGATAATATTTTTGTGTGGAATTTTAAAGATCAATATGGAATGAAAAATAACATATCTGAAAGGGGAGATGATTTTAGTTTTGAATTACAGTGATCCTGTACATTTAAATAAGAAACTCTATTCTTCACTAAGTAACAAATTTAGCTATTGTGTTTTGTTTTTAAATTATTATTTATTTTAAAATTTCGTATGCCCTTAAAATAAAAACCCATGCCCTGGACCTTTTCAAACCTCTGAATACAAAGGGATTTCCTGAAAAAGTCCAATTCTTTGGCTGACTTCATAGACAGCATGAGGGTTAACCTGTGCTCCTCATATCATTTTGTTTAATTCTTATTCCAGGAGTATTCCAGACATTTCAACACAAACCACAGCACAGCAAGATACTCCTGAGCACACCAAAGCCACTGGAAGCACTTCTGTTGATTTCTTTCATCTGCTCTTGTTCTGTTTGCAATAATCTGGTTCCCAGAGCAATGTCATATCCACATAAAAACACTTATGTAGTGATGACAACCATTCACTGAGGGGAATACACTCTGAACTTCATTAAAAGATGAATTACAAGCTTCCTTAAGATAGATATAATGCTTCCCCTATCTTTTAAAACACAGTAATTGGTGTATGCTTTGATCCACGGGTTAGAAGCTAGTTGGACAAGGCTGAGCCTTAATACACAAGCCTACAGAACAAGCCTAGCTGCAAAAAAAACCTGAAAGGCAGGCTGACAAAATCCTTGTTGGTGTATGAAAGGTTCAAGCTATCACTAATTTCCTTCAGCACATTAGAATAAACTGCATTTCTATGAGAGCAGAAGCCCTTCAGTGGAAATGCTTTTTATGTAGAGTTCACAGAGATTTCTTAAGCAGCATTATTAGAAGAGTATATAATATACAGTTCCCATAGATCAAGGTAAATCACAAAATATAATTAAAATCCCTTACACCAATTCAGGGAAGGGCAATCCAACTGTAGATGCCTGTGAAGTTCGACAGAGAGGGAATCATACCACCATGGAAGTACACAAGTGTTGTACACAATGTGAGTTGAGATGACTTAGGATGGGATAAACCATCTGCATAAGACTTCTCCAGTGCTTTCCTTAGTCCTCTCCCACCCTTTGGGGCCACACAACCGGCTTACACAGTCACCAGCAAGGCTAGCTCTAGATTTCCAAGCAGGTGTTAACACAGTGCATTCACTTCCTTGGGACACATGCACAAAGCTCAACACAGCATTTAGAAACCAGTGAGCTAACTTGGTACACTCCTGTGTGTCCCTGTGGCACAGCCTTCCTGTACCACTGCGCACATCTTGGTGCCCTTGCGAGTCCTCCATCCACACCCAGCTCATGGCCAGGGTGGTGGTGCTGAGCCGTGCCAACAGGTGCTTACCAGCTGCCATTGAATCACAGGACCACAGCATGGTTTGGGTTGGAAGGGACCTTAAAGCTCACCCAGTTCCACCCCCCTGCCATGGGCAGGGACACCTCCCACCAGCCCAGGTTGCCCGAAGCCCCATCCAGCCTGGCCTTGAGCACCTCCAGGGATGGGGCATCCACAGCTTCTCTGGGCAGCCTGTGCCAGGGCCTCACCACCCTCTGAGTGAAGAATTTCCTCCTAACATCCAGTTTATGTCTCCCCTCTTTCAGTTTTAAACCATTTCCCCTTGTCCTATCCCTATCTGACCCTTCTAGAGTGCGTGGCTCTAATGCCATTTTCCCTTCAGGAGACCTCAAAACCCAATCAGTACCCTAGATGATGAAATCATAATAGATTTCTTAATGAGGACTGAGCCTAGAATAGCAATGAGGCTTCCTGTGGCTTGCACATACTGATGAGGAAGTCTAGTTGATGCAGGCATGATAAGGTTAGATAACTAATTAGTCCACAGTGCATGACAGTAGAAATTATTCTTATCAGTTATATGACATTCATTATTTAAAAATAAATATTTAGATTGAGTGGCTTCCTTCTTAGAAAGTTGTAACTCACATAGAAGCCACTGTACGCAGCAGACGGTGGTGGTGGTAGAGTTAAAGCCCTCTTTACCACCTCAGTCTTCAGAAAATCACTCGTGACCTGCTTGATTTCTATCTTCACGGTCACACAGCACAGCCAGGTCAGCCTTTGCTCACAAGCTCATTAAATCACGCTATAGGTCTAGACCTAAACTTGGTATCAAAATTCCTACTAAAAACAGTCCTACTGAAAAACTACCCACCACTCAGTGAGAGAAACAACACACAGACCTAACCGTCTGCTACTAGAATAAGCATTTTTACTCTTTCCCTGTGCAATGCATCTTATTTTACAAGTTTTAAAACTCACCAGGAAGCTAAGAGCTACTGAGTGGTGTTACAAGGCAAGAGCATGCAGAGGAGCTAGTTGCTACTCTCCCACATTTGGAGAACTATTACTATCGAAGTGATGGAGAGGAAGAAGGCTCAAAGGATGGCACAAAGCAAACCTGCATCTCCACATTGCCATTTTACTTACTTTAAAAAGTATTTAAAAAAAAAAAGAGGGATATAATTGTTTGTAGAAAGTGTGTAGCGATAAACAGGCTAAAGACGGACCCTTTCCTTATTTCTTAAATCAGAATTTAGCTCATCTTTCTAAAAGGGCAAAATAAGGTAGGAGCAGGTATACTACTAGAAAAGTAGATCTGAGCCGGGCAGTTGCTGTAATATATCTTAAAACAGCAAGATACAGCTGAAGAGCTCAAATGTGCTGAGACTCTGGCCATATTTTTGACAGTAAATTGCTAGATGGGCTATCTTTCATGTGTTGATGTTTTCTCAACAGTTTTTAAAGGTTAAATACATTTTGAACCAGAACTGTCAGAGCAAGATGAATTAGTTTTGAGAACAAAAAATAAATGAACACAATTTTAACCACTGTGCAAAGAGTTCGCCCAGGTTTTAGCATCAGGCTGCATGTCCTGCACCGAGGTTTTTCAGATGTCAACACGTGGCTGTTCCTGGAACCCCCAGTCACTTACACTGTTGTAGTTTACAAGTTAGTTTTATTTAAATAACCAAGAATTGATACATGTTTTATTGAATACTTTAGAAGACATCAAAAGACTCACTGCAGCAAGTCATATTTTTAAATACAAAATAGGAATTAGTAAAAGGTAAGGGTCAGATCCAACAGGAAACACGAACATATTACTTGAAGGAGCTTTGAGTTTTAAAGACTACGAACTCATTACTTACATCAAACAGTTCAAACACAGCCACATCACAAAATCTTAGTATTGCACTACTGCTCCTTGTTGAACACGCACAGCACGTGAAGACAACCAAACAATTTTCACTGAACAACAGCCCGGGAGTGTTTGCACTGGAATCAGCAGAGGGTGGCCAACAGCTCACAGCCACACCACCCAAGGGAAGGGGCTTGTCTTAGTCTTTCAGGAGTATTTGCACACTTGTCTCTGTGAAACACAAAGATTTATCAGAATTCAGTCACATCAGGGAACTTTAGGGAAGCTGCCCCCATGAAACAGTCCTTAAGAGTAAGAATTACGTGGCTGGGTCTGGTTGTGCAAATCCATGTCAGATGACATGTCCAACCAACCATACCAAACCAGAGTAGTGCATCTGCTTTACCTACAGATAAAGGGTACCAGCACAGCTCAGAGACCTAGAAAAGGTCAGAGTGGCTATAGGTTTGTGGGAGAAGTATGCAGTACAACACAGCAGCTCAGACCAACATAAACGCTGCTTCTCGCTGGTAATGCAATGGACAGGATCACAGCCATGCTACTGCCCGATGTGAAGAGTTAGAGCATAATAGTATGGCTTTAAGACTTTCTTTTAAGTAAGGCTTGTCTTGGCTGAAAATCGTACAATAACCAAAGTGTTCTTGTAAAAGCAGCACAACGTGTATCATGGCAGCACTTAGGGATCCACTTGTCTAACAGCAGCGGCCCAATTCAAGTAGGTGCATTATCTCTTTGAAATCTGCCGCAGCACATAAGTAGCTCAGTGCAAAGGCTGTAATGCCAACTTCTTTTTCCCCCCATTCTCAGCAACACAGAGGAACAGGCAGGAACAAGCCAGCGGATGACACAGATGAACTGGAAACCAGAAGGCTCACCTAGCTACAACAGAGGTACCACTTAGTCTACAAATATAACCTGGAAGAGGTGACAGACAAGACATTTCAGTTACAATATCACAGATGATACAGAAAAGCAAGGGAACATATAACATTTATGGAAGATAGACACAGTCACTGTGGCAATTAAACTCCCACCCACCTAACCTGGTATCTAAAATTCAAGACAGAGGTCACTTTAATGTTAACAGAAGGTAGAGGTCCTGGACGGGATGGGACAAATGCTACAATAAGAAATGGGGACAATTTTCCACTTTACAAACACTCCCCCTTCCTATGTCTGTCCCAACCGACTTCAGCATCATATCTTCAATTAAAATTCAGTCACATGGTGTGTGGGGAGAACATTTTTTCATGTCCATATCCATGTCACGTTGGCTACTGGGTGCTTAGCTCTGCTGAGGCACTCGGATGCTACACTAGCACAAATAAGACTGTCCTCTCGAGTTGGTTTCGGAAAACAGCATGACTAATATCGCATCTGATGCTACAAACACAATGAAACACATTCCAAATGTACAAACATAAAAAAGAACTTCTAAAGACAATTACAAAAATGGAACCAACTTCTCTGATCTTCAGTCCAAGCTACAAGAAGGATACATTAGTCGTTAAGACCAAAACAACTGCCAAATAGAAATTAGCCTAACATTTAGCTTACATATCATTTTGTATAAAAAATGTTGACATTTTTATTTTATGAATACTTAGAAAAATCAAAATCCCTAAAATCTACTGTACCCCCTTATAATAATACTGTTTGTAGTTTCTTTTTCCCTCAGTGCCAAGTGAATAATCCCACACTTCACTCTTGAGATGACTCGTCGAGACATCTTGGACTGAAGGGAGCAACCCCTATGCTTCCTTTGAAGACACAGCCATTACCAGTGCCCAGCCACACCTGGTACACGGATTAGCCAGACCCAGAAAAACAAACCACACACATAAAAAAAACCAACAACCTTTCATAGGACAGAAAGCCGCGCAAATGCCTCCCTTTCACCCCAAAACCATGATGTCCATGCCCAGCAGAGCAACACATCAGATTGTAATGTGTCCAACCCTTTTTGATATTTACGGGGGTATGTTTCCCACCCCTGTACAGAATAGTGCTCTTTCTTGATGCCAGCTTCACCAGCATTCAATGCATTTCACTTGTTACTCATAACAGCATTTCTTTTGTTCTTCTTGTTTCTTATTTTTTTTCTCTTTTTTTTTTTTTAAATAATGAAAGTCTACAGCATGTTTTTTCAGGTATATGATTGATGCCTGCTGTTCAACAAATAGTCTGTAAACCATTTTGTCCTCAGGAAGTTGCCAGGCTCCTGGGACAATTGCACTCGAAGAGCAGCACCTTGTGTTCAGCGTGGCGAAGGCAGAGGAGAAGCCCTTTTGCAGCACGAAACTCCTGCTGGAAGGCATCAGCATGAAGAATCAATAAGTCTTTGGCGAAGTTTTTTATCTTCTCTCGGGCTCATGTGACCACTTGCTTCATGGTCTGTCAAAACTAAGCAGAAAGTAAACCTTTAAAAGCGAAAAGCCAAAAAACATTTTAACAGAGATTCAAGCATGAGTTTGTTCTGCTCTAAAGATAAGCGAGCCCAAAACCTTTGAAGTGTTTTTGTGAAATGAAAACAGTCTCAGAAGTTCTGCTTTCAGGTAAAAAATGAGTCAGATTCTCCATTAGCTTTTGCAGCTTGTTGAGCAGACACCTCCACCTAGGGCTCCTAATCCTCGTAGCAGAACTGACCCACCTGTATTTTCAAAAAGGACACATTTAAAAGGAAGCTTATTGTCTGTCAGGAGTACTCCAAACTGCTCTTCTAGAGCTGGCAGCCAGAAGTGTCTCTTCTACAGTATAAAACCATTCTCAATGTTCATTCTTACTTCCCCTGCTTTATAAATTCACTTCTCCTCCAAGCCTCAGCCTACCAGAAGTGCTTGACCAAAGCACAGAACAACAGTTACCTTCTGAATGATGCTTTGATGCTTTTTTTTTTTTTTTCCCTATTAAGCACTGGGCATGGTTAATTGAAGAGGAAGATTTCACATCTTCCTGCTCTTTAACTTGCCCTCAGCATTGAGGGCACCTACTAAATGTTTTAAAGCATCTCCACTTCTACAAGTGAAGGACTTTGTGAAGAGGCAGCCCCTGGGGTCTGAGCTCCATCATTGAGAGGATGTGGGTGCTGGTGTCCTGTGGCTTCTGCAGGGACATCTGTGACAGGGGCCACGTTCAAATGGGAAGAAAGATTTCCCATCCCTTTTTGCCTCTGTCTGGATATTTAGCTTCTCTTCTGTAGTTTGGCACTTGACAAAAGAGTTGGAGTCACATTTAAGATATGCCATATTTTTCAGACAGAATCTAACCCCAAGTCTCCTATAACAGGCATTGCTCAGAGCCAGTCATGTCTGGAAACTGATGGGACCATTCAGAGAACAGGTACACTAATCCAGATCCTGACTCAGACCATTTTGGCAAAAATCACTTTGCAGACTATCCTCCTTTCTCTCTGCTTAAGAAGGAACAAGAGCACATTTGCTGGCCCCAGTTCCACTTCCCCTTTTTCATCATTTTCTCTTCCTCCACCAGCGGCGTTTCAGAATATCGGACTGATTTTTATATTAATCTAAATTTTTGCTATCCCAAGTTCATGACGCAGGCATGTAAATAAAATTACAGCAGTTACATGCAGACAAGATAGCAAGGTCTAAGCAGGTCAATTTCCTTGTAGAATACATCAAAACATTTTTGGTAGGAATACACATCTAGATGCAACCCGATTAATTATTACCTTTTTAATTATTAATGGATTCCTTATACCACCAGATTTGGATATTGATTTTTATTTTGGTTTTGTTTTCTTGTTTTTTGTTTGTTTGTGTTTTTTGTTTTGTTTTAAAGTGCAGGCCACCTTACCTTGTAGCTCTGTTGCATCTTTTTCCAGCTCTTCTACAGGTGTTTCTTCAGGTTTCTCTGGCACAGCTGTCCCTGGCTTCCCATCTACAGTATCTGTCTTAATTGTACCAAGGTTTATCAAAAGTTGCATGACATCAAACTTCTCAGAAACTGCAATGTTCTCTAGCACTTTGAGGCATTTATACGATTTAAGTTCACTCACGTTTTCCTCAAGGAAGAGGAGGTAAAGGCTTAAGTCATCTAAACACTTTGACTTCAGTTTCAGCACATCAAAAGTTGGCAGGATTTCATACACTTTGAGAACGCCCGAATTCCAGCGGAAGGGAACAAACATTGCGTACACCACCAGTGGCATCACCAGGAGATAGACTATCAGGTTAATATAGCTGAGGACCTTGAAGACACCGACAGCAATAAGCTTGCACTGAACCACTTCTGGAACAGTTGTGTCGTTCTTTAAGATCCCTGTTTTGATGGTGCAGAGGAACTCATCGCTCAGAGAGGAGAGGCTAATGTAGTAGCCCAGATAGAGGCACGCGAGGAAAATAATGACTAGAGTGAGTAAACGGCAGAAAATGTATTTGATTATTAAGCATTTGGAATTCTTCTTTGTCCTCAGGTACTGCTCCACAATTGGGTATTTAAAGTGGCTTTCAGAAATTTCCCACAAACTGGAAGAGAGAAAAAAAAAATCACATAGATCAGATGCTACCATCTTAAGTTTCAGATAAGCCTAATACTCTAAAACAGACACAAGACTAAGTTCTCTCTTACTGGGGTAAATCAATGGTAGTTCTATTATACTTAACAGAAAAAAAAAAAAAAAAAAGCTTTTATGCCTTTGTTGTTTGGTTGTTGGTGTTTTTTTCAGGGGTAAGGTGTTCGGTTTGATGTTGATGGTGGTTTATTTGTTTGTGGAGTTTTTTTGTTTGTTTTAACCAGAAGCTCTGCAGACCCAGACATAAAAGGGCAGGAGAAGACAAGAAACAGGCTCTGCCTTGCAGGGTGCGAGCAACTGCCAAGAACACTGAAAGTGAGGGCTGCAGTCCCTCTTGTTTTCTTATGCTCAGTGGGTAAAACTAAGTAACAAGTACAGCAAACAAAGAAACCGGGACGCCTCAGGTAATTAGTAACCTGAAGATCTAATCAAATATTTTCTTTCACAAAAGAAACCTGTAAGTTCCAGCTCCAAGTGCCCATAATAATGATTTCTGATGTCTTTTTTTTTTTTTTTTTAAACAAATTTAAAAATGTGTGAGGTCACCATTCAAACCTTTGTTATAAATGTCTTTGTTAATTCACGTGTCACATCAGTTCAGAGCTTAAGGAAAAGAGCAAAGAAAGCCAAGCCCCAGTATCTTACCTCTGTGTCAGGTTTTCATTAGCAGTTGGAATTAAGTCAGTGGGGTCTCTGGCGTCTCCGCTACGGACGCTGTTAGCAGCTTTGATTGCCCTATTATAGGCTTTGTCAAGTTCTTCCATAATAAATTTCAGGTCTGAAGAAAGGTGAGGTGCTGCAGTGAAGCGCCAGAACAAACATGGTAGATACAGCAGGATAGCAACTAGCAGAAGGATGTATGGGAAGAACTGAAGGAAGAAAAAGTTCACATTAGGCTCCACTTGTATATAAAATAAGTCAGTCTGCCACCACCTTTTTCTATAAGCCTGCTAAATTCCCTATAACTTTATGTAAATTCTTTTACTAAAACATATTTTTGCAGTTATCAGGGACATGCAGGGAAGCCAAATCTCTTTTCAGACAGCTCCAGTAACCTTGCTACCACTTAGCTTTGAAAAAAGAACCAAAAGCCAACAAACTGAATTAAGTTACCACAGTCCTGATTGCGTTTTCACTGAGTATTGAGAGCTGCACTGTCTCAAATGAATCTGAGGCATTAATCTAGGGAACCACAAATAGCAAAACCAACCAAAGGAGCTATCAGAAAGGCTTCCTGGAAGGAGAGGGCAGTGTCATGTAGATGTGTCACCACTGTTCACAGCAAGTAAAATACTCCAAAAGCTGGTGGAAATCTCTCCTGTTGCCCATTAGTAACCAGGAGGTTAATGAACAGACTTTTAATAGTGCTGTACCTGCCCACAAGCACAGATGGCTGTTCAGAGTGCATGGCATGTAGACTATAAAGGATATAACTATGGTTCTAAGGGTATTTAAATATTTGTAGTCAGCTCCTAAATGGAAACCAAGACATGGCATCAGAATGGTCTGATGCTGACACAGAGCAGAGAAGTCAGCCCTCACATGGTCCCTGTTGGTTAGGGAAGGGGCTGATGCAGCTTTAAAACACAACAGCTTGAAGTCTTTCTTTCTCCTATTCATCATGAGGTAGGAGTTCTTCCATGAGATTAAATCTCCAACTCTCTGCAGTTGCTGGAAAGAAGGTATTTTCCATCTACTGTGACATTATATTCAAGGTGTATATTCATACATAACATTACACTTACATGATGTAAGATCTAGTTAGACAAATCATTAGTTAATATAATGTACTGTGCAATTTGACTAGCCTTTAATTCGTTACATCCAAGTTTTGATAGTTGCACTTAACTCAAATCCAGCATCAGTTCCTAAGGACTTTTAATTTATTTGTGATGAACAAATTTGAATCAGATTTAAGTTATCTTAAATGTTATAGCTGCACACATGCATATTCATTGAAAAAGTAAATGGAGAATTTTAGAAGAAACCTGGGTTGAGATCATTAATCACCAAGTGGGACTGCTCCACTTACATCAGTGGATCTGCAGATATTTAACAGGATGAGAACCTGGACCTAACATTATCTTGTGTTTGCAGGAGAGACTGAAGTTTTGTATGCACAAAATAAATAATCTGATGTTACTGAGCACATTATCCAGGAAAGCTGCTTCTGATATCATTCACTATTAAAACAAAATCCTACATAATTATTAATACTAGGAACCTACATGATGTATTAGCACCCATATAAAACTAACTTCTTAAAGGAACTGCATTTCGCAACTGGAGGCTGTAATATGAACTGCCTTTCAGGATGTGCATGTTCTCTGCATAGCAGTCACATCGGAAATTTGTTACACGCAGTAAGACAAAGCCATGAAAAGGATTAAATAACCACAGGAAACAGAGAATGCTGCATTTAAAGGTTAGGTTTCCCTTGCAACCCTTAAAAATTCATAATTTAACTCTTTCTGCTTGGTAGCAATGTACTTGACCCTTGGCCAGAATTGCTACTTCTGTCTCTAGGTAAGCCCTCAAGAAAGCTTAAAAAAAGTGGTTCACATTTAACCTGAGAGAGAATGATATAATAATGGGCTAACCCTGTAGCAGGCTCGTTCCAAGAACCTAGTTAGGTTAATGAAGCAGAGCTGACTGTAATTATACTCTCCATCCCACTAGAGGTAGCTCTTCTTTACCAGCAAGGAACGAACGCCAACCCCATGCTGCTGTATTCTGGCTGTGGTCTGTCCCTGGTCCACTGCAGGGGACTGATCTCCCAGGTCTGGTGGATCTAGTGGATTCCTCCTGATCTCCTGACACAGCTGGAAACTGGTAATTTACCCAGTACCCCCTCCAAGTCCATACTACCATCTTCTGCACCACTAAACCACGCTCACAGAAAGAGCTGTCTATAGTCACCATCAGGAATTTCCTCCCTCCAGAGCCACTACATGCACCAGCAGCCAGGACAGCCCTGATGTTGGGTGCTGCTAATTTTTTTTGAGCTGCTAAATGATTCTGAGCAAACCAAGCAAGCTCCTTCTCTTGAAGTCATGTCCTTAGTGGCAGCCCTCAGTTCTACTTGCTGCACCCTTGACGTGAGCCTTCCCCCACCTACACTGCACAGAGCTCTGCCCTCACTGCCTTCCATTTTCCCTCTTTGTACACAACAGGTAATTTCAGATCACCTGCTTTTCTCCTGGTCTATCATTTACAATTCAGGTGTAATACTCTGACACTCCCAGTGTGTTTTTGTAGACGTGCAACCAACTCAAAACCAACAGCTCAGGAACCCACCCTATTCATCACCGTAGACAATGGCATCAGGTCCCTCAGGTCACAGTCCCAATGCCTGAGGCTGCCCATACCTTTAGGGTCTCATAGCCAGGTTCTTTCAATCCTCTGAATTCTGTATAATCTAGAAGTAACATCCCCTATCTATGAACACACATAAACCTATCTACACTCCTCAGCCCGGACTGCTGCAGCACCTTTTCCATAGGCCTCAACAAATGTCAGCTTGTAGAAGATTGCTGCAAAGACTGCTTGACTTCACTTACTTCTCTGTCATACACCTCTTAACACCCTTCCACTGGTGCCAGACGGGGAAAGAAACAGCATACCTAATTTAGTAAGGAGCCACATATGCATCTTACATTGGTTGATACCATTTGGCTGCACCATTCATTCACATTCATTACAGGTATCAGAGGACTTATGAATTCCCTTTCTGATCCCCAGAACTGGAAAAACATGAGCCGTATCTGATTACTCCTTCAGATCTCTTTACCCAGAGGCCTACAAGAGGCACGGCAAGAGGCAAGATGGTTGATATGCTGAAGTCACATCCCGAAAGCTCCACTGTCTCAGTCCTCATGTCTTCCTTCATATCTAGAAAGAGACTCTGGTGGCAGGTTCTGCACTTGTGTGGCAGTGGCATCAGCTGCTCTGCTCCCTCCAGTCCCACCCATCACCTCTGCCTCGCTCCAGCCTTCTTCCCCTGCACCTCCTCGTCTCCCTGGCTCCTTTACCACTGCCTCTTCACCCAGAAACATCAGATAACTGGGGCAAAGGCACGTTTGCCATGAACTTCCCCTCCTGAGATTCTTATAGCCCCCCAAAGCCACAGCTTATGGAAGCATGAGAAGACACTATGCAGCTCTTCTCTGCATGGTCTCCAAGCCAGAGCTGCAGCACGACCATTATTAGTCCGGCTCTTTTGGTTCAGAAACAAAGCCTGTGTTTGTCAGCCCTTCCACAGCACTTGATGCTAGACTCCATCCTTCTCAGAATCTGTCTTTTTTAAAAAAGGAATGACGTGTGCTCTATTTGTTAACAGCAGGCTTAGATAAGCAGCCAATTGTTCTGAATCATTAAAATTTTGGGTCCTGAACTAGCAGGCAGAAGTGAAAATGCAAAGTCATCTGGCATGAGTCCTAGGTTTTAGAACAACAGACTTGAATTATGCAGCTCATCTGACCACATTTTACAGTCATGCACAACGACTTCTCATTTTACAAAATGGATTCTGTGGCACTCGCACATGGATAAGCATGTGCAATATGCTTCTCATTTTTTCATGTTTTATGTAATTACTTCTAAGGCACTGGATACACAAGGAGGAACTCTCCAGTCTTGGAGAGTTTGTAGTATTTAGATGAAACAGGAAGTATCACTCACTTCAAGAGCTATACAGTCAAATATATGGCAGGGAAAGTTACTGCCCTAAGAGTAGAACTCAGTTTTTCTTTTGCTATCTATGAAGTGCCTTTCCAATGGCAAGTTCACAACGTTTGGTTTAATGCAGCATTTGACATTGCATAACTGACGACAGGTCCTCTAAAAGTAGATTAGAAAAGATACATTAGAATAGATAAAATATCCTGTGGTACAAGATGCTCTTTTCTGGACTTCATCAGTGAGACTACATTAAGGGCTGTAACACTGCGCTTCAACCTGGATGCCCTGAACTTTCATTTCCAGCCAACTGCAAGGAAAAAATAAAAGGACAGGCAAAGGCCCAACAAGTTTGGCACTCAGATCCTCCTGAAAGCCATGAGCACCCCATGTCTGAGCAGGATGTACAGGAGTGTTAGAATGTGGACCCATCTCAGCAGAGCACAGGGTTTTCAGTCGTGTGTTGTGCACTCACAAAAGCAGCCATGAAGGTTATCTTTAAAGCAAATTACCTATGCACATCAAAATGCTTACATTTCATAGACATGCACTGTTTTCTTACATCACTGACCATAAGCAGGTAGAGCAGTTTTAAATCAGTACCATCTACTATGAATGCAAAGGAAAAATAACCCTTAAGCATGGAGCAGAAACTCTAGAAATCTCCTACTTAACCCACTGAACTCTCTTGAAGCCGTGACCATTTATTCAAGTGCCTGCATTGACTCCTCTCATGAAAATTATCTGCACAAACTGAAAGCATATTTTCCAAAACAGCTGTCTTACTAGGATCTGTGAACAACTGTGTTCAGATAAGTATTCAGAATGACACGAACCATAGAGTGATAAATGCACATATTTACAAATATATGTGTTAGCTTTACAAATATTAAAATGAATCCCAAATATTCTCACGGCATGACTTCCATCACCTTTTATTGGAAGGCCAGGGAAATAAGCTGCCAAATTTATGCCTCCACAAAAGGTATCCATCTGAATCACTGGAGGCTAACACACAGCAACATGCTACTGGTCACAGCTCTAAATAGCAGTAATTAGCCAAGTGCAGTATAGATAAACTGCCAAGGGCTGTGGGGAGAGCCTGACATCTAACACACACAATCACAGCTATTTACAGGAGAGAAAACAGAATCATCTCCAGGCTGCAAAGAAGCTGGAAAGCAGGAGACCCCAGGCTATCTCTAAGGCCTCTGTTCTCTTGCCCTAAAAAACATTCTTCTGAGTTTCTAGAGGTTGATCTGCCTTCTTGAAGACATCCATTACAGTCATTTTAATTGTTTAGAAATCAGGTAGTTCTGCAATCAAAATACATTTATGGCTGAAGAGGAAGTGTTTGAGTAATCTATTTGCACATGCAGAGAAGACTTTGCTACCAAGGAATTGCCTTTTAAAGATACATTAGCACCACACTCCTGAAAATTAAGGAAAATCAGACTAAAACCTGAAATAGTCTATTATATAACATCCCTAGCTTCAACTCCACTAAGATCCAGGAAACACACAAAATAAGTTGAAAGGGCTTTTTAATAACTATTTCTTATGATCAAATATGGTTTTGTCATTAAAAGAACATATAGCTGTTAATGGTGGAGTGGCCCAGAAGGTATTCGATAGGACCTGACCTACAGAAAGCCTGCTGAGATCTGGATAAAGACAGCTGGCAGCAGGTGAGGACCACTTTAGTGGCATTAAGAAAACAACCGCTTTGTAATTCCACTGCATCTTCAGTCCTTATTTATTCTAACACTATTAAAATGACTGAAAGTATTCAGATTTCTACCATACTTAATAGTGGTAAAACACTACATTTAAATACAATAATGTACAGCTGTTAAATTGCACTAGTGTAGAGCACAGTCCTGAGAAAATTCCTTGGCATACAGTAATACTAAAAGAAGCACTGACGTGCTTTTACGAACTTCAGACGAGAATAATTCTCATAAAATAATAAAATCATGATGAGGTGCCAGCTTCTTCAGTTCCTAATTCCTCTGTGCCAACAGGCAGAGCCAGAGCAAAGGAACATGACCCAAACTGGCTGACGGCAACAAGCATTTCCAGAAGCAAAATTATTAAGCTCCCTCCGAACAATCCTGTTCCTTTTTGAGTCAATGGGAGATGTTTCACTGGCTTTCAGGGCAGAACAAGAGCTGTGAATGAGTCATAATTCTAAAGGTTGCCACGTGGTTGAGAGGTTATCCTACCTCAGGTCTGAAAGCGAATCTCAAACCTTGAATACACTTTTTTTATTCCTCCTGTTACCTGCTTTCTGCTATGATACAGATTAAGAACTGTACTTTTCCAGCTTCAATTAGTAAGACTAATGTAACTAAAGTACTGATAATACCACACACACGAATAATGGTTTAGAAATACATCTGCATTCAGGTTTCCTTGCACCGGCAGCCTTTAATCCCTCTGGGTGGGGCTTTATAGGTGAAACATGAGGAGTCCTTGGCTGATTGAGAAGTTGCATAAACACTGAGTAACGAGAACCTGGTAACAACTGTGACTATAATCATACCAACAGACTGAAAAACACCTTTTTTTTTTTTTTTTGTATAATTACAGAAAATAACTCAGAAAGCAATCCACAGATCCACAGTAAATCTCAGTTCCATTACAAAAAAGGTATTTTGAAAAAGGTAAGTTTCAGTTCACACATACAATGACTTCAGACACAATTTTTGTACAAAATGCTTTAAGATTTTTTGGACAAAAATTTGAACAAAATGCCTCCCACTGCAATTGTCTGCCCTTTTGCAGAGATCTGAACCAGACGACTGCCATTTCCCCCCTGTGCCACATGCGAAGACCTCTCCTTTCTGCTCTCAGTCATGCACATAGCAGCAGGCAGATGAACATTTTGCCTTCATTTCACACTAGTACTAATCCTTTTCTTCTGAAGAACCTACTCCCTTTACCTCAGCTTTACTAATTTCCATCTTCCTCCTTGATTCTCTCCAATTGACAGCAGACTAGAAAATAGAGCAATTCAAAAAAAAAAATAAATAAATAAATTACAAGATCATAGGCAACCACATCTAGGTTTAGGGGCTAGGCAGAGGTCATCACTCAATGTCCAGCTGCCCCCCAGCTTGCTTGGTTGCCATCATGTTTGGCTATCAAGAGCTAATTAGATGTTCACTGTTCTCCTGTGTGTGTTTCTATGCATTTCTTTGGGCACTTTGGATTAAAAAGGCTTCACAGTACAGTCTTCTCCTCCACTAGATCAGCTACTTACTATGGCCAAAATTCTATTCCAAATTTCAATTATGAAATAGAATTATGAAATAGAATTATGAAATTCTATTTCAAAATTTCTATTCCAGCTCAAAATCAAGCTAAGTTTTTTCAGAATAGACCATCAGGTGGAGTGCTCATCTTCAGAGACAAGAAACAAACTATCTGCAGAGGAAGCAATACATGGCTCCTCCACCAGTCTCTCTTTAACATCATTTTTAGAAAACACTATGTCTGTTCTGATACTTAGATAGATACAGAAAACCTCTTAAGGGAGTTAAGCCTGAAGGGAAAACTCAAAAAGAAACTAGAGACAGCAGAAGAGCAAAGCCTGACCAAGCCCAGTTCCATCAGTGACAGCCCTGAAGATGTGTCTTGCCAGAGGACTCAAACATAGGCATTTTGTCAGCTTTCTTGCTGATGCAGAGGAAATCTTAGTGTTAAGCCTAGATTACAGGCAGGGCACACCCCACTGTCTCACTTCCACATATCCACATATCAGATTGTTTCTTGAGCTGTGCATTTCAGCACATTATCTATTCAGTGCAAAGAGTTATTCAGATCACTGGGAAGTTCAGAAGTCTTGTTCTCCAAGGAGCAGCAGGGTCCAGGAAGGCCCTGAGCACCTGTAGGGGATGTGCAAACCAGCAGCGAGTCTGGGAGTCCAGGAAGCTGCAGCACGCTCCTCCTCTCCACTCCAAAACAAGCTTTCCAACCAATAAATTCCAGCCCTAGGAGAGATCTCCTGGGGCAGAACTGGCACCAAGTAAATGTGCCTGATCTTTGGGGACTGCCCGAAATGGAAACGTGCATTTACTGATGGAAAAAAAAAAAGAATCCCAGAACAAATATCTCTACAAAATAGGAGGGAAGTGAGAGGGTTTCATTTTTGATCCAATACAACCTGCTTTTGATAATCCTTCAGTGCAACCAGACACCTAGAACAAAAGCAGGACAAGTTGCTGCAAGTTGGCTTCTTCACCAAGAGACAAAAAGCACCACGGTCCTACTTCCATCCTACACCACCAAACCCTTGACAGCACTTCTGACCGAGCACAGAGAGCATGCCATAACAAAATCCATTCATTTCAATCAGGAGCTGGGGCATACAAGCTCAAGCCCCCAAAATCATAATGTAGCACCTCCTTAAGTATCTCTTACAGAGTCTTCCAGCAAGCCAAAAGAGCAAGATGCTAAGTGAGTTGGTATTTTAAAGAACCTGAGGTGCCTTGCAAATAAATGTACTGCTGCCCAGAATGCAGGAAAAAAGCCTCAAGTGTTGTTTTAAGAAAAATTGGGCCAATGATCCCTGCTGTCCCTGCATGAGCATCCCTGCCCTTGCACTGTGGAGTGACGTTGCTCTCCTCTGAGCTCAGACAGGCTCCCTTTCCTCGGTAACATCACCTTGCTCCCACAGAGGCTCTGCTCTGCACATTTTAAAAACAACTTGGCCAAAATCTAGCTCAAATCTGCAGACCAATGAGTTTTTACCTGCCTTTCAGTACAGAGCATACACAGGGAGATGGCCCCATGCTCCTGCAGAAACCCACACTGTACACCAACCAGTGGGTACAGCCAGTGGCTGCAGGCCCTGGATTCACCAAAATCAACAACCAAATGCCTCCAGATGCCATGGCAGGAATCAAAGGTCTGTGTTAATGCCTGAACACTGCTCCTTGCCCAGAAACTTATTGATGAGCAACAAGTGGATGGATATTAACTAATACTGTGTCCTGAGGAGCCTTGGGGTGCTCCATCTGGAGAGGAGGCCTCACTGTGACCTGAGACTACCTGAGGAGGGAAGCTCCTCAGGAACAAAAGGGAATGTCAGCCTGGGCATGAGGGAAATTTTCTGTACCATGAGGGTGGTCAGATGCTGGGACAGGCTTCCCAGTGAGGTGGTTGGTCCCCTGTGCCCGTCAGTGCTCTAGAGGCATTCGGATAATGACCTCAATAACATGCTTTAATGTTTGGTTAGCCCTGAAGTGGTCAGGCGGTTGGACTAGATGACATTTACAGGTCCCTTCCACCTGAACTATTCCATTCCATTCTATTCCATTCCATTCCACTGGCCTCCAAACAGCATGTGCAGCTTCCAGTGCCTGGCTCAGTGGAAGGGCTGGTGGCCAAGCATGGATTTAGGAGGTTAGGACTAGGTACCCTGGCTCAGTTACAACCTCTGACTCAGCTGTTCAGACACACTGCTCGCAGCCAGTCTGCAGGGTTTTGCAAGGAAACATCACATACCATCAAGCTACCACAGAGGATGGGCCTTGCATCAATTCCTGAGACAGCACTAGTCAGCAAATTAACGTGGGCTGTGTCATAAAAGTATGACACTAAAGCTTATTACCCATGGCTGGTAAACGAAGAGAATTACAGTTGCACTTGCCAGCTATCAGCTGTGTCATGATATGACACATGAATGGATAGAAATCAGGTAACACAAGAACGTGTTTCCTCAGCAGGAGGGAGCAACGCATCCAGCTTGCAGGTGGAGGTTCCACCTGCTCAAGCTGACCATGGTGTGAGATGTCTCAGCAGCTTCAGCTGGCCTCTGCTTAAGTGATGTGACGTACTAACTGAGCCATGATGAGTTCAGGCCAGAAACCAACAATGCTGGCTTTAATATGCATGAAATGAAAGACCTCTGGGTTAAGGTTATGAGTGGAGCTCATGGGAGAAGGCAGTAGTAAACCCTTACAGTCAATGATCTGGGTCAGCAAACGAATCAGAGACAGCCCTGAATAATCTGTCCGAGGAAATCCAACCAGCTGACCAGATCATAAAAGCTGATGTACAAGATATGCCAGCAGAAATACAGGTGCTCCAGGTCCTGGACCTGAGCTCCTTCTACCACCAGGCCCTCCCCTGCTCCCTGTCTCCAGTGGGGTTATTTGCTGGAGCACAAAGCTGTAGCTTGGATCAGGGAGCAGCACAGCTTCCAGCAGTGCTGCTCCTGAGGTAATAAAAGGGCAGCACTTAGCAAAGCCCCACACCTGCCCATCTCCAGCAGCATTTATGACTTCAGCATCAGCACTGCCCAAGCAAGGGAGTGAGCTCCAGGCATGGCATTAAGTCAGTCTGTAACTCCTGCCAAAGCTCAGCTAGCCCCTTCGAGCCAGCTCAAGTATCTCAGTACCTACTGCACTTTTTAGGCATAAAATAGGCCCCTTACTGTGCCTTCAGTATGATGCTGCTTTACCTGTATTGAAAGGCAACTCAATGGGAACCACCCAAGGAAGCTCAGAAGAGCACACTGAAGGCAGGGATTAAATGTATTGGTACCCTTGATGTACTTCATCTCTCCCCAAATCCATATCTGCCCTGACTCCAACTCTCTCCAACTGGCCAAGTATAACACAACAAAAATATGAAATGTTTTTACTATCCTGCTTTTCTAAATTAAGGTTTTGATACAAGCATTAAGTCAGCTGCTGTGTCTTGTGTCCTGGTTTTAAAGTTAAAGTGCCCTGTTAAAGGCAAATTGGGACCCAGCTCCAGGGCAGCACATCAACATTACTCTGGAACCAGATAAGCGGTAACATTTGTTATTCTAGCACAACAGATTCTTTATTCAAAAGCAGAAAACACCTCCTCCAGCACTATCCTCCTTGGAAGCAAGGGAAAGAAAACATTGTCTCTAAAAACAGTTGAGTCAAAGCCAGGGATTATACCAGAGAACAGAAATGAGAAACGTAAGGCAAAGGCAGGCTTCTACGTGAAGCCAATTTTTCCACGAGGAGCCCCGTACGTACTTTATGAAGCCAGAGGGGAATGTTCTCCAGGTTGCTCTGGGATGGCTGCTTTTGCTGCACAGCTGCCCAGCAGTAGGAGTCCACGTAGGCAGCCTGGCGCCAGGAGAAGGAGCTGGGTGCGAAGCAGCTTATCTGGGCACCTGGAAAACAAAGCAGAAGTGATCACACACTCAGAAGATTAAAAAAAAAAAAAGACATCAAGCTTATAAAGAACAGCTCACACTTGTAGTTTTGTTGTATGCAACGCTACGACATTAAGTGATGGAAGGAAACACAGCAGCTCTGTGACTCCCTCAGTTCCCACAGAACCCAAGAACACATCTTTTAGGCCTGTTTTCATATTTTTTGGAGGAGCATGGTAACCTCCAAGACTCCTCTTCCCTCCACTTGCCTCAGGTTGGCCAAAGGGGAGCCAACAGACATAAAGTGTGACCAGATAAGGCTGGTTTCCCGAGGAAATGGCCACCACGATATACCATCTTGCCGCTGTATTTCTCAGCTGCTCAGCCCACAGCTTACACATCTATTGAAACAAGACCTCAAACACCATTCCCCCAGCCCTGGAGCCCTTGAAATAACACAAGGGTAGGTGTGTCCCAGGCCACTGGTTCTGCCTCTGAGACCATGAACAAGTTTTGAGGGGTTCTGGTTACCCCTGTGAAAACAGGGACTCCCGGCCGTAATTCCTGGCAGGACCAAGACCATGACTAGACACACCACAGTCATCTCCACTTACTCCCAGCACTTCTCCAGCTTCTCCAGAGCTTCAAACTGAAGATCAAGGCAATAATTGTCAGCAAGAGCAGCTGTTTAGCCAGCCTCAGCCTTAGGGTTAAATTGTGCTCTAACCAGCTACAGGCACCAGTTAAGTCTTCCTGCAACATATCTCAAGGTGGAAGAGTGGTTACTTGAAGTGGAGCATCAGTGGCTGCTTAGATGAGAGCTGGTAAAACAGGCTGAGGGGGTTTGTTTTTCTTTCCGAAGCTTTGACAGCGAAAGCAAAAAGTAGTTTCCAGCCAGCATTCCTAGAAGCTGAAACAGGATAGCTGTTTCACCAACTGATTACACAAAAAGTGGAGGCAGCTCTTCCACGAGCAGCCCTCTTCCAAGAACAACCTTCTTCGCTCCTTAGCATATTCATCAAAGTTAGTGCTAGAGGGCAATCCTGTGTGTTTGATAGGAATATTTTTTTGTGTGTAAGATTGTGTCATTCATTGTGTCTTTTTACTGCTTTAGCTTTTAGAGAATAAAACTGCTTTTGTAACAGGAGATGACTGCACTAGCCTTGTAACTTGTACAGCCTTTTTACAATGCAGCGTAGTGAACAAGCATTATAAATAAAAGCTTTGCTTTATGAATCACTGTTACAATTATTTCTGAGGCTGTAGTATCATAATGACATGGTTTGACCTGTCACAAGCCTCCCTTATGGAAAACAAGTTGCTGTTTATCAGACCAGAGCTCACGTGATTTAACAAACTTGGCGCGGCACAACCACTTGCACTCTCCCACAGCTCTGGGAGTTTCTGCTTTCCAGAAAATTCCTATTATCCATGGAAGCTCAAGAAATACCCTGCAGAGGACAAAAATAATAATAATAAAGGATGCAATTGGAGTGTCTCTGTTCTCTGTTGCACGGGGATTCTTTTTGCTCTGCTCTCCTTCACAAACCTCGTGCTGCTGGCTGTGCCCTGGGTGAAGCAGCAAGCAAAGGGTGAACAAAGGGTTCAGCAAGAAGCTCTGTCCTAGCCATGTTTGCCTGTCTGCAAAAAGAACAACAATGTGTTTGTTCTCATGAACGGGTGGGAAACCACTGAAAGTGATGGAGTCTTTAAATCAGTGATGAGCAAGGCAGCCAGCCTCCATCTCCAGAGAAGTGTAAGCACAAGGTCCCACCAGGGCAGCTGCAGCAATCCCAGGGCTGCAGCAGAGCAGCGAGCCCGGCTCTTTAAATCTCTGGCATTTCATCAGGGACTTTGGAAACCTTTGTAACTTTCAGTCGGGAGCCCGGCAGAGAAGAGACAAACATCAGCAGAAGCTGGGGACTCTGGTTATTGCCCTGGTTTTTAATTAACTTACTGCAGTCCTGGCTGTAAATAATCGTTAATATAAATTACAACCTTGCGCTAACCGCGGTATGCCAAGACTTAAACAGAGAGGGAATTTTTCTGCATAATTTCCACTGAATGCAGCTGAAAATGGTTACAATTCCCACCTTTTTTTGTTTTTTCCTTTCCTTTTCCCCTCCAAAGGAGTAACAGCAATGAATCTACACAACTTATGTTTGGACATTCTGGAGGAAGTGAAAGTCTGTAGTTTGAACTGGAGGAGAAATTAGGCAAAGGGTTAAATGCCTTTCACCAGAACCACTGTGCACACACATGTGCACACAAACACACTTTATAGAAGGCAAACAGTCCCTGGCTATCAAAGGGACAGCCTCCCGACTTGGTCACACGAAGCCGCTCCTGCCCCTTTGCTCCCACAAGTAATAGGAAAGCAGCAGCCAAGCCTGTAACACTGACAGGGAGATGCCATGCACAGCAAGAAGGACGAGGAATTATACATGGCTGCGTTCATTAAGCAGATGCCACAACACAGTCCTTGGCCAAGTTATCATTACAGGGTTTTTTTAATCATTTCCTGGTACCGATTCAACCCTGGGGAGGGAGTTATGGGGATTTGACTTAGACTTTTGCCAAGAAAGGAGCATTAAAAAAAAAGTGGCTGCTCCAAGGAGTGACCAGGCACGAGTGCTGCAGAAAATTAAGGCACTGACAGCAGCAGATGAGCACCTGAGTGTGATAAAACGTCACTTTTGCAGCTAGAGCTGGCGCTGGCAGCAGGAATTGCAGAGGGCAGGCCTGCGTCACCACCGCCACAGAGCAGCCGGGAGAGCTGCCACCCTGCTCGGCCTCCCCGCGGCTTCACGCCTGCTTTGGCAGCAATCCCCAGGTGTCTCCTGCATGCCTGAGGCAGGAGAAGCCGTATCTCCTGCTGCTGGTTGCTCTGCAGGTCGTATCCAGCGTGGGACAGGCCACAGGTGGAGGCCCTGTGCTGGTGACATCTTTCCAAGCTTTGCCTATATCCTGCAGGCTCATTTGGGACTCATCGGTCATCAGGTGGCTGAGAGAGGATGTCTCCATCCCAGCTGGGATTCCTCAGGGTTCAGCAAGCCCACCTGGTCTCCTTTGGCCCAACTGGAGGTGGAAATATTGCTACTGATGCCAAACGAGCAGGATTCAAGTCAAATCTGCCGCTCCCACTCTGCTGCCATCGTAAGTGCTTTCCAAAACAGCAGCCTACATACAAAAAGACACTTCCAGCCTCCCAAGGAAAATTGCAGGTTGGAAGGAGAGTCCCAGGTCCATATATGACTGTCTTACTGGTGGGCAAAGTGACACCCACAGAGGGGCAGCACCCCAGGCCGCACACCCATCCCTCGCCAGGAGAGGATGCCCAGCCAGCAGGACTGGTTCCCTCCCCAGTGGCTCAGCACCTCCCTTCCTACTTTGGCATCTAATTAAGAAACTGAACTGACAGAAAGTGCTTCCAGGAATCAATGTTAATCACAGGCTGAGCCATTTTCCTGAACTGAGATCAGGTGGTTTGTAGCTAACAGGATTAAACCTTCAGTAAGTAATTACTCGCTTTCTACTACACTGCAATCACTGTGAAAAGATTTGCATAGGCTTGGATGAAAACCTGGCTATTAATTACTATAGTGTTGCACTAGGCAAAATGAACCAGCTATGATATGTAAAAATCTGTTTGTATCTTGGAAGAATTAGCTACTTTAGCAGCCACTAAAGAAAATCCCACAAACAAAATCAAGCAACATGTACACAGCGTACAGAATGCCAGGCACCACCCAGTGCACATTCTTTACATTGACGTTTTAAAAAAGTAATTAATAATAATTAAAATAAAATGTTCCAGGGCATGCCAAAGAAGAAACTGTATGCGTGGGTGTGCACACATGCATCAAGAGCAGACAGGAAGGAATGGTTTTATTAGGTTTATAGACGCTTCTTATGGTCCAAAGTGGCAGGTTGGGTGAAGGAGAGTAGTCTGTGTTTATGAAGGAATTATAGAGATACATGGGTGCACAGGGAAAAAAAAAAAAAAAAAAAAAAAAGCCAACAACCCTGTTTTGTTCACCAAGGTTTACTCTGACAGCAGAACATAAAGCCCAGGTGATGCAATATTTAAGTAGAGTGGGTCAGAGGAGCCAGCAGGGATCTGTCCCTCTCCTTGGGGCTGCCAGCTATTCCTCAGAGAAGTCTCAAAATCATGCAGTGGGAAAAGAGCAAGGTATTTCTCAGGAATGCCTTCACTGTGACAAATTTTTTTTAATCATGGGGAAAAAAATGTGCATGAAATTCCCACCAGTGAGATATAAAGAAATATAAAAAATCCCTTCACCTGAAGAAGGAGCAACAGCTCAGAACAATGGCTAAGGACCTTTGGCTCCCCTGCCTACATTGCTGTTACCCAAAACCTTTGGCAATGCCAGAGGGCACATTCTGTCCCCCAGAACAGCTTTCTGTCATTTCTGTAGGAAATGAAAAGCTGGCTCTGTAGAAGT
This sequence comes from Aythya fuligula, assembly GCF_009819795.1. NCBI lineage: Eukaryota > Metazoa > Chordata > Aves > Anseriformes > Anatidae > Aythya > Aythya fuligula. The sequence continues at coordinate 195,783,089 of NC_045559.1, forward strand.
AAAGCAGAAAAAATTCTCTTCACCAACAGATGAAGACATTCACCCAAAGACAATGTTGGAGGTTTGCTCCAGCTCTCTGGGCAGGCCTGTCCCTGATGGCTTCATCTTCTTTTCACTGAAGGCTCTTTACATGCCAAATTGCAGCACAGCATAAGCTGCCATGGAAAAACCATAATCAGTAAATATCTGCCACATCTGTGGTAACATCAGCATGTCCTAAATTATTTCTCTGCACCTGTGCTTTCCAGTCCCTGGCTCACAGCCTGTTCCCAAAGAGGTCTTCAAGGGAAACCAGGGGGCAAAACCAAGAGCAGAGCCCGCAGCAGGGAGCTGAAGGTTGCTCTTCTGGGCTGGCACCACTAACACAAGGTGCTTTGGAGCTCACAGTTTGGAGGGGGCTGAGAAGTGCTGCTCTGGACAGATGCTGGTTGACTCAGTCCCCTCATTACCGCTCCCAGTTTCAGCAACAAAGTGCAAGATGAGCAGAGCTCAGCCTGCTCCGACAGCGCTTGGAAGTACTCTCTGAGCTCCCAGCCAGCAGCAGCTGCCATAGTGACAGTCTTTGGCCTAATTACACCCAACTCTCATGGAAGTCACAAGATAGGATTATTTCCCAAAAGCTGTCCTGGCGACTTGTGACCATGAAGGCAGATGCACATCAGCAGGAAAGGGTCAACAAGGGGGTAGCAGCAGAGGCAAGGAGCCTAATCCAAAAGTTAAGGCTACTTATTGCTATATTTGTTATGATTTACTCTCTTTTTCTCCCCCTTCCTATTCATTTGATTCTCACAGCTGCTTGAGAAACGCAATTTTTATAGAGATGTGGGCCCAGCTGGAAGCAAGAAGAGGGATGCTGAGCTAATTGCTGAGGGTGTGCAATGCTGCCCCAGCAGAACCCACAGAAGCTGCTGAGATGCAGCACACAGACTCCCTGCTAATGCTGTTCATCCCCCCTATTTTCTGCTGTCTGAGGCACCCCGAAGTCTACAGACAGCCATCTGGGGGAGCTGAGGGCTAAAATAAAAAATTTGGGAAAAAACAAAACCAAAAACCTCTCCCAGAAATGAAGTGGAATTTCAGCAGGGCAAAGGAGGTATGTCACCAGTTGGAAAGCCCCAAATGGTCAGTGGGGAGATTAACCCCATGGCATACACAGCATAGCACAGGGCTCCCCACCTGAGAGCAGCGGGGGGCAGCAAGATTTGTTCAGTGCAGCAAATCTTCATCTTGACAGATCTGTGCTGCTCCTGTGGGTCAGTCCACGGCCAGGCACTTCTCAACCCACCATCCTGCCACAACTAGTAGTGCTTCCCAGACCTTCACACTGATTATATCCAAGTTTCTTGGGTCTCTCTACTTAGCACGTGATGGTTTCTGGATCCTGGGAAGCTTTCCAAGGGCTTTTGTTAGATCATAGAATAAACACAGATGCTAAAAGGAGAGGAGTAAGTCATGCTAGCAATGTACCAGCCACACACAACCGATGTCCAGACCAAATATACAGCAGGGACACCGGGTGTCCACCCTGAGCCCATCTTCTCCTGCCCCCAGCCATCTCCTTCCTTCCTCATCTCCCTTCCCCGCCAGTAGCTCCTGCGTGGAGCCACAGCTGAACCACACACCCTGCTCGCTGCTGTCACACAGGGTTAAACGGGGCAGTCTGGAGACAGCAGCCGCTGTGCTTAAGCACCCATGCACAATTCCCAATTCCCTTCCTATGGACAAGGATGCGAATATTTGATGCTGAGTGGTCATCTCTCACATCTGCTTTTCTTCAGCTGCGACCCACGCCAGCCATCAACATTTTTCCCAGAACGACTTTGGTGGAGAAACAAGCCTCTGCCAAAACTAGCAGCTTGTTTGATTTCCTCTCTGTCCAACCTGCTTAGGGTTTCACTTCTTGTCTGGGAAAATACTCTTGATGTGCTGCCTCCCTCCCTGTGGCTCTTCAGAGCCCTCTGCACCCTGAGACACAGCGACAGTCACAGTAGGTGTGCTGGCCGTGGCAAAGAGGGGTTTGAAGACTTCTCTCTCCCCTTCTCCATACAATGACCAAGCTGCTCCAGCCGTAAGATGAGGCACTGAAAGATTTCAGCCACCCATGTCTGGCCGGGGAAATTTCTGCTTCCACTCTGCAATCCCCTGCTCCTTGCAGAGAGAGGCAAAGTTACACACCGGGACACAGGATCTCAGCGCCGTGTAACAAAAACTGAATATACTGTGACCATAACAAGTGGTGCTTCCGTAAGAAGTATTTGTGTCTTCAGCTAACTTGTTTACAGTAAGGAAGCAGATCTCAACACCCAGTTTAAAAACTGGAGTCTCAACCATGTCTCAAAGCTACTGTTATTAAAGACATAATCAAAGAAAAATGGCATGAATAAACTTACTGATTCTCTGGCTCATACATTGCTGAGGGTGCCCCCATCTTTTTTTTTTCTTTTTAATTTTTTTTTTTTTTTTTTCCCCAGAGGGATGGATGATGTATCTGTATTTCTGTGGTTTCTGTTACTGCAGTACCTGCCAACCTGTTGTGTATCTGCCCGAAGAGCTGCCAAATAATCTAAGGAAACAACGTAAGGCAGCAATGCAAGTAACATAAGCATGCATGGCACTGTTCAAATGCTCACAATCCTAGTGCTATCTCCAAGTTCCCAGTATAAAATGGTATCAGACAGACACAGAGATGGTGGGTGCAGATCTCCAGCCTCCTTTGCCACGTGCTGAGCCCAAAGCTTTGCAGAGCAGACAGAGCCCAGCTCAGCCACAAGGAAGCAACACCAGAACCGGCTTAAAGTCATCACAGACCAGCAGCTGATCAGGGTTCTCTGAAATATAACTACGAATAAACTCACGTCAGTTCTCCTTCTCCCCAGAAAGATGCCGGCATGCAGATCTGACACCATGTACCTCCTAACCCCGAGGAGATCCTGCAGGGCTCGCTGCTCCCCGCCTGAGCACCGCGGCCGTGTTTTTCATGCCTCCAGCACAGAAATCCTCCGCGATATGCAATTCGGATCTGTGAATCATTCGTTATCTGAAACTTCTATCAAAACCCAAAGGTACTTGACAGCTTCGGGAGACACCTGTGGCCTTTGTAAATGTCTTAATCGCTTTGCACAATCAACAGCAACCACAGGTGGGATGAAAATTGCAGTTACCAGACACTGTGCTGCAACGAGGCACCAGAAGGGAAGGGGAAGTTGACGGCTAGAGCTGCCGTGCTGCTTTAGGTGGGAAGAACACAACTATCCCAACAGAAATAGGATCTGAGCACTTGTTTCTGGAAAGTGCGTGTGATTTTTGAACCCAGAGGCAGGGATATTTCCACACAGTGACTCACATGCTCCTTTCACAACCACTTCTGATTTTGGGTCGCTCTTCCTGAGACCTAAAACGCACCCTACCATTTTCGCTGGGTTTAGCAGCCTTGAGCTTTTTCAAAGCACGGTTATTTCAGGAAGTGTTTGAGACAGGCACCTGCTTTCCATTTCATCGCTGGCTGAACAGCAGTGCCTACAGAAGACCCGAAACACTCTGCATCCCTCCAAAAACCCTTAATGGTAACATCTCAGTGAGCTGCAGCCTGCCTGCTGAGCTGTAAGCGCTGTGCAGGCCACAGGCACTTGCTGTTTAGGGGCAGCACGGCTGCCGTACTATCACTTTCTATATGGAAACCACGTGGTGGAGCTTCAGTGACACCAGAGGCCTGCCATCACACCATTGATTTATTTCTTCTTCAAACAGAAGAGCTGGGTTTTAAACCACAGGTTTTCTCCTGACTGGTTCTCAAGATTACAAGGGAAAAAAAAGCACGTGGCGTATCCCTGGTATGCAGGATGGAGCACTCACTTTACTCTTGCTTTGTGAATCTGCTGCAGTTGCAGATTCGATCTGAATCATTTTAATAATGAAAGGTGTTATATACACCATGTGCCGGGGAGCAAATGTTTGGTTAGCAAAGAGGAGAATGTCACTCATTCAGAAGAAAGGAAAGATTTACCTCAACTCAACCATCACATGTTGGGGCTTTACTTAAAAAATGAAAACGAAAGAAATTCTTCTGCAGGGATCATTAGAGAGACCTTGCTACATAGCCACTGTTTCAGACAGATGAATCCAGAGCTTTTAGAGGGGAAGCAGAAGGAAAAACTGCCAGGTCCACATCCAAGCTAGTTTGTGCACCTGCACAGCCCCCTAATGTGACAGCCCTCTTTTTCATTGTTTCAAGGCAAAGAAAAGCACACGTAGCAGCTGATCTAAAATTAAAAGGTTAAATTACAGAAATACTTCTGCATCCTTTCAGTCTCTGATTGACCAGAGCATCCATGGGACATGGATCTGGTCCTGGCAATCCCAGCCTGGTTGTCCTCGACTCTTCTGCTTGGTTATTGCAGGTTGCAGGGTTCTGGGTCAAAACCACGTCTACTGAAACCTGTGTGCAATTAGATGTGAACAGAATGGACTGGGGCATGTTATCTGGTAACCCCTCTGATATCTGATTAATACTATGCATAATGTTTTTCCCCAGATTCACCACTACCTCACAATCCCATGCCAGCTTCCAGTCTCTTGTCACTGGCTTCACTCAAAGCTAAAGACCAAGTAGCTCGGGTGTACCGTGCTGAACACCAGCAGGTAGGTGCATGCAGTAAATCAAAGTATTCCTGAAAGCGTGGAAGAGGTGTGTTCACCTCTGTCCCTAAATGGACAGCACTGCTTATTCACCTTTGAAATCTGCTTTCACAGAGTGCCACTTCAATGATAAGGAATTGTCACGTGCAGTGGGTTTTATAAGCAAGCACCCAAGTTACAAACCTTCATCATTTGGGCTTGGAAATCTCCTCGGTCATTTCTGAGACTGGGAAGAGGGCTGGCTATCAGGCTGCAACACAAGTCCTTGGGGATGGGGAGGTGCAAAATCCTGGGGAAATATGGCCTTTCTCACCAACAGCACAGCTTCATCCACTGACCCACAACAGGAGCAGGATCGGGGCAGTTGCAGAAGCACAGCAGAGTGGGGGGAACCTCTGGGGAGCTCTTGCAGATCACCCTGCCACTGCGCACCCCAATTTTTTCAGGGTTCAAACCCAAACAATGGGTTTTCAGTCCTGCCAAACGGTCTGAGGGGCCTGATCCCTGCCTCCTCTCCCTGCCAGGTGCCGGGCAGGTGGCGAGGTCTCCTTCCAACCCTGGGGCATGGCAGTGCAGCACATGGGCTGCCTTTGAGGTCCTGCTGAATTCACCCCCATGGGATGAAGGTGCCAGGGGGCTAGGGTGCCCCCACGGAGGAGGAGGAGGAGGAGGGCAGAGGAAGGCCAGCCTGATGCTTGCTCCATGGCGGCGCTCCCAGGGATGCTTCTCTCCCCTTCCTCACCCCCCACACAGCCCAAACCCTCCTTCTGCCCCAAGCCCCGAGCGGAAACCCCCCGAGGGGTGGCAGCTGAACCCCACAAAGCGCCAAACCCCTAAAATCCCCCTTTTTAACCCTTCCCTGCCCAGCCCCAGCCCCGCCCCGCCGAAGCCTTTGTCTGCCGAGACAGGGAGCTGAGGGGGGGGCTTAGGAGGGGCCGGTTACCGATGGAGATCTCCTGGGCGAAGGCGAGGGAGATGAGGAGCAGCGGCAGCCCCACGGCGATGCAGGTGACGATCTTGTCCAGCGCCAGCTCCAGCCGCAGCCCCTTGTAGCGCGTCTCGGGCGGCTCCTTCAGCAAAAAGTCCGAGAAGACGTACTCGGTGGCGATGTGCGCGATGGCCATGGTGGGCACGGCTCGGCACGGCTCGCTACAACACGGCACGGCTCGCTACAACGCGGTTTTACCCCGCTCAGCTCCTCCCGGCACGGCTCCGCCCGGCTCGGCTCGGCAGCGCCCCCGCAGCCCGGCCCGGCCCGGCCCGGCTCGGCTGGGCACGACACCGCCCCCGCCGGGCTGCTGCATGCCCCGGGCCGAGCCGTGCCGAGCCGGGCATCGCCACCTCCAAGACTGGCCCGGAGAGGTCGTGGGGTGTCCTCCTCTGGAGATATCCCAAACCCGCCTGGCTGCCATCCCGCACAACGTGCTCCAGGGGGTCCTGCTCGGCAGGGGTTGGACTGGGGGGTCCCCAGAGGTCCCTTCCGACCCCGGCCATTTTGGGATTTTTGCTCTTCCAGTCTGTGCCTGTCACCTCTCATCTTCTCGTCCTCACCCCTGAGAGGAGCCTCCCCCTTCCTCGCCCCCCTCGGGTATTTATGCTCGCTAATACCCCCCCTACACACACCTCTCAGCCTCTCCTGCCCCTGGAGGTGCCCCAAGCCCCCAGCCAACCCAGCACCGTGAGCATTTCCCCCAGCCCAAGTGTTTCATCTCTACCACCACATCTCAAATTGTTTTTTGCAGAAGTCATCTTTAACAACCCCTAACCTTCCTAATCCCAAGCTTTGCCCCCTCCTTTATATTTTTCCTTTTTTATTTTTTATTTTATTTTAGCCTCAGTAAGCTCTGAGCCCCTCAGCCCAGGAGTTACAGAGGGGGCCATCAGCCCCCTAACGAGCCACCTCCTCTGCTCTGCACCTGGCTCTGCCCCAGCCCGTGCTGCTCCAGCCCAAAGGCACAAACTGTTCCCTTCTCCACTCTCTCCTTATAAAACCGCTGTGCTATCTGCTTTCAATTGTCCTTTCTATTTTTCCAAGCCCCGATCCAAGGAAATCATTCCTCTTATGGAAACTGTTCTGCAACTCTGATTTCCTTTCTTCTGATTTCTGGGCTGTCCTTCAGCTATGGCATCCTTTCCTCGGACTCACACCATATTCAAGATGCAGGTGCCCCAGACATTTATATCGTGGCACCAGGGTGTTTTCGTGTTTCCTCTGCTCTTAATTCCTAATGATTGCTGATACACAGATGCCTGTGCATATAATGATGTATATAGGGCTAGGACTGTGTTTTCCACAAGTGCTATCGACCGGTGCAGTTGTTATCACTCAGCAGCACAAGGTTCTTTTGTAGTTTTTTACACTCAATAACATTTTTTCTTGCTAGGTACACTTACATTTGTCACTAAACTCAGTAAGCCTTTTGTCACATCCCTTACAGAAAGCAGTGAATAGCAGGGGTCCTTCCAGCACCCCATGAGTGACTTCCACCATGAAATGTGGTTCCTTATTCCCATCTTCTAACCAGTTATTTAGCCTCCTTCCTCTTATCCCAGTGATTTCATTTCTTTAAGGAATTTTTACCATGGATTTCTCAAATGTCTTATGGAGGTGTAAGCAGGCTACATTCATGCAGGTGTCCTATGTGCTCTTGGAGGCTTTCAAAAACCTAATTAAAGTACAATTGCTTTAAAAAAAAATAATAAAAAATAAATAAAAATAAAATGATTCATTCTGCCATGGTCTGTTCTGTTCCTTTGGCCACTCTTCTGTCTTCAAGAGCAGTTTCTGCCAGCTTGTGCTATGTCGGTGCCAGGGCTGCACATTCCTCACCTCCTAGATTCTGGGGAGTTTTTCAAGGCTGGGACTGTGTTTGTCACCTACCAAGCTCTTGGTGCTGGGGCAGTTCCAAAGATTTTGGACTACGTAATCCAGACATTCAATCCTCAAGGGCCTGTGGCCCTGGATGCATAGTTCTGGTGACTTGTTCCTGTTGTCATCTCATCATTTGGTTGCTTTGCTCTGTGCTCCCACTGGTGCTTCAGTCCAGCACGGATTACGTCCTTTGTTGCAGGTGTTTTCCACAGCTCCATGATGTGGGGCATGGCTGGACCTGAGCTGCCTGCTCCAGGCAGGCAGGTAATGCAAAACACCACGCTTCACGCTCCCTATGATGCCTTCTGCTTTCTGCGTCTGCCTGCCTCACCTGGGCAAGCCACGGTGACGTCCCAAGGCCTTGGGGACCTCTGGAGGCCTCATTCTTGTTTCTCAGCTGCCCTCCAGCTGAGAAGTGTGCTGGGTGAAAGAAACTGTGCCAGAAGGTTTGTACAAATAACCAGATCTTTATTATCTTTGTCATCACTTTGGCTGGTTACTATGGACAGAATATATTTACGGTTCTGTTTCTAAAAAGTCAGACACGCCAGCTACTCTAAAAGAGAAAGTACCGAATAACTTCCTTTATTAATCATGTATGTTTAAGGGAAAGGCTTTAATTTGTATGTATACAGAGAGGAAACGTTCTGTGCAGTGGTTTTGGACAGAACAGAAAAACCTCAATATCAATGTTTACAAAACAGAAAGATCACAGGATTTAGGGGATCTATTTGTCAGCTCAAAGAGGAGATTTAGTAAATGAATGTGGAAGTGTTTATTGCTATAGTATAGCTCCTATTTGGGCTCAGTCCTGCAGTTCTACCTCATGTGTGTGCTCTTAAATAACTGGGGAAAACAAGCAATCAGGAAATAACCAAGAAGCACCCAAGAAACTTCTACGTATCAGCTACCTGGACATGGATCCGGGACACTGCTAGGCTGCAGTAAGAGGGACGGGCAGCCAAGTTCCCTAGATTTAAACATACTTCAAAATATAGAGCTGGGAAAAATATAATAAAAAAGTACAGCAACCTGGATTTACATTCAAAATCCAACTTGGATAAACAGTTTCACAGATGTGTTAGTTCTGGAGCTCCTCTGCAAGAGCTGTAGCTGACAGGAGCAGCTGGATGGCAAGAGTGAGCGCTGTCTAATTAATTAAACATGAACTATAAACATTCAAGTATCACTAGACATGGCCTGATTCTGTCCTTCTTCCCTGCAGATCACAGACATCAGCCTCCTGCTGGTTTCATTAAAATTAGGGGGTGAGGTGCTGCTTGGTGCAAAGAAGAGTTAAAGAATCAGGACGACCACACGGAGCAGCAATTACAAAGTCTAATAACTTTCTGGGAGGTTGCTCAGGGCTAGGTTTTTAAAGGGATTAACAAAAACTGTAACAGCTGCTGAGCTCTGTCAGGTGCTAAAGTATATTGGTCAGTACCTAGGTGCCTTTAAAAACCTGTCCCCAGGGTAGTTTCCTCATTTAACAGGGTGGGGAGAAAAAAAGAGAAAAAAAAAAAAAAAGGGGGGGGGGGAGAATTGGTTAAATGTCAGTGAATCACTGAGCCAGACTCTGGTGTAAGCCTGGATTCCCTTCAGGACACTGCGGGGACTTCCAGACTTACACATGTGCCTTCAGGAGCCAGCACGCTAAGACAGTTCCCGATGTTTTTTGGAGTATTTGGTGCAACCCCTGTGCTTCTGCAAAGGGTGCACGGGTGCAATCCTGCCCACTCCTTCCTCCAGAGATGAAATCCCCTTGTAGCCAGAGCGTTGGCCAAGAGGTTTGGGCTCGGGCAAAGCTCAGCTGAGAGACAGCAGGATGGCAATGGTGGTGGGTGGCTCTTGGATCCCTGCCCGGCAGCTCGCGTTCGCTGTTGTGAGTGCTGGCTACGGGATGGGGCTGTCGGCGTGGGTCTTGCTCCAGGTGCAGCAGCAGCACGTCGTGAAATCCGGCACAACTCCGTGAACGATGCTAAAGTTGGGGCTTACAGGGAGTCTGCTAGAAACGCGCTTTTGTCATGCAGAGGCTGGTACTGGATCCTGCTTCCTTGGCGGGTGGTGAGGCAGAAGAAGGTCAGTGTGGTGAGCAGCAGAACAAGTCCAACAAAAACAAAAGCTGCGAACATCAGGCTGGCTGCTCCAGGATTCAGGATTTTGCCCCAGAGAGTGCCCTCTTGGCTGTTATAATCTGCCAAAAGAGAAGTAGCTCATGAGGAATCTGCACGTGAGCCTGAAAAGTTTAAAACTATATGTTAAAAAAAAGCATACCCTTTGCTGTGGTCCTGTTTTCTGCAGTGGTGGTACCATAAGCTACAGTTGTGACTGCTCCTTCTGAAGGGGCTTCCCGTTCTGTGCAGACAGGGAAAAAAATTAGTTAAGCCAAAATCCTTAAAAGAAAAAAAAAAAAAAAAAAAAAAAAAAAAAAAAAAAAAAAAAAAAACACTGGAAAATTAGCACTTTTTTTTTTTTCTTAGTTCCTCCTACCTCAGTAACCTGAACAGAAATCCTGATTGCATCAGCACGGTTATAAATAGATTGCTCCAGGCAGCTCCATGGGCAAAGTCCCCCTCCTCTACAGGGATCTATTACTTCACTTTTGCATTTGCTTGTTCATTTGAAGAAGCCAGAAGGAATAATGTGGTAGAAAATAAATACACCTTGCCCAAGGAAGGAGGATTTTGACTACATTTGGTATTACATTTACCCTCCTACCACGCCAGGACTGTGCAGCCCCTGCAGAAATGTGTGGCATGCACAGATTGTGCTGGCCCAGGCAGGAGATGCCAGACCCAGGTGTTTGGTGACATTTTGTGATGTGCAGAGGCTCACAAAACACTTCTGACTTCACTCACAGGTGGTAGAAGGGACCAGCATCTCTCAAAATATTTGCCAATATTACTTAGTCAAGGGAACAGCTCTTTCTTGGGCAGGATGAACCCCATTTTCTGGAGCACCTCGTATCCCAGCTGGTCCCTGCCTGTGCAGGAAGGAGCATGAATATCCCTGAGAGCAGGCAGTGACTGGAGGAAGGAATCAGCCATAGCAGCTACAGGCCAAAAAAGAGCTTTCTGCACCACTTGTGAATGTCCACAGGCCACCACTGTCTTAGGTGATGCTCTTGTGAAGCACCACCTGTTTCCAAGTTGCAGAGCAGAGCCAATGCTCCTGTCCCTGCCGTGCCCTCAGGGCATCCCTAGATGATGCTGGCTGCCCAGGGCAGCAGGCAGTGATTCCTAGGTGCTTCCCACCAGCTGGCATTAGCTGTCTTACTTCCCTTCCTTTCATCCAAACTGCTGCAATACGCCCTCAGAGTCCCAGGACGGATTTCTGCTACTTCACCTGATTTATTGATGGTGTAGGTCGTTTCCATGCCAGCATGGATGTGGTCGGCTACGTGGCAATGCAGGAGCCACGTCCCAGGGTTTTCTGCCACCAGCTCAACTGTTTGGAATGTCCCAGGAAACAGGTCATACACGTCTCCTCTGTGGTCCTTATCTGTCTGTGGCAAGGCAAAATCAGCTTCGTAAGGGTCTTGCCTTACTGCACTCAAATACCCCACCCCCGGCACTGAAATATTCCAGTCTGACTTTTTGCTCCTTGAGGCAGATTAAATGCTCCTTGTTATATGCTTCTAGTGTGTCCCACAGAGAGAAACTAAGGCCTGTGCACAGCCTCCATTTAATCAATTAATTAACCACAGGAGACTCCTCCTAGGGACTTAGGGTGCTGGTTGAGCACAGGTGTCACTTTGAAAGACAGATTTTTCAGGTAGTCTTACCAGTGTCAAGCTGTCACAACATCAAACCAGTCTGTAAGCGGGCATAACTCTGGTTTCCTCCCTCTATCTTCCCTTATAGCCATGGGAAAATAAGTATTTTAACCTACCTGACCTCTAAAAGTGACATTTGTTCAGGTTCTATAACAGAACATGAGTGGTAGAAGCTTTGCAAGGATCCCCTTCATTTCATGTCTCCTTCACATGCAAACCTCCCCCTGATCTCAGCATCAGCCCAGGACTGTATGTCCAAGCTGCAAAAATAGGCTAGAACTTGGACTTCTTTTTTTGAAGAAATTTCCCATCACACTGTAAAAGTTTTACTTTGATTCATTTTACCTTGAAGATGAAGGTCTGTGCGTGGAAGTGCACTGTATGTATATCCACTTCATTGCCCATTCCTATCAAGTACCAGTTCGTTGTATCGCCTTCGTTCATTGTTAGGCCCAGCAGACTGTTATAAATCTTCCCGTTGATTGCTGGAAGAATGACAAAATTGGTCTGATTAATATCTGGCCATGGCATGGGTGACGATAACCTTCAGGCAAGAAGAACAGGTGACTGGGACATGTGGCAAGGCAAGGGCTCTCTGTAGTGACTGCAGAGAGACAGCCACATTTTTGTTTCAGTCTCCAAACAGTTTGTCATCTAAGGGTACAGCAGCAACCACTTAGCTGTCTTGTGAAGCACTGGGTAAGGTTTTCACTTGGTGGGATCAGACTCCTAAACAAACAGGATTTTGGCTGAGGAGCTACATGGGAAAAGAGGGAAGAGTTGTTGCCTCAAACGAGTAGAAATCTGGAGAAGCAGAAGTTTGCTTTGCCAGGGCCATTCCTGTCCCCATTTGTTCTGGCCTGTTTGGCTCCTGGGCTGGTTGCTACTACATCCACGTTTTTCAAATGTCATCCTTGTGCTCCTACAAAGTGAGCCAACAAGGAAGGCAGCTCCCAAACATCAAGGGAAGTCTGGCAAGGCAGCCTTTCCCCATGAGGTTAAGGTTGAATTAGCTTGTCACAAAAATATCTTGGCTGGACCTCACGAAATCTTTTTGTTTCCAGTTGCTGCAGTTTATAAAGATGTCATGTGGGTGGGTAATTGCAGGCCAAGTCAATGTCTTCCTAAAAGGGCTGTGAAAAATAAACCTCTGTCCTCTTGGCTGCTGCCACCTAGTCCTACATACCATGCTTGCTGTTGCCTTCTACAAAGTCCTTAGTGGAATTAAAATCATCAGGGTTCTTATGAAGGTATGTTTCAATGTTTTCTTTCAAATACCAGGATTTGTTTTCATCAAACACCATAAACAGGAGAGTAAATTCGCGATTAATGTCTTTCCTCAAACCATTTTCATCCAAAATTCCTTTTCTGCAAACTACAAGAGGCCCAATGAGACCACTGTATGTGTCCTGAAATGAAATAAATATTTATATTACAGATGTTCTAGTTCATCCAGTTATGAAAAAAGTACAGATAATCTACATATTAAATAAAGATGAAATATTTCATTACTATATTATCATATTATCATACTATTGTTACTACATCTGATTAGATATATCTTTCTTTGGACATAATACTCCCAGAATTTAATGTCCCCGTGTTAATGTACCAAAGTAATGTTTTGTCTTCACCCAAAAATCCCTTCAACTATTCTTTAAGAAGAATCACATTACCATAGTGCATCCCTAGGATTTTAGTAGATCAAATTACCCAAGTATATGCAACTGTTACCAAAGGCAACAAAACATCTAGCTCGGTAAAACCTTCCTCAAGCCCATGGTCCTTGCAGAAATGAGAAGCAGGATGCTTTATATTATGCAAGATAGCATACTTTATCTGAAACTATCTAATCTTTATTGACCATTTCTTGATTACCTTTACAAAATTTACTGTTGAATAGTAAACCCAAGTGATACAGTTTGGATCTGTTTTGCCAGGACCGGATCGCTCTGGAACGTTCCACCTGTAGGTGTTTATTTCCCCTGGGGAAAAAAAAAAAAAAAAAAAAAAAAAAAAAGAAAGAAAGAAAGAAAAAAAGTTTTACCAAGAACAGCTGAGTATTAGAGGCTTTGAGCAGTATGTAACTGAGACCCACTACCCTCCTCGTCAAAAAATGATCTGCATCAAAGCTATCTGTGGAAGCACGCAGGAATGGCATGCGGATGTGTTTCTGCATTCCAGGAGGTCGGAAAGGTTCCAGTGGTGTAAAGGAAGGCAGATATCACCTGTGAAAGGAGATCTGCAGATGGTGCTGTAACCGGTGGCAAGGGGGAGCAGAGATTCCCTGACCTCTAATTCTAAAAAAGAAACAATTTGATGGGGAAATTATGTGCTTGGGTGAGAAACAGCTCTCTATATTGAACACAAACACACCTACACTCAGATGAACTGTCTGTGCTGTGTTTCCCCATTTTTAAATGAATAATTATTTATTTGCTGGTGCTCCAGCAAAAAAGGCAAGAGGCCAAGAATTGGTCAACACCTTGTCCTTCCAAGTGCTGGACAAATGCTGAACCAGACAGTCTGTCTCTTCCCCAGATTTATTCCAGGGTGACAAAACCTGATAACACCTGGTAATGTGATACAAGTCAGGGGAAAAAAAAAGGAAATCCTGGAACTGTTGACTGTGGTCTTGGTACTGCCATAACCCAAAAGCTGCCAATGGCTGTGAGCATTGGAGCAAAGCAGTTTTCAAGCTTAAATGGCTGTGAATTGTCTGAGCTAGCTTTGTATCACTGAGCCACTGCACAGTTTTGGCGGTTCATGCAATAGTGGGTGTTACAGTATGGCAATAACTAAAAAAAAAAAAAAAAAAAAAAAAAAAAAAAAAAAAAAAGATGACGCTCAAATATCATATTATATAGCATGAGTCTCATGTAAATGATGCAATACCACTTAATCTTACAAGCACCTTCTGCACATTACAGCATGGGTTTATTGACCTCACAGAGATCAAAAAGGCTTTTAAGGCACAAGACTACAGTAGTAGGACAGCAAACACCAACAAGAAACCCATCAGTCTCAGAGGCATTCTTGCCCTGGAGACATACACCAGGAAATAATTTGTCATCCACTTTTATCTAACCTACGTGCCATCTTGCCTTTTTTTGAGGGGCTGATGTGAAAAGAGCCAGGCCATGGTCCAGTGCAACTTCCTGGTTCCTTACTCCTCCCTTTGGGATATTTGGAGGCTGTAGGGAGAGAGATCTCCACTCTACTTAAAACCCAAGGTACTTCAGATGGCATCAATGTTCAATCTTTGAAATGCAAGTGAAGTGTGTCCCATGAAAGGACTGATAAAAAAAGATGAAAACGGATGTTTTCTCCCTTTTTTCTCCTGGTTAAATAGAGGAGTAGAGGGAACAAAAAGAGGGGAGGGGACAAAGCTCTGGCAGCTGAGAACTGTTTGTGGCTTAGGCGCCCAGGGGCCTACTCCCTGCACCTCTTTACTGCCCTACACAGTCTCATTAGGAGCTGGCAGCACTTTGGGGAACACAAGGGTAGTAGGACATCAATCTGAGCAATGACAGCTTCGCGATTTAGTAGGACTGGATGGGATCTGGTGAGCTGGGCCCCGGTGAGCAGTCAGCATGGCCTGGTGGAGGCAGCCAGCGAGGCCCTCTAGGTGCTGGGGGAAGCAAAGTACCCAAGCATTTTTCTGGTTTTGAGGGATTTGTTCTCCTTGTTGACTGTTACTTTCAAGCGCCTAATGAGCCTTCTCTAGTTTATGCCAAGCCTGCTCCCGTGTGGGCACAGCAGACATTACAGCAGCGAACCCAGCATTGCACCTCCACCATCGACTAGTTGGGTGTACAGTAAGGAAGAGGAAGAGTTAACATTGCTGACTGCAACTATCCCCAAGTTCCCATTTTTAAAACTTTGTTAGAGCATCGCTCTTGATTTAAACGCTGGTTTAGGCTTCACCTGGCCGTGATTTTGGGCCTGCTTCTGCATCTTTGGAGGTTGTCCAGTGATGCTACATTCCTGCTTCTACCCCTGATAGGAACAAAGGCTCGTTCTTTGCCCCAACATGCTCACTTGATCAAGAACCAACATGCACAGCAACACAGAGAATCATATCTGAATAAACGTTGAGAGTATTATGCCTGGGAGAACATATAGGTATGAATAAGCTTGAAAGAGGGAACATCATTCCTGTGTTAAAATACTTTTATATACGGCCTTTGTAGCTCAAAGAAAAAAAATATGAGCAGCCTTACCTGGGAGGGTAATTGGTGTCTCAGGTTGTTCTTCACAACCCACTTCTTCTACACCGTGTGCACTCACTGAATAAGGCCTGCTGGCTTTGTTCTTAAACACGATCAGCACAGAGTCACCAACCTCGGCATGGAGTAATGGCCCTAAATTAAAGCAGAAGACGCTGGTGATTAATGCTGCTCTTCTGAATTTCAACAATCTTCCAATGGCTTTGGCCTCGGAAAGGAGCCATGGGCTCCCTCAAAACCTTCAGGCTGCTCTGACTTTCAGCAAAGCAATCAAAACCAATCTGCTATCTCAGCTGATGAAAAATTACATATATATACATACACCTTTTTTCTTTTTTGCTAATCAGAATAACTGTTCATTCTGGAAATAGGTCTCTGGACAGCTTGTTTCAGCTTGTTTTTCAGGAAAACTTTTGTGAATATTTTATATATCTTTACGAATTGTGTTTCCTAAAGTGGTAATAGCATTCCCCTCCCCCCCCCCCCCCGAAATATTAAACTATTTTTTTCAGTATTGTACCAGGGAGTGCCGACTATTTTATGATCAGTTCTTGCCTACTTCTCATCCTATAAAAACCAGGAGCTGATGCTTATTTTATGACATATATAAAATTTTGTCTTGTGCAATTTCAGGTACCAATCTAGCCCCTTAATACTGAGTTAATCTACCTACAAAATCTTCCCCCGTACCACATGGTTTGATGTTAAAGTGAATCCTGGAAGTTTGATTTTTGAATCCTCCCTGTTAGTGCTCCTTCAGAAACTCCTTATTCCATGTTAGGGAATAAATTATCTCATCTGAAAACCATCTTTACACGCAGCAGTTATACGGACTGGTTGTAAAACCACTGATCGCCTGGAATAGGTATCAGCGTCACCTCTTTTCTTTATTAACAAAGCTGTAAAATCTTTATTTTGGAAATCAATCCTCTCATTTATTATGCTCAGCCTGTGAGCCATGAGAACTACTTGCCCAGGATTTCCAGGTGTTCCTCCTCCTCTGTCCGCACTTTGCGCTGCGTAAAGTTGCCATTCGTGTACTCCCTGTAAACCACCTTCTTGTATTTTGTACCAATTAGGTCTTCACCTTGGCTCAGAAAAATGTGCCCGTAACTGCAAAATAAAAAGGCAAAAATTAAAAGTGCCAAACCTTATGTATCTAAAAGCTAGTAAATGTTGTGTTATTCATAGTAGGTGTGACAAGAATATACAGCTTGGTCCAACGTGGTGATTGAGGGGAAGCCCTACGTGCTGCAAGAGGTTTTATACAGCAAGTAATAGCAGTGATAATCCTCAATAAATGCACACTGTCTTCAAACAAGTACAGCTGGGGATATATTGTACTCATCACAAACATCTGGGGAAACAAATCCTTCAGCAGAGCTGACAGACCAGAAATGAGGTTCAAGCTACGTGTGACTTTGGCCAGTGCTTCCTCCACCCCAGTAAAAGACTCTATCTTTCCCTGCAGACCTGAATCCTGTTACCACGATGCCTGCTTTCACTGGCTTGGATATTAGTCTTATCGTGGATATGATGTGCCAGCAGAGGACACTCGCAACTTCTCCTCTGAGCTCGCTACCTCCTTGCTGCCCTTCTCCAAGCTCCCCCTGGCAGCAGAGTTGCAAGGCTGGCTCACAACATACAAAACACAAGCAACAAGCACCCAGGAGTACAGCTCACTCTAGTGAAATACTGTGTGTACAGCAGCAGCCTTTTGACAGTGATGTTTTCTGACAGTTAATATTTTCTTTAGGCACTCCTCTCTCTCTTCAGGTGTATTTTCTGTTGATTCCACCATACTCGTGCTTTTTTTACAGGGTACAGCTTCCCAGCCACAATTTCCAGGTTGTTGTTTTTTGTTTGTTTGTTTGTATTTAAAATATGTTCCTTTCTCCTTTATTTATGTATTTATCTACTTATTTATTTATTTCACCAAATAGTGGTCTCACAGACCACTGGATCACATGTCTTCTGCACACTTTCTGTTCCTTAGCACAGAGCAGTATAGATGTGGCTCACTCAAGGCTGTTACCACAGATGGATTTAGGGACTTGGAAGCCTTCCGTGGTTCAACAGCATGATGAGACAGAGACAAAAACATTTGCATATGCTGTCTAGTCTGCTCTGAGAGGTTATCATTTTATAAATATGTTTACCTCTCTAAGAGTGCCTCCTAAGAAGTACTAGGCTGGCTTCATGAAAGGAGACATCTATGCCCCTCCTCCACCACAACTGGGCCCCACACCCAGCAGCCTTTTTTTGCTTCGCGTACCTTTCCTCATTGCTGCTGATGTTGTAAATATTTGGTTCTGAGCTCTTATTTGAGGCATAGTCCCACTCCACCTCCTCTGCTGCGATGTAGAAGATCCTCATGGTGTTGTGCTGCTGCTGGGCTCGGGTGGCATTGCGGCAGCTGCTGACCTCGTAGAGGTGTTTCATCCCCCCGACAAAATGATCAAAAGTCCTGCAAACCACCTTGAATGTGCCTAGAAATGAAAGCTCTTGAGATGTAAGTAATTCTGGAAAATAAACAAGCAGGCTGGAAAATTAGGTCCTGCGCCTTGTACATCATTGCTTTGTCTTCCAAAAAAAACACCCTAGTCTGTGGTGCTGTATGGAAATCCAGTCAAGGGGGTGTTCATATCATCCAGAGCCCATTGGCTTTGAAAAAACTAAGAGGACTGAAAGGGAAACCAGTTGGCAAGATGGATACACACCAGTCATCTCCTTTAGGTGCCATGTGCTCCATGGCAGCAAGACATCAGAGGATGGATGTCCAGGCACAGCCATGCCCGTGGAGAATACGAGGAGAAGCAGGGGTAGCATGGCCACAACATGGGCTGAGAGCAAGGGACAAACCTAGTCAGAGGCTGCTGAAAGCCACTTAGTGCTAAGGGACACTTTCCCAAAAGGCTTGAGATGGCTTTGATTGGTGTATGGTTTCTGATGGTATTGGTGTGTGCTCTGTGCTCAGGGCACTGACCCAGTGCCTCTTCAGAGCAGCTCTGTGCTTTTGCCAGTGGAAAGCTTCAAATGAAGCGGTAAGATTGGAGGCCAAACCACCACAGGGTGAGTTTTCTGTGGCTCTGATGGTCTAAGGCTGCAGTAACAGGAGAGACATCTTTTGGCAGGCCCCTGTGCAGATTTTAACATTTGTTCTCCCCCTCCCATTTGCTGCAGCCAAAGTTGACCACAGCATGGTCCTGTGTAGCTCCACCTGCTAGCACTCTTGTGAAGGAGGAAAGCATTTACACAGCTGTTTAGTGCATGCAAAAGTTGAGAAGTCCACTGAGTTATTTGTGTCCAACTTAATGAGTCAATGATGGAACAAAACTGGAAGCATAACTTTGTCCTGGATAGATCTCAGTCCATTCCTTGTGTTTCTAGGGCAAAGATGATGAAAGGTAAAATAACTTGCAGTTAAAAAATAAAATAAAAATAAAATACAGCTGTTGGTGATTGTAAAGATCTGATAATTAATTCATTTTCCCTTGTGGTCAGTAGAGAGTTAGCTGGCAAAAAACAATGAACTCCTAGACTATATTGTTCAGTGTAATTCCTGCCTTGCAGTTTCATGACAGACAGGGGAAATGTATGGGACAGACACAAGAAAAGAATCTGCTGCCTCGTAGACACAGCAGTGCTGGAGGTCTAACCATGGCTTGGTGTGTGCACACAAGGCCAACAGATATTTCTATTGAGTGCTCCAGCCAAGGATGGCTTTTGGCAGAGCCTTGCACAACTCTAATGATTCCTTTGATTTAAAAACTTGCATCAGTGGGAAGAAAAGTAACATTGCACTCTGGCTTAGAGCTTCTCTGAAGTATCTCCAATGAATAAATCTCCCCTACAGCTTTGAAGAACGAATCACTGGATTAGACATGAAAATAAAAAGTATCCTTTATGTGTATACTTCTGAAGAACCTCTTAAAGACCAGGTATTACTGAAGTTCTAAAACACCTTACATGCTGCTGACTATCTGCAAAGCAGTGAATTTTGTCTTTGATAAAAAAGCATTTTTGAGAGTTATGGAAATTCTGTGAGCATCCCATTAGCTGTCTGCCTGCCTGCTGCGCTGCCTATCCCAAGGTCATCCAAGCCTCTGCTCTTTGGTGCACATGTATTTGGTTTACAGCACCTTGCCAGAGAAGTAGCGCGGCCTGAATCCTCAGCTATGTCAGGTTCCCACAGTCCAGACAGAATCAGAGAATGGCTGAGGCTGGAAGGGACCTCTGGCTTCATCTGGTCCAACTCCTGCTCAAGAAGGGACACCCAGAGCAAGCCACCCAGCACCATGTCCAGGAGATTTTAAAGATCTTCAAGGAGAGGAGACCCCACAGCCCCTCTGGGCAACCTGTGCCAGCTCTCCATCACTTAGACAGCACAGAAGTGCTTCCTGATGGTCAGAGGGAACCTTTTGTATTCTTGTTCGTGCCCATAGCCTCTTGTCCTGGCACTGACAAGAGCCTGGCTCCATCCCCTGTGCATGTCCCTACACTTTCAAGCTCCCTCACGCTCCCCAAGTAGGGCAGAGCATCTCACTGGCTGTTATTTAGGCTGCCTGATTTCTGCAAGTGCCACAACACCAAGATAAGCTCAGGAACGTACCCACGCGGTCTGGCTGCATCAGTGCTGTTCCCGATAAGTGAGGAAACAAGGCCAGGCCGTCCCTCGTCGTCCCTCTCAGGTCAATGGTGTTTCCTTGAAACTGAACCCCGTGCATGTCGTAGTGACTGCCCAGCCCGATGAGGTGCCAGGAGACCTTGTCGTCCTTGCACATGGCCAGGCCTGGCAGGTTACCAAACAAGTAGCCATTGACAGCTGGAGGAGAAGAAAAGAGCCTGGTCGGTGGCCTGTGGGTTGTACCTCAGCACAGAGCCTCCTGCCACCTCTGCAGCAAGGGGCTCACAACCAAGGAAGTCATAACATTAATTAAAGAGGCATTTTGTGAAGCAAAGTTAGCACTGGATAACACCACATTAATGCTTAAATGCTGTTCTTACAAACTCTTAGCTTCTACATTTCTTTTTAGCCTATAAAATACCATAACAGCCCTCAACATAGATGTAGAACTGCTTCTCCAAGCTTTCCAGGGTGCTTCACAGATGCCAGTTAAATATATAAATTAAGAGACTCTTTTCAACTTGGAGAAAGATCATTAAGACCATGGAGTGGGCCATAAAGAGTCCAAGTAGTAATTTCAATTCTGATGTAGCCTTCTGACACGATTTTTACTTTAATTTCTACTTTTACTTCAAAAATATCTCTCTTCATTCTAGAAGGGTTTTCTGGGGCTAAACTCCCTAACTTTGGGGATTTTTCTGTGATCACTGCATCAAAGATATTAAGACAGAATAAAACTTCAGTATTAAATATCACCTCATAACAGAAAAATAAAATAGGACTCAGAAAATCTGGAGGCGAGTTTATAAGAAATGTATTAAAAGAGGAATAATCACTGCAAGGTGCCTGATGTTTGGAGACATTGTGCCTACAATGTCTTCACACACTTTTTGCTTGGTAGTTATCTGTTCACTATTAGCATATATTCTCAGTGCTCTCAGGAAAATCAAAGCATGATGAGATTATGTGATTTGATCAAGTCTGACACATCAGGAATATATTTGAGGATGTCTGTGCCAAAGTCATATATTTACGTATAGAAGTGAAGTTTTAAACTATTACTGGCCTCTCCCCTAGTCTTTATCCCTCTGCCAGAGGTCACTGCCCAAGCAGAGCAGAGGATGAACCTTCATTATCAGAGTCAGTGCCAAAGCTGGCAGCTAATTTTAAATCACCAGTGAACATCATTTTTTTCTGCAGTTGCTGTTTGACTCTGGCACTATGCCTTTTTATATATCTAGGTGTTGTATCTAAAACCTAGACTCTGTTCCTTTTCTCCAGGTGTAGTTGGTAGGTGGATGCAGTCATTGTTAATGTGACAAAGGATTCAACACACATTCAGAGGACATGAGGAGCTGGCCATACACTGACTGACAGCTTCCACCTCACCCTCTAGGGCATTGCAGTCAGCTGTGAATGATGATAAAATCTGCCAATGATGAGTGAAGGAAAGATATCATTAACAGATATCAGATATTTCGTACCGTGCATTTTGTTGGATTCCTTGAAATCCTCGTCATTTTCATCTACCTTTGAAGGGTCTCCAGTAAATGCTTCAATATTCTTGTTCAGATACCAGCTGTCATTCTCATCAAAGATTGAAAACAGAAGGTAGAATTCCCTATCTATTCCTTTCTGTAGCCAAGGAAGAAGCCAAGACATTAAAATCAGTCTGTGTAGAAGTACCCAAGTGAAAAAAAATATATATTTTTGTAACAAAAAATTATTTCCCCAGGAAACTACAGCTGCTTTCTTACTATGTCCTTATATAGGATTTGGGCTGACCCTTTTGCATCAGCCAGAAGAATAAAGAAAATAGCACTTACTTAGCATGGAAAGATGCATTCATTGCTAACGAGTACATGGAAAAGATGGAAAACCTTTCAGGATTCACTCAGAACAAGCCTGAATACTGGCAAATGCCAATTTCACCTTCCTAAACACCCCTCACAGGTCAGCTTTTAATCTGAGGAATGACATTTGTTTAACCTCTTCAATCTGAGCTGGGAAAATTGGCCCATAAGGCCACCTCCCCCCAGCCCACTACCCTGCTCTTTGGGGTCCATCTGACCAGCTGAGCACCTGCGTCCCGTCCTCATTCAGCACGTTCTTCCGACAGACCAGCAAAGGCCCCACCAGGCCAGAATTGGTGTCCTTGACGGCATCAGTGGCTGAGTAGTAGAGATATGTGAGGCATGGTGGGTCGTTCTCACTTGGACCTCCATTTTCAGGCACTCTCCATTTGTACGTGAAGGTTTCACCTGCCTTAACATGGGCTCCTGGCTTCATATATCCTGCAGAGAGAAAATTGAGAAGCACCCAGGTCACGAGAAAGGTTATGCCCTCCAGAATACAAGCGTTGGCTGGGGGGTCAGACGTAGCCACTGCTTTCTGCAGGTGGGCTCTCCCTTGCAACCACAGCTCAAGCACCATTCTGTGGGCTGGTGACTTCTGCCATGGGGACATCTCGCCAGAGCCCAGTGCCCTGGGGACACACTGAGCCGTTCCTCACAGAACAAGTTCAGCTACACCACACAGACACCGGCCCGATGCTATCTGGAGGATCTGGAATCTGTCAGACCAGACGTGCAGAGCTCATCCTTGCTCTTAAATGGCTTCCTCTAATGTCTGTAGCTTTCCTGCCTTATCGTGAGATTCATCTGAGGTACGAACGCAGACTCTGGCTTTTCATTAAGCACCATGAAGCAATTACCTCAGCGAGTGGGGCTACAGTTGTGACTGTTTAGAAATTCAGCACAAATCTGATCCTGGTAATTGCTTCTTTTTGATTTTGCAGCAAGGAACCTCTGTCAGAGTCTCCAAAGGGTGGCTGCTACCACTTTCTTTAGAAGCTAATTTGGGGTGATTGTCTGCTGCCTGGCATGGGGTGCCTGTAGTATCACTCATGAAATTTAGCCACTGTAAAAGGGTGTCGGTATTCACAGAGAGAGGACTCATAAAAGGGACTGGAAATGAACGTTTGGAAAAGGGGTCAGCCCTGCACCCTCAGAAGAAAAAAATTACTAAATAACCCTTTTACTCTTTGCTGTGAGGAAGATCAAACTAGAAATTTTATTTAAAGCTAAGGCACCTATTGGCTGGGTTTTCTCAGCACAATCAGATGTTTCTGTCAGCAGCAGCCTGCACTGATTTGATTCTCTGTGTGCTGCCAAAAGCCTGGAGTGCCTCATGAAGAATCCTGTTACGAACTTAGACATGAATGAAAATATCAATATTTAAACACATACAATCTGCCACAAACTGCGATACAAAGCAGGGTACTTCTGCAATGGTATCTGATGCTATTAAATTAATCCTGCAATGGTGCTCGATATGGAGAAGAATATTGATTTGGAGAGAAAAAATAATTATGAGATTGGACAAGTGTTATATGCAATATGGAAGAATATTACTGAGAGCACAACTGAAAAAAAAAATGATAAGCCTTATGCATGTTTATGTACAGTATTTTCATGTGAATAATCTACACTCAGACAAAGCACGGGCTTAGAAAAATCATTGTCCCTCACTATAAACTTGCAGCCCCTGTAGGGGCCATACCTACATACTCTTGTAGATGGGTATGATGGAAATCCAAGACACCAGGCTTATGGAGAGAGAAGAGCAAAAAGATTGTCAGGAAGAGATAAATCTGGAGTCAGTTTCCTCTCCAGAGACCCAGAAGTGTGCAGCTCATGCTGCTGCTGAACTGTAGGGTTTAGGTTGATTTTGCTCCACATTGAAGGGTGCAATGAGGATGGATGCTATTACCATGGAGGTTTAAAAGAAAGCACAACAGGACTGAATGTGAGCAGAGAGAAGGATCTGCTTTTCCATCAGAAAAATTATATCTGATGTTAGGATGTGTACAGGTGAATTCAAGGCCAAAGTGAACCCTGATGTTTCAAGATACAGCTTGGCCTGCTAAAAAATTTGTTGCATTGCAAGGTCAGCAACTAGAGACAACAGAATTTGATTCAAGCCTTTTGTGTCGATGTTATTGTATGGTTTTATGAGTTTTGCATGCTGACCTAATTCTCTTAGCACAGTTCTCAAAAGAGGGATTATGTCCTGGGTGTTCCTTTCTGATACGTTGCAATGGAAACAAAACAATTACGACAACAAGAAGGATAACTTTCTCTTTGGTGCTGCAGCTCATCTAACATAAGCACTCTAAAGCTAGGACACATGCTCTAACCCTAATCTAGGTTCCTTTGGTAGTCAAGGGAAACAGAGACACCTCCAGGGGTGACCTACTGTCTCCTAAAACAGGTGTTCAAAGTAAACGAGACTTCTTGCCCTCTGAAGAGGTTGATTTTTGCCTCTGACTGAAGAAGTTGCCTACCAATTAGACATAACACCTTACATTTAATGGTTAAACTTAGATGATAAAGATCCCATCTTTGCACAAAATGGGAGGAAGCCTTTGGTAAATGCTCTGTTCTAGCATTTACACAGTTATGAGGGTTAATAAGAATTGTTGCTGCTTCACATTCTGGGTCAATCTGATAAAAGATGCCTGGATGCTGACTATACTGGCCATGAAGGAAGGGGAATACCAGGCCTCCGTTAGAGGATCTGGTGTGAAGCAGCCCAGACCACGTAGATAGCTCTATGCAAAAACTCAGCAGAGTCATCATGCCAGATCCTAAGCAACATTTTTTGGAGCTTGTTCAGAGTAGGTCCACTGATGGGATATTAGATTAGAACTATTGTAAATTGGATTGGGCTGTTGACTTGTACTCAAAATTAACAGATGGACCTCAGCTGGTTTCAGTGACCCTGTCTGGCACATGTCCAAGGGGAAGAACCTGTACAGAGGCAGACTGGGGGGTCCCTCAGGTTGTGACATGTAGGGTAGACACAAACTAAACCAAATCACCGCTTCCATTCCTTAATACCCACAAAAATGGCAACGCTACAGAGCAACAGGAGAAGATCTGCAGACTCAAGTATTCTGGATGTGACAATACAGCAGTTCAGTCAAAACTTACCATCTAAGTAGGGAGCTCCTTCCGACAGTTTGCTGAAGCTTACACCATGGGCCATAATGCTGTAGCTCCTTTTGGCTTTATTGGCAAATGTAACTAGCACTGTATCTCCCACTTCAGCTTTTATTACAGGACCTTAAAGAAAGAGAGTTAGGGAAGGCGTTCGAACCACCAACAAAAGTAATTTTATCTAAACTAGACAGCACTGACTAGCAGCTGAATGCCCCAAATTTCCCACTGGATTCAAGGGGACTTTTGCTTCCAAAGGATGGGAGAACATTCACCATACCAAGTATTCCTAGGTGCTTCATGTTCTTTGGCTGAATCTTCCTTTTACTGAATGTTGCATCAGTATACTCCACATAGCGAACCTTCCAGTATTGCCCTCCTATTCTGTCAGTCCCTTGTGTGAAATAAATTGCAGATTCACTGTGGATTTAACAAATCAGACTGGTTAAATTACTAGAGGTTCGGGCAGAAACCTTTCTTTAGGATAAAGTTATTACCCCAGACATGGGAGAAATGACCTTCCAAGTTACTAGTTTGCATACACTTTTCCAGCAGGCTAGATTAAACATTACTGAGCTGAATTACAGTTACAAATTAGTTAACAAATGGGTATTCATTGTGTATTAGACTTCCATGTGTTTAATTTCAACTTACTTAGGACAAGTGCTCTGTCAACTTACCTCTAACTACCTTAGGGCAAGACCAGTGCTATTACCTGTGCACAATTCATCTTTAATCTTCTTTACTTTTCCTGGGAGATAGTCTAACACAATTCATCTCCATCAGTTATAACAAGGGGGGGAAATCTACCATCATAGCACCTCTGAGATACACCAATTTCAAGTGTGAAAGCTGCCAAAGGAATCTTGATGTAAGGGTTTCCATTCTGTTGAACTTTTCATGCCTCATCAGGGCTCACTTTCTCCACGGACTTAACGATGGAGAGAGATAAGTGCTTCCAGAAGGCAACTCCTAAGCATCACAGTTACAAATCTAATTTCTCAACACGGTTGTTTAAATCCTCCCTGCCTCATTCAATTAAAATTAATAACAGTGCAGGACCTAGCCCTGGTGAATCACTGTGGAAGTCTCACCCAGACTCTCGAAATTAAGCACAACAGGAGAGGATGAGAAAGCTTACCTGCCAGTGGCATTTAAGCCCTGCCCAGTGAATTTATCATAACCGTCAGGTCCATAATTCCAGAGCACTTCTTCAGCAGCAATATAATATCTTCTCTTGTGACTGACTGGTGAAGGCTGAGACAGTTTTTCTTGGCAGATCTGTACGTCATACAGTGCCTCCATGCCACCTGGGAGGAGAAAGAGTCTGGAGACAGTCCTTGGCCAGTTGCAGAGTCAGCAAATTTGTGGGTATAAGTGAACATTCAGAACTCTCTAGGCAGAAGCTATGTGGATTGGAAAAAGTGGCTAGGATCATTTGGGTAAGTTTCTATTTTTAGAGACTTCTGTCTACTCTGAGCTAGACGCTAGCACCCTCCTCTCACAAATGGTACATCACCCCACAGGTGAAATCCACTGAAATCTATGACATTCTTTAGTGGGCTTATTTACTCAGTTCCTTAATCTGGGTAAGGATGACAGAATGATTTGAGGGATCAGAGTGCCTCCTGAAATGTGCAACGTGGCATCACCTCCCCCTGACTTCCATTGAAATAGAGAGCTTGGTTTATTATGGTTTATTATTATTGGCACACTGAAGGAGTTGCTAGACAGAATCAAGTCTCTCTGCCTAATAATAATCCCACTGAAGTGAACACAGAAGTTCTTAAAAGTAAAAATTTTCACAACTTGTAGCTGTTTCTGATATTATAATTATGCAGTTCCTGCTATCACAAGCCTACATGTAGTTTATGATATGTGGTTTTCAGGTTCTTGCACCACACAAATACAACATCATCATCATCAAACTCCTTCAAGTAAAGGTGTCTTACCAAGCTTCTGAACACATCGCTAATTTTTGTCTGATTTCTATAAAAAAAAATCTATGAAGGTTTCATCTGGCATATTTCTTAAAGTGTACATATTAATCTACAACAAAAAATGATGATGAAAGATCTTCTCAATGACCATCAAAATCTGTAATTTATATAGAAAGTGCTGTGTCAGCACTGGGTCTATCATGCTGTTCTCACATTAGTTGCCTGTATTTACAAAGTTAAGTTATTCATTCTATCTGAATATTTGGCCCAACATACATAATTTTCACTGGAGACTAAACTCACAATGTTTTTCTGATGAAATAGTTCTCAAGCGTTCAGTTAGTCAGAAAATAAGTGTCAAATCATGCTTCCACTGGAAACATCTCTCAGTTTTCTTTTCCTGTCATGTTGGAGGCTGGAAATTCTGTATCTCATAGGATCAGGAAGATCTATAGCATCATACCTCGCAAATGTTCGTTAACCTGGCAAGTTATCAACCACCTCCCGGGGTTCCCAGGGGTCATTTCTGCTGTGATGAATGTTGCTGGGAACAGACCGACGACATCTGCCCTCTGGTCTCTGTTGGTGAATGTGTGGCCGTAGAAATACGCAGCGTGTATATCGATCTCGCTTCCCATGCCAATCAAGTGCCAGGACATGGGAGTGTCAGCACACATCTCCAAGCCAGGGAGATTTCCGTAAATATAACCATTAAGAGCTGAAAACAAAAGTGGAAGACTTTATGAGAGGGAAAAGACAAGTGCCAT
The DNA here is from genome assembly GCF_009819795.1 of Aythya fuligula. Classification (NCBI taxonomy): domain Eukaryota; kingdom Metazoa; phylum Chordata; class Aves; order Anseriformes; family Anatidae; genus Aythya; species Aythya fuligula. The sequence continues at coordinate 195,810,934 of NC_045559.1, forward strand.
GTTCCTCTGACCTCCTTTCTAAGCATGATCCTTTCCTGGAAAAGAATCTATGATTGTCCACGCTGAGTCCCTAGCTGAATAAGGTGCTGATGGGATGCCTGATGGAGGATAACATTTTTAAACAGCCAGCTAACAGCTTAGGATGATCAAATGGCCCAAATTCTCTGTCTGAGTCTATGAGAAACTTCCTGAGTCATAACAAGGTATTGCAAAGGCCCAGTCATCACAAAAAGTCCTGATAACGAAGTTAATTTGTTCTGCAGGTACTTAGGATGTCTGGAATCTATTCCCTCTAATTCTGAGTCATAAATAGCTATTATATAGCTGGCTCAAGCAATTAAGATTTGAAAATTATGGTATCAGACAAATCAGTCTTAGTCAGCTCTCTCTTCCTCCACTTCCGTATCAGACAATGTTAGGAGAACTTCAGGAGAAAAAGATTCATATTTTGAAAAATAATTTAGCTCCTGGGCTCCATGGAACAACCAAAATACTGAGAAATTTCTGGATTTAACTTCTTACACCAGGTCTCTAAATAGCTCAAAGTACTACTGTCCCACTAATCTCTGAAGGGCAGGAGTAGCAGTACCAGCCAGCCCACCAGTCCTGAGGCCATTTCAAGAGCCAGAAATGCTGGACTCTTGGAATAAACACATCTCAAAGTGCTCTGCAGCCTCCTTTTCTCTTTTCACAGATGGTCAAGCAGTCACCAAAAGGCTTATGTCTGTTGACTAAGATAAAATGCTAAACAAGTGACAGAGCGAGATGTGAAAGTTGAATCTCCTCACTGCAAACCAGTGTGTTGTACTGTGTTTAGGGAGAGGCTTTTATCAGCACAGTACTTCAACATCCCAAACCATTCCAGGCTGTCACAGATAAAGAAGAGATACCACAAGAGACAGAAAGTCCTAGTGAAAAGAAGATCCTGATCACTGCTGTAGGTCACTATTTGCTCAAGAGTCCTGCTCACCATGCATTCGGTTGCTGGTCTGGAAACCGTCATCATCTTTGTCAACTGTTGCTGGTTCTAAGCAGAAAGTCTTTATATTCTCATCGAGGTACCAGCTGAAATTTTCATCTACAATGCTAAACATCAGGGCAAAAGCATTAGCAGCACCAGTCCTTTCTATTGAGGTCTCATCTGCAGTTCCTAAATTGCAAACGAAAAGGAAAGTGCTAAAAAGAGCCTTGGAGGGGATTGAATGCAAAAAAAATGACAGTAACTTTGGAGCATTGAAGGACATACAGTGGTCTGCCCATGAAATATAGGGCACGTTGACCCTCACCTAGTTTTGCTCCTCCAAGACACCTTACCCCCCCCCCCTCCCCAGCCTTTCAGCAGATGGGTGCCTCCAGTAGGCAGCTCATCTCACCTAAGTCAAGCTGATATTTAACGATCTGCTGATATGACATAAGCACAAGCAGCTGCCAAAAGCTGTGGTCCCATTTTTTCCATCTTTTTCCCACTGTCCCCAACCCTGCCCGTTGATCAGTATTGGCATTTGTGTAGCTATGCAGTGAGGCAGATCAGAAGCCTGATCCAGCTGGAAACCAGTGACTTTAGTTTTGTCCAGGAATTAAGGAGAGGCAAGTGGTAGCCCACATTTCTGTTGCATGGAAGCAGCTTGTGGAGCATACCCTCAGAACAGCTGGCTAAATGTGGCTCACTCCTCATGGACTAGTGAGGAAGCCTAGACAATTAACTAGGACAAGTTATTTAAATTTTAGAAACCTTAAGACAGGATGAGTACAATCTATTCAATCTAATTTGAGTATTGGTATCTGAGGGACCATTTGGGGGACAACCTGAGATTATAGGAGTGGTGACACTGGTAGTCTATTATTAACCATTGAGAGATTTATATTTCATCTAATTGTCCAGCCTACCTCTTAACACTTAAAAACCTTTTGCTTCCCCAGTGTCCTCTGGGATGGAGCCCCAGAGCCTTGCTGTCAGCCCTGTAAGGAGCCACCCACCACCAACAGAGGGAGGAGGCCTAATGCAGTGGCATTGTGCAGATATCCACCTTGACAAAGTCAAGACACAAGATGCAGATAAGCTGGCTTTCCAGGCTGGGATTGTTTTGAACATGCTATCTCCTAGCTTCATGCATTATTCTAAAGTTATTGGCTTGGTTTCACATATTCAGGAAGTTCCCCAAGGGAAAAAAGTCTGAGACATCTTAATTGTGAGTAAAGCTGGACAGCATACCTGTCCTCTCCACACTGAAGTCTTTCTTTTTTTTTTTTTTTTTTTTTCTGAATATATAAAAACTGCTTCTTTATATAAAGTTAGGGCTGGTTTTGTACTGCAGCAGATATGGGAAAGAGGTGGCAGATTTACACATGTCCCAGGTGGAGAGGGCACAATGGCTCAGCTGACAGAGGGGAGAGAGTTGATACGTGGTTCCAAAATTTTCAGGCTGTAAGTACACGGGACAAGCTGTGACCTCAGCTGCTCAGTGCACATTCCCATATGGCTGTGATATAAAACTTATACGCAAAAATCCATAAGGGAAAAAAAAAAAATGACAAGGAACATTGTGGTTTAAAGTATGTAAATACCAATGCCGAAGTCACCAACCCAGCCCTAATTTCACTTCCTGGGCAATGAGTCCTTCGCTTGTCCTGAAATGATCCCGGTTTTGGAACGTTTATTTTTGGCCTCGTTCATGCCCAGCTGGCCACAGAGCATGCTGCAGTCCCTCCACCAGCCGAGGCAAATCTCTTGTGAAGCTAAAGGGGAGCAGGAAGGGGGTTGTCCCAGAGCTACAATACCTACCCTGGGGTGCTCCTGGAATGACCCAGCTATTCCTTGCCCCTTTTTATGGGCTATGTAGGGATAGACTCTAGACCATCATGTTTATACCTGTAAGCAAAAATGACTGTTAAGATGCCAAGCTTGGCAGAGGGGCTTGCTTTGTCAGTGTTTCTAGCTCAGTACCTTTTTTACAAACCAGCAGTGGCCCAATTAAACCAGATGCAATATCTCTTGGTGTGTCAATGTGAGAATGGTAAATCCAAGTCAAGCAGTTTGAGTCTGCCAAAGTTGGGGAATAATCTTTCCTTACTGGCCATGTGTACGTGTAATTTCCACCAGGAACAACAAAGTCGTCCTCTTTGCTTTTACCGCCGGTTCCATCTGGGTAAAGCGCTCCTAATACATTAAAAATAAAAATAAAAAAAAAGGAAGCTTTTAGCTCCCCCTTAACCGTTTTCCTTAAATCAATGCATATTTCCTTCTATTTTATCAGAGCTTTAAAAAATAATAACAACACTCACAAACAAAGAATCACTGAGAAATTGTGAAAATTTTCAGAAGTTTTGGTAAAAACAGTCAAAAACTGTTGATAGTTAAAATCAATTACTCATCAGTAGACAAAGCTTTTAAAAAACAGACTTTAGTTTTTCCATGTCTCTTTACTCTCATCAAACAAACACATACACATCTTGTCAGCTTAAATTATACATCTTCTCACAGAAAACTGATGAGAGTGATAAATGTAGGCAAATCCATACACCTCTAACCAAAATACACATGCATAAGTTTGGGATTTTGAAAATTATATCATGTATGTTACACACCTATAAAGAGAAAAAAACATTGACTTACAAGAACTCTATCTATTCAACAGGCTAGAAGTAGAGAGAAGGAAGGAAAATACTCCTGTGACTAATAATTCAGGAAAATAATTCAGGAAAAAAAGACCCACCTAACCTGTTTCAGTGTTGGATTTATCCCAGGCGTCAGAGGTTTGTGGCAAAAGTTTTAAGAAATGAGGATGTTCCTGGTTTTAGTCATCAGTTGCAATTACTGATGGGTTTATGAGAGGGTGATCTAAAGTCCTCTGATGTCAATGGCCAGAACAATAAATACTTGGACCAGCTTTTAGCCCTGACATTTGCTACTCCAGGGGAAATGGAGAAAAAAAAGAGAAAGGAGAAAGAGCAAATCAGCTTTTACCTTCAGAGTCCTTGTCATAGAAGACCCCATGTGGATGCACTGAGTATGGACGAGAAGCAAAGTTTTTCAAATGGACAATAAAGACATCCTCTTCTTCTGCCTTCAGGACTGGCCCGAGGAATCCCAGCCAGGCTGCTTTGGGGATTTCCTGGGAGTATGTGTCATCAGTGAATTGCCTAAAAATAGCCTTTTTGTACACACGCCCTATGCGGTTGGCTCCTCTTGTTGCATACACGCTTGCAAACCTAGCATTGAGAAGGGAAAATAATTTAGAGACTAAAAATTCCTTGAAGAGTTGATCAAATAACAGGTGCTTACAGTGCAGATAATAGTTCCCAGGGACAAATCACGTAGCTAGTGGATCTAAGAGTGAGGAGTCAACCTGGACAATGCTATCAGAATCCAAGCCCCTTCCTGTGCAGTACTTATCCTGCTTGCAGGTACTACGTGGGTACTACACAGGTACTACAAACAAGTCTTCACTTGAGGACCAGCCACCCAGGACTTTCTGTACAGTTTTAGCACCTTCTCACTCTTTCACAAGAGCAAAACCTCACATCTAAATGCATGACTGTGCAGGAGAAGAAAAACAAATTAATTCAAAGTTTTTTTCTAAAGCCAATAAGAGCAATTATAATCAACTAGTTTGGCAACCCATAAGAGTAGCATAAGGTGTTTTTTGCATGAAAGGCATAATTTCTACTTTCCAGAACCCACATTTTATAGCAACTTCAAGTGACAGGGAATCCACCACATGGTCAGTGGCTGACATGTTGTGGCTATTAAATTCCTGTTCCCTTCAAATCCCGAACTGCATTTGCAGTCTAAAATCATCTAGCTCCATATACCAACAACTGGTTCCCATCATGACCTGTCTCAGATCAAAGAGGCCACACACCATCAGGAATTTATTTTCTAGGCAGATACTTGCACAAGTTTTAATTAATTGATTAAACTGCCTCCTACCTTTCTTCTGGACAAACCAAATGCACTGACATTCTTTATGCCACAAACCTTCCCTGATGTTCTCTTCTGAAAGCCTTCCAATATTGCTCTATCTCTTTTGAAGTCTGAACGCAAGAATTTCACATAATATGCAAGTAATATTGCAGTTAAAGGTGGAGGTGCTCCCTGTCAATACTTCTTATAAAACTAGAAATTAATTTTGCCCTTTTAACTATAATTTCATACTGGCAACCAATGTTTAGCCCATCTGTCATGATGCTAAATCTTTTTTACTTCTCTCTAGAATACATCTGACAAGTACGATGCACACTCTTCATCCCTAAGTATCCCACACGGTGTCCAAATAACCTCCCTTGCCACAGAACCAGGAGCGGTCTATACAACCAACTTCAGCATAGTTGACTGCTCCATGAGTTTTTGCATCCCTTGAAGATTGCTTGAACTTTTACACTTCCTAAAACAAACTCATTAAAAAGTTGAGCTAAGTTTTCCTGATGTATCACTGGCAGAAACATGGTAATTCCATATTTATATTGAATTTTTGTGACTGATCGGTTCACCTTCTTGAACACATTCTCTTTTGCCATTTCTGTACACTACCAACAGCATCAGTGTTGGATGTCATGGGAGCTAAAAGGTATAATTTCCTATAATTTCTTCACTATAAGATCCAGTGCTCCCCTTTATCAAGCCATCTCTACCTGACACGGTAACTCACAACATCCCCCAAGCATGGCCTCTCCAGCCCTGTGGCCACTGCCTAAACCAGATCACTGAAGTGATAGAAATCTGAAAGCCTCCCAAAAGAATGGTTTTTAATTTGAAAAATGTGGTTTATAATACAGACTCCTCAAGAGCTATTTTGGTACAAATGAAAGCATTGCCAGTGGCACCGCTGTGGCAGAAACAGTTGCCTAGAACAGAGAAGAAAGGACAGAAGCTTCTCAGCCTGGTTCATCACCAAACAAAATATGTTAGATAAATACACCGCCAAAAAAATGTTGTTAAGGAATGAGCTGCCAAGAAGTCTGGATCTTCAGCAAATTAGCAGCTCTGTGGTAACTCTGTGTGCACAGTGAGACCTGGCAAGTCACCCTGTGCTCTCCCAGGAGAAGATACCTTCCACTGCCTGGGGGAAGAGCTGCTACCACAGAGTAGTAGGTGGTGGTAGTAGCAGTGCAGTGTGAACGCCCATGCTGCTTTACCTCATGGCAATGTATTCCTGTGGCTGTGCCCTAATTCGAATTATAAATTGGTGTTTAGAATAGCTTAAAAGAAATTTTCTCTAGGGAAAAAAAGTCAAATAGATCCTTTTTTTCCATAAAGTACTTATTTTCAGCATTTTTTTTTCCCCAGTTTTATAAACAGCCAAATATTTTACATGAATCAATGCATTGGCACCTTGCTTCACCCATGATGACAGTGCTTTTATGGCCCTGGCTATCTGGCCAGACAACATTGCATGCTCTCCCATATTCTGCTCTGCAGAACTGTATTCCAGAAAAACCAAACACTTCTAGGCTAGGCATGTTCAGATGCTTGACATGAGTCTAGCTCCTACAAATGCACAGAACGGGGAACCCAAAGCCCATTAAAGTATTGAGGTTCAGGAAATCACCCTGCAGGTTTAGTCACTGAAGGTTTCCTTGGTGCCTAAAGCTGTGCTAACAGGTAAACTTAGCTAGCATCTCTGCTGGGCAGATCTGTGCCCATCTCCTATTCAAAGACATCTAGGAGGTAGGAAAAAAAGTATTTTTAATGGCAGCTTTCTGAAATGAGGTCCATTCAAGTAACCCATCCATTCAGAGCTGCAGAGCCCACTGTCTGTATCCTACAGCTAGTCACAAAGCAGGTGATGCTCCTCTATGCTGAGCATCAGGGCATGCAAAAGTCATGGAGCCAGCACAGAAGCAGAAACTTACTCTCTTGGGTCTGTTTAGCTATGGGTTTTAGTTAACCACAAAGAGAAAACAACTAATCAACTCTGGGAGACAAATTCCCACACCTCATGGATGCTCTTAACATTGTGTTCTGGACTCAAGCTCATCCATAGCTCCCTTTCCTACCACATCCACACTTTCCAAAGGGCAGAAAAGCTTCCTGCCCAAAAGACACCGATGATGCCCTGGATCTTTTAGCTTCACTCTTCCTTCTGTCTGGGAATGATGGGATCCCACTTCTGCCTATACAAAGACATGTATTTTCAGCATGCCCTTTTGGTTGCCCTCCACCACCTGAGACCAGAGCATGCTGGTTGTTGTGAGTCCCACTCTAGGTGTCCAGGCTTCCCCATTTCATCCAGGAGGACTTCTGGGGTGCCCACCTCAGTCTTTCTAGTAAGTGGTAGCTCTCTGAAACTCTTTACAGGGGTTGCTGTGCTGTACATTATAGTCGTTTGCATAAAGACTACGCACACTGGAACTAACAGTATCAGCCACAGAAATCTCATAGAAAGGATGTAGAGGCATTAGTGACTTCTCCTTTGCACCCCCAGATGCTGAAACAATTGGTCACTTCATGTGGGCACACTGCGGGGCTGGTACTTTTACCCAGTGCCTCAGTGCAGCCAGAGGATGTGTCAGAGGGAGCTGGCACAGGCTTGGTCCCATGTCCTCTGCTGCTCCTCTGGGACACAGAGGTTTTTCCCCTGTCCCTCTCTTTCAGTGAGAACATCTTCTCAGTGCGGTCTCCAATGCTGGTGTTGCACCAGTGCACCCAGATGCATCAGTGCATCTCCCAGTCCTGGGTTCCTTCCCATCTCTAGAACCCCTCCGAGATTTTCTGTGCTGCAGGATTTCAACTTGCATCTTTGACAAAAGCATTCTCAAAGACCATTGCCTGTCTTCTTCTGATGGTGTCTGCTTCTTTGAGAAGCACTTCACATTTTTAGCCATCTCATTAAACATCCCCTTCCCCTGCATCTCCTGCTTTGTTCTTTCCCACTCACTGACGTTCCAATACATTATTGTAGCAGCAACTTCTTCAAATGCTGTAATAGTTAAACATGGCCAGTTCTCTAAATCTGCCTTTGCCTCTTTCTTCTAGTGATCATGATGTGCCTATTCCACTGGGCACCCTGTACCAAAATGTCTCCTATTTCTCACATTCTTTTTGCTGCAAGCAGGTTAAATTCCCTGTTTCTTCATGCTCTCCTGCTCACTTCAAATTACTTTACCCTCATCGTGCTTTTGTGATATCACTGCCTGAACCTCTTCTATCCTTCAGGTCTTGTGCAGATGTAAGAGCTGCTCTTCTGAACCTTGACTGTCTCCCTCCAACTTAGTTTTCATCCAGTCCTTCAATGATCAGCCAGTCCTACTCCTTGTAGGGAACGGGAGCCCTCCATCCCCTGGAGTTGTACCCATGCAAATTTCCTAAGTTCCCTCAGAAACTCTTCAGTGGTCCTTCCTTTTCCTCCTGTAACCAGGCAGTCTTAATGGTACGTATAGAGGTAAGCAGGCTTGTAAATCAAGGCATAAAAAGATCTTGTTCAGACCAGGAAAACAATACAGATCCTTCTGTTATTTCTCTGCCTGATTTCATTTTTTTTTCCTAGCGACCATTCCCAGCAGTTCTTAAGCTCCAAGAAAAGATGGCAATGTACATGAGTGGGACAGGGAATTATTAACAAGTGATAAACTCTAATTCCTAAAAAATTGTATTAATGTAATTACAGCAACCCATCCCCCTGCAGTGATGAACATTAAAATTCCTCCAGATGAGGGAAAGGGTGAGATAAGAGCATTGTGTAGACTCTTCTTCAATGGATTCAAGAACAGACATGAAGATATTCTGCCATCTCAGGAAAGGGCTATGAGTTAAGTGTAGTTTTTATACCTGTTCCTTCTATCACACAGAAAATGTACTTTGAATAGATTTTTACCCTTTTTATGTTACCTGTGATCTTTATGAGCAGAGATACAGTCTAATAGAGGTTACATTTTTCCTAAGGTGCTTATGTGAGTACCCCGTTACAGTGTACATGAAGAGAGCTACACACCGTGCAGAGCAAAGCAAACACTACAGGACACAGAGCCAGATCCCTCACTGATACACTCTGAAGCCTGCTGAGTTGGTTTGTCATCATAATCGCTACTGAAAAATCAACACGTCCAACAACTACCAGATGAGGAGTCTTGAATTTTCTCCTGCAGTTAAAGTGCCCAACAGCTGCTGCATGTTCCTGGGTGCAACTGTAGGTAAACCCAAATTTTCTTTTCCTATTATTGCTCCACCAAAGTCCCATAGGTTTTGCAACAGCAGTCATTTATGCAAATACTCTTATTTGTTTGTTCCCCAAAATCTGTTGGTGAAACCTTATTCTCTACCCTCTTTGCATACTCTATGTCTGAATTTACTATACTTTTTTTCCCTAAAAATTCTCCAGTTTTCTCATGGCTGGAGTAAACTACGACAGTGCCCATGGTTCTCCTGTCATTTTAACCCCTGGGTCATGCGACATACTCAGAGTAACCCTCTGCCAGACCATGGCTCCCACAGAATGGCCAAAGCAATGTCTGTGCTAGAGGGATGGCCGGTGGAGGGGGACCAGCAGTACCAGCTCACTTGTGTAGGTGGTGCCCTGACCACACACCATCAAACAAGATGAGTTGTGTGTCCTCAAACGACAGAAGCACAATGTCCTCAGAAGACACTTGAGACCTTTTCTGACCCACAATGGCAACTGAAGAGGTCAGTAAAACCCAAAAAACTCTAAACGATGGTCTGAAGTGTCACTGGTTAAGTGTGGATATAATGGTTTCTCTCCTAGGATGAACTTCTTCCACTGAAGTCAATGACAAGGATTTCACCTTACGTGCCCTTCTGGTGCTGACCCTTCCCACAGTGATGTTCTCTGCTGACGCAATTGGGTCATTTGGCCGCATAATTACTCAGCCATTAGTTTAGCATCTGTGATGACAGTTTTACCGTCATTTATCTGGGTGGGATCTCCTTGTAGGCAAGTTGCACAAACTGTGTTTGATGCTGCGGTAACAAAAAATACCCGTTAGTGTTGGTGGGTGCAAGATTTAGCCCAGATAAATGTAACTTTGGTGGCCTAAGGAGAGGGGATGAGTGGTTACATCAGGCAAACTTAATAACATCTACCACCAGCAGAACAAGATGTAAGTGCCCATCATATAAACTAGCACTAAAATTAATTTAAAAGGATTATCAACCAAACTTTAATCCTGAGGGCTGAGCCACAATAGGGAGGGAAAGACTAATGTATGTCAAGCCACAACACCCAAGTGCATTTTTATTTTGAAAGGCCATTGCCTCTGTGGCCATTAAAGCAAGCAGGCAGTGTCTGAGCTCACCCTCCTGCTGCAGCAACATCCATGTCCCACGACATCTCACAGGGATCTGCAGCACGTCCAGCAGCACTGGCAGGTCCCTGCACCCTGCACGGCCAGTCCGCCATGTGGATGTGGTAAACCGATGTCAAACCTTCCACCAGTTATATCAGGTGGGAGGGGATGCTGAAAACCTTCCCACCTGCATTTAGTGGCTGTAATTTGGATGTATCTTTATTTTCCAAAGTCCTGTGGGTTTCAAAAAATGCCTGCATGATGTTTGAAGGAAGAATTGAGAGTGAAATATTTTAGTCCCGTTTGCAACAATCCAAATTATGAAAATCAGTGGAACAGCTCGAGGCTTCAAGCAGACTAGAGAAAGGGCAGAGGTGAGCAGCCTCATTATTGTCTTTACATGAGAAGCACTGATGCACAGTGAGATACTTGCTCCATGCAAGCAGCAGGCTGGCCCTTGACAACAGCAGCAATACAAATAATTATCAAAATTAACATCCGAGCAGGATAGTTACGCTAACACGGGGCTGCGTTCGGGTTAATCAGCTCTGACGAGAGGCAGACTTTTCACCTCACGCCCAGGGAGGTGCTGAGGCAGCTCCACGGCTTCTGGCTGGGCAGGCAGCTCACTCAGCACCAGCACAGCAGGAACCGAGCAGCCTTGTGCCAGAGCCCGCTCCCTGATCTCAGCCCCATGCCTCAGCTGCCAAGGTCTGCTTTCTGTAAAGCAGCCTCATCGCTGCTAAGAACCAAAGGCTGAGGAATATTTTATCAGCTTTGGCACAGCAACATCAAAATCGTCTTTTGAATCTCACTATCTGATCCAGGTAATGTAACACTTTCCATTACACAATTGCTAAATCAGCGTTTTTATTAAGGAGCAAAGAATAAGTGGTTTTGATTGTATCTCTGTGGGCTAGCTGGAATCAAAGGGAACATTCCTTTTTGTATATGCACCTGCCCTCTTAAAGATAATCAGTTTATATGCAAGCTCTTTATCTGCACTTCCCTATCAATTAAACTGGGATTGTGTCCCATCAGACGCATGTTGCGAGGATGCATCACAAGGTGAGAAGTGCTCGGCTCAGCGAGCCCGAGCGTTGCTGCTTGCTGAACGCAGCTGCCTCAAAATGCATCCCTAGGAACCGATCCTTAAACTTCATTAGTGGAACTGCATTTTTCTTACTATCAATAGGAACCAATTAGTTAGCTGATAGGTCAACCATTGGTTTAAATTTACATTAGAGTTCTTTACATTAGAGTTGCTTTAAATTTACATTAGAGTTCACATTAAAGAGCTAAATATTCAGCATAACTATAATTGGTTCACAATTTAGTCCACATACCTATGAAGAGAGACTATTATTCCAGAATAGAGCAGGTTTATTCTGTCTTAATACACTTTGAAAATGGAGTAAACTGTTTACAGGAATGGTTTTATTGTTCTGCAGTGGAAGGCTTCGCGTGGGGAGTTAGTTCATCACAAACAGCTCCCAAACTTTGAATGTATAGTCTGCCTTGAAATACAGATTACATTTCCTCTGTGGGTAATCCCTCTGGAATTAACATTCTCCCATGATTACATTACAACACTAACTGAAGACATAAGCTATCATCTCTCCGTATCATGCCAAGAACAAGGCATTACATTAAGGTCTCTGTACCTTGATGTTAATACCTAAAGCCAGCACCTCTCTTACTTGAAGGTAAATGTGCCACTTGGTGTTCAGGGAGCTCAAAGTGCAGGTACTTAAAAGTATGTTTTAAAGAACAGGTTCCATGTTTTTCTCTAGTATCAGGGAAGATTTACAGAAAATAGCTCTTCACATAAAGCTCATCTCTTTCCAGTGAGAGATCTTCCAGTTTAGGGAGGAGAGAAAGTTATCCTCTGGCAAAAAGAGTAGGTAAGTGAGAAACACCAGTGTTCAACACAGAGGAATAACCTTTCCAGCAATGTTATTCATGGGTTAGGAACAAAATATTACCCTGTATTCTACCTAAAAGGGCAACACCAGATGACTAGGATGCTATCTGGGTCCTCCAGATGTTAAGAGCATAAACATAAGACTTAATTGAAAAATAAAACTCCTTCTTGTCTCCTTTTTGTTGCAAAAACTCTTCGTTTATTAAATCCAACTGATAGTGATTCTGAAATTACCAACCACTAGAGAAAAGTCCTGCTTCTGCCTAAAGCAACAGAAAGGACATTTCCATTTATAACTCCAGGACACAGCACAGAGCTCCCAGTGTGCCTTCAGACACCAGAACCTCCTCCCTCCCCCAAAGCTCCCATCCCAACCCCAAGCCTAGACTCAGAGGAAGGACCCCTAAACTATCCCTGGGATGTCAAAGATGTTGGTCAAATCTTAAAAATACTCCCAGGTGTGTTGGAAGGCCACACTGTAGAGAGGCACTGAGGGTTTGTGCCATCTCCACCTGATGTCCAGGGAAGCTGTCCTGGCACGGCAGCAATACGGAGCCAACACCAGCACAAGGACAGGTGCCTGTCTGCCTGTTTTCCTCTGGCCGAGGCATGATTCATCATGGAGCTTACCTACACACTCCATTTTCAGCACAGGACTTCAATGTCATCATTCACAGCTGTATGTTTAAGCACCTGCCTAAACAGATGTCCTAAACTGAAGTCTCCATAGCTGCATACGTTGCAGGAGCATATGGATAATCGTCTTGAATTTCATTCATAGGCACTATACACATCTGAACTTTACAAAGTCACACCAAACCCCCAATTTCTATCATCTCACCAAGAGCAAAGTCACGAGTGCTTGTCTGTCAAATGCTCCTCTGCGTCTCATTGCAGAGATTTGTGTTTGATTGTGGTGAAATTGCAGTTTCACTTTGGACAACATGTCCCAGAAATTCCTGCCTCTCCATGAAACACACACACAAAGGGTTTACACACACACACAAAAGGGGTTTAACCCCCTTTTGAACGTGTTCTAAAATATTTCTTTTATGTTGCCCATAGAAATTGTGGAGTTTCCTTCTTCAGAGATCTTCAAAAGCTGCCTGGACATGGTGCTGGGCACTCTGCTCTGGGTGTCCCCGCTTGAGCAGGGGTTGGACCAGATGGACCGGGAGGTCCCTTCCTACCTTAGCCATGCTGCGATCCTGTAATCCACTACAATTCTTTGACAATTCTTTGGCAAATATCAGCTCCTTAACATCACCTTCAAGTACACAATAGCTGTTACATAGCCTAATTAAGTAAGATGGAAATAAGTCAAGCAAATTCTCCTCTTGCCTAGAAGCTGAAATGCTGTCTGTGACAATATCAACAACAGAGAGAGAAAAGAAGAGAAGAGAAGAGAAGAGAAGAGAAGAGAAGAGAAGAGAAGAGAAGAGAAGAGAAGAGAAGAGAAGAGAAGAGAAGAGAAGAGAAGAGAAGAGAAGAGAAGAGAAGAGAAGAGAAGAGAAGAGCCATCTTAAGACATTTACAACAACATTAACCACATTAGTCAATTTTGTTTAGAGCCCTCACTCTTTCTCCAGTTTATGAAAGCCCCTGATGACTTACTTGTCCTCCAAGAGGCTCTGTCCCGTGATCAGATTTTTCCCAGATGGTGCATAGTCCCAGTTCTCTTCCACAATCCCAAGGTAGTAGGTTCTGATTTTTGTTTCCACCACTGTGAACAGGCAGAGGAACCCAAGAGTGCGAAGGCAGCCACCACCTCGCACAGGAGGCATTTGTAGTTGTGATTGCGAGGCTGGCAGCAGGCAGGCAGCAGCAGGATGCACCACGGAGAGCTCACCCCTCCCTCCTGGCTCTTGACAAGTTATAAATAAGGAATGGACGGGGCAAAGCTCCTCCTTTTCTGCAGGTTAGGGCTGGGATAGGTAGAGAGCCTCGCTATGCAGAGCAGGGCTAGGGAGGAGGTTGCTGCCATGGTAGGACTCTTGCCAATCCTTCGGTGAATGCATAAATTGCTCATTTACCTGTCCAGGCTAGAGCCAGTTGGTGTTTCTTGGAAGTCTGATTGCTTTTTTGTCCCCTCTTTTCCAGACTGGTTAGTATGGCACATTGGGAGAGGGTGTTGTTGTTTTTTTTGGTCTTTTTGTGACCCCTGTCAACTCCCCCTTCTTTTTTCTTTTCTTTTCTTTTTTTTTTTTATTATTATTATTTTTAATTTCTTTATCACATCTGAGATTTCTAAAGCTAGCACCTTGCTTCCTTCATTGGGTTTATTCAGTGACATAACATTAATTTATAATAGCGCACTATCAGAGAGAGAAAGAGAATTTGCCAGTATCCCTCACATTTCTAGGATTTTCTGACCAATTTATTATGATGGAATGTGGTCTGGATGTATTCACACAGAATCACAGAATCACAGAATTTCTAGGTTGGAAGAGACCTCAAGATCAGAGTGCCCAAAACAAATCATTTTTTAACAAAGATTTCTGAAAATTGTATCCCCTGGAAGGTCTATCCATTTGGACATTAAGAATGAAGGCACAAATATTACCTTTTTATTAAACTTCCTAATTAACATGGCCACTTAGCTCTGTAGAAAATCAGTCCCTTCTTTTGTAGCCTGACTTCCTCTAAGAGGACATCCATATTACCATCTTGGTGAAGCCAGGTGTAAACCTATAAAAGTATGAATTGATAGGGTTTTTGAAACCACTTAGGCAACATCCCCAAAAAAATCACCTAGGTGACAAGACACTTAGAACCATACTACCCTCTTATTAGTTTTTAACTGATGAAAGACATTAAACACTACAGTTCTGTAATGCAGCATTACACCTGAGACTCATTTCCAGCTGTGACGGTTGTGAAATTCCCCTTTCCGCTCCGGAGCCATCCGACCTCTTCCCTTTGAAGTTAATGGTCACTCCTTGCTAGGGGTGTCAGAAGCTTCTCGGAGGAACTTGGTGGCCACAGGTTTATCTGCATCACTCATAACCTATCTCTGCAAAGCGAATGTTTTTTTTATGGGGCGGTTATGTGAGGTATGGACCGTGGTGAGTCTTCCTTCAAGGCAGACACAGGACACGCAGAAACAAGGAGTATCTGACTAAAGAAGCTTTCAGATTATTTAGCTGTGAGTACTGGCAGCCCAGTGTACATGGGTAAGCATACAGACAATCACAATCGGTCATCTTAACTTAGCTGTAAAGCAAGAGACCCTCAGCTGTAAGCCGCTGTCCAATACATGCTGACGTTCATTGCCCCAGGTCAATGGACTGATGAACAATGAGAAGGGTGAGGAGGGACATAACGATACAGATGCTGTACAAACAAAGATCCTGAAGTATGTCACCCACCATCTTCATGTTAACCTTGAAGACTTTGCTCTTCTCTTCATTCTTCTGCTGCAAATCCATGCTGCCCAAGCTCTTGGCATCTCACATCAATCTACATGTATGTCCGATCTTTCAAAATACCAGTACTTAAAAAATCATTTTCCACTGTGTTGTTGTGTCACTCAGTTACTCAAATGGTGCCAAGTAATAGCACTGTGATTCTAAAAAGCATAATTAGAAAGCAAAAGAAAAGACAATGACTGCAGGACAGGCAGAGGCTTTCCAGCTGGTGGCACAGCTGTCAAACATGTAAATGTGGTGGGACCAACAGGCCAGCTAGTGGGCTGTGAAGCTGGGAGAAGGCCAAGGTGACACTTGGTTAACAAGTTAACATGGTCCCTATGCGTTTTTTGCACAGGGCCTGTGACCCTGCAGCCTCCTACAGCGAATACCTCCTTCATCCCCAGAAGTTGTCCTGAGCCCAGCAAACTGTGAGCTGCTTCTCAAGCACCTGAGTTTACAGAACTGGGAGCCTGTTATGTGAAATTTTATTGCCATAATATAGTTAGGCTTTTGCATTTGAATAGGACGTGTTTGTTTAGAGAATAGCATGCACTTTGAATGAGTTTGTATACAGTTCAATTGCTTAAATCAAAGATTTGCATCGCATTACGTATACTTAAAGACCAGGTATGGGGCAAAATTCATCCAGACAATTTTGGTATAACCTTCTGTCTTTTTGCGTTTTTTGTAACTGAAGAATTCTGTTATATGTTTAACGTAAGTCTGTATATGTGGACTCATATAATCCAAACTTCATCGAGCTAATGGGGAATAGGGGAAATGTCTAATTCTGAGCTGGCACCTGCCAGCACTATAGTCATAAATACTCGTAGTGCTATGTCCTAGTTTTTCTATTGCTCTTCATGCACCTGGGATTGACTCCTGGCTGCTTGCTTTCTAGAAGAAAAAAATATTCAAAAGCCAAATACAAAATCAATTTATTTGACTTTTACTGGAAATTTCATTTCTGTAACAGGAACAATTTCCAGACATTAGCACCCTGTATCAGAAACGTGTTGTAAGTCTGGTAAACGCCTTAGCTTGGCTTCAGCATTTACTAGATCTGGCACCTTGTATACCCTTTGCATCCACATATTAACACTTAATTACCTTGTCACATCATTAAAACCAGGCACATTTACATTCCGGAGAGGTGCTGTGGACGTGACTCAGAAAAAGATGAAAGAATAGCTGTTTTGCCCTTGCATCAGGAAAATTTCTGGGAAGTTCCCCTCCGGCAGTGAGGTAATGTGATGAAGTTTGTCCCTTTGTTCAGAATCCTTTCCGCAACAAGGTTTGACACTGGTTTCCCCAAGACTTTCTGTCCCTCTGAAGGCTAAAATTAGTGCGTGGCTGAGTTTCAAAGTTTTGTAACTCATTATAATATTCAAGCAATATTCATAGGTCTGAAGAGTGAATATCTGGAGTATCAGTTTATGAATGAGCTCTGAGACATCACCAATGGAGCTTTCTTTTAAGTACATCAGGAATGATTGTAATCCACTAAAGCCCAGATTTGTGCCACCCAACATTAATAAATTAGCTGGAATAACTAAGTGAACTTCATGATGAACATTTAGGTCAATGTCCACCAAGGTCAAGAAATTTTGGATGTGCTGATCTTCTGCATTGAGTAGACCTTAGTTCATTTAAGTTAGCTGACATGAGTTCAGAGGTAAGCACTTTTATTCAGACCACCTGCTACTGAAAACCAACTTGTATTCTCCATTGAGCAGATGATGAGTTGATGTTCCAGCAGATTAATTCCCTGGTTCCCTCTGCTCCTTCTTGATAACAGTACAGTTCCCATTCCTAGACACCCATTCCTGGCCTGCCTGCTATGGCACTTTTGTGTCTGCTCTGCACGCCTGGTTGGGGAATTACTCACGTGGACAGGTGCAGGTGGACCTGGTAAGACTACCCCCAGCTGGTATTGCCACCAAACCTGGAGCTGTGCCTGTGGTGACTCTCCCAAGGTGACAAAATCCCTTGGCAGGATGGAGACTGAAGCCAGCTAGCTGTCCAGGTTCTACGTCAGAGCCCAGATGGGTCCCCACTGTTGCCATCCACTAATTTGGGCTCAGCTCAGGGTCACACCTGGGCATTTACCACAACATTTGTCCAGAGATCATTACATTGGACTACAATTACAATTGCAGACAAATCTTGGGCCAAGGCATGTGTCCTGGTTTTGGCTGGGATAGAGTTAAATTCCTTCCTAGTAGCTGTTACGGTGCTGTGTTTTGGATTGAGGATGAAAATAATGTTGATAACACTTATTAAACTGCCCTTATCCCAGCCCAAAAGTTCTTGCAGCTTTCTTTACAACTCTCCTCCCCACTGCCCCAGCACTGGGGGGTGAGGGAATGGCTGTGTGGTATGCAGCTGCCTGCCAGGTTAAACCTCAACTGCATGAAATTGAAAAGAGGGCTCCAGTTAGGTCAGAACAAACCACAGCTGTTTTCTTTGCCACTGTGTGTTGGAGCCAAAGCCTGTATCTGCCACACGGAGGATGCAGGGAAATACCAAAGCTGAGCTTAGACTTTGGAGAAACTGATTGTACGTAGGACAAAAGGACACTTAAAGGTGAAGATTGGAAAGGGATGCAATAATGAGAATTAAGAGTGTACTGAAAGGCGCTGCTAGTTTGAAGAGATTATAATAAATTGCCAAATAGGCTGGGCAAGTGAAATGTGTTCAGCTTCAAAAGCCATTAACGAAAGGCTAAAAAAAAAAAAAAGGAAGTTTTGATCCTAATTAGGAGAAGCTTTTGTGTGCGGGTAGCTCATGTAACATCCGCACTGCTAAAACAAGGCTAATACCTCAACAGAACTTCAAGGCACATTATTTATGGTTTTTTATGGTGATGCCCATTGTAGCACCCAACAAACATGAAAGAGCTTAACTTTACGTCACCACCGTGGGGCAGAGCGTGTTTATTAACCCTATTATACAAATGAGGAAAGAGGAAGGTTAGGTAACTTCCAGGTGCTCACGCAGGAAGGCAGCCCGGTCTCCTGGCTCCCAGTCCAGCACTGGGAGCAGCTGCCCTCCTGCCCCATTGCCGTCCCTGTTTGCTTGAATGTGATGGAGACGAGGTTCTCATTGGATTTTCCCTCTTCACGGGAGTGATGCTGTGACCCGTTTGGTTTGTGAAACCCTTTCACACCCACCTTTGCTGCCTGTTTGCAGGATCCCCAGCGCCAAGAGCCTGGTCTCTGCCCCGAGCAGCTCTGCTGCTTGCCCAGCCTCCTCCAGCCACCCCCCAGGCATCGAGGGCTCCTCTTCCAGCCCGCCCCACGGCGCTGACCTACTTACTTGCTCTGGAGGGAATGTGTCCCTTTTGTTTTCCTCTCCTATGAGGTCATTGCCCCATTTTCTTCCTGGTTAAATAGGGGAGTTGCGGTGAGAAACACCAGGGCTGGAAAACTAACCAGGATTTTTTCAAGCAGATAGCTGAGGAAAGTATCGAGCATTGCAGTGGGGAAAAAAAATAAACAAATAAAAGGAGAAGTGATGCCAGTGCATCTTCACAAGTAGCTTCCCTGCTGCAGACTCACCTCAGTCAGGCAAGCCATCCCCTAGAGTGGAATAAACATCCAAAATCCCAGCAGGCTTGTGACAGTTCATTTGGGGTCTGCTGATTTAATGGTGGGGTGTGACTTGTGGTAGACGAGCCAACAGAAATCACCTGTTGTCCTGATGACTTCTTCTGCCCAGTTCCTCCACCTGAAAAGAAGCAAGCAGGGAAAAATGTCATGACCCATGGTGTGATTTATGGGATCTGCAGGCGACTGCCAACACTTGTAAAGTCTTTCATTTGTGTCTACGAGGCTTTGCAATAAAGACCAGACCTGCTGCTCTTCAGTGTCTCTGTTGCTCTCTATTAAAAGAAGCCTCTGTTACAACAGAGTGCCATTAGATGGAGTGAAAACTTTTCAGTCCTGGTACTAAAAAAGACAAGGCACAGACTATAGAAAAACAAAACAAAGCAAAAACCTCTCCCTTCTACCAACCCAATTTTTCCCCTTGGTAACCCAACAGCACTTGAGAGATCCCCCTGAAGAGCTTTCTGTGGTCTCCCATTTACCAATGTTTTGGCACCCAAAGCTACTACTAAATCTTACATAGACCCTTCTGAGGATTTCTCCTGGCCTCTGCCCAGCTCTTACTCAGTTTTTCCTTTCTGCTGCTGGGTGTGATCCCAGGAAGTGCGAGGCACACTTGGTATGAGTGAGACATGCGGGAGACAAGAAGACCATGGATTAAGACCTTGGTGTTGGGTAGGGGCTCTTGGCATCTTCCTTTGCAAGCAAGGGCTTGTGCACCCCATGGCAGGGAGACAGCCTGGTAAGCCCTCACCATGCACACAGGATGGAGCAAATTTGGCAGCTTTGTTGCAGATCTCTCTCCGAAAGTGTTACGAAGTGAAAGGCTGATTTAATGGTGGGGTGTGCCTTTTCAGTTGTGGCCATACCACCTCTGAGACCAAGCTGGCTGCCCCAGGCTGCTTGGAGCAATTCTGCACTGGAGCTCACTTCTGCTTCTGAAACCAGGAACAACTCAGACAGAAACAGTTCTGTGCCTGTTCCCACTGATGTGACATGGTGTGAGCAGAGCTTCCTCCTCTCCCCAGCCAGGTCAGGAGTTCGACTGGGCATCCTCGTGAATCACAGTGCCCAAAACGCCTCCTCCAGCTCCCGCAGGACTTGGGGCAGATGGTGCAGGTCCGCAGGCTGTGTGCTTTGGAAATAAAGAGCAGACAGCAAACCCCACATTTGGGTGCCTGAGAAAACAGCCTGAGCCTCAGAAGTGCTGAGCAACCTCCCCCCATGGAGGAAGCATGGGTTCAGCTGACTAACTGTAAGCACTCAGTTAGCCCTCGCTTCTCCATGTGTGCTCATCTACAAAGTGGGGATCATTATATCTGACTCCCTCTCCAGGTATTTGGAAGCTAATTTAGCTAATGCTTGTCAAGCACTTTAAGGTCTTCAGATGAAAGGAGCCGCAGATAGGCAAAGCATTACTATTACTATTAATTATTTCTATTGTGCAAGTAGACATGAAAGCAGCAAGGGTGGTGATTACTTGCTTCCTTTACAAGTGGCAAGACACAGTGCAAATACACAGACAGGGACCCTCCCTGCCCTGCAGTGCTCCTAATCTTACCAGCCAGATAAACCAGACAAAGGGCAAGGAAAGAAGCACAAACCCAGGGAAAGGCAGTGCATGTGGTGACTTACCGCACACGTGTTTTTGGCAGCTGCTGCTTATAAAATGTGCTGTTAGCCAAAAAGGACAATATTGCCATTCTGGGCTATTTGGAAATCACAAGTCAGGCTCTCAAAAATAAAAGGTGTTTGTTGTTTTGTTTGTCTTTTTTTTTTTTTTTTTTTTTCAGAGAATATAGTAAATGCTTTCTCCTTATTTGGTCTCTGATTTTTGAGCAGATCAGGTTTTCACGATCTTCTCTGCAGCCAGGAGGACTGAAAATACTTAACCGATGAATAAAAGCTGACCTTCTCAATGTGCAACTTTACGTGTTTGGAAACGTCATTACCAGTGGTACCAGGTCGCTGTCAGTCGGCTGCTGAGCAGGAAGGAGATGCGTGGGCACTGGGTGGCCGCTTCTCCTCCTCCCATGTGTCCGGTGAATCCCTCACCTCTCTTGAGTGGACGGGGAGGCTGTCCCAATTAGATCCCTGCTGTGATAAGATGCTCTGCAGTTCTTTATCTAACACCTGACCAGACAGATGGATGGATAGAGGAGAACAGAAAAACAAAACAAAGAAAAACAAAAAATCACAATGTCTCCAGCCTGAACCTGGAACCTTTCACATTTGGCTACAAAGGCACGGGGAGCTCTGGAGTGAGATGTGCTGATGTGATATATACTACCCTTCCTTCAGAGCATGAAGGTGTTCAGGACATGATTCACTACACACCAGATGAGTCCAGCAACCACCGAATCCTTAGCTAAATGTCACTAAAATGGCTTCCTCTGACTGCTGTGTGAATCCAGGTGGTATTCCCATTTGCTTTTTCCCAAGGAAAGGCATCCAGTGCATTTAATGCCAGTTGGTGAACAGGCCTGGGACAACATCAGATATATTTTTTGGTGAACTTATCATGGGAGGAAGATGCCTGAAGCTATCACCAGATATGAGCTGCTATAAAAGTATTAAACGATTCTTAAAAGGATCCCAGCCTCTTTCAAAAAGCAATTCTTGCAAGGAAGAGGCAGGTCACAGGGAAGTGCATCCCTGTCTTGTAACAGCCATATGCAATAATGCAAGCATCATAAGGAGGTTGAAAATAGATTTTAAAAGCTGTGCCAGCTGTCTGCCATGCTCTGCCTCAGATTTCCAGGTCTGCATTTCATCCTGGGGTCACACCAAGCTCCCTCATGGACGCAGTATGTGCGCCTCTTGGCTGGGCGAGCTGCGGGCACAAAAGCCGGGGGGAGCATGAGGCGAGCTGTGCCTGCCGGAGAAGGCCCTCCAGGTTTTTATTTTCTAAATGTGTGTGTGTTCATCTCTCACCGAGCTCTTTTATGATCCCGTCTCCACCCAATGTCTTCCCTCTCAGCGCTTCCCAGGATCCTTCCCCAGCCTCCGCAGACCTGCTGTCATCGCACATCCTGCCCTCATCTCAACTCGGGCCCACACCCAATGTAAGCAACGGGTGACACCACTCAGGAACAAAAGCAGTGTATGCCAGACACTTTGTTCTCCTTTAAGTCCAGCTTTTTGAAGTCTTCTTCATAGTGGCTGTGGTAGAGCCAGCTTTGCTACGGGGACTGTGTTCTAAAACCCATGGCAGCACAGTGCCACCTCTGCTAACGTGACCACAGTGCTTGGCACAAAGGGCAGCTCCTGAGCCACACAACGCTCTGCTGTCATCCCTCTCGGGTATATCACAGCCCCTCCCTGAACCACACAATCACAGAGCCTCTGGAGTCATCTGGTTCAACCCCCTGCTCCAGTGGGGCCACCTAGAAAAGGCTGCCCTGATGCCCAGGTGGCTTTTGGGGATGGAGATGACATGTCCCTGAGGATGCAAAGAGATACGGGTAAGTGGAGACAGACAGGCCACACATTTTCAGAAGGCACAATTATAATTGTGTCTACTTTTGGTACCTAATTTTAAACAACAAAAAAGTGCTTATAGTTCACCTTCCTCAACACCCTTCCCCCTAAAAATCCCTGAAGCTGCCTTCCAGTAGGCACAGGAGCAGCAAAGTATAACTGATTTGAAGGTGGAGATTTCTTCTTTTTGGGGGAAAAGTCTGTAATGTTCCTGTCTGTGCAAGCAGTGAATTGCTTTCAGAAACCCAGGCAGTGCTAAGAAGTGCCCAAACACACTTCCCACTTTGGGAAATATTGCTGTAATTGGCCTGGGCCCTTCTGCTACAGGTGACAATGTGGAGGTGTAAAATATCCTCCTGCCCCACCATGAGCCCACATGAACAACTTTGGGTCAGAGGGGATGCACTGTCCCCTCTCCAACCAGCCAGCACCAGCTGGAGAAATCTGACAAATTTCAGGAGCTGAAGGAGCTGCATTTCCAAAGGCTTACCCAATTTTTCCACATATGTTCCCGATACAGCTGAAGCAGTAAGCAGATATGCTGGCAAGCAGTAATTCTGGCTAGAAACCTGACCTCACTTCTGTTTGAAACATCACAGCTATGCCAGCACAACTCATATTGATTTTTTTTTTTTTATTATTACTATTCTTTATTTTTTTGGCACCAAACCAAACGGGGACGCTGAAAGGCAGGACAGTCCCCCTCAGAGTAACAAAACACCCAACGATGGCTGTCAGCCTTTGGGCTGCTGCCCTCTTCTCTCTGCTCTAGTCTCTGCTCTCCAGGTGCCTCACACCAGGGTTTTCTTTTAAAATCTCCCTGGCCAGGAAAGGGTTTCTCCATTTGACCAGAAACACCACCCTGGGCTTCAGGCATCTTCCGTCCCGACAGTGTCAAACAGCTCGTTCAAGCCCAATCAGCAGTTTTTAACAAAACACACATTTCTGTGGTACATTCCCAATGTTTGCTCATCATTATTGAAGGTTTCCTGGGAAACAGGTCAAGTTAGGAAGAAAGGAGACAAATCAGCAGCAGAAGTATTGTGTCTCCCCTTCTTCCAGGTAACTAGAGGCATTTCCAGTGGGTCCTGCTTTTAGCCCCAAATTCACCTGCACACTGAGCACAGACTGGGACAAACCCCAGTGACAAAGCGTGAGGCTGAGAAATGCCTCTCAGCCAAAACCAGAAAGAAGTGTTGCACGAAACCAGCAAAATGAAGGCAGAAACCTCTAATTATTTTAATATTGGAGAGCAACAGTGCTGCTCGGTGTGAGGCGCACAAACAACCCTTGGCCACAGGTCACGGTTCATTGCCATTTCAGAAAACAGGGGCACTGGCACCATGCCATCCCTGGTCAAAGCAGCTGAGTAATGAAATAAAAAGAGTTTTGGGTTAAATCTAATGAACACTGACCCACGCAAGCAAGCAGTGGATAAATGCTGTGATGGTTGGTATTTTCCAGGTGTCATTTTGGCACTGTGCCCCCCACCCTGGCACACAGCAGAGCTTGTGCAGAGCGTTGGCTGTGCAAACCTGGGTGAGAGTTACTGAATCATGGGGTTCCTTCCCAAAGGATTGCCTCTTGGTGGTGGCACAATTGTCCCCAGAGGAAATGATGTGTCAACAGGGGAAAGCTGTACTCAGCAGACTCTGGGTGTTGTTTCTGGGAGGGGAGAGAGTATAAGGATGTATGAAAGGAAGCTATGTATATAGAGAAGAGAGAAAGAAGGAAAAAAATGGGAAAATGGGTAAAATAGAAGAAAATGAAAGATTCACCCATGTGACATAAGCTGTAGTCCCCATAAAATATATGACCAGAACATGCTGTATATTAGGACCACGTGTGTGTGATGGTACCCTGCCGTGAATATACTCCACGAGTGCAGCCTTGGTCTGGATCAACTACCATCCCACCTCTTCAGGCTCTCATATGTTCTTATCATAAGCACCATAACCTTCACCAGGCAATTATCTGATGTTATTTATTACGGCTGTCTCTGATCTGATTGAAGACGTGAGACTTTAGTCATGGAGCTCCTGCTTGTCTGCCTCTGTGCTCATGTTAGGTTGGATTCTTTGTTAGCTGGGGCTGTGCAGTTCTGGGATACACAGTGTAAGGGAAAACATGAATAATGCCTGTCCTGCCAATTTCACTTTGCTGTTTGTACCTTTACAGGGCACCCTGACGCTCCTGGATACAGGCAGGCCTGCTGACAGGGTACCTGCTGCCAGAGCAGGAGGGCCAGCTGGGGCTCGGGACAGGCTACCTGTAAAACCCAGCTGATAAACCTGGCTCCGAAAAAGCCTCTTAGCAGTTTGATTCAGCATAAATAGTGATTCTTCCTTGAGTAAATCAACCTCCCTTTCCTGCAGTGGAAGAAAACATTACCAACAAAATGTCATAGGAAACAGCAACAAGAGATAGCTTTTGCCCTGGTGCCAAAATGGGATAAAATGAACAGAGCAGAGCATCACTGTGCACCTCTGAGATTTATACTCCAGATTTATACTCAAATAAACGACAACAGAACTTCCTGGATCCTTTTTGACGCAGAGTATCAACAGCAAATAGGGCATTTTCTGTTTAGTGCACTGCAAATGGGACACATCTATTAATAGACTAAGTGGGCAGTCAGATATGCCCTTCAGAAACCTGCACGGGGCTGTAATTCTTCGGCTTCTAACTCACGCCGTGCACCACCCAGGGAAATTGCAGGGCTGGAACTGTTTTCATTCCCAGCGTTATGAACAGGAGGTTTTGCATATTTATATCTCCTCTCTCAGTACCCAGGCTACTACACATAACTGGAAAATTAATAAAGAGTTTGTGGCTAAAAAGATAGAAATAAAAGGAGGACCAGAGCTCGTGCACAGCAAGTGAATATAATCAGGAGGCATTGATCAGTGGAACACAAAATGCTTTCATTGCCTTCAAAGTCAATACTGCAGGGGGAAAAATAGATGTACACAATTGTATACACTCAGCTTAGCTGCAAAACACTTCACAGACAAAATCCTGTTCTTCTAAGTATTTTATGGTTTCTGTTTGTTTGTTTGTTTCCATTTCTCCAAGGTCAGTCTCTCACTTCAGAAACCCAGGTAATAGCCAACAAGCTCTCTGCAGCTAACACAAACTTTCAGTTTGGGGATTAAAACAATGTTCCTGTGCTCTGCTTCATTCTGCATTGCTATTCTCATTCCAGTGGAAGGATCTTCAGCAGGCATAAAATGGGCCAGATCCCATGTTTTAACTCCTTTCTCTTCGAGATCACAGAGAAGGGCAGAACAGGAACTTTATTTCTGTATTTCAAGCTGAACTGAGAAAGAATTTGGTTCAGTTCTCATCAAAGACTGAATACAGATCCCACTCAGTAATCTGCAAATCTAAAAATATTCCTGAAGATAGAATTGTGTTTAGTACAGCTTACCAGCATTTTTATTTTTCTTTAATGGCTAGAAGCTCTAGTCATCGGTTAAGCCCTGGAGTGAAAATTGTTGCACAAACATAGATGAAAGCACTGAACTCATCCTAACAGTTTAAAATCTTTGTAGTAGTACAAAAGACAACAGGTTGCTGTAGATTAATTAAAAAGCACAAAACTGGCACAATATTGGTTCTGCTCATTATGCACTTGCTTGAAAAACTATTAAGTATTCAGTGGCAAATGGCATTGAGAGGTATTGGAGACTGAGACACAGTTAAGTCTAGGAATCAAGTCTACACACTAAATGATGAAGTATGGTCGGATGGGATAGGCTTTGGAAGGTGAAGGGAAGAGATTAAAAAACGGTCTGTAAAGAAATATACAGAGATAGGGACACAGCTTGGATGAGAAAGTGCAAACATGAACTTTGCACACTACCCCAGAGGTCTTTGAGCCAGGGAAAATAAGAGAAAAACTGAATCAAGGTCATGGATGATGACCCCAAAGGAGATTTTTGGCTACATGAAGATGGAAAACATGGCATCTTAGAGATATTATGTGTAAAATAGGAGTCTCTCAAAACTGCCAATCAGCATATGAGACTCAAGGGGAGGTTCATCTTAAGTATCATTTTGAAATTTCTATATTTGCTTCTTAACTCTTTACGAAATCTGGCAGTCTCACCCCAGGTGCCCCAGCTGTCAGTGCAAACTGATGATGGTCTTTAAATTGTTTTAAATTTAGGACTTTAAATGCCATTAGGTTCTGTGCCTTTGCCCTTTCAAGGATTATGTGAGACTTGCAAACCTCACCTTTTTGATTAATTCTTTGTTTCTTTTCCACGGAGTAAGCACCACCACATGAAACAGGGTGAAATGCTGTTGCCACGGTGCTCTTGACACCGGTTGAAATTTGGGGCATGTGTTCAGTAGTTCAGCTGCTTCCCTCACTTTTGCCATTTTTACCGTAATGAAATTTATTTGCCTGAGATCACTCTACGGGCTTTTTAAAGGTTTTCACCACCATGAGTCAGTCTGAAGACAACTTACCCTGCATCTTCTGATTCTGCTGGTATTAAATGTGCAGCCTGGGGTCTGGAGTCTCAGGCTTTGCCCATGTACTTTTGCAGCCACACTGCCACACTTGCAAGTCCTCATGGGTGGGATTCATCTGACCACAGATACCAGCATCTGTGCTTAAATAAGCATTGAGATTCCTGCACCTTTGTAACACCTGCATTTGTTGTAACCCTACAGCAGCTCCTAAAATACATTGGGTGAATTTTCCCTTGAAAGTGCATGTTTCACCAGGAATAAACGCATCCTGGTGTGACATGTGCCTCACAGACATCTACTGTCATGTGAGATGGATTCTACCCTACATGACCAAGCTTTCCCAGTGAGAATTTTTCTCCAAAGACAAGAGGAGGTTACTGAAAGAAGAAAGCCAGTGAGGTGAAGAGTGGGAATAAACCCCAAACCACACCTTACTCCCCTGCAAGATTGTTATCTGCCCGTGTCTCTCACCCCTTGAGCTATCACTCCTACTCTCCCTTTCGGGCTGAAAGCAGCATGCTTTGGAGCAAAGCCAAAGCCAAACTTGAACCAACAAAAGCCTGCTGTGCAGAAGACGACTCTGCACCGGCTGATGGAGTTTGCTGTACCACTGCCTCGTGCTTTGGCCACGCTTTCTGCACAGCACAGGGTGCTCCTTATCATGTGCCTCTCCTCCCCTCTGCAACTGCACACAGCTGAAATGGTTTTGGCAGTGAAGAGGGCTCCACCGATCCCAAATTCATGTCCTGGGGGGCTGAGACATTGACCGCTGGAACGCTGCCCTCAAGTAATCGATCGGGCAGGGTGGCACGCAAACCTCACGCTGGCCAACCAGCAACAAGTTGGGGTATTTCCTCATTCTCTGGAAAGGAACCACTATTTGCTTAGCAGAGGCCATCGCCCGAAAACATCGCTGTGCCTCTCTCGGGCTGCCACACTCCAGGACAGGGGAGCTGGGAAGCTGGACACAGGCCGCGGAAGCTCTGGGGCCTGGAGGCCATCCTAAGCCCATATAAAAGGTAAGCAGTGGTATTTCTTCTCTCAGCATTACAAAACAAAACGTTCTAAAACCCTAGCTTGAAATTAGAAGCTCACTCTCACCGCCTGGCCTAACGAAGCTGCAGAGAGTGCTTTTGTTTGCTGAATTAATAAAGCATTTTGAGTGCTTCTGGCAATCCAGATTGTTTTCCTAAGCTGTAGTAACACGGCCAGATCCTCTCTGTCATGTGCACAGGTCAACGAGCTGCATTGATTTGGGCGGTGGAGGCTCTCGTTAGAGCTGGCGATTGATGGTTGCCTGAGTTCTCCTTGCAGTGTGAATTGGTGTTGAGATAGGTCAAGGGCCGGATCCTTCCCGGCGCAAACCTGAGTTCTCCCAGCCAAAGCAGAGTCCTGCTCCTGAGCTCCAGGTGAGAATTTGGCCCTGCGGCTACATGCGAGAGATGCGGAGGAGAGAGTGCAGCTCCCCGACAAGACCGAGCTGTACGGGAGGAGAAAAGGCTGTGCCCATGCTTGTTCGCTCCTCTCCGCGGGGGGAGCAGGTGAAGCTGGGCAAACAAGTGGAAAAGCAAAATGGGGAATGAAAGGGGAGAGCAGGCAAAGGTCAGCATAATAAAAAATACCAGATGCATTTGGCATTTGGAGAAAGACAGTTAAAATACCCTTTATCCTTCTTTTTTTTTTTTTTTCCACTTCCATCCCCTCCCTGCTTCATCCTTCCTTTGCACATTGCCAGTCTGGTCAGATTTTTATCTTTTTAAGTCAGGGCTTTTTTCCAGATGCTTGCAAAATGCCCTGCCCAATTTTGAGCATTATATAAACAATAGGTAATGACCATAAACCAAGTTAAACGTTCCTTTCTGAAATAGTTTAGTGCCAGATAACTCGTTTTAAAGCTGGATTAGAATGCATAATGTGATTATAAAGTACTCAGCAGATAATGCATATAAGCAGAGTGCTCTTATTAAATTCATAGCAACAGAGAACAATGCAATTTTTTGCTGTAGAAATGCAAACTCAGAAGTCTCTGGCAATTGCAGAGCCCTCACAGCAATATGCTGAATCCCTTTAAACTAGAGGTCTGAGGACACTGGTCTGTCTTCATGCCTTACCTCACCTTTTTGCTGTCTTCCTTCTGTCATCAAAGCCGGGCTCAGTCTGTCTCTGGTTGTCTCAAATATCTTCATACTGCCTTCTGCCTGGGCTTTTTTGTTTGGGAACCCAACCTGGATTGATTTCTGTACTCCTACTCTGCTTAACATCTCCCCAACACCAACTTTTGACACAAAACTTTCAGGATTAGCCAATGCACATGACTAAATTGAGGCAGGTTTCACTGTTTACTGCCTTGGCTATTACAAAAACTATTTGCACGTAGCAAGCGTAGGCTTGTGTGTGTGCATGGGTGCATGTGTATAACACAGGTGTGTGTAACAAAATGGTGGGTATCCAGATCCCCCTTTTATATTTTACTTGCTGATCGTAAAGCAAAACCTCTTTTGTCATAAATTACCAGCTTTCTCTGAGGACAGAAATCTGCAACATTTTATCTTATGCATTTGGAAACCTGGAGCTGGAGTGAAGTTATAAGAATCACAGCATGGTTTGGGTTGGAAGGGACCTTAAAGCCCACCCAGTTCCAGCCCCCTGCCATGGGCAGGGACACCTCCCACCAGCCCAGGTTGCCCAAAGCCCCATCCAGCCTGGCCTTGAGCACCTCCAGGGATGGGACATCCACAGCTTCTCTGGGCAATCTGTGCCAGGGCCTCACCACTCTCACAGTGAAGAATTTCTTCCTAATATCTAATTTGAATCTACTCTTTTTTTTTTTTTTTTTTTTTTTTTTTTTAGTTTAAAACCATTTCCCCTTTTCTTTTCACTGCAATTCCTGGTAAAAAGCCTTTCTCTGTCTTTCTTATAAGCTCCTTTTAGGCACTGGAAGGCTTCTATAAGGTCTCCTCTTCTCCAGGCTGAACAACCCCTGATTGTGAAGAAGTCATGATCAGTTTGTCCCATAAAGTTAATGGCAGTGTGAAAGTTCAATAACCTCAGTTGCAATAGTCTGAAATTTCCAACCTTCCATGGAGAAATATCTGTGGATCCAGCTTTGTATTGATCAGCCTTCTCTTGTTGGCTATAGATTGCAGCACAGGTGTAGTATGAGCTGGGGTTGTTTACTTCAGTGAAGGGAGATTTAATAGCAGCCTACAGCAGGCTTGGAAAGGAATAATGAAGGTGATGGAGAGATAAGAGGATAAAATGCGAAGCAAATGCAACATTTGCAGCTTGTGAGGTTCAGACAGGACAGGAGGAAAGATGTTTTCACCCAGATGCTGTGGCAGCCCTGCAACAGGTCCTCAAAGGGCATCATTTTAGCTATGGGGGTTTCAAGGCTCTGCCACACAAAACCATGGCCGATGCAGAGCTGTAGTGCTGGTGGCATTCAGCTTTCAGCAAGAGGTTGGACTGCAGACCTGCAGAGACCTCTTCCAACCAGAGCCTCATTTGTGTCAATTATTTGATTTTAACAGATGATTCGTTGATCTTAGAAGAAAAACCTGACCAATGTGAAGTGTTAAGCTGCAGTTTTACACGTTATGGTGAGATGGCTCTGTGACCTGCCTTTGGCAAATAGCCCCCAAACTTGATGTACGTATGCTTTTTTAAATCAGCTTCCTAGGACTGCCATCCCAGGCAACCTGAAGCTCCTACACATGGCCTTAGCCCCACCATGAGTCTGCCAATAGGGTATCAATTTGTGTGGTCACAGTGGTGTTCCCAGTGGACAGACAGTCATCCATTAACAACTAAAGTGTACATCTCCATTCATTTAATGCCAGCTCGTTTACTCCTGACAATTTTAAATAAATCCAATTAAAGCAATCCAGTCTGGAATAATTCCAGTTTAAATGAAGACTCTGAAGGGAACAGACACTGTATAACAATATTACCTATAATATTGTATAACAATATTACCTGTGTATGTCTGAGCTGGAACATTTCTTGCCACACATCTGATTCTTCTTTCATTAGAGAAGAAAACTGCTGAAATCCCATGCCTGTGACACCACAGTAACCCAGACCTATCTGCGTCTTTCCTCAGCAGCAAGCTACCATGTGCACAGGGAAGTGTTCAAGGTGCATTGGCATCATCCTGTTCCCACTGGCTCTGTGTGCTATAGTCTCCAACATCCTCCTCTACTTCCCCAACGGGCAAGTCCTGCAGCTCAGTGAGATAACCGATCTGGTCTGGTTCTTCCATGGCATTCTGGGAGCTGGGATACTGGTAAGAGAGAAGTGTTGCTTCTGCTTCTTATGTTTTGTTGGACCTCTTAATTAAAAAAAAAAAAAAAAGGTCATAGCAATATCTTGTGCACAAATATCTGAGCAGCTTAACTGGGAAGGTGGCGTACAAGACTGAGAAAGTGCATTCAAGACTGGCAAAGCCCCCTGTCATGAGAATAAAACATATTCCTGAAATTGGGAACTCTGGGTCAGGAAGAAGCAATAGGACTGTCCTTCCACTGGGAGAAGGGTGATGTGGGTGTTCATGTCTCAGTAAGTTAAAACAATGCTGAGCTCCTAAGTTCATCTGGAGATGGTGAGTTTTCACACTTTCCTTATTCCTCTAATTGATTTTATTCTCACAAAAAAAAAATATTAAGGACAACACTGAAATGTGTTTCAGAAGGTGCTCATTAGAGACCCTGCCAACACTGTGTGAACGTGAAGCTGCAAATGGCTTAAATCCCAAATGCCTCCTGTGTTCCTCCACAGCCACCTCCTTCTGGATTCAGTCTGGCATGTGTGTGATGCTCTGTGACCAGTTCTCCATTCCACCACTCAGGAAAAATTGTTTCCATCTGAATATCCATAACCAGAAGGGAACATGATTGGGAACACTGATCTTTCCGGTTCACCAGAAAGCTGCTCCTTGTACCTTCTTTGTTATACGCCCAAGTGCAGATAAAAAGCCAAGCGAGTGGCATACATATGACAAGCACTGGCTGTTATGCAGCCTAGGCAGATGGTAAATTGGCACAGAGCTGGTACCTGCACATCAAAAAAAAAAAAAAAAAAAAAAAAAAAAAAAAAAAAAAAAAACACAACTGAATATTTAAGAATAATTAACTTAGAAAGAAGCAAATCTCATTCAGTCAGCCCATGATGCAGCTTCCATTTAAGTCTATGGAAAAACTACAATGGATGTGGTTCAAACTCATATTTCCCCCAGCAGAAATGTGGTATAGGATCATTCAATAAATTGTTCTCCACCAGCAGCTTGCCTCCTTCTTCTTCCAGCTGCCACTCGGGCAAATTACTCACCTGAGCTTGAACATAAGCATGAGTGTGTGGAAGGCAGCCTAAAGGAAGAAGTGGAACTACATGAGAGACCTGTGGAAAATTTGTATCACTGCAAGCCCAGGAGTCATTGGCGTTCAATGAAAGGAAAGGCAGATGTTAAGCGTGAGAGCATCACAGACTCATTCAAAATGTGCCTTCTTTTAAGGCCTCCACAGAGGATTGCCTGTGGCCAGCACTGCATACATCAAAAATGAGAACAGAAAGTGAGAGGGGAGGAAAAAATTGCGCTGACCTCGAAAACTCAGATGGCAGCACTAGGACTAATTATTGATCCACTAACAACGGCATTGGGTGTGCGCTTTTTCCAAAAAGCAGCGTGACAAATGCCCGCAGGTGAAGAATAAGGAAAGAAAGCATGATCATCAGCTCCTTATTCTAAGTGATGGAAGCATGAAAATGGAGACTGGCTTCTGGGCCATGCAGAAAAGTAACGCAAGCGGCAGGAGTTTCCCATGACCGGAGCCTGGGCTCTATCCTAGCTCCCCAGTGAGAACAGACCAGGCTGCATGGCATTTCCCCATGCCAGGAAACCTGCCTCCACCTGGGGTCTTAATCCATCAGCTGATACCCAGACCATCAGCACACCTCTTGGCTGAGCAGACAGCCCCACTCATCCCTCCTCATCCACTGCTTCTCTAATGGAAATTTTATATGACATGAGAACCTCTCCATTTTCTTATTTCCAACATTGAGGGTGTAAAGAGGAAGGCTATCTCCATGTGTCACAGTAACATCCTTCCTGATGGAAAGCCTAAGTGGAGGGAAATGCCTGTCTGAGACATAGCTCACACACAGCCCTCGTTTTAGTGACAGCAGCCAAATCTAGCAAATTCCTGTTTCCAATCAAATGGCAGAAGTTTATAATCAGGCACTGGAAAAAAAAAAAAAAAAAGGAAAAAAAGAAGGAGAGAGAGAAAGAGGGAGAAAGAGAGAAAGAGAGAAAGGAACAGAAAAGAAAATAAAAGAACAAAGAAAAGAAAGGAAAAGAAAAGAAAAAGAAAGCTTCCAGGCAAACCCTTCATCCTTAGCCAGGCTAATAAAAGAACAGTGCCCACAGCTTAGATGGGAAACCTCTGAAGAAAAAGATGGCCCTGGAGGAAAGGGCAGTGTTAGCTCTCCTCAGAGCCAGATAACATGCCAGAGCTGGGGATGCCATGGGGATCGCCTGTGATTATTTAAGAACTGGCTTTTTTCAGGAAGAGGAAAGTCTTTTAAACAATTCTCTCCATCTGCGGGCCTCCAACTGTTGTCCAATGACCACTGCTCATGCTGGAGGCTGCCTCTGAGGGGTGCATAAAATACAACTAAAAGGAAATCCACTGGAAAATATTTATGGTCTGCAAGACTAAGCAGGTTTCATAGCACTGTCCTACATAGTATAACATGGATATTCGCACTATAAACATAAATTCCCTGAGCCTCATTCACCTTGGACATTCTGCTCTTCCTCTCCTACATGGGGCAACATCTTTCCAGCATTTTGTCAGGCTGTTTTTTACAGCGTTTTCCTTTTCCATTTTTTTTTTTCTCCTTTCATTGACTTTACAGAGACCATTTCCTAGTTTGTCTAATACTTATCTCCTTACATTGCTCTGTGAGATGCCTACACAGACAGTGGTGGGCAGAAGGCAGGCAGCAGGAGTGCTTTGGCTGCACAGTTGGACCCACAAAAGCTTTCTTGCCCTCTAGCTACCAAACCTTATGCAGCCTTTCCTATCTCCAGAGCACCTGTGTAAGGTGGCATTATGTCCTGAGACATGGATGGTTGCTGACTCCGCTATATCTGTCCAGCTCTACCTGCTCATTACCATGGAGAAAGCTGATGTGAATTGGGATTTTCCTGCTGAGTGAAGTCCATCATGTAGGTTTGCCAGAAGCTTAGTACAAAGAACAGAAGTTAGATGTGTTTCAGGAAGTTTAAGACTGACTCCCCAATTATAATTTAGAGCAGGGTGCTCAGAAGATTTAGACTGTCATAACTCTTGCTGCAGGGATGAATAAATTTAGTTAGATTCTGATGAAGTGAAAGTCAAGAGGGAAAGGTTTTCTTCTGCCTCATGGAAATTTATACTCCCTCAAGAAAATGTTTTTATCTTTTTTTTTCTTTTTTTTTTTTTTTTCATAAACATTCAGAATTCCCATCCCAGAACAGGAAATATCCTAGTGCTTAAAACACTGAACTGAGACAGAGGAGGGAGAACAAACTCTTCAGCAAGAAGCACCATCACAGCTGGTGCAACTCATGGAGAAGTGCTAGAAGGTGGTTTGCATTTGAGGAACATGATACCCCAGCTCCTAGACTTTAAAAACCATCCAAGCAGAAGTACTGCACGCCAATTCTGTGATTCTATGATTTCTATGAATTAAGCTTGTGCTTTTCTCACAGGCTATTCTGCCGGCGTTCATGATGCTGGGAGCAGGCGGAGCAGGATGTTGCGCTAACAGTTGTGGGGTAAGTAGATGTGTTGAAATGGCACTACAGGGTTTGCACAATAGCTCTTAAATGGCTGCTCAGCAGACGGAAACGTACAATGACAAACCGTCACACCACCATCAACAGCCAAGTCAGGGAAATGCAGAAGAAGAGCTTGATCTGCAGCGTCCCTGGGCTGGGGCTGAGATCTCAGTTAGCCAACAGGAATGTTATGATGTTACAGCCACTGATATGAGGGAAATCATACTCAGCCAGGGAGGTACAGGAGCACTTAGCCACAGTGCAGAGGGTAGAGGGAGACAAAGACACTCTACCTCACCCTACATAAAGTAAAGCATGGCTCCAGCTTCCTCCTGCTTGAAGTGATCCTAAAAATTGAGAGAGTTGCCCATTACTTCTGCTTTCTTCTTTCTGGTCCTCTTTCCTCCATACCCCTCAATGGCAATTTGCTTTTCCATAGATTCATCCCTGCTTACCTGTATGGGCAGATAATTCACCTGCTTTTCTGGTCCAGGCTAAAGCCTGAGCCGCTGCAGCTGGCACTGAGGAACCAGCTCGGCTTCCCAGTGTCTGGTCACCAGGCAAGGCTTTGACACACAGCATGTGTTTGCCCAAGGGTTATGTACATGAGAGGTGTAAATGTAATTTGGGCTCTATGTCATCCACACAAAGGCCAGAGAGATTTTTTCCCTTGATAATTAAGAATGAAACAGCATTTTATACAGACATCTTCAATAATCTTCAAGCCCAGGGCACAGACTTCTGTGCAGCCATTGTTATTAGCAAGAATAAACTTACTTAGAAATGTTGGGTTTTTTTTAAGTCTTCTTCCCTCCCAGAAGCAGCCTGTAACAAGAGATTCCATACAATAAAGCATCTCTTCTGTACTCTTCAATTATTATTTAGTTTGATCTGTGAGGTGACCTTTACCTCTTCAAGTTGTTTTACTTTACTTGGTTCATTATTCATAATACCAAAATAACATTCTTAGTTGGGATGTCAGCAAGTACATCATGTCAGTGAGTACAAGGGACATGTCATTACACTGATTTTACTATGTGTCCTGTGCACAGCAAGCAGGATTTGCTAGCGATGGCCAAGTAGGCCAGTCACAGGGCTGGGATGTGAGCTTTGGCACGGTGAGCCCAGTGCCACAGCCAGCTGCTTATCCAGATTATGAGTGATATAGAAAGCAGTGGTGAAAAACGGCAGTGCTGTGGGTGTTCCCATGCCTTGCTGAACCTAGTAAGTGGGGAAATTTATCTGGTCTGGGCTCAGTTCAGTCTCCACTCTCCCTTCATCCCAACCCTAAATATTACACAGACGAGTCAAATGTCCCAGGAGAGGCTGGGTTTGCTCCTTCAGCCCACTGACTAAGGTGGCAGCACAGTGGCAGACTAAGGTGGCAGACCTCCATGTGCTCCCCACCACCACCATTTCACTGCCCGAGATGGTGCTAGCTATGGCCCACAGTGGCTAAGTATGCTGTCTGCACCTTCCCAGCACTGAGATATTTCGTACAAATTGTTCCCCCTCTTCCTTGTTTGCTGTTAGAGGTATACACCAAAAACATTTTTGAGAAAATAGTTTATGTTCTACAGTATCTGTAGGAAAAGAGCCAATGGCCAGATGATGAAGCTACTGATAAGAACTTTTCTTTTTAAAGAAAAGTTTTGGAGAGGACAGTGTAGCTTTGAAATGGTTGTCTGGGACTGTGGAAACTGTCCACCTCTTAAAAGTGGAAAAGGGTTCAGCTGTACAAGTCATCCTATGACTTAAACATAGAAATGAGATGAAGGCATGAGCAAAAAGTGAGTTGCTATGGATGGCATTAAAATATTTCCCCTGCACAGCCCTTGGGGAAGAGTGATTTCCAAGCATGGAGAAACATGGGTTTTGGACTCAATGTTCCTGGTGGATCTCTTCCAACTCAGGATATTCTCTAATTCTATAGAAGAAGTAACTTCCGTAGGGAGATCTGAAGACCAATGATGTGCTTCTTCAGGAGAAGAAGCCTTACAGAAATGTTGCCTTGGGAACAGTGGGAAGACATGCACTGAGACCCACGGCAGGGTGGCTCAGACACCCTGACCATACGGGCTGCACCCAGGGCTGGATGGTGTGAGTCACCAGATGCTGGAGAGTAGAGGAGCTCTGGGGCTGGTTCCAACATGCACCATGGAAGCTGCTTCCCAAGGTGCCAGAGCTCCCTGCAAGGTGGCTCTGGGATGAGCTGGGTCCCTAGGTTTGGTGTCTTGTCCACCGACATCCATCCACTGGCAGGGAAATAGCCCTCGCTGGAGCTACTCAGGAGTCACTGTGGTCTGAAGGATAACTCAGCCACCTTTTTAATTTTTAAGCTAAAAAAACTAAAGAGCTAAAATAAAGCTAAAAAATAGCTTTAGCTATTTTTTGAAAAAAAAAAAAAAAAAAAGCTAAAAAAATAGTAATTGGAATGACTATTCAATCAGAATATAACCATTTTCCTCGGGGTTGGGACCTCATCCTATGATAATTTGATAATTTGTGCAATTCCTGGTTTAATAGACCGAGACTTCATCACAGTCTTTACATGCAGCTGGAATATCAACAACAACAGTAAGAATAATTACCGTATTTCTCATCCTTTTATTCATCATATTAAGTTGTCCAGTTCACAGTGATTATGTTCTGCATTGAGTAATTTTTTTTTCATTAATCCATTTTAAGTTGTTGCCTGCAAAAACACCTAGATGGCTTGTTGTTCTTGCTTTATGAAGTAATGACTTTGGAAAGTAACAGATTTAGAAAGCTTCAGTGTCCTGCAGCTCAGCATGTACACAACTGAAAACACCTGCTGTGCTGGCATAATGAGGAAAAAAGGCCCCTAAAATACAGCACATGTCATTGCATCTTCAAGCATACTCAGTATTTCACTCTACACCTTTCTGAGGAGTTACTAGTAGAACAAGAATAGCCATAGCATCTTTCCAGACCAGCAAAGCTAGATAAGTGAGATATATGGATAACCAGGCAGGATATTAATTCTTAAAATAAAGTAACAATAATAATTAATAAATAAATAAACATAAACAAATAAATAACACACAGAGAAGAAAGAAAATCTGTATGAGAAAAAAGCCAGAGGAAAAAAGAGCAGTAGAGAGCACTACCATTTGGGACAGGAGGAACTTGGTAACTTTACCAAAGCAGCTGATGCAAATGCTCAAGGAATGAATGCTAGAAACTTTCATTAGCTCCACAAAAACAAATCAATTTTGTGAAGGATAAAGCATGATAATGGTAAAAGAAAGTTGGGAAAAATGATCAGCAAAACCTCTGCAAGAGGTAGAGAACTGGCCAACACTACTCAAAACTAAATATTTCAATAAACGCAAGCATCTCAGCTTAGACTTCACGTTGCAAGTGAAGATCCAAATGAGGAAATAAAAATGCAAAATAAAAAAGTGATAAGTGAAAATGGTATAAATAGGGAAAATGTTGAATGGTTGAGATGATGAGATAGTTTTATTAACTGATGCAACAGTTAATAAAATTGTTAGATTGCCATAGAATATGGGACAAAACCTCTAGACAATCTCCAGAACAGTAAATATAATGGGTAAAAGCCACCCTGTGTCTAGAAAATGCTGAGAAGAGCCAATTTAACAGCCGCATCTATTTCAGAGTCCCCTTTCAGCAGCAAGTAAAATAAATCTTTGACTACGTGATCATAGGTACAGTAAAGGAAATACGTGAAATGAAGCCAACCATGCAGCCAAGAGATTCCAAACGAGAAAATCGTGTGTCAAAGAACAGTCATGAAAGACAGCACTGACAAGTACTTCTGGTACTAGTACTAACCACTATCAAACATAGTAACAGCAAGAGACCATTTGACTTTTTCTATCATGATTGTCATTGGGACTCCCCATACTGCTGTGTTGTAATGAAACTAATTATTATTATAATTAAGATCATTTAGCCAAGATGTAGATACACAGATGAAGTAAACAGAAAACAGATCAGGAGAAATGGTTCAGCTAGGCAGGAGCTTCAGACATGGTATCAGTCACTCACCTTCACAGCGAGGCATAGCTGGTGATCTTATTATGAGAAGCAGGGCATCGGCTACAACACAGGCTCTGCCTTGGTCCAGGACAGTATTCCACATTATCCACATTTTGCTGACCATGACGCTCTGCTAAGATGCAACTCAGACAGCATGCAGATAAAGACAGAAAGAGTGTCCAGCTTGGCAAAAAAAAATAAGACAGAATTATTAATCAGTATGATGAAATAAGTCTCATGAGAAATCCCAGCAACTTGTAGCTCAAGGATTGCTTTAGAAGCAAAGAGCACACAAAATGAGTCAATTCACACACTGGCAATGGGCAAGAAGGCACAGAAAGCAGTAATGTCATCGGCTGGCAAGTTGGAAATTGCATTCACCAGCTTA
Source organism: Aythya fuligula (assembly GCF_009819795.1). Classification (NCBI taxonomy): domain Eukaryota; kingdom Metazoa; phylum Chordata; class Aves; order Anseriformes; family Anatidae; genus Aythya; species Aythya fuligula. Next base: position 195,850,316 of record NC_045559.1, read on the forward strand.
AACATGTCTGGATAGCGAGGAGTTTTGGAGACTTTGTCACAAATCTCCAAGGTGGACAGTGGATATTTCTATCTGGGTCTGCAGTGCAGAGCTCTGCAGAGCAGCTGACATTAGACCTTCTTTTTGGACTGTTAGATCTCGCCAGTATTTGCTGGCAACAGGGAAATGGGAGGCCTGAGGTGCCTGGCTTCAAACCCAAGCCATGTATGGGAGTGTTTCCCACGTGCTTCCTCAGACTTGAAGGCAGTCCTGCTGCCTTGCCTCTTGACCAGGTCTTCTCCTGGCTCTGTCGGCCTGCTCCACAGAGTTTCTGCTCTCTTCTCCTTCTTGGCAGAACTGCAAACAATCACAAGTCCTTGTTAAGGATTCTTGACTAGACTTGTGGAAAGTCTGCCATAGATACAACATTAGTAGCACCTGCCAGAGCTTCTTGCTCCTAAATGCAAACTGCAACCAAATACATCCCATCCATTAAGGAAAACTACCCCAACACAGAACAAAAGGAGCACTTCCATGGGAGTAGTGCATGACATGGCATTTGAAGTCACCACTGGTTTGTTGCCACACACAGCATAGTTAGATTCTTCAACATGAACAGTGGAAACCACACTTCATGCTGTTACAAAGGGAAGGAAAGGAACAATAAGAAAGGCTCTGTTCCATTCCTCATCAACTGGCAAAAATAGCTATTATATCTTCTGCTGCTTTCATACCTGGTTCAATAATTGCTTGCTCTTTGGCTTCTGTTGGTTCAAGGGCTGAGAAGGGTGTTCTTGGAGAAGAGCTGGAAATGCTAAGGAATGTGATATCATCATGGAATGGTTTGGGCTGGAAGGGACATTAAGGACTACCCATTTCCATGGGCAGGGACATGCCCATGTCCATGGGAACGACACCTCCCACCAGACCAGATTGCTCCAAGTCCCATCCAGCCTGGCCTTGAGCACCTCCAGGGATGGGGCATCCACAGCTTCGTTGGGCGCAGAGGACAACATCAAGCCAATATTGCCTTCCTATTGCCTTCATACTGGCTTTTTGAAGGAAGACATAATATTTATAATAATAAAAAGAAATTATTACAACTCTGGTCTTAGCCACTTTTAAAAGCAGAACTAGTACAATCTGAAATCCTTTAACATCTAGGACACCTGCACTAGTCAGGAGTCAACTATTTTTTATCCCACATATATCATGATATGACTTTTAGCATATAGTAGGAAACAAGAAGTTTCATTCCCACTAATTGTAAGCTTTCTGGTCATTTAATGCTGAAGGTCTTTTCCCTTTCAGATGCTGCTGTCGGTGTTTCTGTCTCTGCTGGGACTTGCAGGAGGAGTGTATTGTGTAGTCCTCTCCTCAATGGCTCTGACTGGGGGCCCTCTGTGTGACACAGGTGATGGAGAGTACATCTACCCTTTCAGGAACAACACTCTGGAGTGAGTATGACTTGCAGGCTCCTCCAGCCTTGCTTTCCCTGATCCACACCTTCTTAGAGGAAATCTGAATTTCTCTAAAATGGACTGGTGGTCCACCTTGTCTACACCTGAATTCACATTCCTTTGAGCCAGCATGTTCCAGCTGGTCATCTCCTTGACCAAGGGCTTACATGTGGGCAAGGTGCCTGAGTTTCTTCCATCGTGCTTGTCAGCAGCCCTTTGTGCAAGATGCACCACGCTTTCAAAAGGCTGCTGAGCAATGAGCTGTGACTCTCATCAGTCAAAAGGAAGTATTTGACAACCATGCCACGTTAATCTGTTAAATCATCATGAATTGTGTCTACTCTGCTTAATTGCTTAATTTTGAAAAGCAAAGCAAAGACTTGATTCTTTCAAGTTAACAGTGGCAACCATGATGTTCAAGCCAGAGCTAGAGATGATGGATGTGCTGGGCTGAGGTAACACAGCAGAAATGGAGATTATGGACACCCATTTTAAAACCATTAGGGATCTTTCCCTTTAGTTATTAGCTGTGAAACAAAAGGGAGATTCTTGAGCATGCAGCAAAGTACAGGTGTAGCTCTGTTCCCCAGTCATCAATTACAACCCTGCAAAGGGAATCGTAAAGAGAATCACCACCTTTTACCAACTGTAGGAGAATTTGAGACTCAATTCCCACTGTGCAGACAAGTTCAGAAAATGTAAACCAGAAAATGCCAAGCCTTTTTGTAATGGCGTACAACTGAAAGCATTCTCAAAGCGTAATTTTCTAATACATTGCCAATTATTCTTCTTTATCACAGATACAATTATTTGTTCAACCAGACAACATGGAGCATTTGCAAAGAACCTGAAAACATCATCCTTTGGAATATTGTCCTTTTCTCTATTCTCCTGGCCATCGGTGCGATTGAGGCTGTTCTTTGTTTTATTCAAGTCGCCAATGGACTTATTGGCTGCATATGTGGCACGTGTATGAGGAAAAAGGTTGGTATGCAGTAAAAGGTATCAGAGTGCTTTGCATTCTTACCATTTCTGTATTTTAGGCTCTGATAATGGTACATGATCAGAGAGATATGCACAGCCCATGAATGAGAACCTCTGGAGAGCGGAGGCTGTTCAGATGCATTTGCACATTGTCAGTCTCTCCATCACGTTATAGTCTGGGACAGCTCAGCTCTCAGATACTGCAAAACAGCTGAGAAGTGTGATCTATTGGCATAGCCAGCATGATTGTTTTTCCTATTTATTTATCATACTTCCTATATGATAAAATGTAATGACTGTCCAGTATGTATAAGTGAGAAAGATGAGGATTAGAGGCAGTTTTAATTGGTAGTAAAAATGTTGTTTCACAAAACAGTAGAAAACCTCTTTACAGCTTCATTTATCACCACTGCTTCCTTACCGCTGTTTATTTTCATTGTACAAGATGTTTGCACTACATCTGATATCCCTGTGGAATATTAATCAATCATTTTTCATTCGTTGCCTTTCAGACAAATATTTTGGGAATGTGAACAACCTGCAGGGGATGCCAGGACATGCGCTGAACTGCAAATTCATGTTTAATAAGGATAGTGTATTGTGCTGTATTTATGGGGGGAAGAAAGAAACCCCCAAATATTCAGAAGTTTCAGGAGGGTACATTGCTTTTTTTTTTTTTTCTTTTTTCTTTTTTAATAAAGAAGTCAAGATGGAAAATGGCTAGATCATTTAAATCTGAGACTCCAAATTTTCATCTCTCTAAATATTCCTTCTAAATCTCAAGTACTGCAATAACACAAATCTGTCTGGTCCCAACTGCTGTGCTTGTTCTTAAAATGTAGATGTCCCCAGATAAAAGCTCACCTCTTGCCCTCTTGTGTATATGGGAAACAACCTCTGACAATGTACGCATTTTATCAGCTGCACAAAGCAGATTGTAAATATCTCTGGCTGGACGTAAAGAGCTTTCCTTCCCCCCCAAACCTGCCTTAAGCTCACCTGTCTGTTCCTGTTAACTTGCTACCCAGGACCCAAGTTTACATTAGGACCTGCAGATATGATATTGAGCAGCATGAAGGCAAATGAAGCACACACTTTTCACCCTCCTTCAGACACCCTGGAGCCAAATCCCCTTCTTGTTTGGTATCTTGCTGTCACATCTGGCAAAATCCAGTGTGTTCCTAAATCAGTTCTTCAGGAGAACCTGATAGATGTAGTGGCCCTAGAGGAGCATTTGGATCAATGTAGATGGTAGGTTTTGGAACAATAGTTTAACTAAATACAGTTTAACAAAAAGAAGGAGAACCTCAGCATCAATTTTGCCCTCATGAGACTGTGTAGGAGTCTCATGAATTTCCACACAGGGCTGTTCTAGAACAGATCACGTGCACAAGCAATTAACTGGTGAAGATAAACATTAAATCAATACTGGTAGTAATTACATGCAGCTCAGTAACAAATAAGAGATACAATCTGCAAGGCAACAAATTGCATCAGTGGTGGTGTTACAGCAACAAGGATCCCAACAAGGATCTGCGTAATTCTCCATCATCAACCAAGATCAAGCCCTTGATGCTGAAGTCCATGACTGGCAAATTTCAGGAACCCCATCAGCTCAGTGACTTCCTCCAAGCTCAATTGTATGCCCTTATTTCCCTGAGTCAGGCAAACTGTAAGATAATTGTTTTCCATCCTGAATGCATGCACACAATTATGAAAACTTGAATATATTTAAAGTACGTGGAATCCATTTTTCAAAGAGAGGTATTTATGTTTTCTCTGTCAAATGTTGTTCATATTTCTGCATTGTTGCAAATCATCTGAACAGACCCAGAGTTTCCAGACACACACTGCTGTCTGTGCCATCCTCCAGTGCAGCACACAAAACTCCTCACACAAACTGGTGAAGGAAATGTCAGTTGTGCTAAGTTGAGGAGCACACAGATGCTTCCTTGGAGCACAGCTTCAGTCCTAGAAGCAGGAAACCTGCATTATAAAGTTTAGAAGCACCTTTTGTGAAACAAGTATAAGACCTGTGGAGGGTTGTGAACATGACTAGGTGCATCCAAACTTGCCAGGTGGCTTAAAAAGCTGACGTGCATTGCAAGCAGCAAAGCCTGGGCAATGTACCACCCAAAGCAGACATCAAACTAAAGCCTACTGATTCAGCCAGGAAAAAAAGCCAAGGAGGCAGCTATAAGTAATGTCCAGCATGCAGTCAGACTGAGAGATACTCCACCTGCAGCAGAAAGGCTATTATGAGCTCTTCGTGGTCCTTAACCATCAGCCCTGCCCTCATCGTTTGTCTCCATGACTTTTATCTCAATGAGAGAGCCAGTTTGGGCTGTGCTAGCACCAGGATAAGGAGATACCCACTGGTATGTATCATCCCCACCACAGAGGGGTAAATGTGCTGCCACCATCTGCTTGTACCAAGCTGCCCTGCCCTGGGGGTGTTTGGTGCCATGGTCTGTGCACTGGGGATGTTTGGTGCTACGGCTGTGTACTAATGAGGATGCCATCTGTCCTGACCGCTCTGTAATCATTGGCTTCACTGATACGTGTAAATATTAAATATTGTTATTCTGAAGTTATTTTCTGGTTTCATTTGTGTGACCTAAGCGGCTCTTGACTTCAAACTAGCTCCAGTAGGAACAAAGACAGAATTCAATATTATTCTACATCTACCTTTTATCTATCTATCTATCTATCTATCTATCTATCTGTCTATCTAACTACTTACCTACCTATATCTGTGTCTTCACCCCAAAATATAATGGTCAAAAACTCACACAGACATAATGACCACATATCCATTTAATTTTTCTATTTGTGACTCACCATTGAGTCTCACCACACAGATTCACACAAGGAGCAAAAATGTGTTACTTTCTAATTGAATTACTTCTCTTCCTTCTGCAATTTTAACTTGTGCAGATCAGCCCCCTGCGGAGCTGTGTAGGTTGGAAGAGAAAATACTTATAACAAGTGAGAAAAAATGTGTTTCTGGGATTGATTCGGAATAGGAATAAAACTTTAGACCAAGCACACTATTTGAAAAGCTGTGTTTAGAGACCAATGCTCTGATGTTTTAGCTGCCAGGGTCAAGGACATGATTCAGTACTTGGACTGGAAACCACAGGCTGGTTCACAGGGTCTCATTGCAGGAGAAACCATCTGAAAATTTCAATGCAAATGGCTCAGATGCCTCAGGCCCCCGTGCTCTGTTTCTCTTGACACACAGAGGGAAGCAAGCCAGTAGAAAGGTTGGCCCCTGCAGATGTCCTTGTTCCATGGCTTCTGCTCTGCTGTCCTTGCCCAGTCTTGTTTCTCTCCCTCAGTGGAGCTGCTCGTGGGCAAACACTCCTTTGCAAACAAGCTTTAAAAAAAAAAAAAAAAAAAACATGAAAGAATCGATAAACCAAAAAAAAAAAAAAAAGCCATTTCCAAATTTTCAGAATACTTTATTATGTTTCCCACAGCGCACAAGCTCAGTGGGCTTGTCCCTTTCCAGAGCAGCCACAGGGGACAGCCACCCTTCTGAAATGCCCCTTCCCCAGGGGACACCTCTCACCCTCTCAGCCACCCTCTCCTCTTGTTCCCACGGGCCTCAGAGGGGTGTCTGAAGCTCATCATCAATAGTTAGTACATTTAACACAGCAAGGCAGGACAGGAGCTTTTTTGAAGGCACAAAGGCATTTTGTTCATCTTTTCTTCCAGTCAGTTAGCTGCAAAGCTGAGTAGCTGTAAGTGCTCTCTACAGTGCAGATCATTTCCAGCATAGACAGAAAATTTCCCTGGCACCCAGAACTCCTCAATATCTTCCAAACACTCGTTCATTTTTATCTGTTTAAATTTCTTACTTCAGAGTTTGTGCCATCAAGGGCAAGTGATAGGGGGACAGTAAGAGCCCAGATGAGCATCCCACTGGTTTGTCCTTAGGGCCATTGGATATCCTTGCTGCAGGTCTAGAAGGACTTGTGCCTCCCACAGGAGCTCTGCAATGTCTGCCTGCCCATGGGGACATCTCAGAGGCTTGAGAGCATCTCAGGTAGCACCAGACATCTCCATATTACCAGCCAAATCCAGCCCTGAAACACCTCTTGGCTACCTCAACACTGCTCTTACAAGCGGACCTGAGTATAGAGATCTGCCTTCACCCTGTTCTGCCTCGTAGGGTGACCTAAAATAGGTCACTGAATCACATCCCAAAATTGCATATTTCTCTCCCTGGGTTAGGGAGGGAGCTCGGAGTGGCTGGCACAGCAGCTGGCACCCTGAGCTGCAGCCCTCCATCGCGAGCAGGAGATGAACCCCACATCCCATATCCTTCAGTAATTGGGATTTTGTCTTTTTCTTTTCTTTTTGAAATAGATGCAATAGCTGAGAGTCACCTAGTGGCAAAAGGGCACAACGACAGACTCAATGAGGAATCGGTCTTAATATGACCTGATGCTCGTACAATCCTTCTTGTGGACACTGTACATCAGCAAAACCACTCCAGCTTCATGAAAATTACCTTATGCACAATTTTTCTCTAGTCTCCTCCATCCCACTGTGTAGTTTTTCCTTTTTTGCTTGTGTTTTGTCCTACCACATTTGCCCTACACCCCTCTAGGTCTTTAAAAGAAGTTTCCTTTCAGATTTCCATGCCTGCTACCTTTTCTCTTTTTCCCCAAGAAAAAGTGGAATCAGTCCAGATGTTTTCTGCAGATGTCAAAGAAGAAATTCGATATTGGTAGACCTGGACATGATTGATGCCATGCCACTTATTTCCCTCCAGGTGTCTCTGACTGCAGATAGTGTTTTAAAATATGATTTATTAATTTTTTAAGAAAAGAAAAATAAAGGTTTAAAATCCACTTTGAGCAAAGAAGACAGCTCACAGAAACCAATGTCTCCATTGCCACCCACAGCTGCAGTTGCTACCACTTTTTAGCAGCTACATTTAAGGTGAAAAAGAATGCTTCCAACTATCACCCAGAAGATGTGCCTTTAAACTTCAGTGTTCCTTTTTGTACGTAAATAATTGGGTCAAAGTTAAAACCCATCACTCAGCCAAAATTGATTATGAATATAAAGGAAGATTTCCTTTCATGGCAATTTAGCTGTCACTTCCAAGAAGAGCTGCTCCTGGATGTCAGTAGCAGATGGCACAATGCAGAAACTTCCTAAACATTTGGGCTTTCAAATTCCTGCTCAAAGCCCATCTGTGGAGAAGAAATTCTTGATTTCCTCATTGACAGGAGCTTCTCACTCCATTGATGAATGAAAGCCAAGCAAGTGCCCTAAATAGTGCTGGTTTTATATACAGTCAGTTTTTTTAGAACCACATCTGGACAGAATAAAGGGCAACACAAACTGTGTACATGACAACTCTATAAATGAAACCAACTTAATTCCTTAATGCAATGCATATGAGAGTTTTTCTCAATATTTTGTCTGTTTAAAGGGAGCTTCAGGAAGGAGGGAGGGAAACCCTGCACCTTTCCTGCTGCTTTATTTTATGGTCTATCAGCACTGGGCTCTGCTGCCTGTTTTCAGCAGTGAAACAGTGATGTGCTGCCTTCGGATATCAGAACACAGCTCCTTCGGTGGATCAGTGCTAAATCTTCTTTCCCTGCTCCCTAGCTTTATTTTGGTTATTATAGTGGATTTAGTTCAGTTAACTTTAGACAAATTCTTAGCTCTATCTGTTGTGTTAGCCTTGTACCTAGAACCTAGAGAAATACAGATTATTTTCATACCACTGCATATCAGTACAAAATATAACATTTCCCCCATTTAAGCCAAGCTATCTTTACCCCTCACTTCAGTGCTCACTGACTCTCAGCAGCACCAATTCCTACTCTCTTGTTCCTTTCTCCCTGTAAGAGTTGGGTGTTTCCTGAAGAAGGGGAAAGACTGAATTGCCAGCAGTCCTCCAAGACAGAGACTCTGCATCCTGTTCTCAAGATTTTTGGCTTTATAGCACTGTTTCACACTGCATAATCTCTTGCAAAGTACAGTAAACTAATACTTAGCAGTTTCTTTATGAGGCAGCACTATTTTTCTTTTTTCTGATTGTGAACTCTATCAAATAATATTGTCATCAATCCATTATCCATCTCTATGACCTAAATTCAACAACAGAAAATGGCTCTAAATATACCAGGATTGGTATCTTTGAGTGTGTTTTTTACCTTCACTTTGGCTACGGGAATCTGGGCTTCATGGAAAAGCAAAAAGGATCAGCAGAACAGAAACCCGACTGAAATGGCCCTTGTTGGAGGGAGGAATATAAATGTTTGCATTGGATTGTTTACTGCAACTGGTAAGTTTTCTTAAAGGACTTCTTTAATTCTTCTTAAAACACATGCATTACACAGATTTGGGGGACTTCTTCCTTTCAAAGCAGGTTACCTCCTTTAATGTCAGGGCAGATTTTACTTGAGTGTGGCTTTAAAGGAGTATGGTTTCATGAATCATTTTAGGATGGATTCTTCTAAACCTCTTCACACTAAGCAGAACCTAATGTTTATGTAGATTCTTTTAAATTAAAGAGCTTAAATTAAGAGTTTAGTTAAGAGTTGAAGAGTTTAATTTAGGAGTGCCTGAAGAATGTGACAGTTTTCATTAAGGAGGAGTGTGGTCTTAATCTTGAACCGGTTTCTGTTATCCGGCATTTTACACCTGTAACAATCCAGTTTTGTGTGGAATAAATTGCTCCTGGTGTTGAGCACTGGGGTCTCACCTAGTGGGAAATATAAAGAGAAGTTTCCCCACTGACTACTGATCTCTTTTCCCTTTTCTCTCCTTGCTGCCTGGCATTATCTGAAGTTTCCTTTCCTGACTCTTTTTTGTCAAAGGCTATCCAAGAGATACTTGTCTGGGTAAGACATTTGAGCCCATGCTGTAGGTTTGCTAGTCTGACTGCAATGTCTTCTTACATTTGTTTTCCTAATGTCTACTTTGTCAGCCTGTGTAAGCAATACTCATGAAGGATAGTCTATCAGCCTCAGCAGAATAACAAAAGCAGTTCTATTTTCTCCAGCAAAAGCATTTCACTTAGAAAAATGAAATGCAAATTAAGTATATTCAGATTGTCTTTAAATGTCTAGACACTGAGCTTTTCCATGCACACACTGATATTCGTTTTGAACATGGGGAATTACATAGTGTAAGATTCTAACACTGTTACCCACACTCAGCAGTACATCCTTCTATAAGATTTATGAACAAAAAGGGAAGTGGGATTAAATGCTTGTATGAGAAAACCATTACAAGCTCTCACTGTTCTACAGGACTAGATGAGGATGCACACCATAAGACTTACCTCTGCATCTTTTGTGTTTACAGCCACCTGGGTTGGAGGAGCATATATCAACGGCACAGCTGAAATTGTCTACCTGCCTTCAAAAGGACTGCTCTGGGTCCAGGCACCCCTGGGATTTGCCTTGTCCCTTGTCATCGGTAAATAACTCACACAGCAATCAGGACACAAAATCTTTCTAAAAAATCATGAGTGTATTAAGTTGTGTAACAGTCTAGAGTACACTTGAAAGGTGATTTTGTTCACTCAGTCTCTGATAGATCCAAAATAAGCACTTATAATGATGTCTTCTTAACTGGAACATCAGGGTAGCTTGGAGCTAGCATAGAGCTTTGTCTGTTTAAAGCAATTTAGTGGACAAAAATCTTATCTGAGAACTTTGGGAGCATGTGGCTATGTGGATATCACTTTTTCACCACAGCCTGTTAGTCAGAGACTACTGAAAGTATCAGGATCATTTACATTTTGTCTTTGAAACTTTGGTGTGACGAATCGATACCATTTTGATTTCCCCACTGAAGAGTCTCATCTCAGTATGAACGTGTGATGCATCCAGCTGTGTCTCACCTAACAGCTGTTGTTGAAACTGTGACCCACAGCCTCCTCGATGAGCTACTTTTGCAATATCCTATATCTGTTCCTAACTCCGAGAATCACTGGGCTCCTGCTGAGGTTCAGCTGTCTTGCTGAGACCAAGGTTTCTTCCAGTTAAATCTCACTGGAAGTTATACCGTAACTCTCCAGGCACGCGGGAAGATGAAAGTAAGGAGACCTGTGTAGACCTTGCACAGGGCTTTCAGAAAAAGCAATAACCTTCTTTTTCTCAAGTCAGAGAAAAGAGTGCAACTGACGTGAATATGAATCAGGCTTGGAAATATAGTGCCAGCATTTCTTATGTGAGTAATTCTTACTAATGAAATTGAGGAGTGCAGGTCTGATCCTGCAATCTTTACTCAGGTCAGTAGTGCCCAGACAAGCAGTCCTGTTGGCTTCAGGGTTAGGCACAATACATATTCTTTGCTTTTAATGAGACAGCTGCATGACTGAAGACTAATATTTAGATGAAGGTCGGTGAAACTCAGCTCCGTGCACAGATTAAAACAACATAATTCTGGGAAGAGACAGTGAAGCCACCAAAATGAAAATGTAACCAGAAAAGCAAGGTATATCAACATGTTGAATCACATGGTCAAGGACAGAAGTTTGTTTATTTTTAGCCAAACAAGCATTTTCAATACCTCTTTCTGCCAACTGACATTTTCCAGGGGAAGCATTTCAGAAGACTGTGTGTTTTTGGAGATGAAGAGGAGACTACACGCAGGTGTCCTCTGAGCTAATGCATTAGTTCCTGTTAGGGTCAATGAAGATGTCCTCCATACACTCAGTGTAACTAGATTTCAGCTCAGTCTTAGGCAGACATTTAAGACCAAATTTCAATTCCTAAATCAATATTTTATGCTATATGGGATGCCCTAGGGGATCCTATCTGGCCTACTGTAGACATTCCAGAAACATATCGGTCTGCCAAAAGTGGAGGATCATATCTGCCAGCTGCAAGCAGATGTCCCTGATAACCTAGAACCTATCAGATGGAAGAAATCCCCCATTTAAGCAAATGAATTGAGGTCCTGGCACTTGGTTGGCTGCATTGTTCCCTGTAACCCAGTAGTACAAATTTCAAACTCACTATAATGGTCTGAAATACACCCTATACTATACTATACTATACTATACTATACTATACTATACTATACTATACTATACTATACTATACTATACTATACTATACACTATAGTATTCTTACATTTTCCTGCCATATAACACATGCAAAATGGTATTAAAATGTCATCACTTCTGACAGGTGGTTTCTTCTTTGTAAATCCAATGCGATCCAAGAACTATGTGACAGTGATGGATCCCCTCCAGGAAACATATGGGAATGTGATGGGAAGCTTACTCTTCATTCCTCCACTGCTAGGAGAGATGTTTTGGTTTGCAGCTATCCTGGCATCCCTGGGTAAATAACTGCTTCACTGTTACATTCGTTGAAGGTCATACAGCACAAATAGAGTGTAATACACATGGTAAGTGAGTTGGACAAAGTTGTGGGAAGTTGTGCTTCATGTCTCCTTTTCTGAGAGGAACAAAAGCATTTCTAATTTCTGGAAAATATATTTTTAGATTTAAAACAAGCAATGGTAGTGCCATATCTATGCATGATATTATAATAGCTAGTTCTGGCAATAAGATTTAGTACCTTCATTTGCCTGTGGGAGAGAAGAAGCATTAGGTCAGACTGACTTGGCTAAGGCCATGCAGCAAGGTAGGGGCAGGAGCAGAAAGGGAACATGGGCTCCCCTGGGTCCTCACTCTGCACACTCTTTTCTAGACCATGCACTCCTCAACCAGAGTGGTGTGCTGGCATCCAGGGAATAATGTAACCTTATTTATTCTGTATTCTGTGTGTATGAAATCTGTGTTAAAATACTTGACCACTATCTTCTTCTGCAGGAGCAACAATGAGGGTCATCTTGGATATTGGAGGCTCTTTGGCTATCATCCTCTCAGCATCCACTGTCATACTCTACACTCTACTGGGAGGCCTCTACTCTGTTGCATACACAGATGTCATCCAGCTGGTTTTCATTACCTTCAGCCTGGCAAGTCCTGTGCATTTCTTTGTTACCAGTTTCCTAACCTAGGGACAAAATCCTGCTCTTTTCAGTATGTCTCAGGCCAAAAATAATTCCATCAGTACTGTTCCTTGCCCTACAGATCCTCTTCAGGTCTCCTGAAAGGTCTTACAGTCCTTAGGCATTTTGGACAGTGTCCACACGAGCTATTGGTCTTTCTGGGTGACAAGTTGCTCACACGTAAGGTCAGCAGAGCCTATCCAGAAAAAATCTTGGCTGGAAAGGAGAGAGACCTGTCTACTGAAGGCACCAATTGACCTGAATTAGTGACTCATGTTCTTGATGATGCCATGAACAAGAAATATGTAGATTTAGGGTAAGGAAGGAGGAAAAGGAAGTCTCTGAGTGTGGGTTTAATCTAGTATTTTATATTTTTTTCTATATAATTTTTATATTCTACATCTAACTTTATTTCAATGTCTGAATAAATTTCCCCAGAACAAGAATCATGGGGAAATGGTTAACTATTTCAATTTCTTCCCTAGTGGGTCTGTATCCCCTTTGCCATGGTGAACTCTGCAACAGAAAGTATTTATTACACCGCAACTCACGAATATTACCAAGACCCTTGGATTGGAAAAATAGAAAAACAGTATCTTGGAAGGTGGCTGGACGACTTCTTCTACCTGGTATGGAATGTTTCTTGGAAGGGTGGTTGGGAGAAGAAAATGTGCAGAAGTTTCTGTATGGAAAGCTTATGGGTCCTTCCAGCTGGTAGTGCTACAATGCACAGTTGGCAGGAGCAGAATGAGGTGTAAAATCTTTTCTCAGCCACTTTGCAGCACACTGAATGGACTGGGGAGACCCAGGGCTCAGCTCTGGGTAGGAAAGGGGTCCATCCTGCACCCATGTGAAGGTATGCAATGTCTTACTCTTGAGTAAGATCATCCAGGCAACTAATTCCTGGCACTAAATGAAGCACTTTGTACCTTTAGAGAGGTAGGTCTTGCAGCCCCAGTCATGCGTTTTTAACATAATTCTGTAAAATTCCCTCTATTTGAGAAAAAAAAAAAAAATCTGTTAAAATGGCACTGCTGCAGGTCATCAGCAAGCATGGTGCCATTGGCTCCACTGCACAACCCAGCTTTTGAGCTCTCAGTATAGCCAAGACTGCAGTGGGTTGTTAAGATCTCACTAGGGTGGTAATAGAGACACACAGAAGCTTGAGTTTGTTTGGTGAGGATAGAAACTTCAGATTTTATCTGATGAAATTCGTCTGCTAAGCAACTGAAAATGGTGATTTAAAAAAATATATATTTTTTCTTAAGATTATTGTCTAGCTAACTTTGGGCAGATTTTTATAGAAGCTACATTCCTGAAAAGCTTCTCTTCTGTTGTCCTTCCTCTGTTTCTCTCTCAGCATGCCAAACAACCCATTTCTCAGCTTTCTCAATCTGCTAAAGCTTTAATCTGTTTTGATCAAAATTTCACATCCATTGCAATTAAAACAAAGGAAAAAGACACCCTCAATGAGAAACATTTAGCCTCAATAGCTAAAGCTGGGCAAAGGTTATGCATTTGAAGTGAGGTTTTAATTACAGGAAAGAATATCATCCATCTGAAAGGATGTATGATGCCCAAGGACAGTCAGGAACCAGTGGGGACTGTTGCTAACATCTGGATGTTTCAGGTGCTTGGGAGCATCCCATGGCAAACCTATTTCCAAAGAGTACTCTCAGCTGCCTCACCAGGCCAGGCCAGGTTCATCTCCTACCTCTCTGGACTGGGGTGTTTTTTAATGGCCATCCCCTCCGTGCTCATTGGTGCAGTTGCAGCATCAACAGGTAAAACTGAACTGCTTGTCTCTGAATAATGAACATGTTTTTGTCAAAGGTAATTAAAACAGGATCCAAATAAGTCCCAATTTAGATTTCCAATTACCTCAAACCAATTGTCCTAAAGACCCTCTATGGGAGACATGACTGCCAAGCTAGAAGCTTGTACCAGAAATGTGGAGCCCTCTGAGGTTCAATGCATGACTACCTACCTTACAACAACCCCAAAACCTGTTTAAATCTTTATGGTGAAATGATTTTTCATACATCCTGTGGTGAGGAAAGAGGAAGGCAGAACATGTAAAACACTGCATAATCCTCTTTTCCAAGAAAAGTTATGCTTGCTTCTGTTAATGTCTTCTGCATGTAAGACCCAGTAGTATTACTACAGATTGCTTTTAATGTTCAGGAGAAAACCTGCCTGGAGGAATCAAGATATTTCAGTCCCTACAGCCAGGAGTTCAGTCCTGTGTTGGCTGTGAACAAGGGTTAAAGAGCAGCCAGATCACCAGACACTTATAGAAACAGCTTGAATTTACAAATTCGTCTGTCATTAGGGACATCAGAGGAAAATTCCCTTCTCCTCTGAGAGACCTCAGGTCTAGAAGTCTGATCTTTAAGGATCCCATTCATGGAAACACACAAAGCTTCTTCTATAGACATTTATCTATGTCTATAGACATTTCTATAAACTTTTCAACTATTTCTATAGATGCTACTGGGGAGAAGGAAAACTTCTGATCTGGTGAGAGTTGCAGCATGCTTAGGGATAACATAAGAGATGATAACAGAATCTGACCAACGAATAAAAGTCCTAAAATTCTGAGTGGGTTTCAGTTCTTAGCCCTCTTGTGACTGGTCCTGGTGGAAAGGCAGCTTCAGAGAGTTGAAATATCAGTGAAGGATTTTCTGTGACTTTTCCTTCTTCTGTCTTAAAGACTGGAACAAGACAAGCTATGGTCTTCCAAGTCCATATGAGAGAGGAGAATCTGCTATGGTACTGCCGTTTGTTTTACACTATCTCTGCCCAGCATACGTCTCCATTGCTGGCTTAGGAGCCATCGCTGCTGCTGCAATGTCGTCTGCAGACTCAGCACTTCTCTCTGCCAGTTCCATGTTTGCTCACAACATCTACAGAAAAATCCTGAGGAAACAGGTACTTGGTTACAGCATTCAGCAACTTTGGTGTCAGGTTAGATGCTTTAGTTTCAGGACAGGTGCAAATCCATTTTGCGTTGCCCACAATTAGAGGTGTCTGTCCGTCAGCTGCTGAAGTTCTACAGACAGAGCTTGAAACATAGGTCACAGAAGAAAGAATGGTTTGGGTTGGAAGGGACCTTAAAGTCCACCCAGCTCCACCCCCCTGCCATGGGCAGGGACACCTCCCACCAGACCAGGTTGCCCAAAGCCCCATCCAGCCTGGCCTTGAGCACCTCCAGGGATGGGGCATCCACAGCTTCTCTGTGCTGCCTGTGCCAGGGCCTCACCACCCTCTGAGGAAGAATTTCTTATGTATATCTAATCTAAATTTCCCCTCTTTCAGTTTAAAGCCATTCCCCCTTGTCCTGTCACTGCACCCCCAACAAAGAGTCCCTCCCCCACTTTCCTGTAGCCCCCTTTAGGTACTGGCAGGCCACTGTAAGGTCTCCCTGGAGCCTTCTCTTCTCCAGGCTGAACAACCCCAACTCCCTCAGCCTGTCTTCACAGGAGAGGTGCTCCAGCCCTCATCCTTGTGGTCCTCCTCTGGACTTGTTCTAATACTTCCATGCCCTCCTTGTGCTGGGGGCCCCAGAGCTGAATGCAGGGCTCTTGGTGGGGCCTCACAAGAGCAGAGCAGAGGGGGACAATCCCCCTCACCCTGCTGGCCATGCTGCTCTTGATGCAGCCCAGGACATGGTTGGCTTTCTGGGCTGCAAGTGCACATTGCTGTCTTGAGCTTCTCATCCACCAACACCCCCAGGTCCTTCTCCTCAGGGCTGCTCTCAATCCATTCTCTGCCCAGCCTGCGTTTGTGCTTGGGATTGCCCCAGCCCAGGTACAGGACCTTGCACTTGGCCTCATTGAACCTCATAAGGTTTGCACAGGCCCACCTCTCAGGCCTGCCCAGGTCCCTCTGGATAGCATCCCTTCCCTCCTGTGTGTCAACCCCACCACACAGCTTGGTGTCATATAGGGATACAAATATCCACTGCAGTGAGTTTTGCTCTTCATAAAATGAGTGGTAAAAAGTATGGACTAGGATATTCATGGAAACAGCATAAAACCATAACCCTTAGAATTACAGAGGGCAGCTCCAGTGCTGTTGCAGCCATGTTCAGAGCAGAACCAGGGTGGCCATCGGTGGTGCCATGTGGAAGCAGCAGGGGCTTGGTGGGAACCAGCCTGGGGCAGGGCAATGCTGTTGTAATGGTACAATCTCATGTTTTTCAGGCTACAGAAGGGGAGGTCTTATGGGCCATGAGGATCTCCATGCTGGTGTTTGGGGCCGGGGCTGCTGGCCTGGCTTTTTACTCCAGCTCTGTCTACGACCTCTGGTTCCTCAGCGGGGAGCTGGTGTATGCCCTGCTCTTCCCCCAGCTGTGCTGCGCCCTCTTCATTCCCAGCACCAACACCTACGGCTCGGCTGCTGGCTTCTTGGTTGGGCTCCTCCTGAGGCTGCTGGCGGGGGAGCCTGCCCTGAAAATCCCCCCTGTCATCCACTACCCAGGCTGCACCCTCATGAATGGGACCTACACGCAGCTCTTCCCCTATAAAACATTCACCATGCTTCTCACCCTGGGGACAATCATTGCTGTTTCGTACCTGGCTGTGGTTTTGTTTCAGAGAAACCTCCTCCCCCGCAGATGGGATGTCTGCAATGTGCTGGGGGAAACCCACACCCTCGTCCCCCTGCGCTGGGTGGACAAATGGACAGGTACACAAACAGCCGCACTGCAAGAGAATCGGGATTAATTGTGGGGCCTCGTTTGAAAGGACCCACTGCACTCAGCAATTAGCGTCTGGAGCTGCTCTTCCCTTTGCTTTCTCCAGCAATGAATTATTTAAAGTCCTTGCGGAGTAATAAAGATGCAATCCATTCATGCAAGGAGAGTGAGTGAGCTCAAAGTCTGACGTGATTAAAGGCGCGCGGTGGTGGAGCATGATCGTGTGGCAGTGACCACGGGGTACCACAGGCCCAAGCTGCTCCAGGGTGTCCCTGATTCCCCACCCGAAGGCAAGGCCCCAACATTTATGGCATGCTCAAGTCACATACTTTTCTCGCCACAAAGGAGACATGGTGATGTTTAATAGATTAGGCATTCTTGATTTAAAGGGGAAAAAAAAAAAAAGGTGAGTAAACCTGTTCCCATTGAAACAGCTAGAGTTTTAGTGTAAACTTCCCCAGGGAGGGCATTAGATATAAAACACTGATTGCTGAATGCCATGCAATCACCACAGCAGTCAATCAGTAATACCAGTTCTACACTGTTCTTTACATTCTTTAGAAGCTTTCCCTGATATCACGATATCTTTTGCATACGCTTCTCCCCAGCTGTGGTCTCAGGTCATGTAGGCAGTCTGCTGTAACGTGGCTGAGGAGAGGACATCCCCACAACCAGGACCTTTCTGGCAGAGCAGAGGAGCAAGATCACAGAACCACAGCATGGTTTCGGTTGGAACAGACCTTAAAGCCCACCCAGTTCCAACCCCCTGCCATGGGCAGGGACACCTCCCACCAGCCCAGGTTGCCCAAAGCCCCATCCAGCCTGGCCTTGAGCACCTCCAGGGATGGGGCATCCACAGCTTCTCTGGGCAACCTGTGCCAGGGCCTCACCACCCTCTTAGTGAAGAATTTCTTCCTTATATCTAATCTAAATCTCCCCTCTTGTAGTTTAAAACCATTCCCCCTTGTCCTGTCACTATACTCCCTGATAAACAGTCCCTCCCCAACTTTCTTGTAGGCTCCCTTCAGGTACTGGAAGGCAAAGCAGAAGCCTTTAATTACTGGGTTAAAAAAAAGTGTTAGGTAGCCACTATTCACAAAAATGCAACCAGCTGGAAAACTGGAGTTGGCTGGGAGATTCATGAGCAAGTGAGCTCTCTAACACTCCTGGTTAAATCACTCATGCCGAGGTGTTACCCAAGCTGAATAGGGGGATGCTGTGAGACACCTTCACAAATTGTTGTACAGGACCTCAGAGGACTGTGATGACAGAACAGTGCTGGGAAAAGGCACTGGCCCTGCCCTCAAGGACATGAAACCCTGAAGGCACGATCCCAAAAGATTCAAGCCACCAAGTCTTTATGGAAAAGCCCCTGGTACCACATTTGTATAAATTCTTAATGGGTCAGAAAAAAAAATATGGCCCAGTTAACTATTGGGTTTGGTCCATTGCCTGAAGTCTGATGGACTAAAAGCATCCCTCAGGCTTGGGCTGTTAAGATAGGAGCTGAAATAAATATTCAGAAAGGTCCTGCAACGATGGCTGTCATTTTAAGTACAGTGGCTCACCAGGGATCAGTCACAACCCACCCACCATGGCCAGCAGAAACTGGGCAGCCCCTCGCCACAAAGCAGCAGTGGGAGCTGCTGTGCGTGGAAACACCTGGCACTGGAGGGACAACACATAACAGCATGTCCACAAGACACATAACAGCATATCCACAATACCAGAGCAATGGACAGCCTGCCGAGCTGCAGGGCATGAAAGCAACACGCTGCTTGGTGAGTTGTGTCCAGCACACACCGTGCACACACATAGTGAGAAGTGATGCTGCTGCCACCGTGCACTCCTGCAGCAAACTCAGTGAGGAGCCACATGCTGCTCTGAACTGTGCCAAGGCAAGGTGCAGTGACTTGGGACAAGGATTGACAGCCCTGGGCTCTAGATACAGCCTTGATCACTCTGCCCATCATGGAGAGCATCCTTTAAAATACCTTCTCCAGCATCATCCTCAGCAAGATGGAAATTCTGCTCCTCATCAGAAAGATTATCACATTACATTATTCTCCACCCTAGTGTTGGTAGACAGCAGTCCTGTTGACATGCTGTGTTAAATCAAGTCCAGAAATTCCTTCCTGTATATCTAGAGGCTGTCATTAATTGAAATGTGTGTTTAGAAAGCACAGAAACAAATGTTTTGAAAATTAAAAGCCCTAGGCAGTCACCCACTGAAATCTTTCACACCAGTGATTTGAGAGGGAGCATGTGAGGTCATGCTTAGCTAAGGGAGACACCAAAGCTATCATTACCTCAGTGCCAGAAGAACCAGGCTCCTGTTAAATCACAGTTCCTATAGCTCATTCAGGAATACTCCCCCGCTTTAGCAATGACCTAGTTTGGGTGCTGGATATCTCTCTGTGTGGAGCAGACCAAAACTTTCCCAGTGCACTTTGCATAAGGGCCTGCTGCACGTCCCTAACGAGAATGAAACTCCAAATTACTCATGTCAAGGCCAGCATCCCATTCACACAACCCTACCCAGCAGCTCTGAAGGGTAAATGACTCCATCTTTCTCCTCAGAAAGAGCAGTCAGGCACTGGGACGGGTTGCCCAGGGAGGTGGTGGTGTCACCGTCCCAGGGGGTGTTCAAGGAAAGGTTGGACTTGGTGCTTGGGGACATGGTTTGGTGGTGACATTGGTGGTAGGGGGATGGTTGGACCAGATGATCTTGGAGGTCTTTTCCAACCTTAATGATTCTGTAATTCCATGATCTGGACATATCTTTTCTCTTCACCACTGTGCCCAGCTTCTCCAGCTGTTCCACTGCAGAGTCCCCAAGCTTGACATTAAATCAGGCATTTTTCCTGGCAGGCAGTAGATCCCCAGCTTCCCAAGGCAGCATCGAAGTCCAGCACTGTGAGGCAGAACATTGCTGACAAGCACCACGGTCACGTCACCACCCAGCATCACCGCGGAAGACTCTCAGCGTGTCCAAATAGGAACATCTTTAATGCTGTGGGGGGTATCTGGCACACTCAGCAGGGACATTTTGCCCTTACAAAGCTCCTCTGAATTTCATACCGCTGAAACACACTGCTTCGCATGGAGGGACTGAAATGGGAAGGACACAATGACTGTAACTCTCCCGAATGTTTACCATTTTCCACCCTTATATGACTCCCTCCTCAGAACATCCCCCAGCAAGCTTAAAAGGAAAACATTCATCAAGGTCAGGCAAAGTTTTGAAAGAAATTAGCTGCAAGTAAAATAAATATAAAAGCAATTCTAGCCTATACTTTATGACAAAATGCCTAGTTGTTCCAGTCTAGCACACCCAATGTCCTTGAGGTGCTGCCAGCACAGGGGATAATGACCCAGTGAAATCTTTCATCTCGCAGGTTTCTGCCTCCAGTTCACTGTACCCTTTGTTTCTTTGCCCCCTCTTCATAAAAATAATAATAATAATAATTTGCTTGGACACTGTAGGGCCCCAATCTGCCCCTCCATTTGTGGGTTTGCCTCCTTTGCATCCTAAATGTGCCCATGACACGATCTCTGTACAGTTCCAGTTTTCATTAACTTTTCCCAGCCTACTGGGAAAAAAAAAAAAAAAAGCTACTGCCTTTTTCTGACATTTTTAAGGTTAATCATATCCTATCTTTTTGAAAAAGAAAATACAATATGAAGAAGTGTTTGGCTTCCAGTGCATATCCCTGATGTGTATGTATAGATATATATACACATATTTATCCCTGACATATCCCTGATATATATATATAAATAACTTCCCATACCAATAGGAACTATCCATAGTTCCTCACTAGGCATTCAGGGACGCCTGGTTTCTATAAATGAGAAAAATAGGAATATGAGACATCACAAGGGAAATCCGTACCTCTTCCCCTTCTCACTTATGCTCCATTTTAGGATTTCCTAAATGTGTCCTCCCTAGAGTATCAGCTGGGGACCAGCCAGAAAACCAAGAAACACTCACAGGTTTGTCAGACATTCCTAACATCGTGAAAAAGATACTTCCATGTGAGCTATGGGCTGTGTGGGGCCAGGATGAACTTTCCTTCATTTCCACAGAAATGCCATGCTCTCTGACTTTATCCCCACATGCCGCACTCCAATCTTCCCTCGCAGTTCTCAGGCTTTAGGGTTCCTTCTCGTGACTCGAGCAAGGCCTTTGAAGCTACCTCCCACACCATCCCCACGGGCACACTGAAAAATAAATAAATAAAACAAAAAATCTCACTTTGCTGATTCTTAAAGCTTCTATGCCAGCCATCATCCCCAGGGATGGAAACACTGCTGCAGCAGTAGGTGGCTTTCTTTGACCGTCAGGTAGGTGCTAGTGTATCTTTACAACTGGAATCTGGGCAGCTTGGAATAATAAAATGAATGAGAAAAATGTGAACCAGAGTGAGGTTCTGTGTGCCAGACAGAGAATTGTGAACAAAAATGTATTCAATACCAAACAAGCTTAGGAAGAATAAGTACATATGGCAAGTCTGTATGGTGTATGTGCCTAAAATGTATTTCCTATTTATGGACAATATGCCTTAGGCCACTCATTGGATTCCCCGGGGCTCCACATTCCCAACCCCTCAGGGAGGGACAGCTTCAGGAGACTCCAGGAAGGATTTTGAGCAGAAAGCCCCGTTATACCCGGAGAGCACTGATTTTGCAGGAGCTACTGGGCAGAGCTGGAGGGCAGTTTGGACTGCCAGCTGGACTCCCAGCCCTGCACCACCAGCAGTTCCTTCTCATGGTGACTTGAGCAGGGCCTTTGATGCTGCCTCCACAACATCCCCACTGCACACTGATGGGATTTGGGGTTAGGGAAGCAGAGAGTGAGGTACACAGAGAGCTGTCTGCATAGCCAGGCACCTGGACAAGGGGAGAAAAAGGGAGAAAAGGGGAGAGGTGGACACACTGGAACGAGTCTGGTGAAGAACTATGAGGAAGATTGAGGGTTTGGGCTACCTGTTGTGCAAAGAGAGGCTGCAGGAGCAAAGAGTCTTCATCCTGGAGAAGGGTTGGCTCAGGGCAATCTTGTTAACGTGTATTAATAGCTGATGACAGGGGGAGAAAAGAAGTCAGGGCCAGACTCTTCTCAGTGGTGCCCAGTGAGAGGACAAGAGCCAACAGGCACAAACTGAAGTACAAGATAATCCATAAGAAGTTCTTTTTTCACTGTGAGGGTGAGGCAGTGGCACAGGTCACCCAAAGAGGCTGTGCAGTCTCCATGCCTGGAGATACTCTGAACCATGTGGGCTGTTCTCACTGATCCTGCTCTGAGCTAAGATTTGGACTGAGGAATTTCCAGAGGTGCCTTCTGTCCTCTGTGACGGTGACCCTAGAAGACTGCAATGCCAGTTTCACGGTAGGATAAAGAAGCTAAACTCCTTCATCAACAGCATCCCTTTGGTGGGCTGGACAGGGCTGGACAGGGGCTCCTTTCAGATATGTTCTCTCTTTAGTCATCAGTAATAACAAGCAGTTAAATCCTAGAAAGTTTTCATTTTTAATTTTTCATAAAACTGTGGTTTTATTGCTGTACAGAGGACAGAAAATTGTCCAAGATAACAGAAGTCCAGCTTAGCTAGCCCTGAATGCCCCTGTTTACAAAAAATAACAAAAGCTGGGGAAAAAAGGCCAGAACAGTCTGGGCCATCAATGTGAATATAAATGTGATAAGGAGTCTTCAAGGCTCCTGGTGCTGTTGCAGTTTGTGCATGACAATGAACAGAAACATTCTAAAAATGGGAAATGGATTAAATTGGTGGTCAGACAGGGTTTTGGTCGGCTACCCTAAGGGAGATGAAGAGCCCTTTGAACATTGCTTGTGCTGGTCCCATGGGGCAGGGAGAGGACCCAGGGGGCTCAAAGGCTGTGTCTACGGGACTCAATGCTGCATGGTGGAGCAGTCCTGGGCCCCTAGCTCAGTTTCAGTTCTTCAGAGTGAACTCTCTCCAGAATGGCAGATGAGTTTTGGTTTGGAAGCAACCAGCTGGTTCACTCCAAACAAGATCCTGAGAATGCACTAGCACTCATGCGAAGTTGATAAGCAGTGGCCCAGGACCTGGGAGTGAACAGAAAAGATGAAATACTTACAGTAGACCTATTTGAAGCAGCAGATACCAGCACCTGGGCAGCATGCCACCATCTCTTGGGGTAGCAGGATCCACTGCGATGCCCCGAGGCTTCCAGCATCTTGGGTTTCCTTGACATTTTTAGACTTCATCTTCTGCGGACCATCTGAGTTGATATCAGATGGCAATTTGATTAAAAAACAGGAACAGTAAAAAAATCAATGCTGTGTACATTAGGTAGATTAACTGGCTAACTGAGAGGTCCTGAAATGTAATTACATGTACAAAATTGTCATCCAGTATCCGAATCTGTAGTGAGGCTGATTCTTGGCACTATGCTATTGTACTGCATTTCTCAGTGACTGGGGAAGCAATGAAAAGCAGTCCACTTTGTGTCCTCAGCTGGCCAAACAAATGAGATGCACTTCAGTATGGGCTAATGGACAGTCTAACACTGGGGTCTAGAGACAGATCAGGTGAATCACGGTGTAATATTGAGTACAGACACCACCTGAAAAGAAGCCCCGAATGGTGTTATGCATTGTAATGTTGAAAGATAGATGAGATGAATCACTCACAAAGCACGTTCCTGCTACTTTGATAATGGCTCTTTTCTCTCACAGAGCTTTTGGCAAGATTACAGAATGGTTGAGGTTGGAAGGGACCATAGCTGGAAGTCAAAACTAAAAAAAATCGGACTACAAACAAGGCTCAGCTTTTTAAACTGTAGGGTCCATTAAATGTTAGAGTGATTTGCCGAGGACTGAGGTGGATTCTTCATCACTGAAAATGCTACAGTGAAACTGGAAGCTTTTCTGAAAGTTATCCTCTGTTTTAATGAGGATGACTTTCATTTGGGGTGCTCTGAATGTGGTGTCCAGCCTAACATTCAGATTAGAAAACCCCAGTAATGCCTTCTACTCCTTACTTCTCCCGACCCTGAACTCAAGGCTGGAGATGGGCAACCATCCAGGCAACCACTGGTGTTTCTATCTTAATACCACTGAATGCTCAGAGCGTTGCTATCACACCTGACCCCCAGCCATGGAGATGAAGTCAAGACCATAATGAGACTTGGATGCCTATATAAACTGCCCCTACATCCACAGAAACTCTGCTGATCCCACGTTACCTCTGCAAATGATAACAAAGAGAGTGTCATTATTAAAAAAGAAGAAAGTGGGATTAAAAATCGAAGCATATTTCAACTCTGGGATTCTTGCTATGAACCTACAGACTGTGATACTTGCACTGTGTGGCAGAAAGGGCACGACAGTGTTTTCTTTAATAGACTTGTGAGATTTATTTCACAAGTTCAGCTATGCTTTTAATTCAGAAATAACAGACCTTGACCTAATCACAGAACGGGAGAAAAAAATTACCCTATGAAGCAAAAGCAAACTGAAAAACTTCCAACTTTTCCACATTTCTACATTATTTGATGAACTGTGCACTGTTGTGCTGTACCTCACATAATGCACCTCTGGACAGGGTTCAATTCAGAACAGGATGAGCGCAGCCTGATGATTGATATGGAGCAGTTCTGAGTAGGACGCTTTGAAACGCTGCCTAGCAGAGATTGATTCTCCTGCACGTCCCTTAATCATACTAAGTTTCCAAGCCTAACTATGATAATGAATTGCAAAGATTAACTATGTAGTTGATGATTATCGTATTAGATGGAATTAGGAAGGAACAGGTAGGAAACCCTGCCAGTTTGAGTGTTCAGGGAACAGGGAAGGAAACCAGAAAAACAGAAAAGCCACAAAGAGGAAACAGAAAGGAACACAGAAAGAAACAGGATTGTCAAATATCACGCACAATGGACCTGGAATATTACGCACTTGTAATCATGTATTTGAGTAGCAAAACAGAGTTAAAGAAAAAGGAGCCCATTTAAGTACTGAAATGGCTTTTTTTTAATTTTTTTAATTTCTTGGCCTCACCACCTGGTTACTAAGTCTAAGTATAGGAAGCATTTTATGGACAAGGATCTGTACACAGGACATTAAACAGAGGTATTTGGTTTCCAGAATTAAGGTGATGTGTAGCTTCTTCTTGGATGGATGTGGCTGGTTCGAGACAAGCTCTCAAGACAGCCTTGGCAGCACTGCAGTCCCCAAAGGCCACACAGAAATTGTGCCCTGACGTAATTTAAGGTAATTAATGCCCCCTTAGCATGAAATCATGCTGTTTTGCATGCAGTCTATGAAAGATTACAGTTCAATCCCATCAAGATAGATCTAGCTCAACTTGGCTGAAGCTGCCCGGGCTATATAACTCCCTCATCAGGAGGAAACTCACCTTTGCACACACCTGTCTGGGAACAAGACCGTGATAGAAAGTGGAAATGAAGCTGAAATCAAACCTGCAATCTCTGCCCTGGGGCTCCTTCGGTTCATCCAACTAAAACAGGGGTCCTCCAGAGCCCTACAACAGGTTTTCCCAAAGCAGGAATCAAACATCAAACATTTAAGAGGCTCAGAGCTCAGTGCAGTGAATAACAATCCTTTTTATTCTGTAGCTGCATTGCACTTTCTACATCAATTCATTGAGACCACCTTTCCAAAGCCCTTCCAGATTCAGAGAATTGTTTAGATGTTTGAAATACAAAAGAAAACCTACAGAAAAATGGGGAAGAGTGTATAAAAGGCAACAGCTCACAATGTGGATCATAGTTTTGGCCACATTAGACCCTGCTTCTATCTTTGCAGTGGAGGCAATGTTTGCAGACTGGCACGGTACTGGTGAAACCACCAGCAAAACCTAAAACTGGCTGGTTGGATGCAAAACCTGAAACTTCTAGTTGTACTTCCACTGTTCAGTCCACCACCATCATATATCTGTTGTTATGAAGGACCAAAATCCACATTCTACTCTTTTTTTTTTTTTTTTTTTTTTTTTTTTTTTTTTTTTTTGTGAAGCAAGCACCATGTCTGAGAGCCCTTATCCAAATGCAGCATGTGCCAGGACAATGAAACACCCCAGTAGGAAAGGACGCTTACTTTCAACAGGTGGACATGAGGGCTCTTATTCTTAAAATCAGGTTTAGAGAAAGTACAAAATAATTTGGATCATTTAAGATTCTTTTCCCTCAGTCCCTGCAGCCCTGGCATGTCCTGTGAGATGTGCCGTGCCGTATAGTGTTGAGCCAACCCTCTCACCACCCTTCACAAAATGTTTTAGGGACAGATTTCTTTGGACACTCAAAATTGCGGAGAGGTGTTAATTATTTACTCTCTAGCACCACCTAAGAGCAGCCCCAAGTAACACAAGCTGGTGCTTCCTTTGAGGAGCATGCCGTTCCCTGCACCCAAAGTGCAGCATCCCCAGAACTGTCCTCACCTGGAGACACAGGCTGCCACCAGGCACCACCGCCTGCCACTCGCTGGACAGAAGTGTACCTCCCAAAGGGTCTTGCTGGGGAGCCCACCCAGAGGAGGACTTTGGGACAAGGTGCCCACAGCCCATCCCAGGTCACCACGTGCGTTATTGGAAGGTCTTCTGCTGCCTGTGAGGGTGCTGCATGACCTCCTCCAGCAGCCACCTGCCCACACCACACTCCTACAAATTAGAAGCTAAAAAATAAATGAAGTTTCCACCTCTGGTATGTTCGGGGCAGTTCCCAAGTTGTCCCCACACACAGGCTGAGGTGGGGAGCTGGAGCCAAGCTCTAATTGACTTGGGGACCATCTATGGTGCTCCAGGAGGAAACCACCCCCGGTGCATGTGCAAGGGGCTGAGCTGTGAGTGCCCCGAGTTACCCACACTCGCTGCCACAGGAGACACCATAATTACACGTGTTGCTCAATCACAGCCATTATTCAAAAGGCCACATGCCTAAAATGCTTCAGCGGTCATTCTGCAAGGCTGGATGGGTTTGACTCGATTGGGTTTGGGGCTGCCTATTCCCAGCTTCCCCCCACAGGTGCCACGTCCAGACAGGGGAGCCGTGAGGACAGGTCAAAGGAAATTCTTTGCCCCAAATTTACCCCAAATGGAATGGAGAGATGCTCGGGTGATCCACATAAAAAGAGCTATTGAGATATTTAAATGGTCCATTTAAACTAGACTAGTTTAATCATGCTTAATTATTGCCTTGCTTAATTATAACTCGGGATAAATTCTTTTTAACTCCTCACCCAATCTATGCATATCACTACCCCTGCATCTTAGGACAGCGGCTGAATTAGAGAAGGGAGACAGGGGCTCGAGCTCCTGGGACATCCCAGGATTCGGGATGTCAAAACCTTGCACTAGTCTGGTAATGGAGAGGAGAAAAACAAAACTCACAGGGGAAAAGGAAGATATGAGAGTCTCTTTTTGTATTTGTGATTTATTTTTTTTTTTTAATTCTGCACACATTGGATAGATGTGCCATTTCTGCATCTGAAAATATTTACACTGCTACTAATGAATAATTCAAAGCACCATGGATCAGCAAAATAGAACTAGAGCAGCTTTGGGAATGGTTAGATGATTGTGATAAAAGGTGCTCTTATATCTTTGTGTGTGTGTTTGTGTGGTGTAAAACTAGCTAGACTCTTTTATTTATACAATAGAAAATAACTTCAGGTACAGATGTCAAGTGAAGGGTTATGTGATTGCTGACCTGGTGTCATGCCAAACTGGAGCATAAATAAATTATTTAATTAGAAACACGCTGTTATTTTCCTGGTATTATTATTATTATTATTATTATTATTTTGAATTTAAAATCTAGTTTGTTTTGTGGGGTTAACATTTCAGGGCAAAAGAACTGGGTATCCAGTTATTCTCCTTCATCCCACCTCCCCAGAAATGCCCACATTTGACCTGCGTCTCCCAGTTATTGGTTGAGAGCCTCGCTGTTGAATAAAAACCGAGAGAGGAAAGAGAGTAAGGATTGTGGAACCTAGCCCTGGGAAAAGAATCCTGAAAATATTCAGCATATAGGATTCAAATTCTTGAACAGCTTTAGATGAACCAAAACTAGATTTTTACACAGAATAGATTTACCAACAATTGATGTGTGTTATTTCTGGGATTTTTTAAGCTGCTGTGATTTCTAGATCTGGACTATAAAATCTGAGGAACAAGCCTTCAGGTGGCACATATACAGCTGTCAGGGAGAGATGGCATGCCCATGTCTGCAGGCACAGCACCCCCAAGCTCCCAGGAGACGCACACCAGCCACGCCAGGCTGGAAATCCCACCCCAGTCGCTTTGGTAAAAGTGATGCACGGATGTAGCCATTGCTTCTGGGAGCATCTTGACAGCAGATCTACACCAGACAAGCAAGATTCACTTCTCATTTTGCAGGATTTGGGTAGGTTATCATGGTCACCACACCTGCCCCAACTGGTGCAGCAGCTGCTTCCCTGGGTGAAGCCGTTTCTCCTGGTGTGATTTGTAGTGCGTGAACCACGTCTCACTTCGATGATTTCTGTCCCAGTGTTTTAGACACCATCCGCAGGTGCTCGCACTGTGCGTGATAAACTGGACCAAAAAGAGGGAAGGAAGACAGAAAGAGAAAAAATGATTAATGAGGAGCTCAGTGAATTGCAGCAATGATTTAGCATGCCCTACTACCACAGCACGAGCCCACAGCCACTGTCGCAGTGCTGGCAGTGCCGTGCCACACCTTCTGGAGGTGACCCCAGAGACTCAGGAAAGCTGGGGCTTATGCCGCAAGGTTCCCAGAAAACAGCAACTCCATGCCTTGGCTTCCCATGGGGGCATCGTGATCTCTGTATTTCAGAAAGGTGTGGAGGGGTGAGGATATTCTTGGTAGTAAAGTTTTAATGCCACGTAGCGATTGCGTGGTTCATCACTGACCCTGAGCAGTGCCTGGT
Source organism: Aythya fuligula (assembly GCF_009819795.1). NCBI lineage: Eukaryota > Metazoa > Chordata > Aves > Anseriformes > Anatidae > Aythya > Aythya fuligula. Next base: position 195,879,376 of record NC_045559.1, read on the forward strand.
GGGCAGTGCAGTCACCCGGACAGTCCCATCTGAACGTGGGCTCTGAGTACCTCTGATTTGATAAATGTTATTTCCAAAGGGGGAAGCATCTGTGCATCCTCATGTGTACATCTCTGTATCTTTCAAGATTGCATTTCACTTCATTTTATTTTTTCCTCTATTCCTTCCCCCCCTCCCAAACCACAGACCTCAAACCACAGAGAGAATCAGTTCAGATAGCTTAAAAAGCAGAGGAATGCTGACAGACCAGGACTGCCGGGGTCTCTCCTGTTACAGCTATTGATTCATCTCGGGTAAGAGAAGGGCTTTTTGTGCTGTACCTCTACCAAAAAAAATTAAAGGCAGAAAGAAACCACTGACACACAGAGCGAGGATTTGGCTGGGTTCTACTTCAAAGGGCTTTTTTCATCTCATGTGGAAGGAAGGAATGTTTTTACAGCCCGAAACCTCCTCGTCCTCCCAATGAACATCCCTTCCACTTCCAAAAGGCTGGGATAAGGCAAGCCTGGGCTGACGACTCCATGTGGAAGAGGAGGGTGCAGCAGGAGGCTGCCTCTTTTCCTTCGGTACCTCTGCTGCATGTTCCTGTCGCTGGTTCAGAAGGAAAAGGGTGAGAGAAAAAAATCAAAAAACACCAAAGCTCTGTCTAAAGCATTTCAGAGCACTCATGCAGCATATTAGAGGCTGAAAGGAGCTTTCTGGCTCCTATCTGGCTGCTGTTGCAGTCATTAATGTGGTTTTGTTCCATTATTAATGACACCAGCAAAAGAAATCAGACCTCCCAGACAAACTTGAGAGGTTCTCAAGGAGCAAAGAGGGAAGGAGAGCAGTGGGGGACCCTTAAAATGGGGGAAATACCTGAGGGGAAGGGGAGAAATAAAATTAAAATGCTGGAACTAAGCATGGAGCAGTAAAAATCTCCAGGTGTCAATAGCACTGTATGGGTGGTGAAATGAACCTTTCACAATGCCTGTAAATCATTCCCAAAGCCTGCTACTTTAAGGGCACTTTATAATTAAACCAGGAGAAACTAATTCCTCGCAGCCTGTGCCTTATTGTTTGATATGCCCGTGCTTCTAGAGCTGCTGTTTGGCAAACTGATTAAAATAAAACCAGAAGGGCAAGACTAATGGACGAAACCTCTGTAACCCGGAGCAGCGTATCATTACCTCCGTCTGAATGTGGTCGGACAGGATTTCAATAAAAAGCTTTGTTAGGAAAATGAGTCAAGAATACGGCGAGGTAAATAATCTCAGCATTAACGCCCCAACCTGGCTTTCTGGCAAAGTTTCTCTGGTTTAGATGCCCCAGCAGCAGGAGAGGTCTGCTGGAGTCCCCACCTTGGCATTTGGGGTGCTGGGAGGCAGACACATGCTGGGGGGAATTGGGGCGCTGACCCCCTGGGGCTCACCAGAACTCAAGCACGGAGGTCAAATTAGGTTAGATTAGCTGCTAATGAACCACATGGCCATTATAGGTCCTCCTCGGAGTCAAGTGGTTTGCACTGTGGGGCAGGAAGCTCTGGCTTCAAACACTGCTTAGGACATGGATGGTCTTTCTAAAGCCCTAAAGTGATGCTTCTCATGCAAAGCAGTAAAATCCTCTGCCTTTTGGAAAGGCACAGTAGGATTCAGCCTTTTGAGGGGCAAATGTATCCAAGCTGGCCCCTCTCACCAGCCACTGGTAGGGCTCCTCAAACCATCCAGCCCACGAGGGTGGGAGAAATCAGATCAGGAGCAGCAAACTCCTCCGTGCCCAAGGTTTGTTGCAGAAGTTGATGGTGATGGTTTTTAAGGCAGCAGACCCTTTCTGTGCAAGCTGCAAAACTGAGTAATGAGAAACTCTATAGAGATATGAGGCAGGAGCCACCAGACTGGGGTTCCCTCCTATGCCCATGCCCCCAACAGCAGCCCTATGCCTCTAAATTGGATTAAATACTTCCTTAATACTGAGCATTTTGTTGTGTGTCGCAGTGTGTTTCTTGAGGCACAGGCTTGGGGTTTGTTTGTTTGGGTTTTTTTGCTCATTTTTGTTTGTTTAGTTGGTTGGTTGGTTTTGTTTTTAATTCAGATGTTTCATAATTTTCCCCTTAAAAGGTGGAATCCAAAATCTCGTTGCTGTTAATTACTGATGCTGAAAACAGACACTCGCTTCTTATCCCAGGACTGGATATTTGCCCTGTACTGCAAAGCCAAAACTCACAGAATCTGGGAAGAGCTTGAGACCTGGATTTCAATTTCATGACTACCAGCTGTCTTTCCAATGGAGCGGATTAAATCAATGGAACCAGTGGGATACATTTTAAATTACTCAAAGTGCAATTCATTTTATTCAAGCCTATGCCCCGTATGTTGTGCTACCAAAACAGGTCACTGGGCCAAAAGCCCCAAAATAATTTTATAAAGGTTTAAATAGATGAATAAGGGTAATGATGTAAAGTCACATCACCATGAGACCTTCTTTAATGCTCTGAGAAATAAAACCACCATGAAGAGATGGGGTCAGGAAGAAACTTTGCCACTGGGGTTCTCTCCTAGGAGAAGGACTGCAGGACTTTTTGCTCTGGTCTCATTTTCAGCACAGGCATGATGCTGGCCTGATGGAGGAAAGGGGATCTGGTGAACCACAGGAGCAGCTCACACGGGTGGGGTGAAGGGGCAGCAGTTCACAGGCTGTTTTTATAGGTAAGGTGCCTGGCGGGATGCCTCAGACACCCCAGCACCAGAGCATGCCCAGACCAGGGCAGGCTGCAAAACCTGTGCGAGAGCCAATATTCTGGCAGTGAGTTCTCACTGACCTCTCCTTCCCCTGTACCTTCACCTGACTCTCATTGCTTGAGCTTTAAGGAATGCACCAGATGTCAGGGAAACTGGAGATTTTATTGCATCCTGAACGAAAGATGGGCCCTGGAGTCCATGCAGGTTGCATAGCCTCTATGGGTCTTAGCTTACTCCGTGGCTGAGGGGCTTGGGCAGACCCTGGTGTCCCAGCAATGTACCCTACCCTACAAGGTAGGGAATCTCCTTTTCCTCTCACCCATGAAGAGAGCTAATGCACAGACCAAGGTGTCTATCTCTTCTACACACCACACTATGGAAATATTCAGGAGAGGGAAACATGAGGAGAAGCATGGAATAATTACAGAAGTGCCACCACGACCCTTTCATTAGTTATGGGGTGGCTCTCCTGGCAGCATCCGTCTTTGAGCGAGGATCAGTTTTCAGGATTGGGGCATTTACATGTTTTCAAATCATGTTTCTGCCTATCTTGCGTTATCCCAGCTTTTCTGAAAGAACATGCATTTTGGGGAGGCTTCTGGAAGATGGTCAAAAGGAGAGAACACCCAGTGCCTGTCTGAATACAGTAGGATGGGAACAGGACTGTCAGCTCTTGTCCTGTCACCGGGCACCACCGAGAAGAGTCTGGCCCTGACTTCCTTTCTCCTCCATGCCATCAGCTATTAATACACATTAACAAGATTGCCCTGAGCCATCCCTTCTCTAGGATGAAGGCTCCCTGCTCCTGCAGTCTCTCTTTGCATGACAGGTAGCCCAAGCCCTCAATCTCCCTCACAGTCCTTCACCAGGCTGGTTCCAGCATGTCCACCTCTCCCCATTTCTCCCCTTGTCCAGGTGCCTGGCCGTGCAGCCAGCTCTCTGCACCTCGCTCTGCACTTCTTTAACCCCAAATCCCATCAGTGTGCCCGTGGGGATGCTGTGGAGGCAGCATCAAAGGGATGCTCCAGTCACCATGAGGAGAAACCACCGGTGATGCGGGGCTGGGAGTCCAGCTGGCCGGCCAAACTGCCCTCCAGCTCCTGCAAAACCAGTGTATAACGGGGCTTTCTCCTCAAAACCCTTCCTGGAGCCACCTGAAGTGCTGTCTCCTCCCCTAAAGCTTTGGGATCACGGAGCCCAGGGGTGCCCACGGAGCCCCCCGCGGTGCCCCTCAGCACCCCGCCGCCGTGCCCTCACCAGGGGGGCACCACAGCCGCTCGGAGCGGGTCTGACCCCATATGCAGCCCCCCCTGACGACCCCACAAGGGCTCCCCCGTGTTCCCCAGGGACCAGCCGAGCTCCTCGGCCCGGCCCCGCCGCCCTGCCCGGGGCCCGGCCCCGCTGTGAGCCCGGGGCCGCCCCTCAGCGCTCATTTCCTGGCGGCGGCGGCGGCCGGGCCCCGGAGCGGCTTCGTGTCCCCAAAGCCGCCTCTGGAGGGGAGGGGGGACCCGAGGGGCGTCCCCGGTGCCTGTGGAGGAAGAGGAGGGAGGGAGGGAGGGAGGAAGGCCGGGAAGGAGGGAGAGGCCCCGCGGCTTCTTCCCCCGGGGCAGCCCGGGTCGATGCGAGCCCCCGGGCTGGGGGCCGATGAGACCCCCGCGGGGCTGCCGGAGGCGCGGAGTCGTCGTGGGCACCGTCACCCTCTGCCTGGCCGCCGGCTGGGCGCTGCAGAGTAAGTGCCCGGCCTCGGGATCCCGGTCCCCTCCTTCACCTTCCTCCTCCTCCTCCTCTCAACCCCCTCCTCACCATCGTCCTCCTTTCGTCTTCCTCTCGTCCCCCTCTGAACCTCCTCATCCTCCTCTCCTCCCCTTCTCCTCTTCCTCATGCTCCTCTCCTCACCCTCCTCATCCTCCTCTCCTCCTCTTCCCCCTTTCTTCCTCCACTTCATTCTCCTCCTCCTTCTCCTCCTCCTTCTTCTCTTTCTCCTCTCCTCATCCTCATCCTCCTTTCCTCCTCCTCTTCCTTCTCCTCCTCCTCTCTTCCTCCTCTTCATCCTCTTCTCCTCCTCATCATCCTCCTCTCCTTCTCCTCCTCCTCTTTCTCCTTTCATCCTCCTCCTCCTCTCCCCCTTTCTGGCCTCCGCTCCGGCTGCTCAGAGCATATTTTGGGGCCAGGACGAGCCCCCCAGCACCCACACAGAGGAATTAGGGTGGGCAGTGCCGCGGGTGGCTCTGGGTTTGGCCGCTGTGCGCTGCCTCCTTCCTCACCAAGGCAGCACACGACGGGGACACCCCCAGGTGGATGTCCTGTGCCCAGAGACCCTTCTCTGGGGACCAACAGCGCTCAACCCCAGAGCTCCATGCGAGCAGCACCAGCCTCATCGCCACCAGCGCGCTTCCACCCAAGAAACCCGGCCAGTGTGGCCATTGCAAGGTCTGGGACACAAAACAGCACCAGCTCGAGCTCCTGGACGGTCAAAGGGTTTGTAGTGCAGCACTGTGCCAGCAAACAGGCGGCATCGGTGCCCCCTTCCCCTCATCCCGCCTCCTGCGGGGCCGTAAGGGTCTGTGGGTGCAGCCAGCAGCACGCGGCAGCGCTGCTCAGGGTGCTGCCCGTGGGTGCGATGTTTGCTCTCGGGGCTGATGCGGCTCTGCTTAGCTCAGACCGGTTCAGGTGACCCAGGCAGGCTGCGTGTTAAAAATGGGTTTCGGCGTTCAGCTACTGCGTTGTCATACTTGGCTTAGCGTGCTGGATGGAGACAGAGCACATGCAAGCAATTCAGTGGAGGAAATTTATTTATTTTTACCTTTACCTTGCAGTCTTATGCTGAAAACAAAGTCCTGAGTTTATCAAAGCATGAAAGAGTGGCTGTGGTGAGACACTCAGCTCCTGTGTGGACAGAAACAGGAAAAGTCCTTTAACTGAACACACGGAACAGAAAACAATTGGAACAATTTGCAGCGATTACCAGAACTTCCCGTCTGTTCTGTTTATTTAGCTGTCACAAATCCCTTTTTCACGTCTGTGTCATCTCTCGTGCAGGCAGGGTGAAACTGAGAGCACAGCTGAGCTGGAGGTGGAAAGCACGGCGTCCCTGCAGCGGTAGCAGGCAGCATGACACAGTACCACAGAGGGAGAACCCCAGGGGTCTTATCCTGGAAAAAGCCTACACCCCATCTGGTCAAAAAACAGAGAGGCTGGGGCTTTCTCCTGTGCTGGTGCCACGGATGAAGATCTAGGAATCAAAGCAGCTTTTCCACTTTCCCCTTTTTCACTTTAGCCAGTATCTTCTGAATCCTGTTAGAGGGATCCTAAACAGAGTGAAGTCAGCTTGAAATTCACTTACCCCTCTCCTCCCCATTTGTGCTTGCTTAGGGGTATCACTGTCCCAGAGGGTTGTTATTATTTTTTAAATTTTGTTTCCCTTGGAGATGTTCTTCTTTGCCTTTTTTAAGCGTTCTTTCTCCCAAAGACCCCCACACTGCCTCCAGGAGGCATTTCCCCATGGTCATGCTTCGCTCACACCCTCAGCACGGCTGAGGGACTCACCCTCTGGCCCCACTGGGTTCAACATTTGCAGATCACCACTGCTCCTCAGCTCAGCAATAGCACTCGGGATGTGCCCACATCATGAGAGCAGGCTGGTGAGCTCCTCCAAGCTGAACCAGGAAAAGGCATCTGATGGTAGGGCTTACTCTGTGCTTTATCTGCCATCTGTCTGCTCTGATTGCTGTGGGTAACAGGCTTTCAGCCTCTAGCCAAGTGTCTGAAATGGGCCACTAATTCAAGAACTATGTACACTGATTGAAACTGGGATGTTTGGTGTTCATCCAAATCTTCAGGCAGAAAAACCCTCGCACAAGCAGAGCTATTGCAGTTGCGCATTAAACTGAATAATCAGTTCGGTTTAGCAGTTCTGAACAGCTCCACGATCACATCAGTGTGTATTGTGTTAGAATCCAATATTCTTTTGTATCCATTTTTACCAAGAAATCAGTGTTTCCCTTGAAACAAGGTACCTCTGACTGTAAGCAATTTATCTGCACCGACCAACAGCTGGCTGCCTTGATGTAGCTGTGGTCTCAAACATTGCTAACACTTTATTTCTGATTTAAGGACTATTAGACCTCTCCAGCAGCTTGCTCTGTCCATCTCATCCAGCAAACATAATGAAGTCCTTGCCAAGTCTTCACATGTTTAAGTCTGTTCTTGCTTTTTGGGGATGATAATTAACTGATATAATAGGTTACCTTGACCGTAGAAGTTAAGCTTTCCATTTAAATGCAGGATTTTAAAGGCAAGCCAGTTACTGATGAGCACAAAAGCCTTACTCTTGCTCCATGGCATGCGGTAAATAAGCCGGATTTTATACAATCTTATTTCTTCAAACGGTTCCTTGCCATTTTTGGGGTGGCATTAGGCTGGCTTGGCTCGTCTAAGGTCCCCATAAACTGGAACGTTGTGATTGAAATCATAAATGCCATCTTTTTTTTTTTTTTTTTGGTTAAGTACTCAGTATTTAAGTTGTAACTACATTACTGTGAAGCTGGGACATAAGGGAGATGGGAGGTGAGGACTGCTCCCAAAAAGAACAGTTCATTTTACCTGCAAGGAAGGTGGCAGATTGCAGGGACTTGAGAAAATACAGCAGCACAGTGATAGGGGGTGCCTACCACAGGGATCTTTAACTTACCAAGCAAATGCAGCACCTGTTTTTCCTATGCATTTACTCACAGAATTTGATTGTTAAAATGTATTAAAGATGAGAGTTATGAAAGCAGGATATGATTTACATTCCTCCATTTGAGATATATTGAAATATCAGACTTTTCAGAAAATGTTATGCTCTCTTCCCCAGAAAAACTCTTCCAAACTGTCTCCTCTTGGGTATCAAAACACTGAAACACAAGCAATTGTCCTTACTTGTCCTGTAAGATAGACAAATTTCTCCTGGCTATAGCCAATTAAAACATGTATTTAGTCTTAAGTTAGACATGTATGTGCCTTCCACAGTCAGCAGAGAGAGAAACAGCAGAGGATAATCCCTCCTCTTCTAAAACAGGTCACAGGGACAGGAAGATTTGCCCTGCAAGAGCTCCCATCCTGCCCGGGACACTCACTGCTGCATCACCTCCACTCTCACTGCCTCCTTTCTCTTTCAGCCCCTGGAGGAGTATCACTGACTGTCCCACAGCCCAACATCAACGCAACGGTGGCACAAAATATTCTCCTCTCGGTTGAATACTCTTGCAGAGGCGTCGCCACCGTTGAGTGGAAGCATGTGTCGAGCTGGGGCACCACCAGAATTGTGGAGTGGAAAAGCGGGAATTACGTCAACATATCCGTTGTCTACAAGGACAGAGTGACTATTTTTGAAAATGGCTCTATACAGCTTCTGAATGTGGGCATGAGAGATGCTGGCTACTATTTGGTCACTGTCACAGAGGAGTATGGAACCAATACCTACGGCACCATCATAGTCAATGTTTATGGTATGAACTTGACGGGAGTTCTCAGCTGTATGCCATGTTTAAACACTGATCTGCTCATAAACAATTTTCTAATGATATATTTCTGTCTTCCCTGCAGAGATTATCTACGAAGATATACATTTTGTAGCGGTTCTCTTTGCATTTCTCGCTGCAGTGTCTGCCATTTTGATCTGCTTCATGTGGCTGTGTAATAAATCCCTGCACCTGTTCCAGAAGACGACACATAAGCTATCAGGTATCTAAGAGTGCAGTCATTGCACAGGGTTCTCAAATCTGAGTTTTGAGCCAAAAGTCCACTCACAGTTTGAGCTCTAAAGGTGCTAAGCAGTGACAGAGAAACGAAATTGGATGGGCTCAGCTAAGTTATCCTGTTCAAATCTCTGCTAACACAGGCAACAGAATAATAGATTGTTAGTTCAGAGAGATCTGCAGGACATTTATCTTATACATTTTACATCAGAAACCATACAACACTTCCCAACCTCATTAAAAACTTAGCAATTAAAAACTACAAAACTTAGGGAGAAAAGGCTGGAGCTGCAATAACCACCTTCCATCACAGGACATGAGCCAGAGAGCAACAGCAACACCCCCAGGTTCTACTGCAGAAGAACCTTCTGTCTCCAAGGGGAAAGTACTCAAATGGCCCCTGGAGTGGTCCCCTCCTCACTTCATGGAGGACTGCACCACTTCCTCACCTCCCAACACCCTCCTTTAATCCATCCTCATGGCTGACCCAGTTGCAAACTTCAATGAACATTGACTAATATTAAAATCTGGCTCCTAATAGGAGCCGAAGGCACCAGCCATGGAAAGCAGAGCTGACAGATCAAGAGAACACAGGAGATGCACGGACAGGAGCATCCACGTATTAGAGAAGAAACTTTCCAGCCACAGCCTGGGATGCACTGCCTAGGTAGCAAGAGAAAAGGCCATGCTACGGGCACGGGCTCAAGCTCTAGGCAAATCCTTGGATGGGTGGTTTCTTTTACCACTTCAAAACATTTCAGCCATTCACCTCCATTTTTTGTAAGTGCAGATCCATTTGCGGTCTCTTGCCCTGTAGGCAAAACGTCTGTGTTTCTTCTTGAAGTGCTGCTTAAGCTGTTACATTTCAAGCAGCCAAAGTGTCAATATTTCACCAGGTCAACTCAGCTGCTCAGGAATCCCAATCCTCCGCACCCAGACTTCATGGCAACTCTGCAAAACTTGATGTGAAAAGAGGTCAATTTGGCTTACGCTGTCTCGTCCTTTCTGCAGCTCACCTATGACTGCAAGGGCTGCTGATGTTTTTGCAGCGTGCACACAGCTCACGAGCTTCTGTAGCTACTGAATATTTTCATATCATGCCAGAATACACAGTCTTACTTGGATAAAACCTCTCCTTTCCTCCAGTTAAAGCCAATGTTTCTATAGAGCCAGAGTCTTACAAAGCCTGAATCCCATACATTATTTGGCAGGCTTTAGGAATACTGCAGTACTGGACACCTGCTCTGTCCTCATCCAGAACAGGATCCAACCAGGGACATAATTTCTGCCCTGATCCCACCTTAGGACAGCCCTCCTTTTGGAAGTTGTAAAGAAAAGTATAATGGCCTTTTAGACTTTGTTTTAGTTTTTATTGTGCCTTTAGTCTTGGACTTAACAAAACCAGAGTCACATTCAGCACGGTGAGGGACTCTTTATGCAAATATTTGGGAAAGATGTCTTGTATTTAAAACCCAATTGTAGATGAGTAAGCTTGAGCTAATATTAAAAAGTTCAGAATGTCTCAGCTACTAACACAGAGTTGTTAATTTTGGAAAGGGGACCTTCCCATCCATTTGCCAATCAATAATAATATCCTTTCATTTGCAGCAAGTACAACTGAAGAGATTGAACTGGAAACCATTGAATGTTAGCCAAGGACTGTCTCATAACAAAAATAACAATTCTACCTCAGGAGAAAGCATTGGCACGGCAAGCAAGAAGAAACTTATAAGGTAAAGTGTCTGTGACTACTGTAGAAGCTGTTTGGCGTGCAAAGGTAATAGGACATGAAACGAGCTGCGTCTGATGGAGCTGTTTTGACCTGTTACAATTTCAGCTCTGCTAGTCATTGTCAAAGTAAAAGAGTACGCTTTCATGGCAGAGCACAAACACATTTTTGTGGCTAACTAATAAAATCTACAGCCTCCACCACTCTTAAGAACAACCACTCAACTAGTATCAACCCATAAAGGAAATGATCGTGCTCTTGAAGGACGCCTGCATTTTGGCCACAGCAAGTATCTGCTACAGACCAACCAGCCATTAGGATCATTCAACGTAAATTTATTATGTCTAATTACAGTATTACATTAAAAAAAAATTAACTGCAAGGATTGAATCCTGTTTATTGTGCCTATGCTGCTACTTTCAGTCATAAGGAATTTCCTGAAGGTCTGAACACAAACTGTAATTCTTCTGGAGACAAAACTGACTTTGAAATAACGCCAAGCTGGTCAAAGTTCCACCACTTACATTTCCAATTGTTTACATTGCTCAGGGATATTAACACACATTTTATTACATTCCTAGGAAAGGTTGTTAAATGGGGAACTGCACACAGGCACCGAAGCTGATGCTGTCTGTAACGATTAGAGTGGGCAGATAAAATACACATCACACCTGTGGCACGGCAGAAATACTGAACAGTTTCTTTGTGAAAGATGTCGAGCCCTTTGCAAACTGAGCTCGCTGATGAACAGCCTATCCAGGAAGAAAAATTAAAACAGCATTACTTCGAAATTTAGTGTTTACAATTACAGTTCTGAAATCACTCTAGTTAAGAGAAGACACCTTTGCTTTCCTATTCTGTAGAAAACAAGGAGTAAGCTAGCTAGTGCTTGCATGAATCCACATGGTGCACTTGAATTCTCCACCTCTAGATCTTCTGGGTGGAATAACATTGGCTTTTTGAGAGAGAAAGCACTAAACCGATGAATCTTCAAATTACCCCATTTTGCTTTTGTAAAGCAGTGTGAAATAAGCATTGAAAACGTACGAGACTGCAGGCTAATCTATCTACAGATGCCACATGGCTTTTTGAGCTTAACTGCTGCTACTGCCTCTCGCACTGCAGCTCATTCTCATAGTTCTACAAGCCAGGCCAACAGCGTCCCCTCCCTCTGCTCAAGGACTGCTGTGCTCAGGTGCAGAGGTTAGACCTGTAAAAACAACGAATTTCTTGCCGAGTGCATAATAAAGCAGGTAGGTGCTAAAAAGCTTTTTCCAAAGCATCCTGAACAGGATAGCATTCTTTTAAAAGCATTCTTTTAAAGAGTCGGGCCTGGATTGAACAGGCCATTTGCAGTACAAGGGGCCTGACATCCACTCGTAAATTCACATGCTAGAGATTCAGCTGGCTGCTCTTTTCTTCATCAAGGAGGAAAGGAACTAAAAATAGACTAAAATCTTAGCTATAGCACAGCTTTGTAAAGGAACAATTTGCTCCAATTCTTCACATTATGTATTTATAAGAGTCTTCTGTATCTTTGAGTGAAGCTTTGATTTCACAGAAGCTTAAAAGTGTCTGCTTTCACTACCAAGCTTGCAGGACTCAGTAAGGTATCCATATTGCATACGAACTATATGCATTTTTTTTCAGTTTATCTATTTCAGATTATTATTTTTCAATCCGTAAATCTTAGAACTTGAAGTTATTCACTATGCTGAGCATATAGCAGGTGCATTGCCAGACTTGCTTAGAAAGTAGTTAAGTGCAGCTTACATGTCAAACCATTATTATCTACTAACGTTTACTAGAATAATGTAATTGTCAAAGTCAGCAAACATATGCAGGCATAAATGACCTTTTGAATTCATTGTTCTAATTGTGGGGATTGTTTTCACTTTCAGAATACTATACTTGAAGCTGGGATAAAAGTAGTAATTGACTGTTCAGAGTCCTTACAGTTCAGATGCTCTGTAACTGCAGTATGAAGCTTCTGACTAGCGTAGTTCTACCTCAGCTTGGCTAAAGATACAGAAGTTTTGAGCACCCATCCTTGGTTATTGATGCTGCTGCCGCCAATCTCACTTTTAAGTAGTAATATCCTTGATGAACAAGAGGGATTCAAAGAATATTCAGTGATTCCATACAGCAGTTAGCTTACATACTGCTTTGCTCCTAAACAATTCCTTGCAGGAAAATTTTATCCAAAATACAGCATAATTAAAGGTAGTGCAACATAAAGTAATCCACATTCTGTGAAACTGGTGTTTGTCAATATTCATTATCCATGTCAATAATATTTTATATACAAAACATGAGGCTGTTTGGAGCAGTCCCTTGCTGCGTGGGGTGGCTGAAGAATTTAGTTTTACTGCAAGCTTTTAAAAATGGAAGTTTAGAAATTAAATAGCGACTCTTATTCCATTCATAAACTGCATGCAAAGCTGCAGCAAAAGCTAATACTTAGAACATTCCAAGTGATCAAAGGGATTAAACCATTTTATATTTAAACTTTTTAATTAAAGAGATGTCCAAGTTCATAAGATTGCTTTGACAATCAAGTGTAAAGGTCTTAATCATCCATTAAAGTCTCCATCTCATGCTTAAAGACATACTACCAAAAATTTCAAGACTGTCTCTGTTGTTAGAAGTCATATCAGTGTTTTTTCATTGCTGTTGAATACACAGTGATTCCTAATTTTAAAAGGCGCTTTGAAGGTTTCAAATCATCTTGCGGGTTGTTGTTTAATAACAGCTAAGCCTGAAAGGCTGTAGGTGAAGATACTCATCTGATGTGTAGTGCTTACACTCCTGGAATTGAAATGATCACCTTGCATGTGTTGTTTTGTCTTTTTTCTCCTCCCAGAAGGATCATATCCTGCAACCATACGAACCTAATAGTTCAACATTGATTATTTGGTAACGAAGTGCTTATTTGACAAAAAAGACTACTGCTATATGCAGACTTGTCAGTTTGAGTTACATTTATCCACGTACCTCACTGTCTTTAAGTTTCATACACTCAGTTTCAATTTTGATTGAGAGTTTGATTGAAAGATATGTTGCATTGCTAAAACAGCCTCATTGCAAGCAGATGCGTGACAAATGCATCCAGCTGTGAGCTGAAGGGGACAAAACCCCTCTCTGCCTGTAATCCTACAGCTTCTGCCCGCCAAACAATATAGCAACTGCTACCTCAGGTGTTATTTAAGACTCGCCCATCTCATGAAGATAAAGACGTGCTATTTTCAACTATTTTTTTTTCCATGAGTTATCAAAGAACGTGAGAAAACCCTTTTCTCTCCGACGGTTCAGTTGCAATGAGGCAAATATTTCAATGAGCTGCAGTAACAGTCTGTTCCACGGTGTAAAATTCCAACACAGGTACAGTGAGTACAGTGGCTGCTGTGGATACACACTGAAGAGCAGCTTGCCACAAGCAGTTGCTTAATACCCATTTCTAAACAGCTATTCCATATTGCTCAAGAACATTACCAAAATAACAGCTGTCACTACAGAAGTAAGATGGTTTAATTCAAGCACAGTCTGTGTGCAGTTCTCATATATATACATACACCTCGGAACGCAAGATGGATTTAAGTCTAAACCAGCTTATACAGACAGGTTTCAAAGAGACCTTTAGCAATTAATCATCACACAACAGAAGAGCTCCGTGCAACACCTTAGTAGGAGCTTCAAGAAGGCTACAATTACAACCAAAAAGAAAAGAAAAAAACAAATATATTACCCCTTTGTTTTAGGACCTCAAAAGAGCTGATCTCCATAAGAATAATATTGTTTTCCTAGATTGCAGTTGATGCCAGGGCAGAGAGGGAAAAAAAAAAAAAAAAAAAAACATGACTGTGGAGATCCCAGGTCTACTGCATGTGAGTTACCTGCTCTTCCTCTCTGTTCCTGCTCTGTTCTTCTCAGACATAATTTACACCCCCTCCCCAAAAAAATACACACAAATTCACTGTCAGGAGCTTTTTGCATGCAGATAAAGACTTGTTCCTCTACATGCCTGCTTGTAACTTCTGTTGATTGCAAAGTACCATACACTGCATACACTCAGGAGCTGTGGCTTTGCAGTGTTCTCAGTTTAAAGCACTGATGCATCTCTCAAGAAGAAATGAAACAGGCAACCCAGAGGCCACACCACTGTACAACTGATGTACAGCATCAGCCTCCAACCCAAAAACATCACACAGTGAAGAATGGCTACTTGAATTTTAAATAATTTTAAATTTCTTTGTGATCTAGATCACTAAAAGGCTTATTGATTGCACAGTTTATTCTGAATTGTACTCTTTCAGAAACATTTGCAAAAATCTATTCAGAAGAAATAAATCCAGGGAAGAAAAGGGTATTACTTTGAGCAGACACCTTTCATACAGCACAGGACTACTCAATTTCATATTTTTAAAAGAAAAAACATTAGACATGTTAATCTAAGTAGAGCAATATGCAAAGGTACAGCTGAAAATAACTTTTTCAAAAAGTCATATTCTCTATGTCATTGAAAACACTTTATTATAAATGCTACACTAGACAGATCTGTACAGGAAATAAATTTTTGTTTTCTTGTATTGCCCCACAGGCTCCATTTCCCTTTGCTGTGTGGGCAGCAAACTTTGGCAGCACAGCGCTGATTCCAAGCCCCCCCAGACAGACGGATGGGTTATTAGCACGGAGTTAGGGCTGCCATGAGGAGCTCCATTTTGTACACGAAGTTACGCCCCTCCATTTTATTCCACTGAACTTCCTTGAAGGGCCCTCGAAGATGATTCCACTTGTTATCTTGCAGCACATCGCCTTTGGGGAGATCCTTGCACTGACTCCGTGGAAACTGAACCATAACTTTGCTGCCACTTTCAGGACCATTACGGACTGTGAAGGACAGAGATTTTATGAGTGTTTTTACACTTTCAAAATTCCTCATGTTACATACCCTTCCTCACGCATGCTATACATTACTACCTAGACAATTCCAAACATACTGGAAAAAAACTACTGTACTTTTTATTTAAAAAAAAAAAAAAAAAAAAAAAAAAAGAGTTTTTCCTCTTTTGATTTGCTTTCTCTGGTTTCCCACCTCTCCTCTATTACTATTTTACTATTAGCACAGCATGCTCTTGGCTACACCAAATCAGAAAAAATTAGACCAGAACAAAACAACAACAAAAAAAAATCCCCTCACACATGCATTTATTCTTCCATAAAAGTATCAAGAACAAGTTTCCCCCCCCCCTAATTCTTATCTGTGATGTATTCCTCGCCACTCCATTCAAAAAAGTATATTCTATATCTCTTGAAATGCATCTATAGAAGTAATGATTTCTGTTGCTTTTATCACAGAACTCTGCAAGATCAGTGGTGTTCTCTTTGTGTGGTTAACGGATCTTTGACAATTTCCAGTGAGGTTTTGAGTATTTCCAAGGACGGGGACTCCACAACATATCTGGGCAACCTGTTTCAGGGCCTGACCACCCTCACAGTAAAAAAAGGCATTTATTATACACTAATAATAATACACTAATTCTGTTTAGGTGTCAATTCCATACACAAGAGACTGTTTCTAAAATATTTTGCTGTAAGTGGGCATTATTCTATAAATCCCAGAGACTGGCTTTAGAAAAAGACTTAAAAATATATATTAAAAAAAATCCCTTAGAATGCATTTAAGAACTTTAATAATTTTGTATACGTTTGGAATAGGAAAATATTACCTGAAATGGCGTAGTCTCCATTTGGTGATGCTACAGTTATCGCTGATGCATTGCCAATACTCTCCACTGGCCCCAGCCCAACATGGTTACTGAAGCTCAGCACATGCCATCCCATAACTTTTGCAAGCTGCTGAACCGCATGTACCTGGTGTTGTGACATCTGAGAGAGAACAAAAAGTTCATCTTATCAATATTTGCACACCACAGAATTAATTGAATAGTAGTTTTACCAAGCTTTTTCTTCTGCTGCTGGACAGTAGTTATTTATAAAAGCAACTTTATCTTACGCTCTCAAGTTTTGGAGGAACTTTTTTTTAATATGCTACGTATGTCAGTAGTGCTTTCTTCAAGTTAGACACCTCCTTTGCACACAGAGAAGACCACTGTACTAAGTACACAATGTAGATGAATTTTTCATAGATACATGGGCTTTCATAGATACATGCTTTTAAAAAAAAAAAAAAAAAAAAAGTGTTGCTTTCAATTAACACCTAACTGAAGTGTTATGAACAGGATATTGAATTATTTTTTCTTGGTCAGGAGATAAGAACTCTACTCTAGAATACCTAAAAATCCTGTGCATGTCAGTATTATGGCAAACTCAAATAAATAAATAAAAGCTGAGGTTCTTGAGCACATGATTATCTCCATCACCATTCAAGTAGTTTAAGTACTGAGCTTTAACAACTTCAAAAATTAGAAACTTAAGTTTTTCTGTATTAAATGTAAAGCTCATTACAAGGAAGAGCCTAGCACTGTTAGCAGTTCTCTGAAAAAGCCTGAAAACACTTGATCAAAAAGAGATACCGTCAGCAGAACCTGTTTCAACTTGTTTGCTTTATGTCGTGGAGTTTCATGTAACTGCAACAGGCCAACCATTGTTATTAAAGGCCTGTATTTGGGCTATTTATAATGCATAGTAGCGAGACTGTCACTTCTGAACAAAACCAGCAGCTTGCTCCATACAATTAAGAAACCACGGTTCAAATATCAGCTGATTTAGTAATGGCTGCTGCAATGCAAACATTAACAAGACAGCGCTGAAATGCCAGTAATTGTGGACTCATTAAAATCTCTACTCTAAATTGGATTTGGTTTGAGCAAGCTTCATATATTGAACACCTTATAGTCTGCTGTGACTCTTGCTTGCTTGTTCTGAAGTCAGCAAAAAAACTTAGCACTCTGATAATGAGTAGCATAAACAAAGGCATTTCACTGGGAGAATAAAAATTGATTACTGATAGTGACCTTTGTAAAAACTGGCATCCTATTTAGTATCAATTACTAAAGTCACTACACAAATATACTAAGAAAAAAGTCATACACCTTCCTATTTGCAATACCTTTATTTCATGTTTTCTAATACTTTTTTTTTTTTTTTTTTTTTTTACAAAGATAAAGGTGAGATTTTTACTTCAGCTCTTCCCCAACACACTACTAGAAACAGAAGAATAATGTATACAAATCTACCTGAGATAAAAGGAAATCCTGCAGTTCTTGCTCCTGATGGGACAAGGTAATGACTCTTCCATCTCTATGCACTACTCTGATTTGTTCAACTCCAATGTTCAGTTGTAGTTGGATGGATCTTTGAAGACAAGATGCACGTTTATTCAAAATGTGTTACAAAACTTCTGAAAACAGGAAGCTTGCTCTAGAACACAGAATCCCTCCCATTAATTTATAAGAACTCTAACATGAGGATGGTGCAAAGCCCATAGAATACAAAGGAACACAAAGTATCTCGATTTCATCATTCACCTTAACACCTCCCACTATACTGCAGGACATGGCATGCTCCCAGAGCCAGTCCACTGCTTGTTCAGGTCAAGGAACCTCCCGAGGTGCCTCACAGCTACCTCCCAAGCTTCTTTCCAGAGGCGCATGGGAAAATGATGGTTACTGTTCTACCTAAGTCTTGAGCAGCAGGTGTTTCTGGAACCGAGACTGCAAATTGTACCAGTGACCACAACCTGCTTCGCAGCGTGGAAGCAGCCAGAAAGGACTGCTCAAAATGGGAAAATGGTGTTAAAGTAACTAGTTCATCCACTTGTCCATATAGTTAATTTGCTGCTGGTCAGCATGTAGACGTTCGTTTCTGGAACATGATGTCTCATGTTTCAACGTCAATGTAATAATAGCATAAATTGCATGAGCTTCACATTTCAGTTCCTACGTAACCAAGCTAGGACTGAGCAGCAACTGGCTCTCCATGACCAAATTGGAAGCTCAGAATCCAGTACATAAAGAAAAACTTTATACTCAGCTATCTCCATCTGAACTAAATCCTCCTCCTCAATGACCACTTTCTGTGTCAATTCCACCCTTGAAGGAAACTCTGCTTAATAAGTTATCTACTTACTAAGTTTCTTCATTAAATGTACTGTAAGGTGGGCAAGAGCTTTCTTACGGTGGTTGCTCCTTCCCACTCAGAAAAATAAAATACTTGTGCACAAAAATTGGTTTCCTAGTTTTCTGTCTTAAACCTGTAAAGAAAACTTGAATACTCTCTGCCATTGCAGCATCAATTTGCAACTAGAGAGATTCAGGCATTTACATACTTACTTGCAGATCTGTTCATATCCCTGAGACGTTATTAGAACTTTAACACTGGACTCATAAACATCATTTATGTTTGACCAGTGGGCTTGAATCTGAGGATCCTCAATACGGCTCGCCAGACTGTCAATGGTTCGAGCAGTTCTAGAAGAGAAAGACACATTCCACCCAAAATAATCTCACCAGTTTGTGCTGTTATCTCCCTTTTTTCTTTCCTTTTTTTTTTTTTTTTTTTTTTGGTCTTTACAAAGGAAATGAGTAGGTTATGAGTTTGATTTTCTTTGCGCCATGCAAAAAGCTTGCCAGTCCTACAGAACCATGCAGATCAAAGTTCTATTTCAGCACCATTCAGGTGCAAATGAAGCAAGCTTGTTTACTCCATTTCACGTGTATTCTGTAGAAATATTGAAGTGGTATTACTCAGCATCAGCTAATGTACAGCAAAGAATACTAAAAAGGATTTATGCAATATAAGGAAAGTAGAGGCAACAATCAGCAGCCTACATTACAGCTGCCACAGATCTCGGAAATCTTTTTTTTTTTTTTTTTTTTTTACTAGGAAAGTGTTTACTCATACTTCGTTATCTGTTCTTAGTACTTCAAAATAAATAAATAGTCAAGAAGCAGCTAGTTTTAAGAACACTGAAAAAAAAAATCAATTGTGTTTTACATGGATATACCTTATCGCAACCGTAACAAGAATAGCCTGTGACCTACCTGCGTCTCAGAAAGATGTGTTTTGCCTGCTTTATGATCTTTTCCAGAAGTCCTTCATTTGACTGTAAAGCACTGATTTCATTTTTATCAAAAGCCTGGGGTCCCGCTAGTCTCATTCTCTTATGGCCGAAAGGTGCACTAGCTGGATGTGGCATCACTGTGGAGCTCAGGGTTTGCTTGTGACACTGCAAACAAACAACAGCTGTTGTAAGAGAAAGTGCACCTGCAAGAAGCAGTACGTATATTACAACATTCTGTCTCACATTGAGTCTTAGAAGTGTAAAACCTTTCAGGAAGTGTACCTTTTTCGACTTCATAAGCTTGACAGTGGTTTATATAAAAACAGCTTTATAATTACACTTTGCCTCCCTGTCTTTCAAACCTTGATGAAAGGTTACCAGCTAACAAAAGTTTGGTAATATAGCAGTAGCTCCTACTACTAAGTCTGCTATCTAAAACTAAAGGACTAAAACTAAAGGAAGCATTTCAAAGATGAAAACTGAGGTACATAAAGTTCAAAGTCATGAAACAAAATTCACAACAAAGCTGGGCACACCTCTCTTAGCTCAGTGTTTAAAAACACTGGACTGTTCCACATGACTTCATCTCTTGTGGAGCCATGCTCTAAGGATATGAACACGCAGGAACACTGTTTCACAACTACTTAGATATCTGCAATTTGTCTAATTTGTTCAGGAGGGGAGCACAGCTCAACCTCCTATCCCGGGTCCTTCTACCTGGTTACATGAGAATCTAAAACACTGAAGCAAGCAGTGGACCTCAAACAAAGCAAAGTTATTATAGTAATTGATTCTTCTTTCCTTGTGGGAGTACGGTCTGAACCAAAGCTCAGTTTAAGCTCTTGACAAACACTCATCAGACACAAAGGAAAAAGGGAGACTGCGGAGCTGTACTGAAAAGACCTCGCACGCCTTTTCTGAAGCAAGCAGCAAGGCCTAAGGTTAAGTCCAGAACTACTGTTCCAAGAAAGCGTAATGTCAACTCCCTGATCACCCACGCATACCAGAACTGATCGGCAGGCTGCCTCGCACGAGTGGATAGGAGTTTGCTGGCCTCTAGTGGCTTTCGGTTGTACTACGTGTGAGTCTGAACAAAAAACAGAATGTATTGCACATTACCTCTCTGATAAGCTGATGCAAATTATGCTCCAGAACATAGAGATGATCCTCTGGATTCTGTTTTTCAGCAGCAGACTTCTGTGATTTTTTGTCATTGGAAGAGTGACACAGAGAAATAGACAGCTGCAAACCTGCACAAGCAGATTAAAAAATTAAGGATACTAAAAGTTCTCGGGCCTGCTGCTAAGAAGTTCTTACTCTTCACCAACCAACACTCAGCATCTTTTTCTGAAAAAAAAGTTTCAAGCAATACAGAAACGTTCTCCCTAAGACATAATTAGTTGTATACCCCTTTTTAGTCTTAGTTCTTCTGAAAACCCATTAGCTAAGATCTTAAGTTTCACCTGCATGAAATCCAGGAGCAATGAAGCTGTGCGTGTCAAACTGCTATATGCACATATCATCACAGTTGACAGTATTAAATGCTACTGACAAAATAACAAATCAGAAACAAATCAAAATCTATACAATAAAATACTAGTAAATTATAAGCTAAAATGTATTAGTTTAATCTTACTACAATTAGTAAGCAAAATTCTGGGAAACTGTGGTTTTCAAATTCTTTGAGGAGCAAGATTCACACACTGTTCATTTGTTTTTTCTTTTTTAAGTCACGTCAAACAGAATTTCAGCCTGTACTTAAGCAAATAATCCTACCTGGGAAAGGCTGGGAGATGATCTGGTTTTTCACAACAATGTGAGGAATTTGTGATTTAATTTGAACAGCTTCTCGTGATAGCTGGGCAAAGATTTCTTTACATAACAGAACATTCTGTGCAGTCTCCAATTTTGTCTGCCAGTGGGGAGAACCTTAAAAATATGAATTAACATTTTCAGAAGAGTAAAGAAAAGTTACCTTATTTTTTCCCCTCTAGGTATCAGATATTCTGCAATAGTTGTGAGACGTGGCCTGAAAGCAATTGCTATAGCAGCAAGGCAGTTAGTATATTCTATTCAAACAGAATATTTTCCAAAGTTTTATCTGTTAAGCAAGCACTTTTAGATAACACTAGTGAATTTTACTTTTCTTTATATGTATATTGTATGTATACACACATACAGATATTCTAAATTGCTACTCTCTTCTGTAACTGTCATTATATTCCCAGATCTTTCTTGCTTGTGAACCTCATTTTTTTAAATAGCTACTGACTTCTAAAGAAGCTTCTGGCTTTATTTAACTCACTCTGCAACAAACCAACAAAATGATTTTAAATATGTACTTTCAAATGATTTATAGGCCCAAAATTCTTGGAATGTCCTGGTCTATACTGTAGCCTGAATGCTGTATGATCTATCTACATAACGTAGCATCATGCCTACGTTCAAAGCAGCATACACACCATTGTGAAGTAAAATCCTGCCAGAAACAAGTTCTTTCTTAATCTTAAACTACTAAAAATTAGTTTATAATCCAAAAGGTTTACAGCTACAGATACTGGCGTGTATCAAATTAACCAAGTTGCTGCCCGGTGAGCTGTCAGTAGTTAAGACACGCTGCCCAGCACCTTTCAGATTCAGAGAAAATATATGAGCCACAGCAACAAATGATGCATTTGGGGCAAAATTGAGTGAACAGTCCTTCAAATCAGTTGAGCTAAAAATAGTCTGTAACCGGCTGAACCACAGTATCTTGATGTACTTTCAGTTACATGCTCAAGGCACTCCAGCATACTTAAATGCAAATTTAGGGTTTTTATTTCAGTAACTGTGTAAACACGTATAAAACCTGGAAGGAGTACACTTTGAAAATGTCCTGTTTCCAAAGCCCAAACAGAGATTTTCAGTTTAAGTTAGAATATTCTTCATCACTCTTATTTCAAGCTCTGTGCAAGAATTTTACTGTGTTTTGAGCATGTGTTTAGAAAAGAGTATATAACTAGTGATACCTGGTTTTGATTTTGGCATGGGTCTTTTAAAAAGATTGACTGTCCCAAGGTCACCAATGTCTGGAGCTTGTTTCTGAATTGAAACCTATGGGAGAGAAAAAAAAAGGTTTTGATGTTTGTTTTTTGTTGCAAATATACATAATACATAGCATAAAGCCCATGCTATATTATTAAGGATACTGACAAACCTTTATATAGGCTGATCCCTCTAAATCGCTTGGAATTTGAACATCCAAAGGACAGTAATCCTCAGGTATCTTTTTATCCAGGTCAATATCAGTGTTCTTGATCACCTCAAATGTGCCATGATGAAGAAAAAGGGAACCTAATCAAAGAAGAACAAAGACACGCATATTAGAAGCATAGAATCATCCAGGTTGGAAAAGACCTTCAGGATCACCGAGTCGAACCATCAACCTGACCTTCTGAGTGCCACCGCTAAACCATGTCCCTTAGTGCCACGTCCATACATGTTTTAAATATCTCCAGGGACAGGAACTCCACTTCCCTGGGCAGCCTGTTCCAACGCGAAGGGACCGACACTGTCCTCACTGCAACCTCCTTCCAAGTTAGTTGTAGAGAGCAATGAGGTCTCCCCTGAGCCTCCTCTTCCCCAGACCAAACACCCCCAGCTCCCTCAGCCGCCCCTCAGAACCCTTGTTTTCTTGGCCCTTCACCAGCTTTGTTGCTTTTCTCTGCACACACAGGAGCAATTCAACATCCTTCTTGTAATGAGGGTCCCAAACCTGAACACAGTACTCGAGGTGTGGCCTCACCAGTGCCGAGTACAGGGGGACGATCACCTCCCCGTCCTGCTGGCCACACTAGTTGTGATACAACCCAGGATGCCACTGGCTTTCTTGCACACCTGACACAACACTGGATCATGTTCAGCTGGCTGCTGACCAGCACTGCCAAGCTCTTTTCTGCCAGGCAGCTTTCTAGTCTCTTCCCCAAGCCCATGCAGCTGCACGGGGTGGTTGTGCCCCAGCAGCAGCACCCAGCACTTCCCCTTGTTGGATGTCACACAGCTGGCCTCAGCCCATCGATCCACCTATCGCAATCCCCCTGCAGAGCCTTCCTACCCTCAAGCAGATCAACACTCCCACTTTAATCGGCATCATCTGCAAATTTCCTGATGGAGTATTTGATGCCCTCATGCAGATCTATGTTAAAATGTTAAACAAAGCTGGCTCCAACACTGAGCCCTGGGGAATGCCGCTGGTCACCAGCCACCAACAGGACCAAACTCCATTCATTACGGCTCAGTTCTTCCCCCAAAAAACCATACACCTATCCAAACCATGAGCAGACAGGGAAATACCACTGGAAAGTGTCAAACACTTTACTAAAACAAAGGTAAAGCACATCCACAGCCTTTCCCTCATCTACTAAGCAGGTCATCTTGCATAGAAAGAGATCAGGTTAGTCAGGCCACATGTGCCCTTCATAAACCCACGCTGGCTGCTTGTGATCCCTCAGTTGTCCCTTATGTCCTGCAAAATGACATTCCAGATAAGATTGCAGTGATGTGATCTTGAATTTCGTTTGAATGTGATCTTGATGTGGTTCAGATTCACTGTGACGTGAATCATCACAGATGATTCAGCCCCACAGCCTTCCCTGTGTCCAAGGTCAGGCTGCCACGCCTGTCATTCCCTGGATGCTCCTTCCTGCCCTTCTTATAGATTAAAGTCATTTTTGCTGAACTCCAGTCAATCTGGGCCCTCCCTGGTTAGCCAGGACTGCTGGAAAGTTATTGAAAGCTGCTTGGTGAGCACTTCTGCCAGCTCCTCCCTGGATGAATCCCAGCTGGACCATCAACCTGTGAACATTCACAACACGGAGGAGGTCCCTTGCAGTTTCCCACCGGGTTACAGAGGTTTCCCCTCGCTCCCTGTCACCATCTCCCAGCTCAGGGAGCCGGGCACCCTGACAACAATTGGATAGCAAAGACAGAGGCAAAAAAGTCTTTAGGCCCCTCAGCCTTACCCTTTCACCACTGTATTTCCCCTCATATGCAATAAAGGATGGAGACGCTCCTTAATCCTCCTTTTGCTGTCGATGTGTTTATAAATGAGTATCTTTAATTGTCTTTCGAGTTCCAGTTGGGCTTTGGCCTTCCTATTTTTCTCCCTGCACAACAGCTCTAGGGCTAACCACCTTCCTTCCTTCACCAAGAATCAAAAACTCTTCGTTTTGCAATTGCTGTGATCTCCACCAAGAATCAAAACCTCATCATTTTGTGATCGCTGTGCCCAAGACAGCCTCCAGCCATCACATCACCCTCAAGTCCTTCCCAGTTTGCAAACAGCAGGTCAAGCAGGGCACCTTCCCTAGCCAGCTCCCTCACCTTTTGCATCAAGTTATCCTCCACACGCTCCAGGAATTTCCTAGATTGTTTCTTTCTTGCCATACTGTATTTGCAGCAAACTCCTGGGAAGTTGAAGTCTCCTGCAAGGGCTAGTGATTATGAGACCTCTCCTAGTTGCTTGTAGAGTATTTTCTCTACCCCTTCATCCTGGTTGGGTGGTCTACAACAGACTCCCACCATGATATCTGCCTTACTGGCCTTTCCCTTCACCCTGACAGATCTCCATTGCCCAGCTCCATGCAGTCTAGGCACTCCCTAATGTGTAGGGCTAACCCACTTCTTCTTCCCTGCCTCCCTCTCCTGCAGAGCCTGTAACCATCTCTCACAGCTCACAAGTTGTCCCACCACATCTCTCTGAGGCCAACAGTGTCACAGCCCTGAGACTATACAGCATCTCCTGCAACCAAGGAAGCCCAAACCTCTGTTTCACAATACATCTAAAACTCCAGGGCTCCATAGTTTATGCTCAACTCCAATTTCTTAATGAAATCTTTACAAATATAGCTAATTTAGAAAGTTCATTTCAGCACAGCAGCATCTCAGTCCTCAAGTGTGTGATATGTAATATTCTACAATAAGTTAGCAAGTAAAGGTGCAACATCTGCTACAAAGCAATGTTGCTTATGTTTGTCCTGAAGTTTAACAGCTATGACAGAGTTTGGTCCGTAAAAAAGCAATCATACAGCCAGCCATTCGGGTGAGACCGATAGAGGCAGATGCCCAGATGCCCACATCTGCAACCCTGTCACATCCTGGGCACGTTTCATCTTCTTTAAGATAAATCATCAAGAAGGGTCACACATACAGGTTCTTCATTAACACAAAATGAACAGCCCTAAGTTTCTCTTTCCTCTCCTTCACTGACTACACATCAAGTACCCAATATAACCAGCTTAGAGGCCTGCTTTGTATTTACAAATTGTATTCTGCATTCACTCCTTGATTCCATATTTCGCTCTAGACTCTGGGTTCATTAACCCCTCTTAAAGTCACGTAATAATGCATATTCTCAGCTTCAGTTCTCAGAAGTTACAACAAAAATAATGATTCAGCGTTCAGAGAAAAATACAACGTACTCCTCAATGTTTTAAAATGTATTGCAGACAAAATGTAGACAAAAGCCAAAGAGTTACAGCATCTACCTGTCAACTGATCAACCCTACTGCCAATACAGAATTGTTCTGTATAGCAATCTTTACTAAAAGTCTGTACAGCCAGCCTTTAAGGTCACTTACCTGTTTTCCCTGACAATATCCTGATATCTTCCCTAATAATAAATCAAGTTTCCTCCTTTTGAAATTTTGTCATGTAATTATCTGTTATTAAGTATTATTCATTATTAAAGATATCCCCTGTGCTTTTCCAGTTTAAAAATTCTTTGTAAAGTATAATTTTCCATTCTTGCTAATAAAGAAATAGAAAAGTCTACCACATACCTGCACTTCTGTAGCTCAGATCACCAAGAATTTTGTCGCCCACTTTTCTCAGCTTCCAGTGTTGTCTCAGTCTCAACAGTTCAGAGTTGAAGTCTCTCTGTCGCTTATTTTCCTGGTTTTCTGCCACTGATTTGGACAATCTTTCTGCTCCTTTCAGCAGGATTTGAGCTGCTCCAGCTAATGACTTCTTTTTGGAAATCAACTGCAGGAACTGAGGATTCTAGAAGGGAAAAAAAAAGAGTTGAGTTTTAAGTCACGTGATATTATTATTAGTAATCGTAAAAGCAATTGACAGCAAATGACAGCGGGTTTTGCTGTATGTTGAGTAGCTGATTTAGAATCGCTTTCACATTGGTATTAAACGTACACAAGAAGCACTGGGACTTACAGCCCTGACAAAGAGGCCTTTGAGATCAGCCTCGCCTCCTGTTCCTAGCCTTCGTACTCACTCACAGAGCACTGAACCAGGAGATGATGTGTAATGCTCTGGGGCATTTTGCGATCTAGAATGCTCTAGCACATTTTGCTCTAGTACAATTTGAACACTTTGAGGCAAAAAGCCTCAATGAAACCAAATCTTCCGTGTGGCCTCATACGAGCAACAACAGGAGCCGTGCTGTACCTGTTTGGGAGGAGGGGGATCCTGCACGACTGGGTCTAGGGTCATGAATTTCTTGTCCTTGACGATGCTGAGCACGTCATACAGCACGCACATCTCCGTCAGGGCGCTCCTCAGGTTGTTCCTCACCGAGTCCCACGGCCAGAGGGACGGCTGGAACTTCACCAACCCTAAAAACGAAACCCAGGCTCCTCAGACACAAAGGCACGAGCCTCCCCGTGAAGCACATTTCACGAATCGCACCAAAATAAGGCAGAACCCGCGTCTTTTCGGATCTCCCCACCTCAATGTGGCGGCGGCTCCCCCCGGCCCGGCCGCCCCTCACCTTCCTCATCCTCCGCCTCGCCCGGCTCGGCCCAGGCGCGGCCCGCGGAGCCCGGCTCGTCCTCCTCGGAGCCGGAGCCCTGGCTGAAGTCGATGCGCTGCGCCAGGCGAGCCAGGTTCTGCGACATGGAGAGGGGCTGCAGGTAGGTCTCGCTGCCATCCAGCCCCACCTCCTGCACCTGCTTCTCGCACGCCGACTCGATGCTGATGCGCACGGCCGGCACGCCCGCCATCTTGGAGATCCCCCCCCCCCCCCTCCTGCTCCTCCCGCTCCGCCGCCGCCGGGCGGAGCCCAAAACGCGCTCGGGAAGGGCGGGGAGGAGCGGGAGGGACGGCCCTTGGTGAGGGGAGGGAGGCGCTGGTGTCCCTCAGAAAGGCGGTGGGGTTGGGAAAGGCTTCCAAAATCATCTGGTCCGATCGTCCTCCATTGAACCGTGTCCCCAAGCACCACGTCCAACCTCTCCTTGAACGGCCCCAGGGATGGTGACGCCACCACCTCCCTGGGAAACCCGTCCCAATGCCTGGCTACTCTTCCTGAGCAGAAATGTCTCCTCATTTCCAACCTGAACCTCCCCTGGCGCAACTTGAGGCCATTCCCTCTAGTCCCGTCATTGGTTACCTGTGAGAAAAGGCCGACCCCCAGCTCCCCACACCTTCCTTTCAGGTGCCTGCAGAGAGCAATGAGGTCTGCCCTGAGCCTCCTCTTCCCCAGACCAAACCCTCCCAGTTCCCTCAGCTCCTCACAGGACTTGTGCTCCGGGCCCCTCACCAGCTTCATAGCCCTTCTCCAGGGCCTCGACGTCCTTCTTGTAGTGAGGGGCCCAAAACTGAGCACAGTGAACACAGTACTCCAGGTGCAGCCTCACCAGAGCAGAGTACAGGGGATCGATCACCTCCCTGGTCCCGCTGGCTACACTGTTCCTGATAAAAAACAGGATGCCATCAGCCTTCTTGGCCACCTGGGCACACTGCCAGCTCATGTTCAGGCGAGCATCAATCAGCATCTCCACATCCTTTTCACAGAGCTTTCAAGCGACTCTGCCCCAAGCCTGTAGTGCTGCATGGGGTTGTTGTGCACTAAGTGAAGGACCAGCACTTAGCCATGATGAACCTCATCCCAGCAGCCTCTGCCCATCAACCCAACCTGCCCAGGTCCCTCCACAGGGCCTTCCAACCTTCCAGCAGATCAACACTTCCCCCCAGCTTGGTGTTGTCTGCAACAAAACATCATCAGTCGTCAGCAAGAACCATGCAGGAAGAGGAACCAAACAGCAAAAAATACGTTATTAATAGTACTCCAGTGAAATTACAGCTTAAATTCAGCCATAACCACTCCAATTACAAATAAACTCTGATTTTCTCCCCTTAACAAATCTAAAAGGGTGGCAGTTTATTGCTGTTGTATTTGTTCTTGACTTTGATAAATATGCGCGTAATTAAAAGCATTACAAAAATCAGCATTTTTACTTAACAAAATTAAATTGCTACGCCTTCATTAAAGCCAGGACAGGCCAGCTTAGTCTCTGCCAACCATGTGCGTCTCCTTGGGCCTGTCGATACGGAAGAGAAGCTCCGCAGGCAAGAAGTACCCGCAGTACTGCACGCTGTCCGGCGTGGTGTCGTTGTGGTAGTGCCCTCCTTCCCCGTGGGCGCTGAAGCAGTGCGTGTGCTCCGTGCGCAGGTCAAAACCCTGTGAGTAAAGAAAGGCCTGTGAGCACGCTTTCCTGGAATTGGTATTTTAAAGTACTTGGATAATCTCGCTTCTGTATTTCCACAGATCTCAAAAGGAGGCTACAGCCATGAAGCAATGAAGACTTGCAAGGTGCTTGTGAAATTAATAGTAAGAAAAGCAAAGAGGAGCTTAGTTTTTTTAAAGAATTTAGAAACCCTGAGAGCCCCCAGCTTTTGCTGTCAATATCCCAGAGATCTCCTTTTTTTTTTTTCTAAATCAGACTTATCAAGGAAGCCCTACTGGAAATCAGAACCACTCTGCACTGAATACCATAGAAACATTCAATAAAGGGACAATCTCTTCTCCAATTCTGAGGGCCAGCTTGGATGAAAAGAGGAAGAATAACAAATAAAATAGCCAGCATCCTCGCCAGTGACATCACTCCTATCAATTTTATATATCCAGAGGACACTGGTGAGTAATGCTATGGCATTAGAATGCAAGAAACAGAACAGTTCATTAACACAGGATTAAAGCTGTCTTCCACTGTTATCTCTGTGATGGCATTCACGCATTTCCAAAAACACTGCCCCAGCTGAGCGCTGTTGTGCTTCCAATGGATACTGATAAGAATGCTCCAGCTGCATCCACTACACAAGTTGTACTGATTCAGAATAGCGCAGCTGTTGGCAGCTGTTTTCCAAGTACTCAGCATTAGATTCTGGGAAGATGCACACGATTTAGTCTTAAGCCAAAAGCTGCTAAATAAAGACACAATGAAGTCACACCACTGAGCGTATTCAAGCCTACAGCTTGTCTCATTTCACTCTGGAAATTTTTACTTACATTATTTATTAGTGCATTGTTATTTTAAAAAATCAATTTCACCTATGGCTTCCTAGTTACTTCTGAACACAGTCTTCTTAACATCTTAATGGCTTTTGAAACCTGATTACTTTTTATCCTGAATTCTTTGTTGCTGATTTTAGTGCTTGTGCAAGGTGTCCTTCTAACTTGAGGAATTGCAGGCTTTAATTTGCATCAGCAATTGAGACACGTTGTACACATTTTGAAATAGCATTGGCAAGAAACTTCTATAAGTGAGCTACAAGAACATGGCTGATCAAGCTTCCGTGCTCTCGACATTCCTCCTGCTGTGCCTAGCTGTAAGTGCACACCCTGCTGTTAGGTTCGGGATGCAAACACT
Source organism: Aythya fuligula (assembly GCF_009819795.1). Taxonomy (NCBI): domain Eukaryota; kingdom Metazoa; phylum Chordata; class Aves; order Anseriformes; family Anatidae; genus Aythya; species Aythya fuligula. The sequence continues at coordinate 195,909,222 of NC_045559.1, forward strand.
TGCACACTTGCAATTGGAACAGAAGCATTAACCTCAATCCTCTATGAACGCCCACTACATTCCCAAATTGATTGACTGCGTCTAAAATTCAAACCAATGACAGAAATGAGAAGCTTGTATTTCATCACACACCCCCTGAAAGCATTTCACACAATACATACACACTCCTGTTCTTAAAGTGAAAATCATATCCAAGGCAAAATCCATCACAAGCCTTAGTTTACACTTAGAAATGAGGAAGAGACTCACTGGATCCCTGGAAACGATTACTGGCTGACAAACCAGTGGAGCCTTCATTTCAAAGAATTTGAGCCAGTTATTCACATCCTCATCAGTGTTCAGAGGACAGGCAGAAAATTCTGGAGGCTACAGCAAAAACAAAAGCTTTAAGTGAGATGAAGTTACTTATACCAAGACACTTCTTCTCTAGAAACTTTCCTTCACCTTTCCCCACCCCACTGTTCTGTTCAAGTTACTTCTTGCCTTGCAGAAGCTCACCCATTACTGCATTTCTGCCAGAAACAGAAGTGATCAGAATATAACTTCTTTCATTGCAGATGCTTAGTGGGAAAGCTGCTGAAGTAAGGATTCTCCTCCTAGGATATTTTAGAAGCTCAACTAGTTTTTGTTTTATTTTGTTTTCCAATGCTTATTGCTTTCTGTAAATATCATCTCAGTGCCTGTATTTCATTTTATTTCACTTCACAACAGTTCTACAGTTCCTCCTCTAGTGGCCCATGGATTTCAAAAGAAAAGATCACAGTATTAAGGTCAAGTAATACAGCATCATTAGTTATGGGATGTCAGTTTTGTAATAGCAGCTTCTTAGCTTAATACACTGCTTATCCTAACAGTTTACATATAAATCTAAAAATACAAGGGAAAAGTCAGGGCAATGAGAGGTTACGTCTTGATTTATATTTCTGTTTTCAGAAGAATGAAGAAAGTGATATGAATTGACAGCAACTTACCATAATGTGAATCTTTGCTTTCCCCTTCTGAATGACAAATGTACCACCCATCCCAACTGGCTTTTCTCCATAATGCTTCTCTAAAATTTGTCTCAGACAAGAGACGAAATTAAGTTCCCCAGTTCTTCCATTGGCTTTCACTTCAATGACCTGGAGAATAAAGTTATTTCGTAACTATCTTCCAGCAACAGCCTGCAACGGTCTGTGAAAGTTGCTCTGAAACTCTCCCACACTCATAACCCCAGATTTCACTGTCACAGCAGGACTTTCCCCACAGCTGTTGCTCCGTGTCCTTTCAGTACCTGATCAACTTTGGGCAATGCTAGCTTTGCCTGTGAAGGGTACTGGGCCACAAGTCTTTTACCCACACGTGAAACAATGGTATAAGTAACCCCCTTCTATCCACTAGCTGGCTTCACCTCTTAGAAACTCTTGGAAATTGAAAAGACTGCTCAGTTTCCATGCAGTAAACAGCTTTTTTGGCTGCTCTGCCAACAGCGCTTTGTGCTAGCTGTGCTGGGGGCAATACACCTACAAAAAATAAGTGTACAGAAATGATTTACGCAAGTCAGTCATTGTACAGCAATAACCTTAAGTCACTGCATGTTTGGACTGGATGTGAATGGATGATTTGTAACGGAAAAGTTTTACTAAACTATTACTTATTCCTCAAAAATTCAAACACTTCTCTGTCTCCACCATTTTTTCTCCTTGTTCACCAACAGTAGTTTCTTCCATTTGGATACTTCTTTCAGAGAATTGCTTCTTTACTGTTATCATAGAAGATTTAAGAACATTGAAATGTGGATTTCCCTTCAGCCACAAAGCTCTGCAAGCAAAGTCACCTTTGCTCCAGGTACGCACCTTGCCAGGTTGGCCCTCGCTGGCATAAAGGTTGGCCAACAGCCCAAACTCGCAGTCGGTGTATTTACTGCTGTACTTCTCGAGCAGGCACCCTTTATCGGCAGGATTTATCTGAGCGATGTAGCTCCCATTTACAGCAGGCTTTTTATCGCTTTGAGTTTGAACAACAGGGATAAACTGAGAGAAAGAACATGCAATAAGTCAAAATAAGTTAATAAGAACATGTAAGAGTCAGTCAAATGAATGTAAATTTAAGCGTTGGACCGTGATCTCAAGAAATAATCCCCTTCATCACATGCCCTTCATCTCTCAGGATGAGGAAAACGTGGTAATATTGTAACGCAATAGAACCTCCAGAAATCACTTTTACTTCTCTGAAGAGTTAAATGGAATGTTCTGTGAAGATGAATATTAGTGTTAAAAAAGACCAGCCTTTGAGGTCTGAGCCCTGCCATGCACGTATTGGAATTCTACATAATACTTTCTCAAGTTGTACCTTAACAAGCACTATTATAGTGTCCCAAATTTAACACTGAGATAAGCTATCTCATCTGCTAATTAATCAAAACAGGGTGGTAAGGCCAGGGATCTATGCTTGAAAGGACTCTGACTACCTAAAAGCCCCCCAGGCAGCAGTTTTTGTCTCCTACCTCGATTGCAGGTAAACATTTTGTATGCAGAAACTTTAAAACGTAGAACGGTAAAACAAAGTCACGCAAGAGGGCAAAAGACAGGAGGCATTTCAAAGGTATTTCATTTGAAAGCCTTTTCATTTTGATTCAAATGAAAGGCATTTCATTTACAGGTAACTTGGACAGGCATGTCTACATCTTGTCATTAAAACCACTGGTCAGGCTTTTGTCAATCAGTTTCAAGAAAATCACGTTTCCTGTGTGCTTCAAATCAATCACACGCTTTCTGGAAGATTACAAGTAAAAATCAATTTGCATTATATCGATACTATGCACCTCATTAGATGGCTCCCATCTAATTTCTTCTCATGTTGTTTATGTGCTTTTGGCATGAAAGGTGTACGTCGAATGATCATTTTGTTGTAAATGGGAAACACCGAGCATGGCAGTGCTCTACTGTTTTGATACTTCCATGAATTCATTGAGAACTGTCACGCTTTTTGTTACTGACCTCAGCATTTACACCAAGAATCCTCGATGAAGCAGCTCCAGCTCCAAGAATGAAGGCTCCAGGTAGCTCTATGTCTTTTGCAACTGCATTGAGATCATAAACCTGCAGGAGACACAAACCTTTGATTGTGGTGTTCTGCTGTGATCTGGAGTTATCGTCTGTTCACTGTAACCTCTGGATGCATTTCATTCACAACAGCTCATTGGTATTTTATATAATTAGGATGAATACAGTTCCAAACTCTGAACAACACAACATTTAGTAGTAACAGATTGGGTACAGCCCTGACCATTTTGTGGAAGAGAGAGTCTGCCTGTATGTTCCCTTGCCATTTTACTGAAAGCTGAACTATTGTTTCTATTGAAAATTGTATTTGTATAAGACAAAAAAGAAATCACATGGAAGAGAATATCATATAGAGACAGATATGCCAGGTATCAGAAAGGCAGCATGATATTCTTGGAAAAGAAGAGTAATGTGAATCTAGTGTTGGCTTGAAAATGCAAATACAGACAGTTTTTACACAGAAACACGGCTGTGACTTGAAATCACCGACTTCAACAAGCCATATATAAGCATGCAGACAAGCCCCTTGTTTAGTATTTGTTCCCATGGCTCCTGTCACAAATCGTTTGCTTTCAATACTATCTGGTATTTGAAGGCAGGAGAAGATGAACTGCCAGATACCAGACAGCATATGAAATTTTTGCTAAGATCTGTAAGATTTCCTGATGCGGTCTGTGCATCAGAATCAATCTAACAGAACACTGAAAACTAACACTCTTTCACAAGTGGAATCTTATAGTAGCCATTAGTCCTTGGTTTTGTTTTTATTTCAACACAAAATCCCTTTTCTATTAAAAATGTATTTAAAACCCACAGCTACTACAGAGAAAAACTCACTTTTTCTTTCTGTACAACGGGTATGAGGTAAGGAACACCTCCCACATCTGCTATTCTAGGCTTTCCACAGATTCCTGAAAGAATACATAGAGTTAGCTTGGTAAAATGTCTTCTGTGAAATTCTCAAGTAAGCACGCAGTCTAACGCACCAAAGAACTGGTTCCTAAAGTTTCTTTAGAAAGTCAGACTCAAATTTTAGAAGCACCTTCTCAAGGTGCTTCTTTACCTACGTTGATGACAGTGAACTCAGATGAGTAGCACAGATGACATGAGGCATCTGTCTTCTAGACAGCTCATGTCAAAGACAATGAATCCCACTCAAAATAAGACAGTTTCTTCAATTTCACATACATGGATGGAAGGAATTTACACCAAGTGGAAGCACTGCTCCTTAGGTTCAGGTAGTGATTGGCATAGATCAAAAACATTTATCCAGCTGGAAGATAACTTCATTTCAAAACCTTTAGCGTTTAATAAATAAACCTTATTTCCTAAGTGTGTATTGCAATCATAGGTGAAGAAAGAAAATGACGACAAGCACTCGAATGATTTGTCCTTGTTCATACATCAACTAGGAAGCAAATCCAAGAGTAAAATGTAGCTTCCCTCTCACACATATTCTGTACCAAAAAATGACCTAAGCTTTCCTAACATCTCTAGAAGATCAAAACCAAGTACAGTCAGGTAGCAAGAACTGCAGAAGTCTCTGTGGAAGACTGGAATGCTAGGTTACCTTTAACAGGAAAGTTGAAAGGCTCCTTAGTCAGATCAGGACAGTCTATAACAGAGACTTGAGCATCAGCAAAGTTTTCTTTAAGCCCTTTCTGCAAAACTGTAATAAAAAAAAAAGTAATGGCAAAGTTATTGGCAATGAAACATTATCGAGGGGTGGACAAGTTACCGAACAGCACAAAATATTTTTAGACTTTATTTCAGCAAGATACACTTTAAAAAACATACTCTAAGCAAATCTATCTTAAATCTATTAATTCAAATGTTAGTGCCTATATATGCATTGTTTCTCAAGCCAGAACTTTGCATAAGATAAAGAGCTTGTTCAGAGAATTATTAGTTACCACATTAATTATGAATTTTACAAAGCTTTTAATTGACATACCGTAGCTGTGAAGTAACATGGATAACCTTAAACTACATTCAGCAGTGTTTTTGCTTTGCAAGGGCAGGAAATTATGATCACAGTCAAGTATGATATGAGAGCAAAGAAGGAAGCAAGTTTTAGCTGACAAGGCAATGACTTTTTGAAATACATGAACTAGACTGTTTGCAATTGCTTGATTATAATCTCCAGACACCGTCTGGAAGCGTCTGCTCTTACAGGATATTGCCTGTCATGTTTCCATTCATGTGAAGATTATCTGGCAAGATTTTCTGGGGGGAAGGGGAGGTGTCATTTGTTTTAAAGAACAGTGTATAAAAAAACAGTATTTTTCTTTACATCCTAGTGTGCTAACAGCAAGAACATTCTGCATGTATTAGCTGTAGAGAAGATATGATAAAAACTTTAAAGTTTGAAGGGCACATTTTAAGTTTGTAAAAAGTTACGCTCTCTGCATGACTTACCTCCAGCAAGCTCCTCCAGGCTTGGAACATGAAAAGCAAACCTTTCAACTTTGGCCATTTCCTAATTGTTACTGATTTCTTCAGGTAATAAATATATTATCACACGCTGTAGAAGTGACTGATCTGTCAACAAGAGTAATGGTTCAGTGATTAAAACGGTCTGTTTTCAATACGTAACTTATTTTTCAAATTCATGCAAGAATACATAGACAACAGTAGAATTGCAATTATGTCTTCAAGGGAAAGACTGACAGCTTCGAGGTTACTGTTAATTTGCTTATGTGCTTTGGAAGAAGCCATAAATTGTTTTTGAAAGAAAACTGGGCTTTTCTAAAGCATGCTAGTTGCCTCCCCAGGTCTTCCCTACGTTAATGTTTACTCTTTCAAGCATTAGGTACTGCGGACTTTCAGCCCTGGTTGTAACATGTTCTCCACTTGTTTATGGGCACGTGCTTCCCTTTCCAGAGGGAAACAGGCTAGCAGCACTTCTCAAAAGAGGAAACAACAGCAGCAAGTTCTACCATATTGGGCCCTGTATGGGTACAGAGCCCATAACAAAAAGTTCTGTTTGGAACATAAGTGTAATAGTCCATTTTGAAGTGAGCTCTATTTCAGTTAGCCTTGCAACAGCAAAGTCATCTATTAGGGCAAACCACCAGCTCTGGGCACAAACATCTGATTATATGCTATCTATAATTCAGCCACAGCAATCATTAACTCCTTAGGCACGTGTCTGCTGTACACAACAAAAAAAGAAAATGTGCCCCACTCATTCAGATCTCAGGCTTTGTGGGAAAAAGCCAAAAAATCATATTGCATTCCCAGATCTCACAGAGCTTTTGTTAGAAGGGACTATGACATGAGCTACCTGCTAATGTATACTGTTAGCTTCCATTAAAAATAAATTCCTAGCTTTTACGATTGAAAAAAAATATTTTTTTTTTGAAAAAAACAAAACAAAACACAACTGTCCTTATACAACTGTCCTCTTGAGTCTGCACTGCTGTTGCAAGCAGTAGAGAAAGGAAGAAAGAAAGCTATCTGGGCTAATTTTCATCTTACTTGGTCTTATCCATCTCCATGAGAGACTCTCTCCCTTCCTTGGCTTGTGGAAGAGAAGGTAACAGGCTGGATGTGGTGCCTCTGGTAAAAACCTACCTTTCTACCTTTAGATAGATTAAATCAGACTCCAGGACTTTAAGTGTGCACTGAACACAAGAAAGGGAGTTATTCAATCAAAGAGTGAAGATGGCTTTGGCAGCATTGTTTTAAGTCATCCTCATCCTCTCAAGAACCTTTTGTCACGTCCAGAAGGAAGCTGTGCCAGAATTCACGACACCAGTTGGAAAAATCATTAAATAGATTGAGGCTAGACCTGGTATTGTGCAAAGGACTGAGGCAAGACTTGGACACAGTTCAAACAAGTAGGCTCAAATGTAACACCTAGACCATCACCTGCTGGTTAAAGGACAGTAGTCAGCTCACCACAGTCACGAAACAGAAAAACTGGGTAAAGCTCAGTGTCCCATAAAAAAACCCATCCAATTGCTATGTAGTAGTTGACCTGGAAGCAAGCAAAAAGAGAGGTAGATCAGTTAGTCACCAGCCTAAGGACAGCATTTTTAGGGAGTTTGTGTGGTGTGGATGAGGGAGAACAGGGAAGGAGACAACAGGCAACCTTTCAAAGCAGTGTTGGTGTGTCATGGACAGAAGTGGTAAAATACCAGTGAGATCATTAGGAAGAGACCTTGAATGGTGCAGTAAGAACTGAGACAAGCATGCGAAAAGACTTCTTAGTTTTTCTTTTCCAAGCAGGAAGACAACATCAGAGATTTGGTGGGGGCCAGGAGAACGCAGATAAATAGAAAGCATGTTCATGGGGTAGGGAGTGCCTGGTATCAAAACCTGGAGTAAAACTAATTTGGAAGGCAGAAACGTGAAAGGAAAAGTTCAAGTCCCAGGGAAACTTTGAAGATGAGGGGATGCAGGGGGCCGCGGGGACTGCTCGAGGGACGGGACCGGGAGAGGAGTGGGTCAGGAGGGACCAGACCGGGATCCCTGAGGGACCATCAGGCAGAGGCGAGGAAACAGGGCAGAGAGAGAGGAAACAGCAAAGCTGCCGCTGAAGCCAGCAGAGGGAGAAAGAAGGGGATATTGAGGCCGGGCAGCTGAGGGAAGGAGGCGGGGAAGCAGCAGCAGCAGCACGGCTCCGCTCCCTGCCCGCCCGGCACACAGCGAGCCCCCAGTTACCGCCAGGAGCCGCAGAGCCAAACCTGCGCGACCGCCGCCTCTCCACAGTCCCACAGCGAGCGGGGAAAGCCCGGCAGCTGCGCCCCTGTCAGGCTGGGCTACGAGACGGGAGCGGGCTGGCTCCCTTTGAGACAGGGAAGGCACCGAGCCCCTGCCACCGCCTCCCGGGGAGTCCCTCCCCCGACTGCCTGGAGGCGGCACCGCCACCCCCTCCATGACGCCTCCAGCCATCCCTCCTCCTTTCCCTGCCTCCTCCCCAGCTCCTCTCGCGAGAGCCGGCCGCTATTTAGTCCCCGGGGCGGCCATTTCGAGCCCTTTGCGGCGCCGGAGCGTGAGGTGAGAGGGGCAGGGGGGGGGAGCGCGGTGCCCGCCGCCATTTGGCGGGCGAGGCGCCCGGCTGAGGGGAGGCTGAGGCGATGCTGAGGCGATGGCCGCTCCCTCCTGCTCGCCCAGCGCTTGTAGCCGGGAGCCTGCTTGAGGAGCGAGCCCGGGGAAGGGGTGAGCCTGTGGAATGGGCCGGGGATCGCCTTAAGGAGCGGGCAGGGCGGCGGCGAGTTTCTCCTCACGGCTGCCGGGGCGCCCCCGGGCTGTGGTAAGGGCAGTGGCCGCGCACAAAATGTCCGCCCTGGGGCTGGGCGCCTTTGGGCTGCTTTCTGGCTCTCCCGAGGGAAAAGATCCGTCAGTATGTAACGAGTGGGTTGGCTTTCTTTTTCAGGGAGCTGCTTGGCATGCCGCGTGGTGAGAGAGACGACGTAGAAGCTGGTGCTTAGCCCCTAACTGTAAGTGTTATCTGCAGTTGAGTGGGGAAAGCTGGTGTTGTTGCAGGTGCTTTTGTTTTGGGGTTTGCATTGCTCAGGCCTTGTGTGGATGGCCACAAGCAGCAGAGCAGCCATGCGGCTGCTCTGGCACCAAATGAGGCCCCTCTGGAACCACATTAGGGTGAGCTTCATCCCCCTACACGTGCTTTTAGTGTGGGTTTGTAAACAAATTACTTCAGTTTTGAAAAAACATGGAAGGGAGTAGGTAACATGATACAAAAACTTACTTCGAAATTAAAACACAGAATTGTAAGACATAAAACTTGCAAATGAAAAGGGATTGTGGAGTTGTATCAGCCTCACTGATAGGGAGACTTGGCTCTGATCACAAGAGTGAGGAAGAACTTACCTGAAGAGGGAACACAGTGCCCCAAAGCAGATCTTAATGAAAACAGCTGAGCTTGTAAAGAGCAAAACTGCTGAAACAGTTAAATAGTGAATGAGCATGCACAAAGATGGAAAAGTACACAGTGAAGACTGAGCCTTAATCAAAAAGATCCCAAAATGCGTCTACCAGAGGATACTGCACATGTGAGAGTAGGAGGGACAATATGATGATTAGTTCTGAGAAACCATTAACATTAAATGCTTACCTTTCTTGGAAATGGTGTGAATATATATCTCTCTAAACTATAAATAAGTACTCGTTGTTATGCTTGGGTGCGTGTGTTGGTGGAATTATTCCCCATGTATCCATTGCTGTTAATAAAGCATACCTGCTTTCTTACTCTCAAGAACGAGTCTTGGAAAATTACAGTACCTTTTTGCATTTCATCTGGCACCAAAGAAGGGCACATTTGGCCCCTCTGCTGCTTCTGAAATTCCATTAGGTCGATTTTCAGTTCTGCTGTACTCCCACACCTGCGTTTAGTGCAGGGTGATAAATAAATTACTTTAATTTTGAAAAAAAAAAAAAAAAACAAAAAACAAGAAGAAGGTTCTACCTTGAACAATTATATGATGCAAAAACTCATTCCCAAATGTAGGCTGTTCATAACTGCTGATGTGCAGTGATACTGATAGGTCTCTTGGCCTGAATTTTACCGATATTAGCATAGAACGAACCTTCTACTATATGTCCTGCCTCGTGAGGAATTTTGTATTATATGTTTTGCTTAGTTAAGCACTAATAAATTAAAGTGGAGGAAATGTTGCAACATAAGAAAGAAATTAAAGAGCATGTATAACTTTGCTGGCACGTCAGCAAAACAACACTTTTTAAGGAAAAAGTAGTGAAAAGGGGTTCAGGGTTAATCAACAGGCAAAGAGGCTTGAACAACCACCTTGGCCACTGCTTCAATTGAGTCTATGCGGGTGGGAGGAACATACATAAATAATTTCAGTAAAGCAATAGTAATATGTATGACTTTTTCAAGAAATGGAATGAATATGTAAACCTTGTGATTATATACATATATATGTGTGTATATATATATTATTTTTTTTTTTGGTCAGCCTTGAGAAGGCAGATGCACTTTGGCAGAGCAATCCATACGTGTCTCCAGTGCTGCAGCTTTGATAGTAAAGAATGCCCACTTGCTAAGATTTTCAAATAGGTCTTAGAGTGTTTTATTTGCTGCTTTTACGGTAACAACAGCTGCAATATAGTCCTGTGGTATTTGTCACCTTTTTTCTGATCGTAGCTTGTAGCTGTATGGGTTGGGGAGGAAATGGAACTTAGTCCTGTGAGCAGTCACGGTCCTGTAACCATTTGTTTTGGCATGTTAATCTTATCTATTACAGCTGGTTTATATGTGTAAAAAGCATGTTAAAATTCCCAAGATAGAGAACTTTCTTTTGGGGCTAGTCTCCATTTTTGTTATTAATCAGTAAACAGAATGCTGATAGATTGTTAGAGCAGGAGACCTTAAAGAACAGGGAAATGGTGTTGTTTCTCATGCCAACAGGCCTGGATAAATTCGAAATTATTATAAACTACAGTGAAGTGAGGGCTTGAGTGTGACTTAGAACTGCAGCATCCTTTAAAGTTAAGCTGCTGGCTTACATGCATGTGTCCATATACAGGAGAACTTCATGTAAAAGTTTGCACACAAATTGTTTTAAGTGAACCCTTTGAAATGGAGCAGGGGAGGTTTGCCTGGCTAACACAGGATTTTCTTTAACTTCTTGAATGCTCATTGATTTTAGGACAGATTGAAACATGACTGATGTGGATGAATCCCAGGCTTCTGGTTCCGATTACCCTGATGCCCAAGACCTAATATGCACTCAACAGGAAGAAACGTACATGTTACATGAGCACACAACAAATAACCAAAGGAAATGCTCGCGCTCAAGGCGGAAGGGTGCCACTCCTGAGGAGTCTTCAGTTGAGGTCATCCTGGACAGCAGTGATTCAGAAATGTGAGTTTTTATTGCTAGTTAGAGAACTTTTCATGCACAAAACCTGTGTGATAACCTCATGAATGTACGTATTCTGTTGAAAGTAAATGTTTCTTGGGTGACCTTTTTGCTTCTAGTGGCAGTGAGTACCACACCGCTGAACCTTCAAAGCAAAAAAGGAGATCACAACCTTCAAGGCAACAAGTGGAAGATGTTATTACAGTGCATGATGATGAAAGTTCAGATTCTTCTCCATCTCCTCTGAGTCCAGTGAAGCTACCTGAACCCTCCAAAGAGAAGAAATCCAAGCTTAATTTGAAAGCCATTTTTGCCTATCACTTCAGGGGAAGGAAGTTTAAAACTGCTGCACACAAAAATTTTCGGAGTAAAAGGAGGAGGAGGAAGACGAAGACGGAGACTGAGACAAAGACAAAGACAAGGCATAAGCACACATACATGCCTACTAGGAGGCCTCCACTGACAGCCTCGCCACAAGAGAAGAGGGAAAGGCTTCTACATCGGGGTGTTCAGTTCCCTTTTGTTGAAAAACATTATGGGACAAAACATATTCCCTTAAAGATGGTTCTTAACTATGAGGTGAGTCCTGTTTTACTGGAGAAATGCTTTAATTTTCAATTTATTTTAAAAACAGGGAATGTAATTTGGCTGTTTTCTGCTTCTACCCAATGTGCTACATACAATGAAGCAAAGCTGGCTTTATTTTTGTTAGGCAGGACACTTGCTGTTTTCTGTTTGATACCTTAAAGAAAAACACAGCTGAAATAAGGGTGTCAATTTAATACTGCAATTTGGTTGATAGTATAAAGACTTGATTTCTTTGCTTTATCATAGTGGTATTTTTAAAATCTTGCCTGATGTTTGTGTTTTTTTTTCTTTAGCAAGCAGCTACAAAGGGATATTTGCAGTACATTGAAATGCTCAAATATGAAGAACACCTCAAAAAGGCTTTGAAAGCACTTCAAGCTAGTGAAGACTTAGAAAGAGAATGTCTGGCAGTACGGAAACACAAGTACTTAGATGATGAAGGTCCCATTTCCCCTATCCAGGAGATGAAGTAAGTTCCTCTAATATTTTTCGGGAGTAAAAAGCTTGCTGTCTTGTTCTAAACTAAAACACAAATTTGAGTATACAGCGTCAATGCTGTTATCAACAGGTAGATGCATGACTTTGATCGGTTAAATGACGATGTACTCCTGTAAGTCAGTAACATGCGTGGTGGTTTAGCACTGAGGAACAGCTGAGCCACCACTATGGCGTGGTAACAGAAAGCTCCTGTGCTAAAACAAGGACAGGGAGATCACTCACCAGTTACTGTCACAGGCAAAACTCAGCATGGGAGATTAATGTAATTTATGACCTATTGCTGACAAGCTAGAGGAGTGAGAAATGGAAAAAATGAGTTAAAAACACCTTCCCCCTATCCACCCTCCTCCACCTCCTCCCCCTGAGCAGCACAGGAGAGCGGGGAATGGGGACAAGAGCAAACCCCTGGTATTTGTTGCTGAACCTGATGCTCCACAGTATGAAATCAGCCTTCGGTCAGTTCAGGTGGGCACTCTCGCTGTCTCCACCTCCTATTTCTTGCTCACCTGTAGCCTGCTTGCTTGGGGGTGGGCTGGGTGGAACAGAACGAGGAAAGGGCAAGTTGTGAAGCTGTCCAGGCACTGTTCAGCAACAGACACAAATCTTGCAATCGCAAATCCAAAGCAGAGCACCTTATGGGCTGCTACAAAGCAAGCTACCCCAGCCAGATCCAGTGCAGTCTGCTACACCTAGAGCTGAACAATTCAGGTGGAAGAACAGTTGGCTGTAATAGTGTGTGATTTTTGTGACCCAGCTGTAGGTGTATTGAGCTCTAATCTACCCTTTTTGTTAACCTATACCCACATCATGCAATTGAAATGTGATTGACTGAAATCTTCATTTTGGGGAAATATTTCCTGAAATATTTTCCTGGAGGAAATATTTCCTGTTCTAGAGTTACCACAAATAAAGTAGAGCATTTTATGATACAAGGGTATCATCTTAGGTCTGTATGATCAAAACAGTTTATTTACACACAATAAGTGGATCAAAAAGTCAGTAAGGTGACTTGGTGTTGTAAATATACTTATTAGCACCTTAAAATGGGGAAGCTAGAAGATGATGTAAAGGTACAAGCCTGTTCAGGTATTATTCACTTGCCACTCAAACTGGTAGCTCTTGTGTGTTGAAGTATTCGGGTGAGCCACTAAAGTGGGTAACAGTAGTAGGACTAAAATTGTCCCAGCTTTCTGGGAAGTTGTCTTGCTGTAAAAACTCATGGACCGTAGTGGAAATGAGTTTGTCCTGCCTGTGTTGGTAGCTGGGATGTAATTCTGTTGCCAGAAACTTGCCTGAGAACAGCCTCCTGTAAAAGCAGTAGTCTTACCCACAAGCTGTAGCGCTTCCATACCCATTACGAGAAGCCAGGGATTGTGGTAGGAAAACAGCCTAAGTATGTTAAGCTACTATAAGAGTACTGAGTTTGATTTAAATTTTGTCTATTTCAGTGATGACAGCAGCATGGGTGCTGATAATGAAGATGACTTTGATGTCAGAGTAGTGGTGAGTAAATATTCCTTAACTTCAAAAACTCCATAACCTTCTGAGGTTAAAGAAGTTGTAGGTAATGTCCTTATCAAAGTGAAGTGTCTCAAAATTAGACTTGTGAATATGCTGTCTTTCATTGATTCAGGACAACAGCTGTTTCATTTTAAGCAGCACCCTTCCCAGTAAGAAGAAATCCAAGACAGAAACAAAACGTGCGAAATCAACAAGAGCAGTGGAAGTAAAAAAGAGAGACCGTGCTGCTGCGAAGTCTGGGCTTCAGCAAGGTTCACTCCAGTGAACAGCAAACTGCTAAGGGAGGTGGCAGTGGTCACTATGCAGATACCCTGTTAAGGCCTACGTGGGTTAAAGTGTTGGTCTGAAGACCACGTTAAGCTATCAACGCAGCAACCTAGTCAGATTGGGTTTAAGGTGAGTATGTCGGGATTATTTGTGTCTGACTGTTAGGAAACAAGTATAATTATTTTGCTGAGCATTTATCTGTCAGATCTCTAATATCCTTGATGGCTGGTAATAGTGTTTAAATATTAGCTTCTGCAACTTAACTTGTATAATCAATGGATCATAGAATTGCAAAATTAAGAAATGTTCAAAATCTTGTGATTTAACAGAAGCAGACTCTAGAAGAGTGTGTGTGTGTGCACATATGTGCATTCATGTTATGAAGGGGAAGTCAGAGACCCCTTCCATAGCTTTGCAGAGGAAACTTCATGTTTCCCTATTGCAACTTGGTAGCTTTAAGGGAGTAAGACCGAATGATATTTGAGGGGTTATTCTTCAGCATCTCAAGGAAATGCAGGCTGTGTTTCAGAATACTAAAGTGGTTAATTGGTCTTAAGTTTAAAGATTTTTTAATGGGGTCTCGTGAATGTAACTAAGCAGAAATAGGAAGTTCTCTAGGATGATGGTACTTAACAAGTGCTGCCTCAAATCCAAATTTCCTTCCTGAAAGGTGTTTGAGACAGTTGGAAACATGACTAATGAGCTTTAAGTGATAACTCCTAGATCACAAGGCTGTGGTAGAAATATTTTTTTAAAAAGTTATGTTTAAAAAGCTTACCTGTAAATCAAGGAGATGTAAATGAGCAATGGGTTCAGCCCCAAATATTCTGTAATAGCCAAATTGCTGTCGGCAACAAACTAACAGCTGTTCAGCAGGTAGAAGTTGTTGATGCTGAATGGGGATCCAAAAAAAAAAAAAAGCAAGCATCTGCTTATCTTAGAGGCTGGGGAGATTCACTGTGGGTGCTCAGTACAAAGAGGATTGGTCAAGTTGCATTCCTTATTTGCTTGAATTAAGGTTTCAAATCTTTGAAGATTTCCCTTGAGGTTTCCCTATTGCAACTTAATAGCTGTAGGGAGGAATAAGACTACAAAAACCTACTCTTCAGTAATTGAAGATGATGATTAATCATGGTCCAAAATTAATGGCTGAATGTAACTCTTCTAGGCGTCTACCTGAGAAGTACTCTGGCTTCACAGACTCCTCCTGGACCTAGGAGTGGGGTTCTTGCTGGGTAAGGCATAGCGAGGTGGTGTGTGGAGGGAGTGCTGCTCATTCTGCAGTTCACGTGATGAATTTTTCTGTTCAACTGCTGAGTGACTCAGAAATGAACTAAATTTCAATTCTGATTAGAACTGGATTTGTACACATGAAAAGCCAGCTTGTTACAGCTGTTAAATTGATTGCTGAAATGTAGCTTTTGGCTTTAGGAATCTCACTTCATCATATCTAATAGTTCTTATCCCTTTCCTTTTTTTCCAGTTTCTGTTGCTTTTGGATAATGAAATACCAGTCAACTAATGCAAGAGGTGAGCTGTTACTTGGTTTGCAGTGGCTATTTACTTCAGGTAGCTTTTGCTACCAAAACAAAATGTTTTTGAAAAACAGTCTAGTGTGTTTCAGGTGAATAAATCACATTTCACTGCTATGTGTGAAGCCTTGAGAGAGAAAGTTCAGAGTAACACTCCTTTTATCAGTCTAACCAAACTTAGAGCCTGTAGCTTCTGCTTGAATGGAAGGTTTTGGGCCCCTCGCTACAAGAAGGACATCGAGGTGCTTGAGCGGGTGCAGAGAAGGGCGACGAAGCTGGTGAGGGGCCTGGAGAACAAGTCCTACGAGGAGCGGCTGAGGGAGCTGGGCTTGTTCAGCCTGGAGAAGAGGAGGCTCAGGGGCGACCTTATCGCTCTTTATAGGTACCTCAAGGGAGGCTGTAGCGAGGTGGGGGTTGGCCTGTTCTCCCACGTGCCTGGTGACAGGACGAGGGGGAATGGGTTTAAGTTGAGCCAGGGGAGTTTTAGGTTAGATGTTAGGAAGAACTTCTTCACTGAAAGGGTTGTGAGGCACTGGAACAGGCTGCCCAGGGAAGTGGTGGAGTCACCATCCCTGGAAGTCTTCAAAAGACGTTTAGATGTAGAGCTTAGGGATATGGTTTAGTGGAGGGCTGTTAGCGTTAGGTTGGAGGTTGGACTCGATGACCTTGAGGTCTCTTCCAACCTAGGAAATTCTGTGATTCTGTGATTCTGTAAAATAATTCTGTAGTACCTGCATATTAAAGGCAGTTTTTTTAGAAGTCATATATGGAAATACTTCTGTTTAACCTGGTGTTGAATGCCACAGGGCCTCTCAACCAAGGACAAATGTGATTTGTTTTGGATATTACCAGGAGCCTTCTGTGCTGAGGAGGTTGGAGAGCTACTGTGCACTTAGTGTCCTGGTGGTGTCCCACCAACAATTTCTGTACAGGCGGGTGTCATGCAGCTGCAGCTTCTGATTGCTTCCCGCTGGTAAAATCCCATCTTAATGCATGCCCTGTGTTTTGGGAACATCAGAAGGGAGCTAGTCCTGGACATCTCTAAAGCTGTGAAGCTTCCTTCAAGAAGCTTCTTTCATGTGTCAAGTTCTTGTGTCTTCTGGAGGGCCTAGGAAATAGCATGGAAGAAGAACACTTTAGGTAGGGTAGATGGACAGGAAAAAATCTGCAAGATAGGAAGGTAAGAGATGCAGCTGAGCAAGTAGTGAAGCCTTCTGAGAGCATTCTTCCCTGTAAGAGGGTAGGAGCACAGCATCATCTTCTGGCCTTTGCTGTAGGAAGGGTACTAGACTAGAGAACTTGTGCTGTGCCAAATTGATTTCTGTGACGGTGTATCTGATACTGAACTCGTTGCCCCAGTTACTGTAGTCCAAATTACACCTGTCTAAAAACAGGAAGCATGATATGAAAGGTGACAGTTATTAATGGGGTAAGTAGATAGGAGACTGAGGAATTGAGCTTCATTTCTGTGTGCTCTTCAAATATAGCCTAAAGATAGTGAAAAATAAGGTGTAAGCTGATGCCTTCAGTTTGTTTCAGCACGTGTTCAGTTTTTGTCTGGTGCTGTAGACAAAAAACCTGGAACCTAGTGCTTAAAAAAAACCCTTCTTCGCAACCCACAGCTGATGCATGTATTGGTTGTGTTACTAATACGAAGGGACAATCTTTGCATTTATTCAAGCAGCATTTAATCTAAATCCTGAATTCGGGGTGGGAATTTTATATGGCCTTTGCAGAAGTACAGTCTCGTTGCATTGTTTCCTTCCCAGACTTTGTGGATGAATTCACCGGCTTGGCAGCACTGAGCAGTTGTAACTTGTTTTTGGACTACTTGAATTCTTGAGAGCTGTTTGCTGACCTTCTGATGTACAAATCTTCTGTACACACTCCTGTGGAATGCATTAGGAAAAGAGGTAAGCTTTGTGTTCCTGCTGGGCGTCAGCATGAGAGAATTAATCTTTTTTCAGAGAAGTACATTGAATACTGCAATAAGTAATCAGCAAGTAATCAGCCTGTGCACTGTATGGCACGTGTGCCCAGCAGTGTCTTCCTGATGATGTATTCAAAAAGCAGCACTGCAGTGTTTCAGCTGCTGGCATCATGGTTTTAATGTGGACATGCTGATTGAACTTGGTGTTTCTGTTGAAACAAGTAGATGAAAAATTTCTTGGAACTGTTACGTGATAATATTTTTGGTTCCAAAACATTTCTTGCAGTGGGAGGTATCTGAGGAAGTCCTTGCATTTTGAAACACAAATCCAGGTATCAGAAAGTTAACTGGCTGAGTTTTAGAAACAGAAGTTACTTTCCAGGCATAGTGCAGCGTTGTTATGCCTCGTTTTTCAGCAAATAGACACAACTCACTGTGTGTCTGAATTGAACAACGTGGCTAGAACAGCAACAGGTTGTGCTTTCCTCACTGTAAAGCTCATTGCAGTGGTGACAATGAGGCCTGTAACAGACTTAATTAGTGAAACGATTATGCAAGCATGGTCTAAAACGTAGCTACAATAAAACAAAACCCCAAGGGTTGGCTTGTTTTCCTTTTAAATTCGGCATCCTGCCTACAGGGGAA
Source organism: Aythya fuligula (assembly GCF_009819795.1). Taxonomy (NCBI): domain Eukaryota; kingdom Metazoa; phylum Chordata; class Aves; order Anseriformes; family Anatidae; genus Aythya; species Aythya fuligula. The sequence goes on from NC_045559.1 coordinate 195,927,094, forward strand.
GGTTGGCAGCTACAAGAAGGGCATGAAGTGCTCCAGTCCTGTAAATGGTTCATGAAAGCATACTTGTAAGCTGTCTTAAAGTGGAATCTCATACCTGTTTTCTTGACATCCCAATACCAGTTGATGTAGGTAACTCGCTTACTTACATTTCATAGACCATAGCATTTGCATTTCTTAAATTGCAGGTAGATTTTGTTGATGGCTTTGTGACAGGCTGGGCCACGTCTCTGATCTCAAAAGAAATGTTTGATGTCAAATATAAGAATACCTGAGCTGAACTTAGAACTGTTTCTCAGATCCTGTAACTTGCTGTCCTTTCAGGAAGCCCACCGACCAGTCCAGTCTGAAGGAAAGTCTTGGTAAGTTGGTTTGATACCAAATTCTTATGTCCGTTGATGAGTGCAAATTAGCTGTCCTACTTCAATCCACTGAGCTGGTACATTGCTGTTTTTTCTTACTGGGGAGATGCAGTGTTGCTGCATCAGATACTCACCTTCCTCCAAATGTGAGAGTATTGTAAGATAATTGTTGTGATGATTGGCAAAATGTTCAACTGCTCTGAAGAGAGTGAGTGAGAATAGCCTTTCTGAACAAACCAGTTCTGTGTTTTTCATCTCACTTTATTCTGGGTGGCCATTCTGAATTTACAAGCAGTGTTCTGTCAGTGAGTAAAGATAAAGGCTGACTTTTTATTAATTAAAAAACCTGTCAAATTACATAGTTGCATTTAATATTCGGATGTCATAGCTTTAAATGTGATTCCAGTGAGCGAGGTTATCAGAAATGCTTCTGGTGATCAGAAATCACTTCAGTAATGCTGTAGGCTCTACTTGTTTGTGTGCACATATGTGTCACTTCATAACCTTGTAATGACGTTGCTTTTTCAGGAGGCACAGAGAGAAAATGAGAAGAACAAGAAGCCGTTTCCCAGGAATATGAACCTGCAGCAGGTTAGTATGCCAGCTGAGGTTGTGCAAGTACGTATGTTATATGTGTTGCAAGTGTTTAAATAAATGCTGTAGTTAATTTCCTCTGTTGATTCCAATTAAGGTACTGCTAGCTTTTTAATATTAAAACTGTTGCTGATATGAAGGATGCACTGCGTCTTAGTGCATTGTTTCCCTTCCCTCTTCCCCTAAATTTATTGAAAAAAGTAAAAAGGTACTTTAGGAGCAACTACTGTTCTATGCTTCTCTGGTCTGTTGGATTTGTATCTGTTGTATTAGTTGGTGGTAACAGCAGTGGTGAGGTCTATCCCGATGGGATCTCTGCTGTAGGTTCATGTCGTTGGAAACGCCTCACAGAACAAACTTGTGGTTTAGTTTTACCCATTGAACTACCTGTTAGCTCTGTGGGATAAAACTACAAGACAAATCTTCATTTACTGTTAGAGGAATAAATATAATGCGTTATGTTCTCCTTCAGGTACTGGCTTCTGCATTTCACACAAATGAAAAGTGGTGCAAATGGAGAAGCTTGGTAAGAGTCAAAAGATGTGTTCTGAGATTTCAAGTGTAACTAACATGGTTAATTACATGGCTTGAATTTCAGCCATTTTTTTGTGTGTGGGTATCAAAATTATTCCATTGTTGATTGTGGGTTAAGTTTTCTTGTCTTGGGAGAGTCTATTCCAGCTGTAATCCTACAGCAGTTATTTATTAGTTCTTGGTTTGGTTGCTATAGCTTTTTAAAAAGAAAAAAAGCCAGCAGTCCGGTATCTGTCTGGTCTTGAAATAACTTCATAACATGCTGGGTTTTTGTTGTGTTATTTGAGCAATAAATACTGCTTTTCTATCTTTAAGCTTCAAATTCTTCAAATGTTTGAGTTACATTTTGAGCTTTTCAGCCAGTTTACTACTATACTGTTGAAATTCCTGGATTCTGTTCTACAGAGCATAGCTTAAAGTAAAACATGCAAAATGCTTTGGAAAAAGTAAATACTTGGAAGTTCTGAAGCTGCTGAAATTGATGGAATTTCTTTTCTCTTAAATGCATGACAGCTTTTGTGAAGTGGGTTTAGAAAGAGCTTGAACCTTAATGCGTGCAGTGGTGGATGGAGCTATTGCACCTGTTGCACTGTATGGTATCTGCACCCAGCAGCATTCCTCTGATGGGGTGTTCAAAAAACAGTGCTACAGCAGTTCGGCATTTGGCATCGTTGGTTTTCATTCTGCCGTGTGTGTTAAACCTGGTATTTCTGCTGATACAAACCTTGTCCTCTTCAGGGATCTGAGTGCACTCCTTATTCCATGCACAACATTCCAGTGGGAGAGCTGGTTCTCCCAGGTGTATTCAGTTTTTATTTTTTTTTTTTTAACAGGTGATTTGGAATACAGAACAAAGGGAATTTTGTATTTTAAAAGGATTAGCTGTGGAAGAGGATAATGACCTCTTTGACTGGTAAGCACTGAGTTACATGTTAGTACGGAAGGTTTCAGGCAACTTTACAGAACTGTGGTTGTTAACTTGATAGGACTTGAACTAAACTGTCTGGTGAAAGACAGAAATCCTTGCCCAGTAGCAGATGGTCCTGGGTGTTGGCAGTACCTGGGCAAGCTGCTTCATCTGCGAGTCAAACCTGGGCATTTGTGTAAATTGAGTGGATGCCACAGAGTTAGACAGTGATTTTGTAGCTCCTGAAGCAAGGGCTGTTGCTGGTCATGATTAATTCTTTCTTGGAACATTTAACATATTAGGCTTGTTGATATGCAGCTTGGCATATTGGCACGATTTTGATTGGTCCTTAAGAAAAAGGATGGGATACTTAAATCTGGGACTTAAATACTGATTTAAGTTGGTGGTAGTAGCAGTGACAATCTGGTCATTACCAAAGCTGCTAGGATGTTAAGTTTCTGGTAGGCTGTGGACATGACCACAAAGCAAGTCCATCAGACTCTTGAACTGCCACCTTGTGTGGCACTAGATCTGCTGGGAATAAAGCCTGAACTGAACGTAGGTTAGACACATGCTCCCTCCCTTCTGCTGGTAAAGTTAACCGAGCAGGTTCCTGCTGAAGTGTTGGGCAGCTCTGACACTTGGGCTACCAAGGAGTCAGTTTTAGAATCTCCACCTCTTAATTCAGGCTCCAGAAGCTGCTGTGGAGAGAGTTGTGCATACAGACCGGGGAAAACAAATGTCTGCTCCATGCAGTCTGCAGCCAACTGCAGCTTGCTGCACTAACCATCTGACTTCTTAGCTTGTAGTGTCAGTTACCAAGTCACTGAACTTCAGAGGGGTGAAAACACCTGAGTGCTGCTGGAGCAAGTCTGAAGGTGAGATGCTTGCCAGAATTGCTGGTACTAAAAGGATGCTCAGGGTCACTTCAAAGAGGGTTTGCCTGGCTGAAAAACCAGCAGCTCTTAACGCGGTGACCGTACATTGAAATCCTCTGCAGGATGCTGTGGACACATTGTGTGTGCTGTGGTCTATTTCTGAGGAGATAAAACCTGATGCAGTAAAGCTGCTTAGAGTGAAAAAAGTTGATCTACTGCCCTGTCACCTTTCTGAGGTGCTGGTGGAGAGAGGATGCTGCTGCTTTCTGCCTTGGGGGTGTGATGTGCCTAGAGCTGCATGGAAGTCTTCGAATAGATCCAAAATAGGTGGGGGAGGGGATGGAAGTGCAGGACTGAAATGCTAGAGACACTGGTTGGAATAAAATTATTATAGTCAGAGCTGGCATTGGAAAATGTTTTTTTTTTGCCCATAAACATCTTCATTAAGGGATATATAAACATGTTCCTGCACTACTGCATTTCCATAGGCACCATATTACCAAATTTAGTTGCTTTAAACAGTAGGAAAAGATGAAGACAACAGTTTAGATGGCTTTCCTCTGGAATCATGGTGCTAATGTGTGCTCTTCTCTTTCAGGTCCTGCTGTGATGTTGCTGCAAGTTTGTTGCAAGGAAGAACAGAACAGCTCTTAAATGCAAAGGATGCTAGTGTTAATTGCAGTAATTCATGTCACTCTAACTTTCCTTACTGCTCTGGAAACTGAAATGTGTTACCAATTGCTTTTCCCCCACTTCTGTTATTTGAACTCAACTGTATTCAGGCTTGGGGGGTGTTTATTCAGTACATCTCACAACATTTAAATAAAAGTAATGTCTGAAAGGAGCAGCTGCAGCTGGGGATTATTTCTTAACCCTATACTAAAAACCATGGTGAAGTTGGTTTCTTTTTCCCTTTATGAGAAAGGAACAAGAATATTCAAGCATAAGACAGAGCAGCCTTTTAAAACCATTGGGGTGAGTGAAGATGAGAGTAGATCCTCCCCCCTTCAGCTGCATAATTACTCCCTCTGCTCCCCCCACATGCAGCAACCCTCCATGTCACTTAATTCCAGGAATGACAAACTGCCTTTGGCTTATGCGCTTTACTTAGGGAGGAGGGAGCAGTTTGAAAATCTCTTCAGCTACAACAGCATTGATAGTGCTTTCTGGAACAACAACAACAACAAAAAAAAGCAGCTTTAATTGTTTAAAGAGAAACTCCTTCCTTTCTGAGGCTTTGCTTATCCAGGGTCAGGTATTTCCCTATTTAACAATGGCCAAATTTCATAGAGCTACACAGGTACTCTACCAAATTAACAAAATTCAGCCTTGCAGTAGCAGTTCAGCTTACAGTTTGTGTTATCCTGCCCTCAGCTCTAAGATGCATCTAAGTAAACATGAACTACATAAAGCATGAAGATGCAGCTTTTCAGAAGGAACCCATAAATGAAGTTTTTTTTTAAAAAGAACCTTTATTTTTACACAATGTGTGTTACTAGTTGTTAGAACCAAAAATGCACATCACCGAAGTCTTTGAGCATTGTCATTCTAGTAAAGTTTGCCACAGGTTAAAAGTAATTAGGGTTTGCAGAATTACTGCTGAACTGTTACATGAGGTATTACACAGACACCGTATTGAAAGAAGATCTTACAAGTACTTGCTCTTTCAAAGTGTACCTGTCCAGTAATGGAGAGCGCTCAAAGGCTTCTGCCAGTCAAGGTGTTTTCCCCGTCTTCTTGGCTCGTAATTTTTCTAGCATTTTCTGCAAATAAGAAAATCATGAGAAAACAGTCATACTAAAAATGTAGTACAGCAGAAAACAGGTACTACTTGGGTGTAGCCTGAACATTTTAACAGCAACTGTATAGCTCCTACATATAGCAGCTCCTGGTCATAGGCACATCCAAACAGGATCCTTGCCACCTTGAGCTCAGGTACGCTCAGCTCAGTAGAAACAGAAATTCCCTGGAACAGCCAAAGCCAATTAATTTCCTTTAGAGAAAGATTTCAGCCCTAAGAGGTGCTCTGAACTTACAAACACAGTGACTGTGTCCACTCGGGCTGTCTGAAACGTGGTATGCCCATAGCAACACTTATGAAATCCTTAAAAGCTCCCCTGAGTTACCAAACGTTAGGTAACAGCTCCCCAGAAGCTAAGCTGAAACATTCTGACTCAGTCCATGGTCTGTTCAGTCACACCTTGCAGAACCATCTCTGATTGGAAGCTCAGTGAAACGAGAACTGACCAGCACAAGATCCTAACGTGATTTTACCTTCTGAAACGCCTTAGCCTTTTCTCTGTTTTTAGCAGAAGTTTCTTGCCTTTTCTTTTCCTCCTTTCTGGTTTTTACTTCTTCAAGTTGATTATAAAGCCTGTCAAAACAATGGGAAAATACTGTCAGGAAGCAAAGTGGCAAAGCAGTACATTAACATTAAGGGAGTCTCAGTTACTAGAAATTAAGAAAAAAACAACTTTGCTATCAAATAATCAAGGGTCACTTAAAATTCCTCTCCTGCTCCTGGCCCTCACAAAACCCCCCTTCTGGAGCTGTTGGTGTCCCTTAAGGTGCAATTGGAAGACCACAAAGTGCTGTCACAAGGCACAGACAAACTACTTCTGTTTGTTTAATCCAAACTTCTTCGTATTAATGCGGTACCTTGAAGTACGCTGCTGCATTTCTACTTTTCCAGCTTTCCTGTCTTCTGGAGAAGACACTTTCACTTCGCCTACTTTCTTCAACTGGTTGACAACTGCACCTTTTTTCCCTTCAAAAGACACGGAAAACGTATTTTAATTAATCTAGCTACTACGTATGTTCATACAAAGCTGCACTGTGCCCCAATAAAGACTCAAATTGAGTTCACACAAGGCACTGGTTGTAAAACATCAAGGAATGTCAATGACAGGGTGTTTCAGCACAAGAGTACTCAAAAACACAAGAGGTTTCAAAGACTGAAAGATGAAACTACAACAAAGAAAAGCAAGAAGAATGGACACAATGGAGATTAAGTTTTCTTTTGAAATTAAGTCTCTGACTCCTTAGGCAACTGCTTCTCAACAGCTGACTTCCAAACCCCTATTAACAGACATCAGAGATGAATGAGGTCTCTAAATACAGTCATAAGACACCTTATGACCATACATGTATGAAACAGATAATTAAGGGCCTTTACACCACTGAAGAGGTAGCTAAATGGGGAAAAAAATTCCTCATATCCTGAGATTTCTCACATTCCTGAGATGCCTGCAAAAGCAACAATGAAAGAAACGGGAAAGCTGTTCTTTGATATTAAAAAGCAACTAAAAGCGTATCTACTCCTACATCAGATAAACATACCAGGGAGAAGAAAACACTCCTTTTGCCTGCTTAACTTCTCAGACTTCCTTCTCTGAAATGGTTTGGCTTCTGGCTTTTCATTTTTCCTCTCTCTGTTTTTGATTTCTTCTACTCTTTCCAGAGATTTCTGAATGAAGCTCTTCTTTCTTTTCAAAAAAGATTCTTGCAAACTCCCTGATGCAGAAGGAAACTCTAGGCACATCACTGAGAAAGAAAAGGAGATTTTTCACTTTCAGCAAAGAACATTGTCACCTCTAATAACTCAAATATTCCAATCCATTTCTCATAAAATACTGACCTTGACTGCTTTAACAAATAGTGCTAGGAGGTGACATTGTAAATAATGAATGTTGCAAAATAAGCAGCAATTCAGAGCTAGAGAATCTAGTACTGTAAGCAGTACTGCCAAGACAAATGTTGTAATAATAACTGCATCAAAAGCATCTTAAAGCCACAAAACATACCAAAGACCTGAGAAGCTCCTAATTAATTACCTGCGGTCTGATGTGATGGATGCTGTCTGTCATTGGGACTCTGGGCTCTAGAAGAACTGTCAGGCCTTACAAACATGGAATAATCCACATCTGGAACCAGCGGTAAAAATTCTCTTTCCTGTCTCAAAAAGAAACATTAGTTAAAAATGCATAAAATCCACCACAAGTTTAAGTCAAGTAGTAGTACTGCACCACTGACACACACCAGACAGAAACAAGACATTTTTTTGCATTTAGGCACAAGAAAAAACATCAGAAATGGATCTTGACAGTAAGAATTAGAAAGCATGTTTCTAAAAGTATTCAAAAACTTTTAAAATAAATCCTGCAGTCCCTTCACCCACTGGATCTCAACTTCAGAATTACACTAATTAAGACTCACCTCAGTAAAATCATTAAGGTCAGACTTATCCGCATGTGCTGGGTTACTGATTTTATCCTCTTCACTTTTTTCTTGGTTCATATGCTCAACGTCCGATTCCACAACGCTGATGTCATTTGAGCTTATCAGAGTGAGTTCAGGTTCCTCCATAATACCATGCCCCGACTCAGTTTCCTAGCAAACAGATTACACAAGACCTCAGTGTAAGAGATATTAATATATATATATATATACACATTATATACATTTAAAAATATGTATATATACTTAATATTAAAATATATTTTAAAAAAATCACCACTATTTGCAGAAATAGCAACAGGTAGTAGCTTGTGCCAAAGATGAGGCTCATTCCAAACGTAGAAAAAAAATCTGCCCCAAGCACTAAGGAAATAGAGCACCTTGCCTGGGATATTTGTTAATTGATGTATGCAAACCCTACAACCTAAATGCAATGTAAGTATGTTTTTTTTTTTTTTTTTTTTCCCCCTTAACACTGCTAAATAAAAACAAATAACTCAAAGCAACCAAACAACAAAATCACCCCTCAAGTTTAAATTATGTCTGAAATCTACTTTCATTCAGGCCACGCTTTTTAAAAAAATATATATATAAAAACCCACCACTTTGTCAAACCTATTTTAAGTTTACTTATTCTTTGGTTAAATTATTTAGCCCCCTTTTTAACTGGGGAAGGGGCTGTTTCTTCAGTTAAGTAAGTTCGAGCTCAATTTAGCTACTGCTGATTACTTCAGTGCTTCGATCTGAAAGAGCAAACAGGAGAGCAGAAGTGCAGGAAACAGACAAGTCAAACTGGAACCATAAAGTGAACATTTGCCAAGTTTTCTTATGTTAAAGGCATAAAGTAGCTTGGTTTAAAAAAAAAAAAAAAAAAAAAAAGGTAAACAAACAAAATACCTGCACAAATTAAAAGAAAAATCTGTTTTACGTACCCAGACTGGAATACGACATGAGCTTCCAGGCACAGAACTGGAATGTTTTTCACGTCTTCCCAGGAAAGAAACATTCTGTTGTACAGCCTGTAAATGAATGCCTGGGACTTCCAAGCTGGTTTCCCTGGTAATCCAGGAGGATTTCTGTACTTCTGGAAATCCTTGATCTGGCTCCTTTACATTGCTGTTGCACTGAGAATCCACTGCCACAGCTTTATTTGCTTCATGTACATGAAGAAATTTCTCAGGAAGCTTCACGTACTTCTTATCAAATGCCTCGACAGGTAGTTTTTCAGAAGACAGAGCCTCTTGCCTGAATGTAACATTCTCATTGAATATGTGTTGAGGGGAAGTTTCATCCACTGGAACAGGTGTGGTATTTAGCTGATAAAATGGTTTTTGTTCCTCCAGTGAGCTCAGACTTTCGTTTCGTGTCTCTTCCATTGAACACTGCAGACTAACACACTCCATGCTTCTTGTCAGTTCTTCATACTCTTTGGCCGATGAAATACCGCTCTCATTGCCTCTTATTCTAATCCCAGGGTTTTGTCCAGAAGACGTCTCTAACATTACGTTACAGTCCTCTGGCTGATCAGCATTCTGGCTGAGATCACTCAGAGAAGATTCCGCTCGCAGGGGGTGGAAAGATTCATCTGAACCTGTTTCAGAAAGTTAGAGTCAGAACTCTATCTTAACACAACACAATTTCACCTTTAAAAAATCCCTCCATAACAGGACTGGTGAGGAATGTGTAAATCTGCTGAAGTTTAGTAAAATGGAATACCATTAACAATACCTGATTCATTCAACTTTGATTCAGTTTGATATTTTTTTTTAAATATTTGATTCATTTTGTACATAAAAAAGAAACATTTTTTGTTGCTTATTACAATATGTTTAGGGATAACCTTCATAATGCTGCTAACATAACTGCATTGTACATCACTAGATTTGTATTTATATCCATTTATACACTGCAAATGGCAGTCCTGAGTTTCTTTTGAACCCCCAGCAAAATCTCAAGAACAGGAAGAAAGCGATCAGAAACATCATTACTGGGGCAGAAATAATTCATAGCAGAAGACAACTTCCAAACTGGAACATTGACAGCTGTTCATTTAGGTCAGCTAGTTGGAAGAAATTCTTCCTCAGAGGGTGGTGAGGCCCTGGCACAGGCTGCCCAGAGAAGCTGTGGATGCCCCATCCCTGGAGGTGCTCAAGGCCAGGCTGGATGGGGCTTTGGGCAACCTGGGCTGGTGGGAGGTGTCCCTGCCCATGGCAGGGGGTGGAGCTGGGTGGGCTTTAAGGTCCCTTCCAGCCCAACCCATTCTGTGAGTCCTAAAAGTTACAGTATTGTACCCTACATTATCTTTCCCTTTGATTCTAAGCATACAAATCAAGATTTTTTTTTTTCCAGAAGAAGCTAGAAAGGAGAAAAAAAGCATGTTAATATTTTAATTACTGGGGAGGCATTTCAGTACTACAGCATCTACCAAACAAGGTTTCTTTAAATGTGTGTGTGTGCGTGCGTTTAATACGTCTCTGACATAAGATTGATAAAACTGGTTACACGGACTGCAGCATCACATTATTAGTTGTTTTTTTTTTTGGTGGTAGTGTTTTTTTGGTTCGTTTTGTATATTGATAGCAATATATCGTATAAACCTTTAAGTATTTCTGTTTTGAGAAATTTCTGTATTGTTTAACAAGATATCTGGTATTATATGCATGAGGAATATTGTCTCCAGATAAATAGCAGTTATTAAAATATCAAAAGTGACTACAGGGAGGGAGGAATTACCCTGCAGGATCAGCCATCGCTAGAAAATTCTCCAGATGATGAAACAAAAATATCAACCTACCTCAAACTGACAACCTGAATTAGCTTTTGATTTCTTATCTTTTTTTTTTTTTTTAAAAGCACAAGAATAATTGGTTTGGGCTCATAAAAAGAAAATTTAAAAGAGATGGGGAAATATAATAGAGAAGTTTAAAGCACAGAGATTGTTTCTATGAGCAATTTAGAAAGTGAATGTTACAGCTAGCAGGAGTTTCCTAAATCCCCTTTGCTGTCACCCCAGGTAGTCTCACAGTGTAAGCATTTTCTGGCATTTTTTTTTAGTACTAGTACCTGCAATCTGAAGTGAAAGCTGCACAATAAACATGGCACAGTTGCTTGCAGCTTCAAAGATGACCAGTATGTATTTCCCAGAATATTGTGGACATACATGCAAATAACCAGGAACATTTCTATTATTAATCCATCCACTATGTAAATACTGTGTTACTTTTACTGTTACTGGTTGGAGCACCATTGTGCTGAAACACCTGGTTCTTGGTAACTTAGGGCTTCAGAAATACTTATGTTACTGCTCACTGCATTTGGAATGTCAGATCAGTTCTTTCTTTAGAATATGTTACAGATTAAGTTTATAAATTGTAAGCATTATAAATTATAATTTATTAAGTTTATAATTTTAATAATTTTAATAATTCAACTGCAGAACATTAACAAAATTTTTTTCCAGTTATGAGCAGCTGTTAGCTTAGTGCTGCTGTAGAATCCTAAGCTTTTAATCTACTATTTATTAGACTGTAATCTCAAAGTTTATTCCTTTCTCTCTTCCTCTTCCTTTATTCTGAAGGTAGATAAGGCAGTTTATAGTCAGAAGAAATTTCACAGCACGCAGTGGCTGCATCTCAACAGTGCAAGAGCAAAGACTGATGGTTTCTTGAAGAACACAACGTATAACAGAGAAAGAAGAGTATGGAAATTCTAACACATGCCTCAAAAACCAGTTTCATAAATTGAATGATTTCCTCAAATGTACAAAATGAGGGATGTATGCATGATTTTTTTTTTCCAAAAAAAAATAATTAAAATATTAGTCCCAGCCAGCACTGAAATTTGTTCACTAATGTCATAATTACCACACACATCATGGTTTTGGCTGGGATAGAATTAATTTTTTTGCTAGTATGGTACTGTTTTGGATTTTTCATGACAATAGCAGTGGTCACACACTGATGGATGTTGCAGAGCAGTGCTCAGACAGAGCCAAGGACTGCTCAGCTCCTGGCGGTGCCCTGGCAGCGAGGTACCTGGGGTGCACAAGGAGCTGTGAGGGGACACAGCCAGGAGCTGACCCAGACTGGCCAAAGGGATGTCCCACATCGTGTGGTGTCATGTGCAGCAATAACAGCTGGGGTAAAGAAGGAGAAAGGTGGGGGGGATGTTTGGAGTGACAGCATTTGTGTTCAAGAAATCATTAGGTGTGATGAGCCCTGCTTGCCTGGAGGTGGCTGAACACCCGCCTGCCTTCATCTCAACCCATGAGCTCTCAAACTTTTATGTTTCTGATTCTCTCCCTCACTCCACCTGAGGAGAACAAGCGAACGGCTGCATGGTGCTGAGCTGGTTAGACCAAAAAAAACAAAGTAACCTAATATCCATTACAGTGGCTTGAATGTAACGGTCTGCTTTTGTGTTAGTCACTGTTGATTTAGAAGGGAATAGTTTCTTTCCAGTTTCAACCCAGCAAACCCATTTTAAAGGTTGGTAGTTCCATATTAGCGATGGTTTGATTTTGTAAGCGTAGATCAGGCTACATTGTACATACCCAGAGTACCATTTTCTTTAAGAGACTCTTCTTCTGATGTAATGGCGTCAGACTTGTTTGTTTCAAGAGCAGAAGGCAGACTGCCTCTTTGTATATTCAGGCTGGAGTTTCTCTCATCTAGAAATGCAGATGTGTCTTGACTTTCTGTTGAAAATGTGGAAGTCTAGTGGCAGAAAAAATCCCGATTAAGATTTCATTTTCTCAGGAATATGAAGGATAAAAGGTTAATGGCAATTTTTGCTTTTTGTATCACATTTCTCCTTGCTAACAGCAAAAATGCCTCCAGTTCTACATATGTCAAAAACTATTACCGTGTTTCATATAAGCACAACACAGGGATTACACATTTCAATCTTACATAAATTTGAAGCGTGAGTTTTTCTGTAATACCTTCCTAAATTCTCTGTTGTCTTGGGAAATCTTGTATTGAGAAATGGATGATGAGATATCCAAGTCAAAACTTGGTTCCAAAGGCTGAAAGAGCCGATGACGGGAGTTAGGAAAATGCCTCTCCATTTCAGGCAAATCAAGATCAGCTGCTAGAGCTGTAAGAAAAGAGATTACTTTTCAGATGAAATAGGTAGAGCACATAGAATTCTCTGCAGGTATACAAATACTAGCTTGTAAAAAAAAAATAAATAAATAATTACAATATCCAATTCTTACAATGCAGGAACAAACAGCAGCAAGAAAGTGCTGAATTTATTTTGTTTTTAAATGAAAAGCTACGGTCAAGAGGCTCTCTGTTAAGTACTTGCAAGACTGCATAAGAAGCACTGTGTCCTATTTAGGGCTTCCTGGTATGAAAAGTACACACTGACACAATGGAGCAAGTCCAGTGAGGAGACAAATGATGATTAGAGGAAGGATGAAGCACATTGTGTTTGAAGAGAAGCTTAAAAACTGGGTTTGTTCAGTTTTACAAAAAGGCTTGTGTGGGAGAAGAGGTGAGGAACAGAAATCTCTGGTACCTACAACATCCTAAAACAAAGTAGAGAGAAGATGCAGTCATGTTCTTCTGGAACATGCCCAGTGACAGAAGTAAAGATAATTGACAAAAGATGGAATGCAAGAAATTCTGGTTAGACACAAAGAAAAAAATTCCCAGTGAAGGTTGTTAAGCAAGTTGCCTGGGTGGTATGGAATCTCTGCCACTGGAGATACTCAGAACTCTGCTCAACAAGGCCTTCAGCAACCTGGTGTAAATTGGCTCTGCTCTGAGCTGGAAGGACAATTTGGATCACAAGGAGAAGGCCCTTCTTTAGATGAATCTGAAGTTCTGTGTTTCTATGTTTCCAAACACATTGCAGAAGGAAGTAGTTCAAATTAAAACACCGGAGTTATCTGCACGACAGCTAATAAAGATGTTTTTATTTTCATGAATCATTAAATGTGCACATTTAGAGAGCACAGAACTGTGCACACTGGAGAGCACCGACCTTCTGGCAGCCTGGTAAGTGGTGATTCATTCAAATAGGGTTGATAGTTGATAAGAATTATATATTGTTATCTGCTCTGAATCCCTTAATACAGAGTTACAGATACATAAGCAATAAGCAGAGACAACAGAAACAATCTAGCCATAGTAGCAGGAAGCTGCACAGAATATGATCAGATGTCTGATCAGATTATCTTTTTGTTGCACTATACTATGCAGACATATACATAAAGCAAAGGACGATGATCATCAAAGCAGGAGTTCTCATGTATAGAACACACTGACAATAAAATATAGGCTGAACATAATGCAGAAATGCATAACCCCGATTAAACTCCTCTTTCTGTATAACAGCGTGGCACACAAATGCTTCAAAATAGCAGGTACCTTGGAAATGCACATTGTTCTCTGATGAAGAGTTCAAATCTCCACCACATTTCTTCAAGATCTGCTGAATCTCACTGCCCTTATAAAGGAACGCTTCTCCTTCTGGCAACCAGGTTTCAGGTGCTCTTGACAGATTCTCTTGCCTCAGCCGTGAGGTACAAGGCAGCAAAGAGCTCCAAGGGCAGCTTCCCGTTTTTTTCAAAACTCGGTCTTCCGTACTGTCAGAAGACAATCCTGAAATAAGAAGCCAGATGTTTTCATATAAACCACTCACATGAAGTCACCTGAAAACACACTGCTTAGTATCCTGAAATACCCTTAATATCTTGATTCTTGTGTTTTTGTTTTTTTTGTTTATTTTTAAGTTTTGTGCTTTTTTTGTAAACTGTCTCCTGTCAATACTGACACCTTATTTTTTTTTTTAACAACTAAGAACAGTAGGAAAGAAAGGCTGCAAGCAAATTATCTTAGAGTTTGAGCTTTACCTAAGTAAAACACAATTTGATGCAAGTTACAAAGTTCATTACTCAAAACGCCACTTACACATTCAGAACATTGTAGTTAAAATAGAGCTAGCCTGAGACTTCAGTGGCTCAAGAAATAATCTTCAAGAATTGGTTTATGAACATGGAATAACTCATCTACATATAAGGGTATGAATGAGATCAGATACAGCTCAGATTAAGACAATACTTAGCCTTAAAGTAAATAAATCTACAGGTCACTACATAATCACTTTTAAACCCACCTTCCATGTTCAGAGGTGATAAAGCCAGTATATAGAGGACGACTATACATTATAAAGACATCATTTTTAATTTTATACAAAGCTAACTTAAGATCAAGAGGCAGCCTGCAAGCAAAAAAGGATACAAACACACTTCCAAGTCAATGTGGCATTAAAAGTGGCATTTTTACAAGTTACTAGAAATTACTACAGTGACACTTTGGTGCAACAAGATATTGATGCAATTCTCCTAACAGCAGGACAACTATCAGCACTCTAAAAATTTACGGTATAAACTGATTGGAAAACTTTCATCAGTGTGTTGTTTGGGGATCGTATTTTCTAAAAATTGTGCCACCTGAAAATTGCTAGTGTTACAGTTGCTTATTAAAATTACCTTTGCCGAACCTGATGTGTTGTAAGGCTAAATTATAAGTTAAAAAACCTCACGAGCACAGAATGTGTATATTCCAATTACACTCTAAAACATGTATTGACAATTCCTAAGTGAAGTTCCATATTAACCTTTTTCAGACAGATTTATGTCCAGTCAGCCAGATCCATTCTGCTATAAAATAAGGTTGAGAACACAGTTTTTCATTTACAAAAATCACAAAACCCCAACACTTACCAGTGTCAATAGGGCTGGCATCCAACGTCTCGCTAGTCAAAAAGCTTCCTGTGGAAATTGTTGAAGATAAATCACAGGGTATTGCTTGCATGAAAGCCAATGAACACAAATCCGGGGACACTACCTTAGAAAGCACTTCCTAGGAGGAAGTAACATATCTGTTACCTTGGATTCAGACACTGTAATTGAAACTTTAAAACCACAGCTTTTATTCTGAGCTCAGTTCAAGTGTAGAAGCCTTCATTTTGGCGGTCAGGCAAACAGGAACTCATCATTGCTCAGCACAGAACATTCACAGCCCAGCTCTCAGACCCAGATGCCCCCCAACAGCCCCCTCCCCCTAACACACACACACACACACACACACACACACCCCAAGCCTCTCAGAACTGTACAAATCATTACACCTGGAAGATTATTTTATCTCCTGGTGGTCAGATTTGGCTATTTCTCATCACAGACCTACTTCAGGGGAATTGTAGGTCTCAGAGGAACGCAAACACAATACATGCAAAAGTCTGGAATTTTACAGGTACCTTCAAATCCGTGCCTTCTGAATATAGGAGAGTGATTTAACAGTTTAATTCTAGTTTTACAGCTAAATATACAAAGTACTCTAAAATATTTTCTTCCTGAATTTTGAAGAAAGCTGTACAGTCACAGAATAGAGAATGAGGGTACTCACACTTCCAAATTTTGAAGGATGAGATGTTAACATTTTATCTCTCCCAAACTTTGAATTAAAATACACATTAAGAAAAAACAGAAAACTAAGAAACCCATTCCCTCCATTGGTTTCTCTTATATTAAATATATTTATCAGGCAGTGTGTGTGTATAAATATATATATATACATGTACACATACATACTGTTTGTATAAATGTTTCCATACATCTATAAACAAACAGTAATTTTTAAATACTATTTTTATTCACTGACAAATTTTTATTCACTATTTTTATTCACTGGCAGGATCTTTGGATAAAGAAAACCAGTGGCTATCATTGACACAGCTTACCCTGCTGCAAGCAGGAGGCTGAAACAGGGACCTTCTAAGATCCCTTCTAAACTTAATTATCATACAATTGTACTAGATCCTACCTGTTCCTGAGCATTCTGGAAATACAAGATAAAGTTCTCAAATGCCTGATTCAAGGCAACAAAAACATGACAATATTCTGTCCTAATATTTTTCCTTTCTGCACATCATCTTAGCATTCCAGATAAACACACCACAAAGAGTAAATTTTGTTCCACAATTACTTTGATATGACTAACCGCATGAATGCTTCTGAACGATGGTCCAGAACATGGTGTTTCCTCTCCAACTTCAGCAGCAGGAACTGGTGAATCTCGAGCCGCAAGTGAATCTTGGGACTGAGCTGAACAAAACATAACAGAAGCAAGAAGAAATAGAAAGCAGTTGTTAGTATTGTTTTGTTTTTGTTTTTTAACACCAGATGGCAGTAATACTCTACTGCTGCTGTCCTCACTGTTAGGCACTGATTTTTGCCTCTTTCTTCTCAGTTACATTATACTTTCTGTTCCAGTGTACCATAATTTATGATTAGCATGACTGGTCTCTGTAGATGATGCATTAAGAGCCAGAAATTCATGCTTTGGCTTTGCAGAATGAAATATGTCTTTGGTAGTGTTCCTACAACCATTTCACTGGGGTGGAGGAATCCTGCTCTCTACCAGTACAACGATTACCATGAAAGGCAGACCATAGAAATCAGAAACTATGAATTACCTAACTAACTTTTTATTACTTTTTAAAAATTACCTAACTTTTGGTGCAGCCCAGGACATGGTTGGCTTTTTGGGCTGTAAGCACACCTTGCTGGCTCATGTTGAGCTTCTCATCCACCAACACCCCCAGCTCCTTCTCCTCAGGGCTGCTCTCAATTTTTCAAGGAAAAGTGTTAAATATCCAACAGAAATTTAAGTCAAACTGTGGAAGTTAAGTACACACTTGTGGGAGAAGTTTCCTCTGCAAGGCAACATCAGTGGAACACCTGTATGATGTAATACTGAAGTATCTAAGTCAGTACGAAACACTTTGAAACTCCTTTTAGGAAAGAAAGAAAAAATGATAAACTAAGGTTTCCTCTAGTTGCTATCACCCAGAATTCTGCTAGGAGGAAGTACAAGAAATGAAAGGAAATAACGTCTAAAATATACTTACTTGGATTAAAAGAGAGGTTAACCTATTCTTTATCCATTTACCATGTTACTATTTTAAATGCTAGATGACAGATCTCAAAATAAAAGGTGTATCAGTCCTTAGAAGGACCTCCCTCCCCAGTTCTCCGAAGTTTCTAGTAAGCTTCATCCTGATCATTTATGGCATTTTGATCAGTAATCGAACACTGGCAGAAGGATTTTCAAGTAACAAAGAGTGGAAGAACAATAAGCTCAGTAGCAATGCAGCTGTAAAAATTATCCTGGCTTTATGCAAATCTGGGTCTGTTAAACAATGTCGCTGCAGTACATGTAAAACTGTAAGTCAGGTATATGACAAAAGTCTTCAGGTTCATGGGGAAGATAGCTTAAAATTTGAGTAGGATGAGGTGGCAGCGAGCTCCTTGGCTGTCGGTGGTGTAATCCAGTCCAAATAAACTGCACAAGTCTGCTGTTCTGCTTGGGAGCTTAACACAGGAGGCAGATGACCGTGAGAATAAGCAAGGCCTTGAAAAAAATTTCCTGTAATCTAAACCTCAAAGAACGTTGTAACAAGAAGCAGGGGCAAGAAATGGCTGTAAGACATATGGGAAGTGGAAATAGACTGCTTATTTTAGAATAATTAACTGCTGAAACAAGCTGCCGTGGAGAGTACTGAATTCTTTTTCCTGGTATCTTTACATCAAGATTCGATAGTTCTCTGAAATAAATGCTTTATTTTATAAAGCCTATCAGTGACAGGCAGTAATTTAGGATACATATGAGAGGAGATTCAAGTATCTGATACTCTCGTATATAAATTCTATTAAAAGCTATTCTGCAAACATTTTATTCCTATGCTGCAATAACCTGCATTGTTCTGTGATATAAATACCAGGGACAAACAGCAGCAATTCCATGCTATAAACCAAATTAATT
Source organism: Aythya fuligula (assembly GCF_009819795.1). Classification (NCBI taxonomy): domain Eukaryota; kingdom Metazoa; phylum Chordata; class Aves; order Anseriformes; family Anatidae; genus Aythya; species Aythya fuligula. Next base: position 195,945,440 of record NC_045559.1, read on the forward strand.
ACTGATTTCAGAGCTAAAAATACAACATGCTCATATCTCATGTCTTTATTACAGTAATATCCTTAAAAACTGTACTTGGTGACTCACAAAGAGGGGCTTTTTTTTATTCTTTTCTCCTCCCTCAAAAATAATAGTGCAAGGTTCTTGTTCCTCACAGTTTCCTGACATCTACATGGGACTTTCACGTTTTAATCTCCTGGCCACCACAGTGGTTAAAATGGGTTTAAAAATTGAGGCTGTAATACCCAGAATGCAATTTATTCAACTGAAATTGCAGTAGAACAGTAACAGCAATAATTTCATGCTGCAATTGAAAGGCATCAGACTGAGCAACAAATCATTTGTGAAGACAATGAAAAACAGGGACCAGTCCAAACCCAACCATCGGGGGAAAAAAGTTGTACTCCACACTAGTTTGCTGAATTGGTGATGGATAAAACAGCCTGTTGCAATACTGAATTATGGACAAATATTTGGGATTATTAAAAATAAACTGAAATCTTAGGTTACAGAAGAAATAATCATGGAATAACATCTCTGTTTAGGGTGGCATTACATGAAAGTAATCACATCTGGAACGCTGCTCAAGTGGACTCAAAGCCCAAGATGAATAAATAGAAAGGTTTGTTGATAGGCATGGAAGGAGAACTGTGAAAAAGCTGTGTGCATCAAGTCTAGGCACTATTTCCAAGATGATTTCCCTACAGAAATAAGGTTTATGCAATCAAACTGCCTCATCTGTAGTATTACTCTGCAATTCCCTATTAACAATTTATGTTCTATTAGCCCATTTTAACCAAACTGGATTTAAAAGAAGAAATCTCAAATACGTTGAGTTTCTAACTCATCTTGGGAGACATCAGTGGCATGGTGAGAGCAATCTGAATCAGTGCCACCAGCGAGGCAAATCCTGCAACATCGCTGTGACAGAGACCTGTTCCCTCTGCCTCCCAGCCGGCTGAGCAGTTTATGCGGCACTTGTGACCACTCAGTATGGAGGGCAGGGATTTAGGGATTCATCCTTCCTTAACCAAAAGCAGTCCTTGAGACCGCCTTTACATCCAGATGTGTCTGCATCTAAATTGGAGAGGGTTATTTTTTCCCTTCTTGTAACAATGGGAGGAAAGAAATACAGATAGTTAGGGAAATCCCAAAAAAAAGAATACGCCTGTCACCCAATGACAAACCTCATATCAAATGAAACACCTTTATCAATAAAGTATCTAAATAAGTTTACAAAGTTCATCTTTTTCAGAACCTGTATGACTTTGACCTTTCTATCTCTATCTCTAATGCTTTCTATTTCTATCTCTAATGCTTTACTTTGAAAAAGCAAGTCAATACTGATAAATAGGATCTGTGCACATCTGGTAGTCCTGTAACTACAAAGCTGTACAACTTGCAAGTTCCAAAGCTGTACATTAAAGCTAGAAACCACCACGAATCTCTCTTTAAAGGATAAGGTCAAGATCACACACAGAAAGCACTCGCTCTTATCTTTGGAGAGACAATTATGCCTCTTGAAAATGGTCTGAACTTTTGGGTAGACCTCTGTGGTGCCAGGAGTTGGACTCGATGATCCTTGTGGGTCCCTTCCAACTTGGGATATTCTATGAAAACATGGGACAACTGCAAACACGATCTAGTTAGAATCAAGTAGATAAATGAATTTGCAGCTAACATCATAAATTGCAACTTCAAAAGCACCCTAACTTTCCACCTTTAAAAACTTGAAGAAAAACTAGATTTTATTGCTGAAAATACTGTACTGGTTACTCAAAGTGCCGTTAAGTGCCTTACATCCTTCAAATTACGAAGAAGATACTGCGGACAGTTTGGGTTGTTTGTTGGACTGCTCAAGAGGACAACGCTCCTAAATACCTAACCACATACAGCTTTGCTTTTCTATATAAATATGGTGGTTCCTAATCCTAATCTTACATAAACCATTACATCGTTCATATATAGTGCTATGTAAAAAGAGACTACAGCATGGTCTTTTATGTTCATTTGGAAACTGGTGATCTAGCAACACTCCTAAAACTTACTCAGAAAATCTTCTCTCTGAATATTGTTAAAAACCAAAATTCTTTGGTGATAATTTAAATACACCTACTTTTCAAAAGGACTATTTGGAGAATTAAAGGAAGCAATTGAAAGAAAGTGAGCTAACGTACTTAGGTGTACTGATTTAAAGCAAGTTCAATTCCTATTAGATCTTGATTGAGTTGAATAGGATGTCTCAGCACAAACTAAATGAAAAGTTTCCTTAAGATTTGGGGCAGCAGTGAAAATTTTAGCAAAAAGAGGTGCATACCACACAGCTGTGTTGCTCATACAGACATACGTATGGCAGTGAAGTCACTGAAAACAACCCATGAGAGGCTCTAATAATGTATTTATTTTGGATGGATGCTGAAAATTAACGGACAATGAGGTGCTGTCATCTTGTATTAAACTTCACATTGCTCAAGCAAGTGTTTCACAAACTTTGAGTACGAGTTCACAGCAAGTCAAGCGTGCCGTTTTCCAACTGGAACTACAACAAACTGCATTTCAATCTGCAGAAATTTCAAGAGCAATGCAAAGCAACTGGAAGTACTGAAGCCTTTGAGTTAGCTATTCCAAGACTAAAGAGACGAGCTGAATTTCTTATGGTCAAGGAAAAACTGTAGGATTTAAACCCCTTGACATCCACTTGTTAGTCCAAGTGCTTTAAAAACATGATAGTAACCTGCTTTACTTGCTTACCTAAGACCAGTCACCTTTGTCTGGCTAAGCTACCCATAACGTGCTTAGGTTTCAACAACTCCGTTATAAAATTATTTTGAACATCCACAGCTTGCTTTATTTGTGATAGCCAAAACAACTGCTATTTATTTATGGAATCATAGTAACTTTGTTATCCATGGACACAGACCAGCCTCAAAAGTGTAATTTCTAATAAAAGCTCTTCAGAGATTAACAGCAAATAGCAGAATTAAGGTAATCCTTACATTATTGCATTATTTTTCTATCATTGCTACCGGCTGTTTCTTTCAAGGTTTCTTTAAGCTAATGGTTACACTCAGCCTTCTATAGTTTGTCTCAACCAAACTTTCAAGCAATTCCTTACAGAAAGAGCACTTTCCGTGGATGTCTACATCAGTATATGAACACTTCAGAGTTCTCTTTAAACATTAATTTCCTTTGTGTCTCTAAAGGAGTCACTGGGTACTGACTCAGGCCCACCACTGGGCTGCTCAAAATAGATTCCCAGCTGGTGAAGCTGCCCACCTGGGCACCCTACAAGCAATCTTGGCAGAAGGTACCTCTGTCAGGAGAGAAACCACTGCTACTGCAGCTTTCTCTAGCAGTTGGCTCCCTATGCACGCATGAGATTCTGATGGAAAAGGCAGAGCAATCAGGTGATACAAGAGGCTTCTTTACAGCCAGCTCCACAGGTTACAGATTTGTAGTACATGCCTTGGATGAAAAACTCTTGACTAGCAGTGCAGGTCACTATAGCACGAACACAGGTTACTAAAATGGCAGTGGATCACCAGGAAAAAAAAAAAAAAATCAAGCCCCAAGATTCAGTTCTTCTAGAACAGACAGTTATTGAAATTCCATTCTTTACAGTTGAAATTAAAGAATATCTAAATAACACTAAATATTCTTTAACAAGTCAGGATACACGCTGCAGAGAAATAGCAGTAAGATTAGCAGTGCAGAATGCTACTCACACAGTTCCCCAAAGGAAGAGCATTTCCTCACCTGAATCACAGGAATTTTCAGCACTCATCAGCAACAGCTCCTGTAATAACCCAGACTGTTTCCTTTGCCTTGGACTTTCACCAGAGGTTTGTTCCTCACAGCTTGTTATGCTCCCAGGTGACCTGCCATCCTTCCGAAGAGCAGGACTGTAACATTTCACATACGCAAACTCCCCGACAGTTGACATGGGAGAAGATTCTTCACCAACAGAATCTGTTTTACCTGAATTTAAAGCATTGAACCAGTTTAGATATACATGTAGTTATGCAACACAGATTCTCTGCTCTGGATTAAGATCTCCTTTCTCCCCAGTGCTTTCACCCCACCAACAGCCCCTTTTGGCCACCCAATCCAATTAAAAAACTCAAGTTCCATTTGTTATTATCTGACACAACTAACGGTAAAATAATAATGGAATCAATCACCTGCGGATCAGAAGGGGATTTACACAGCATGTGTAAATTCCTACTCTAATATTTTATTGGATAATATTTTGGAAGTATTTTTAGGTATGCATTTTGATTTTTTTTAATGAAAATGTGTAAAACTAAGTCAAGTGCTTTTAAGAATATAAATATATTCTTCAATCAAACCCTTCAACAGGAACTTGTTATCTAATCAACACACTAAGTTGGCCCAACAAGAATTATTCTGCATAAACTGATGCTAACATTAATTACTTTTCTTTAATTAAAAAATGTCCCGTATCAGCTGTTTCATTATTTTGCTCATCATCAGTGCCAGTCTGACAGGTCTGTAATTACTTGGATTGTTCTGCTTCACTCTTTTAGAAACACTAGAACAATATTAAAGCCTTGTAAAATATTCATTAGATTTTAGCTGCAAAGAGACTTGGGTGAATTGAGGTGTGGGGGGGAAAGAAAACATCAGTTTGTTGTACCCGTTACTTAATGTTCCTTACAAAGAGTTACTAACTACTGCATACAAATGGTAACAGAAACCAGTAACTGCTTTGTGTGCTTGTTCTGGAATTGTTACAGTGTTCTGTAATTGAAAAAACAAAAGAGCTCATATAAAATTTTCTGTAGACACGAGATATTAGCTCCTTATTTTAAAGATTTCACTCATTCTGGCTATGCTCCCAAACTGAACTTTTAAACACCCTTCTATCAGCTCTGATGGTTCCTTTTGCAGTTAACTGATATATTCACATCAGATTAAACCCTCAGAGGAAACAAGGTATGAATACCTAAGACTCTATTCTGCACTCAATCTTGTATCTTTGATATGAAAGGAATTTTTAACATAGACCCTGCAAATTTTATCATATGCCCAAAAGAAAAGTCAACAGGAAACTTCAGTCCCAGAATCACAGTAAATTTTCTTTTCTCACTGGATTTTTATTTTGTATATATATTTTTTTTAGTCAGACCCTAACAGGATAAGTTTTTCTTAGCAATAGCTGCCTAGGACCGTGTATAAATTACACCTTAGGACAAGAGTATCAGCTAGTATTTTACAATCAATCAGCTCAAAGGCTTCAGAAAAGATTCAATTCCTCTAATCTGTATTTTTTATAATCATTTGTCGTATATACACATGTATGTGTGTAAATACAATATATTTTATCAAAGATATATTTTACCTGCAAAAGAAATGTTGCAACTCCTTGGTGTGTCTACCTCTGGAATAACACTAAGTTCATGCTGTTCCAAGTCAAGCCCTAACTTGACTTTTGTCACGGGTGGTTTGGAAGATCTCCATTTCTGTTCTCTATGTAGGACTTTCTCAGGCTGTTCTGCAAGATAAAGTTTTGTGGATTATAATCCCCTAGCATGTTACAACCAATCTATCAAATCAGCTTGGACAAATGGAAGAGAACTGCATCTCAGCAGCAAAAAGGGAAAAAAAATATTGTAATAAAAAATGCTGTAACAGCCTTACCAGTTTGCCCAGCTAGATCGATGCACTGCGAAATCATTTCATTTCTGTGGAGTTTATTCGTGCCACAGTTCTCTTGCTGGTAGTTTTCTGAGTCTTGGAAAATTTCAGTCCTGTTAATCCAGTCAGGCATTAGTGCCTCCGTCACTTCTTCATTTGTGCTGATACGTCTTACCTTAAATAGAAAAAAAAGCAGCAGTACTTAAGATTATATTTATACTCATTTATTAAGCCAGTATTTTCTTGTGTGTATATTTTGCAATACTAAGCTTCTCCTTTGAGAAGGAAATTCAAGTGCCTTGTATATCTTGCTGAAACATTTGGGCACACAGATAATATATTTAGCTCTACAACCCTAGTGTGATAAAACAATTGAGTACATTTTCAATGCATTTGTGAGATTTTATTAGAATAATCAGCATTTTTAAGAGGAATAATTCCTTAAAAGTCTGTTTGTACTTTTCCACTCCTGAGTTCAGGAATTTTAACTGTATGAAGACTGCAATAGCAAGGCTCAAGGAAACAGTTATTTTTCTAAGATGGCTTCAGGCTAAGAAAGGGCAAAAGGAGCTTCATTAGCTCAAAAATAAACTCAAAAATAAACTTGCCTTTTTCTGCCATTACCCAGAAATGAGCAAAATCACAAGTCAGGAGTGCAACTATGAAAACATTTCCTGAATACGTACACATAAAAAGAAACTTCTCGAAATAAGAAGTTATGGGAAAGATCTACAGTTCACAAATCACAAGTCCTAATTAAAATTTTCATTACAGGATCCTACCATTCACCCTAAAGCTTTATTATCTACTAGACGACTCACCATGCAAAGCATTTATAAAGCTTACCTGCTTGTTCAGAAATTCTTTAAAAGCCTCTTGTTTTCTCTGCATCTGTTCCTTCAATTTATCCTGCTTCTGTAGTAGTTGCTCTTGTATTTTCCGTCGAGAAAGAAGAGCTTCTCTTTGTGCATCTAGCTGCTCCTGCAATTCTTTCAAATACCGTTGCTGAGCCTGGATGCTTTCTGATGAGGCCAACATCCTATCCCTTAAATTCAGTATTCCAGAATAATTTAACAAAGATGCCTCTCCACTTTTGGATGTCAAAAATTCCTCAACGCCTTCTTCATGAGATGAAGTCACAGGTTCAGTACGAGCGGTGGGCTCGAGGCTTGTTTTGGTGGTGCTCCCTACAGACCCCTGCTGACCTGCCGAAAAATCAGCTGTGGCTGCCTGCACCACATGAGATCCTGTGGCTGGCGTAAGGGGTGCTGTGAGTGGAGGCTCTTCTACAGCTTCTGTTTCTGTTTGGTGGTCAGACATCACCTGAGATGATTCCTGAAAGTGCTCTGCTTCTGAAGGCTCGGAGGAATCCTCTGCAGGCAAAGCAAACCTAACGTGCTGTACATGTGCTTCTGTTTGTGTTCTGACTGCAGTAACATCTCGTGTCACTACGGCTGACGGTAACCGGAACGGAGACGGCTCTCTGGCCTGATCAGGGGAGGTTTCCAACAGGCACACTGGTTCCTGTGAAGGACAGCTCCATGGCAAGTTAAACTCTCCATACTGCAATTTTGACGTTTCTAGAAGCTGTGCATGTCTACCAGGACAAACATGATGCGTTTGCTCCTCGTGGTTTTGTGATGATGTGCTTTCAGGAACGTTAGATAGGTTGGAAAAAACAGGTGGTGACCGTGCATGGTCTTCTGCATGAACTTGTTCAGGGGACTGGTGCTGTGTCCGTTGCACTCTTTGCCTCTGTAGAACTGCCTCTAAGACAGGCTTCAGCATTGATTTTGTTTCCACAGAGCTTGAAGGTGTTACAGAAGCAGCTGAGTATCTTTCCTTCAGTTTGTTCTGATACTCCTGTAGATGCTTTCTGGCTTCTTCAATTGTTTGTTCGTGCAGCCTAAACACACAGAAGACATTAGTATTTCCAGACAGGTGCAAAGACTAGCATTTTCAATAATCAAAGCAATTTAAATTATTTTGAAGCAGAGAAGTCAGAACTTGCATTTTGTAAAGTAATTTACCTATTTTGCTGTAGAAGACGCTGTTGATAATTACGGATCATCTGTAAATGGCTGTCTTCTCTAGGGCTTCTAGTTTCTGACACAGCAGTACTTCCAGACTAATTGAAATTGAATAATTTTAAGTAGAAGTATACAAATAACTCACAGAAAACTGTTAAGGCAACAATCTTAAACTGAATCTTTGTTTTCCCAGGTCTACAGAAACCTCTCTGTACCACCACTTGAAGTCTGTGAGATTTCAGCCTCAGGCACTGAAGTTAAAGCAGTTTTTGGAACACGTGGCCTACAGCTACAGTCTCTTGGCAAGTCTAGCATATACCATTAAAGTCAGCGTGCTTAGCTCAGGGAGGTAACTGTACCCAGTTGCAAAGTGAGGGAGCAACGATCTAATGTTTGCTTTTATAAGGCAAACAGATTCTTTGAAGAACAAACATTGTTCAAATGGTTCAAAATTTTAAAAAATAAAAAAAAATAAAAGCTACTTTCCTTCAATATCCACAATAAACATCCTTTCATTTAAGTAGCTGTTTAGGATTTAGACAAAGACAAAAAGGTGTAGGTGCTTTTTTTCTTTACTTTTTTCCTAAGACTTTTTTTCCTTCAAAAAGAAGGATATTTGTTCATGTATCATCATTATACAACTCTAATCAGATTTTCCTAGCAGGTATTCTATACATACTTGCTGTGCCCAGAACTATGCAAAGATAAGCAAACATTCAAAGTGTTTATCTGGTATCATGGGAAGCAGAAGCTCTAGATTAGACAAAGAAAGTTGTGGTCTTTATGTATAAGAGCTTCTTCTGATTCATGGCCTAAGGAATAAAAACAAGGTCTTGACCGACAGAATTTAAAACTAGCTATTGGTGCTCTCGATTCTTGTCAAATAAAAAAAAAAATAATTCACACACACACAACTTTCTACAATTCTTCACCTCCTGTTCCACTTTCTTTGGTTGATCTGGAGAAGGAACGCTGCAGCTTTGTACTGGCTGACCTTTCTCTTCCTCCTCCTCTTTGTTCTTAGCCTCCTCCAAACAGGTTTGCATTTGGAGCTTCAGAAGATCAGCCTCCAAACGTGCTTTCTTGTCTTCGATTTGCTTTAGCAAGGCCAGCTGTTCCTGTTTCTGTTGCTCTATTTGCTCAATCTATTGAAAAAAAATGTACAAAACTTGAGGAAAAAAACACCCCCCCCACACACAAAACTTTGCTCCAACTTGCAACTTGTACCAGAAATTTTATTGCTTATATATGACAGGCTTTTCCAAATTGTAGGAGGCCTTCAAAAATAATTCCAGTTTATTAGAATACTTTTAGTTGCCTGGCTAGGTATTTCAAACAGTTTCAGGGACTGTTAGTTATTGTGCTATTTTCATCTACCCATTAACAGAATGGATAAAAATCAAAATGTAATCATTCAAGATAAATTATAATTTTCCAGAGGTTGCAAAGGAAGTCCTTCTTTTAAACTGTATTCAGAAGCCTATTTTGCATTTTATAGAGCTTTTCATCAAGATTTCAGTGCATTTAAATGTTAATTTGAGTCTAACGAAATTTTTTAAATTGCTAATGTATAACCAGTTTAAGAGCACTCCATAGATCTCTGAAGTGTTTTGTTTATTTTTATTCTCTTTCCGAGTATCTTTCATCTACAAATCACTTCTATCCACAGGGAGCAACAGCACATATCATTTTAGAATGGAAGTGAAGAAAAATTTCAAAGCACTGACAAAGATGAGGTGGACAACAATTTATAGTGGCAGGGTCTGAATGGGGATGTGAGGAAGAGCAACCTGAGGAAAAGGTAGACCTGAGAACAGTTAATGCAGACACGGAAATAAATACACCTGCACAGATCCACAGTGGGAGAAAACAGATGTTAAAGCAGCAGATCCTTGGGGAAAGTTTCGTTACTCTCCCACACACACACACCTCTAACAGAACACTATGTTGACAAATGTTTCCTGAATTTCTGAACTTTAACTCTACAATTTAACTAGGACCTGAATTTTAACTTATTTTTAATGACTAAACCACCACTACAATACACTGAAAATATAATGAGATGTATCTATTACGTATACACTTTATATAATGAACAAAGCTATTATTTTCTAAATATAACGTAGCATTCATATAGATACAGAAGACTTTTTGCATTCAATTTTTTTAAATTAGCTAGGAAACACAATAATCTGTAAAATTTTCCTGTCACTCTAAACAATCCCAGAGACTTTCCAATATTGTTACACAGATTTTCAAAGTTGTGTATTGTTGGCTACATTTTCCCTAAGCCAAAAAGGTATTAATCTACAATTGGAATTCTCATTAGAAGTTCATTTAAATGTTCATAGCATGTTAAAAGAGCCTATCACAGCATTATAAGCTGAAACATCTTCTGTAAATCACTTTTTACATCATAACTAAGACAAGAAAAGTACACATACATACACTTACCAACTTCTTTCTCTCATTTTCCATTCGAATTTTAGCTGCTTGTTCTTGAGGATGGATCAGAATTGAACTTTCAGCTGCAGCTGTATGTTCCAATGTTTCCACAGAGTCTAAAATATATATGTTATTTAACTGTAAATGCAGTCAGAAAGAGTTTTGGATCATGTTTACATCTTGCTTTACAGTTTCCCTAACTCTCTAAACAAAAATGCACAAGCAGGTCTTGACAAGATGACCATCTTCATCCCACTCTGCCCACCTCCATAAGCTGGAAAAATCAGGTTTTGTATTATTTAAGCCATTAATGGCCCTTTATCACGTGCCTTTGTTGAATATAAATAATGGCCCGGCTCCAACAGGATTGAAGATAGTTTCTAATCAGATAACTTGATAGCCTAATAGCAAGATCATCCCGAGGGAAAAAAAGCAGTAACTTCTTAGGGGAAAAAAAAAGAGGATCTAAAACTGGCAGTCTCTGGGAAAGTGATCTAATATTTAGCTGCTGCACAAAAAGCAAATTTTCATCCTGTACTTCAAATAGCAGCATGTCTTCAGCAGAGGCACGTTTTAACTCTTGCTACACTTTCCAGTCCCCTGGAATTACGCTGGTGTATCCACGTACATGACTGAACTAAAGCACTTAAGCTTATTTAAAACAAAACCACAGCAAGCACCTTATCAAAGTAGAAAAAGAAAAAAAATCACTTTAATAGACTTCAAAAAAAAATCACACTTAGCATACAAATTCACCAGTTTCAGCAACAAAAGAGCACAGGCCAAGAACAAAAAGGAACCCAAACTGCTTGGGCTACCAAACAAAATGGAACATTGGACTGCTGTAAATTCCTGTTTTACCCTGGGGCCGTCTGGAGTGGTGCCTTGAGCCCAGGAAAAATACATCACTACAGACACATCACTTCATGCTTGTCTGTAGCACTTCTAGCTGTGAATCTCTGAAGCATTCAGTTCTTGTGATTTAACGGGTATGGAATTTCAGTGAACAATTTTGCACTGAGAATTCTCCTCTTGGTTGCCTTTTAAAACATGGCAACACCAAGTGTGACAAAAATTTGGGCAAGATTTACAAGATAAAGGTATTTAGACATCTTTCCTCCCAACAGATTTTTATGGGCAAGGTGAATAAATAAGCAAAAACCTCTCCCCTTTTGTGTTTTCAATGAATCTATAAAACAAGGGCAGAGATAAAAGAACTTTACTCTCTAGAACCATGATAAAATACCACTACTGAAAAATTCATTAAACAACTTTATTACAGTCCACCCTCATAGATCTTGTTGTTCCTACACAACATGTTTAGATTTAAGTACATACTACATACCTTCGGCTTCACATACTGAATTTTTGTGTTGCTCACGGTCAAGTTCTACATCACAGAGCTGTCTCTCCTCACTAGGAATTGTGCCAGATTCAATAGTCTCAACTTCACTTGGAATCTCTCTCTCATTTTTTGATGTCCATTCCTCTTTTTGGCTTCTAATCTTGTTCAGCAACTTCTTTAAGGCAAGTTTTGATTGAGATTGGTGAGTTTTTGCCTCTTCGTGTTCTGTAAGGAATATAAACCTTTAAGTTTGGGGTAATGACTCCTCACATCATAGAAAGCAAAAAATCTTTATTTTTTTAAATTGCTCACACAACTGGACAAATAGCTCAGCTATACTGTCAAGTTGTCAAGGCTTAACAAGTATTTTCTCTTACTTGAAAGAAAGAAGCAGCAATTTGTCTCAGGATGCTATGAAAGGAGGGCTCAGCCAGTTGCACTACCTCAGAGTAATATTAAGCCCAAATTCCACTGTTGCAGAAGCCAGCAGCACTATTCTCCTAGTCTGTATGCTTCCACCCCCTCCTGTGCATTACCTCTGGCACCATAATGCATCACAGACCAAAATATGGATAATGCCAACAGAGGGACATGGAAAAAATGCTTGGGCACACAGCGATGTTCACTAACACACCTCGTTCACATTGCATTATCCTGTTGATGCCACAAGCAAAGAGTACACACACACTACATGCAATTATTGGGGCCTACTCACAAGATGAAGCAACTCGATCACAAACCTGAGCATAAAGGACATACAGTAAGTGGACTTTCTCACAAAGTCAAACTTCAACACAGCTACTCACTGGACTAATAGTTCAAAGCACACAAAACATGTTTAAGTTCATATAGCAGTGCCATCCCACCATTTGGGGTAATTATAAAGGAACTATCACAGCTATTAAAAGTATAGTTCTTACATCAATTAGAATTATTCTCAGTATATTAACAAACCAAAGAATATTAGAAAAGAACTCACACTTCTATTTTAAATTTGTATTTTATAGAATTTATAGAATCACGGAGTCACAGAATGGTTTGGGTTGGAAGGGACCTCAAAGCCTACCCAGCTCCAACCCCCTGCCATGGGCAGGGACACCTCCCACCAGACCAGGTTGCTCAAAACCCCATCCTGCCTAGCCTTGAACACTTCCAGGCATGGAGTGTTTGTTAGAATATTATCATCCATGACAAACATCATAATTCACTTAATTCTGAAATATTTCATAGTTGTTAGAGCATTTTAGTACTTACACATTTTAGCTAAATCTAAAGTTAATTCATTTAATATATCAAATTGCAATCTCTTTTCTTCTACCATAAAATCAAAAAGACTAAGTTAACATTTGAAAGCCTTACTTTCTGATTCATCAGGGACCTCCCCTTCTGTCATCTGTTCTGATTCTTGTCGATTGTCACAAGCAGATTCTTGCTCCAAAGAGAGATCGAGATCATTATCTTGAGATCTATCAGAAGGGGTTGGCAAAGGTTGTGGCTCAAACTGCAAAATCAGGTCTCCTTTCATTTCTAATTAAAGGAACACAACCACAAAAAACGGCCAATCAGAATAAAAAGCAAACACCGCAAGACACTGAGAAATTCCAACATCGATTTGTTTCACAACATGTTTAATTCAACTACTTTTACCCCCCAAAATAGAAGACCTTTAAATTTAATACTATTTAGATCATTAGGTCTTTTTAATTCAGAACTTCTACAGTGTTTTCCAGTAGAATATTTTAAGTGTTTCAATATAAAAGGTTTTAAAATAAAAGGCTCGTCTCCGTGCAAAAAGCATTGCAGGAGAATCCCAGCAAACTCATCAGAAAAAAGGAGCACCCTGACCTGGCTGTTCATGGGGCTGTCACATGGGAGCCATCAACCCCATGGTCCAGGTGCAAAATCCTGGAAAATGAATCCATGGGAGAGGATTCAGGATCTCCTTATTGACTGAGGGTTACTGCCTACAAGGGGTGTGGGACACATGGGAAGAGCACCTTAATATTGTACTAGACTTATTATAGAGAGTTAGGGAAAAAAAAGCAGGGAAAGGGAAGGATTAACAAGTCTTAGGAGAAAACAGAGGAATAAGAGCATAAAAGGGGCCAGTGAGTACACTGGTCTGATGTTGCACAGCCTGGTTTCTGGCAGCCTGTCCTGTCTTCTTGCTAAATCCCATTTTTATCTGTTTTCCCATGTGAGGAACTCTCTACTTTGCATGCGTGCACATGTATGGGTGCGTAACAGACAGAAAGTGGAGTGTAAACAAGAAAGTATGCATATTACATGGGCATATGTACCAGTGTGCAATGACTAGCAAACAGCAAGCCAGACTAGCCAGGGAGAACAGCAAGAGGCTTGGAAAGCCTGGGAAGGACAGAGGGTTTACAACTTGGCTATTGTAGGATCAGGAGATCCAAGCCAGCTACAGGGGAGATTGCAGGAGGCTCAGGCTCAACTTAGAAACATGCTGGCACACACACATGCATTTCTTTGACAGACAACTGAGGGTATCTACTGGATAGCCTAGGTATTTACAGTCAGTTACTGCAGGCATTCATAGTGGGTGCCTATATTTGCACATACGGGGGGTCTGTGTATCACTAACTGGAGCAGAGCAGAAAGCCTCAGCTGTTTGCATGCCCAGGAGCCAGCAAGTGGGGAGGCTGAGGATCCAGGGCCAGCTGCTGGGTACGATGAGCTTCTAAAACCACCTTTGTGAGGGATCCATAGCACAGATTGAGGATAACAGGGCACGCGTGCACATGCAAGGTAACTGGAGGGCTAGAGGGTCTTTAATCAGTTCTGGACTGACTGGGTAATTAAGACCCGTTTCTGGGGGATTTAGGGGGGAGATAGAAGGTGTATGTACACGCAGGGCTGGAAACCTCAGGGATGTGTATGTCTGGGGAGAGACCAATTGCTACAGAGATCTGTACTGTACGTACAGACATTTCCCATGAAGTAGCCTTCAGCCTGTTCAGCCAGAGCAGGGAACAGAATGAGCCAATTTGTGATATTTGTGTGTACTGCACAGTGCTGTGTTCTACGTACTGCTGTGTACAGTACGTAATCCTGGTTTGCAAGTGTGCATCCACCAGGAATAAACGCAGAGCCCCGCTACTTGCTGTGCCCAGAACAGGCAGCTGCAGCAGCCTCCCACAAACTACTCACGCCTGTCCTCACTGTACATATCTTCAAAGGCAAACTCCAGCTCCCTCTGCCAGTCATCTTTTATTTCCATCCGTTTGTATGCGGGTACAAAAAGCTGCGGTGGCATCTGCGCCACCCTCTGCCTCCTGCGCATCCGATCCATGTTCTGCATTTGTTCAAGTTCTTTCAGTATCCTTTCCCTGTCCTTCAAGGAAAGGGGTGAGAAACATTTTGTGTCAACATTTGGACAGCTGTATGTCAGGACTGATAAAATACTTCCAATTTGGTTACCACAAAGTTTAATTCTAAACATTTAGCTAATTTTGTTCTAGGGAGCAGGTTCATTTCTCAGGGGAAGACATTTTAAACACAGCCAAACACACACTACCTAAAAGATCTAATGTTAAATGAAGAGCTGAATTGTACACTGTAGGCCAACTTTCCTAAACAGAATTAAATCTGTTTCCTGAAGTAAAGGAGTATTTCCTTCAATAAGCTATTTTTGTTAGTATATGGTACTTAAAAATAAGAGTTGCTAAAGTAAGCTAATATTCTTGGTGCAGCACAATGACACATTAAAGCTATTTTTAAAAAGCCTCATTTAGGGCCAATCATATCTCAATTAAACACAGGAAGCCGTGTTTGAGAGATTTGTGTTGTCTGTCACTGTCACAAGCTTCTAAGTAGAAAATCCCTTCCCAACAGTTGCTTTTACTTCTTAAGGAAAATAACATCAATATTTCCAGATTTCTACACTAGCAGAACCTTAATTTAAAGTAACTATGCTGATTTTTTTCCAAAAATTAAAAAAAAAGTCTGTTGGCTTTTCATAAGAAATATTAATAATTTCTGAGAATCTCATAGATACTTTGAGATGTGCCATGATAAAGTCATGATGAAGCTCAATTTTATTCAGCACAAGCTTTGGGTACAATATGATAACGAAGTGGTATGCCCACAATCAATATAAAACAGTATTGAACAGTTTCCTCTCCTGTACACACATTTAATAGAACAAATTTTACACCAACAACAGATTGAGCATAACTGCAAAGACACCCAATTTGAATCCAAGTATGGATTTGAAGACAGACTATCAGCATTTGTACCAGCTCATGTCAGCACAAACATGATCTCTGCACTTCAGACAGTGACTGAATTTTCTTTCCTCTTAGATATAAATACACATGGTGCATTCTTACACATTCCACATGCTGTTATTTCATCTGACTTCTGTCTTAAAGTTTTTCAGACACAGAAAAAAAAACATGCATGAATGACAAGATGTAGTAATACCAGAAATTTGAAGCATATATACAGACACACTAGGAACAAAGATGTTAAAAAAAAAAAAGCTGTGGAAAAAGAAGTTCTTGCAACTTTATAGAAACTCAGATAACTAACAAAGAAAAAAGATGGAGGCAGCTCAAAAATTAACAAGGACACTGGAAGAAGGGTACATATCTAAGCATATGCTTTCACTGCATATACACTTAGGTAAGTGTAAGCAGTGTATTATTTGAAGAAGACTCTCTAAACTGTTTCATTAACAGATTCTGCAGAAGTCCTTGGAGTTGAGGCAGAGTAAGTTCAGGCTTACTGGCATCTCTTGCTGTCTTTTGGTAGTAAAAGCTCCTTATGCCTTTTGTAAAAAGCAGGACACAAAGGTAGAGGAAATAATCTGGGAGAAGCACCAACCCACAACTGAATGCTCTGAATACTAATTTAAAACATTTATGTAAAATAAGCTGAACATAAGAGAGGGAGAAGGACTGATAATGAGTCTATAGATTTCAATTTTCTCAAAAGCACGTTAGTCAGATTTAGGGTGACTGACATTCTTACAGGTGCTTTGCAAAATGGTACCCATTGTTCTGGTCATAATTTAAAACCATGATATGCTTTTTCCTTGATCTCACACAGCTGTTAAGTAAACAAGTTTATAAAAACAATGGCTGTAGGAACAGTTGATGAAATTAAAACTTTGAATTTGTTGATCTTCCAGGCAGAAAAGTTCTATCGTTAATTCTACCATTAATTATCTAAATACTTCAATCAGTTAGCTCACAAGGTATTACTTCAGCTCAAGAACACCTTTATAGTATAACGAAAAAAACAAGCAAAACAAGGTTCTGAAGTATAGGACTCACAACTTTGTCAAGTTGAATTTTTTTTCCACACTATCTTGTATTTAAAAAACAAAAATTCCATTTCTACTTCTCATTGAACTGACACAGGGGACTACCCTGACCTCTGCCGATGAAAACAAATGAAAAAAGACTTATTTCAAACAAAGGCGCTGTAAAAATAGTCCCTGTAAGAGCTATGGCATTGAATAAGAAAAAAAGAACAGATTATCTGCAGTCTCTATTCTCCTTCCAAACATTTCTAGTTTATCTTTGTCAAAAAGATTTCTTGCCTTATAAACTTACAGAGAGCCAAAATTAAGATGAGCTTGATGATTTTTTGAAAGCATTCTGAAAACCCTATTTAATTCACCTCCTGAAACCACAGCCCCTTAGGAAACCTATAGCTTAGGTAACACTGGTCATTTTGACGTGAAAAACAGGCACGATGTTTACTTTGCCTACCTGAGCCAAATGGACCTTCTTCAAAGCATGACTTCCTCTGAGATGGGCCTTTGTAACCTGCTCTCTTTTCTCCCTCTCTGCCTCTCTGTGCAGCTCCTCCAAGCGCTTCACTTCCTCTTCAGCAGCTAACCGAGCATCTGGCTGGCAGTCAATTAATAGTTTAGTCCACCAAGCTCTTGTGATAGTTTAAAGTCAATGTAACAATAAATAATTCTGTATCAAAACCACTTTAAAAAGGCATACAATGCCATACAAACACTCTCGGAAGTTTTATAGTACTCAACTGCAAGCAAAACCAAACTGTATTTATACATTTGGGAAAAAAAATATATTCATATTTACACATTTGCTAAGTGTTAGGTGTCAAAGCATTCGAGTTCCTAACTCCACTAGGGACAATCGTTTGTATGATTTATTCATTATAGCAGAGCAGTTGTTTTTCCTACAATAGAAGCTAAAATGAATAATGTAATCAATATTACTGATTCACTACTTTTGTGGTCATGGTTTTGTTCTAAACTAGAAGGCCAGAAGTTTTTTTTTTTTTCATTTTCATTTGGGAACAAGAAAGAAAGTCTGCAATGTTTAACTAAAAACAAACACTTCAATAAATACTCAAGTTAAAAAGTTGCACATAAGCAAGGCAGAAGATTGACATTTAGGAATTTTATGATATAAAGCTCGAACCACAGCATCTGCTCTTATTGTTTAGACCTAGTCTTTTAAAGGTCAAGAAAACCTTAAACTTCATGAATGAAAACAAAGCCACTAGAGAGAACGTTCACAAAGAGAAGCTTATTGACTGTAGAGAGTCTAGTCTAAAAGAGGCTGATCCCAAACAAGAATTTAGACTGTGATCTCACCTCAGACAAACCAAACAGCAGATCACCTCTAAAAGCTAAGTCCTTACTCCATCTCTCACTTGTCCAGATCCTCCCCTTCTTCTGATCTGACTTGAGCCTTTGTCTGCTTGCACTGTGAACCTGAGTAAACCTTTCCACCTGGCAAAGCTCTGTTCATCGTTCTTTTTCTCAAATCAAACCTTTGCCAATTTGGCAAGCTGAAAGTGTTGACTGCATGAACAGACAAACGTGAATATGAGGTAAAGACTGGGTGAACACAACTAAAAGAGGAAAAAAGCAGGGCAACTGCAACTGTTCATTTAGCATAAGCCACAAAGCAGAAGACTGCAGTGCCCTAACATGCCAGTCTTGTGAACTCACCTCCATTCAGAGGTCTACTCACATTGCAAAAAGTGTGAGGAGTGATCCTGGCAACAATTGAACACAAAACAGTCCTCAGAAGTTCCCATCAGCTAGGATTCTGATTATTAACTCATATAAAGGCTGCTTTATACAAGTTTCTATTGTTAAACAAGTTCTAGGAAGCTGACCTGCTGATATCTGATAGCCACACACGATGTGCAATATAAAGATACACGGATGCATACGTCACAAACACTTAATCACCTGTTCTCCATCCATTTCTCTATCCACATAAGGTTCTGAAATATGGTAACGTGTGATGGAGAAGTTGCCAGCACCATAGGCCTTCACTGCAGGAATCTTTTTTGCTTCAAAATTCTAGAAAGAAAAGTAGAAATAAGTACAGCCGTATCACAGAACAGGTGTCTCTGACAAAGCAACTAAATGAAAGAGAAATGAGTTCCATACTTTAATTAGTAACAGAAGAAAGCTAAAAATTAAAAACAAACACTAAATTCACTCCTGAAAACATTATGTCATTTCAATATTTGCATACAATTAATAATTAATCACAGCAGCCCAAGGAATACCCAGAGGGCTTAATGACTGAGAGCATCTCACTGCCTACAGCGAACATCTCTGCACAAATTGACATTCAGCACAGAGCTCTGCCTCCCTGTTTCAATAGCATTACCTCAACACAAAAGCACTTGAGCTTTAATGTACAAATACAAAACCCACTTACAACAGCTGACACATCCATCTCAAAGCAGGGCAAGCACAGATCCATAATATAATTATGCATAACAGCAAAATAACATTTCTCAAGTACAGACTTCGCTTATGGAACTCCAAACATATTATTTCCAGTTTATTAGATGATCAGAGAAAAGAGCATTTTCCATAATCTCGCTGAAAAAAGTGTTTTTTGATCATCGTGGATACGTACCTCAAGAGGATGGGGCGGAGGAGGTGGTAGGCTTGCAACTTTTGCTGCCCTTTCTCTTTCCACATCCAGAGCATGCTTGCGTGCATTTATTCGTCTAGTAAATAAATGGGGAGAGAGAGAGAGGAGGAAAAATAATTCAAGCAACAATGACAGCACTGTGTAAAATAAAAGGCAAGCCTAAAAATATAATCATTGACTCCATTTAATTATTGAGAGACAGGGATGGGGAAGCACACTGAAGAGTCAACAGAACTTATACTGAAAGGCAGAACTGAAAAATTAACTTTTGAAGTAATGCAAAAACATTAATAACACGTGAGCTTCTCTGGATCAAAGCAAAATCCTGCTTTTCAGAAAGCTCTGCATCACTTCAACATATTTTAATCACTGAAGTGTGCACAAAGCTAAGTATTTAATCAATAGGTGTCAACTCTACTCAAGCTCAGCTATCCCCAAGAGTACACGATTTATTTTTCATGTCAGCCCAAGTTTGGACCAATTTGTGCCTTTTTTTTTTTCCTTAAAGAGACAAGGAAGACGGTGTCAAATGCAATAGGTCCTTTTTTCAAAGGAGTAACTTTCCATCAAGAGCTGGACTAAGAACATCTCATTTCACCTGTCACCAAGTAGCTGCCAATAACCTGGACTGAAAATAGTAATACAGAGGTGACAGGCTCCCTGGCCATTGAGAGTTGACCAGATCAACTTGTGTACTTGACATGGGGATCCTGGCTTTAAAACTACAAAGTTTTATCAAAATCCATGGGTTTGTCCACAAGCTGATACCCTTTAACACACACACACACACACACAAATCAAAATTAAAAAGCTGCAAACAATCATTGTGATTTTTGCCTTTCACCACGTAACACCATGAAGCACACTCCATGCCTAATGAAACCCAATATCTACTGCATACCGGGTTTGCTCATGAAGTAATTTCTCTTTTTGGAACTTCTGCTCTTTCAAGGCTTTCCTATGTCTCTTCTCTGCTCTTTGCTTCCTTTCTTCTGCTTGCTTTGCCAGAGCTTCTAAATCAGGTTCCTTAATAAAATATTGCATGTGATTAATCCAGGACTTACTCCTCCTACTATCAGTGTTATATTTCAAATTAAATTATTGCTGGTAAGAATCAAAAGCCTGAGATTCCCTTCTATTATATCAGAGTAAAAATCCTCCAGATAATCACTTTTTCTTCTCTATCTCCTGTATTCTCTTCTTGTCTACCACCAACAGCAGTAAGTTTGCCATATTCCTCAGCCAATGGAACCAAAGATTGATGTGGAAACCTTAGCTTCTCTCTGCATCTCTTTATGAAGACAGTAATATAAAGATACTTCAACATTTTAAATGCTGATTAAACTGTACAGCAACAGCACCTTACTATCTTTCAGCCATTAATTACAATTGCCTATCAATGCAAATCTACAGATTTTCACCAAACAACCTCAGCGACCCCTCAAATTAGGCCTACACAAATTACAGTTTTGAGGTGAAAACAGTTTGCAGTTGCAGAATTAAGTGACGCCAGTTCACAATCTGTGCAAAAGCCTCTGAATTCCTTACTGAGACCTTTTAAGTCACTGAAGAAAAAAAAGTTCATCTTCTTAAGCATAGAAACTATTAGATAGTAGAGAAACAAAGTTACTATGTTTACTGGCATATTTGGGACAACTCACCATGTGCAATTTGAACAAATTATTATCTTAATACACAGTATCACATAAGCAAATGTGATATTGTACACACAACTTAGGAGTTTGCACAGCAAAAGCCTCAGCAGATTGGACTACTGGAGTACTTAATGCAGTATTAAGACTGTACAAAACTAATTAAAAAAAACAGACAAAATCATGCAGACTCTTAAACAAGCTTCTAAAAATAATTAAATAGGCTATTCATGTTTAGATGTCTAAGAGTTTCCATCCAGCAACAATGGGGCTATAAATCTTTCCCAATAAAAAGTTTATATTCCTTGTCATCATGCATGGTCTCATGGATAAGTATCTGCAAAGAAAACACATGTAAACATTTAAGCATTTTAAACATTTCTACCTTCCAAATATTAGGACTCTAAGAAACAGGAATATAAAAAAATGCAACCTTGTTATTTCTAAAATACCAAGGCATATCTGTGACAACATTCAGCTGTGTACTTACGTTCTCCTTGGCTTGTCGATGACCCTCACCAACAGCTCTTAAGCTTGATAAAAACAGTTTTTCTAAGGCCTTTATCTTCTCATCTTGTTCTTTCTGCCATTCAGCTCTTAATGCCTCCTCCAACTGATGCAGCTGTTCTTCCCTCTTTTGCTTTACTTTCTGTCTTATCTGTAAGGCAATGTACTTCTGCTGCTCTCTAACCTGTAGAAATAGCATTTATGTTTTGTCAGTAACTTAGTAAAAGCACAGTGTTTTTTGCAGCAATTACTTCCACAATACACGCTCCCTCCTTGTAACTGAAGATTAGATGGAAAGATACATTAAAAAAAAAATCTGTTCAGAAAATACTTTAAAGTTGCCATTACCCTTTTCCAAAATCAGTATCATATACTAAATTTAATCTCAAAGTTAAAAGTTTTACTTAACGTGAGAGAGCAACACACAGCTGATAAACTAAGTGTAATAACTGTTTGAAATATACTTCTTGCCAAAAATACAACACATTAATTTATTAAACTCTCATTATGATGCAACACACTCTAAAGAGAAATGGCAATTATACTGCTAAATTAATGCCTCGGAGAATAGCACAGTGGAAGGCTAAGGGGTAAAAAGTAAAAAGAAATGGAAAAATAACCTTGTGTCCTAACAGCAGCACAGCATAACAGAAATAGAACATAAGATGAGGAACAGACAGGTAATTCTAAAAGGTGCAATATTTAAACCATTAAGAGCTGTGACACTAACAATTTAGTTGATCTAGTAGAAAACTAGGTTTGTATTTGCCGTAAGTGGCTTATTTCTTCTCCATTACTGCTGTCTAACACATCAGTTAAAAGAGGTATCTCTATGTTGATACATAAAAACAAACTAAAAAGATAGATACGGTGAAGCTGGCAGGGATGAAGAGGTTCTGGAACAAAGGCCTGTATGAACCTAACAGACACAGTATCATAAGAAAAATACCTGTTTACTAGCAAATGAACATGACAACTGAAACTACTCCACAAGCTAAATATAAACCCAATGTTACTACACTGCAAAAAGTTAGCTTATATGAAGTAAAATTAGGTTGATTTTCCAAAATTATTTGTTACATCTTTAAACGAAATAGACAACTTGAAAAAAATAGGGGCATACTTGCTGTAGCCTCAGTTTTCTTCTTCTTTCGTATTCTTCTTTCAGAAGCATGGTTTCTTCATTAGGACTAAGCCTCAACTTCCCAACTTTGGCCACTTTTCTCTTCATTTTTGGGAACACCAAACAATCAACTTCTACAAGAACATGAAAAGCAGAAATTTGAGCATAAGTGATATAAGCAAAGACAGCTATAAAAAAAATATTGCCATAATCTCGTTCACAGTTTTTTGTGCGAGTTTTCTTAAGCAGCCAGTTCAAATTATATTTGCCAGTAGGTTTTACTGTGGAACCTGGATCTGTTGGTTTTGCAGAACATTTCCCATTTTCCTCACAATTATTATTTCCATTTTTTCCACACAGACAGAAGAAAAAAAAAAAACAAACTTTTTTTCAGCCTGATACGTAGCCTGCCCTAAAGTCACTCTACTAAATAAAAAATAAATACATTTCTATTGATCTTTAGGTATTTTCATCCGTGAAAACACTGTCCTGAAACAAACAAATAAAACCTTCTAAAAGATAGTTTTGTTATAAAAATCAAAGATGTTTTCACAGTGCACAATCCAGGTAGCACTAACACCATCATGAGGTAGTGTTACACCTGGAAACTTTTCAGTAACACGAATAAGTAATTGTTAGAAATAAATACACTTTTTAGTAACATAAATAACTGAAGCAATCAGGTGAGATGGAAAAACACAATAATTACCTATAAGATATTAACACCGGGTTTTTGAGCCTGTGAATCCCAAGTTTGCTACATGGTAAAGTGAGGACTGTGGCGCCTGTTAGCCATCCCTTACTGAGTTGTTGGATTAAGGAAGGAAAATTTCGAGTGCAAATCAAAACAGGATTTAATATTGGGAATCACAGAGCAGTTGGGGTAGGAAGGGATCTTTACAGATCACCTCGTCCAACCCCTGCCATGGGCAGGCCCCTCTCTCGCAGGCTGTGACCAAAGTCGGACCCCAACGGCCGCACAGGGCACCCAGAGCACACCCAGCGGCTAAACCCAGCCTGGTTTCTCGGCAACGCCTCCAGGGAGACCAGGAGACCTTGAGACCTCCCCCCTCTCGCCGTAATTCTGCCTGGGACCCTCTCCAGCCCTTGGGAGCTGGGACCTGGGCAGCTGGAGCACGTCGCGCTGAGGGGAAGTGAGGCAAAGGAGGAGAGAACTTCCCCTCAACTGCCCACCCGCCCACCGCCGCCATTAGTGCGCAGCCCCCCGCACCTACCCGCCGGCCGCCGCCGCTCGCCGCCAGCCAGCCAATCAGCGCGGGCGCGGCGGGAAACGCGGCGCCCCGGCGGCTCTGGCCCTCCGCGCCTGCGCGCTGCTTCCCGCCGCTTCCCGCCGCAGCATGGCCGCGCAGGCGCGGTTGCGCCCGGCCGCGCGCAGCCCTGAGGGGGGGAGAAGGGGGGGGGGCTCCATGTTCCTTCACAGCCCCCAGCCCATGGCGGGGCTGGGACTGGGTGGTTCTTTAAGGTCCCTGCTCTCCCAAACTGTTCTGTGATCCCATAATTCTGTCGTTCCATGATTCTAACCATGAAGGTTTAGGTGTTGGCTCACCTGGAGATGGTGGAGAACCAAAGTTCAGCATTGCCTCTTGACCCACTAACTTCTCCAACATTTAACTTAATTATTCCAACATGCGTTTGGGGTGTGCTGTCTGACTAAAAGGACTAAATTTAGGCTCTGTTAGTACAGCTGGATGTGCAGTGCTGCTCTGCCTGTCTTCCAGGTGTGCTTACAGCTGGTTAAATGGGTCTGTAACAGCAACCTCAACCTTCTAACTAGTGCTGGTCTTTTATAAGACACTTTTTAACTAATGGCCACACATTTCAAATCTGATACACTACTTGTTTGCTTCTTTGCTTTCATCCTTATGTTTTAGTTTTCATAAGAGTGACCATTTATTATATGTGTGAGACAGAGCAGTTGGGATTTGAAAGCAAAGTCATCTGATACCTGTGATTTATGAGGAACAACTTGTTATTCACACTGAGAGAAACAATTCAGGGATGAAGCAAGAGGGGCTGTGCAAGAGTAGTTCCTTGCATAGAATATTTTATTTTCCTAAGGTCTGAGCTGCTGCTGCAAGAAGGGGAGTGACTGATCACAACGGATATAATAAATGGTCTTACGCTGAGATCATAGAACCACAGCATGGTTTGGGCTGGAAGGGACCTTAAAGCCCACCCAGCTCCAGCCCCCTGCCATGGGCAGGGACACCTCCCACCAGCCCAGGTTGCCCAAAACCCCATCCAGCCTGGCCTTGAGCACCTCCAGGGATGGGGCATCCACAGCTTCCCTGGGCAGCCTGTGCCAGGGCCTCACCACCCTCTGAGAGAAGAATTTCCTCCTGACCTCTAACCTAAATCTCCCCTCTTTTAGTTTAAAGCCATTACACCTTGTCCAGTTTCTACACTCCCTCATAAAAGAGTCCTTCCCCATCTTTCCAGTAGTCCTCTAAATGTTAGTGCAATACACAAATTCTTTCTGTGTCAGTTTCCTCTAGAGAAAGGAAGAAGTAATTTTTTACTATAAGCTAACCAGCATAGTAAACCATTATACTGTGCCCTACAGGATTGAAATCAGGCAAGCTGAGATTACTTGGTAAAACTTAAATGCTGTGGTGCATTTGGATGCATGGCTGCACATGAAATACTCTGAAAATTACAGGATTGCAAAACAAAAGACACAAGCATAGGAAGGTTATGCAGCAGTTAAACGTGCTTTCTTCCCTGTCTTCTGCATTTTAGTGCTAAACTGTCTTCTGATTCAAAGACTTCTGTGCTATGGGATCAGTTAGGCAGACAATTTGCTTTCTATCAAACTTCCCACAAACTGCTGACTGTAATAGCTGCTACAAAGTTAACACCTGATTGTACATTAAAGACACCCAGATGTTTCACAGTATGCACAGTGAATAAATTAAACTTGAGCAGTGTGCTTCCGAATGTGTTTTCCAGTCTCCTTATTGGATTTTTTTGTCCTTCAGCATTTTCATTATGGCAGTGCTCTCCACAATAACATCTCTTCTAAATAGCTTTATCCTGCAGGTCAACAGGTAAAAAAAACAATTGAAGACAGTCTATTAAGAGAGTAATTGAGATTATAGATTTTAGAGTCCTCTACTTAGGAGACTTGAAAGAGGTCAAATATATGCTCTAGAATGATGGTATTGGAAAAAAGGCTTATGAAGCCTACGTGTGCTGGATAAGAACTTTATTTCAAGGGTGTTTTCTAGTCAACATATTGCAGAGTTATTTCTGCTGCCACCTAATTTACATACATAAAAACAGGTATTTAGCAAACAGTCATTTTAATATGGTGACACTTTCCACTTTTTAATACACCTGTTTGCATTACAGTATTACAGGCCTCCATTAATTCCTTCCTCTTATGAAGTCTATGTGCTCCTTTTATAAAAGGTGAAGGGTGATGCAGTGATATTGGCACATCTAGCCAGGCATAGATAAAACTGGAGATCGTAGCTCCCCTGTGGTTCAGCTACCAGTCATATTTCTCCTTGGGGGCAAAGAAAGATACTTAGAGGAGTTATCTACAAATTCTCAGAATAGTTAGGGGAAAATCGGAATATATTTTCAAGACAGAATTCATTCTGTATGTAAAAAAAAACATGTCCTGCAGAGTGAATCTACTTGAAAACACAATATAATATATATATATATATATACATATACATATATATATATATATATATATTATTTTGTGTGTTTGAAGTTGAAGAGGGGTTGTATGACTGAAATCCATGGCTGAAGCAGCCTGCTGAGAGGAGCTGAAAGGACAATACAAAAAATCCCCCAAAATCTTGAGGATGTCCAAACATCCTTGTCACAGAGAATGCTTGTTCATCAGCAGATGTCCCGTTGTGAGAGATGCTGGCACAGGCATATTGTCTTGGTGTGTGTGCTCTGTGGGTTTTTGTGTCTGGATATAAGATCTGCCTGGAAATAAAAATCAGAAGGGAGTTGCCTTGAGTTGAATGGATTATGGGCAGGGTGAATACACCAGCACCTGCATCTCTCTTACTGCCACCTGGGAGTGCTTGCTCCCTTCTTCACTAGAAATTCCTTGCTGGATGCTCATGTCTCTCTCCCTTACAGGGGAAGGATGGGCTTTGCAGGCTTTTCTGCATCTTTAGCAGGGAAGCACTGGTTTATAGGTTTGCTGAGATCCACTAATGGAACAGTAAAACCACCCGTCAGCTCACCCTTGTGCAGGACTCGGCACCCTGCAAGAATTAAGTATTCTTCTTGATAAACTCTGAAGGAAGAGCTTTAAAGAAGGTGTCAGATTTAGACACTATTCCCCCCCACTCCCTGCCCTCGGTGCTCCAGCACCTCATTAGACAGTAACACAGCTTTCTTGCTGATTACTGAAATACCCGAATAAAATAAGAGCTGCTCTCAGTTTGAATAGGCCATTCTCTGCATTCAGTATTCCTCAATGCCACATAGCCTATTATCATGTGGTCTTAAATGTTTTCCTATGGTTCATTTTGTTGCGATCTGTGATTGCTTCTCTCATGCTGTTTTATCTCTTTTAGCACCTGACAATGGATGTGTAATTATAATGACCACCAGGAACTAGCAGGACTTGGTTTAACAAAGGTTTGTAACCCTCCAGATATAAGGTCTCAAAACCAAAGTTTGCTTTTGTTAAACAGTTTGCATTAAGTGCAATTTTTACATGGAAGCTTTGCAAACACAGATGTTTCCTGATCTTTATGTTAGAGACTGACTAATACACCATGTTCAGCCCATGCAAGCACAGCCTATTATAGTCTCTGCCTGAGACTGAGACTGTTTTTGGAGATAAATTTTCCTGACAGACATGAAAGAGTAGCTTCCATTATTAGGAAAGGAGAAGGAGAAGGAGAAGGAGAAGGAGAAGGAGAAGGAGAAGGAGAAGGAGAAGGAGAAGGAGAAGGAGAAGGAGAAGGAGAAGGAGAAGGAGAAGGAGAAGGAGAAGGAGAAGGAGAAGGAGAAGGAAAAGTTCTTATTAGAAAACCAACACGAACTGTATGCAATGCCCAATATCTGTCCCTGGGACTTTACCCAGAGTTCTTAAATGGGAAAAAGAGCCAGTCTTGGGATGGTAGGATTAGTACCAAAAACGTGTAAGAACGCCTTTATTCATGTATGAAACTTGATGCTGTACGAGATCATTTTAAAATGAGTTCTCAAACTCTCAAACAAATGATCTCTCTCAAAGTTTGAAGCCAACAGAGCAGAGCTGAATTCAGGTTTCTGTACAGGACCCTTGTGTATTTACTGTTGTGTGTACCCGGTCTGTGTAGTTACTCAGAACTACCAGTATATGCAGAATTTTACAGCACGAGCTTGGTACGTGCACATTCGTTTTACTAAAATTCCTGTAATCTGTGTTCAGCCTTTTAAAATATACAGAAACCATGCATAGAATTTGCTGCAGTTGTTACAATGTGCATAGTAATTATGTTCACAAATGGGACAATTACGAGTTTACAGCTGGTCTTTGCCAGTTTTTACTAACTACCTTGCCATATCTTGTTTTGCTAAAATTCACTTGTTTATTCTTGTAATATCTACTTTTATGCAATTTCTGAGCCTAAACTGAACATTACTTGCGCTATTGCAGGTACTTTCAAGCAGAAAATAGAACAGTGCTGAGTTTTCTGGTATTTTCATTAAGTAGTGGATTCTATTCCAGCAAGATGTATTGAGTAGTTTAAAATTTTACCTTGCAGAAAACGACCTCTTTATATAATTAAAAATGTTTGTTTGGTTTATTTAAATTTCTTTATTTTAGTCCTATGTCAGCAGTAAGCAGCATATTTTCAGAATGTCTATGTATGAAACTGGGAGAAAACTATTTTTCTTTCTAACTTTAAAATGATTACTTTTTCTCTAACCTAATTTGGCTTGATTTGTACTGTTTGCCTCCTCTGTTTAGTTGCTTGTATTTATTACATGGAGGAAGACTAGCAAAAGCAATCAGAAACAGCCAGTGGAGAATGGTTTTTGGCATGAACTTTCTCTTGGCATCATCCAGCACATGGAGCATATATTGAAAAGTGTCTGCTGAAGTTTCCACAAGCTTCAGATTCTCTCAGAAGTGCATCCAAATGCTGTGTAGTAAGCAATAAAATTCATATAATAACAATTTGAACAATAGCTTAAGGCTTCAAGTCTACCAATTGCTGAAGGAAAAGTTAAAAGTTCTGGATGAAATCATTACAAAAAAAAAAAAAAAAAAAAAAAAAAAAAAAAAGTTCTGCCAGTATAACGAGTGATGGAAAGAGTTCAATCAGAATAGCTTTTGAGGTCTCAATTGTCATTTAGGCATAAAGCAACTAACCCTATGTCCTAGGTGCTCCCTTTCCTAACTGCTGGTTTCTGCCATCTCTGACAACTTCTGCACTGAGTGACATGCAAAGTAAGATATAAAATATGGGTTCCTCTCAAAAAATGGACATGACATTATCCTCAGATATCTGTTAAAATATCATAATACTCTTTATGAAATACCAGCAGAATATTAACAGTGGTAAGAGTGGATCCTGGCTTGATCAAGTCCTTTACAGTCTGAATCAAACAGACTATATGATCAGACAGACCTGTGATGTACCAAATTATGGGTCTATCACAAATTAGCTTTGATGTTTTCTTCAGTAGAAAGAAACTGATTATATCGATGGAGTCATTAAGAGGCTTTATGGAAGAAATGCATTTCAAAGAGAAACTTACAAAAGAAAAAGTTGGTAAAGAAAAATTTACAAGGGGTGAGAATGAATTTGCACTTGGAAAAAGCTGCAAAGGGTGAACAAACTAGTATTTAGAAGAAATCAGTGAACATGGAACAGTGATTTATTAGTTCTTCTTGCTCCCATTTTGCTCTTTTTGACAGAA
Organism: Aythya fuligula; assembly: GCF_009819795.1. Lineage (NCBI taxonomy): Eukaryota > Metazoa > Chordata > Aves > Anseriformes > Anatidae > Aythya > Aythya fuligula. The sequence continues at coordinate 195,975,031 of NC_045559.1, forward strand.
ACCAATCTCTCTACAGACATGGAGACAATTTTCTGCCGTGATTTTACTAAAGAATAGGGAAACCAAGGAGGGATCAAAGAACAAAGGGTCATTAGTGACTGAAAGGAGGTAAATTTAGAATAAAATCTGGGAGGAGACAATGTGGAAGGGAAGCTGGTTCATGACTTAGATGCTGGTTTGGTAAACTGGAATCTGAGCTTCAGTTTCCTGTGACACCATAGATTTTTGGGCATGTAATCTTGGTTCTTAGGACCTGATCTGATAAATTCAACTGAGTCCCAGAATCCTGAAGCCCAGAACCCAGAAGCCTAGCTAAGCTGATGAAGTCTAGAAGACAGCATTTTTTAATCCTAAAAGTCCCCGAGCTTCTAGATTTGCTCACCTTTACATGCTCAAGCTGTTCTGATATCAGCTGTTTGGGTGGGGGTGAACAACTCAGAACCTAAACTTGAACGAGATCAGGAATTACATTTTTTGGGGGGGGTGTAGGTTGACACCTAGTATACTCAAAACACAGGTAACACTTCAACTGCACAGGTTCTGCACAAAACATACTGCTGTATTCCTTTGTGATTGGGTAGAAGAAGTGATTGGAGACCAGGCCTCCCATTTTCCATGCTTTTGTCTGAAAAATCTGATTACAGAGTCATCTGCTCAATCTCTCCATGGCCAAATTAATACTGGATTATTATTTGCACAGTGACAGGAAAAGGCGGACAATCCTCACTAGCCTGCTTTCCTAGAAAGAGCTATACCTGATGGTTAGACCATCTCTGTGAGAGTTGACTGAGTTGTATGGAAAAATGTTGAATAAAAATGTTGAGTCTTTCCTACTTCCTCCACAAGGGCTGTAGCCATCAAACTGCTGTTAAATAATGCAGTTCCTACCATCTACTTCTCTTAGGGGAAAAAAAAAAAAAAAAAAAAAAAAGGAGCAAAGCTTTTTAAGACATGGGTTCCTATATTTAGTAGAGATTTGAGGCTAAAGGTGTATTTTCTGAAAAGTATATCCCTACAGGTCTGAGATTTAAGCTGTATTCCTTTTGTTAGCAGTTCCTATCAGCTAGTTGTAGGTAGCTGCAGCTTTGACTTTAAGTGGCTGCTTAAAAGTGTTCTCCCATCCTTAGATCATACCTTGAGTTTCCTATAATGTCTAGATGCTGCACAGGAAGCAGACATACCCACCAGTGTGATCCTATATCAGCCCTAAAAGTGGAGCCTTCTATTGAATTAGTCCCTTTGATTCAGATAATAAAATAATACTGAAATCAGTGAAGGGGACAGAAGCATTAGTGGAGAAAGACATAGGTAGCAGTATTATTTGCCCCAGTAATGTCCTTGGTAAAGGAAAAACATTTTTTTCCCACTGGCCCAATAAAATTACCTCAATCTATTTCCTTGGGTGATCAATGCTCATCTGGATTTTTATCACTGTCCTTTTTAGAGGATAATTTAATTGTTTTACATTTATAGAGGCAAGGTAATAACCTTAGATTTACATAGAGCTAATTTCTTGCTTTGTGAGGGGGTTCTGCAGGATGTGAGCAATTAAGCTTCTGTGGGAGTATACAGGAAACATGATTAATGGATCAAAGAGACACCATCTAAGGGAAATGGGTATAATACCAAGGGAGATAATGCTTCGTTTCATAATAGTTATGCAAATATGCCAAATGTTGGAGAATTCAATTAATATTTGACAAATTGATTTTCTGTGATGCAGAGTAAACACATACTGGGGAAAAAAATAAACCTCTATGGCACGTTATCTATCAGCTTCCTCTCACGCAGACTGGGTTGGCTGGTCAGGCATCTCATTCCACTGCAGGTGGCAAAGAAGAGCTAGGCGTGCATCAGCATCACACAGTGATACATTCTGGTTGAAAGAGATTGACCAAGGTTAAATTTTATGCACCCGAGAGCAATCAGCACTTATTGTGCTGAGGTCTATTGCTCAGGCCTCTGCTAAAAGCTAAATCTGATTCCTCATAAACAAGAAGTTGTTTCACAATAAAAGAGACAGAATTTACACAACATTTATGTTCTTGGTGTTCTTTTTAAATTCTCTTACCTGTAAAACCAACATTTGTAGGAAAAAAAAAGACAACATATAAATAAGAACAGAATGCCTGAGCTACTGAAAGTCACTCAGTTGGGACTCAAAAAGCCCGAGCCTCGTTTACCCAAGTATAAAATGAGGTTAATAGCAGTGAGATATATGGGTAATGATTCATTTAGGTAGCATAGTGATGGGAGATGCACAAATACCCAGATTTATAGAAAATAGAAGTTTATTGTTCACTTCCTAGTTTTCATACTGGCTATGGTATTTTAAGCTCTATTCTAAAGCATTCTGTTCATATACTGAAGATTTAATAAGAAGTTTCCTAAAACCACAGAATGGTTGAGGTTGGAAGGGACCTCTGGAGGTCATTGGTCCAACCCCTGGCTTGGGGGGTTACTCCTCCCGAGGTGCAGGACTTTGTACTCGTTGCACTTGAAGAGATTCTTGTCAGCCCACCTATCCAGACTGCTGAGGTTGGCAGCAAGGCCCTCTGGAAGAGTCAGACACTCTTCTCAGTTTTGTGTCATCTCTAGGTTTACTAAAGGTGCACTCAATCATCCAGATCATTAATAAAGATGTTAAACAGGACTGGACTCAATATTGATGCCTGGGATACTCCATTTGTTACTGCCCTCCAACAAGGTATTGTGTCACTGACTACTACTCTCAGGGCCAGCCATTCCGCCAGCATTTAATCCATGCAGGTAGAAAACAGCTCAAGCCAGTTGCTTTCTCCAAAATTCTTTTGCTAGTTGTTTGGTCTTATACTCACTGTTGGGCTGTGCTAGATATGCATTCCCCTCCGTGATGGTCTAACTAACTGAGAGAGACATACTTACCCTTTTAATCACAGAATCATGGAATTTCCCGACTTAGAAGGGAGCCACAAGGATTATCAAGTTCAGCTCCTGGCTCCACACAGCACCACGCAAAAATCAGACCCTATGTCTGAGAGCGTTGTCCAAACACTTCTTGAACTCTGGCAGCTCGGTGCTGTGCTCACTGCCCTGGGGAGCCTGTCCCAGTGCCCGACCACCCTCTGGGTGCAGAGCCTTTCCCTAACACCCAGCCTGACCCTCCCCTGTCCCAGCTCCATGCCATTCCCTCGGGTCCTGTCGCTGTCCCCAGAGAGCAGAGCTCAGCGCCTGCCCCTCCGCTCCCCTCGTGAGGGAGCTGCAGGCCGCCATGAGGCCTCCCCTCAGCCTGCTCTGCTCTGGGCTGAACAAACCAAGGGAACTCAGCTGCTTCCCATAAATCTTGCCTTCTAGACCCTTCACCATCTTCACAGTCTTCTTTTGGACACTCTAATAGTTTCATGTCCTTCTTATACTGTGGCACCCAAAACTGTACACAGTGTTTGAGATGAGGCCACACCAGCACAGAACTTCCCTCGACTGACTGGCAATGCCATGCCTGATGCACCCCATGGTATGGTTGGCCTGTCAAGAGCTCCTCCCAGTTTTATATGCTCTACAAAGTAACTTAGTGTGCATTCCAATGAACTGGGGAGAAATATTTACACCACCAGCTGTTTATCTAAAACAAAAGCCACCCTCTCTTTCACTTTATGTTGAGACAACGCCAACTTCTTTGCCATAGCTGTGGTCAGTCTCACCCTCCATTATTCTTGGAGCTCCATGGGCCCATCACGCTTGCACATCTCCACTGAGCCTTCTTCCATGGTAGGGTTTAGTCACTGAGTCACCTTCCATCCCTAGGGGTTTAGTCACTCACAGTCGTTAAGACTGAAAAGAAAATGAAGTGCTGCCAGGTTCTAGACACATGGAGAAAAGGGTGAGGGGACCTGCAAGTCAGGCAAAGACTGAGCTCTCCGCTGTGCTCTGAACTGTCAACACATTTGGCATTAGGCAAGCATGAGATGAACTTTCAAGGATAATGAGGGAGTTGAGATCACAGTTTAGGCTTGTCCTTCATCCATTACATTCCTCTAGAAGGAATAGGTTGTGCTCACTTAGGCTGCTCCAGGAAGGCTTTGTGCTGTGCACTCTGAGCAGGCAGAAGCTCCCAAGTCCAGCAGAAGGGAAGTGCTTGGACACAGAACCCTCAGGATTTCATCCTGGCTGGACACCAAGCCCTTATGTGGCATTCTGTGCTACCCTGGGAATTGTCTAATTCTTTTCTTTGAGGATATGGATCTTGGATGTGTATTTTCTGTTCTTCAATTCATCCCACTCAGACCAGATTTGTGATGCTTATAAGAAGTGCATACACTGGTGCTCTGCATCTCATCTGTGTATATTCCCTTTGCTTTTGACTTTAGGGAGATATAAGCCATATTTCTACTTGCAAGACACGTGTTCAATCATTTTGATACACTATCATCAAGTTACAAGCTCTTAAAAAAATCCTCGTCTCTTCTACTAAGCCATCTATTTAAATAAGATATAATAAATTTTAATAAACATTCATATTTTCCCAAGTTTATGATTTCCTTTAACAAGCCGTTTGCTGTGATCTTTGAATTACTGCCTGTAATAGATGACTTCCCTGTTGTCAGAGCTGCTTCTGTCTCAAAATGTATTAATCGAACCCACACATACACTTTAGTTAAATGTATCTTGGCAGACATCCACCACTGGAATCAAGTGCTGAACACCACAGAGTATTTTTCTAATTGGACATAAAATTCACAGTTTTATCATATGATTCTTTGCTATACAGTATGTCCAATTAGATTTAATGAGCTCATTTTCAGGACAAGTTGGCCGAAGCAGTGCTATTGTTAATTCATAGAGGCTACAGTAAAAGTCACCTGATCGATTTCTTTCCTAAATTAAATCCTTCTAAGAAATATTGTTGCTTCTTTTTTTCTTTCAGCATGTGAGTATACAAATACCTAATGTTGGAAATAAAAACTTTTCCCGTTGTGCGATTTCCAGTGATTGTTGTAGTATCCTTGCTTCTTAATGAAAACATGTTGTCAACAAAGCGTATTTTAGCTTATCAAGTACATTCTTATATCATGTTGATAAAACCAAGCTAAGTAGCATGATGTGGGAATGAGTAGCAATGAACTGTACAAACCAGCCTGAGATCCTGTGTAAGTACCTGGCAGCTGGTGCCCAAGCTATTCAAACTACACTGCCAGCTCTAGATTTCAGTGTGAAGACATTCTTGGTTAATACCAGACAGTTTTAATAATGTTATTCTCTGCAAATAAATAAATAAATAAATAAATATATAATATCACTAGACACAATCATACTGGCTCAGACAGAAGGAAGATTCATCCACACAGCCCAAATGCACTAGAGCTTGCAAGCTAAATGAGCCTGAGCTGACCCATGCTGGAACGTGCTATGTACAACAAATGTAAATCAAGAGATCATAGCTGAACCTCTGGAAAGTTTAGACCATGGAAAACCACACAGATAAGAGACTTCATTTGGCTTCCTTGTCACTGCAGTACTATCAGCGGGGACAAAGAAGCAGACCTGTAAGTTATTAGTTGAAGATGCAGTGCAAAAAATCAGTCTTAGCACACAGTTGAGAAGAGTGGCATTTGGAAAGAAAAAAAAGACACAAATGCTTCAGACAGTGACTCAAAAGGAAGGGTTCTTTAATGGGCTGATGCTGTTTTATGTGGCACCTTTCTGGTTTTCTACCTTCCACCTAATGCCAGTGAATAGATGATGGGAGCTGGCAGGTCAACTTTCCCATGGTGAGAACAACGATGGGAGCAGCTCCATGGGATGACGGCTGCTAGAAATGGCAGCTCTGCTTCTACCTTTCTCTTCCTTGCACTCGGTTGTGTGGTCTCCTCCCAGCTCATTCACCAGGTACTTTGTTTTGACAAGGCATTTGTCCTAGTGGGATCACTTTCCACAGCTGCAAAATAGGAATAATACACCCAGTCTTGTGAAATGCTTTGAGAACTACTGGCATGAACCTCAAACAGCAATGCAAAGTGTTGTTAGTGAAGTTTTACTTTCATAAGTTTTACTATTTGCTTTGTAACAGTTTTACAACACAAAGGCATTATGTCCTCGCCACAGTTGCTTCATTAATTACTAGTTCTGAGGTAGTAGTAATTAAACAGTTGTGTTCTGGTTTGCACTGGATAGGTACCTGCTAATGCTTTTATGCCTGGTATCCTTGCTACTTCTTCCGAAGACATTTCTAATTTATATACAGAAATAATGAGACAGGAAAATGTTAAAAGGGTTGCCTGAAAGCTACAGATCACTTCTGTCAGTAATTATTTATCAGACCACCATTTAGTCTGTGTATATTTTATTCTTCCTCACCGTATATATAACAACAAATTACTTTGCGGAATGAAAGCTGCTTATTTTAAACTTACGATGCTCTCTTTGACCTGTCACAAACAAAGAGCATAGTGGAGGATAGTGGAGGATATATGCACATTTCACACGTAATAATATTTTGGTGTTAATTTATTTATATGCATCTGGGTGCTTTCCCAATATAATAGACCAGTCTTCCTTCCATAATGAAAGCAGTCATGGGAAACTTGCTAGAGGTGCTATAATGAAAGCCGATATATTACGATATGTCTTTAGCAGAGTGGGTTAAGCATGAGTACCTTGTGTATTAACTGTTTGTTTCACCTGTGCAGTACAAATTTAGCACTAACAGTAACACCCTATTAGCATTTTGCACAGCAAAGAGTCAACATAACTAAATATCCGTGTCACAACCCCAGAGAGAGGACAATGTCATTAACCTCTTTTACAGATGAGGAGGCAGCGTTGGATTAGCATTGCAACTCCACTGATTTCCATGAAGTTATTCCACATTTACACCAGTAGAAATAATACTAACAGTAGTCCCCCAAAGATTAAGCCATTTGTTTATGGTTATCCAGTCACACAGCTGCACACTCAGGATTAGAAACTCAAGACATCCTTGTTTCCTTCCCTGTTATTATAAGGCTTGCTCCTGAAATAGCATCCTTATACCTTTAGGTAGGATAATTTAAAAACAAACAAACAACAACAAAAACAGAATCTTACCTTGTTCTACCACTTGTGCCTAGAAATAATTGCCCTGTGTCTAGGTTTGCATCTTATGGAAATAAATGAAGAATAAATTATTTTTCATGAACTTCCACTTGACCAGCAATGTGAATGTTTTTCTAGGTAAATTTAACAGCAGCAAAGAAAAATGGGCTTCTGAAGATTGCCAATGAGCAAAGAATGTGAGTTAAAAGCCTTTTTATATGCAAATAATTTATTATGTTTTTTTTTTTCCTTTTTTTTTTTTCTTCTTTCCATTTTTCAAAAGCAAAAGCACAATGGGACATCAGTTATTTCGATTTACATATGAATACCGAGAATTCACTTTCCACTTACAGCTATTCCAGGCCCTGGTGGTACCTGTCAGCATTTGAGGTCTGGAGTAAAGTGGGAGTGTGCTGACTCCTCTAGACTGAGTGCTCTGCAGAAATTAAGAGCCTTCGCTGTTTCTGCAAAAATAGAAAACCATTTTGCAAAATATCTGTTCATTTCCAAGTGAGTGGTAGTAACAGCATTATTTGTGAAGCAGCACAACTTGAAAACACTTACAACTACGACTATCATGTCTCCTAGTTAATTTATTGCCAATTTATACATTATAAAAATGCTTAACTGGCAGCTATAGTATACTCACTGCAAGCCTGTGAACTAGAGCTGAAATTCAGCTTTACACCAAGGATCAGTACTGAGCTTCATGCGTGAGCCTTATTCAAAACAAGGTTATGTCCTTCTCACTATTTTCCTTATTCTGAGTGGCATTTATGGGTTGAATGGTCATGGACTGCACTGGTCTCTCCCCTTGCCATGGCCAAGTCATACCCTAAGCATTTAAATTCCTTCTTGAAATTAGGTAGGAAGGTAACTGTAACCAATTCTTGAGTATTTGAGATGAAATAATGCTGGATCTGCAAACTGCAAAACTGCTTTCTGCATCAGAAACCAACATGAAGGCCAAATTGTATGAAACAGTTCAGTGACACCAATGACTCTATGCATATGTAAATTTATACAGAAGCTGGTCTGCTGAAATTCAAATTAATATTTCAATTGGATTTAATATTCTTTATATTTATTGATATTTAAAATCTGAAAATCTAAATAGGAAATAAAACATTTATTTATTCAGACATTGTTTCTCACATGAAACTCCTTCCAAAGGTAAGCCTACAAGAAAACAAATTATGCTGAAGTCATTGCACGACCAACTTTGAGTCAGAAAATCAAATCCAATCAAATTTTAGCAGAACTCTGGAGACTGTAGTCTATTTCCAAAACTTTGCAGAGGTGACAATAAGGCGAGGAAACCCCAATAATCTGAAAAATCAAATGCAGAATTTTTAAAAGTATATATTGATTTATAGTAGTACTTACATATAGTAGTACTTATGCTCATGTAAGTGAAGATTGCTGTAAATTTGCCAAAGCATTCACTTAGAATAATAATTAATATTCAAAACCTCAACTTGTAAAGGGATTTTGGAAAATACTTATCACTGTTTCATTATTTCTATCACCCATAAGTGCTGCTTTTCTTTCTCTGTCAGAGGTGCCTCTTTCCTAATACAGCTTATCATCAGGTGGGATTTTTATCTGTCTTGCATGCAGCACTTGAATGCATGAGAGATGCTGGCAAGTCTAAAATTTTGTGTGGAAGACTTTTCCTTTGTAAACAGTAATGACAACCTTGCTATAGAATGGTGTAGAAAGCCTTTGGGTTTCCTGGTTTTAGTTAAACAGCCTAGAAGGTGAATCCTGTCTCATTGGCTGATGCTTGCTTATTCACCTTTATTTCTAATTAATTGTGCTAATAAAGCACAATGGGTTTTAGGTGCTAAATACAGAGAATGAGATAAATTCTCCCTAGGGAAAATCTGTGATTTATATGTGGATTTTTAGTCTTACATGATGGGGAAGTGACCCCATCCAGCGCTGTCCTTTCTCTGCCTTCTCCTGGCACGGCTCGCAGAGGCATGAGGTGGATCAGCTCACAGCCCTACATCACAGCAGACTATCCTTTTTCAGGCTCAGCATACCACCAGATGTGCAGTGTGAATAACTTATCCAGGGGTTGTATTCACCCAACATTTAAAGCACTCAGCCTCCTGTAAAGCTTGCTTTCTAGCAGGGGTTTGGCATAATAGAAACTGGCACGTCAGCCTGGGAGATGACAGGATTAGGCCAGTGCTTAACCAAGACTACAGAATTTGCATTCCTTCAGAATTGTGCTCTGTTAGCTGGCCTTATGGGTTTCAAAAGCACAGAGCAGGAACTGAGCAAAATTCGAGCTGCCAAGGTGAGTTTCCTTACATGGTTTATCTTACAAATTCCTTGGGAAATACAGTATAAAGTGCTCTAGGATGGTTGCTTGCACAACTGCTGCAGTAGCAGCCAAACGAATGAATCACAGCAAACGTGGTCCTAATGTCCTACATCTCACCACTTAGATAAAATTTATTTTGACAACAAAAGATGGCTGCGAGTCTGAAACTCTTATTGGATAAAGTAATGCCTCCAGTCCAAAACCAAGAATTTCCACATCCCCTCTATTCGAAGAGTCCCATGGCTGTGGTGCAGGCAGGGAAGTCAGAGGATGTGGGTCCTAATCCCAGCTCTTCCACAAACCTTTGTTTTGTACTGAGGCAAACCAAGCAAGGGCTGCTCCAACTCCTTCTGCAGACAGTGGGATCAACTCCAGTTGACTTCGCTGAGGTTGGTTCAGGCCCTTAATCTCTCTGAACACATTTCCTTTTGAACAAGCAGCAGGTATCGATATTACCAGAGAAAAGGAGGGCGACATGAATCAATTTCCAAACAAAAGAGATTTAGGGGCTAGCTGGAAATAAAGCACATCTATTTTCTTTAAAGCTAATGAGTGGCATGATCCGATAATAATTTTATCTTACACTTTTCATAAAGCTCTTAAGGCATTTCATAATCAATTAACAGCTCAAGCACGTCATCATTACAGAACATTTTGCAATAATCCATTAGGAATTAATGGAGAGCGAGCATTCCAGCACCATTAAACAAACTGCTACACGGCTAGGATTCACGCCAACCAGACAGGCTTTGAATTTTCTAACAAAGATTATGACCTGCATGCATATTGCCAGGACTTGCTATTCCCCACCACCTGCAATCTTTGTTTTGTTTTGTTTTGTTTATCCTTTTCTCTTGTGAGATTAATAACATCCAGTCTTGCGGTGCCACATTACCTTTGATTCAAATATTTAGGCCAAGATGGATCGTAGCAAATGCAATATGAGGTAGTTATATTTCTGGAATGGAAATCAGTCCCTAAAGTGGCTTCATGTATTTCTGAAGTATCTCTTAACCACTCTGTGAATATGGCTTTTAAATACACATTTGTTGCCTCTTAAGTCTTACTACACCTCCAATTTTTTTTTCCAGTTAATTGTCCTGGATGCATCCCTATCTCCTCAAATGAAGCTCAGCAGGATGGAGAGAGCACCTATGCAAGTATTTCCTGGCTCTTGCCAGATCTAGCAATTAAGTGTGTGGCTCCCACAGGTATTTAGAGCAGCAGCAATGCATTTAGGCTCCTTACAGCACAGAGACAGTCTGGATCTAAAATTCAAGCTTGCACTTAAACAGCTCCCTCGTCTGGCAAGCAGCAGACTGTTCCCTTCCCATGTGAGCTGATTCTCATCCTCTGCCCAGCAACAGTTTGTCCCTATCTGCAGCAACAGTTTAATGTAAGCATCTTGCCCTGAGATCAGCAGCAGGGATTTTCAGTGTGATTTACAAGGAAAAAAAAAAAAAAAGCTGCTTCTTCAAAGATTAAAACTCTTTTAGATGTCTGACGCTGGGCGCCCATACTGACAGCATCACATGGGAGGTAACTTTTAAGCGGTTTAAACAAGACATGTTTTGTGTTGTGCAAAGACAGCACACGGGTCTATTATTAATATTTTGCATGAGAGGCATGGCAGTTTCCCCACCGTTATGCCAGACAATATGGTTTGATTGCTGCTGCCTCCTGTCAAGACTCCAACTGTAAATATATAATGTGAAGCGAAGTGCATCAACACAGATAAGGATGCGATGAGGTAGTTAAAACAATGCGGGGTAATTAAGGATCGGTATCTATACTAGGAGCAAAACAAGCCTACTGTGTTCAAGGTATGATTAGCACTGCAGGATTGTAAGACTACCAATTATACATACTCTGAACAAAGTTGAAGGAGAAAAATCATCTTAAAAGAGGAAAGTTTGACACTAAATGCTGCACGTTGGGAATGTTTAATTTATTTAAAGGTTTTCAGGAGAGGTTTTCTGCCAAGCAGAACCAGGAATAGAAGATGGGGTTTGCAGCTGCCGTAGCAGCAAGTTATACAGTGAGAGGCCACTCTGATCTTTTTGCTAACATGTACTGCATTGTTATTATGTGCTCAGACCTATGGCAAATGTAGCAATAAGAAAGGGGAACAAATGCCAGTGGCAGAAAAAGCTAGCAGCAACAGATTACATAAAACATGAGGAATTCTTCTTGTGCATGCCACACTTGTAATAAATAAATAAATAAAATATAAAAAAAATTGAGCTCCGTCTTTCTCTGCATCGAAAAATGATGAAGCAGTGCCTAGAAGAGCAGTGCTAAACCTCGAATTGCTCTTATTAATGCTATACCATGCAACTTCAAAAGCAACCTGCTCCGGAAGGTGCCAGAATGCAAGCAATGGAGTGAGGTTTTCTGTTAGGTTTCTGATCCCTGACTACTGTTCTTCTGCATCTTTTTTTTTTTTTTTTTTTTTTTTAGAGATTGTATTTGTCTTTGGTACCCTGCAGCTTTGCGAGGATTGGTGACTCCTGTGTCCAGCTGCACTTCTTTGACTCTTCTAGAAAGTCATTGATTCAGGAGTCTTTAATTCTATATTTACAAAGTGATGATCCCTCTCCTTTGGAGAAGAAATCCTCTGTGCACACAGCTGTTGGGTTATATCCCCAGCTGGCAGTGTGGGAAAAGGGAACTGGGGAAAAGGTGGAAGCATTGACTCTCATTGGCTTCAAATGGCACGTACGACCAATAAAGAAAATCTCCTTTCAAAAGATAAAGGAAAATTGAATGTAACATTTCCCTCCAAAAGATACACTGCATCTCCTTCTCCCTCCTGCTAATCATGCCTTGTCCTGTACACGCTGTCATCATGTCTCTTTTAGACAAGGGGGATACTCGTGCAGTGCTAGCTTCGCTCAAACTGAGAATATTCTTACTTTATTTCCCAAAGTGAATGTATCAATCGAACCAGCTCGTCAACTGGAAATTGCTGTGCTGTGAGCCAACCCAAGCTTTCTGTGTTGTCAACGGAATGATGCAGATTGCTGACAAGCTCGACAAAACAGGCCATTTCACAGTTGTGAGCTGCAGAGGGATGGAGCCAAAGCAGGCTGCCAGCAGTGTGCTTTCCCAAAGAGCTACTGCTGCACATCTCCCTCGCGACACTACAAGCTTTAGGGGCGCTCTACCCTCATTCCTTCTGCTTGGAAAAAAAAAATATATATACTGCAGTGATTTTTCTAAGTAACGATTAACACCAGAGGAAGGAATATTAATGTCAGCAGTGGTCCTGTGACTAACGTACTGCTGGGAGGCTGCTTAGATTAGATTCAAGGCTAAGCTCTGCTGGATGGTCCTGATAAGTCCTTCCTAGCTAACAGCTCTCTGATAAGGAGCCTGGATTTGAATTCAGTCCAGGACACAAACGGCCCAGTTGCTTCTTTTGACTGAAAGGTTTGAGGTTGTTTTCCCACAAAGTGCCATAATGACCAGGTCACAGAGCACTCTGAGCGTCTCTCTTGACCACCTTTGCTGTCCTCTAGGTGGAAAATAATCAGCATTCACTGGGATCTGAGAAACTATGGCTCTGAAATGTAGTGATTGAGGTAAGCATTTGGAGAGGGATGGGCTTTCTTATCTGTTCTCCAGGAAATGTATGACTTTTAATTTACTAACTATGTGACTGAACATTTACGATGAATGCTAGATAGGAAATGTACAATGACACAGGCTTAAATTTGGTCATAACACTACTCGAGGCCAAACTGCTGTGGTACAGGAGCATCTTTTCTACTTGCTTTTCTGATGTGGATCTGGTGTCTCCTAAAGTAACTTCAAACTGTGTTGAGTGCTACACTCCTGGGTAATTCCCATTTCTGTAGGGTTAAGTACAAGTGCACATGGTCAGTGTGCTGGAGGAGTACCTTCCTCTGACTACAGCGAAAGAACGAGGCAGCTACAGGCTCCTTGGATGTACTGGGGGATGTTTAAGCATTTTAAATTAGCTCCTGTTACATTACTGGGCAATAAAACCGGGATATGCCAAATCTCAATAGGTCTCTAAAAAGTGAAACTTATTTCCAATTTTTTTTTTTAATGATCTTGACACAAGGATTTTGAGTTATAACACTTTGCAAAAATGATTGATTCAATATTCAGGAATTAGTAAAAGATTCCTATTGGTTTCAGAGGCTGACAGAAATTACCCACTCCAAACCTGCAGAGTTCATCTTTGAGAATCAGTGATAGACGAGACTAGTTACATTTTTTTTATTGAAACAATTTTCTTTGGAAAGTGCCATTTTTACAGAAGTGGAGTTTTTATGTGAAACTATCAATTTCATAACAATTTCTATTAGGAAATAGTTGAAATCTTCCTCTTTCAGTATTCTCCAAATGAGACACGTTGATTTTTATCTTCAATAGTCTTTGCCATTTAGCAACAAAGCTCATATAAGAAAAGTTTAAATTGAAACAAAAGATTTGGATTAGGTTAAGTTAAGACATCTAAACTCACCTACAATTAATCAATTAATTTATTTTTACCTAACAATTTAACAGAGACAATTCTTAGCCCCTCATCTCCTTGCTGATCAAAGAATAAAAAATAAAATGAAATAAATAAAAATCCCTCATCCCTCTTGGAATACAGAAAACTTCCGTCCCACTGGGAAAAAGAAGAGTTTCCTTCAAGATTTACAGACTGAGAAAAGCATTTCCCAGCCAACTGTAAGAAATAGGCTATTGTGTCTCAGAGCAGTAAATACAGTTTGCAGATCTTGCATCTGTTTTTTGTTTATAGTGATGGCAAGATATCTGTATAGATAGATAAGTCAGGTTTTCCATGACAACAGCGTGCACTTCTACATTTCTAGCCAGTAATGGTGGTTCTTGAAAACACAAGAATAAAAGAATACAGACAAGAACCTTACAAAACAAGCAACCAACCAAACAAAAAACCAGCAAGAATCCAAAGAGAAAGAATTAGGTAATGCATAGAGTAGCTGAGCTTGTTCAAGTAGGTAATTGTGTTAGTATTGACTCAGTGTAACCATATCTCGTTCATAAATGAATGCTTTGCATGACTGGTTTTCTCTGAGTATAAATGCATTGGATTTTTTCTTGTTATTGAATTTTATAGAAAAAATAACACAACAGTATAACACTCCAGCTACATAGATGGAAGTGAAAAGAACTAATCTCTAATATTTCCGTATGAAGAGCATACATAGCAATGAATCTAAATGTAACCAGAGATTATTTCAACTGCTAGGGTGCATAATCATACTTAACTCCACTGGAAAAGATCCCAAACAAGAACTACAAACCTGAAACCGCCAGCAATGCACTATTTCAAATACCCTTGCACCTGACTGTGAGTTTCCACATGGGTCTAGTTTCAAAACAGCATTTCACACCCATCTTGCCGTTTTGAGATTGCTCCTGTAGCCGAGTAGCACCTACTCATGCAAGTTATTAGATTGAAGGAGAAGGGATTTAGGAGTATCTTCCCCCTTCATTTCTTTCAACGTTGCAATAAAGTGCAATATCTATCTTTGCATTATAAATATAAAACCTTGGAGGGAAGAAAGGTTATGGACTTAGACTCTGAGATCCTCAGGACTGAACATTCACAGATATAATATCAGATATTACAACCATGATATAATATGGAGAAATACTTTAGAAATGAGTTCAGGCAAAACTGATTAAATGAGACGGAATCTATTACATTTTTCCTAAAATCTCAAAGTCAGACATTAAAAAATAAAAAAGGTTTTAAGTGTGGAATTAAACTTGCATAGTTTTCTGAGGGACAGGTCTTTACTGACTAGTTCCGTTTGCACAAGAGTACAACCCTCAGACTGCCCAAGCTTTCAAGAAATGTGCTAGTTAGGTAGATAAAGACCATTATACGTATGCAAGTGTCTTATGGTGCCATCATCAGTGATATCTCCAGAAGTAGCTGATCTACAGCTAGAATCTACTCCATTCCTCCACCCAACTGCAAGCATAATCTCCTGGCACCCTCCCTTCTGACAGAAACACCCACGTCCACCTTGCTGTCCAAGCCTGAATGATCTCTCTTCCTAAGTCCAAAGCTGGCTTGTGAACAAGATGTACCAACCAGCCAGTCTGAAATCATTTCCCATGGACTCCCTCTCCAGTCCATGCAATCCAGCATCTCATCCTTGATGGTGTTGATGGAAGAGGAAAAGATAAGTAAAATAAAAAGTAAAGTAAAGATAAGTAAAATAAAGCTACATCTGCCCAGCTCTGCACAGGCAAGTGAGGGGGCAAGGAAGAGAAAACTTCCTGATCACTTCAGGGAATCGAGACTCAAGGTATGAAAATTATTTACTTTGTACCATGAGCACAGCAAGGACCACACACACAATTCTGCTCACCATGTAAGGACCCATGAAGAAACACTCCCCAGATTCATATTTTCTGAGACCAAAAGGAACTGCAATGTCTCCAGCTCATAACCGCAGCACGCAGGCTGTACATTTCTTCCAGATGACTAATGCATATTTTATAAAGAGGATATTAACACTTACTTTTAAAAAAACTTAAATTATATGAATCTACGGTTTCCTTGCTAAGGCATCCTACTGTTTAATTATTCTCACAGATTGTGTTTTATTTCAGAGTTGAATCGATCCCACTTTGACTTAAAGCTTTTGCTTTTTGCTATGTCATCAAATGTGAAGGGTTGTCGTAAAGAATTATAGTGACACCTATGTCAAAAAAAGCACACGACCCCTCTCTCTGTTAAATATGCTAAGGACAAAGCTGGATAATATCTCTATGTGATTTTTTAACATTGTCTGGGGATACCTACACTCACTAATTATATTATTTTGCTTCCCTGGTCACTGTGAGATGATCATCAGTGAAGCAGGAGGAAGCAGAAGGCTCCGTAATGTGCCAGAAAGAATAAAGGGCATGCTGTAAACAGTATCTGTGCGCCAAATGCTACCGGACCTTTCAACAGATCATTGAGCAGTCAACAGCTCTGGCCTGGAATTAGGCTGATTGTTTAGAGAAAAAGTCCTCAACTGAATCAGCCTTTTGGATATCTGGCTGCTACAATTTAGGAAAAATACAGAAAAGCTCACAGCATTACTATGTTTATATACATAAGGGAGGCAAAAAAGCTGCTGAAAGTCATGGAGCTTCACATTAACTTTTAAAACCAAAAGCTTTTTGTCCTCTAACACTGAAAATAGCATACCAAAGAAAACACAACAGCAGAAGAAGATTATGACTGGTGTGAGAATTGTAAAAGGAACAACAGTAGGTGCTTGCACATTAAGTCAAACTATACCCCAAAGTAATCACAGATATGTAAGTTAATACAATTCATTTGCACTTGATTCTTTAAAAGTCTCAACTCTTCCTGTAAATAGATGAATGCATTCAGTTCCTAAAGATCAACAGGAGTTGAAAGCTTTTAGTAACTTGGAGGAAGTTGCTCAGCACTACATGACTGTGTTTATAGACCCAGTCTATATATATAGTCTATATATCTATACAGAGTCTATCTGTCTATCTATAGTCTGTTTATATAGTGCAGATTTTGAAAGTCTGGCTGGTATGACAGGTTCTTCAGAAAGAAGGAAATCTTGAAGCAAAGAAAATCTTTTCTCAGGCATTCATCTACAGGGATTCACCACAAGTCACATAACTGCTAATATATTGATGATGACTGACTGTGGAAGTGTTGTACATAGACATCAACTCTCAAAATGCTTGTGATTTAGAGACCTGGAGGTGCTGCTTTTGTAAATTTCATATACTTCAGTGCCAAAACAAGAGAAAGTGTGAAAAATTATAGGCAGAGCTCCTAAACAATTTGTATCAATAGCCTGTACTGAAGAAAGCTTTGTCAATGTCCAGGACTTTTTTCTCTACTTCTGTAAAACATGATACAGATGTAACTGTCTAATCTGACTTTTAGTCACAATATTTAGTTACCTGGAAGATAAAGTATAGTGTAACACCATACATTTCTGCTCTTCCAGTCTATCTTAGCTTTGGAATTTTGAGCCATTGAAAGTAGATGACATACTCAATTATTATCAAGTAAATTTTTTCCTGTCATTTGATCACTTTTGACAGCAAAAGAAATGTAAAAAGACTAAACATGCACTGCAGAATTAGCCCGTGAAAGATAATCATTATTGCAGTGTATCCAACGCATAAAATGTAAATTAGCTCATAGAAGTTTCTGAATAACATTTTAATGCTTTTCAGATAAGATCAACAAAAGTTCTGGTGATGTCACATTTCTATAGTATCTTTCAGAACTTTACACATTTTATTTTAATAAAAAAGGGACTCTGTTGTCCTGCTGTAAACAGGAGTTTTAGGGAGAAGGAATAGCATTTCAATTTGTTTCAATCTTAGCTTCAAATGCTCATAGATCAGAATTCCTTCTTGTATAAATCAGTATATTTTCATGGACTTAAGTGGAGCCATGCCAAGTTATAGCAGCAGATGAATCCAGTCTTTTGTTTTCTATCACAACTGACATATTCTTCTAAAGGTTATTTTAGTCTCTACACTGAGCAAACTGTAGAGATTGTGCAACTTCTTTTCCAGACTTCAGAAGAAAAGAGTTCTTGCAGCAGGGTGACAGTGCAAACCACTTCGTGTCCTTGTCAATATGGACATACTTTCTGTTTGAAGAACTTATCCAATATTTTGTAAAGTCAGAAGAAAGCACTGTTATAACTGACTCCAACTTTCTGTATATAGAGATCATCACAAGTTCTGGACTCAATTCTTGTGGGAAATACAGCAATTTTTTAGGAAAACATCCAGTTGGAATTTATTCATGGTTGGTATTGCTAGAACTTTTCAGTTCATCCTGGTTTGTACATTTCTCTCATATATTTGTTTACCTCTTTCTATTCTCATTCTTACTGTGAATATGTTTAGTTTTAATTTTCATCTGAGAGCCTGAAGTGTTTCTTTCTGAAGTCTTGTTCCCCACATAGGTACTTCCAGCTTACAGCCAATTCACTACTACAAGCGTCTCTTTGATAAACTTGGTCTACCAGAGTTAGATTGAGCTCCAAGAGTGTCTTCTCTCCAGAAGAGAGCAAAAGAGTAATGTAATCTCTGGGACAGTTCAGTGAGCGACATTTATAATGAACTCATCTTTGAGAATACAGATGAAGAGCTAAGTGGATTCTCTCATTTTTCAGAGGCTACCAAACCACTTTCAGAGAGTAATGACTAATGGTCATTCGCCTTCTGAGGTAGCTGCTGAGCTGGAAAAGAAGGCATTTGTTGTCCATCACCTCAGGTACCAACCACACCTCCTGAAAAAAATAATTCAGGACATTATCTTTCACTACTGAAATTAGTCAGAGTTTGCCTATGGCTTCACTAGTGACAGAGAAGTCTCATAAAATGGAATTCATCTCACCCAGCTTTAAATGTCAAAATCTGATCCACTTCTCGAGTACTTTTTATAACCAGGAAAACATCAATAGGCACTTCTGTGGCGTAGCCCTCTTATCCTAAATTTTACAGTTGAATATCATCTAGTGCAAGGGTATCAGATATGAATACAGGAGGCCTCCTGGATGCTCAGAGATGGAATGTGTTTAACATAAGAGAATGAAAACTCAGGTGATGTGCTTCAGGGAGGGTCCCACAGGAATATGGTGTGAACAAAGTAAAGAAAACAAGAGTCCGGAGTCAATCTGCAGAAAGTGTGGAACCAGAAAGAATTCAAAGAAAGGTCAGAGAGATTTTGAAAAAAACATGAAAGGTAAAGACATCAGCAGAACCCAGAGGTGGAACTGCATACAGGTGGGGTGGTTTTGCTGTTGCTCCCTCACCCTTTGGAGAAAAAGAGTTTCAGAACTGGTGTAGTCTGTAAAAATAAAATGCAAAGAGCCTAGACAACCCACAT
Source organism: Aythya fuligula (assembly GCF_009819795.1). Taxonomy (NCBI): domain Eukaryota; kingdom Metazoa; phylum Chordata; class Aves; order Anseriformes; family Anatidae; genus Aythya; species Aythya fuligula. Next base: position 195,994,326 of record NC_045559.1, read on the forward strand.
CTGTTTCTTAGCTGGGAAAGATATTATCTGGAAGGTTTTGCCACTGTAAGTTCTCTGAAAAGGAAAAGATTCTCCTTGAAGAGGCTCTTGTAGTGTTTATAGTGCACCCATAAAAGTGTAGTTTGTATTTGAACTTGTAACTACTACAAGAGTCATTGCAATTTGATTACTGTTTATGTGTGATTTTTTCTCTTTCTCTCCGTACACACGGATTTTTAAAAGCATATGTATATATTAAAAGACTAAGCTGCTACCATCACAGAGGTAGCATACCAAAAAAGAAAAAAAAATCAGAATTTAATAATAGCATTTCCCATCCTTTTATGCTACTGTATAAAAAATCTATAAAGTCTAAGCAGGTTTAAGGGAGGATTACTGCATACCGATAATTCAAAACAATCTGAAAAGACTTTTTTTTTTTTTTTTTTCTAGATTAAAAATAAAGTAATAAAGATTACAATATAATCCTGGCAGCAGATTTTACATCTACATCCAAAGGAGGTACAGGTTTATTAAAGAACAGTGCAATGTCTTAAAATGTGAACCAAACCTTCTACCGAGCTGTACCGCAGACTCCGCTGCTGCAATCAATACTCCAAACAGCCCTATTTTTCTTGGACAAAAAACCATACATATATCTGACATTTGAGGAAGCCAGGTGAATAAATCAATAGCTAAACAAAAATGCACTTAATCATATCTATTGTGGACAGATGCAAATGGGAAAATCCTATATGGTCCACATATATCCTTCTGCTTAAAGGTTAGAAATGAAACTGTGTTTCCTAAAGGGCAATGTCCTGTTGTTACAGAGTGGTGCTGAAGCTAGAATGATTACAGTAGTAATTACCTGCGTGCCACCCAGCATGGGGCAGATCTCTCCCTGCAACAAGTTCAGATGTAGTTTGTTGTTCATGTACTTCAGCATAAATGCATAACTTAATAGCTAACACTTTATGTCCTTTATAAGGGTAATATCTTTACTGGAGTAGGTAGGAAAAATTCACATGTACACTGTAATCCTAAATTGACTGAACTGCATGTTCTTGCATAGTAGAGTCAGCCCAAGGATGAATTTGATATACGCACACTTTATATTTCCTTAATGGCTTTAAGTGATGACCACTATAGGACATTTCTCATGCCATTGCAGGTGATCATTAAACATACATAATAGCCCTATTAAATGATTATGGATAACTCCAGTGTCTTGGCCAAAAAAAAAATCTATGTCCAAAGGTACATTCATGCACAGAATGGCTGCTTTGCTTAAAGGTGTCCCTTTACTTGACATTACTTCGTAAAGCCCTTTGAGATAACCACGGTGCGAGAGATGTTTTAGAAAAACACAATTTTATTTCTTCTTTGCTTTAGCCTTAAGCAGTTCAGTGTTATTTGAACATCAGGAACAGCACTTCTTTACAACTTCAAAGTCAGATCTCAAATCTCAAATTGGCAGTACACCTCGAGATTAAAAAAATCTGCCCACAACTGGAAGAAATGGATGTTTTCAGCAGAGAGAAGTGCAATAGGAAGTAACAACATGACACTCCAATATCACTCAATTAGGAGGTATATTAAGGTTACGCAAAGGTGCCTGATGAGAATGCTCTTGCAGGAAACATTTTGAACTCTGAGAAAAGCACTAGGAGAAGGATGACACCATTAAGCTCGGGAGCAGCTCTGTAGCTGTTATTAACCTGGGGGAAGGGGGAGATCCCTCCCGGCTGACCTTCTGAGTGTAAACCTCTGTGTCAGGCATTCGGAAACCATGAAGCCCAGGTGACGTCTCCTATTTTCAAAACACAGTCCCGCAAAGAGGAAAATGCAAATAGATGCCCAGGATCTTTTATTGCCTACCAGTTGTGGCTACTGTCTCTTCAGGAACACAGCAAGGGATTTCTTCTTCTCGGTGAGAATGGAGAGCATCTCCGTGGTGGAGCCAGCCTAAGCCATGGAAACCATGCAGCACCTACAGATGTTTGGGGTCCTGCTGGTGCAGGCAGCAGCTTGGGGTGGCTTCAATAGGGTTTCTCAGTGAATTCACATTCACACTGTCCCTGTTCACTTGGAGGACAGCAGGGATCCCTCTATGTGTGTTTGGGATGATCATTTCGGGGTGTGACCAACTCCACACCACAACAAGTACTTCCCTCCTAATACTGTGAAAGTACCTGCTGCTCTAATTCCACTTTTTTTTTTTTTTTTTTTTGCACTCCCCTATTTAATGAACAGACAAACGCACTTGTGATAAGCCTTTTACTGCAACACCAGACAGAGACATCTCCTCAGGAACAGACGATGATTTTGCGCCAGCCTTTCCAGCCGGCTGCCGTGCGCCTGTCCCGTACGACCAGACACAGTGAGGGTCCTGTGGGAGGATAATAGGGGACCGGTAGGGGACCAGGGGTCCGGTGGGGGACCGGCGGGGGTCCCTTCACCCTATTCTACCGAAAAAAGCCACCGAGGGGCTCCCCTGGCCGGTGCCCGCCCGGGGAAGGCAGCGCTGAGGCGGCGGCCGCCCGCCCTCACCTCAGGGCTCGCCTCAGGGGCGCCGCGCCATGAGGGGAGCGGGGCGAAGCTGGGGGGACAGCGGGAGCCTCGGCGGGCGGCAGAGGGCGCCCCGAATTCCGCCAGAGAGGGGCCGGGAGGAGCCTCCGGCTCGGCTCGGCCGAGGAGGGAGGGAGGAAAGGAGGAGAAGAAGGAGGAGGAGGAGGAGGAGGAGGGAGCTGCCACGTCCTCTGCGCCGAGCGGCGCCAGCCCCGCGCCTCACTCAGCCCCACGTGTGGCGGAGCGGGGGAAGTTGCGGCGGGGAGCCCGGACTCTGCCCCTCGCTGGCCGCCCGTCCCTGCTCTCAGGAGGGCGCAGCTCCGAGTAAGGACTCGCGGCTGTCCCGGGGAGGAGGTGGAGGGGAGGGAAGGGAGAGCTGAGCGGGGAGCGGTCGGGGCTCCGGGAGCCCGCTCCGGGCTCCTCCCGGGGGGAGCCGCCGAGCTGAGGGACTCCGGGCCGGTTGGCTTGCCGAGGACTTCCAGGGGGGCTCCGAGTGCTCCAGGGAGGTTAAAAGCGGAAAGTTTTGAAGTGAGGGGAAGCGGGGAGCCGGCCCCGGGAAGGAGGGACCCGGCTGTGAGGCGCCGGGGGCGGCCCGGCCCCGCCGGGGTTGAACGGCGACCCTGCTGGAGGGGGGATCCGTGAGGAAAATAACTCTTGGAAATGTGGAAAAAAACTCCTCAAAAGGCTCGAAACTTCCTCATCTGGCGTCTATTTCTTTAATTTCGCTTCCTCATTCGCGAGCGTGTGTGAGGAAGGACCGAGACCTGTGTTTAAGCAGCCGGCCGAGGGGGGAAGTAAGCTCGGGAAAGCATTAAAAGGTGACCCAGGGGAAAGAAAAATACGATAATCCCTTCTGAATGCGAATATGCTGCTTTTACCCCTTCCTTAAGTGCATTGGATTCATTTGTTCGTGTGTTGTCCCTGCCGTGTGCTGCCGTGAGTTCAATTTGTAGCCTTTTTCGGGTCTCTGTACAGTTGGGTACCTTAAAAAATAATTTACTTTCCGCTGTGTTTCTAAAGCCGTTATGCTTCACACCTTTTAAGACGGTAGGGAAAATAAATGTTGTCATGGTGTGGAGATTTCCATATTTCCATTCCGTGGTCCTGCCCCAAATTTGTGTCAGGTTTTTGCGGGCTCAAGCGGTGCCTGGCTGCACTGGGGCCTCCTGGGGATTTTCATGATCCTCTCAATTTGGAAAACCTGATTGTGTGTTATTTTTAGGTCTGATGAAATTGTCTCCTTTAAATGAAACAAAAGTCTTGTAGTAATTCCCTGACACTCTGTTAAAAAAAAAAAAAAAAAAAAAAAAAAAAGTTTCTAATTAGTGCATTTTTAATAACTTTATCTCTCTTCTAACTGCCTTTAGTGGCCTATTTATACCACACAGACCTCCTAGACTGAAGTTAAGAAGAAAGCAGGTTTTAGACTGTTCTTAAGCTCTGTAGCTAGAAATTTCACTCATCTTTGTCAGATAAATGAACAGCTCGTTGTTATAGCAATTTTAGTTGTTACTTTCCCTCATGATATGCAGGAAATGTAGAAGGGACGTTTACCAACAGGGATCTGGAGTGTGGTTGTCAAATACTTTTTATAACGTAGGAAATTCTAGGAACTACCTGTTTCTTCAGTGCTCTTTCCAGCAGGGACTCGCACAACTGTTATCTTCTGCTCCTCAAGAGGGTTTTGGCGAAGCTGTTGACTGCAAATGCAGAGTGATATAGAAGAGCATGGACAGCACTGTAACAGACAGAGGTAAAAATGAGCCTTTTACAGAGCTCTGGGCATCTTCAGAGGCTGCCAGGGTGGCCGTCAGAAAGCCCTATTTCTAGGGAGTCCTTAGCAGATCACTCTCCAGGGGTGCGACCAGTGCTCGCAGGCCAACAGAACTGTCCTTGTTTTGCCCCGTGAGAGGTAATGGACACAAACTGAAGCCCAGGAGGTTCTGGTTCCATATGAGGGGCACTTCTGTACCGTGAGGTGACAGAGCACTGGGACAGGCTGCCCAGAGAGGCTGTGGGGTCTCCTTCTCTGGAGATATCCCAAACCCACCTGGCTGCCATCCTGCACAACGTGCTGTAGGTGATCCTGCTCGGCAGGGGTTGGACTGGGTGATCTCCAGAGGTCGCTTCCAACCTCGGCTGTTCTGTGACTCTGTGAGTGACTTTGCCTGAGACAAGATCTTAGCAGTGTCAGCGTGTCCATGCCTGTGGACGAGCTCCTGGGCTGTGAGGTGATCCCAGAGTGCTGGGCTTGAGCGGAGGTTGCGCTGTGTGAGGCAGCTGCCCTCAGTCACATTCCTAGCTGCTCTTGTGGAGGTGTGCACAGCAACAGGTGAGAGAGTAGACAATCTCCTGGTCACTGCCTTATCAGTATGCTAGCAAAATTTTATATATATACTTAAACTAATTATGTTTTTCCATGCATTAAATAGGCAGTGAAGTGCTTTTGCATATCTATACAATATACATGCTAATTAGGTGGTATGAGCTATCTTAGGGGATGGTCCATAGACTCCACAGTAGATCTTTTGGCTGTGGCACTTAATGCGTAAGGTAACAGTTTATTTGTTCATTTTTGTTACAAATTTTCTTTCTCCCTCATCTTTCTGCCTTGTGTGTTACTTTGAAGCCCAACGAGACTTGGCCTGGTGCTGTGTGCCTTACCTAGAAGCAGTGCTGTAGAGAAGCTGAAAAGGGAGAGTTTTCTCCGTGAAGAGTCGCAGGAGACTTGCCCTGGTTCAGCAGGTAGCAGTGCTGTCATGGGGACTGCACTTAAAGGAAGATAAATTAATCTTTTACAGTGGTATCAGGGCTTGAGAGAACTGAGCACGAATTCTCTCTGCTGAATTGGCTGGGTTTGCTTTTACTCTTACAGCTGTGTGTCCCAGCTACTCCCGAAAAGTCTGAGCTCTTTGAGAATGGATCTGGCATTTCTTGATTCAGCTATTAGGTCTGTGTGCTCTGGAGCAAAATGATCTGTCTGTCTCCCTGCTAGTTTCTCCAAGCACTGCAAGAAGTATCTGTGGATTCATTGATGTCCTGTTGTCCCATAGCGATTTGTGTTGCGTGCAGATCTGAGCTGCTCTATTTTTTTGTGATAATTGTTTGCTTTCTGACAGCACAGAAAGATTTCTGTAATATCTGGCAAAGAGATCTTGGCTGTTGTCTTCTCAGGAGATCTCCTGGTGTTAATTGCTATATGGGTTCTTTAACCAGGTGGCATTTATTTATTTATTTATTTTACAAAATAAGAGGTCCTGAGGGGCCTCTCTGATTGTTATGTTTCTGTCCATCCTCCCCCCCGCCCCCAAATTATTATTATTATTTTAATAACTATTGCAATATCAGCTTTCTTGTAAGTGCTTGGGAAAGCCGAGAAGTTACCTTCCTTTCAGCCCATACGGGAAGGAGTTGTGTTGACAGATGTGAGCTCTGTGAGGATTTGCTGAGCTCTTAATCCTGTTTGTGGCTAATAGGCCACGCTAATGTGGAAGGGCATCTCCTTCAGTGTATAAAGGTCTTAACTGCTGCTACCTTGGGGAAAGGTGCAGTTAAAATCCTGTAATTGTCTTAGCAGGAGTGGCAGTCCCAGAGGTTGTCGGTGTAAATCTCTGCAACAGTGCAGGCCTCCACCCCTACTTTTTTATTTTTTATTTTATTTTTTTTTTGTGAGAGAGAATTTTACTTGTTAAGACAAAGCCTGAAATAATTGCTGTAGGCAGTAGAGGAAGGAGGCTCTGCACACTGGATGTGGCAGACAGCCAGAGATGGATATTTGTGAGCCCTTTAGGCACACGTGTATCTTGAGGGGATGAGAATGTGTGATAATATTCTCTTTGTTGTCTTTTGCCCTACCCCTGGTTTGGTCTCAGGGTTTTTTATTCTTCTCCATCCTGCTTTGTTTGATTTCTTTTACAGTGTTTTCAGTTTGCAAAGAACTTGGTCACTTCTTTCTCCCTTTAAAAGGTGAGCTCTTTGCTTTTAGATGTCAACGTGACTGGAAGTTTCTGGCCACCTGTTATCATTAGAAATCATGGAGAATTTCATGAAGCGCAGGGCATGCCCTGATTGAATTGTTCTGTGTTAAAGTTCTGAAGGGCTAAGCATAATTTTAAGTATATTAGCAACTTGGCAGAAGCTTCCCTGCCTGGTCCATCAGTATGTTGGTCAAAACCCAAGCTAAATAAATACTCTGCACTGATAGCATGTTCCCTGCAGTTCTGTGTGAGAGCAGAAGACACCACTGTCCACCCTGTGTAATTATTACGTGCTGTTAAAGCACCTTTACTGGGGCCAAAGGAGTTTTGTGTAGTTAACTAGTGATGCTCCTAGGGGCCGAAAGGCTTTCGAGCAAAGTAACCTTTTCCTTGTTGCTAATTTGCTATATTAAAGACACGTGCAAGACAACGAGTGACTTCAGATCTCTGCTGAAACCAAATGGTTGATGAAACCAGGACTAGGTGCATACGTGAAAGACCGAGAGTGATTTGTGGCACTGCTCTGCAATGTGCAGGAAGCTCATTTTTTTTGGTTTCTCTTGAGTAGAGGTAGCTAACAGTGCCAAAAATACCCTTATTTTTTGCCTTTATATCAAGCACTCACTATAATAGCTGCAAGGGAAGGCTTCTGTGACCGTAATGTATTCCTTCTCTAACCGGCTTATAAAAATTGGACAAAATAATAGGGAGACTCAGTGGAAGTGTCAATCTTGAGGAACTCTCCTTTTCTTTAAACAGGTGGTAATGATAATGCTGGGCTTTTCTCCGTCCTTCACAGCTGCCTGTGGACTTCCTGAGGTGAAGGGGTTTAAAAAGAGGTTCTGCATGCAGGTAGAGTGAGCAGGCTCTGGCCCACTCAGGTGGGTATTGGCTGCTAGAGAATTATGGCAGAAGGTGAGGAGACAAAAGCCCAAGGTTTTGTGAAGTGGCCAAACCTGTGGTGGAAGAAATGCTGAAACTCATTATCAGACTCATCAGTGCTTGGGAGCTGGGCTGGAACGTGAACCCGTGACTGTTGCCTTAAGCCTCAGTGCCAGCTAGCCTCTTATCTGCTCCCTTTCACAATTTTTAGTTTATCTCCTGTTTGGATTGCACATGTTTGCCATTAGACTTTTTCTAATGATCCTTTTCTTTGCACTCCAGTTATCTCTGTATTTCTTCCCTTTTTACCCCCAGCTGTTTTTTTGTCACTTTGTCTAATATTTTTAGTCGTATCGTTAGATTTTTTTTTTCCCCTCTCTCTGTGTCTCCCTCCCACAATGTTGTTTACATTAGTTCTTCCTTTACTTTCATCTTCTTATATTTTTCTCCTTTTAACTCTCATCCTTAGAGGAGCCAGTTTTACTTTTGGAGACCAGCCCTTTTGTATTGATTGCCAGCTGCTTTTATTGCAACTAATTTGCATTCTCTGCTCTCATTGTGCTAGACAGAGGACTAGTGATTTTGAGTAGAGCTCTTTCCCCAAAGGCTTTGCTCAGAAATTGTCTCAGTATTTCACAAAAAGAGTGGAAAATAAAGAGCAGCATCAGTGCAAAAGCTGCTTCTGCCTAAACCAACATGTTTGTGCCTTTGTCACATGAAGAGCAGAAATGTGGCCGGCCCTGCTGCAGGCACGAGTAACTTCTCCAGGCTGAAGTGAGCTGGAGGCGAGGACTGCAGATTGCTGGAGCATTGGATTTACTTACATGGGCATCCCTTGGACTTGGCACTAGGAACCCCTTAAAACTTCAAATAAATAAATAAATACATAAAATAAGACCCTTAAAAATAAGTCTCTTAAGAAGTGGACCCTTAAAAATACTGATGGACCCTTAAAAATAAGACCCTTAAAAGCCTTAAAGCTCTTAAAAAAATTAGTAAGAGTGCAAATATACTGTGGTTAAAGGGCTGAAGAGCTATGGCTGCATGATGATATAGTTAGGAGAAAAAATGAAGCAGGTTAGGGTGGGCTTTAACAGTCCAGGTAGCACCTGCCTTCAGTTAGGCTCTCTGATAAGGGTCTAAGTGTCTTTAATAAGGCTCCCGGAGCCTTATATTGCTACCTATAAAACCCTCGTGTTCAGCCCATCTTGATGTGGGCCTTTGTACCGTGTTAGAGCTATTAGATAATCATGCCTTGGATGTACCAAACCTCGGGGTGTATTCATCTTGCGCTCAGACTGCTTTCTATTTATAAATTGGTCTCGCTGCTTTTCCACCGTATGTCTTTCTTTCTTTTTTTTTTGACACCTTGGCTTTGTATCCTCAGAGAGCAGTTCTGTGACCACGATACAGTGCTTCGTATCAGGCCCGGAGAGGAGGCGTGCTGTATAAATGTGTTATTAAAACTCACTGAAGCTTTTTGCCTCTAAAAAAGTTCATTTCCTAGCTTGCCTGCCTCCTAGTTGTTAGATGGCTGTAGCATCTTCTGCTTCATGTAGCGTCTTTGTGTCATGAAAGACCTTGTGCTTGGTCTTGCTACCCAAATAAAAGGATGACAGAAATAAGGAATGGTTCAGATGAACCTTGAGGAATACACTTGTAGTTGTTCATTTTTACGACCTAGAGACCTTTGCACTTACTGTACTGGGTCTCTCCACAACCCCACCCCACCTGGCACTGCGGTGCCACCTCCCTAGCAGTGGGAAAGCACGGTGCTAAATTTCAGGGTAGTTTAGGACAGAAACTGCAGATCTTAAATGGCTGGAAGGGGTTAGGTGGTGACACTGCATAGCACTACGAAAACAGGTTCACTGAATTGACACTTTAAAGGAGTGGCCTGTAGCTGCAGTATTATGATCTGTGAGGTGTGTTTGAAGGCGCGGAGTAATTTGTGTGGAAGGGCCTTAGCCTGGAGGAAGGGGGTGCAGGTCAACATCTTGCCTAAACGTCTCGGTTTGGGACTGCTGCTCAGGAGCCTGGATGCAGAACTGAGATTATTTCAGTCTGCAGACCGAGCCTTAGCCAGCTTCCCTCCATTGTTCAAATCTTTCCCACAGTGGTAAGAGAAACATTTGACAGGATAGAAAACACTCTGTGAAAGTAAGATTTGCCCTGAAATCTGATTGCCTTGAACTACTTCTAAGATTTTTACACATTTAAAAGTTGGAACTAGCTCACTCTTTTTTTTGTCTGTTGCTAGTTTATTTTGCATGTTAACTCATTGTACAGTAATTTCTAGCAGAAACACTTCTGCCTTTTTTTTCTTCCTTAATGACATAAGTTGGGGAAAAGGGACTGAAAGATTTGTATACGAGCATTTCATTTTTTGTCCATGTCTTCCAGCTATAGCACTGCCTTCCTGAGTGGGAGAATCAGAAAGTGAGACCTTTCTGTTCTGTGTCCAGGGTAAAACACAGAAGCCAGCAGTAGCAGTTGGAGTGAGAATCCGTTTAACTTTGTGGACCCTCGCCCTTGTTAAAAACAGGATGGGTTTTTGCTACTGAACGTGGTGTGTTTTTTTTTTTGATTTTAAAGAAAGTTCTTAAATTTATTACGTGTTTAAGGGGGAGCAGGGGTTGTTTCAAACACCCAAAGAAAGCTGTAGGAATAAATCCTTGCAGGAAATTCAGTTGCAGGCTGAAATATTCAAGTCAGTCTGTATTTATTAACATGAAGTTCCTCCCAGGCTAATTATCCTCCTCCCAACACCGACAGCAGGTAGCTACACAGTGCCTTGCATGCCTTGCAGACGCACCTCCACTTCTGTCTACACTCCTAAATAATTAGATAGGAGTTGGATCTTGTCTGTAAGCCTCCTAGCTTTGCTATTTCAGTGCTCAATTGAAAAAGCAGCGCTGAGAGGCTGGCCTTTTTAGCTTAGGCACAGCACTGCTCTAACAACCTGCTGCAGCTTTTGAACTGGAGCAGGTTTGCGTCAGATCTCTGAACAGGAGTGAGAAAATTTGGGACCAGACATTCCCCACAACCGGTAAGTTTGGGAAACTGTTCGGTGGTGTTCGTGGCCCTTCCTCATCCTCTGTACTTGCTCCTGAAGTGCCCAGCTGCCAATGAGAAGGTACCTGTGCACTTGATGCTTACGTTTTTAATGCCTGGCTGCATTTTCTTGGCAAAGATTGGTTTTCCAATGCCTCTCTCGCATCAGTGCAAAGAACTCATTGGCCCCGAAAGCTTTTCTGCTTCATGCACTTTGACCTTTTCAATCACTTTGTGGTTTTGTAAGGATACAGCCCTGGATAATTTACAAATCCTGTGTTGCTGAGCTAAATGACATTTAAAAACAAATTATTTATTTATTGGGAGAAAGGTGTGTGCTTTGATGATAAATGTGTGTTTTTCTCTGTATGACTTTATCTTTGCTCTTTGCCACGCGATCGTGAAGGAGAAATTCAGCACGAAGAGGCCTTCTGACAGGTTTTGGCCTTAGCAGCCCTTAGAAGCGCAGGAGAGGAAGAATTAAGAGGAAGAGCTGCAGTGTGCAGAGTCTGAAGAATTACCATCAGTATTTCCAGTCCCCGTTTCGTGTGATGTGAGGAGAAAGTTGACTGAGGATGAAATCTGAGAGCTAGATAAGGCCCCACAAGCAGCAGAAAGCTTTCTGGGCTGTGCTCAATCTTCTAAAATACAGTTTAAGAAACAGCCAACAAAATATGTTTTCCAGGGGCTGAAAAGATTTCTAGGTGGTGATTCCTGTTCATCTGTAAGCTTCAAATGCATTTGATAATCCCCATAAAATGTGATTCAAAAGTATTTTTAAGCTTAACCTTATTTTAATTAAAAAGAGGCATCATGGCAGGATATTCCACATTGCATGTTTGCTGAACCGCATATGCTAGCTAGATAAATGACAGGAAATTTTTGCTCTCTGCTGTTTATTTGCTGCTGTCTTTGGTGCCAAATTTTAGTTGTTGCAGGGTTGTTTTCTTTGGGAATTGAATGGGGATGCATATTTTGCTGAATATTTTCATTCTGGGAATGTTTTCATTTGTCGTGTGAAAATGATACAATGCTGCGTTACCAAAAATAAAGAAAAGTTAGGTTGTAGGCATGACTTGTACTGTCACCTGCTTTTTTTCATGTAATAATTTCAGTAAAGGCTGAAGTTTTTTTAGTCTTGGGGAGATTCGGTTGCTTTCCAAAATAAATATTATTTATGAAAGTTTCTTTCAAGTTATCTCCGGGAGAGTGAACAGGCGAGGTGGCGGGTATATGATGTTTCCTTTGGAACATACCTTTTCCAAATGTATTTTTAAAGGCTGTTAAAATGTTTCCTGCCTGGGAAACCAAGGAAGTCAAGGCGAGAAGGAGGGCATGGCCATGGCTCTTACTTGAGTGCTGTGGCGTTTCTATGACTTCCATCTCCTACGCAGCTACAGGCTCTGCAGGAAGGGGATGTGCAACTTGTGCTGCAAACTTTCAGGTTTCCTTTTTCTGCGAGCACGCTGGTTTCTGGCTGAGCCACTCTGGCTGCTGGGCTGTCTCTTTTCATCTTCCACTGCCCTAGAAGTGTCGTGGTCTCCACAGGTCCTCGCCACCCAGGGTGGTTAAAGATCTCCTCCCTCCAGCCTCGTGCTTCCAGCAGCGTGGCAGCATCAGCGATGTGCCAGTCCCTCTGAGTTCTGCTGCCGGTGATATTTCTTGTGAATAAAGTGTTGCTGTTACAGAATTCCAGGGAGCCCTGAATATAAATGTATCAATTATGTGTCAACACAACAGCATCTGTCATTGAAATTGGGTATCATTTATTTGGCATCAGCATAGCGAAGATTTGGCTGGCGGCCAGGGTAAAATATTCCAGCAGCAAAAGCTGCAACGGGAGCCATCTCTGAAGTAATTCTCTGAAATTCAGGTGCTCTAACATCATCTCTTAATAAATTCGTAGACATTAGGGACCTTAAGCAAAAAGCTTTTCAGGTTTCAATTCATGTCTGGTTTTATTTCTCTTTCATGTTCAATTATTTTTTTTGTTCTTGCTTTCTGAAGGGATGCAGACAAGGTGCTGGGATGTATGCACCCTGTGATTTGAGATCCTTTTTTTTTGACTTTGCATTTCATATTCCAATGCTTGTTTATACAAAAATTCCAAGCGAGTGCAATCGGTGATAGCTGCTTTGGGGAAACTTTGCTTAACTGTGAAAGAGGCAAGGCTTTTACGATAGGAGAGTTAGAAATGATATCTTTTCTCCTCAAAGATTAGTAATTATTTTTTTCATCTTGCTCTCTAATCTTGCTTGCTTTTTCTCAGACCTTACCTAACTAAGTTTCGTGCTCCCAGAGATGTGAGTGAGTCAGAAAGGTAATTTCAGAAAGTTAGGAAACCCCCAAGTCTGTTGGACACCCTATTTGTCAGGGATGCACTTGCTGTGGCTCAGTAAGTGTTTTAGGGCACCTGTGGGAAATCAGAAGGGGATCCCTTTGCTTTTATGGAGGATTCTTATCAGCCTCGGAGGAGGTAAAGAAGCAACTCCTCTGTTGAATGGAATAGCTTGTAATGGCCAGCTGTTGGCTTCTGATGTAACTGTCTTGGAAAAAAAAATAAATATAGGAGGCTGCGATTTGTCAAGCAGAATACGTGTCAGAAAGATTTGGAGGTCATGGGATGCCTCCGCATTCCTGCCTCGTTTCTTTTAACTGGCTGGGCTCCAACAGTCCCTGTCCCCTCACCACGTTAATGCTCTTCACTCGTGTGCTGAAGAATCTCCGTTCTAGGAAAGCGTTAAGAACAATGCAGAGATAAAAGTAGTTGGCAGAAAATATGCATTGGGTTTTCAGTGCTGGGAGAAAGGCTTGTAGAATAAAGATGAGCTTTTCTTATTTACTTTTTTTTATTTTTTATTTTTTTTTTTCTGTGAGGTTTGAAGTCCTGTGAAGTTCAGTTTCTCTCAGAGGGGGGAGAACACCGAAAGGGAGGGAGGTCTATGGCAGTCTCTGCATCTTAATCCAGTCGGTTTCTGTTTGGGTAGAAAAAGAAATAGTAAATTTGGATTAACTCTTAACTTTGTCCTGTCAGAAGGAATCACAAGCCTGGAGTTCAGTAATGAAACCTCTTTAGGAAAATCGATGCTGCCTTATCCGAGCTCAATTTATTCAAGAGGGCAGCTCTGCTGCTGCCCTGGCAAAGCCTGGATGTCATGATTAACCTCGTTGTGACCGCTCACCTGACTGCTGCCTTTCCACGCGGTATTTACATAAGCATGAGCCGAGCTGATAGTGGAATGCTGCAGCACAATTGTACGAGCTATTTGGGGGAAAATCTGTTTCCAAACCCTATGTGCTGCGTGCATCAGCCCTGCTGAAAGCGAGGGAAGCCCGTTCAGAAATCCGATGAGCCGTCTGCTCTCCAGATGAGTTACAATCGCTGTCCGACGCGGCGTTCAGCAGGTATCCTCGTGAGAGCTCCCAGAAGTGTGGGGTCAGCGGCGCCGCTCGAGAGGAGGGAGAGTGTGCCCCGTGTGAGAGCTGCACAGCCTGAGGTCCAAGGTTCAAAGCAGAGTGGGGTCACGCAGTAGCCGGTGTGCTTGCTGCAGCTCTGATCGCCTCTGTGGCTTTCTGCAGCTTAAAACAAATCCACAGTTCTTGTATTTACTTCCCAAAGCTCTGTTTCAGAAGTAGCTTTAGTTAATGAAGTAGCCTGTAAAGTGTAAATTGTGGTTCTCTTAAAGCAGAGAATATCAGGAGGAGTAATCCTAATGCCAGCTGTACCTAACTCCCTAAACCAGGGATCTCAGCCCACCTGGGATACGCAGGTGCTTGTGTCCAGGGAGAGACTTGCCCGAAACCAGTAGGTACCAACTGAGACGAGCTGCCAGACTGGAAAGGAACTCATTTTGCTTCCTTCATCTTCAGTTCTTCCCACACGTGCATGTCCAGAGGTTTATGAGCCATGCTGACTTGTTGCTACCACGATATCCCTTCTTCACCCTTAGGAACTGACAAGTGCTATTTGGAAGTGCCCTCACATTAAATTTGGGGGCCTCTGAATCTACTTTTGGTACTGCAGCTCTCGCACCGAGGCAGCGCAGCTTTTACCTTGAGGACCAGCCCGTGTGGAGCAGTTGGCAGAGACAGTCCAGCACGTATCAAGTCAGCCCTGGAACCTTACATAAGCCGTTCTCCATCCACTTCCCTCAAGGAGAACTTGGATGATTAATATTTATATAAAAGCGTTCGTGTTTCCACAGTGAAACTGCCTCACTCTCAGAAGAAAAGGTGGCTTGTCCCTTGGTGGCTTGGTGTGAAAACCCTCGCAAAGGCTTTCAGCGGTGCTGCCTCCAAGACAGGCATCAGCAGAAAAAACTAAGGTCGTCTCTAATTCGGTATTTCATTTCATGAAATTGCCTACTCGGAGAGAAATAAAACATTTACATGTATATTAACCAATGTTTGCCAGCTCCTGGAAGAAAGCCAGTTCTCCCAGGGCCAAACAAACACTGAGTGAATGAGTAATAATCTGCTATTGTCACTCCTAATTTATGGATGGGCTGATAGAGCCATGTTTGCCATTTTAAGTTGTCCTATTTGCTTGAAAGGCTCAAAATCGTGATTAGCTATCAGCCTGGAATTGTGGAGGATCCACAGCGTGCCCGTTTATAGCTGATCTGCTGAATGTAGCTGGTGCGAAACTTCCCAACCTCCCCACGAGATAAGAAGTAATTGTGGAAGGGGATGAGAACACGTGAAGGTTACAGGAGTTTGGGGACTCCCATTTGGAAGCTGCGCCTCTTAAATGACCCTCAAGGTCCCTGTGCCTTGTTTATTTTTTGAGGAAATCTGTTTTATCTCATTCGTGTTGGTACAAAGTTAAAAATCTGCGGATTCCTGAGATAACGGTTACATTGAGTTTGTGTGGTTGATAAGTAAGAAGAAGGAGAGCACCATACCGAGGACTTTACAAAGATGGTTTGTGTCTTGGAGCCTTTTTATTTGCTTAAATTTTCAAGAAATGCAGTAAAAAAAATTTTTGAAAACTTCATTTTACACATTTTCACGTGCTTTCCTAAGCTAACAGCAATCTTTGCAAGATTGGGATGATCAAAAACAGCAACAAGATTGTTTTATTTTTATTTTTTTGGCTGAGAAAGCTGCATGTTTTTTAAAGGGAATGCTTAAAATCCGTCCCGTCTGAGGCCCGTGTTCAATACTGCAGAGGGGCAAGTAGCACAGCATCCCTCTGGAGCAGGACCTGAGGCACAGAATCACTCCTGAGATGAAATTCTCCTCGGGCTGTCCTGGGAATTTGTCTGCGAGATGCTGCAACACCGCCCCTGAACACAGCGGGAACTGGAGGAGGATTCCAGACCTCACAGGTCAGCTGCCCCGGGAAAATCCACGGTGCGGAGATGAGACCGATAACCGGTGTCCCTCTTAATGACCTGGCTCCCATCCACATCTTTTAGCCTTAATTGCATTTCCTTGCAGCTTTTTCCTCCGCGTGCTGGTTGGAAGCTGACCCAGCAGAGGCACCTGGGGCTGGGGCTCCCTCTGAAAGGTCAGCCCCGGGGTTTAACCCTGCCCTGCAGAGCCTGAGCTGCCTCTTGGTGGTCACAGGAGCTTTGATAAGACAGAAAACTCATTTATCTCTGATTTGAGAGGGCAGATAACATGGGATCCAAGCCCTGTGTCTGCTGGGCGATGGGCAGGCTCCTCCCAACAGCCATTCCCTGCATGCCCACGGTTCCCAAACCGCCCATGGGCCCTACAGATGTAAATTGTTGCAGGTTCAGGGGAAAACCCGAAGCGATTTGCTTGCTGAATGCCTGCCCTTGCGTTTAGCCAGAAGATAGCCTACGAAATGTGGCTGAGGTGAGCGAGGAAACAAAGCCAGCTGCGTTTTTGAGAGCAGGTCAGTTGGTTGCTGATAAAAATGAGAAGAAAAAAAGACAAAAACAACACACACAACAAAACCAAAACCCACAAACCCTACCGCATGGAGGAGTTTCTTGAAATTACTCCAACGCAGGGAACTCCTGAGATTAATCTGCATCAATCTCCAGGAAGAAAGAAAGAAAGATGCCTGCTCAGGTCTCAGCAGCAGCGGGTGCCCGCGGTATTATAAATAGAAAGCAACACAAATTGAGGTGCTTATTCAATTTGCCTTTGTGATGCCTTGAAGAGTTGTAACGGAACAGAAAAACCACTGCAGGAGCTGGTTTAGGAGGGTGCCTTAAATACCTGCGCTGCCAAAGAAACCAGAACAAGTTAGAATAATGGGTAGGCTTGTTCAGGAGAAGTTATCTAGCAGCGATTTGTCCCTGCCACAGAGAGGGTGACTGAGAGGTTTGGAGGGATGTGACTGAGCAGTGGAGGGCTTAATTTTTTGGACAGTTTTAGTGTGGTGTTGAGTTTTAATGCATTTTCCAGGAGGTTGCACCGTAATCCTTTCTAGAGCTTATGCCGCTCAAGTTTGCCCTTGTTTCCCTTTTCCCCTTTCCCCTAGCTGACCAAAATTAATTCTGTGGGAAGCGTTCACGCTTGGGAAACGGACAGGTTCAGAATGCTTGCTGCCTTTTTGGATAAGGCTTTGGTGAGGGTTATATGGCATTCAGAGCTTTCTAAAGCTGTTGAAACCCTGTAGGGTCTCCCCAGCGAGGTGGCTGAGCAGAGCAGCTAGGAAAGTAAACCAGCTCGGAGCAGCAGGCTGGACTGGCAGAGAAGCCATTAAAAATGAATCAAAACCTGTCTTTTTTTTTTTTTTTTTTTCTTTCTTTCTTTAATGAGATGCTCAAATTGATTTAATTTGGCAGGGAGCACACTGGGAAACCGCAGTGTGGGAAACTCAGCCCGCACGTTTGGGAGCCATGAGCCGGCCTGTGCGAGGTGCTGGGGGCTGCTGCCCCTGGGGGGATGAGATGTGCTGTGGGGCGGTGTCACAGATCTCCTTGGGTCCTGCACCCTCCAAAGCAGCTTGTGTGCCACAGCAACCCCTTGACGTGACCTAGCTGTGGTTAGCAGCTCTGGAACAGGAAAGTTTGGGTCTGCTCAGCGGGGAATGAAGCCGGGACGCTGCGCTGGGGGTGACTTTGAGAGTGCTGAGAACACAGCAGAGTACTTGAAAAACAACCCAAATGGAAAGGAATAAATGTGAAGGGAGCGAATTAACGCTGTTAGGTAGGGAATGTCATGTTTTGGTCTGGGGAAGTGCTTAAGATCACTCGTAATTTGTGGTGGCTGAATTCTGGTGTGGAATCAATAGGTGCTTGCTGAGCACCGAGAGCAACTTGCGAGGCCCCTTCCTTTGACTACCTGTGCTTGCTGGTAAGGGACTGCCATTACACACACAGCTCCACGCCGTTTGCTTCTGTCTTGAGTTGTCCTGAGTGTCCTGAGCAGACGGAAAGCCCTGGCAGAGGGCACAGCCAGCGGTGGTGCCAGAGCAAAACTGCTGAGGCAAAACCAGGTTTGTGTCCGGGGGCTGCCTCTGCTGGGAAACTCCCTTTGCTTCCAGCACGCGAAACTTTTCGTTCATCCATCTCTTTTTAATTAATTCATTTTTTTTAGGTCTTAATTAAACTTTCTGCATCGGAATTAGTTTGCATTAATGTCACACTGTCTTGTTATGTGCAAATTGACGGACACTAACAGGGATTTGATCAGCCTAATCCAGCTGTATGTAATTATGTGCCTTCTCCTTAAATAATTGCAAGCAGAGTCTATCAATCACGGCAGGGAAGCCTGCTGCGTTATTGTAATGTGGGATTGTTTAGTGAAATGCAATAAGGCTGCAGGTTTAAGCCGGGAAGTAAACAGAATGAGGTTTTAATGAGAGCAGTGATAGGAAGACCAAACTCCCCACCCATCCTGTGTTGCGAGTCTCAGTCCTCATCTTCCCGTCCCCCCAAAGGTGTCCTGATTGCGTTGTTGTCGCAATGTTTGAGCACACTGCTGTGATTTGGAAGGAGCCTGGGGAAGCTGCAGGTTTCTGGCTGTCAGAGGAGTTCCAGCCTCACCCGTGGTGCTGTATTGATGCAAGGTGGGTTTTGTTTCACTCACTGGTAACTCGACTACCCGGATCAGCCAAGGGAGCGCAGAAGGCAGCAGAGGTGGAAATGAACTCAGCCACACCACAGCAAAGCAAAACACTGTGAGGCGCTTGCCCTGCTTGGAAAATGAGGAGCTGAGGGAGGCTCCTTTCCTGCGGAGATGGGAAAGAGGTTCCCCTATCACACACACTTCAGTTTGGGTTGACTTCTGTGTTAGTTCCTCTGTCCCATCCTGCAGCCCTCCCCTGGCATGTGCACGAGAAGGGAGAGACAGGCCTGGTGCCAGCAGCCTTTCCTCAGCCTCCTACTGAAAACCCAGCTGTGCCAAGAAAAGCCTGAAAAACCAGAACTTCAAACAAGCCCTGAAACGAGTGAGTTTGAGATCACAACCCCTTGTTCGACTGCATCCCGTTCCAGCACACTTCGTACCTCAGCAAGCTTCACTGTCAGGGCAGAGTTGCCCATTTTGCCCTGCAGGACTGGCTTGGGAGGCTTTCAGGAGCCCAGATATACATCAATTTTGATTTCTGTTATCGTGGAGGGTTCGTAACGTGAGCCAGAAGAGGGAGATTTCCCTTTGTGCCTTCCGAGGAGGCTGCTTCACAAGAAATCTGAGTCCAGCATTCACAGAGTGTCGTTGTTTCTAGATGTTGTCCTGGTGTCTCTCAGCTTTCCTCCTCTGTTGGTCAGTCTCCATCGTTCCAGGCTTATCCCTTGGGTTTTCGTGGTTTTAGGCTCCACAATCCGTTCTTGCTATGGGCACGGATTTTTTTCCCTGCCAAGTTTTAGTCGGGACTGACTCTTCAGTGCCCAAGTTTTAATGACAGTGGAGTTATAATGAAAAGCAGTGACAGTCCCTCAGCTCCTGTGTTTGCATTACAAAACCCTAACGTCAGCCTTCAGACTTGTAGGCGTTCTGCCTTGCTCCTGTCTGGAACTTAAAAAAAAAGAGAATTTCCCATTTAGGATTTAGGGTTTCCCATCGCCAGCTCAGAGGGTGAGTGCTGCTGGGGTGGCAGCTTGGTTTGTGGTGCTGAGGTAGCCGCAAAGTGAACCTGGGAAAGCAGCACATGAATTTCAAGGAATGTGACACTGGCGGCTATTGGGTTTATTTAACGTGGCTATTTAGAAGCAGTTTGGATTTCCATAAACGCAGCGGACAGATAAATGTCTCACCTCTGCCGGATTTTTGTCAGGAACAGCTGAGAAAGCAAGTTTGCAAGAAAGTGGCTGAGCAAACACGTGGTGTGAGGTCGTGTGCTGGGTGCTGTGGGTTGCTGCCCCTCTGGGCAAGATCATCCGTGGCTGTAGATGCAGAGAATGATGAGCTTTTTTCTTCCAGCCCGGCCTTGGGAACCGAAATCAGGCAGTGACAAAAATTGCATGTTTATTTTCCTTGTGTTTTCGGTAAATATGATTCCTGCTTCTTCACCGGACTGCCTCTTGCAGAGGCTGTCTTGATACTGAGTCTTTATTATCCGCATGGACAAATCTTGGTTATTTGTCCCTCTGTTTGTAGAGCAAAAGGACTCGCCTCTTTATTTTTTACTCAGTTTTCTGCTGTTTCTTTGCCACATTCAGGGCAGATCGGATTGCTCTGCACTGGATGCATGAGTCTGAAATGCCATCACCTCGTCTCTCTTCAACAATTCCCCCCCAGATGCAGAAATCCGCGGCTTTTTGTTTCTAATACAGATTGCTTGCTGCCTCCCAGTCCTCGGGATTGTGAAAATCGTATGGAAACAGCTTTTTGTTTTGACGGCCTCACAGTCCCTGACTTCCTGGCAGTGCTCAGTGATGGCTTTCATTTCCCAAACGCTGCGAGGAGTTTGGAGACTCTCAGAGCTCCATTTGCAGTAAATGGGATGTTGCAGTAATGACGGGGCGACACAGATGTAGGGCTGTAATTTGGCAAAAAAAAAAAAAAAGAAAAAAGAAAAAAGAAAAAAGAAAAAACCACAACCAAAAACTCCCCCCCCCACTTTCACTAAAAAATAATGTTAAACCGACTTCAAGCAGCATCTTAATAGTTCTGTATCATTATGTGCGTAATTAAAAGCTTTTGCCCTGGAAGAGGGGGGTTGTTTTGACTTGTTAATCATAATTTGCTGCAGTGAAGTCGGCTGAGGTAGGTTCATACGGTATTAAGGATCGGCTTCACGCCGTGCTGCGAAAATCCATTTCTCACAGAGCCAAAATCTTTCTCGTAATGCTTTTCTTCACTTTTAGCGCTCCGAAGTCGTGACAGGTAGCGTCACCGAAACATGAAGATCTCAAATTTAGCACTGCGAGTATTATCTTCGGCTGCTCACCAGCTCTGCTGGATAACTTCTGTCTGGGAGCAGCGGGCACGGTGACCCAGAGCATCCCATAGTGCAGGAGCCAAAGTTCCCCGTGTTGTGGTGGGCTCTTCCCACACTCCTTCCGCACTCAGTTGCCTTTGTTTCAGCAGGGGGACAGCTCGTACACGTTAAAAGTTTATTTTTTGAGCAGATAATGGCTGTTTCTCCGTGTTAATGGTCCCCCGGAGCTGCGTGTCAGCGCCAGAAGGAGCTGTCCTGCAGCTGGAATTGCTCACTTCATCGCGAGGCTGCTGGAAGTGGGTCTGGGGGAGGAGAGAGGGAGGGTGTGATGGGGATTAAAGCCTTACGTTAATCTTCTGGGCAGGCCCGCTCATTAGGGTTCAGCAGTTTCAGTCAAATTGACAGATCTCTGCTCCATCCATCTCCATCACCCACACAAAGGGCTGCACAGAACATTTTGCTCCTTCGGAGCCTGTCAAATAATAAAGATTTTAAAACTTATGTTACACTGAGTGTTTAAAAAGCAGCGTGATTGTGCTTGGATGTGGTTGGGAATGTAGCTGGACAGTAAGTGCTGCAGTTGGATAAAAAATGCTAGAATCGTGCTTGTTTCTTTTTTATTTCCCCCCTCAGAGTCAGGTTTGCAGGAGCGTGAGGTGCCTGGTGTTGCACAAAAAACTCAGGAGCAGTTTTGGCTTCTGACTGCAGGAGCTGGGTGTTGGCAGGTCTGAGCTCTTCTGCAAGTCCCGCAGGGCACCCAGGTCGTGACCATCTGAAGGAATGCAGGGGAGATGCAAGGATTCGCATTTTTCTCTCACACCTGTGAAAACCGAAGCACAGGAAAAGCAGGTGGCGGAGCTGGACCTTGGCCTGGCCGGTCGGAAGGGCTGCGTGCAGACCCAAGGTCTCTGGAGACCCCATCTAGAGCTCCGTGCACACGTGTTGCTGTTTGTAAATCTGTCCCAAGCTCCTGCTGAAATACATTTTAAAATTCCTATTTCGCTGTATCTCTTAAGCTGGCCAAATCATGTTAGAAATGGGTGACCTTGCCGGTGCTGTCGTCGCAATGGCCAGACCTGAGAGCTGCAGGAAAGCAAATCCCCTGGCCAAAACGTGGTGTTTCACCTCCAGGTGAAATCAGCTGTGGAGTAAATCTGTGCTCCGTGGGGCAGCCCGAAACAAGCCTTGCTTTTACTAAATTTTACCTGGGGCTTGGATAACAACGCCGCACACAGTTCAATCATTTAAAAAAAAAAATAAATCGTCTGTGTGGTTTCAAAGGCAGGAAATAAAGTGGGGTCTAAGCAGCAGCTAGACGTTAACGAAGGCGGAACCGTGACGCTGTTATCCCTGCCAAGCTGCCGGCTGCAGGCACCCCGAGGTGGTCGGTCCCTGTGCCACGTTTCCTTCAGCTGCCACCTCCTCGTGGTGGTGGCCTCTTCCCATCCCCGGGGCTCTGCTCCTGTTCCAGCCTCCTTGCAGGGCGCTGCAGTGCCCTGAAGTCACAAACCTGGCAACAGAAACAAGGAACAAGGCGATAGGTTTGTGGGTTTGGCTTCTTCCTCTTGACTTGCTTTCGGTTCTGGTGTGTCCTGGTGACTGGGACCTACTGGGTTTTGGGGCTTTTTGATGCTGCAGTAAGGCAAAGAGCGTTGTCTGCTTACATATCTTGTGTCCTTTTTCCTTCCCGTTGGCAAGCAATTTGGATCCAGCGCATCCTCCTGGTCTCCTGTTCTGTTGTTTGTTTGTTTGTAATGGCTCATTACAAACATACGTGGCCCTAGGGGGAAATTTAAACGATAAAAATTAATTCTCGTCGGGTTGTTTGTTTGAATTTCAAGCTGATTTGCTGTCCCAGAAATGTTACAGTGTCGGGAGCAGGATCCTGGGGCCAGGTTAATCCAAAGTGGCTCACAAACGCTTGTAATTCGGGATTTGGAGAGAAATTATTCAGCTTAATGCGGTTAATACATTCACACTGTAACAGCAGTGAGAATAAGTTCCTCAGATGTCTAGACGTGTGATTACACTAAGAGCCGATAAACGAAATCTGCCGGAGCTGGCTCTGCCTTTCCTGGTGCCCGGAGCAGCCACGTGAGGAGCTTCTACCTGCACATCACTGCTGGCCAGGGTTCATTTCACAACAACAGGAGGCAGCGGATTGCCAGAAATTCAGGTTGGAAGATTGTTGATGTGTTTTGCAGGCTGTCAGTCCCTGTAGGTTTTACCACGGCCTCGCCCCTGCTTAACCACATTTGAGTTGCCTTAAGGTGTTGCCAAATGCTTCAGCATCGCTTTGAGTAACGTCAGCGAGCCTACTGACTTGTGCTGTTAGGCTCTGAGGTTGGCTCTGCAGCCCAGTTCAGAGTAACTTCACCCAGAAGTTAGAAAGCAAAGTGTTTTTACATGTAGAAAGCAGCTTGGATGATGGGCAGAGGGGACTGTAATCGCACTGGCTAGACTTAGAGCCGGAACAGGAAAGTTGTGCGTTGCTATTACGTTAAGGACCAACATTTTCAGGTTTGTCTTCACTGCTTGAGCTTTCCAGGTTTTGTTCTGCTTGAAACCTTAGTTTTTCAGGGTCAAGTTGGAGCACTGCAGTATCAGAGAGAAGAGGCGGCCTCTGAAATGGCTGTTCCTAGCAGCTACACCCAGTCACTGCTTGCCATTCACAAGAGGAAGGTGAAGTTAAAGACAGAGTGTTGTGGGCTGCAGGTATTCCACTTCTGCGGGACTCTGTTAATCTTTTCTGTTGGTATTCCTGCAATTGTCCCAGCTGAGGGAGTCACTGACCAGCAAAAGCAGTGGTTGACCCAGTTTGGTGTTCATTTCCAGCCCTGGAGGTGGTCGAGGAGTTCCTAGAGAATGGGAGGTAACCTCAGGGGGATGCCTACAGCGTGTGACTGCACTTGGAGTGGAAAGAAGACTCTCAGCTTCTGTTTGAGGGGAAAAGGCAAGTTTCCAGCTCTCCTGCAGAGTGAGAACGCTGACCACTGAGCTTGGAAATGTTTGCACAAGGCTGGAGTACACCGAGGCCATCGCTTTCTCATCACCCTTCTGAGAGCAGCTTGATCTGAGAGATTTTAAATAGGCAGTGCTAACTAGGTTATTAATTACAGCCCTCCCAATACTGTTTTATCTCCTTCCCCTCCTTGTCTGAGTTCGGCCTTTCCAGTGGGCGCGCAGGGTGATTCCTGGCCCGTGAAGCCCACGTGTGGCTGGTGAGAGGCCTGGAAGTGGATGAGGACGGCCGTGGCCCTTACTCTGCACAACACGGGCTGCAAACTTTCATTTTATGCAGCTGGACAGTTTGTAAGCACTGCAGGAACACGCCTGCACGTACCTGTACAGCGTCCTGGACCTTTCCTGTGGGCAAGTGTTAACTCCTGCAGAAACCACGCGGGCTCCTAGAGGCAGCAGGAGCCTGGCAGCAGCTCGCAGAGCCTGGCGGCCTTTCTGCGGTTCAGGTAGGATGAACCCTGAGGCTCATCTGGCTAACATCTCTAGGCTGGTTTCTCTGCAAGGCCACCTCTGCTGGTAGCAAAGCCAAATAGCCCGGTCTGCTGGCAGCGTGTTTGAAGATGGGTGCCAGATTCCCAAACTGGAGAGCACCAGCTTGCAGCTCAAGTGGCGCTGACATTTGCAGGAAGGCTTCGTGTTCCAAGCCATCAGATGCTAGCTGGGGTATGTAATTAACTCGGTATCATTCTGCTTCACAATGAAATATTCAAAAGAGACTTGATGTTTCCACTGCCTGGGTAGCAAGTGATGCTGTGTAGAGCAAAGCAAACGTTTATTGTTCGAGAGATTGGTTTCATGGCAACTCCTGTTTGTTACTATGGCACGTGGAAAGTCCCAAAGGATTTCACTGTCCATCACTTCTTGGGTCTTGTGAGTAATCCAGACACAAAGCCCGCTGACGTGCGCTAACAGTAGAGACGGAAAACAATATGAAAATACCTGAAATGCATCTCTAGTTATCCCAAGGGATAAACGTAAAGCTCTGTTTTGCATAGTAGTTCCTCCGGAGTTCGGTAACAAAGCTTGTGACCAGAGTAGGAGGAAAATGGAAACTGGAGGAGAAAAACAGAGGTTTGTTTTCCCCAAAGGAAAGCTAACAGTGAGTTGGAGAAGTGATTAACGAAACAAAAAAAACAGCCTCCCCCCAAAACACAGATTGCAGAAGTTGCAATACCAAAGATTTTCTCCTGAATCAATAAGAGATGAGGATTTGACGAAAGGAACAGGTAATGGCTAGAAATCAGGTAGTCCTACTTGACTGAACAGACTGGAACAGGGTGTGATGTATTTGCTCCATCCCGTTCCTATTTGCCTCCTCATTATGAAGTTCACTGATGGCTTCTGGTCTCTAAATACGTTCTGCATTTCAACTCTAGTGCTGCAGCTGGCAGAAGGAAGACTTTCTAAGACTTTCTAAGGCTTGAACTTTGTCTCCTCTTTTGAGAACCATCCCAGCCAGCCAAATTTCCCTTTTATGCTTTACCAACACTGAAAGGAACTGCTTGATTCAGAGGCCAAGTTGAATTTATGGAGTTTAAGATTGGAAGAAGCTGGCAAGGCGTGCGCATGGGATGCAGAAGGAGCGACCCCAGGTGCCCATGGGTCCTTCACGCTGGACTTGTTCCTCTGGATGGCACCCAGGGAGGAGCTCGGACAGACAGACAGACAGACAGACCCGCTGGTTTGCTGTTCCACATCGTACCCGAACCAATGAAACATCTCGCCAACCTGACCGACTGGGTGAGATTCACAACAGGCAGCTGGCTGCGAGGAGAAGGGATGAAAAAAAGAACAAGAGCCCTTCTGCAGCAGCACCTCGCTGATAGGTGGGGATTCTCCTTTTGGACATGGGCTTTTTAGTCTGGCTTTGCTTCTGTCATCAGGCTGACGAACAAGGCTGAGTGATAACATCAGCAGGAAGAATCTCACTTTCAGTGAAAACCACTTTTTTTTTTTTTTAAGGTAGTCATAAGACAACTTGTAACGTTGACCAGGATGACACATCAAGAAGTCGTGCCTGTGGTGAGCTGCGAGCACGTTGCAGCTTTGCTTGTTGCTCTCATCACCTGCAGCAGCACGCTAACATCAGGCTTGTGCTGTGATAGAAAAGAGAGGAAGGAAAGAGGCAGTTGCAGTCACCCACTAATTTCGTCAGATGTTTAATTCCCGGTACGTTGAGTGATGGAAAACCATCAGTTCCTATTCAGTTGAACCAAAAATTAACTGCTCAGCACCAGTAACTGTTCCACCCCAATTTGTGCTCAGCATACAAGTGCCCTGCGTGCAGCAGGGATGTGGCAAGGAGGAACAGAGCCAGCCCGTGGCCCTCTCCCTCCCCCAGCGCAGGCAGTGACTTACACAGCTGCAGGCAGTGTCGGGGGAGAGAAAAACTTCCCTGCGCCCTTGGGTTCGGTAACACAAGCACCTCCTAATTCTCCTTTCAGGAAGGCTTCACGTGGTGCGGTGTTTTTGTTCATCTTGCCTGATAGATCCTTCTGCTTTTAACAACCAGTGCGGTTGATGCTCCAGAGCAACCAGCTTATTAATGACTGCTTGTCTAAGACAGCGATTTGTCAGCAGGCTGATTATCACTTAGGATGCTCTTTTTTTTCTTTTTTTTTTTTCTTTTTTTTTTTTTTTCTCCATAGAAAAATGACAGCTGTAAGGAGAGGGAGAGCACTGAGTCATGTTATGGTTTAGGCTGTGTTCTGTAAGTTAAGCGGCTCCTTCTCCACGTCCCTTCCTGTTCGAGTACCCTTTATTCCCATAAATACCAGGTGTGGATGATAAATGCTTAATGCTTTTCCTTATGACAGGCTGCCTGCTCGCCCTTCCTGGTTCTGCAGATTTGTGGGGAGCCACAGACCTTTGGTTGGGAGCCTGCTGCTCTTACAAGAAGGGGCAGCTGGTGCTCTGTGTTGACGCAAGACTAATTCATGTTGTTTTCATTAAGTCTTTAGCTGTGTTATCTTGTTTGCCTGGGAGGATGAAATGTATGGTGCTGGGCTTTGTTTCCAGCTTAATACAGGGCGAATTCAGTGCTCCTGGGTGAATGGACACACCACGACGAGCTGCTGTAGTTTATCCTGGGGAAAGTGTTGCTGGACATCAAGGCCCTGGAACGTGTCCAGAGCAGGGCTATGGAGCTGGTGAAGGGCCTGGAGCACAAGTCCTGTGAGGAGCTGAGGGAACTGGGGGTGTTTGAGCTGGAGAAGAGGAGGCTCAGGGGAGACCTCATTGCTCTCTGCAACTGCCTGAAAGGAAGCTGTGGGGAGCTGGGGGTTGGCCTCTTCTCGTATAAATTTATTGAAGGACTAGAGGGAATGGCCTCAAGTTGAGCCAGGGGAGGTTCAGGCTGGAAATGAGGAGACATTTCTGCTCAGAAAGAGCAGTCAGGCATTGGGACAGGTTGCCGAGGGAGGTGGTGGAGTCACCGTCCCTGGGGGTGTTCAAGGAGAGGCTGGACGTGGTGCTTGGGGACATGGGTTAGTGGGCGACACTGGTGGTAGGGGGTTGGTTGGACCAGATGGTGTTGGAGGTCTCTTCCAGCCTTAATGATTCTGTGATTCTACGATGAAGTGAACGAACACGCTGCCATTCAGTTTCATTGAAAAAAGACGAGTGGATATTGATGCCAGTTAGGGAAAAGCTTTACCAAGTGAAGCTGGAAATAGTTTTAATAACTGTATTATATATGTAGATTTTGTTCAGAAGACTTGCAATTTTCCCCTTTCTCTTGCAGTTTCTCGTACAGGCAGCCAGCTGAAGGAGACGGAATATTTCAGCCCCCTGCTTGGAGAGACCTTGGCCCGTCTTCTGCAGCTCAACTCCCCTCACTCCTCCGCTTTGGCAACCGAAAGATCCTCAGAGGAAAATGAGGCAGCTAAGAGGGAAGCCCAAAAAAGAGACCTCCAAAGACAAAAAGGAGAGGAAACAGGCGATGCAGGAGGCCCGGCAACAGATCACCACCGTAGTGCTTCCCACGCTGGCTGTCGTAGTACTGCTGATTGTGGTGTTTGTTTATGTCGCAACTCGCCCAAATACGACTGAATGATGCGGCGTTGCAGACTTTCTACCTTCGGGGTATTCATGCTTTTATCAAGAGCCAAAAGAAACTCTCTGCCACTCCTGATACTTTACAAAAGAACTTGCTGGTGTCTTCGGTCTTTTCTCTTGGTTAGGGTTCCACAGTTTCTCTTTAGGAATGTAACATAAAACGTATTAGTGAATGTGCCAGTACGTTTTATGGTCCAGTTCATGTGCCTTTCAGACTTTTAAAATGGTGTTTTTCTTAAATCTGTTTGAAGTTCTATATTGTAAGAGGAAATTCTGTTCTGCTATAAATTTGTAAAGAAATCAGCGTTCAGCTTTTATCACTGCTATGGATAATGTTGCTCCCATGAGCTCTTGTCTGTCTATTTCAGAACTTCCAAAGAAGTACATTTCTTCTTTGTACTTAATGTCATATGAAATGCTTTGATTGAGAAAGGATATATTTATTTTTTGAATAAAAGAGAGAAGTCTTACTTGGAATGTTATTTTGCAAAAAAAAAAAAAGAAAAGAAAAAAGTGGCTTAATTGTGAAAGCCTACACTGTGTAATAATTTTTTTCATTAAACACTATATAGTTCACTCAAAAATAATTTCTTTTTTCGCAACGAGATGAAAACATGGAACGTGAATGCTTCAGGATCCACCAGATCCAGGAATATCAGAAAGGTTGGAAAAACAGATTTTCTACCATTTCTGCCATTTATGGTGAAATCACGAGTACCTACAGAAACACACAGAGTTGTTTATATGAATGTTAAATATTAAAATCCATAAAGTGGCAATAAAAGGTGGTTTTGGATACAGCCCTTGGTTATTTTTTTCCATTTTATTTTACATTTCATAAGGGAAGGAAAAGTGATGGTATAACTCTAATCTCTTTACTGAAGTGAGCCACTGTCCTGTGAAATCCCCTTCCTCCCCTGACTTAAAGGGAGCTTCGAGCACAGTTTAGGCAGTTTTAGCCTCAGAAGTCAAACTATAAATTCTGTTTAAAACGCTTGAGTAATTCTGTATTTTTCTACAGCCCTTTCTAGTCCAAATATTTGAAGGCACTCAGCAAGCATTAAGTTTCGAAAGACTTGGGAGGAAGGAATTTGAGAACTCTTGACTCTTGCTTAAATACAGACCAAGCAAGCAAGCAAGTGATGCTACAGCGTGTGGGAGCACAGCAGGGCGTGCTGCTGTGCAGGCAGGCAAAGACTATGCCCATCTTTACATCAGATGCCACCTTCTAGTGGTCCCAGTGAGCTTGGTGGGACTGTTTGTAGGTCTGCCTGTGAAAAACTGGGCTCTTGCCCAGTTTTAACCCAAGCATCAACTCAATGCGTTGTTCTATCCCTTTGGGTAGCCAAAGCTGTTTTGCAAAAAAACAAAAACAAAAACAAAAAAAAAAACCAACTCAGCAAACATAGGCAAGCAAATACAGCTTCCTGCATTAGGCTCTGCCCTAAGGCAAACATCCCCGAAGCGTGGTGAGCCTGTGACCAGGTACCAACCAACCCAGCTCAGGAGGGGACGCGTACCCAGTTGTTACGCTGGGATGGCCGCTGCTGTTAGTAGTGCCTAGA
The DNA here is from genome assembly GCF_009819795.1 of Aythya fuligula. NCBI lineage: Eukaryota > Metazoa > Chordata > Aves > Anseriformes > Anatidae > Aythya > Aythya fuligula. The sequence goes on from NC_045559.1 coordinate 196,023,737, forward strand.
ACTAAACTGGCTCTGCAGACCGGGTTGTTTTTGAGATACGAGATCTGCTTAAAGCTGAAAGGGAGAGTTTGGATAAATTATTAGGATTTGTTTTGTTTTGTTTTCCACCCAGTTGGCAGCGCAGTTGGGATGGGAGCACAGTAAGTGACACAGACAAGATGGTCACCCAGCCGCACGCTGGAAATTTCCTGTGCTTTTGTGCTGAGAGCTGCTCCTTCCAGTTGGAGAGATCCAAAGTAGGGCTTTTATTTTAATATTTTATTTATTTTATTAGTTTAGTTTAGTTTAATTTATTTTCATTTATTTTCACTTTATTTTATTTATCAGCCCAAGCAATAATTTCATAGACTTGGAAAGCTTTCCTTGAAGCTGTTCAGAGTCATTATGGGATTTTTTTCCCCCCTTCATTTTCTGCAAGAGTTGAGTCTGTGACACAAAAGAGCAATTAACCGGCTGATAACAACAAAAGAGGTAAAAGGTCAGTAGGACTTGATAATATTTAAGATTACTTCTCTAATTAGATGTTTCATTTCTGCTTTTTCTTATGCCTTTCCTTTGTCTCTTGTCATCCACAACTTCTTCAGGTCACAGTAATCATCTTTTCAGAGCCAAATGTTTATTGGTACGAACCTATAGCTTAATGCTAATAAGAGACTGCTGCAGTTCCCTGAAATATGCAATTTTGCTGAGTACTAATTGAGAGGAACAGTGTTACATATTCTGAGCTGTTCATTGTGCAGGAGTTAGAATTGGTTTCACAGGCTGAATCTTAAAATATATTTATATATAATAAATATTATATATATATATATTTTTTTTTTTTCTCTAGTAAATAATGAAGTTGGATTCTGACATTTTCTACCCCATTCCCTTTTGCTAGCATAGGAGAATGCACATTTGGAAAAGTGGTATGAAGCCTCTGTAGACAGAAACTGTCAAAAATCACTGGGAAGTAATCGGGAAGTGAATTAATGGCAGTTGCCCAAATGTCAGCTCCTGTGAACTTCTCTGCTTAAGGTGTAACCGTGTCTGGTTTTTAACTGTATGTATTACTCCAAGAGTCAGTTGTCTTCAGAAATGTTTTAGAAATAGAGTTTCCGACCGTTTCCCAGCACACAGTAGCTTGTGGGCAAACTTGAATGATTTATTACAAGCATTTTACCAGAAAACTCATGCTGAGATGCTTCTTCAGCAGTGGCTTTATGATATGTTTTCCACGAGTGCTCATTATCAGGTGAAGTCATTATAAACCTGCCAATGCCTTCTGATAAATCAAGTTATGGAAGCAATTTATTAAGACCAGTTTTTCAAAGCATAAATCGTCTGAGTCAAAGAGAGATCAAGGTTTGAGTGGAGATTTATGCATGTCTGCAAAGTGCTGGGAAAATAAAGGAACTGTGTCAAGTGTTCCCACAACGGGTGAGCAGCTGGCTGTGGCAGAAATGGGCCCGAGTCCCCAAAACTGAGTGAGAGAAGCCAGTGGCACTGCCCATGCTCTGAAGGAAGAACTACACCTGTTTTCAGAACGTAGAGAAATTGATGATTCGTCTTCTGTTTCTATCAAATGTCAAGAAAATATTTGCTTATTGAAATGCCGTGGTCAGAACCTAGCACTCTTCAATGCAGCAGGGAAATAGGGTGCGCCGTCCTTCTTCCAGAACACGTTTGCTGCGTGCCCAGCCGGTATGGGTACAGACTCGAATGCCCCCTGGGTGCTGGCAGAGGTGAAGCAGAGCCTGCGCTGCCATTCTGAGTTTTGGAGAAGCATTGTGGAGAAGTTCCTTACCAGGAGAGGTTTGGATGTGCGGTCCCAGCTCACACGGTGGCACCAAACCACCCTGGGTCCGGCCATCCACTGCCCAGCTGCGTGTCTGCATCGTCGCTGTGGGTCCAGGCTTTTGCTGATCCTGTCCTCTGTGCACCACCTTTATTTGTACCTGGTGGAAAAGTTTCAAGTAAAAAAAAAAATCTTGTTGTGGTACTTAGGTGGTATTTACAAGGACCCAGGACTTTTGTAGGATTTGTTGCTCTGTCTGGGATTGTACAAGCAGCCATGGCAAGTCCATAAGTAAATTCATGGAAGCACAGCATGGTTTGGGTTGGAAGAGACCTTAAAGCCCATCCAGCTCCAGCCTGTGGCAGGGACACCTCCCACCAGCCCAGGTTGCCCAAAGCCCCATCCAGCCTGGCCTTGAGCACCTCCAGGGATGGGGCATCCACAGCTTCTCTGGGGAACCCGTGACAGGGCTTCACCAACCTCTGAGTAAAGAATTTCCTCCTAGCATCTGATCTAAATTTCCTCTCTTTCAGTTTAAAACCATTCCTCCTTGTCCTGTTACTACACCCCCTGACAAAGAGTCCCTCCCCAGCTTTCCTGTAGCCCCCTTTAGGTACTGGCAGGCTGCTGTAAGGTCTCCCTGGAGACTTCTCTTCTCCAGGCTGAACAACCCCAACTCCCTCAGCCTGTCTTCACAGGAGAGGTGCTCCAGCCCCTTGATCATCCTCGTGGTCTCCTCTGGACTCACTGTAATACTTCCATGTCCTTCTCATGCTGGGGTCCCTAGAGCTGAACGCAGTAAATTCTACATCTGTTGCAGGAAATTCAGAAACAGGATGGTTTAGTACTGTTCTTTGCACAGACACTGGTTCTCATAAGGTAAGTGGGCAAACACGTTTTTGATAAATCTGTTTTAAGGCCCCCAGCATTGTGGCTAAGAGTAGGTAATAGGAACAAACCGATGGGTTTGTTGCTTTGGGAAGTGAGTCTGGTGCACCGTGTGTCAGTGTCTCGGAGTGTTGCTCAACCCACTAATGGAATTTAGGCATGGTACATCGAATTACAGCCTATTTCTAGATTTGAGGGTGCCCACGTGATCAAACAGTACCTCAGGCCCAGTGATTAAATAACTGAGATCTGAACCCTAGAGTGAGAAAAAGCCAACATGGAAACACATGAAAAAGGTTGCGGAGATATCCCAAACCCGCCTGGATGCCATCCTGCACAACGTGCTCTAGGGGCATCGTGCTTCGGTGCCTGCCATGAGACACCCCAGCCGTAACTCCCCGGGGCTCATCTCGTTCGACAGTCTCTGTTCATGGCTTCTCCTCCTTCCCACCACTGGTCTGGCTCTGAATGGCCGCGTGGCAAAGGGCTCGATCCTGTGCCCTGCTGCACTGCCACTAAAGCAGCAGCAAGAAGGGGATTCAGGCTTCTGTGGGGTCTCTGATCGCAGCAGAAATTTATCTGCCTTTCACTGGGGAAGTTTAAGCCATTGTTTTAAGTCCACACGTTGGAAAAGCAAGAAAACCATGCCTGTGAGTTCTCACGTTTGCCCGTTTTTGTGCTGAGTTGGCAGCGTTTTGTCACTGCTGTTTGCATCCCTCGTTTATTGCTCGGCGTGCCCATGGTCTCGTGCTGCTCCTCCCTTCCTAAATTTCCCATACAGCAGAGAGTAAAAAATGATGTAGGAAGGAAATGCACTAATAAAACGCACTAAAAAATAACCACTCTTCACCTAAGTCACTTTTAGATGTTTCTGCTCGCTGCCGGTCCACTGACAGCCCCATCAGCACAGGTTTTGGGAAGCAAATTGGGTGGCGGTGGCCTAGCAGCTCCTCTCCCACCAACTATTCCGAAATTATACCTTCCCGAAACATGTTGGCAACTGTGTGTACGTGACCTCTGGTTTTGCTTCAGCAACAAAAGGCTGGTGGCAGTTTGAACCATTGTGCTCTTTATTTAAAACAAGCCTTTCAAGTGGGAGCCAAAAAAAAAAAAAAAAAAAAAGCTTTTTGGTGAAGCTTTGAAAAATTATAAAAGAAGTCCAGCAGCTTGCAAGAATTTTCCATTGCCAGCTGTTCATAAAGTAGAAACCTTCTCCATCTTTTGACTAATCCGTAGCCCCAGAACGCTGCACCTTGTCCTGTCAACTGAACTTACAATTAATAATTCATTGCTTTTTCATTTTTATGGGTACTTTCAGACTTTTATAGCCTTGGAGCTGTATGATGATTATTTTTTTTTGACACTTCGTCTTTAGTCCCTGTTTGCAGGTATATCATTTCTCGGTGTATTGTTTCTACTGCCCATCATTCTTTAACATATTCTTTATCACAGGCTGTACAAATGCAGCTGCTGGCTTAGCAACTTCTGCAGGTTGGGGCTGGTGAAGAGGAAGGTGGTACGAGCAGGAGGTACGAGCCAGCCCTGTGACCTGTGCTGACTCTACAGGTACCTTAAAGGAGGCTGTAGCGAGGTGGGGGTTGGTTTGTTCTCCCACGTGCCTGGTGACAGGACGAGGGGGAATGGGCTAAAGTTGCGCCAGGGGAGTTTTAGGTTAGATGTTAGGAAGAACTTCTTCACTGAAAGGGTTGTGAGGCATTGGAACAGGCTGCCCAGGGAAGTGGTGGAGTCACCATCCCTGGAAGTCTTCAAAAGACGTTTAGATGTAGAGCTTAGGGATATGGTTTAGTGGGGACTGTTGGTGTTAGGTCAGAGGTTGGACTCGATGATCTTGAGGTCTCTTCCAACCTAGAAATTCTGTGATTCTGTGGCTCAGCACGTTTTTGGTGGAACATGCTCTGTGCAGAAAGGACTGGGAAAAGAGGCAGCTGCTTGGGCACACGTGCTTTGCAGTTTTAGTGCTCTTCACGTGGAGTTTATTACACGGCTTTACACAAAAGCCAGGCTGAAACTGCCTCTGTTATCTCATTAGCCAAAGTCAGGAGCTTGGGCAGGTCTTGAAAAGGTTTAGAAAAAAAAATATCTTATTCGCTTTTTGATAATTCCAACTATTCGCTCTACATAATCATAGCCCTGCATCGTGAGAGGGATCCTTGGTAGTTAACTGGACTCAGACACATTTCTTTGCAGCTCTGGGGCATACTGACTTCTTGCTTGTTTAAGTCTTGCAGCAACAAAAGAATCTGGCTAACAGGCTAATATCCTTTTTTAATTCTTCTGCTATTCTGAAAGATAACATTTTGCTGTCTTCTTGCTTCTGCAAATCTTCCCCATCTTAAAATTAAACTTTATTTACAGAAGTTCCTAAATTTCCTCATTAGTCCTTTTAAAACACCCAGATGCCTCTCTCCTTAGACTGAGGACACATATATATTTAGTTTGTTCAGATGTCCTTTCATCATCTTTTTATTCAGCCTTTATTCCCCCAGCTGAGTCTAGCAATTTCCCTGAATTTTCCTGTAAAGGATCTTTGATGTCCTCATTTTCATTGCTCATTTTATTGCAAACTGAACCAAACTGGTATTTAAAATCTTGGTATTTTGTGTAAGTGTGATGTAGTATATTTTGTCATAATGGAAATATAACTTCCAAAGACAATTTACATTTTTGCTGTGGTCTTGAATATTAACGAGGCTTCTTTTACTCACACACTGGAGCTGTTTGACAGTCTGGCATTATTTTCATCTAGATTTTTCCAGGAAGTTGGCAACAGTTCATGCTGGAAAGCAGCACTTCAGCATCTCTTTCACTGAAATTGGTGGTTCATCAACACTGTCTGTAATTTGTTTTGCTTACACAGCAACAGAATCCAGTTTGAATTGCAAATAAAAGGAATCTCAATATTATGCAGTTTTTCAGCAAAGAATCACAGAACCACAGCATGGTTTGGGCTGGAAGGGACCTCAAAGCCCACCCAGTTCCAACCCCCTGCCATGGGCAGGGACACCTCCCACCAGCCCAGGTTGCCCAAAGCCCCATCCAGCCTGGCCTTGAACACCTCCAGGGATGGGGCATCCACAGCTTCTCTGGGCAGCCTCTGAGTGAAGAATTTCTTCAGAAATCTCATGCGAGCAGAGCAGAAGGGGACAATCCCCTCCCTTGCCCTGCTGGCCATGTTGCTTTTGATGCAGCCCAGGACTTGGTTGGCTTTCTGGGCCACAAGCATACATTGCCAGCTCATGCTGAGCTTCTCATCCACCAACATGCCCAGGTACTTCTCCTCAGGGCTGCTCTCAGTAAAACATATAGAGCTGAACTAACTCTGTCCAATTTTACATTTTTTTTCCCTTATGTTGCAGAAATATATAAAGAATTTAGGCCCTTTCCTAAGACTCATCACAAGTTTTCTGAAGTAAGTTTTTTTCTCTATTCCAATGTAGTTAAACAATGTGCCAACATAACTATCAAAAGAGGTGCTTTTGAAGAAGGGATTAAAAAATTCTAAGCATTAATATAAAGCACAGGAAGCACCTGAGATCACGGTCCCAAGTGAAGTCTATGGGTCTGGCAAAAGGAGTAATAGGGATGGCTTCAAAGTATGTTTGTGCTTTGTCTGCTCGTGTTCCTCCCACAGAACGGCATGGCTTACACCATAAGAAATGAAAAGCTCAGACCTCATTTCAAGAGTCCCAAGGCCTATTTCTATAGCCAAGAATAACCAGAGCAAAGATTAGCTCTTTACGCCAGGAGCTATGACATGGCCAAAGGCCCCTATTCTTCTTCTGTGCAATCTAGAGAATTTTTCTTGTCTGATTCAATTTTTAAGGGAATGATTCCACTTGTTAGCCCTCTGTACATCACAGAATTGAAAGTGTCTTCATTTACAGTGCTGCAACGGGGTCCCAATTTAACTATGTGAACCTACCCTGTGTACTTTATAATATGTCTAGAGTACAATGTTTTGTAACGTAGTCCAGTTGCAATATACCCAAATCTGCAGGTTAACGATTATCTTATTGAAGCCTTCATGCTAAAATACATACAATTCGTGATGTGCCTAAAGACATTACGAAGATAGTTGCAGATTTTAGTTCTAAGAAAACCTGGAGTGATTACGCGTGGTTTTATTTTGTTGATTGTGTGCCTGGCTTAAGTATGCCTGCTTTCCTGTAGCATGGCATATTTCTTTAGAGTGCTTTCAGAATGTCTCTGCAGTTCTTCAAGGTGTGAATTTAAACGTTCTTCAAACTCTTTTGTATGTTTCTCTTCCTCTTGAAGGAACTTTTCTGTTTTTGCAAGGATGGACATCTCAGGAGAAGACTGAGAAATGCACAGAAAGAAATAGTAAAAGACACAAAGTTCAACAACGTGCTTGCATAATCAGTTTTTAAACTTAAACACATCTTAAGGCAGAGCAGCTAATAACCCTCTAAAGCTTTAAACATCTCCAAGAAAATATGACTTCAGGCATACATTTTTAAATGCATTCTGGTGGCTAAATACCATAATGTGAACATGATGTTTAAACACCCCTGACATTCACAGCATTGGGATGTAGATTTGCCATTAAAAAATATAAATATCCTGTTAGACAGAATTAAGCTGCCTCAGAACCTCTTAAATCTTTGGATCAGCTAAAGGTCATGTGAGTCATTTGTGTAATTTAGACCAGGACAGAGGACAATAACCTGTTCTTTGGAACTACAGAATATAACTAGTGTTGGGTACTGCTGATTGCCTCCTGTAATTTTCTCCCTCTGCCTCTCTTCCATCTCAGGAGATGCTTTCTTAGGAAAGGAAGAAAAACTGTACTCATTTCAGCACTGTCTACTTCAAGTCCTGATATTCTGGAGGACGTACTAAACTTTATTCACTGCAAGTAGTTCACTGAAAAATTTTATTTCCATTTAATGAACATTTAGTAGACAGAGACATAAAACATATGAAAATCAGTCTTAAAATGGTTGTCATGGGACACAGAGTTGTATAAAGCAAAGGACGTGAATAAATCTTTGCTGGAATGAGTTCTAAAACTGTAAGCAGCATTCTTTGTTAATTCCTTTTGCTAATATTTAAGATCTATTCATTGGAATGTCTGTCAAAAAAAAAAAAAAAAGAAAACAAAACCCTTTTCTTGGTCTAAAGATAATTTGCTTGTTTAAATATATTCAATGTTTATTTGTAAAGATAAAAATGATTTTATGGCATGAATTTTTAACAGTCAACTGAGAAAAAACTTCAAACAGGATCTGTAAAATATTAAGAGAAAGATATTTTTCTGTCTTTATGTGACCACATATTGAGTAAGATTATTAGAAATTATCATCTTAAACCCTGTGTTGAAATATTTTTTAATAACTGTTAGAATTGTTAGCATTGAATCTCTAGTTTTGTTTTTCCTAGAATATAAAAAGGAGACTGCCAGTACATCAAATAGGAAGGGCCTCAAATGATTTAAATATCCAAATGCTTTGTGGAAAATGCCAATTCTATTAAACCTGTAAATGTTTATTCTAGGATCCATTATATCGGAATGGGGTATTCCCTATTTCCACAGCAACTACAGGCAGATTCAGTCTTTGCTTCAGCCTGGTTTAAAACTGCCCTTAACAGCTTCTCAGGCCAGAAGATATTAAGTAGAAAATACAGAAATGCTGTAAAGCACTATTCTATTCAAATGGTTTGCAGCAGACCTTGAGATGAAATTTAGGGATTTCCCATAAGAAATCTCCTTACTTTTCACAGTACAGCAAGTAAATGATAGCCAGAAATAAGTTCTGGATGTAATTCCACCCTCTAGACTGAGCCAGGCTTTCTGGACATACAGGGTTCCTAAAGTGAAATTCACAGATAAAGCAGAATTTTCCTTTACTTGGTGCCTCAAAAGTAAGTGTTTTAATGGGGCAGGGAAGAAAGTGACTTAATTTGCCAGGTAGGAATATGTAAATATATTCGTTCACCTTGTCCCACAACACTCTTCTATCGCTCCCTGCACTAGCAGGGATCTTCCAGTGCTAGAGAAACTCTGGAGGGAAATCACCCGCCTTTTGTTTTTCCCTGGAAACATGTGCATGATTCCCCACCCACAAATCACCATTGTTTTCACACAAAGAGATTTTCCTGAGATTCTGAATGCTATGGCTACACGCAATTTTTTTCCTCCCCTCTCACGGGCTAGGTCACATAAATATTTTCTTGTGATGTTTGGATTCAGTGATAGAGTTGGCAGTACTACTCTGAAGTGTTTTAAGATAGCTTTGCATTATGAAGAAGCCACTGTACGTGGAGGCTTTATTTAAAGCAACACCATGTTTCACTTACTCTAAAATCACTGAGTCAATACTGAGCAAATAAAACACTTCCAGAGAGAAGCAAAGGAAACCAGGCAGATGTGCCAGTCTTCAGAAATATTACATCAAGTTACAAGAGGTTCTCAGAGATTCATTACTGCAGTGTTTACAATTGCTGACTTGTCAGTAGAAACATACTGGCCTCACGATGAAGCTATCTTCCTAAAACGCTACTGTCCTTTGCTTCAATTGGTACTCACTTTGATGTGTTTTTCTTGAAATACAGTGTGAACCCCAAATGAGACATTTCTGAATTTCCTCAGAGGAGAGGGGAATGTTTATCACAGAACAAGCAGATCGTGGCTCCTTGCAGCTTCTTACCCTGAGGGTCAGACATCACTGACTATCATTTTAGATAGGTCCCTAATGCACTGTGTTTATGCACTTTGAGAGAAGGTTGTATCTAAACAGGTCTAAAAGGCAAAATTTCTTGTTAGCAAGTAAGCTTTGTTTTCCCAGCCTCTGGTCTGTTCTTTCACTATGTCCTATATTATCTTCACTTTCTGTGCCTGAGGAAGGAAAACTATAAAGAAACTGCTTTAATCCCTGTCTCAGATGAGACTCATGGTCCCTAGTTTTGAATTTGTTTTCTTCAGATAACGCTTCCTTTGTATCTTTCAGTTTTCTAACTGGAGCTGTGCAGAAATGGGTTCATTGGTAAGATTTCAGCCTAACTGGCCGGGTAGTTAGGCAACAAGGACTCTGCTTTTTCATTACTACAGTGTCAGCTCCCCCCATATTTCCTTGCTGTATACCAGTAACAGGAGCCACCCTTTTGCCTCATCATTTGCTGGAAATGAAGGAGGGCACCTGATATATAGACGCATATCTCCATATGTGATACATATTAAATATGTCTTTTCCTTAAACAGAAACTACTCAAAATGCTTATGAGTTATGAAACTGGGTTGCTGGGCAGAAGCGCTGCGGGAAGCCAGGTCTATTCTCTCGCAGAGTGCCTAATTAACTTTACTAGTGCTAATCTCTTTCTTGTCCCATGAACTGTCCAACATTTCTGGATGCACATTTAGCAGTGCAGCAAGAAAACATTAACATTCAGGATAGTCTAATGTTTAGTGGTCAAATCATGCTCACAGAGCATTAAAGTCTTCTCATGTTTAGCCCTTCTACTACTCTGGAAAGTTCTTGTCACACCAAGACTACGAATTGGTCTGCCTAATTTTAATTTTCAGGGTGCAGTTTCCTCTAACCCTGCAATGCAGTACGTTTTAGGCAGAAGATACAGATGACTTTCTTCTCAGAAGAATGTGCTTCTGCTTGTATATGAAAATTGAGATTCCTGGGATAACTTCAAGCCACATAGGAAGGCATTTGGAGGACATAAATACCTTAGCAAGTAGGTAACAGTATTACTTAAAAGGCATGGACCACTGTGTGCCTCTGGGTAGGATCAAGACTGTCAAAATCATTCCTAATAATGTCCAGTGCTAGAATTTCCACAACTATCCACTGCAATTTATTTATTAAGTCATTTCCCGTCCTTAAAGTTAGAAAGTTTCCTAATGTCTAATTTAAATTTTCCTTGCTACAACCTAAGTCTTTCCTGTTCTACTAAGTCTTGAAAGCAAGAGCACGTGATGTGTGTCCATCACCTGAAGGGAAATATGACAAAGTATTCATGACTAAAAGTCACAAATAAAGATCCAGGTTGGGAAGCACAGTGTACATAACTGCTTGCTCCAGCTAATATAGAGAAATTATATAGAAATAGACAATTCTGAACCTGCCAATAATCTTCTTGAATAAATATGTATGTATATAAATGATGATTTGATTTTATTGATCTTCTGAACTCCTACCTGCTTTGATCCCTCTCCTTTGGGCTTAGACTATGCTTGAGAAACATCCCTTGCTTAATAATTTCATTCTGTACTTTGCCCACACACCAGCTGGCAATGTTTTCCTTACAATCTAGTCAACTGTCTTGGCACCGACCCTGTCCTGAGTGCCAGCTGGGAAATAGTTTCCCTGCAGCTTGCAAAAGTGTCTCAGAATGGGCATTTTCCCTGGGCTGGCTGGAAATAGAAGCTTTGTGCCCTGCTATCTTTGTCTGACACTTCTGACAGAAGAGAGGATGAGAACTGGTGTTTACCAGACTTTTCCTGAAAAAGTCCAAACAATTCTTTTTGCTGCTAGCAGTTCAAAGAGGAAAACTTCCAAGCCAATGAGAAACCAAAAGCCATTCACTTAAAATTCCTATGAGATGGAAACATGGAAATGAGGTCATACACCCAGGGCTAGCTGGTTCACTCTGACTGCTGGGACACAGCTGCTGGGAGCACAGGCTGCACTGCAATCCCTGCTTCCCAGGCAGGTAATCTGTGAATAATGTGGTGCTGTTGTCTACTGGGAGCTTCTGGAGCATCTTCCAGCAGCCACATCTCTGACAAGAAAGGATGTGTGCACATTTATGAAGCGTACAGCAGAACTGGGGCACGACCAGTGCAACCTGCCTGAAGATGGCTGTTGGTGTCACGATGCTCTTCTGTCCTAATTAACATGCCATGTGGCAAGAACATTGCCTACTGGTCCTCCCCATTAAAAGCTGACCTAGTCTTCCCTTTTTTCTCTCAATAGGATTCAGGCACAAACAGTTCAGGATCTTCTGGGTACAAAGATGCACACATCACTGTTGGACAGAGAGATGGCCACAGTCCATTCCTCAATAATCTGTAAATTCTATTAAAAGTTGGTGTGGTTGTGTGGTTTGAGGTCTGGAAAATGAGTGCTAAATCTTCTAGTGGAAAAAACCAAAATAGGGGCCTGTAGTGGTTGCCTAAGGATGGAAAAAAGATACTAAGGAAGAATATAAAGCTCAAATTTAAAGAGAGAGCTGAAGTTGAAGAATTCTGGAAAGTTTTTCCTAAGAAGTTGCCATAGCCAAGGTGAGATTTATCCCACTTGTCAATGGAGGTTGGTAATCTGCACCCTATGAAGACTGAAAGAAAGAATGCTGCACTATTACTCTTTCATTTCAAGAAAAATAAGGATTACAGCAGTTATCATTTCTGTTCCTTTTCAAATACAATAGCTAACACACAGAAAATAGTTGCTGCAATTCCTCTAATTTCATCCATCAATCAAATGCTGTGGAAACCGGATTTGTCTAACAGCACTTAAGGCAGAAGTTTGCAGGTATTATGGAAAGACACTTAAAGCAGTGCCCCTACAGAAGGCAATATGAAGCAGAGTGCCCCAATATAGAAGGCAATGAGCTAAAATGTAGAAGTCTCTCCCGCAGTCACATAATGGCAGGTAATTATCACCATCGTTACTAGTACAGAGATATGGCCCAGTAGGGGATGTTTAATCTTCAGAAAAAAACTGTGGTTATGTTAGGATAAGGTATTTACAGTTTTGCTGGGCTAGCACTGAATAAATAACAGTGACAACAGGAATAATCTAATTTTTGGTTCCTTCAGGATTGCATTTGGTCCACAGATAGATGTGGACCACTAAAAGAAGCTCTGAAAATATCTACGTTATAGAAAAACAGTTACTTACTGATAATTTGATTTCTTCTGCATCGTAAGCATGGCTTAGTAAACCGCCTGTTGTGCCTTTTTCAGAAAACAGCCCGCCAAAGCACAAAGGATACCCCACTGGTGGTGGTGGAGATTTATCATCCAGTTCCTTTTCATGACCTCTGTCAAGTTTATAAGATAAAGTGATATCACTTTTTGAGCCAGTGATATTGCCTTGGCCATATGAAGTTGGGCTACGGTTTCTGTGGCGTCTACTGGCTGTGAGCAGAGCAGTCTGTTGAGCTTTCATGTGCCATCCATCTTCATTTTGGGAAGTTCTAAAATAGCAATAAAAATATAAAATCAAAATATGAAAACCAGTTGAAACTCCGAGCTATCAGAGCAAAGCCATGCTTTTTGTTCATTTGTTTGACTTTGATTACTCAACTGTTCAAAGTGCTTCCTGCACCCGGTTATGGACATAAGATTACGCATTACCAAGCTGCAGCAATTTAGCAACTTTCCACCTAAGTTACTGTGATTGTCTGAGTGTGCATTCTTTGTCTGCTTCAGCTGTAACTTGAATCACACTGATTTAAACTCTCCCATCGGAATTTCAGTTGAGTAACCTTGCCATATAATTTTGCAGGATACAATCTAAACCACAAACTGGCTTCGGTATGATGAGAAATAGACAGAACTTAGCCACACAAATACTAGAAATAAAATATCAAATTAGAAGAGAGATGAGATTATTTGTGGTCTGGATAATTAGTCAGTTTTGATCTAATATAACTTTAAAGAACTATATTCGAATAGCTAGAATTTAGAATAAATGCTTAAATCAGTTAAATAAAAAGGATAGTACAGGAAACTTTGATCCTAAATCTTTACTGCAACACTAATTATGCTACTGATTTAATGATAACCCACTGGAAATTAATAAGAGAAAATGCACTGGAAATTAATAAAGGAAATGATGAAATCTTTAAAGTAATTTTTTTAAAATTACACATAAACATGCTTTTGTAACAATAAGGGAAATCTTCAAGCTTATTGAATTTTCAAGTATTTTATTATGATGTTCCATAACTCTTGTATCCTGCTTATAGTGATCAGAATGGATGTATGAGCATATATTTGCATTCATTTGTAGCTCTGTGAAGCAAACAATTTTTATGGTTAACTACAACAACAACAAAATCTTGCTTCCCATTTGAAATTTCTTCTTCTGACAGTTAACCGAATAACTCTGAAATCACATAGATTAAAGAGGAGAAAATTTTGAGACTTGTTTGCCCAGATGTCTAATTTTCAAATGGATCTTTACTTGCTTTATATACCAAAACGTGAAACAAACAAACAAAAAAAAGACAATTCAATTATTTCACATTTTATTACATTTCTGTGACAACATTTCTGGCTATAGTAGAAATTGCCACTGTAGGGAGGCCTGTGCTTATGATGAAATAGAAATTTCACTCTTGGGAGGTAACTACTGTACTTAAACATGATAGATGTCTGGAAAGATGTTTAAAAGATCCTAAAACGCTTTACTAATTTGAAATGCAGCTATAAAAGCTTTTAAAGATCAAGTTCTCTGCCACTAAAACGTGATTACTGTTATATCTAAGAATATGTAGTGCTACTCAGATCCAAGGAAAACAGATTTTATTTTTAATAAAAAAGGAAGAATATGCCAAGCACAGGGAAAGGGCAGTGCTGTCTGCAGAAAGATCACACCATCATTTTCTAACATCGGTTTAAATATTTAGTGCTGGGAGAAGCACTAAGTAAGTGCAGCCCTAATGGCTCCTGCTTGTACATAGGCATGCTGGGGCTGAAACGTGAGACTGAATCCTCTATAAATGGGCTGTGCAGGACAACCCAGAAACCTGATGAAGAACATATTTTCTCGGATTATAAAGTAGTAGCGATTAAGTTACTCCGAATGCTACAAAAAAGCAAATTATAAGCATGATGCTATAATATTATTATTACTATGATATTGTTATTATGCATTCAAAGACAAAACTCTGGAAATATGTACCAAACCTTCCAGTTCTCTAAATGACCTAAAATGTTTATCTTTTTGGGGGCAGAAATTTCTCCTTTCTTCCATGCTTTTCATTAAAATAAATACACTCTGCCCTTCTGGGCATAGGAGAATGCATTTATTTATTTTTTCTCCTATTTTAAATCTATTCTGCCTATTGTTTGTATGAAGGCCACAGTGAAAAAACTGACACCTTTGAAGATAGATGGCAACGAATGACAAAATCGCAGATTTTTTTTTTTTTTCATTTTGTGTTCTGACCTTTTTGGAAGTAATTTCCTCTGAAAACCCCTAGTAAACTCCATGTGATCTGTGTTCATTTTTTCCCCAGAACTGGTTCTATATGTATTTAATAACAGTTATTACTGTTATTTTATAGCTTTCCTCTCACTAAGACCAGAATTTTCAGACTTGCGTGCCTACATTTATGGTCGCTTTCACATAGTAAAAAGACATACCCCACACCCCAGAAAAGAACACCACCAAGACCTGATTTTTTAAAGGCTCTACTTCCTACTGTATTCAATAAATTGCTGGGGCTGTTTGCTGTCTTGGAAAAACATGCCATCTACGTTTAGGTGTTTTGATATAGATGCTATGCCTTCACTCAAGACAAATTTCACAGCTGGGGCTTGAATTTCTGCTAGTTCAGTCCAAAATAAAATCTAAAAACAGAGTTCTAGGTTGAGTACAAATGTAAAGGTAGGCAAATATCTGCAAATTCGTAAAAAAAATGATCATTTGTCAATACTGGCAATGCGAATTCACTGTAACTGCAGTTGAATGACTTATGCTTTTAGTGGGGTTATAGAGCATTTAACATATACACATACTTCGCAAAAATAATGTCACTGTTGGCATGGAGACATATGGGACAAGAAATGAAAGAACAATGTCCTCACAAAGGGAATTTGAGAGAAAATAGATTTTTCCATACTCAGGTATATACAAAATCAGCTAGGTCCCCATGAGATCAGCGACTTCCGTGGTGCAAAACAAACTCCTCACGCAGCTCGTGCTGCTTGACATAACTATTCTTGAGAAAGAGAACAACAGATCTTTAAAGACCAGGATGCCTGCGGGATTATTGTTGCTTTTACCTTGCAAGTGTAACTGGTAACTTGATTTTAAAAAACTGCTGCTAAGTATTTTCCTGAAGAGATTGTTTTTGCTGCTTCCAGTTTATCTGCTGCAATAACTGATAGGGCGGTGAGCATGACTAAGAATGTAAGATGTCCAAAGAGTGGTGAAGACTTCTTTCTGACAGACATGACACCGTCCACACATCCTTTAAGAGACCTCCAGCTACCTCAGGAGGCATTCAGTCCTAGCCTTTACCTCTCACTTTTTCCACACAAAGTGCAAAAGTGCACTTTGGCTTGGCCAGTTACCTAATTTGTGTATGTGTTTGTGGTAACTTTGTGTCAAAACTCACGTGCTCATTTTAATTTCTGAAGAAGTAGGCTAAGCACACTGGATTTATCAAAGAAAATCCTCTTCAGTCAGGCCAAAATTCAAACCAACTGTATGTGTACAAAGTATGAACAAGCGATTAAAACTTTGGGGGTAGAGAATGCTTATTTTAATATTAATAAAATCAATTATCATATATGAGAACAGTAATTAATTAGAAGTGGTTATAGGTAGGATGTGGCCTCAGTCTTCTTTAGCACAAAGATGCTACTTCTCCATGTGCTACTTTGTGATATTTAGAATGTCACTGAACACCTAAAGAAAGAAGAAAATGCCTCTTCCTAAATCATCAGCCAACCTTCCTGCAATTATCTGTATTTTCTCTAGAGGTCTCCTGTCTGTCTGTGCCCATGCCTAGGATTTTAGTAGTGATCATGAGAGAAAAATATTACAGGGTACACTCAAAGACATTTTTGTCCGTTGTGCAAATATTTCTAGGTTTCTGAATGCACAAACAAAAAGTACAGCTTCTGAAAATTACCATTTAAAACACAACCTCCCCACCTTGCACAAACATTGTGTTTCCTTTTTTTTTTTTCCTGTGTAAAAAAGTCTTTTTGCCCTTTCTCCAGTACCATAATTACCATGGAAACAGAACTGCAAATTAAAACAGAAATAACATGGTTTATGCTCACAATAAAATAAAACATACCCCAGAGTTAAACCAAACCAACATCAATTGCCTGGCTTATGTGCTCACATTTGATGGTTGAAAATTCAATTTTCTTTTTCTGAGAAAATCTTGGGGTAGTTCCCCATCTGGGGAACAGAGAACCAACAGTATACATAGGGCTCAATCTTAAAAAGACTGCTGGCTGAGGTATACATACACTGCACATGGAATTTGCCCTTTCTTGTAATCTCTATATGCATTTAAAAAAAAAAAAAAAAAAAGCCTTTAACTTAGGAACTTAAATACACATTTTAGAACCTGAAAAACAGGCCCAATACACCGTTTTCATCAGATTAATTAGAATTGTGATTTAACTTGTGTTCAGTAGGGGTGACTGGGATTTCTGTTGTGAGGAAGGTTTCTCTCTCCCTGTTTTGGTTTAACATTGGGTTTTAATAGTTATGAAATCAACATCCTGCAAATTACCTGCATAACTCTCTTTACACTGAATTCACATGTATGAAGTTTCACAGTTCCTCATGTACAGTAAATGTAATTACTGATAAAATTGGAAAAATCTTATTTTTGCTCACTTAAGAAGAGTGGAAGCATGAGCAAAAATTGCACCAACCCATCTTTAGTGGAATTATGAGATCTACAGGTGCACAACAGTCTGTACCTTAATTTGTCAATCTTTGATTCAGCAAAGCCTTCAACATCATTTGAAGTTTAGTAGCAAAACAGACATAGCTGCTGCTTCCATATATCCCTGTATATGCACACAGATATGCATATATACATTTATTTCCACGTGAATACTACCTCCATCACTAAACATCATATTTAAAAGGAAAGTCTAGGCAAGACTGTATCAACAGATAATGCAATGCCTTTCTACTATACAGAAGAAAATCACTTTATGGTTTGCCATAAACTGGAATGTATGACTTTGAAATCTTATCCTGTACAATTTTGGCTCTACTTTATTTAAACTTTTGTTTCACAGAACTGTTTTACATTAGTGCTATTGCATAAATTCTTTGTTATAAATGATCAAAATATTTGGATTTCTATTAATTTTTAATCTCCTGTAGTGTGAAATATTGTTTAGCAGAGAGTTTAATTTTCTTTTTATTACTGCAGTGCCATGATGATAACACATTTGAAGGTCCTTCAGTGCTTCACTGAATACAAGGAATTAAGAAGTAAAGACATCATTGCCATACGTTTTCTGTGAGACTGAGTGTTCTTAAGTCACATTACTTTTCCCTAACAAGTTTACTGTGATAACAATTTATTCAGGGCATCTGAATTTATGTTTCTTTAAAAAAAAACAAAACAAAAAAAAAAACAAAACAGATCACCCAAGAACACCAAAACTTTACAAGGCATTAAAATACATTTAATGAAGCTTCCAACAAATGGACACAAAGCTTTTCAGCAGGAGCTGTAGTTCAAACTGCTTATTAAGATAACCTCCTGTGGAGCAGTTTACCTCTCATGTTGGTTTGTATATCCTTTCCTTGTCTTGTTTTTATTTGGCAGTAAAAATTCATTCTGTCCTGTTTTGCAAAACCTGGAGCTAAGAATAACTTAAGCAGCGTAAAAAACGTTTTAAAACTATTTCACATGAAAAATATTAAAATAGGCAAACATTTCTGAGACTTCATTTATTGCCAAATTCAGTTAGCCATGAAAATGTATGAAAACTTTACTGAGTCTGATATTTAGGTTGGTGGGAGTTCTGAATGAAAAAAAAAAAAAAAAAATCCTTACAAGTTGGGTCCAATTACATACTTCCAGGAAGTTAATAGAAAGTTTCATATATAAGTACAATCTAAATATTACCTCTCTTCCTTTTCCTGCATCTTTGAACCGGCTTGGTAACTGTGCTCTGTTTCTCCATTTATATCCATGCCACCCAGTATTGATGTTTCTGTGTCATTTTGTAGTTTAACAAGACTATTCTGTAATCTTACATTCTCATGTTCCAGTTTGTGAATGGAAGCTGTGAAATTTCCATGTTCTTTGTTAGATAAATCTATAGTCTGTGAAAGGAGATAAAGCCATCACTAAATAGGCATATTTTCCACAATAAATGGGTGTTAGTATTTTCAACAAGCAAACACAAAACAATGTTCTATGCTAAAGAAAGACCTAGCTACCACATATAATCATGCAGCACTTATAGCAAACCAAGAGAATTGCCTCCAGAAAAAAACAACACTGTAGATAAATGGGAAAGGATTACAGCCTCTATAACACAATAAAACAAATTAAAATTTCTCAACGAACAGTGCATTCAAAATGTTATTGTTGTAAATTCATCATCACTAGCATTGTAAAACTTATGACATAAAAGCAACCATAACAGCTATAGCTATAGACTGCATTGCTCCCTCCAGTAATGACTGCACCAAAAATAACAAGACAAATTATGTAAGCTCATTACTATACTAGATACAGTGTATGTCTACAGGCACGATTTAATATCTGTGTTGATAGACAGTCACCTTCAGCTTCAGAAGCAGTAGAGCCACGTTATCACAGCGGTCTCCACCCGTGTTACTAAATCCTGCTTCTTAGTTGGGTAAACCCACAGAGTACACAAGTCAAAATAATGGAAGTGCAAACAAGGTGTGCACTGCATCCAGGGGCTGAAGAGGCCCATCCACTAGGATGCCAAGAGTGGAAGATAAAGATTAGCTCTGATGGTTGACTAGCAATAGCAGCAAGCTGTCACCAACAGAAAATCATCTCAAGACTTCTCAGATCGTACACAAAAGGCTAAAATCCCATACACTTTATTATGAAGTGCTTTCATATATTTCCAGTTTAATTTATTCTTTTGGAACCCAGTAATCCATGAGTATTAAAGATTTGTTTTTAGCACATTGATAGCACAGCTAGGGTTCCTGCACCTGAAAGCTTGCCTATTTTTTGGATTAATTGGTCTAATGTTATCTCTTCCTATAAACCTTGCCTTGCTCGGCTAGTTTTATGACAAAATTATGAGCCAAGTTGCCACAGAAGTGCCAGAAAGTATTTAAAAAAAATGACATTTTGTCCAAGGATGGAGGCAGGGGCTCAGCTATGTCTCGCATCTAGAGAGGTGAGGCAGAAGAGACAAAGGTGGCTGCTAAGTCACCCTAAAACTGATAGCTCTAGAACCAGCTCTAGTGCAGTTATAATGGCATGAAGCCCACAACTGAGCTGACACAGCTATATATACACACACATATCTGTAACATTATATATGGATGTATAAATAATACGTCCTGATATGCCATTTTAAGGGTATGGAAAAGGTGACATTTGCCAGTTTACAGTCAGACAATTACCAGGCTATGAATCCCCCAAAGACGTATTTACAGCAGTATTTACAAACTGCATTTTGGTGTTTTTCTAGTGACACACACAATAACTGCAGATATTCTGTAAGGAGGGAAGGTTTTAAAGCTCTTTGTAGAACACAGTGTATGAAATGTTTATTACATCTGTATAAACTGTAATTCCACATTATATTGTCACATTTTTATGAATTAAACTTTAAATATTCCCTGTTTGAAGAGAAATAATTACTAAACTCTGAAAATAAGCTGGGTGGGGGAAAGTGTTGTGTCAGGTTTTTTACACCATTATTTAAATGCCAGATCAACAAAAGGGGAAAACAGTAAAAACGGACATATTTTTGTATCTGTGAAAATGACAACTGTTTAAAAACAGCTGTGATAAGTGGTCAGTTACAAAAAATAGGCTCCAAGAATTCAGTATCTAGACAAAATAACTGAAAAGTCTTGTTTGCTTCTAGCTTACTACAATTAAGGTTAAAATTATTCCTAGCTATACCCATCTTTAGGCTCTGCATGAATACCACCTGTCTTTGATTATGTCACACAGTTTATTTTTATTTATTTTACACAAGCCAGAAATTTCTAAATTTGCCATGATCTCAATCTCCATTTACAGTAAGTATAAGTAATTGCTCTTCATATTGCTTAAATTAAAAAAGCAAGAATTACCATGCAACTTTTGCACTCCTGATTTTCTATCATCTCTTTTAGATGCGTGTTTTCAGATTTGACAACTTTGTAGTTGAAATCCAACACCTAGGAAAAGATTAAGTTCTTAGACATATGAATATTACTGTTAACTTGAAAAAATATTGACTATAGGTATGATAAGTTAAATTTTGCAAAGTATACATAAGTAATTATGAACCTATCTATGAGATACAGTTTTTTTTTTTTTTTTTAAATACATCAGTACTAAACCAGAAAGAAATATTCAGCTATCTATGAAAGGCATACAAATGATCTGCTACCAGTTTTATTTACCTTTTTGAAAGAAGTAATCAGTTATGAAAACAAGGGAGTAGACATACAGTTACAAAATACCAAGAAGGACAGACCTTGCAGACCACTGAAACTGCTTGAAACCTTAGTCATGAAGCCTAGGAACCACATTCACTCTTAATGATACCATCTAACATATGGCCCAGTAAATAGTGCCACACAGCAGCAGTGTCACATTTTCCCAAACACTAACTTTCCTATTGTCAAAAGTAAAGTATTATGACAGTCTACTGATAGACTCAGTCTACTGAGTCTACTACTACCATTTAAAAACATCAGTATTTTACAGTTTTCAGCTTTCAAATTGCCATGCTTTTCTGAGCATACTTGTAACATTCTTTACAAAGCTTTTTTTTTTTAAAAAAGGCTTAAAAATTAGGAAATGTTCTAGATAATCTAATAAATGATTCCAATGATAAAGCACATACAATAACAACAAAAAATTTGTTGAGATCTTTTGCATATTAAAATGGTGACTGCAATTGATGGTCAGGGTGATCTGCAATTTAGATGTACAGTTGACATTTAGTGGTGCTTTATTGTTCCAGTATCAATTTGGCTGCTATAATATTTGGCTGTACTATTTAATAAACACTACTACGTCACTGCTGATGGAGATGAAAACTACAGAAAGAAAAGTAATGTCTTTTTTACCAGATAATGTATGTCATCATCAATAGTGTGGAGTAAAATGGCCTAGGCTGGTTTTGCCTGCTTGCATACCTGTTGTTTTGCTAACAATTTGTCTTTTATCTGTAACTCCATTTTTAACTGTCTTTCCAGAAGACTAGCTTTCTCCATGATAGTTGCTATAGTGATCTCCTTCTGATGAAGCTCTTCTGTCAGGTCAGAGATTTCTGTCCTTGTTCTTTCCTGCTCAGAGCAATGGGACTGCTCCTCTCGATAAAGATGGTTTCTTATCTGTAGCAAATACGTTTCAATAAGAAAAAATGTTGTGCAGTAAATATGACTGAATCACTAACCACATACTACTGACTTTTTTACGGTCTGCTTCCAAGACACCAACTCTTCTAACCAAGTCAGACATTTTTGAGATTTTATAATAAAATGTCTTCATGAGGCAGTGCACAGTCTTATTTATTTTTATGTCTTTTTTAACCCTTCTCATTTGCTAATTTAGTATTAGAAATGAACAAAATATAAATTATTTATATTAAAATTGTAAAGGAATGCAATAATAATAATGTTAATTTCAAGAATTGGAAATTATGACAAAGAAAATCCAAGGAAATATCTTTTCAATAAACCTAAGTATGATTTATTTATAACGCTCCAAAGTTATTTTAGGCTGCATTAAACATGTCTTAAACCAAAATTAACTCCAGAGCAATATAAATAAATCAATCTAGAGACCTCTTAATGAGAAACTATGATAGAAATAGAAGAATATATATGGTAAACCACTTTATGAGAATTTTTCTGCCGTTATATATAAAATTTAAGGTCAAGCTTTCTCCATTATCTCCCATGTAAAGGGTTCTCCAAAGAATCAACACAAAGATTGTTTTCATAATCTTTCAACTAATAACCAAAACTGTAGTACTGATAGATTTTTGTAATATGTAAGAAACATTACTATTAAAAACAGCAAAAATACCTTCGAATGCATTTTAATAATTCTTCACAGTACTGTACACAATCAGTAACAGATGGCATTTCATATTTATTTATGCAAACTACACAGAAATACTAGAATTGTAAACAAATAGATATAGATGCAAAAAATCTGACAGCTAGAGCATGATTATCATGCCAAAATTGCTGCAGCATCCAAGTCAGCTGCATCCAATTCCAGATGTTCATGCTTACATTGCTACTCAGCAAAAAACACAGCGCGTCTGTAAGGGGAGTTCCAGGCACCCTCTTCCTCAAAGTGTTAACCTGCCAAGCCATGTGTCATTCCACAATGCCATGCCACAACTGCTTGCACACAGCAGTTCTGAAACGTGCAATGCAATACAATGCAAAACTCAAAGAAAGAAGCACTGCCCTGGATTGTGCAGCAGATGACTGATAAAGTAGCTTTGTGTGGGTACCAGCCATAGTGATTTTACTGGTTGATCTGTTATTCTCATGTCTGAGACCACCTACAAACTGCTACTTACCTCCTACAGCCTATTAACTACCCATAGCCTTGGAGGACTTATTACTTGCAAGGTATTACCTAATCACAGTAATATTTAGGCTTGGGCTTTTCCATTACTTTCACGAGGTAGCAACCTCAGTTGTTAGTACACAGAGTCAGAATACCAATTGCACAGCTATACAATTACCTCCAGGAATGCAACCATATATGAAAACTCCATACTCTCCTATACCCTCAATTAATCCTTCTGCTCTCTTTTTTACATGTCCAAGCTCACTACTTTGATCTCTCTCTCTCCTTTTTTTTTTTTTTTTAAATCCTAGACTGCAGTGTGAGACCTGGAAATACTTAACAGTATGACGTACCTTGTTTAGCACTTCTTGTTGGCTTTCTGGACCTTGTGCCAGTAGTAATAAGTCTGAATTTTTATTTTCTGGTTGCTCAGTAATTTGTTCAGAAGATGACTGATGTCTTTAAATAAGAAATGAAAAAAACAAAACAAAACAAAACAAAAAATATGAAATAAGCAGAATGTGCAATAATCTTTCACTTAAAAATCTTCTTCCCAGGGTAAAACTGGGAACTTGTTTGGGGATGAAAAAAAAAAAAAAAACCACCACGAGATTTGGCCTAAAAAAGGTTGGATCTTGAGAGATTTCTAGAGATTAAGAAAAGGGAAGTCTGTGCAGAAAGAATCCTGAAATCTCTTGTTGATTAGTATTTCATGTGTTCTTTGACAGTTATGGTAGATTAGATAAACCATAACAAGATGAACATTTTACTCATAGAAGGTTAGGGAGAATCATAATCGCTCTGCTTCCAAAGTGTTTAATGCCAAGAAATAGAGAGGCACTTAAAGCATATAAATAAAATAGGTTAAATACATTGACTTGCAAAGATCTATGCAACATAAAGGCCTTTTAACAGAGGGTGCACCTACTGCCTTTAATCTTGTCATGTATGAAAATGTTCATTCAAAAATTGTTTAAAAGTCTGACACTTGAATCCCAACTATCTTTTTCAACAGACTTGATTTAAATCAGAAGTAAAAAAAAAAAGATTAGCTTAGTAGTACTTGTTATTTTAAACATTGTCTTTAGCACACATACTTTATTTGAATTTCCTGCATTTCTCTGATTTTCAATAATTCTGTATGCAATTGTTGGCATTCCAGATGTATCCTTCTCCAAAGAGCATCGCGTGACTGCAGCTCTTTTTTCATTTCTGAAAAGCTGGCCTCCATGTTCTAAAGAAGAAAACAAATACACAAATAGCCAAATAAAATGAGAGAGTAGTAGCTCAAAATGCTGTATTTTGCATCACTTCTGACACCTGAGTAATGTGTATGAAAGGATATAAATACTTATATTCTTAGCTTTATTTCTGAAGAAGGTATTGCTTCCACATCAGCTACTTTCTCCAGAAATGCCATCTAAAAAACAGATATCGAATATTCTTTAGCTCTTGCAATGTTCCGATACATGTCTCTGAAGTTATCATAGGAGACACCACTTAGAAGCTCTTTATCACACGAAATACACCTAAAATGCAGAGTTTGCTTGATTAAACAGCTTCTACACCCTTGAACATGCTTCATATGTAAGAATTAGTGCCGTAAGTAACTTCTATGTTGCGTTTTGATAACAGCGTTTCCAAATTTAAAAGCATGAAACTACAAAGCTATAGAAAGGCAGGGTTAGGTGCACATCTTCATTAAACGTTGCCTGGAAGCTTGGAGCAGATACCTGTGGACTTATGTACATGTGTATAAGTATGTATATCGTGTGTGTTCAATCACCTCCAAAACAATTCTGTCTCCATGTTGGTAATTGCCTGGGTAGATGAACATCACCAAATTTTCACACAATCATAAAATATTTTCCTTAGGGACTCCACCAATCTTGTCTCTAATTTACCTTTCATTTCTGACTGATAATCTATCAGCAAGTTGTCCGTCATGTCATATTTGTCATCATAAAATCTGAGCTCCTATAGCAATTACCAAAAAGTATACTAAGATCATACTAAAGATAAGAAATTGGAACTATAACTGCCAAATAATAAAAGTTGCAACAGTAATCAGATTCTTGTAATAACAATAGAAATGTTCAGAGAACATTTATTTCCTCTCACCCAAGATCCAAAAGCATGTTCCAGATAAAAGGATTTTCCAAGTATGCTGATCCTTTGCCTTTAAAACTGTTACACTAAAAACAAGTATTTCTCATAATTTCTTCATTTTAATATAGTTTCCATGTTTAAAAGAAAAAATAAGGCTTTTAAACGTTCAAAAGACAACTTTAAAAAGTGAAATACAGAAATGACTCCACAAGCAAGGAACTTCAAAGGTTTATTTCCCTTAGAGCCTCATATTAGAATGACCTTCCTTCCAAGAAGCCTGTGGTTTTCCTGTGGCTGAAAGGGCTGCTGAAGACAGATATGAAACTTTTTTTTTTTTTAATTTTTTTTCTTTTAGGGGCTGCAAATACAGATGTAGTCATTATATTCTTTGTTAAATGAAGGCTGAGAGAGCTTTTGAACTCAGAAATAGAAGTGTGGCCATATTTTTAGTGAAATAAAGTGTAATAAATTGTTAAAATTCTCTGCAGAAACTTCCTTATGATCAGCTTAATGGCTTTAACATTTATGAGACAGCCACAATTAGTTTATAATATATTATTTTTTAGGGTGTGTGTGTGTGTACACCTCTGATTCGATTGTGTGGTGGATAAGGGAAATGCTGCACAACTGTGTGGTGGAAGTTGAAGCATCTGTGGCAGGCTGCATTCAACAGGCATATTTACTTAAATTGTATTTTCTTCTATGAATTACAATAGTACCAGGAATAACAGCAGCCACAGCAGTAGCAGCAATAATAATTGAAACAGAATCTCAGGTCAAGAGTTTCACATATCACTTCAAAAAAGTCAATTAGATCACAGAATCACAGAACTGTAGGGGTTGGAAGAGACTCGAAAG
This sequence comes from Aythya fuligula, assembly GCF_009819795.1. Lineage (NCBI taxonomy): Eukaryota > Metazoa > Chordata > Aves > Anseriformes > Anatidae > Aythya > Aythya fuligula. The sequence goes on from NC_045559.1 coordinate 196,049,838, forward strand.
ATCATCAGGTCCAACCCCTCTGCCAAAGCAGGTTCCTCAGAGCAGGCTGCTCAGGTAGGCGTCCAGATGGGCCTTGAATATCTCCAGAGAAGGAGACTCCACAACCTCCCTAGGCAGTCTGTTCCAATGCTCCGTCACCCAACAGATACTCATATAAAAATAGATACTATTAATAGATACTTATATAAAAATAGATACTTATAATTTATTATTTTCAGAAATATCTATTGCATTTTGTTAAAAAAACAAAACGAAAATTAATTTTGAACAAGAAAAGATAAGGTTTTGTTTAGAAAACATCCAGTGAAGTATTACATCTTCAGAGACTGTTTCAAGTTGAAAAAAATACCAAATGTTCTCTTTTCCTCTGTGAACATGTCGCTTTAACTAGATTGCCATGTTTGATATCAAAAGGAAGTCTCAAAACTTTAGAGATCAGTTCCTGTTCTAATTGTACTCAACACTGTTCAACCTTTCTAATACAATCATATGCTATATTTCTATATAAATTAGCGTCCACTGACTTAATGCAGGTTTTCTGAGAGTTTCGTGTGATGCTCTCAAGCTGCCTCTCACGCATGGCTGCAATCAAGTTTATCAGACAGTTCATCTGGTTAGGAAATACTCTGCAGTCTCGGTTTGAATAGTCTTAAGTTTGTTTTTTTCTCTAGAGCAGGTAAACTGGTCTTGCATACAGTTCACTTTATCACTTCTTTCTTGCTATTCAGTAGTATGAGAGAAATAGGCAGAAGCACAAATGAAATAGTTGCAGGCATGGAAGACGTGAGGCATTGCAACCAGCCTTCTCCCCACCAAGATGCCCATCTACTCCTCCGAATTTCATCCACATCAGGTCCAACTATCCTCACCCTCCACCCAGCATTCCTTCACACAAACCTGCTTACTCCTGGCTGACGGCAGACCCTGCACTTTCTTATTTCTCATGCAGACATTCCTAAAAAGAATATTTTCTCTTAGCTGTTAGCACTTAGCTCATAGTGACATTATTTTCACCATATATTGACTTACATCAATGTCCTCTTCTGCAGCTGTTGGCAAATGCAGCTTTTCTCACTAACACAGCAATTATCTCACAAGAAGACCACAGTTATTCTGCAGCTTTCTGCTCTTTAGCCAATAGTGTTACATGTATCTAGCTCCACTTCCAATTAAATCTCTCCACATTCTGTTCACACAATTCCAAAAATCCTCTTGCTTGGAGATTTTCTTTAAGAAGGCTACAGCATGACGCCATGTACTGTCTACAACATCTGCCCACCTGCTCCAATCTCCATGTTTTGTTCCACTCTAAATATATCTAATCCTGCTACTATTAATTGGAACCTTTTTAACAGGCCTCAGATTTTTTTGCTTGCATACCGATAACTTGCATGCAAGCAAATGACTCAGGGAACTAATGTGTGAATTAAATGTATAAACATCATGTGTACAAAACTTGGTTGTTCTGACAACACCTGAAAATAATCTCCAGCACGTATATGTTAATTACTGTATATTGCAACTGAAGTTAAAATTCAGCAAGGTTGTCTATTAAGAGAAATAGATTATCTTTCAAGAGAAAGAGTTAAAGTCACTACAGTTCTCTCTATATATTAGTGAATATTGAAGTGCTTAAATAAATAAGCAGGGGTATGTTACCAGAAAAATATGGAAATGAGAATCTTATTCCAGATCTGTTTCAAACTTCACTAATAAAAAGTCTGAAGAGATCTTGTATTATCTCAATCTTGTCAAAATTCATAGATTATGAACAAAAGAAGAGGCCCAAATAGCTGTCTTCATATATCGTCTGCAAAAAAGCAGTAGGCTAAGATAAAAACTGATGGGTCTTCACGTGGTTGGCAACTTAGAAATTCATTGCACTGAAAAATATTCTTACAACAATAAAGTATAGCATAGGCTTTTGAATATAAATATTTAGTAGGTATAGTCAGTTTAGTAGGACAGTTTGTACAAAAAGAGGTAACAAGATAAAGAAATTTTACAGAAGTAATTTTTATACAAGGAACCAAGTGAAGTAAACACTTCACTCTCCGTCTGCTACAGGGATAGGAAAGCTATAAAAACCTAGATAAACAGATATGAATAAAATGTGCTACTGTATATCAAACATTTTTGTTTTCATGTATTACTCAATAAAAATTTACTGTTCACAGCTCATTCTGTGCTCCTGCAAAAAATTTATATACGATGCTTGTATAGATATTTTATATAGGCATGCCAGTACCACTTTTGAAAGTATACCTGTAAGTAATTAATGCTCCAACATTTATACCACAGTATTTATAGAAAAGAAAAACTATCATTACCTGGCACTGTTTTTGGAACATTTTTAGATCCTCCTGGAGTTTCAGATTTTCCTCTTGTAGTCTGTTCCTGTGTATTGCTATTTCATTCACAGCTGCCTTTAGCTTTTCAGTAATTAACTCATCCTTTTCACTTGCAGGATGGCCATATGTAATTACCTCTTCTTGATTCTGTTTCTTATTGCTTATCTGGAATTGATAACTCTTGGTCTGCTTCTATAAAACAGTAAAACTCTTTTAATGAAATTAAATAATTACATCTATATTGCTATGGTCAAACCATTACTACTAAAATCACAAAGCTATTTTCATTTTCTTCACCAGGTTTTTCTTAGAAAAGATGTCATTAATAGAACAGTTTGCATTACTTCTCGAAATGATATTATCTTCCTCGAGCCTCAAGTTCCTTACCTTCAGTGAGAATATTTCAGACACTTACAAGGTTACAGACTTTTCAAGGATTTTTCTCCTCTGTTGTGTTTTTTTCCTAGCACTTAATAGTAGCCCTAAATGTAAAAGGGTGATTACGATGATCTAACTCAAAGCAGTTAACTATAACATTTTGGGGGGAGAAATGTTGCTCTTTGATACAATGAACTCAGTAGGAATTGTGTGTATGTGCCTCAGGATCAGAATTAACTTTAGACTAGAAGGCTAGTATTACATAGTTTATGTATAAACAGCTCCGTTACTACAGTAACTGTACTCCCTTGATATCATTATCGTTAATCTTGTGCAAAAATCATTTGCACATTCGGCATCTCTAGAAGCAGTCACAAACTCCATTCAGTTTCTTGTACTGATTAAAGAGTCCTAAAAACAAAACTTTAGAAAATTGCTATTGGTGGTATTTGTGAATTCATGGGCATTGTGAAGAACCAAAATACCTATAGTAACTGTTTAAAAAATCCATATGGATACTCCTACTGGGACACAGTAGCAGTACTCTTTCAGAAGACTGAGAATTAGCTGAAAAATGACAACAAAATAAAACCTACAAAACATATATCAAGTGCAGAGATCAAGTTGAGCAAGAAGATTTACATTAAACATAAGCAGTCATGCTACAAATACTGTATTTGGGACTGCAAAAAGGCATTCTTTTGACTCTTTTGATTTCACTATGTTCTCATAATTTGTGTTGGCTGAACACATAAGTAGAAGTGGCCACTGGCTGCGTATTAAATAAAAAGCCTAAAGAAATTGGCAGGTAAGTTTAATTTATACAGATAATAAATTAAGGTCCCCTGAAATCTAAATTATGGAGTTTGACATACCATAATGTCAAAGAATCCTGTGAAAAAAAGGGCACGTCTCCATCTGGAAATCAAAAACTCACAGAAAAGGAATTTGGGGCAAAGACACAGGACAAATTAATGCTTTTGTAACACTCCATCAGCTTTGTAATTAATAAACTAGCCAGTGTGCTATTGCAGTTACAATGAAATCTGTCTTCAAAGAAAGTTCACTGATGACAGTCATGTGAACCTCGAAAGAAAGAAAGATCATCTTGTGCAATCTACTTTGACTCGTCTAATTATATAATCACCTCCACATACATCAGTCAGTAGATTTGTCTAGTCAAAGCCTTGCTTTTTTTTCACACCTTTGTATGAAAGTTCAATAATTGCAATATAGTGCTTTCAGCATCTGTAAATGAAATGTAACTGTCATCCTTGGAAATGCTGGATATGGGTAAAGAGTCTCATATGAATCATTAAGAAAGTGTTTCACTAGATTAAGATCCAATGAACTTAGTCCCAGTGGAAAAGAGGATTACCAGTCAGCAACGTAATTGGCTTCCCTGTACTTCATTATTGAGCTGTCTTGTAGACCTATTATTTTTTTAGTTATTTCTTGATTTTTTTTTCAGAGCAGGATATGTTATCAAGAAAGCATGAAATCAATATTTCATTCTGGAATGGAAGGAATTTAAAAAAAAAAAAAAAATGCTAGATCAATAGGCAATGTAAAAAAAAAAAAAAAAAAAGGTAATAAATTGGCAAGTTAGAAAGGATCACAAAGCCAGCCATGGTAACTTGAACGGTAACTTGAAAGCTGAAAAATATGATCAAAAAGGGATAAGTGATCCAACAAACATTTCCAAGTGTGATTTTGGAACAGCACATAGGAATTCAAATTTCTGTATAAATTATACTGTTTATTTATGATCTTCAAAAAGTAAGGGATACCTTAGATTAGAGGGAAGTTTATATTTCCAGCCAACATAGGAGTGGCATGTACTGCTTACTTTGTAAGATACTTATCAATAACTTGTCATTGCAATTAATTGCATATTAATAGATAGCATAGAAGATAAAAGTATGCTCAGAGTATACTTAAAAAAGTAAAAAAACATTGCATTTTGCAGTTATCTTTATCAGAAATATTCTACTTTTCATCATGATATTTATTCACATTAAATGAGGAAAAAAATAATTGTATGAATCAATAAATCTTTTGGTATGGATTTGCCTTAAAACAATGTATCCATATTAATTTTTGATACTGTAAGCTTAGTAGTACATTTAAATTTTTAAAAATAAGTTGTAAATAATACTAGCTGAACTAACTGCTCATTTAATTCTCATCTTCCTTCTAAAGCTTCTTATTTTACCTGAAATAAATTACATTTCTCAGACAATAATTTTTGCTGAGCATCTAAATAAATGAGATGATTTTGGCAGATTGTCCCTTTCTTATCCCATTCTCTTGATTTTGCTTTAAATTCCTGAAAGACAGCAAAACAAGGTTACTGAATAGAGGAAGAATTACTTCTTTTCCTTAATCTAAATAATTTTGTAATTTGTATGGTTCTAAGAAAAATACAGTTTTATAGTTAATACATAGTCTTTCCAGAATTTCATAAAGAAGATGAAAAGAACAGTCATATAAAAAGCCATCCAGCCACCAGCCACCGTCACCAGAAAAAATAGTCTTAAGGGCTGTTAATCTGAAAAACTTCAGTGGTAAACATAATCATTGAATAGAAATATTCAAATATTCAAAATATTTCAAGTCACTTAAAATTAGGGTAGACCTTAGAGTTGTGACTGTAAACAACCAATTTTATTGCAGGGTAGTTCCTGTGAGTTTGAAGTAAAGTAGAGTAATCAGCATGGATTAATATTAATATTCAGACAAACGTTTTGAGTGCCTTCTTTTTTGTTCTTTTTCTTGAACAAGGGGGAAAACAACTACAGTGAATAATTTTTACTTCTTGCTCTCTTTTCAATTGCTGCTTCAGGTTCAGAATTTTTCACCTAAGTTCACCTAGTTTAAATAAAAACTTGTTTAACAAGCTCTAGTATAACAGGTCTTGTATTTGTATTTACATTCCTATTTATACTGTATTTGAATTTCCTTTTATATCGTACCAGACCTTGTATGTTCATGACTGATCTTTAAGGCAGTATTGTACCAAACAAGTAGAACTCCAGAATTACTAAAGTTGTTGCTCTTTTTCTTTGCATGAAGAATTACCAAAATAAAAGTATACTGTTTAATATGCTTTTATAAAAATTTCCTTTTTCACAATGGAATTGTTGGTCCCAAAAAGGTAGATGAGTTTTTATAATTATGCCTAAATTGGCATATTCCTTGAATTTTAAAAAATAAGAATTTCTTTGCAAGTGAAATTAAATCAAATGCTTGCTAACATACATTAATACAAGTCTTAGCTTTCCTAATATCTGCTTTGGTATTTTAAACCAACTAAAATCTTCCCCTTTTAGCAAAACGTGATACAAAAGGACTTTCAGACTACTAAATGAGGACTGCAGATTCAAGGCCTTACTAAAGCACTGCTGAGCTTAGTAGATTTTCAGCACCGTAATTATTTCCTGAATACTAGAATTTGCTGTATATATTCCAAGCACTCATTTTTCATACTGCACAATTAATCAAATGATAGCATTGTGTTACATTATTTTCACATTTCAATCTTGAATAAGGTCATTCTCAAATTAGCTGGATCAGACAGTTTCACAGTAGCGATATATTTAGTCAACAATGGATGTATAACCCATTTATTATTCTTGTAGTAGCACGTGTTGGCAGCTATGCTGAAGTCCAAGGCCTAGCAGCTTTTCTGATGACAAGGACTCTTCCATGTGGAAGAGACATCAACATTTATGTGTCCTATATACTACAGCGTAACAGAGAAGATAGGCAATTTCAAAATATACATCCTAAAATTCTGCTTAATTGCAGCTTAAGTATTATGAAAGTACTTAAAATCTATTAGATCTTAATTTTTTTGATTGAGAAGTTTTCTAAGTATTTATACTATCTACAGCATAAATTTACATAAATCTAAATCATGAGCCTCTACGTCTTCACAATGCTTAACAGCTAGGTAACTAGCTCATGCTTAGTTTCCACTAGTTTCATCTGCTTACTTTCCCTACAGGACACAGCGTAGTAAATGCTTGAAGCACACAGTACTTTATCATGCTCTCTGCATAGGATAGCCAGAGAATTTTTATTTTTTTTTCCTTATCCTTCTATGCTACATGAGACTAGTGGTTAGACTGTTCTCCTAATATGGGGGAGACTTGGTTTAATAATCTTCCAAAATCTCTCCAAACAGAATCTGAAACAGAGTCTTCCCAAGTTATTTTTCTACATAATAAACTATATATTAATTTTCATCAAGCTCTGGAATTCCTCCTTTTGAAGTTTCACTTTGCATAGGATTCTAGAAAATCTATTAGATAAGCAAGGAAGAAGAAATGAAAATGAGTACAGCTAGAGATTAGATTGCTCAGTTATCAGAGGTGAGACTGGATCCAAGTTTCTGAGCCAGTGAATGGACCCATCAGTATTTAAGAAGCCACCGTATAGAGGCAGAGTCTATACATGCCATTTCTCTGTGCTAGCTAATTCTCCTGTTGGCCCAGTAAATATTTGATTATTCCACAGGTCACAAAGTAACCGCAAACTATGACAAGTCAAGGCTGGGAATTCTGATCAGAGATCAGCATCTTCTGGTATCCATGAATAAGTCAGCTAAAATCCCTTCTGTGTCTGGATGGATAGGAAATATAACTGAATCCTATCCTCAGCATCACACGTTATCTAGTCCCCCACTCAGTATATTGGATTCTGTGGACTGTATTTTTCAGTGCCTTATGCTTCCTAATGTGTGACCTAGGAGAATCAGATACTGAGACCTAGGCTGTGGATTGCCTCAGGCATATAGGTGCTGACAAGATATGTGTATAACAAGCAATTTTTCAAACCTAAATCCATTTTCTATCTAGTCCTACACAATCAAAGTTGTCCTGAAGTCTATAAACCTAAATTAATGGTAGGTATCATGTGACAATATCCTGCATATGTGAAATCTCTGATGCCTCAATGGATACTATTCAGTTTAAATATATTAATCAGGAAGGAAGTAAAATTTATCTGTAGATACATTTATGAAGCAAATTCTGTCTATTACCTCTTAAAGCTACTAAAAACATTACTAAAAGTTGAGTGAGGGAACAAAACCTGGATATCAAACTACGCACCTTCTCTTGCCAGTTGAAGACAATTTTATAATTTTTGTAGAATAAGCAGAAATTTAAAGTTTTGACTTAAATCCACAAATTATTTCTAAATGGATATTAAAAGTAGAATATAATGGCAAAGTATTCTTACCTCCAATTTCTTGCTTAAGTTACTCAATTCAAATGGTGTCTCTAGGCTTTCCTCACATTTTCCTCTACTTTGAAGATCTTTTTGTTTTAACTGGTGTAACCGTAGCTTTTCGTAACTATGTGTCAGCTTTGAAAACTAAAAATGAAAGCAGAAATGAACATGCAGAATCTGTAAAGGCTGACCACGTGGGCAAGGTTTTCTTTATACTAGAATTGCCAACTGCAGCTTCAACAATCAAAATATTTAATCAATACAACAAAGAATCAATTAATAAAATTAATTTCTTAGCTGAACAAGACTAAGATCTCACATAAATGTTAACTAACTGTTCAGATAGGTTCATCTGGCAGCTACTTCTGCTGAAGTTTTTTATGGTACTATTATCCATCGTGTCATTTCCTCTGCTGTTTATATGAAATGTTTTACACTTGTTTACTGCCATCTTGTGTTGACATTTTTAAAGGGTGCTTCACTAACCAGAATGAAGGATTATCATTAACATATTTTAAACTTGCATGTTTCTCTTCTGTTGCGAAAACTGTTGACATGCTATGGATAGGATGATTGCTTTCTTCTGGAATCAGGAAGTACCAAAGAGCATCTGTGAGAATTGGACCCTAAATAGTGTTCTGCCTATTGATCTTACCATGAAAGCGTGGCTTTGGACTCAGAGGAAAAAAAAGTGAAGGTACCAGCAGAAGTACCAGCCTCTTCAGAAGAATGGCCACTCTGAACAGTTTGCAGCACTACACAAAGGGGCTAGTGGATGTTTATACATGTAGGTTTGATATAATAGAGATTGCCATTGTCTGGTAGAGGTCATAGAATCACAGAATGGTTTGGGTTGGAAGGGACCTTAAAGACCATCTAATTCCAACCCCCCTGCCATGGGCAGGGACACCTCCCACCACATCAGGTTGCTCAAAGATATGTATATCCTGTTTTGGAAAAAAAAAAGAAAACCAAGGATTTCATCAAAGGAAACACTAAATATATGATCTTGAGGAAAGCTAAGTGAAAGAACTTTGCAAAGAATGTTGACTAAAAAAGAAGCTTACAACTATGAATACTGCTCATGTCTCTTGTTTTTTGGCTCTTTTAAATTCAGGTATACATGATAGTTTACATTCTTTGTAATAATTACGGCTTCACTTTAAAAATTTTGACTCTAACATGATTTTCAAATAAAATCCATAAAAACTTCATGTTTTTGTTCAGCTCTAAGGCAAACCACTGTCTGGAAAAGAAATAACTCCCAAAGGGGAAAAACAACAAAACTGAAATGGAATTCTATTGAACCAATGAATGAGTACTTGAGGTCTGCACAGAAGGTCCAGAAAAACAGATATGGGAGTGAAGAAATCATGTGGAAACCTCCTAGAGATATTTGAAATAATTTGAGGAACCTGTAATAGGGAATAGAGAAAGGAATTGAAAAGATGACCAGCAGGTAGACAGTCATAAACCAGGAAGTGTCATGAAACGGTGAGATCCAGGAATAGATCTGACCAACTTGGAATTTCTGAATAGAAATCTTATAACATGGACTTACAGAGTTGAAAGCTCACCTTTTAATTAAATTAAAAGTCTTGTAGAGACGCTGCCTGTATTTGAAATGGACCTTGCCAGAGAACACAGGTGAGATGGAATAAAGGGTGAGATTTAAAATGTGTCAGATCATCCAAGCTCATATAACATGGAACTCACTGCCTTTGGAAGAAAGATATCTGTTTTCAACTAACAGGAGTTTTGCTCTTGAATATACGATGGCATATGGAAACTGCCTGGGAAGAGCAAACCCAGATGAAGACCGGTACTAGACTGGTCATGCTAAAAAGGCTAGGAAATGTAGGACTTCAACACTCCAGCAGATCAATCTAAAATGGAACACACAAAATGAGAAAAAATGAGTTTTCATGTTTGATTAATTTAATGAAATGTGGATATTTATTTAATAAAGATTATAGTCTGGATGTTATCCTGACCAGAAACTAGACTAAAAGCCAAGAATCCTCCCATCTGGGGGCAGAGAAGGAATGAGTTTTAGTGACTCATCTAAGTGATGAGATCTAAGAGGGTGAGATTCATCTAAGTTCAGATTTCTGAAAGTTAGACATCCAAGCCTGAGCTACTCTGAGTTAGAAAGAGCTATCTCCAAATGCTTAGGCATTTCAGCTATTTTAAATTCTCACCAGACAATGGAATGCATTATATTCTAGGGGTGTCCAATTCCTTCCATCGATTCTGAGGTAGCTCAGACTTAGACATTTAACTTTTAAATGCACTTAGTTGTTGAAGTGCTTAGAGCAAGAATAGATTCTTTTTCTTTTGCTGAAGGTTTTCTCTCATTTTCAAAGTGCGAATGACTACTAAGTATTTCTATAGAAAAAAAAAAGAGAGAGAATAAAGTAATAGAGATAAACCCCTAAAATTTTTGCTTTTTAAATTATGACAAAATGCTGTACGTGTATATTTGGATGAGTGCAACAGTGTGGCCTAAGAGTTTCAGGTTACATAGCAGGAATTATTTCCCTAATAGGAAAAAAAAAACAGTGAAAAAAAAAAAAGGGGTTTACTGCATTCGGCAAGCACATAATGAATTCTGTGGGAATGTTACTCATTAAACAGCTGCTTTTATTAGTATCAAGGGTAAAAAGCACTGAGGTCCACAGACACAGTGTTATCGTGGAGAAATTTGTTCTAAATGGCCTTAACTTTCTTAGAGCTAGAAAAAGCAATCCTTACTGTTTCTATTATGATTAGGATGGAAGAAAAACTGGGAGGGATTATAAGAAAACATCTGCACGGAAAACACAATGCTACTGGGTAAACAGTAACACGCCATATGTGCAACATTAAATTGTAGCTCTTAATATATACTGGAGAAGGTGTAATTTTCAAGTGAAGATAAGAACCAAAAGAAAGGAGACAAAGGACACAGGGTAAAGATTAATATTTTCAGTGGAGCTCGATATTTTAGATATGACTTTGTGCAGCCTAAAATTGGGGACATTAAAGTAATTCTACAGTGGAGACTGTGCAGCACTGTCATTTAAGAAAGAAGCTTAACAAGGAGATTTGGTGAAAGCTAGAACAGCAGAGTGGGACAGTCCTACTGCCCAGCATAAGCATTTGGAATTGTTTTGACAGATAAACTTTCTGTTTGTCTCACAGAGAATCTAGGAAGGTTTCCCAACTTAGGCACTTGCAGTTCTTCAGTCACTGTGTACAGGATGGATACCTCATGAAGAATTAAGGTGGGTGAAAGAGGAGGAATAGGCACTGGAAAATGAAATGCAAATGGCATCCGTGCTAGAGCCTTTGATAAAACAGGATGCCTGAAAGACAAAGAAGTGGTGGATGACACCGGTTGGGAAAGTGATGTATATTAAGAGCCAGAAATCAAAACTTCTTGCATAAAGATGAAAGGAGTAGCAATCTGGGCACTCACAGGAAGGTTAGATGGTCAGAATAGGAACTGAAAAGGAGAATCTCAGCAAGAAGCACAACCAGTTACACAGAGAAACTTGAAGGTAAAGTGTCAGATTCTTTAAAACAATCAATCAATCAAACAAAAACAAACAAACACAAAGAGAAAACAAATTGTATTTGCTCCTGAGAAGGACACGTAAGGTAAGTAACAACTTCAAAATCAAAAGCTTTATGAAAAATGACCCAGAGTTTAAATTCCATAAAGAATAGCAAAGATCTTAGCAAAAACATGTAACTTAAAAGCAGCCATTTTTAGCATGAGATAAAAAAAATCTAAGAAGTGAAATACATTGCAGGAAATGTGACGAAGGATGAAGAAAGAGCAATCTGCTACAGTTTTGGGGACAGTTTTGTAGTGCTAAAGGCACATCACACCATTTTTCGTTGTCTAATGCTTAATTTCTCAACAACCATGTTAGACATTTTTTCTTTCTCTGTAATATGTGCAAACTATAAAACAGCTTTTGTTTCTAGCCACTTTCCCAAATGATTAAACGTGTTAATTATATATTAACCAAAACAATCTCTGCTTACTCCCAGAACTGTTTGCCAAATCAGTTTCCACATATAAAAGAAAAAATAAATGAAAGAAAACACAATCTTTAAAGTAAATTATACATTTATTGGTTTGATGGATTGTGGGCAAGAAGTGTTAGCACCTCTAAATGAAAATAATGATTTTCAATTTAAACAATCTAAGACAATTCTGTGGTAAGTGTGATTGCTGGAAAATTTTAATTACTAAATGTTTGGTAGGAGAATTCAGTGAAGGAAACAGTAGAACAGCAGGAAAAAAAAAATAGAATTTTGTATGTTAACTTGTTAAATCTGATAATTAGAATAGGCTCAAGCTTGCTAAGAATTTAGATTTGTAACTGAAGTGCAAAAAATAATGAAGAACAAAAGCACAGGCACAGAGCAAACAGCCAATAAATAAAGGCAAAACAAATCCACAGTAACAATATTCCAGGTTGCTGTAGTTTTGATACTATGTTCACTTATGGAAAATGATCAAGCCTTTAATAATCCCTGTAAACCAGGCAAACTAAACCCAGAAAAAAATCAATAGCAAAGATGTGACGAGAGCAGTTTAAGTCTTCAAATCCCTAATGTGCATCCCAGTCTTATTAGCATGAATCTAATCATCTGTTCTATTAATTCACCAAGGTTTTAAGTTATTATTCCATGATCAGAAAACCTAATACTTGTCTTCGTAACAGAAGTCATAATCACATCAAGATCCATCCAAAGAGTTTGGACATGTCAGTACAGTAATGACAATGAAGCCAAGTAAGAAGTTGTAGTCATCATTATTAGCATGACACAATTCATCTTTGCCAAATCCATAAAGGTTTTATAAAATCCATAAAATCTATACCATTAGGCATGTATAAGTTTTTTTCTAATGCAATCAGAAAATAATGAAACTGACATTTTCCTTACTTGAGATTTCAGTGCTTGAAGCTGCGTTTCATAACTCTGAGCCATTTCATACTTATTTTTCTGTAAGTTTTCCAGTTTCTGCTGAAGTAGTCCCACCTACAGTTAGAATAAGCATTCACTTTTACCTTTTCTGAAGTGTAATCTACATTATTTTTGAAACTACATTCTGAAGTGTAATCTACATTATTTTTGAAAGTCATTTGAAATTTTGAAAGACTGTTGCATAAAAGGTAAATATTAAAAATACTTATTCATTCAGTAACTTAATAATAAATCTGGACACCACAAACCCAGATGGCAGCAACATCAAGATAGGGATTTTATAGTAAAAAAACCTCATTGTATGCTTATATTATGATCTAATGATAATACGGTATGTCTGTCAAGACCTTTTAATGAAAGCATTTCTGAACCAACCACATAAATGAACTGCTGTGCCCCAGTGTGACAATTTTGTTTGAATGGTTTATATAATCATATAAATTACTTTCAGTTACTTATGTTCAAATTATCAGGAGACATTTTAGACCTATTTCATTTCCCTAAGTACAGTGCTATTTGACATATCTTGAATTATCTGAGATTTTCACAAACATCTGAGAAATATGACAAAGAGCACACATGACACCTAAGTTTTTCTGGAGAGGCAGCTGGAAGCCAGTTGGAATATGCTAAAATATTTCAGATAACATCTGTGCATGGGCAAATAAATTGATGTTTTGGGGATTGGCTAGCTGAGTTATTCTCTTGGCTCCTCTGACTGCAATGACAAAGGGCAAGTTCCTGTAATTGCTCATTAGGGAGTGAGATAGCATTTTCAAGACTCCCACTGGCAGTTTAGACAACTAGCTCACAAGAGGAGACCTATGTGTAAACACTTAACTTCAGATGTCTTGAACTAGAGCTGAATGTCATGCTAGGATTCACGAATACTTCTGAATGAATATTCAGCAGACATGACTGGGAAGTACAGATGATGTCAGGTACGCTGCGGTTTTCAGTTTGATAAGCAATTCTAAGTGGTGATAATTCAAATCTCCACTATTAATAATAAAATTACCATTTAGCCAGTACAGAATGTAAAATTATAAAAACGGAGTATAAACATGAATTACAAATACATAATTTTGTCAAGCTTTTGAACTGTACATCTCCTTTTAAAATATCTGACGAAACTAGACGCATTGGCATTTAGGAAAAAAAAAAACACAATATCTTTTTTCAACTAAACTATTTGATTTAGACTTTAGGGAAATAGAAGAATCACGGGACTTTCAATGACATTTTTACAAATACTTTTCAGAACAGAAGCACACTTTAAAACAAAACAGTAAGAGTAATTAGTGACCTTTAAAGGGTGTTTGGTATTTTTACATGATAGAACAAACAAGCCTACTTATAGAACATTTTGAGTGTACTATTAACTACCTCTCAGAATAAATACTTTATAGAATGTGACATTTTAAAATACCTCTTGACCTTTTTGATCCAGTTTGCTTTGGGCTCTTGCTAGTTCTTGATCCTGGATATCCATCTTTGCTTCCAAAGCTTTCATCTTCCTTTCCCATTCCACTTTTTTGCTGTTTACTGTGATGTCAATTTGATGCAGTAACTCCTGAAGTTGAGTGTCACACGGAGAGGCTCTAGTAATAATAAAAAATGGATTTATTTTTTCAAACACAGAGTAAGGCGGAAAGTAAATTTCTATTTATATTGGTAAGACTTGATTTTACTTCTGATGAAGATCATCATTTTTCAACATCAGATAGAAAGAAATAGAAAAGCTAAATTATGCCTTCAAAAGTTAAATCTTAAATTTGTCCGAAGTCCAAATGGGAATATTTAGTACATCGTGGATCTTTTGCCTAGCTTAAAGGCTGTTTGATATCCTCTCAGTCTGTCAGGTAGGAACTGTCAAATGAGCGTAAGTTAAGTAGAAGATTTCCAAGCTTAAACCTAAAAGGACAATAGTAGGACAATCTGAATATTAAGCTGCACGTGGGCACAGGACTTTCCACTACGGATAGAGGCAGTTTGCTGGAAGAAGTTATTAAACAGTTGGCTTGAAAGCTAGCCACTGTTCTTGATTGCTAGCTCTACTTTTACACTCTGTTTTCCCAATCTCTTTGTGGAAAATGGAATAAGACAACTTCTATGATACTAGTAAGGTTTAATTCTATTAGCAACCACTGAAGTGAGTGCATTTTGAAATTGAACTTATCTTTGAGAGACCACGTGCTGGATTTAATATAAATGTTAGAATTTTTCCAAACTTCTGAGGTTGAATTTGTAATACATCCCTTACATTATAACTTCATCACCAGTGATGGAATATTTTTTGTGTCACTCCCTTAGAAATATGATGTGTCATAAGCATCAAAATATATAGTTAATATATATATTAGAATATAAACAGAATATATAGGTGTATCAGAAACATAACGCAGTCAAAGTTGCCCTCTTATACTTACTGTTATGGAGGAACAGCATATTAATTTCACAAAATTAAACACTGGACAGTGTCAAACTGTTGCAATCAGATGGCATACACCATTTAGCAGGTACATAAAAAGCATCTGAATAATATGAAGCTTTCTTTATCCCATATAAATTCAAATATTGCATTTGATGATGAATGTAAGAAAAAATTGAAGTAAGATATACATTATAGAATATTTGGTTCTGGATACATTTTATGCAAGAAATTGAACAATTATTTCTGCACTCTAAACTTTTTATTTGTAGAAATGACTGTTTTATGTCTAAATTATACTGTTCTTCTCTGTATATGAGATTTTTTTCTGTAAGTATTTTGGAGAATTTATTGCCCAATAAACTCAATTGTTTTCTGAACTGGGAGTTTCACTCAATCTGTGAAATTATATCTGGCATTGCAGAATTGCAATGATTTCGTTAAAAGTCAGAATCTTTATAGAACTCATGGTTCTATAAAATTTGCAGTGAAATACTCCAGTTAGGAAAAAGAAAATCACAAGATAATTCATTTGTTTATTGAAATGTTCCTAGCTATTTTATTTTTCTGACTCACAGCTTCTTATCCATTTAACCTAGGATTCTAGGGTTTGGGAAAAAGAGAAATGAGACCACGTACACTCCTGCCTAATTCCTATCCATTTAATAAAGGGAATTTTATTCCATTAACACTCAGGGCTGGTTTTGGACAGCTATAAAGAAAACTTAGCTGTTGAACAAATTCCTTAACTATGTCGGAGTGCCTATAAAGTTTCTATAAAACTTATTTTTCATCAAGTTATATAGGAAAAAACAATCAGATTATCCTCTATCACTATGAGTAATCACACATCACCAAAAATCAGTATTTGTAAGTCACTGAAAACTTCATTTTGACCTCAGTTTACTTAAACTGAGATACCAGATCAGAAATAGTTAAGGCAGTATTTTGATAAAAGTCTTTGGCAGACTTACTCACCACTGTAATGCTCACTTCTTGTCATTTCTTGAAAGGAAACTATATTTATCAACCTTGTATTTCTTTGAAAATCCCACAACTTCTAAGCAGTTTTACTGTGTTCAGAGCCCATAGGATGTGAGATGGAGATACTTTTATACTAAGTACCAAGTGGCATTATACTAAGTGGCATTTATCTCACAAGAGTGAAAGAAAATCTTTCGTTGATTGTTTTTAACCAGTGGAATACTGTATTGAATCTTTACACTTTTCAGGAACAACATCTCTTTCATTTCACTTTCAGCAAGTAAACATCTGCTTTCCTCGCAATTTTCTTTAGTGGCATCTTTTATTTGCATATCTCCTTCTCATATTAGTTAATAAACTTTCTTATCTGCTTCTTCTTTTAACTTTTTAATACCTTCCTTGTTTCCTGTTCTAGTTTTAATTGCTTTAAAATATTTTTGCTTGATTTAATAAGAGATTATATTCATAAATTGCCCCAATATACAGCTCTACTATTTTATTTAGAATACCTATCTCTATCTTATCTTTATCACATACTGGAAAGTATTGAAATGTGCTACCTTTAGTCACTGCAATCTTATCTTGATCATGGAAAAAAAAAATCTCACTTAAACCCCTCATTATTATCAGGTATTATCTGAGCATTGTGAAAATTTCTATATTTTCCCTCCACAACAATTTACAGATTAGTGTATCCAATCCACATCAGTCATATCTACATGAAATATGAAACTACCACACCTACGTGAAAGTAAAAGTAAATTACATTGTGCTGTTTCTTCAGTGTTAACCGTCTCCCTCTTATCTCAATAGAATATGCAATTAGTAAACAGTGGTACGCCTGTTTTCTCTTCACCTTTTTTTTTTTTTTTAATCTGTCACAGTGCTTATTCATTGCACAATTAAAGTTTAATCTAAATGTAATTTCCATTTCCTCATACCGTTGCATGATTTTCAAGCCTCTTATTACTTTTTTGGGGGGTTGGCTACAAGCCTACATTGAATTTCCTGTTGATTAAACCAGCAACTGTATTCTTTCATAAATTTGTTAATCTCAAATGATGTAAAAATGTACTGAAACCTATTACATTTCGTGAGAATATATTTAGCCTTCTGATAGACATCTCTGATTTAAAATAAGCTAAGAATGTTGTGTCATTGTTTTGAATTTTGCCATGTTATATTTTCCTCTCAAAAGTATCATTTACCTTACTGACCTGTTCTAAAAAAAAACAACTAAGAGTAACAGTCAGCAGGTATAGTGCTTTAATTTATGCAGTTTTAAAAGTTAAATATTCTCTCTACTGCTGATGGTACATACATCTGTGTGGCACATGCCTTCATGATCACTTATCAGTTTGCAGTCATTCTAATACCTCTATGGCATGATGGTTTGCTAGAGTGACCTTAACTATTTCTTTTATTAATTCTTCAGTATTTCCTAGCTTTTCTTCCTCTCCTTCTGCCTGGACCTGTAAATTGACTATTTATGAAATAATTGCCATAAAGATGGTCACACAGAGACAAAAGACAGTGCAGCATCTGCATAATGTAGCAGTAAAGTACAACAGGGTTAATGAAAAACCACACAGCAACGTGCCTGTAACTGCTCAGTCCTAGGGAGTATCAAAGAGGATTTCAGTATCCTAAATTAGCACAGGCTGCTGCTTTGTGTCATGTACGTTACAATCTGGCTTATTTTTTTGGGGGGGGGCGTCACTGCAACCAAGAATGTACCAAGCAACTAGGAATGCTATTTTAGCAGAACTTCACGTATTCAAGCACAAAGCAAGGCAAGCACTCAGAGGTAATACCCCTAATGCCAGGGAGACTTCAGCTGCTGGGTGTGCTGCCAGCACATCGCTGAAGAGCACAGTACGTGTACTCACATGTTTTATTCCTGGGGGTTGATACCACCTTCTCAGGTAAACACCAGCACTTGTTTCAAGTTAACAACCTTGTTCAAAATGGCAAATGCCATGGATAAAAATGCCCCTGTGGAAAATGTTTCCTTTCTTTTTTGGTAATTTTCCATATCCCAGCTGTTCAGCCAGCTCCCCAGTTTCCTGCCCTCCCAGTGCCCATGCAGACACACTGAAGTTCCCTGTCTGTAGGATCTGCTCAAGTGAAATGCTTGCCCCACACATTCCATGTATCTTGCATGCTCAACTTCTAACTGCAGTACAGTAAAAAAAAAAAAAAAGAAATAGTTCCTTAACATGGAAAAGTGTTTATTGAACACATTTTCTTGGCGCTTAAGTGATGCATATGCCATGTTTTGATGATTATTACAGAACTCAAATCTGCAAACCTGTTGAACTTGGAAAGGTTTTATAAATTTACAGAAATCGTAATGCCTTTTAATGTTAAAACTGTTAGCACTGCCATTTTAACATTTAATATCAACCATAGGGTAACAGTTACCAAAATGCATATGAAAGAATATTCTTGTCCATACTCTTTAGAAAGAAATTTTAATTTAGAAACTGAAATTTCAAGAAATGCTTAGTTCATACTATCAGTCTCTAGTTCATGCATTTTGTCCTTACTCTCAGGTTTGCTGACAAATAGAAAAATACGTATGACCATATTTCTAAAAACACATGCAAAACTTATGCAGAACAATGTAAACAAAGATTTTCATCTTCAATAGAATACATTAATTATTTTTTGATCCTTAACCCAGCTTCTAGAGCCAATATTAATTCATTTTCCCTTCTTAAAAGTTGCTTTAAAAATAAGAAATATATAAAATGATTGTGATATAGCACTCCACTAATACGTTTTACCCTGTATATGAACTACAATTAATTTATTTAACAATTATCATCCATACACAGTCATACACGTTTGGATGGATAATTTTTGATTTATGGGATCTTGCAGCTGGCAGATAATTGTCATGATTTCTGCCACCATTATTCAGCTTTTTTCCCAAATTTGAAAGCTATCTGCATTATCTCTGCAATACTGTCAGCACAGACTGAAACATTAATCTCCTATCATCAGATGTGTATCCTAAATTACTCTTCCAGATTCTTTGTATTGGTAATGGAAATAAACAACTATCTAGAATACCTGTTTTATGATAGGACATATCACTCTCTAGATCCATCTGCAGTGGCTTGAAATTTCACATATGTCAATTACAACTAAAGCCAGCAGGAGGTGAACTCTTAAAATGAGCTTTTGATGTGTTAAATAACAATATTTTGATATTTTTAAATTCTAATTTTAATTATGATATTTACCAATCATATCACTAACAAAAAGAATGGCCCTCTGAGCCAAAAAAAGGGCCGCACTGTTCAGAATATATTTTAATGCTGCATACTATTTCTGTTCCATTATGAAAACTGCACACATTGTTCTTCAGTACAACAGAGCACACTTTCAAATCATATTAAAGCCTTCCTGGGCCAGGTCTGATTGAATATGTGTGTCTCTATTATTTTAAGTTCTTTTATACTCAATATGTGCCATATGACCTAGGGCTGCTTCTTGGTAATAATGATATATGAAACCATTTAATATGAAAAGGAGGTATTAAGTTTATTCATAAATTATAATAGATAAATATTCTATTCAGCTTATCATATCAGGACGTACTCTTCATATCATTGTGTTCCCTGAAGAGGCTGGATGTTATGAGGCCCACTTTTAAATCTCCCCCATAGTTTGTGCTGTACTAAAACACTGTAACAATTAAATTTGGATTATGTAAAAAAAAAAGTTTATTTTGTTGTGAGGAAAAGTGCACCTCATACTTGGTAGATCAATTTTGGTTATTACCTATGAAAAATAGGACTATAGCTTTAACAATTAATAGCCTTGTTTTTAAGGCTTCAGAATGTTTTAAAAGCAGTGTTTATACTGCTGTAGCCTAGCAACAACTTTTGAAAAACATTTAAAATAAAATTGCTTAACATCTTAATAAAACCCTGCATAGTTTCACCATTTCTCTTTTGTTTAGATATGCAGATTTAAAAAAAGTAAATAAGTAAGATACAGTCAGTAGGGTATTACTGTGATAAGCCATGTTGTCTTAGTTATTAGTAACCTCTTCACAGTTTGCAGAGAAAGCAGCCAAAGAAATTGAAAAATAATGTTTGCTTCTCATATCATTAATATTTTGTTTTACATCTTTAATAAACCCACAAATTCAATTCTGTTATGTATTCAACTCTCAGATATTCTTTACTCACTTAGCGAGAGCTTGTTCCTGAAACACTTCCAAGCACTGTTCCATGTTATTGATAGTCTTTTTGACCTGTTGAAACAACAAATCAAGTAATTCATATTCTTACACATGCACATTTGCATAGTGAAGTTGTGTATACTGAATCATTCAGTGCTTTCCCTTCAAATTCTGTAATTCTTCCACTGCGAACAACAGGAGCAGGGAAATGTGGCTCTACATTACATCCTGAAATGGGCAGGATGAAAACTTCTGGAGTAAGCTCAGCTCTCCGTCAGCAGCTTTTGCACTTGCTGCAACAGTGAGATACTAGAAGGGGTGCTAGCTTGAGGATAAACTTGGATTTCCACAAGGAAGAGTTTGTTTTGGATCATTCTCTGTCACGTAACATCAATGATTCACCAAGGCACTCTGGAATATATGAATGTAAATTTGTTGTAGATCTGTGGGTGCAGTCAGCAGCCTTTTCTCCACTGCCATGGAGTGGAGGCCAAATTTCATACCTCCATATGTTCTAATTAACCTATAGCCAGGCTAGGATGGTTCCCAAACACACTTTCAGACTCATGTGAACTATTTACTCCCTTGTCTGGCAAATGCAGCATGGATCCATGGAGCACTCACTCACCGTAGCAGCAAGGAAAGATCTGACTGAGCCTGACCCTGGGACAGGTCTGTGGGGCTGGTGGGACAGGGATGTAGGGCATGGACAGGGAGGTTGGACCAGCTATCTCCAGAGGTCCCTTCCAACCTCGGCCATTCTGTGATGGGTGTGAGGGCAAAGCACGGGAGGGAGGGTGCCATGAGACAGCCCTAATTCCTTGGGGGGCAAAAAGCATGACTCTCAAGGGGACAGATACCTGTATGTACAGGTGTGTGGGGACACCGCTGTGTGGCACCTGAGGTGACACAGGCGCAGTGACTCCACAGGGGACCGGCACCTGAGTGCCACAGGCACAGGACCACCTCCCTTGGCTCCACAGGGGACGGACACCTGAGGTGACACGGGGCCATTTGTGGCTCTAACGGGGACAGACACCCCGGATAACACACGCACAGTGGCACTGGCTCCACAGGGAACGGACACCCGAGGTGTCCCAGGCACCGGGGCAGCACCGGGGACCGATCCACACCGCGCTGCGACGGGCACCGCCGTCCCCCCCCCCCGTCCCCTTCCCGCCCGTTACCTGCCGCGCTCCTCCCGCCGCTCCCTCCGCACCCGCCATGAGCAAGGCGTGCGCCCTCTCAGCCCCTCGCCCCCATCCCTTCCTCCTTCCCTCCCTCCCTCCTTCCCTCCCGCCCCGGCTCCCGCCCGCCTCGCCCCGCGGCGGTTGCGGCCAGCGCCCGGCGGCTTCTCCAGTCGCCGCGGCAACGCCGAGAGCCGCGGGGCGAGGCGGGGAGCCGGGCGGCGGCCATGAGGGGACGGGCGGGAAGCGGCGGCGGGCAGGCTGCGGGAGGGCATGAGGGGACAGCGGGGCCATGAGGGGACCGGAGAGGGAAGGGGAGGACGGCTGGGAGAGGGATGGGGTGTGACAGGGCTGTGAGGGGGGAAAGGGAGCGGGGAGACCCCGCGGGACCGGTCCCGGGACGCCCCGGTGTCGCTTCTGGCAGCGCAGGGCACCTCAGCCCGGGCTGAAGGCAGGCGTTGGGAGCTCCTTCTCAGGCAGCTCGGGGCTCAATAACATTTAACTTAATTTAGGAAAACACTAGGCAGTTCCATTTATTTATTTATTTATTTATTTATTTATTTATTTATTTATTTAAATGCCATTACCACTCCATGATGTGATCACTACCCATTTCTTTCTGACCGACTGTGCTTCCCTCAGATGATTTCTCTGCTTATTACGTGAGTGGTGCAGGCTTGGGTGCCACCTTTACATCCCTGTGCGCTTCGGTTTGTCATATTCAACAGCAAAACGTGAAGGATCGCAGCCGTTTCGACTTCTTTCAGTAGTAATTTGCGGTTCCAAACTTAGGGTTTACAGCTCCTTTCAGACTCCAAGGGCAGCACAATTCACTTTGGATTTATTGTCCTGAAATCACATGGAGCGTTCTCAGGAGCTGCTAGTCTATTTATTTACACCAAATTTCAACCTTTTGCTTTGTTTTGCTTAGACTGTTTACTTAAATTAACTGAGTGAACTGCATTTTTAATATCAGTTCCAGGGAATAATTTGTTTTGCTTGGTTCTTACCTCCTGTGTTAAGGCAGATGGTTTTCATGTCAGCAGAAATACTGTTTCAACCTATGAATTATGGAAAATGTTTTTAAAATGAAAGATTAAAATAAAGTTATACACGGAGTTTCAGGAAAGTTCCTGATAAGTTTGTGTACTAACTCTAGAAAGTGCTGCAGTAATTTCCCATTGTGGTTTTCTTAAAAATTAGTAAAGCGTTTTTATTTTTGCTTTACATTTTTTCTTTCATTGGTGTATTTCATTTCAGAACTGTCCCAGGAACATTTCAGTTCTTTATTTGCCAGGCAGCAGCAGCAGGAGCAGGTGAGGGCAGGTGAGCTGGGAGCTGAGGGTGATGGCAGGGAGCTGAGCAGTGCCCTTGCTGCCACGGCACTGCTCATATGGTGCCTGCAGTCAGCCACAGCCAAGAGATGGCCAGACAAGCCTGCAGTGATGGGCAGGTCTGAGATGACACCAGAAGGCAAGTCAGCAGCAGGTCAGGAGCAGTGAGGTGCCATTCTGAGCACAGACACAGCTACAGCATTGCTCAGACAAGGCTCAGGGGCATGGCCTGGAGCTGAAATCCTGGTCTAAGGGCCCCCAGCACAGTGTCTCATGGCTCTGTCTGGTAGCAAGCAGCGTTAACTCTAGGTTATCACTGCACCATGTCAGAGCTGGCCTGGAGGACAGGCAGCCAAACCCAAGGGGCAGAGGGGGAGGAGGTTACAGAACCCTGAAAACATTTTCTTCATTACAACTGACATCTTCACTTACTGTGATAGAATGACTGTGAAGAAATCACACTGAAACATTTGATTATCAATACCCAAAATATTTCAAATATAATTTATTCTATTTGGAATGCTGTTTTAATTTTTTTTTCTTTCTTCCTTTTTTTTCTTTTTTTTAATGCTGAAATTTAGAGTGATTTATTTAAAATACTTAAATATGTAAAGGTTTAAAATATGTTGTAAAAGTAGTTCCTAATGTAGCTTCCAGTGAATTTCCAGTTGTTCAGCTGCAGCAACTGAAGTTAACTTTTCAGCCATATACCCAGTGTATACATTTTAATTTTCTCCCTATCTCATCCTTTCTCAGTAGTAATCAGTTATTCAGAATTTTAGCTTCCATCTGTCATGACCAAATAAAATTTTGGGGTGCAACTTTAAAAAAAAAAAACACAGATAATTTTAAAATTACATATAAATGTTTTCAAAGCTTTCTTGAAGGAAAATTCCCACTGCAATTAACCAGAGTTGTGTTTCTAGCTCCTTGATGTGCCTTTGAATATCTCATTCGCTATATTAAAAAAAATGCCATATCAAGTTGTTGACATTTTCTATTTGCTTTTGCTCATCAACTTCTATCTCTTGACTAGAGTTTGTCTTATGAGAACCAAGTCTTTTACTTTTTGACTTTAAAGAGGTAATTAGTAATATTCAAAGCAGCTTGAGAATATGCACAATAAATACAGAATAATTAAAGATTTTGTGATGGGTATTTACACATGCTTCAAATTACAGTAGTCAGCAAAGAAAAAAAAAAAGTAAAGGAAACTACTTTCAAACCAGTTTACAGATTAAAATTACTGGAAAGCTATGAGCACAATTCTGCAGAAACAAAGGAAGTAAATCAGGGCAGGGACTTGGATACGACCAAACATCAAACAAGGCAAGATACAACATCGATATTTTTCTAAAAACAAAGGGAATTAGCTGGAAATATATTCACAGTCACAACTACCTGGTAACAAAAGAGTATAGGGAAATCCAAATAGCAAGCCAGGGGATGTAAGGTTGTACACCTTCAATAGGACACCCCTTTGCTCAGTCTGGTTCTGGGATTCATGAGCCAAGATGAGACTAACAGCTCTAGTAGAAAAATTGCAAGAAGCAGTATAAAAAGAAATGTTGATCTTTCAGTATCTGCAACTATGAGTTTATTTTTAGCTTTTTTTTTTTTTTTCCTTTTTTTTTTTCTTTTATGTCGCATTGCAACACATTATTGGTGGGAGGGTGTCCTTTCTGTCCACCTAACAGAACAGAGCATATACCACAAATGTTCCTGTTTTGGAGAGAACAATGGAAAGCAAGGTTCTTTGTATAGGATGTATTTTGTCAGTGGTGTGGGCTTTACATTACATTGTTGAGCTTTTGTCAGTAATATTTGAGAAGCGTGTAGCTGGTTTATGAGACATTGCTGAAAGAGAGGAAAGCTAAATTACATTAACAAATCCAACAAATTCTAATAAGAGCTTTTAAGGAAGTCCTAATTAAAGTAATGCTTTTAGTCTAATAATTATTCTGAGAATTTAGAACCCAGAATCATGGAATCAGAGAACAGCCCACGCTGGAAAAGGATATCTTTCCAGGAAAAGGGTACCTGGATGAAATTATCTAGCACCCCATCCAGTCATGCCTTGAAAACCTCCACTTATGGGGGTTCTCCCACATCCCCATGGTGGTTGTTCCAGAAATTGATTGTTCTCCCTGGTAAAATTTCTTCCCTATATCAGGACCTGTTGCTCCTTTTTGTCTCCATGTGGCTCCTTGTGAAGAGAGAGCCTCTGTCCTCTATGCAGCTGCCCTCTAAGCACTGGAAAACTTACATGATGGATTCATAGTAGCTCTAAAATAGTTTAATAATGATGACATTCTATACGTTAGTCAGTTTGGATATTTATGAACTTACCAACTAAATTTATAGAAGTGCTGTTAGAAGAGACAGATGGAAAGGAAAATGAATAGCTCAATATAGGCCGTTTGTGAACAAATGCACACAAGCCACTGAGCCAATAAAACCTGTGGCAAAATCCCTAAGACATAAGCAATAAGAGAAGAATGACATCTTAAAAAAGAACCTTTGCAAGAGGGATTTTTTGTTTTTGAAAATTGGGCATAAAATCTGCCTGAGAATTCTGAAGTTACCTACCTAATTTACTAGCAGGAGGTAATAGAGGCAGCATAACAGAGGCATAGAGGCAGAGCTCTGTTTCTAAATGTTTTGTTTCAAGTTTAAACTGAAAAGTACTCTGTTCTTAAGCAGCTTATGAGATCACTGAAGGGAAGAACAGACAGAGCTTGGATTTAGTTGGATTTGCCAGGTAAACTGGTTGATAAGCCATACCGTAGGCTGGGACCTGTTCTAAAAGTGGAGAACTGTCAGAATTTATCCAGTAACATATAACAGCAAGAAATCTGATAATTAAGGGTAGTGCTCTGAGAGAAAGCAGAAAGGGGTTAAAGGTGCCGTTTGGCCTGTTGCTGTAACAGTTAGAATTTCATCTTTTTGTGTCTGATGAAAAGTAACGCTAGATAATGTATGCACAAAAGAAAAATCTGCTTGAAGCTTTCTGCTTATGTTTTTCTAGAAACTCATGATAATGTCAAGCATTACTGTAACATCTTTAAGCATGCCACAGTCTTTCCTTTGTAGTTGTTGCTACTGCAGCATAAAAATAATCTTGACGTTTTAGCAACATGGGTATGGTTTCTAGCACTCTATAGGCAGGAATATTTCTTGGTTAATTGGTTTTTATTTTTAAAAATGAAATGAAATGATCTCTTGTCTGTGATCAGTGGCAATTAAAAAAAGAGAGAAGACTGAAACTTCATAGGGAACATTTCATCTCTGGCTATGTATTATGCCACAGTTGCTTCAGTGCTACGATGAAGTGAGGATTTCTAAGACTTTTTTTTTAGTTAAAATGGGCAAGTTACAGAAAAATATCACCTACCCAAGGCATAATTTTCAGTTTGTACTGTCTGAAGGGATTACAGGAAACAAATTGTACATTTTGTTTCATCTTAAATTCAAATTATTTGATATCCCTACAATTTTGTTTTTCAGTGGTATGAAATGCGATGAAGATTGTAGAGGTAGCTTTTGGTAGCATTTGAATTTGACAGCTGAAGGGTGGATAATTGGAACTTTTGTCACCTTGCATTGATTTTGGAGCAAGCCTAGTATTTTGACTCAAGCGCACAAAGCGAATATTCAGTTGAAATAACTTGCAGAGGAATAATTAACAATGCTGACATTTAAGATGTCATTCCAGGGTTTCAGAGTTAGCAGCTGAGGAGATGACATGGGAGCTCACATTACTCACTTGCGTAAGAATGCACTCAGATAGAGTGCGATCCTTTATTGGTTATATTAAGATGGTATTTGCAGGTTATGCTTGGATGATCATGCACTCTAACCGGGTTTATTTCTTTTGCCATTGACTCATGCGTTTAGTTTTCTAATGACTTGAATGTTTCTATTTTTAGAATTAGTGTTGGGGTACAACTGTAGAGCAATTAAAATGTATTGCTATGATGCCCTCTACAGCATCCCATGATGAGCGATTTGATTTGTCTGTCAAAGTTAAGTCCTCTTTTGACTTGACTGTAAAGGGTTTTTTGGTCAGTTGGCTTAGGGACTCAGTGGCAGGCAGATACAGTAATAGCTCTGTCACTCTCTTGCTTGTCTCTAGGAGCAGAAAACAGTGCTTTTTAACAACCCAACATCTGAAGCGAGCCTTTTGACCTGGAAAGTCATTATTTTTATAGCAGAAATAACAGCATAACATTTGCTTTTCTCCTTTGCCTTTTGCAGGCTCCTGAATGTCTACATGCTCAGTGCTGAGTTCGGGCTGAGCAAATGCAGCACCTACTTGTATATCAAGTTCTGCTTAACCGTTGACAGTTAATGCTGATGAAACTTCAGTTAATGTGAGTGCTCCTCACAGGGCTGACTGTGTTCAGATATAACTTCAGCACCTGCAGTGGAAATCTTGCTTCAGCTTGCTGGAAAAAGCAAGTGCAAGCAAGGCTTTCAGCTAACAAATAAGCTACACTTTCTAAAAGCTGAAAATGAGGGTTAGAGTGCTCTGCCACTCTTCAGCAGAAGAGCCAGACATCTTCAAAGCATGGAGCCTTAACCTTGACCTTCCCTCACAACCATCTCATTAAGGCCGCATTACAACTACATCTCAGATATCACTAAATAGTACTTCGTGAGCATTACACTGTCATCCAAAAAACTAACTGGTTAGATACAAGCCACATTCCATTTATTCTTTTACTGAGAGTAGCAGATCAAAGTAGAGGGAAAAAAAGTATAGGATTCATGGAGACACACAAACACACACATGTACAGACACACAGAGAAGTGCACACTAAATCTTACACCTGTACTGGGCTATTGGCCACAGCAAAATATAGCTGGAGAGGCATGACTCCTGAAGGATCTGATCTCCCTACTCCGTAAGTGCAGCAAAACAAATCCTACACCTGATTCTGGCTTCTACCCTTGGATAGCTTTAGGGTTGCTTGGCCAAGTTGCTGCTGGACATTTGTGGGATGTTAGGTGGAGTTCTCCTTGGAGCAGCTGCTCTCACTGAACTCCCTTTTGGGCCAGATGCTCTGTTTTTCCTGACTGGAACATTCAAACCTGCCTTCTGCCCTTTGCGTGTTCCAACCCAGCCTCGGCCAGGTCTCCAGACAAAGCAACAAGGATACAAACAGCAAAGGCAGTGTATATCCAGGGAACAGATTTCTTATACTACTAGTATCAAAGGCTGACTTTACTTAAGCATTGGCTTTTTTTTTTTTTTTTTTTTTCCTCCTGAATGACTGGCAAGGATTTGTGCCAGTCTTTCAATTGCATGAGAAGGAGCATCACTGTTGAATTTCAGGAACTTCAACCTCTGGTGGGTTGCCTTTTCCATTGCCCTTTGTAGGAAACAGCAATTAGATCTGTTGTTCTCTCATGTGCACTCTTTATAAGCTGATAACATTGCTGAAAAGAGGTGACAAGAAAACAGGAAAGAGCTCAGCCCTGTTTTTTCTCTCTCTGGCCTTTGAGGAAAGAGATTTATTTTCTGCTTCCTCCTCCCTATGTGAAACACAAGACTTGAGAAAGAAAATGGACCTGTATCAGCCTCCACAGACATCAGAGTGGTCTGTGAAAAACACCAGGGTTAAAGGTAGAACTGAGAAAGGCTGAGGAAAAACTGGGTAGGTGAAAGGATAAGAGGAATGGGAGCAGAGCTGGCATGGACAGCATAGACAGGATGTATTTAGTACAGACCAGATTCATCTGTGTATATTTGGGGCTCTTTGGAATGTTAATTGCTAGATATCCACACCCTGAGGCAGGACAAAGGAGCATTAAAAATATAAATTATTTTTATTTTTGGTTATGGTTTGTGACCCAGTTTTATGATGTACCTGTTATGTTAAGTCCTTAGTGCATACAGGTACACTGCCTCTGGAGCAGGAGAGGGTAATGGATCAGCTGAAACAGGGGACTGAGTGCTTACGAAAAGGAAATTCAACCCTCATTTCAAACTTTTCTAACAGGTATGGAGGAGAAGATTTGAACAGTGAATACTCTTTTTATTTCCAGAACTTCCTTAGCTGCTCTCCTAGCATCCCATTAATAACAGATGTACTGTGGACATAGCTCTGCAGGGAAGATCTTGGTTCATTAAGAACTTAATTGTTTTCTGAATAGCTAGATAACAGTTGTTTAGTAACAAGGGAACCATCATGTAATTGCTCTATAGCAATCCTTTCACAGACTTCTTGAATATTCTCCCTCTGCTTTAGAACAATTCCAGTTCCATCTCTTCAGCATCTTCTCTATCAATCCCTCACAGATTTTTATTCATTCAGATCAAAAACTACCTGTGACTAGGATTGCTGTTTTCTGCATCCTCTACCACCTCAAAAGCCTCCACGTTTGTCCCCTTTCTCATGCCACTTTTTAAATCCAACTATAAAATAATTAAGCTGTTGACTTTAAATACTGCCTGATGGTACTCCATATGCACAGGATTTTGCATAAGATTACCAATGTCCGAAATGCCCTTGTTTAGTCTGTTGTGCTGCTTTTTACTCCCAACATCTGATTGCTGCAATCTGTGATTGAGTGAATGTGCTTTCCTTTATGAATAGTTTGTAGATGTCCTAGGGATCCTCTGGGACAAAGGCAGCTGCATATATATAAGGTGATATTAGTATTTTCCATCTTATCAAAAAAAGTCCACAGCTGGGGAGATATTAAACCAATATTTTCAGCTCTCCACATTCCCAGTAGTTTAAATTGAAAAACCAAATATACAATTACTAAAAATAGCTTTCCCCCCCTTGATTCACAGCATTATAAAGAACCTGCTGCATTACCTACTTCTCTCAAGACCACAGTGATCTTTAAAGGCCATTTCTAATGATCTTTATATCCAGGCTAGATTTTATTGACTGAAACAATGGCACTCTTCTGGAGATTTTCTTCAACAAGTAGGTAGAGTTCACTGCTGTACGTATTTTTTGGTTCTTTATCCAACATTTTCTTTCACTTAGTGTCACTTCTCCCTCTTAACAAATTCCTCTTCCCACATAATGTATAGACCAGTGCAGCAGGGTCAACCACACCTACCTTTCAGCAATTTTTTTTCTGAAGTATTTCTACAGTGATGGTATGCCAAAACCATTCACTTCCCGGAATAGAACTATTCAGTAGGATAACTGATCTCCTAAAGAATCAGGGGATGCATGAAAGCAGTCAGTCTGTTCACACTCTAGGACTTGTTATATGTAGTTACTGAAAAAAAAAAAAAAAAAAAAAAATAAAGAAACTATGAAGGCCAGCTCTATCCAGCCGTAACCATTAGCACATAGAGAAGGAGGGTGGTTCTGGGAACTCATGAGTTATGGATTCAGCTCTGAATCTTGTCATAGGCTTCATAAGCCTTTCAGCAAATCATTTGGATTAATTTTCAGGTATAGAAAATCAATTAGAATATTAATTCTATTCTTGTTAAAAAAAAAAAAATCTTGTTTGCCTATTGCAGCAATGACCATGTCCTGTTTATTGTACATGAAGTATTCAGGAAACAGAGTTCTGGCTTGGTTAGCAAGTCCTGTTACATCCAAGAATTCTCTTGGCTGGGATTTAATAACACAGGGGCCGTGACATTAATTATTCATATGCATTCTTCATTCACAGATTGTTCTTACTCACTTCAGCGAAAGTAGTTACATGAAATTTTGTCTTGCCTGATAGAGAAAGATAAATCTTCTAAGACAAACTAACATTTCTGTTAATACGTTGTAATAAAAAGGTGCTCCGCATTCTCATCCTGTTTTCCACAGAGGTTCACACATTTCATCGATCATTTTACAAAACAACTGCTAGAGGTGTATTGGAATCCTATGGATTGCATTCACATTATCAGAATCAGTGGGATACTGGATTTTTTTATGTGGCTTTTAAGCATTGCCATGTCAAGAAATTAGGGTTTTAACATGCTTTTCCACTTCTTTATTTAAATACTAGTTCATTTTTGTGGAAACATTGTAGATAGGTCTTAATTGCTGTTTAGCATCTTTGTGTTTGTAAGCAGCCAGTTTGGACCATTTAGGATTAAGCTGCTTTGATGGTTCTTCTTGTAGAGCATAAAAGTTTTTTTCCTTCAGAGATTTCTGCTGGAAAAATTCGAAGAGTCAACTGACATACTGATAAAGATTTTTTTTTTTGCGTTTTCCTTCCATTTTTTCAAACCTTGGGAAAAAAATCTGTTCTTTTGAGGTGTTGAATTCTTTATCAGCCCATAGAGAATAACCATATTTGCAAATTTACAGTATGCTGTCCAAAAAGATTCACAACATTGCTCTCCTTTCCTTAAGCTTTGGGAAGTGAATGATATTTTTATTTTTTATTTTCTTAAGAGAACTCCCAAGCCACATGGCTAGTCATCTGTTACTGCCACATGCAGCCAAATCTGAGAGCATTTCTGTTTCTGCCTCCTGCCTCTTTTCAAGGTCTCTTAGGTTATTTTTCAAATTTATAAATCTTGTCATATGTTCTTGTTCAAGTGGTGCATTTTGAGTTATATTCTATCACTTTAGTTCTCAGGCTTAAAATTCTGCATCCTTCTTACTGTGTGAAAAGCCAGTTACTGTTGTTAGCATATCTGATATGTGCATAGTTTGTGTAAGGTATAGCGTGCATATAGCATGTGTAAGGTATAGAATGCTGGTGTAATGCAGAGAGAAACTGCCTAAAGTGTCTCCGAATCAAGAAAAGGAGTTGAATCAATTGTACTTGAAAAAAAAATGTGTGAAAGAATCCTGGTCAGTTGATAATGCATTCTTTCCTTATTAAGCAGGTCCCCGTTACAAATCCCTTTTTATTATCTTTCATTTTCCACATATAGCCCCTGTACTGTTTGCTTCAGTAAAGATTGCCTGTTGTTATTAAGGATTTTTCCGTATCACCTTTTGCATCTCAATAATCCTCTGCAATGAAATACAGGAAAAAAATAATTTTGTAAGTAGCTATTTAACTTGCACAAGGCCAAGCATAGATTTTTAAACTGTTTTATGGTTCTTTGGAGCCAAGCGTGTGATCATTTTTTATTTCAGTCAAATCAGGTTCAATTACATTGTTTTTATTCCAATAAATGTCTTTTCTATAGTGCTAGGTTCTGGGTGCCAAGTTGGGTTCTAGACATTTCAACAAGGTAAGACCTAGTGTCTGTTTCATCATATAGCAACTGGTTCATTGTATAGCAGCTAGTTCATTGTAAATTCAACTTTTTTTGTTCTTGATATGCTGCATATTTGAAGTAATTTAAGCTAGTTTAGCCCACAATTAAAGGAAGGTTACGGTAAGAGATTTTTCCCTTAAACAGTCATGAAAAATTACAAGAAAAAGAGGAAAAAAAAAGAGTTTTTCCACTATCTTTTTGAATCTAAGACAAGCGATATGCAGGAAGTAAAGAAGAAGAATAGAGTCAAAATGTGTACAATTTTTCAATTGTATCAACTTTATAAAATATGTGTTGCATTGAGTGCAGGAATATGTTCTACATAAGTGCATAAGGTACCTATGTATACCTTTCTAACTCCAATTAACATAAATACCTAGATGTCATTTAGGTATGCAATAGTAGTCATATGTTCTTCAAATCTGATTAAATAATGCTGCTTTTATATTATCCTACACCAAATTAAGTTGATCGAGGACTCAAAACAATACAAGTCTCTTTGCAGCCGTTGTCTATAGCTGAATTTTATGATTTTCTGTCCCTTGACAATCCGTAAGAAGAAACAAGCATTTCTAGGCACAATTCATCTCTTCCTAATGCATGTATCAAAGATGGGGTTGATGAATTTGGCTTTTAGAGTCCTCATTTCTGTCATTAATTGTGAAGGAAAGTTAGGATGCCAAGTCCACGCGTAAAGCTCTGTGTTACATTTGTCCAAAGTTAAGTGAAATGAATCCTAAGCTCAGGAAACACCCTTCACATCAATGTGATACTTTCCACCAACCAAAGTAATTAGAATAGCAGCAAATACTGCACAGGCAGTTTAAATATATAGTCCCGCTGTTTAATGTGACATTTCTTTCGTTAAAAATGCTGCTGCTAATGAAATGATGTAGGGAAGCTTGTCAAAACAATGTCTCAGGCAGGAAGAAATGTGATTCAGTAGAATTTTGATTCCTTGACTTACTGGATTTTTTTTAAATACTGCTTTTTGACTACAGGAGAACAGGCGGCTGTAACTAGTTATCCCAGTTTTAAAAGTAACCTTGTGATGCTTCTAGGAGCAAGTTATTCAAGTATTCATTTATTTGGTTTAACTGTAGAGAGTTGTAACCTCTCAAAGGACCCTGAAGCCAGATAATTATTGACATTTTATTTTTACACATATCCTTTTGAAATCTAAGACTACTGGATTGTTTCAAAAACAACATAATGAAGGAGAAACTTTCCCTGCTTAGAATATTTTTTTTAGAAATCACACAACTATAGTTCTGATTAAAATAAGATAGTGTTGCAGATAGGCTTGTGTGACTTTCTCAGGGGTATTTTTACATTCTATCATTTCCACATTCTCTTTTCTGATACTTTCAGAAAGTGTCCATAGGTACCTGCTGAGTGTTTGGTAAACTTGGTATTGGTTGCTTTGAATGATGTGGACCACGTCAAGATGTCGTTGTTTTCAGAATAACATTTTTCATCAGAGAACAGTGGCTGGAGAGTGGGACAGTGAGCTCTATCTGTTGAAATTTCTTGTTCACTCTGAGGCGTACATTCTCTATGCAAAAAGAACTTTCAGCTTTTTTTATCCATTATGCTTTGCTTTGGAAGCTTTAGATTTTATTCTTGTTGTATAGTTTTGAAATACTTTTAATTAAAAGAAAAATGGAAATAAATCCATCAGAGTTCTACAGTTCATTGCTCTGTGTAAGTCTTCACTTGTGAATTTTCAATAATAACTTTGCTGGTACAGTCACTGGTCACTCTTTCTGTTATATTATCGTCAGATCTTCTGCCAAGGTTGCAGCCATACCAATAATCATTGCCTTAGATAATTCTGTCCTAATCCTTAGGTTCTTTTTCAAGAATTCATATGTTATGTATGAGCGTCTTTCTACCATCTTGAATAATCATTAGCTTCTACAATATTAAGGATTAGGTTTTACTGTTTTTTGCTGTTTCAAGTTGATAGAAAGATCACTTCTGCCTTTCGATTTGTGCCTCTACAGCTCCATGGTTTACCCTCATATTCCAGCTTGGGGCTGAGCATACTATGGCTCTCCTGAGGCTCGTTCACCAGCCTGCCATTCCTTTTGCTTTTCCATCCAGAAGGACTGACTTAACTTCATAATAGTCTTTCCTCAAGGCAGGATCTAAGAAAAAGAGGTGTATCTTCTATACAGTATGCTATGAATTGTCTTAGATATGTAATATTTTTAAGAGATTTTTTTTTTCTAAAATTGATTTTCACCTAGAAATTCTGTGATTAACTCACATAAATTTTATTTCCATTATTTCTTTCTTCTATCTCTTTCTTACCTTGTCCCCTCCATGCTATAATTACTTATTTGTGTTGTGGTGGCTTCTGAAGGATCTGAGCCCTCATTTTTCAGACAATATACAGAGATCTCTGCTCTAAACCTTTAAATCAAGAAACAGAGAAACAGAACCAGAAGGCATAGAAATTTTTCTTAGTTCACAGACCAGACTTTTTTTAACTTTGCTTATCTAAGACAAACATCATAGGAGGTAGATACATTAAAAATGCATACTTTTTAGCATTCTTCTCAACCTGACCATTTGGCAGTTACCATTAGGTATCTTTCACTTCAATAATAATACTTTCTTTAAGCTTAGAATTTTCTTAAGGCTTTCTTGAATGAGAAAGTAAGGCTTTTAAGAGAGAGTAAAATTTGCATTTACTTTGATTTAACAGTCTGTTATCTTTTCTCACAACAATATGTTCTAAATGTGATTCAAGATGACTGATGCTCATAATTCTACAGAGGATTTTCGTTTCCAGAGCTACAGAGTGTTTCTGTTGAAACATTGTGCTTTTGTTTCAGTCCTCTGCAATAATAGGTTTTCTGTAAGACCAAATTGCTATTTAATTACACAGGAACAAAGAATTCAGCATGTTTTACTATGTCTTAATTCATGAACTTACTCACTTTTGGAGAAATTCATTGATTTTTGTCATTGTTTTGTCACAGAATCGCAGAAAGTTTTAAGTTGAAAGGGACCTCTTGAGATCATCTAGCCCAACCCTGTTGCTCAAGCAGTGTCAGTGATAGCAAGCTGATCATTTCCAGTTGGCTTTGGAATGTTTCCATGGATCACAGGCTCTGTGACTTCTCTGGGCAACCTGTTTCAGTGTTTAACCACACTCACAGTAAAAAAAAGAAAGTGTTTTCTTGAGTTTGGGAGGAATTCAATGTCTGTTTGTTTTTTGTTTTTTTTTTTTTTTTTCATGTTTATTAATTTGTACCTGTTACTTCTTGTCCTGCCAGTCGTCAATACTATGAAAAGCCTGTCCACTTCCTCTTCATTCCCTCACACCAGATATTTGTACACCTTGATGAGATTACCCTGAGCCTTCTCATCTTCAGGCTGAACAGCCCCAGCTCTATCAGCCTCTCCTGGTAGGAAAGGTGCTCCAGTCCCTTAACCATCTTTGTGGCCATGCAATGAGGATGTTATGGGAGAGAGTATCTTGCCTTATTAAAGTCGAAATATGCAACCCCCCTCTGTTCTGTCTTCATCCACCAGGCTAGTAACATCACTGTAGATGGCTACTGTGTTCATTAATCATGATTTCCCCTTTGTAAATCCATGCTGACCATCCCAAATTACTTTCTTGTCC
Organism: Aythya fuligula; assembly: GCF_009819795.1. Lineage (NCBI taxonomy): Eukaryota > Metazoa > Chordata > Aves > Anseriformes > Anatidae > Aythya > Aythya fuligula. The sequence continues at coordinate 196,085,761 of NC_045559.1, forward strand.
ATTTTGTGTTTGAAACAGTTTCCAGGATTATTTGCACCACCACCTTCCTAGGGCTAGAGGTGAGCCTGACTGGCCTATAGTTCCCAGGAGCATCTTTATTGCCTTTCTGGAAGATTGGAGTGACATTTGCTCTCTTCCATTCTTTAGGAACCTCTTCCAGTTGCCATAACCTCTAAAAGATAGTGGAGAGCGTCCTCAGAATGACATCAGCCAGCTCCCCCAGCACGCATGGATACAAACCATCAGACCTGATGGACTTTTGGATGTCCAGTTCAAGTGTTCCCTAACCTGATCTTCATCCACTGAAGGTATTTCTTCCTTGCTCCAGACTTTCCTTCTAGTCTCAGAGGCCTGGGATTCCTGAAGGCCAATATTACCAGTAAAGATGGAGGCAAAGAAATCATAGATTACCTCGACCTTTCCCATGTCATTTGTCACCATTTTGTCTGGTGACCACACCATTCAGCTGCGCTCCCACATTTTCCTAAGTTTTATTTCTGCTGTGTATGTACTTGTAGAAGCCTCTCCTGTCACCTTTCCCATCCCTCACCAGATTCAACACCAGGTTGTCCTTGGCTTTCTTAACCCTATCCCTACAAGATCGGAGAGCAACTCTGTACTCCTCCTCAGTCATCAGTCCCTGCTTCTACCTCTTGCACACTTTCTTTTTACATCTGAGTTCAGTTAGGAGCTCCTTGCTCACCCATGCAGGCCTTCTGTCACATTTACTTGATTTCCTGCTAGTCAGGATGGATTTTTTTAAGAGGTTGAAATGGTAATTCTTGAATATCAACAGGCTCTCTTAGATCCCTCTTTCTTTCCAGGCCCATATCCTATGGCATACGGCCCACTGTCACATCTTTGTGTTCAATGGCTGCCACATTTTATTGCATTTTGAAGCTTTTGGTAATAGTTTATTATCTCCTCTTGCTGATGAATTAATTCTGTGTACAAAAAGACTGAGAGATATAACTGCTAGAGGATTTTAGAAGTCATTTAAAATTATCTTTTATCACTTTTATTGGAGCTTGTTCAAGCCTCTGTGTGTAGAAGAATTCAACATCAATGAGACTGAAGGAAATCAAAACCAGGAGCTGTGTTCTGCAGACTGGTGAAAAAAGACTTTGCTCTGAGGAGAAGAGTCTTGGATGTATCCTGATCCTTGCTGCCTGTCTTAATACATTTTTAACAAATTTCACTTAAATAAAGAATGATTTCCCAAAATCTTATAATTGGATTACAGAATATTAATATTGGAATGTAAATATTCTTTAAATATAAGAAATGACAGTCCAGTGGTACAGTGCAATCTAAACAGGTGGAATAGACAAAGATGTGAAAGAAAATGTGAAACAATTCATTAGTATGACAGATACATGGAGCTTGCTGATTTCAGCTTCTGTTTTATCTGCTTTTGAATGAACTTTTCTAAAAAGGCTCTCTGGATTTCTTCATTTTACTTGGGGAATGTGGCAAAATTATAGGTAAGTGTGTTTGAACGTGTGAGGAATATTTCTTCTTTAGAAGTCATTAGTCTGTCTAGTCTCTATTGCCACCCAGCTGTGATCAGAGAAACTAAAACAGTACAGAGGGCTTGAATGTTTAGTTTTGCTTCTGCTCAAATAAATAAATAAATAAATAAAGGAGAGATTACAGGATGTTCTTTATTTGTAGTAGGACAGAGTATGAACAGACTGCAGTACAAAGGATGGCAAAACAGGACATTGGTAGCATCAGCAGTCACAGTCAACTTGTGAAGAAAGAATTCCCTCAAAGGCTGTGAGGATCCTTATCTTCTGTGACATCGTGCTCAAACATGACAGCTGTCTTTTGCTGCCTATGATAGCTCCTCTTCCATTTTCCTTTGAAATATCTAGGCTCAAGTCCATAACTTTAGTATGCATTTATATTTTAGTTTCACTAAGTCCTAAAAACATCAAAATATTCAAGTGTTTTGTTCACAGTGGTTTATAGCAGACCTCACTTACATCAGTACATCTGATTCTGTGTTCAGCACTGAAGTGGGACTGAAAAGAAAAAAAATGAGCATATATATATGTATATGAGGAAATGCATACTAATTGCTATACAAGTAAGAACATTGTAACATTTGCATCCAATTCACAGCTTTATGAACATACAGGCATAGTGAGTACAGAGAAAAAAGCATTACCCATTTTTGATGAGGAGGTAGAGTAAGGAATACAAATCAAAGAAAATTATGAATCCACGTTTTGCTTAATGTTTTTGCTGTGCAGTTTTTTTTTTTTTTAATTTTGTAAAAACTACAAGGAATAAATTTTCTGTAGGTTTTACCACTGCTGCAGAGCAGAAATTGTTCTGCCACACAGGTATATAAGATGTAGGACCTAAATAAAGGTAGCCAAACTATAGAAGTACATTTTCTACCTTGGTAGCTGTGTTGTTTTGTCATGTGTTGAACTATCTTCTATTATGGTAAACGTGAAAAATAATGATGTCCTTGTGACACCAAATTCCAAGAATACAAACTCCAGTGTTAGCAGCTTAGTTTTGCACAGCTTCTCCCAGATCAGCTGCTCTTTTCAATCAAGTGCTTTTTCTATTTGTTCTTTCAGGCTCTCTTCAAAGTTTATCCCCATGTTAAGTTTGTCGTATGGCAAGCTGATTTCCTTTTCCAAATTAACTGTGTATTGACTCTGGGATTAGTAGCTCTTGTGTTGTGAGATGCCAGGATCTCCAGCACAGGAAAATGAGTCACGCTGTTTCGGAATGTGTCCAATGCAATATAAAGAGTAATTCATCAAGGAGCTGCGAAGTTTGAAAATGGATGCAAATGGTAACCACGTAATGAGTTTTTCCAGAGGAGCCTTGGCTCTTTTTATCTACGTTTGTGACAATTTCACCTGAAATATCACTTAAATCTTGCAGGGAGTATGTGCAGGTAGATTTCTAGACCACACAATCTTGAGTCTTCCTCAAGTTTAATTTCTTAAAAGCAGATTGAAGATTTATAATTAATAAATTATTAAAACTAATCATTCTGATTCTGGTGACCTGATTTTCAATGTGAACATTAGAACATTGTATCCTCAGCAGTCTGAACATGTCTCTTTCAAGGACTACCCTGAAAGTACAATGAAGGTTAGAGATACGGACAAAATAGAATGGTTGCAGATGTGTGAACGCAGAAGTACACCATCTAGGAACCATGCTGAGTGTTTCATAGCGCTTTCTGGACACGTAACACCAATAAAATTCTTTCACTCTTACTTCTGTGAGCGCTGCACAGCAAGATGCATTCCTTTCCTTTGCTGCTGCTGATAAATGAGTTGAATTATTAGGACTGAAGACATCAGAAATAGAAAGGACTTGGCATGATTATCAAATCAATCTACAGCAAGTTTTAGGACAAATAACAATGCAGTCTTTCAAATATTCCAGAGTAAACAGCTTGTATTAGAGGGACCAATGAGACAATAAAAGATGAATCCACCCTGTGCCATTTGAGGTTTCTTTTCAGAATATTAGTTTTCAGGATGTTACCGCGCTTCAGTCATTATGACCGTGCTCACAACTCAGAGATGAATTGTGAATGCACCAGAGGGCATATGATATTGGACACAGGAAGAAGAGTGAATTCCTGGAAATATTAGAACGAGTGAAATTCTATTTCAACAGGGACATTTAAGGATTCAGGGGTCTGTTCATGCTCTTGACAAGATCACAGTATCCAAATGCCAAGCTGGGTACGAAGAACTGGAAATGCACGGAGATCTGGTAATTAAAATCACAATGTAAGGTAAAAGGACTCTACAAATAGGTTGAAAGCTTTGCTATAAGCCCTCCTGTCTGCAGAAGAGAAAGGATTCACCCTCTCCCTTTGCTCCAGGATGGACTGCCTTTTCCAGGCTTGCCTTTTCCTATCGTGTTTGTAATTACATATACAGAGTAGCTCACATGTTGTCAGAATTAATTTTATTCTCTATTTTCCCCTGGATGATAAATTTGGCATAATTTGTTTCCTATGATTTGTTTGCACTTCCTCTTATTTACTTGTCTTATCTATTGTCCCCCCCCCCCCCCCTTTTTTTTTTTCTTGATAATAGGTTCCATTATTTGTCACGCATTAGCGGAGTGCCTGCCAGGATGAAGCTGAGGCAGTAGGGTTCCTGCAGTACAGCTAACGAGTGCTAACAGTGGTGGCAGTAACAGAAGGGCCAGTTTGTTTAATAAATTTGGAAGAGAACTGGTATAGTTGATTTACAGTGGAGCGAATGCTGCCTGACAGTTCTCAAAGAGACGTTAATCATATTGCTTGCTAGAAAAAGTGAGCAAAAGATGAGAAAAAGAATGACAGTCTACTTAAGGCCTTTGGGGCAGGAAGAAAAAATAGCTCCGACTGAGAAAAGGTACAGGAGACCAGAGTGCACAGAGATGTTAAATGGCTATTAGATATTAGAGGCTGCCACAACAATGAACTGTTCTGAGCACCTCAATATCAAAAAAGAAGTCGCAAAGAATTCAGAAATGAAGTAACAAACAGCAGTATGTGTTTAAAGCTACATTTTTAAAAAAAGTATCACAGAGTTAGCTCGCTGCTCTTGATTTGCTGCATTTTCTTTTGCAAAGGAATATATGGATCTAGTTTAATTGTCATGGTTTTCAGATGAAAACTTATCAATAAAGCGAATTCAAGACACTTAAGATATATTTGCTTAACTATCTTATGTGGATCTCCAAGAAGCTGTCCAGAGATGGCCAGGTGAGTACACACTGAAAGCCACTGATCCCATGTAACTGTAACTATTTTGCACATTAAATCATGTCAACAGAGGCAAAGCAGAGGTGGACAAAGCCTCCTGTATGTTTACTGCTCGGTGGACAAAAGGCACTCAGCTGCCTCTGAGGAACCAGGGTCTGTTCCTGTCTGCTGTGGATCTGTTCCCATCTGCAATTATATGACAGGCTGATGACACAGGATGGAGCGTCATGGCTCAGGGTCAGCTAAGGAAGGCAACAGGACATGGCTGGCTGAATCTGAAGGAGCTCAGGTATAGCTTAGAATGCGTATCTTAAATTGTCAGCAAAAATGTTAATAGTGATGTCATTTATAGTGAAATGTTGTCCAAGAATTATTTTATGTTCATTGTTAGGGCAATTTGGAACTGGAGTTGTCAAAGCATTCAGAAACAGAATCACGCCTGAGTGACAGGAAATTTTAAACATACTGAATGACAAATACGAGTGTTAGGCTTTTAATCTTTAATTTTTATGCTGCAATAGATATAGATAATGTCTAGCAACAGTAATTCAGGAACCTAATATAGTTTGAAAACTGTTCAAGAGACAAAAAGATGTTGAAGTCAGCTAAATGGAAACTTAGTAAAGATTGATTCATTAGGATTCACCAAAATGAAATTGTGGCTGATACACTTTCATTTATATAAAGCTATTTGAAAACAACCCTGAAAACTGTTTTGAGAAAACTATTTTCTATTCTGTCATTCATAACACTTTGTATGTCTAGACTGGCGGTGTAACATCCCAGGTAGTAACAGACTGCATTAATAAAAGCATTCAGTGCGGTGTTTTATCTTCTGCATGGAATCGAATGGGAGCCAAAGAAGTCAAACTTGCAAATCACTGTCTGTGAAAAGACTCTTTGCCATAATGAGTTTTCTACCTAACCTGTAGATAATCCGTTTCTGTTTTTCTAAGCATATGCAGGTGGATAGCAAATAAATCATTTTTCAATCCTTTCTGTTCCTTAATTTTAACTAAAAAAAGCAGGTGCTTCATTTAATGAAGCAATTGCATTATTGAAATTGAAATTGAGTATTAGCACAATGAGGTTTCTATATAGTTACCTCTTTAAGTGGAGATCCATCCTATTACGGTACTGCACAAGTAATATAATTTCCACATGCAGTTTAGAAAGTAAAATACCTTTCAGGTGACCTTTTACTGTTTCCATTGAGTCTGGGTCTCCCTAGTGAGGCATTCTACTTTCAGCTTCAGTGAACCCTACGGTCTGGAAGCTCAATCTGATAAGACGTATATGAAACACCACATTTGTGTGTTATAATTGTGACAAAGGGCAAATGGCAACAGAAATAGAAATGCCACTCTTGATGGACTACATTCTCATTTTATTTCATCATTTATTGCAAGGCAGTGGAATTATTTCAGCACAGTTCTGACATAAACGAATAACTACAAAATAATAGAATGGTTGGGGTTGGAAGAGACCCTTAAAAATCACCTAGTTATAACCTCCCTGTCATCTCTCACTAGATCAGGTTTCTCAAAGCCTCATCCAACCTGGCCTTGAACCCTTCCAGGGATGGGGCATCCACAGCTTCTCTGGGCAACCTGTTCTGATGCTTTAACACCCTGATAGTGAAGATTTTTTTTCTTCATGTCCAGTTGAAATCTACCTCTGTTACTGCAGGCCGTGTCTTTCTCCATCTTTCTTAAAACCCTCTTTCTATATTGAAAGCCCCCAATAAAGTTTCCTTGGGGCCTTCTCTTCTCCAGGCTGAAGAACACCAACTCCCTCAGCCTGTCTTCACAGGAGAGGTGCTCCAGCCTTGATCATCCTTGGGGACCTACTCTGGGTTTGTTCGAACAGGTCCATGTCCTTCTTGTGCTGGGAAACCCAGAGCTGAATGCAGTACTCCAGGTACAACCTCATAAGAGCAAGGTAGAGAGGGACAATCATCTCCCTTGACCTTCTGGCCATGCCTTCTTTTGGTGCAGCTCCAGGTACAGTTGAATCTCTGGGCTGCAAGCTCACATTGCCAGCTCACATTGAGTTTTTCACCCCCCAGAACCCCCAAGTCCTTCTCCACAGGGCTGCTCTCAATCCATTCATCCCCCAGGCTGTACAGATGTCTGAGATTGCCCTGACCCAGGTGCAGCACCTTGCACTTGGCCTTGTTGAACTTCATGAGGTTCACGTAGGCCTACCTCTCAAGCCTGCCCAAGTCCTTTTGGATGGCATCCTTTCCATCTCTCATGTCAACTATACCACTGAGCTTGGTGTCATTTGCAAACTTGCTGAGGGTGTTCTCAATCCTGCTATCAATGTAATTAATGAAGGTATTAAATAGTACTGGTCACAGTATGGACCCTTGAGTAATGACTCTCACTCATTACTGGTTTCCATTTGCACACTGAGCCACTGAAACTCTTTTGAAGTGGCCATCCAGCCAATTTGTTATCCATCTAAAAGTCCATCCATCAAATCCATCTCTCTCCAATTTAGAGGCAAGGATGATGTGAGGGACCATCTCAAAGGTGTTACAGAAGTCCAGGTAGGTGACATCTGTTGTTCTTCCATTGTCCACTGGTGCAGTCACTGCACTGTAGTAGGCCACCAGATCGGTCAAGCATGATTTGCCCTTGGTGAAGCCATGTCTTTGACTTGACTTGCAGGAAGATCTGTTCCACGATCTTCCTGGGCACTGAGGTGAGGCTGACTGGTTGGTAATGATGGTGTCATCACAGTTAAAGAGGAAGCAATACCTAGTGAGTAGAAAAGAATTATTTGATACATGATCTCAGGAAAGTGGTTTAATCTTTGCCATTCATTTTTCTTGTGGTTTAAACAGATCACACTAACATTTTACTACTCTATTGGACTGTTGTGAGGATAATTCAAGTTTCGCAAGCACTTTGATATCTGCAGGTAAAAGGAGCGTATAAATGAGCGTACAACTCCATGATTTTTCTGAGGTTGCACTGAAAAGGGGAGTTACAATTGGCAGAAGTTTATTTATAGGCTAGGCACTTGGCATAATGAACCCTTTATTTTAAAGTCTTGTAATGCAACTGTTTATGTGAAACTTCTGAATGAGTGTATAAATTAGATATTAGTGTCTAGAAGGGGACAGGATCAGTGTGGTTCAAAAAGAGAGTGATTATTATTATTTTTTTTTAATTGAATGGAAGTTGTGGGTTAATTCCTCTAGGATGTGGGAGCTTCTGCGTTACAGATGGGTTATGACAAAATGCACACTTGAAGGTTATGGAAAAAGCAACTGCAAGTCACCAGTTAATTTCTGCTTTTCTGCTTTCTTGGTCTTTTCACTCCTGGCAAATCAAAGAGTCTAGGTAATTATTCAAATTTGCACTGACTTGTTTTTTTTTTTATCTTTATCTTTGTTTTTCTTTTTTTTTTTTTTTTTTTCCCCTGCTATCAAGAATATGAAGAAAATCTTCGTGCTCATCCTCTTTTTCCCTTAATGCACATTCAATGCTAGGATTGTGATGCACAGGTCAAAGAGCCATTATAAAATATTACAGTACCAAAAGGGGGCCTGTGAGAAAGCAGGAGAGGGAACTCTTTGTCAGGGAGTAATGGTTTAAACCAAAAGAAGATAGGTTTAGATTAGATATAAGGAAGATATTCTTTACTAAGAGAGTGGTGAGGCACCGAAACAGGCTCTGCCCAGAGAAGCTGTGGATGCCCCATCCCTGCAGGTGCTCAAGGCCAGGCTGGATGGGGCTTTGGGCAACCTGGTCTGGTGGGAGGTGTCCCTGCCCATGGCAGGGGGTTGGAGCTGGGTGGGCTTTAAGGTCCCTTCCAACCCAAGCATTTTGTGACTCCGTAATATAAAGAGAGTATAATAAAACCTAAAGTGATGCACACAACCTTAACAGTAACCTTAACAGTAGTTCATTGCTGGTAAATCCTAGTAGTTCCAATAATAATGATGTAGGATAAAAATCCCTACAGGCTTAATTTATTTATTTATTTATTTATTTAGTCTTTTGGCACACTCCTTTCTCTTTAGCTCTAAGGATTAGAAACTTAGTTTGGCTGGAATGGCTATGTTATTACGGTCTTTAAAGCATCCGGAGCTCTAAGGAAAGCATTAAATTTCATAAAATTTATGATCAAATTTAGAAAACTGGTAACATTATTCATTTTCCTAAAGAATATTAATCTGACAGCTGTTGATTTGTTAAATAAGTCTATTTTTATACAAATGTTAGTAATCTACAGAAACATTTTAAAATCAACCACAGATAGCTTTCTCTCTTATAGACAACAATGATTTCTTTGTCTTTTGTATTTCATTCAGAGTATTGAAACAATAAGACACATTTTTTACCAACTCTCCCAATTCCTTTCAGCCTGCTATGTTTCAAGTTGAAATAGCCTATATATAAAAAGCAGGTTAAAAAAAAAAGAAAGGATAAAACATGAAAAATGTTGATTTCTATATGCAGATTCAACTGCATATGTAGTTTCATTCATCAGAAAAATGTTCATAGCTTGTACAGGGTAGTTTTCCAACTGTAGGAGATCTAAACCAATGAAGGAAGATTGAGATTGCTTTTTGTGGTATTTTCTATTTACTGTTAATCTGTTTATCATTCTGAAAAAACTTGTTCAAAAGTCTATTAAAATAAATGGCACACTTCCACAGGCTTTGGATCCATTCTTAAATAACTAATAATGCTGATGAGGTGTTTTCACTTGAAAGCATAAGGTTGGCGTAGTATTTTTTGTTTCTCATATGGGAGAAGCAGTTGACTGAGAATTGCAGTTTGTCTAAGCCAGCTCAATTTTAATAGAAAAATGGAATTTGTGACTTACAGCTCCTCCAAGAAAAGCTCTTAAAATTTATTTTGCCAAGCATTAGCCAAACTGTCTTGATTTACAATTTATGATTTCTCATTAAAATATTGAGATTTTACTGTGTTTATGTGAAGGCAGAATTTGGCCCAATATCTGAAGGATTATTTATGCATATTCTCAAAGACCAGTTCCATTCATACATGGAAATCTACATTTGCAATTTTTAGGGAATGGTAATATTTTGCTAACTATTTGACAATGATTTTACATTTTAAATGCCTTCTAGGCTCTAAGGCACAACCTTGGAACATCATTAATTCTCATAGTATATAGACTACAAAAACCCTAATCTAGGGACTGCTGTCCTTTGTTACAGATCATTTTATTCACAGAGATAAGAAATTAACTTCATAAATGTTTGTTTTCAATATGCAGAGTGAGAAAACACCTTTGAAATCAGTGGAATTAGGTGTCTACAGGCCTTTTTTAAAATCCTATTAAGTGTCCTACTTGCAATTTTGCAAATCTAAAAAACTTGAAAATCTTTTAGTACAGCATCAAAGAAATATAAAAACTCTAGTGAACTGTTTGTGCAAGGTGCCTATTTCACCCAGTTTGCTGAAAAAGCAAATTCTACATTCATTAAAAAAATAAAATAAATATGTTTTGAGAACTGGGACATAAAGTTAATACCGAAGATATTTTCATGGAGCCAAAATTCCTCGATGTTTAATTGTAGGCACACTCCAGGGATCCCACTTCACAATATGCAGCTTGGTGACCTATGAAAGAGTCTAAGAGCTCTGGAGTTGGAGATCCAGCACGACTTCTTATTTGGGACAGGACAGAGCTGCTAAGAATCTGATTGGAGAGGTAACTACTCAAGTGTGTGTGCTTTAATTAGACAGCTAGCCATTTTTTGAAGAAAGTGAGTTTAGCTGTCATGTTTAATCCTCCATAGTCACAGAGCTCAAGAGTAGAAGAAACTGAAGCCTCTGAAGTTTGGTTCTCTTGGTGGGAGTGCTGTGGAAGCAGGCAAGCTGGCATGTAACCAGGCAATTATGAAAGTGATGCGAATGAAAGACTCTACAACAACAATTTGTTACGGAAAATTTCAGATCAGATCAGGTGTATTTATGTAGTCTTGGTATGAATGAATAGCACATTTAAAGACAGTCTCCCTTTAGTGAGACTTTACTCCTGTAGTGACGTATAAAACTATTAGACACTAGAAATTCAGTTGCTCCAATTTGGTCAGAGAAGACCAAAGAGGAGAAAGACTGCAGAAATGCACTTCTGGTCCAGCTCATCTTGCTGTCCAAGGTGCTATAGTTATGTGCTAATGAAGGAAACCACGTTCTGCTGGCCTCCAAGCATGTAGTGTGATAATTCTGAAAGCTGAAATGGAATAACAGGACAAAACAGAAGACTTTCCCAAGCAAATATCTTCAAGGTGATTGCTAACATTACAGGCTGTTTGAATTGTTTTCATAGCCTTCAAACAGTTTGTAAGTGAAAGTATTTACTGTTCTATTTAAACACTTTGAAATGACCAGATACCAATAAGAGTTTCTTAGTAACATGCAACAGTACAGTCAGCTGGTAGGTGGCAGCTAGGGCAAGGAGCTTGTGAAAAAAAAATGTGGAAGGCAGACAGATCATTCATTTCATCTGAGCAAGCCTGCTAATTGCTAACTTCATTGTTGAGAAAAGTTTTTGGACTGATCTCCTTGTACATGATTAAATTTGGGCATATAATGTAAAAAGATCTTCCACACTTCCTTAAGAGGCAGTTATCTCTGACATCTATTTTTAAAATATGAGGAATTGCTTTTCAATGTCCACAGGGCCACAAGAGACATACATGTGTACGACATTGATAAGGTTAGGTGAAATTCATCCTGTCTAAAAAAGAGCACTGTGAAAACAAGATTGCAGTCATTTTTTATTCATCAACTTATGAATATATTTCTTTACTGGTTCTTACACAAGTAGTAGGTCTGTTTTCTCTAAGCTATTTTATTAGGCTTATGTAGCAAGATTTTGGTAGCAGGAGGCTGCAGGGGTGGCCTCTGTGAGCAGAGCCCAGCAGCTGCCCCAGGTCAGATCAGAGCCAAATCCAGACATCTCCAAAAGGGACCCACTGCTGGCCGGAGCCGAGCCGTGAGAGATGCTTTGTGAGCCTCTGGGAGAGCAGAGTTAAGGAAGGGGAAATCTGCTGTGCTACAGCAGCTGGGAGAGAGGGGTGAGAGCTGAGAGAGAAGCAGCCCTGCAGCCCCCAAGGTCAGTGCAGCAGGAGGGCAGGAGGTGCTCCAGGCACACAGCACAAGTTCCTCTGCGGCCCCTGGAGAGGCCCCTGGTGGAGCAGGCTGTCCCCCTGCAGCCCATGGGTCCCACATGGAGCAGATCTCCACGCTGCAGCCCCCCCATGGGTGGAGGAGTCCCCGGTGGGGCAGGTGGATGTGGCCTGGAGGAGGCTGCGGCCCATGGAGAGCCCCCGCAGGAGCAGGCCCCGAGCCGGAGCTGCAGCCCGTGGAGAGGAGCCCACGCAGGAGCAGGGGGTCTGGGGGGAGCTGCCGCCCACCCATGGGGGACCCGTGCTGGAGCAGTTTGCTCCTGGGGGATGGACCCCGTGGGACGGAGCCATGTGGGAGCAGTTCCTGAAGAGCTGCAGCCTGTGGGCAGCTGCCGCAGGCTCAGTTTGGGAAGGATGGCATCCCGTGGGAGGGACCCCATGGGGAGCAGGGGCAGAGAGGGACTGTGGAAGAGGGTGAATGGTGGGAATGTGTTTTTAGTTTGGTTTTTGTTTCTCTCTGCTCTAGTTTGTTAGTAATAGGTCATAAATTATATTAATGTCCCTGTGCTGTCTATTTTGCCCATAACAATAATTGCTGAGTGATCTCCCTGTCCTTTCCTCAGGCCATGAGCCTTTTTCATTGCATTTTCTCCCCCTGTACTTTTCGAGGGGAGAATGAGAGAGTGGCATGGTGGAGCTGAGCTGGCCATCAGTGTGAAATCACCACAGCTATATATATACACACACACACTATAGTATATATATATATACACTATATATATATGCAATTAAATATTTTAAATTCATCTTTAAATTAAGTTGAAAAGAAGAAAAAAAAAAGATTTAGAAGACTTATTTTCTTTTGTACTCTAAACCCATGTACTGACCTTCATTTCTCCAGTGCAGACAAATATTTTGGATGATGCTCATGTAACATATAACAAGTTAAACAAGTAGACCTTAAGCTTTGCTCCAGTTATCAAAGAAGCATACAGATGTTGGTGAGTAACCAGTTTCTAGATGAGATTTTCAGATGAACTGTCCATCAGAGAGCACTGACATTGTCAGGAAATAATGCGTGAAGTCTATGACACTGCCACTTCCACCTGTCCCCCAACCTGTTGGTGGCATGTGTGTCTATCCATGTGCTGTTTGGTAACGAGCCGAAGTTAAGAACCATAAATCATTCTGTTGCCGCAGCAGTGACAGGTGCAGGATAACAGATGCAGTCGCCAATATATTAGGAGAATGCCATGATTTATTTGCATTAAGGCAGTCTGGGGTTAGCAATCTGTGTGAAACTAGATAACCATATGGTGCATGGCTGCTGGAGGGGAATACTTGCCTGTAATAAAGTACCCTATTAAAATGCAGGCTCCAATATTTAGCCTTAGCAAGTGTCTCTTGACACCTGTGTCAGCTCCTTGAAATGCTTGAAGACTACATGATGTGAGTTAAAGTGCAGAAGTCACTAATCTTGTGACAGCGAGCTTGGCAATTGGGTGCAAGTGTCCAATATAGTGAAGTGTTTAAACATGCAAATTCTCCCGCTGGCCACTAACTAAATTGTGCATGTACTTAACAACCTAACTGAATAAGGATCTACAGAAAGATCTTTTCTGATGAAACACGGTTGTTGTACTTCTTAGTCATTAGCAAAGATGCTGTTGCTGAGCATATGGGCAAAGGCAGAACAGCTCTGTGATTAAGAATACAGAAATAAAAATTACCAAAAGTGTGGTACACACAAAAACATCAGAGAGATTGACGAGTTCAGATCCGGGAGAGTGCGTCATCTCCATTAAAGATTTCTCAAAGTCCTGAAGTTATTGGTCTAATAGCAGTGCTTCCAACACATATCTCAAGTCAGGGAAATCATGAAAATGCAGTGATGGTATTTAAGGATGGTTAAAAGTGTTATTTATGTAACTACAGGCCCATTATTATGGTCTCAGAAGTATGAGAAATTTAAGGACCTATTGTCAGGGAACAGGGAAGGCTGGCAGTTCCTGAAGGAGCTGGAAAGGATGGGTGGAGGCTCAGGCAAGGCTGATCAGGGCAATTAAGGCCTATTAGTGCCCTCAGGACACTGACATCTTAATGGAAAAAGAAACCTGAGAGAATGAAAAAATGGAGAATGAGATAAATTGCAGCTCGGGTTTACTGAATGTAAATTGCTTTTAAATAACCTGACTGTTCTTTGCTAGCTGATTTTCTAGATAAAAGAAATGCCACAGATGTCATCTGTCTGGTCTTCCATACCATGTGGGAAATTGCAGAGGATGGAAATTACCAGAGGAAATTTCAGGTGAATAAGGAATTAGTTAGAGAATAAACAGCAGTAAGTACTTCTGAAAGGGAATGCACTGTCTAGAGGAAAGTAGCCTAGTGACTGATTTTAAAAATATTTTCACTTCATTTGGGGATTAAATGTGGAAATGTGGTGACAAAATCTACCTATGATATTGTGTTATGAGAAGTGATCAATATAAAGGAGTCAGAAGACATAAAACAAGAAGCAAGTGGATGATCTTTATATTCAAAGTACTAGAAGTGGGGGAAAAAAATCAACAGCCTAAAATGCCAAGTCATGTATTTAAAGAATAATAAAAAGATTTTCTGCTGTTACCCAAGAGTACATCACTTGAAAACAACTTAGAAGAAGGGGTTTAGCAGACTACTTTTTCACAGAAAGACTATGAATAACCAAAGAAATGCAATTCTAAAAATACAATTCTAGGATATAAGGCCTTAATTGCCTTAATTACCCTGATCAGCCTTAGTAGATAAAGATGTAGTGTCTTTAGTAGATAAAGTAGCAAATAAAAATGCCTTGTACATGTGTAGCGTCCTAACTGTTGGATGAACTGCTCTTCAAGGAATCTCTCTCTCAACTATAGTGGGAATTTAGACTTTATAGATGGATAAAACAGGTGAAATAAATCACACTCATAATAATTATTTGGGAATCAGAAATGCTCCATTCACATCAAACGTATAAAAGAACAGGAACAGAACCTGACTGGATACTGCTCCACATATCTTCCAGCAGATTCCCTCCTCTGCTTTCACCAAGTTCCTAAATTTCATGAAATAAAATAAACTGGCATCACAGTGATCTAATTTTAGCACCTATTTATTCATATGGATTGTCAAAAGGATGGATTTAACAAAAAAAAAGACCATATGACATACTCTTTGCATCTGTACCTGACAGACTGCAGTGGGAAGCTGGTATCAACACTCTTTATCGTTGATAAAGAACTTGAGGCACAGAGGAAGAATATCTTGCCCCAAACCACAGGACGGGGAGATGTGCAGACAGAAAAGACCCCAGCAGTCCTGAATCAAGGTATAGTGCCTTGTCTACTGCTGCATGCTGCTTCCCACTGTAGCCTTGGTAAAGTACAGTAGAGGCTGGAGATGATATTAAAAATATTGCAGTTTTACAAGCATGCTTAATAAAGAAAGACTCTTGCCACATTTTTCATCGCCCAAATATGCTATAAGGAATTATTCTAAAACCATGTGCTTAAGGGATTTTGGGTAATAAAACAGTTTGCAGAGAAGAAGGGTAGCACTCCTGAGACAGTGGTGATCCCCCAGGTATCCTCCAGGCTGCTAGATGAAAGCGAGAGAGGCAGAGAAGCCATGTTTTTGAAAGTAGAAATATCTGTCTTAGAGATAAAGACACAGCATCTTGTGGATGAAATGCAAAAAGAAGAGACAACAAGAATCAAGATCTTTTAGGCTTGGTAGCCATTAATTCAGAGGAAATCATTACAAACTTAAAATACGGAAGCCCTAGGCACCCTATGCACGAGTAATAAATCACCAAAGTGAATGATTACCTCACTGTTCTATCCAACACCGTTCACGTGGATGTTTTATGAAGAGTATGTCTGGACATGACTGAGGATATGATGATATAAAGAACTGAGGGGCATCAGCTCATGTGGGAACAGACATTTCAGGCAAGGCAAAAAACCTACAAAGGGTGAAGAGGGAAAGAATGCCAGAAAAGGTGGTTCACACAGTGTTGGCAATGGCTTCTCATAAGAAATCCAATACAACAGCCACGACTGTGGTCCAGAACAGGGAGCGCAAAGCCAGGAGGATGTCAGCGCTTTGGATACAGGGGTATGAAGCTCTGCCCTAGCAGGTAAGAAGGTGACTGGCCATCCAGAAAAGTGGCTGGCAGACTGCAGCATTGCAAGGGACAGGCTGTGGAGTTGCAACCAGAGAGCCCTTGGTGTTGCACAAGCTGTGGCATTCCTGTGAGTGGGGCAGCAGCAGAACAGTGAACCCCTTCTTGCCCTGACTCTTTCTGCTTGCTGCGGTCAGGGAGAGACCTGGGCTGCTTTCCCTGACAGTGATGCCTGAGCACCAAGAGAGGATGTTTCAGCCACCTCCTCTCTCTGCTCATCTCCCTTCCCATCTGCCTTGGCTTTTGGAAAACCATTTCTTCTCCTACAGCCTCCCTAAGGGGCACTGATGTTTTGCTCCCTACCTCACAGAAGAGCTTTTTATGTTAGCACGTGCTCAAAACTTTGTGGTTAAGGAATTGTTGCATTAGAAGACGCTCTTGCCTTGTTGTGTCTTGTGATGAGTAAAAATAGGGCTCTCCTTCTGCAGTCGCTACTGACAGAGCTGTGGGAGCTACAGACCTGCATTCAGGATTTACGTGAAATCTCTAGGTTGGAGGATATGATTTGGTAAAAATAAGCAAACAAAAAAAGCCTGGGCCTATTTGTCTCATCACATTCATCAGGTGCTGGTAGCTGCAATTCTGCACACGTATCCCAAGTCCCCAGCTTCCAAACAGGTCATCCAGAGGGTAGAAGCAACTCACCAAGTCTCTGGCATATGATTACAAAGTCTTTTAAGGTGTGCAAGTGAGAAAATAGTGAAGAACATTGTCCTTTTAATATGACAGGAAACATAAAGGAGCTCACGGTATGAATGACAAGCAGTTGGTGTCGCACAGGTGTTGTTCTGGTATTCGTAGATTCACAGACTTTAAGGCCAGAAAGGAGTCTTAAGTCATTTTTATTGACTCATTGCCTGCTGGAGGTTAATACGTTTCACCCAGAGAAGTGAGCAATTTCTTCTTTCAGGCTACAATGAATGCCATTGAAATACCTTTGCTCGCTATAGTTCAGGTGCTGCTAAAGCTATTTTTCTTGCACCAAGTTTCTCAGAGATCCTTCTGTTTATAATTCCTACAGGCAGCTAAAAGCACTAGTGAAATATGTTTGACCTTCTGATCCTTTGGCCACCTGGGCTTTTTTCAGATCTCACAAACGTTCAATCTCCTCTTGTTAGGACAATTTTTTTAAAAAAATATAAATGTTTCTCATTGCACTAACACAGTGTTCATTAAATTTCCACTGTTGTTTTTAATTAGGCCACAGAATTGCGTTACTGGCTCTGATTTCACATGCCATGGGAATCTACACAATGTTTGAATCTCAGTGGCATCCCATTAGCCATCACCGTTTTGGCTTGCCTTAATTGTGCTCACCTTCAGGGACAGCATATAAAAGTGATCATCAAATATTCTTCTGTCTCCAGTCAAGCTGACTAATGAGGGGCTCCTTGGCTGTCCATTTATTTTACAGTTAGTGCTGACCCCAAATGGCTCTTTCATTGCTGCATAGCTAGGCACAAAGTGCCTGCTTTTGGAAAGAGTCCAGTTTCCCTGAAATAATGATGGGCAGCAGAGATTTAGCATTTACTGCTTTTTTTTTTTATTTTTCCTCAGTAATCTTTTTATTTCAGTGTCTCTGTTAATGACTGTCATCCTCTTATATTCCTTTTTTTTTTTTTTTTTTTTTTTGTGTGTGTGTGTGTGTGTGTGTGTGTGTGTGTGTGTGAACTTGGATATGTTTTTGTTTTTTCCATCTCGCAGCATTCTTATAATCATCTCATTAATAGGACTACTTATGGTTAACATAAGGACAATTTTCAGGATGCAACACACTTTGTCTCTTAGGAGAACACAAATTCCTATGCACACCTTCGTTACACAAGACTTTTGATGTCAGTACATAGGAGCGTGTACAGCAGAAACACGTGATTCAAGTCACAGCAGAGTGGTTTGGATGCCTGTAAAACTGCATGGGTATGAAGCTGGTTGTGTGACTGGCTTGAAGGGTGACATCTGTCAAGTTCTGCATCTTTACCAGCATTTGGAGGAGGTGATGGAATGTCCCTTCTTGACAGATTTACAGATGCCACCAAACTGGGGTAAGTGGCAAAGGCAAACATTTTTTTTAAGGAGAATTAAAGTGCAGGAGGACATCACTGGGATTCTTTTGAAACTATGAAATACTCCCAACAAGAGAGACTCTGGCAAATTGTTACAATGACAGAGTGCTCACTGTTCAGGGTGTGTGTATGTGTGTGTGCGTGCACATGCATGTACGTGTTTGTGAGCCTGTATACATATGCATACATAGGAGAAAAATTGAGATGGAATTGTCAACTCTACCCTTTTACTCGTGAGAAAGCCGGTGTACAAAACTACAGTGAAGCAACCAGTAATTTCAGTGCTGTAAAAAATCTCTGAAGTATTTGATAGTACCTTAAAAAATAAAAGCGTCATACCCAACCATGACCTTTGTGTTTTCACTGATTAGAATATATCTGTCTTACAGGCACCACTGACCTCTGCTAATGGCTAATTTTCTATGTGCTTCAAAAAAAGGTTTTTTACATTGCCAGCCACTCAGGGCCGTAAGGACCTCAGTGACTTTGCAGCTGGTCCTTGCTTTGGCTGTTCTGACCAGTTATATGGCACCAGCCTTGCCTACCCTGTTCTGCTGTTTGCAGTTGAAGATTGACCATCCTGCTGCTGATCACTGTGGTCCTCAGTGGCAACTCTTCTCTACTATTGAAGCAAACTCTTTCCTGTCTTTGAAACATTTTTTTTTTTTTCGTATGTGGTTGGAAATATGCAGTGCTTTCTTTCACATCTTACCACATGTGAAGACCTTCTGCATATTTTAGATCAATTAAGCAGTGAACGCTCTGTTATTCAGTGATCTGAGTTCTCTTTAATGTGTGTTACACAGCCAGAAGTAAATGAATGTTATTAAAATTGCTACAATAGCACTAAAAAAATAAAACAATGCAATCATAAGTCAGACCTTGTCCACCTGCATTGCTACATAGTTTTAAATTATCACATGTATTATCAAATAATTTTTTTTCTTTCTCTGCAGGACTTCAACATCAGCAATACAATATCACAAAATCACAGAACGCCTGAGGTTGGAAGGGACTTCTGGAGGTCATCTGGCCAAGCAGGGACACCCAGAGCAGGCTGCCCAGCACCACGTCCAGGTGGCTTTTGAAGATCTCTAAGGAGGAGACCCCACATCCTCCCTGGGCAACCTGTGCACATGTTCTGCCACAGCAGTGTTGCCTGGTGCTCAGAGGGAGCCTCCTGTGTGCCTGGTTGTGCCCATTGTCTCCTGTTCCATTGCTGGGCATCACCAACAGAGCCTGGTTCTGTCCTCTTTGTACTCTCCCTCCAGGTATTTGTAGACATTGATGAGCATCGATCTTCTCCAGGCAGATCCGTCCCAGCTCTCTCAGCTTTCCCTCACAGGAGAGGTGCTCCAGACCCTTCATCTTCTTGGTGGCCCTGCACTGGACTCTTTCCAGTATGTCCCTGTCTCTCTTGTACTGGGTGGCTCAGAGCTGAAGATAGTACTCCAGGTGCAACCTCACCTTGATTTTCCCTCATTCAGTGAGTGATCCTTATTCCCTATTACTGTAAAACATGAAAAACCTGCTCTAAAAAGAAAAACCATTAGTTTCCTTTTGAGATTTTCCGTGTTGCATTTTACATGTATACTGCTTCATGTCATTCAGTCATTTCCAAATGTCCATGTGTTTTTTTTAGACACAAAAGTCTTAGGAAGGTGGAGTGCTGTTTGCATTTTCCCGAATGAGAACTGAGGACCAGAGAGGAGAGAAGGGGCCTGGTGAAACAAGGGACCCAGGTAGGACTTTCTGAACACCTCCGGCAAGCCTTATCAACACAGCCCTCTGCCTTTGAACAAACCACCAGGACAGGCTCAAGAGTTGTTCCTCCAACACCCAACTTATTTTAGACCTTTTCTTCAGCATGAAAACAAATCCCAGCCTTACTGGGGGAAGCCCAGCCCAGGTGGCTGGCATGGCAGGAGAATGATTGTGTAGAGGCAGGGATAGCCTGCAGGTGGACAGGGCAATAGTGGGCTGCCTTGCCTTGAGTTCACCCTTCCCTGGCACTTCCCTACTAACAGTGGTCACCTTTCTCCTTTTCCCACATCTCTCCCTCTCTCACTATTCATTTAACAGTAGCATTTTCCCAAGAAATAAATGCTTACGGATGTATATTGTTCTTTTCCATTTTTCTCCACTCTGACTTTGTTTTCTCATTTTCTCTCCCTCCATGCAGTAGCATGCACTGAGTTGAAGAACTATGCCCAGGTCCTTCAGTGCCATGTTTTCTGTCTCACTGGGCACATTCACAAGTGGTTCATAGCTATAAATGAGGCCACAAATTTCAGTGAGCTTAGCATCTCTCTCTATGACATCTCAGCCCCTGATTAATATTGTAATAACACAGTCCTTAAGCCACAAGTCATTGCACAGCCTTTCTTTTGTAGCCTTACCCTGCTTTTGTCATGTGGTTCATGTAATCTCTTGGGAACTCTGTCACTCCCTTTACCATCATAGTCAAAAAACTCCCAGTTAAAGTACCCTATAATTCCATTCACAACATCAGCAGCTGTTTAGAAATATTTGGAATATTTGGAAAATATTTGCAGTATTTAATGCAACTGGGAATCAGAAGGTACCAATGTTGCCATTTTACCTCTACAATCTTCTAACAAGTGGTCCATGAACCAAGGCTTGAGAAACTCTTTCACTTTTTTACTTATGACGTTATCAGCTTTTTATTTGGAAAGACTCTTAATATGCTCCTGAAAGTGGCAAAAATAATTATTCTTTTGAATAATAATTAATGAAGAATCTCTCATAAGATTAAAAAACAGAGATTCCCTTGCTTAGCCTGACTCTTCTTGCAGTGCTCCATGCGTTGGCTCTTCAAATCCACCAACATAGCTATACCCACATGGTGCTTATATATAACAGAGCAGATTTTCAAGTACTTTTCCAAGGCTGCATGAGACCAGCAGCTGTCACGGTGACGTTTAAGAACCCATCTAAAGGACTGAGGCTTCCGAAAAAGTTTAATCAGTTTAATTGCTCCTCTCATCTTAAAAGAGAAAGCAGAATAATGCTGCCAGAGCATTCTGTAATGGATTCACTGAAATCAAGATTGAGTGGGGAAAGCTGCACTTGAGGAGCAGCTTCTCCCCCATGCTGTGCTACGTGTTTGTGCAGAATGAAGGGAAATATAAGCTGTTGGGTTTGATGGGCTTGAAGCAATTGAGCTAATGTCTAAACAAAGTTATGTCGTTTTTTTCCCCTCTCCATGTCTGTTCTTTTGCTTTAAGATCTTTTCATGTTGCCTTTTGCTTATTTATTGATGCCATGTTTTCAGCAAATCTGAATCCCTACACAAGACAAAAGGAAATAAAATTGACTACTATGGTACAGTAAACAGCTTGATAGGACAAGCTATCATAAGCTTACCTCAAGGGAAATAAAATAGGTAATATCTGGCCTGTTAAAGCCTCTCAGAAGGGCAGCTACTTGCTTTTCAGTAGGAACTCAAAAGAGCATTTCAGACATCAAATGTGACGTTTTTAGTAGAGCTTGCACCACTGAAGCACAGCTGTGCTCAACAGGCAGAGCAGCCAGGCTTGGTTCTTTCATTAAGTCTGCTTCTTTGCACTACTTGCTGAGCAGATGAGTTGGTCAGATCAAAGGTCCATGGCGCTCAGTATCCTTCCTCATAACATTTCCAGAAGTACATCCACAGGGAGTGGAGAAAGCACGATGATTATTTGCCGAAATATTCTTCTGGTTGACAGCAGTTTGCAGCTTGGGGACTTCCTGAGCCAGCAATGATATCTAAGTTTTAAGTCATCCTCTAAGGCTTCTTTTCCATAATTGTATCCGTCAAGTCCATGTAAGCCTTCAAAAATATTCTAGAAAGGAATTTTGCAGTGAAACAATTTTTTTTTGTTTTGAACCTGCTACCTGCATTTGATATTTATTGGCTCTAATATTATCAGAATCAGAGGACAACTGAACCCAGTTCACAACCTCCATTTTACTCCTCATTTTGCAGAAACCTGTATCACTCCCTTTTTTTTTTTTTTTTTTTTTTTTTGCCAGGGCCCCTTCTTACAAGAAGGACATGGAGGTGCTCAACTGAGTCCAGAGAAGGGCAACGAAGCTGGTGAGGGGCCTGGAGAACAAGTCTTACAAGGAGCGGCTGAGGGAGCTGGGTTTGTTCAGCCTGGAGAAGAGGAGGCTCAGGGGTGACCTTATTGCTCTCTTTAAGTACATTAAAGAGGCTGTAGCAAGGTGGGGGTTGGTCTATTCTCCCACGTGCCTGGTGACAGGATGAGGGGGAACGGGCTAAAGTTGTGCCAGGGGTGTTTTAGGTTGGATATTAGGAAGAACTTCTTTACTGAGAGGGTTGTGAGGCATTGGAATGGGCTGCCCAGGGAAGTGGTGGAGTCACCATCCCTGGAGGTCTTTAAAAGACGTTTAGAGGTTGAACTTAGCGATATGGTTTAGTGGAGGACTTGTTAGTGTTAGGTCAGAGGTTGGACTAGGTGATCTTAGAGGTCTCTTCCAACTAGATGATTCTGTGATTCTATGCAGCAGATCCAGTAGGTAGATACTGGCCACTTTTTTCTCTGAGGATTAGAAACTTTGTGAAAATAGAAAATTTCAGTTAAGCAAACTGTGAGGTCACATCAAATCTGATAAATAGTTGCGACTGGGAGAGAAAAAAAAAAAAAAGGATAAATTCTGGAAATGCCAAAACATTTTGTTTTAACATCATCAGAATTAAATATTGTGTATTGCTGAAATACTCTGTTTTGACATTATCTATCTGAAACCTACAAAGTTTTGGATTTTTTAAATGGCATTAAAAAAGTCCTTCTTTTTCCAAACAAGAGCTTATGAAAAGTAGATAACAAGACCTATAAAAAGACTTAATAATAATAAAAAATAATAAAAAATAATCAAATTAAACACTTCATTTAATTCATAATTAATTATGAATAATTAATTCATAATTAATCAAATTATGAATTAATTTGATTAATTCATAATCAAATTAAACACTTCTTTAATAAGATTCCCACTTAGACCAAAACTTTTCTTCCCATTTTATGTAGTAAAACCAGTTGGACAGAAATGCTGTTATATTTTGTTTCAGACTAAATTATAGTTGTGATTTTTTCATATGGCTCCGGAACAGAGAAGTTTGCCATATGCCCATCTCTATTTACAGGGCTCTCGGTGGCTTTCCTTTTTTCCCAGTAACTCTGATCCTTATTTTCAACTATCATTTTTTATATCTGATTTATGTGTGTGCAATGGAAGGTAAGTACATTCTGGTTTTATATTACTAATGGAGAAAGATGTGGTAAGACTGAAGAATTTGGCTTCTTTAATCTTATAAACCAAAGGTCAACAAGAAATGCAATTACTGTGAATAAGTACATCAGGACAAACATGTGAGAGAAGGGAGAAATATTCACTGAGTGCAGATGATTTAAACTGAAAGACAAACTTGACAAAATAAAAAAACCCAACAAACCAACAAACATAATATGAAATAATTTAGGGAGGAAAGTTTCTAAGTATTGGAGAAGCAAATTTATGGAAACTAAAGGGAACAGAGAGAAGTGAATTTACGATGGAAGCTGACCAGTTTATGAAAGATTTAGGATTTATGATATAGCAGCCCAAAAAGCTGTTATATGATACATAGCAGAATTAGATATATCTAATGATATATATATAACTTTATATATATAATATATACATAAAAGCAGAATTTGGTAACTTTTTTGTGCCTTGTACCCATTTCAAGGAGGTGTAAGGGTTCAATTCTCTCGGTGCTCAACATTTGCTACAAAGCCAGCATTGAATGGGTCAAATGATCATAGCAGTACTGCCATGCAGCATGTCAGTAATGGTATGTATGAGTATTTTGCTGAAATGTATATTTATGCTGGACTGAATCCCTGATGAATTGAATCCAGGACAAATATGAAGCAGAAAAGCTGTTCTGGTCTACTTGCACACGTTGGCTGATGTCCAGAAAAGATCTTCATGCAATTTTCAGTCCTTAAAACCATGTTTTCTTCTTCAGTAGTGGCAATATATAATAAATAATAGTATCAAAAGTCTAAAAACCAGAATCATTATTAAATAATAATAATAATAATAATAATAATAATAATAATAATAATAATAATAATAATAATAATTATTATTATTATTATTATTATTATTATTATTATTATTATATTTGCTAATTCACAGATTTGGGGTGAATGTAACTCTTGTAGCACACAGAAACCAGCCAGGCAGGTCTCCACATGGTACAAACGAGCAGAGAAGTTGCACTCTGCACGAACAAGGTGAGGTAGCAGAAATCCATGTGCCCAGAGGGAGACAAAGAAGATGAAACACTTGGTACTGCTGGTTCGAGCACCCATGAACACGTTGCTGCAAAGCAGCTCAGCTTCAACCCACCACCATCACCCCACAGCTGCTCCTAGACTGACACCAGATGGCTATCTCAATCTATAGGCAATTTTAGGTGTGTTCATACGTACACATAAGGAATGACCCTCCCGACTTGAACTTCTCTCTGATGATGACACCCTTTGCCCTTAGGTGCAGCGTTTCTGGCGAGCTGGATTCAACATCAGCCACAAAGGACATCTGCTGACTGCACCCTGCGGGGTCTCCATTCTTAGGACCACTGTCCCACAACTGAGGCTGGGTAAGGGTGATGAGTTCTGAGCCTTCACGTTTGCTCTGATTTCCACTTGATGGCAGCAGAGCCCGCAGCACGGGAACGGCGGGGGCCGCTCCGGTGGGCATCCCACAGCTCTCCTCTATTACACACGCTCAGAATTATCTTAATTTTGATACTACAGTTTTCTGTTCATTACTGATGACAGAATGGAAACAAATTAGGCCTCACAGCGATGAAATGGCTTTTAAGAAGAATAATATAGTGTAAATATATTTCAGGCTCAAGCACCAGAGTCCTGTTTCCCAGACTGGGACACACAAATATAATGTCTTTTACAGGTGATGAAATCTCCACCACTGACACATGAGACCAGATTTATGCTAACTCAAGCCCATGTTCTTAAAAAAAAAAAATGGCTTGAGGAAATATTTCAGATTTCAGGTGAATTTTGCCTGTTTTCAGTACAAATGATATGTACAAATGATTCAGTACAAATGATTTGCTTTGAATTCCTATATGCTATTGTAAATAGAGAATAGCCAAATGTTTATCATTTCTGAGAGAATAAACAGAGAAGTGCAGAAGCAGTATTTTCTGAAAGATAATCACTGCTCTGTATGCAAGCCGGTGCTTTGATTAGGTCTATATTTGCAGGTGTTTCCTAAGAGACAAGTCAGCTTTTGGAAGAAAACATTATCTGTTGTAAACCAGAGCAGTTCTACCAGCTGCCGTGACTTTTTCAGCCCCATCTCCTGCTCAGCACCTGCAGGTCACCCGGCAGCCATGGTGTGGACAGAACTGACCTGGCACGCTGCAAGAGCTGCAGTGGAGGCTGCCCTTCTGCCTTTGTTCCAAGGTTTTGGTAAGAGAAGTAGTGTAAGTGTTTTCAAGTCTTGTCAGACACCCATCTGAAAATGGGACTTACATGTAAGCATTAGTGTCATCTTCTTGGAAATGTTTGCTCTTGCTAATTAGGTGCTCTCTGTTTTCTTGCCAGGCTAAAGGATAGTTTTTAAAAAGATGGACTTAGTCTTCATTGTAAATATGTCTATTCTTGTGAACTGAAAGAAAAGGACAAAATGTCAGCTGCACTGGTCTCTGCTTGACGCACTCTGATGTCACCTTTTCAGGACAGAAACATCCTGGTGGACAAAATCAGCCCTTCCCAGAAAGCCCATCTACTGTTTTCCATGGCAAGCCAATTTTTGAAGATGCTTACTCCTTGTGAAGTTAGATTCAATATGCCTCTCTATTATCTTGCATTTTTTCAAAAACACCCAAAACCTAGGAAATAAAGCTAAAATAAAAAGGACTTTCTTAAGGAAATCAATGAAGTAAATAGATGGGCATATAACTCCTTGTCCAGTTATACCTCTGTTTGTAGCAGGTCTTTGGTGTTTCACCTGTTGTAAGGGCCACAGAGGGAATTAACAGGAATAGCAGTGACATTCAGGACTGTGAATTATTTGCTTTTAAGGTCTTTATTTTTTAAATTATTTTTACTTTTATTTTTTTTAATGTTTATTTGTGGTTTAGTAACTTCAGCACTCTGAAGGTACCTGCTGTGCTAGTCACCAGTAACTCTGAATTGCTTATTCACTCCGTTGAGACAGGGTTATGAATAGGTTTCTGTGTGAGAAAATCTGTCCGTGGTCTCTTGGACACAGTTTTTTGACCTAAAAGTATTCTATGACTGCAGCGCACGATGAATTTTTAAAATTCCATGAATCATGATTTATTTCAGTCTTTGGGGAATCTGGAAAATATGTTACAAGCCTTTGGCGTGACTATCATAGCCAAGAGTGTCTGAGTTTTAAACTTGCCTAGGGCTTCAGATTCTCTTAATTGAGGGCTTATTAAAGGGTTAATACATTATTAATTGCTACAAATATATTACAGCTGTAAATCGAGCACAGGCACATCAAAATTGCTTATATCCTGTAGTCATGGACAAGCTGTTCACCTACTGGAGTCACAAAACCCCCTCCCTTTTGGCTGAAATAACCAGTTATTGGGAAATTTATTACACACGTAGTAACTTTTACAGCCATGCTTTGCAGGCAAGTTTGATCCAGGTTTAGCTTTTAAAGCCTGAACTTTCTTGGTAACAGCTGCTGTGAAACTTTGCATGAGGAAGTATTAATACAAGAAGTATTAACAAAATTAATGTGAGACTGCAGAAGGCTGTGCTCGTTAGGCAGCTGTGCTGGCTGTAGAGTAATGGGTTTTTCTAACAAACTATCCCCTGGAGCAGTGAGAGGCGTTCACCTTTGAAGGAAAGCTGGTGGTGTGTTCCAAAGGGTTATACCTGGAAAAGACATGTTTTTCTCCTCTGCTCCACTGCCTGGCTTGGTCTGTTGTATATAAATGATTTTTTAATGCTGCTGGCTCTATTGAAGTGTTCCTCTCACATGAATATCTCTTGCTAATTGGTGAATACCATCCTATTGTTATAAGTTTAATTACGCGTTAAGGCATTTAAGAGTTTTTCCTGGGAATAATCTGACTGTTATTTAAATCAAAAGAATGATATATTAAAGCTTCCCTTTGTTATTTAGAACAGGGTGCTTTAAACATAATTATTTCTCCTTATATATTATTGCAGTCA
Organism: Aythya fuligula; assembly: GCF_009819795.1. Taxonomy (NCBI): domain Eukaryota; kingdom Metazoa; phylum Chordata; class Aves; order Anseriformes; family Anatidae; genus Aythya; species Aythya fuligula. Next base: position 196,113,158 of record NC_045559.1, read on the forward strand.
TTAATTTAATTAGACCCTTCTGTATCTTCATTCAGGCATTTATGTGATCTTTGATATTATTTATAGAGTGGCAGCAGTCAGTAGCATGGCTAGATTTTAGTTACTGTTACTCACAAAGATTTGAAATTCTGGCATGAATTGGAAATGCCGAGGCATTCAGGTTAGATGCTGCTCTTCTAATGACTAAAGAAAATCTTATATATATATTTTAAATACATACAATAAATCCACAACTTTTTTTTTCCACATTAAACACTCAGGTCTCTTAAACCTTGTACGGTGTTTTATGGTTTTCAAATTTGCAAAAATATATTGAGAGGTTTTTTTGTTTGTTTGTTTTTCCCTAAATTCAGTAGAGGAATTTAAATTCAGCTCGGGAACTGGGAGAGGCTGCCCTGGATCTCTGGGTCCAAGTTCTCATAGCACAGGAAGCCATCAAGCACCATCCTGGTTGTACCTGGCAAAACCAAAGGCTCGTTTTCCTTTCCTTCCATTATTAATCCTAACTGTGGGTTTTTACAGCCTCCAACATTCTTTCAATCTGAAGACTAAAACTTATTCACAACCAGTTACAGCTACACATCCTTTCTTTACCTTAAATATTTCTTCTGCTCTGCAGTTTAACTTCTAAGCCAGCTCTGTCTTATCTCATTGTGTTAATTAAGCAAGATGAGGGCAAAACAAATTCTCTTTCCCTCTGAGTGAACTGAACAGAAATAAGGAGTCTTGAGGAGTTGGAAGAAGAATATAGTGTATGGAAATGTGGCAATCTCAAACTATCAGTCACACAATTCAGCTTTACTGCTAGAGCAATTCAAGAATAAAAGGGGAAGAGACTCTTTACCTCCTCAGTTGCTCGATAGGACCTGTAAATGGGTGATAAATAGAGCAATACAAACACCAATGCCTAATGCAGACTGAAATCCAGACTGTATATCCCTGCTGTCTCAGGGAACAAGCAATGAAATGGGACAAGGCAAGATGAGAGTAGCTCTGACTAATGGCAATAGTTCTTATCCAGGGCTCTGACAGGCTGTTTTCTCATAGATGGGCAAGATCTGGACCTCACTGTCTCACAAAATTATATACTTCATGGCTTTCAAAACATTACATATGACATTCAGCTTTTCAGAACCATTCAGCAAGGCAAGCCTTGTATTTTTTAAGTCTTTCTTTGCCAAGTAAGCAATTTTCTTGTCAGATGGGAGTCTTCTTCATGCACACACACTTAGAAATCTCCTGCTGTGGGGTTACTTTCTGGAAAGAATTCTTGTTCTGTTTTCAGGAATAGCCTAAGTAGCCTAAACACTTTATGACTTACTTATTGTTATGTGGGAAGTATTAATCATCTACCAATTCCAGCATATAGGGCTGAAAAGATTTTGAGGTGGCTTTACAATGAATAACTGAGATATGAGAAACACCTAAGTTATGGCTAGGAAGTTTTTGAAACTAAATTTCTTTTATTTGACTGCTATATGGGTTTTTATGCTCAAAGCCAGTATTTAATAATTTCCTGGTAGATTAAATGTTGAAGCTACAATTAAACACAATATAGACTATTTTCTGCTGATTGAAAGTCCTTTGCAAAGTGACTTATCTTTATATTACTCTAGCCAGAGAAACAGAAAGACTGCAAAGAATCCCTATATCAACCTAATTTCTTATGGAAATTCTCAGCTGGATTCCTTCAGATCAGGGTGCTCTATCTCTCCTCAGGCACACTTCTATTGATATTTTAAATGAAGCAGACACTTATTTGTCCAACTTTTAAAAACAGACCGTGTTAGTAGTTATAATAGCTTGGATAGTATTTTCTTTCTGTCCTTCCCCTCTTTTGGCATTAGATCCAATAGAATGAAACTTTACAAGTTTTCAGTTTTCTCTTTTGCACTTTTTAACTTCAAAGAAAATAGAAGGAAAACAAAACAAAACACCAAAGCTTGGCAAGAGGGAAAGAAAGTACTGTGTGCTCTTCCAAGTACAGAGATTATAAAGTTATATAAAGGAAAAAGAGAACAAGGAGAAAGAAAAACATTAAGAAATCCTGCACAGCTTTATTTCACTGGATCTTTTGGCCAGAAAACCAAAAATCTTGTCTTTTCCCACCTTCCCATGAGTTAAAAATGCTGGAAAAGAGAGTAAGGAAAAAAAAAAAAGGCAGATAAATTAAAAAAATACTTGTTCAGAAACCAGATATCATAAATGAATATTATCTTTCCATGAATAGTTAGATCTCACTTATGTCATTGGAAATCAGAAGGTGCTTAACTGAAGTCTTGTACACTGCCACAAATATTTTGTAGCACAGTTAATCTTGAGATCAGAGATCATTCAAAGATATTTGTCCCATCGTCAGTGTCTGGATTTTCTGTTAGGACCTAGGCTTTGTCTGCTAGAAGTAAAAGCTGAAATTCTCAGTGTGCATCTCAGTCTTTTTTCTACCTGTTGTAACTTCCAGATTTTTGTTTCATACATAAAGGGTCTCCAATCAACACACAAGAAACAGGACTCAGAAGGAATCTCTGTCCTACTTTTAGTGAGAAAGCAGGAACCCAGGGCTTCCAATGGTCTCAAACTTTCAAAACTGGGATATCCTTCTGACCTCCAGCTGCACTCATGAAAAGCAGGAGAGCCAGAGGATAAGATCCTTTGCCACTAGGTTAAAAAAGCTACACATGTCAAGAGATGTCCTGAGAAAATTATTCTCAGGCAATTCTAATTACCTACATTTTTAGATCATTATTAGCTTTTAAATCTTAATTGGTGCCTGATGTGTCCATCATGTTGCCTGTAATATCATCATGATGACAATTTAAAAGTAACATAATGGGGCATAAAAGCCTAAGATTAGAGAATACTTAATGGTACTTACTGTATTGATCTAAAAATAAGAAATCACAAGGAAGAAATAGTACTAGATGGGCTAGTTCATAAAAGACCTGTACTATCCACCATGGATATGTCTAGCAAATTGCTGTACTTCTACAAATGGATGAAAGCAGCAGCTGGTGTACATTAGGACAGGTCCAATTACTTCAGGGGAATGAATGGAGCTTTCCAATGGCACAGAATCTGACCCTGAAAACTTCACCAAAAACAAAATGAGAGGTGATTGCTACTTAGCTTTATTCATAAATGATACATTAAATCAGTAAAAGTAAAGGGTGCTACTCTCAATGTTTTATTTAGTTTATGTAATGCTACTTTTGATCTTAGAGCCCTCTCTCCAAACATAACCAAAACAATCCTCTTTGCTCTAGAGAGCTCTACCACCTGAACAAGGAATAGGTTTGAAAATAAAAGCAGTTAAACAGTGCAGAACTCCAAAACTGAAGCTGCAACCTTAACTTGGCAGTTTTATCATGCTTTATGATTCAATTGTTGTAGATCTTGCTCCTGCATTTCTTTTTTCCAAGTACTAACTAGAGAGTACACATCAAAGATGTCCTCAGGCTGTGAATAAAGCTGAAGTCTCCAGACCTAAATCTTGATGCCATCCAGACTGAGTGGTGATATCACATCTACGTGATTAGATGAGAGTGGGCCTTGACCTTGGGCCAAGTCCACACAGCTTGAGGCAAATTCTCCATCTGCATCCACACTCCCATGCACTTGGGCACAGTCTCCTCTGAATGCTATTTGGTGCCGCTCCAGCCCTCCCTAGAGGTTGATTTTCTGTTTATACAGACACCTTTTGTGTCTGTAATGTTGTAAGAGCTGTTTCTGAGCCCACTGGTGTGTGTTTTTTTTTATTCTTGGGAAGACACTTGGGAGGTGTTTCGTCATTCTGCAATAGTGCTGGGCAAAGGCAGAACTGGTGTAGTCTCACCCATGCTGTGTTTTGGGAGCTGCCCTGTGAGTGAGGTCGTCCCCAGAACAGACTCGAGTCTTGCATTGGAGAGAGCTAGCTGAGATTTTTCTGAATGTTTTTGGCAGCCCAGAATTAGCTCCATAATCAGAGAAATAACACTTAAAGCTTCGAGCTGCAGGAAAGACATGAAAATAAACAGAAAGATTCAAAAAACCTCTGCACTTGAGATGCACCCAAAAATACCTGAATATGTATTTTGAGCTTAAAGGGAAGTTAAGTTATTTTGAAAGTCTGGTCTTGTGTGCTAGATAATGTGTAAGTTTTGTGTGCTGGTCTTGTGTACTAGATACTACACAAAACAAAAACTGTTGGGTATTCACACTTAGAGTGACCACTATGACATTAAAATGTATGTGTTTTGGAAACTCCAAACCTCTCATACTCAAACTGTCTTCTTATCTATTTACTTGCTCTGCCTTTTGTTATTCCAGGCACTGGTGACTGAAAACCAGAAAATTGTTATTGATCCTGGGAGAGTTAGGTCCCATCATATTCTAATGGGAACTGATTTTAAAATTGCCATTAATTGTATTTACTAATTGGGTGACTTTAGTTAAAAGTGAAATTGATATTTCTAATTGTGTTGGTTCCAGTCTTAAAATGAAGTTTCTTAAACAGTTTTGTTAGGATAATAAATGAGGAGAAGAGAACTGCAATAATTAAAAAGACAGTCACCATGTAGCAGATGAGTCTCATTATCATTCTTAGTATGAACTTGACCACATATTTGCATCTGGAAATATTGCAGCTATCTTCATTGCATTTATCTTCTGATAATCAGCAAGATAACCCTTTTCCAGAACTAATGTTGGAAGAGTTTTAACCAAAAAAGAAGTATTAAAACCAGGTTATTTGCCAAGGTAATTAGGTGCTAATGGCTGTCCATTCTGGGATGATGCTCTGTGGAAACAGCAGCAGTAGACCCATCTAGCCAAAGCCAGGTGAAAAAATAAACTATAACAAATTTGCCTGTGGTATTTGTGCTATGCAGTTTCACTGTTGCGTAGCCTACAGTAATTCCAGGTTCAAATGGGCTTAACGTGCCAGAAACCTAAATCTCAAAGCACATTTTCAGGTGCCTGAAAACAGAAGCAAATAACTATTGGGATCTTCAGCTGCTCTCAAATTCCTTATGCCTCTTTATTGACATGATAGCTGCAAATAGCTAGATGATATGTAGATGTATCTGTACCATATGGAATATTTAGTGTAGTGCAAAGTATACATTATATAGTATATATAATGTAGATATACTATACAGTATATAACACATATATAGTATGTATTATACACATGCAAATATATGCTACATATGTATATATAAAAATATAGAATCATAGAGTGGTTTGGGTTGGAAGGGACCTTAAAGATCATCTAATTCCACCCTCCTGCAGGGACACCTTCCACTAGATCAGGTGGAAATATATATGTATATAATCTAAACTGTTATATGATCTATATATGTATATATATACAAATCTCTCTATATTATAAAAGTAAGAGAATGGTTGCTAAGACAAGTAGCAATGCACTTGCATTTGAGCATGGAAGATTGACACTGAAGTTAAAAAGAAGTATTTTGCTGGTGAGGAGGGTGAAGCACTGGGTGGGCTGGCAAATTGCCTTTACTCAAAGCCTGTAAGAACGAGACAGGTGAGCCCCAGGACTATCTTCCAACTTCATGATTCTGTGTTACTATAAATGGATGCTTTTGAGTTTGATTTTATAATACTAAATTGCATACAAATCATTTTTGATCGATTTACTCTAAAATATACTGCTAAAGTACAAATATATTGAAATAGAATTTTTGCCAAAAGTGTTCACATAAGCAAAACCAATCTTTAAAATAACCCAACAGTTTCTGACTCAAAGTTAAATTTGCTGTGTTGTGAGAATTTCTGAATGCTTGATAGGATCCATTTTTTAGTGGTTATTACTGAGGGAATATGTTATTTATGCCCTTCATTTTTGTGGATGGGTTTTCAACATCATATGGTGAATAATAACATAAATATTAATTGCAATAGGAATATTAGGTATATTTTTGTTTCTTTTTGGCACGTGTATAGCATGGTTAACCATAGGCAAGGTTGGATTATTCTTATATACATATATACATATACATACTTATATACATACAAGATAAGTACAATTTTTGTCTTTTTAACAAGTCTAAATCTGACCAGGATAGTCATATTGGTGCTTTTCCTCAATGTAATTCTTTCTTCGCTAAAGATGATCTCTTGCATCTCTTTCTATGATGTTGCATACATTTTTTAGTATTATTTATTGACTTACAGAAGTGTTTGTAAGCAAACAAACATGCTGTGCTGAAGAGGGTGGGACTGTGAGACAGAAGTGAATAAAAGGCGCTCTGGAAAGAAGTACAGCTGCGAGTGGGGAGGGTAAGCAGCTCCTGCTCTCTACAGACACGAAATCTCACCCAGCTGACATTTTTATAGCTGTGCTAGTCAGACTAACATAGTTTCTGGCAATCGTTTATTGTGTAGGAGGCCACGTGCTAAAAAGGGCTGTGACGTTCAGAGGGTCTGAACAAAACAACTGACGTCGATGTTCAGGCGAGCCAAGGGAATTCTGCTGATGGATGTTGGTTCTGCCATGAGAAACTGAGCTCGCTTAATGGATGGGCTGGGAACTGATTATAGTTATGGCTCTGCAAGCCATCAGGAACCACTGCCTGCAGCTGACACAAAGAGCAGAAGGCATCACACTGACTGTGGAGTGCCCGTTGGTACAGGCTGTACTCGTGTCACAGCGCCTGGGAAATGCCAGGTATCTCAGAGGGCTTTCCAGGCCATCCCTTGCGGGCAGTCTTCCACAAAATGCCTGCTAGCTTTTTGTTTGTGCAGCGATTTGTGGTAAGAACAACTTGCAGCCTCTCGCAGTGCTCTGGGGTGCTGCAGGCAGCCCCAGGTCATCCGGGGTGAAATGCACAGGACCCTGTGGAGACGGGGCTCAGCCTTCCCACCCTTGACTCTGACACTGTGAGCCTTTATTGTCGGCCAATTTCTGCCATTCATCCGCACTAGCCAGGTATTGGCTTTGGTCAATCAGACTATTTTTGTACAGCTTTTTATTACAGAATAGATATCAGAATTCTTTACGGCCTGTTAGGCTATTATGAGATATATTTAGAAACACAATTAGTGATCCTAATTCTCCATTCCTCTATCCCCAGGGAAACTCCATTGAAATTGTTTCAGGTTTAAGCCTGTGCAGCAAAATAATATGGCTTATCATATGAGAAAAACATTTTGTGAAAATAAACAGAAATTTAAATATTTCCAGTGAAAACTGCATTCTTCTTGGGTACAGAAAGAGATATGATTATGTGGCAGGTGTTGTAATAAATGCATTGTTCTCCATAAATGAGGCAAGAACAGAGCAGAGTTAAGCTACATGAGTACTTGTTTCCCATTCCACATAACTGAAAAATTATATTTTAAAAATAATTTCTGTCCAACTGGTCTTTCACCTAATTTCTAAGGAGTGTTTTGACTACTTCTAACATATAAGTAGTTTCCAAACATAATGCTGAGTGCTGAGTAGCACAGTGCACCACTTCAGTCCTCTATTATCAGTAATCTCTGACTTGTCCCCTCTGCCCTCTTTAACTCCAAATTGAGTCACAGAACAGAGGCAAAAGCTAGGTTATCAGGACCGATCTACTGCAGATCTGTTGGTGGACAACAAATTCTGTCATAAACCCAAGATTTATTTGTCCCATTTAATTTGGAATGACCGTTCCTGCTATTGAGAGTAGATTGGCGGAGTAGATTTCATTTTCTGTCTCTACAAAGTGTGTGAAAGACCCACCAGGGAAACATTTTTTCCAAAAGAATTTTTCTGTGTCAGATTTACCACAATTACAGTTCCTGGAAAGTTCTTTTGGAAACACAGAAGAGGTGGGATGAGCTCCATGAAGAAAGGCAGCACAGGAGCAACCTCTTCCCTCACAGCAGAGATGTTGGAGACATTTGTGATGCCTTAGACTGGAGAGCTCAAGATGGAACTAGGGACCTCCACCTGTAAAAATTCAGGAGCACTTGGGAACTGGGAGATTATAAGTGGTGGCATTTTTTCACAAATTTTTCATATTTTGAATGATCTTGAGGTCTCTTCCAACCTAGAAATTCTGTGATTCTGTGATTCTGTGTGTTGCATTGCTGCAAGGTTGCCGGGTAAGAGTAATATAAAACATTATCTCTGGAAAGCCAGCTGGGATTTGTCACCTATTACGAAGTCCCTTACACAGCAGTGGCATGTGAAAGCCAAGTATGTAAAAAGTCTAAAATTAGTTGATTAAAGTATCCAGCTAATATCCCAGTCATAAAGCTATGACTTGAGCTGGTCATATGGGCTGGTGTATGTGTTATGCAAATTGCAAATTAGTTGAATGTTTGAAGGATAGACAGTTCCTGTGGATCATTCCTCAACAATATTTAACTTACCTCTTGTGTTTGAAATTCAGCCGTGTAATAGCTGTTTCTTGATTACAACAGCTAGCTTATCCTTACAGGACAGACTTTAAGCATCTCCACACACAACCGTACACACATCTTACATATACGAAATCTCTCACAGGACATACTGCCTGCAAACACAAATGTTAAAGTTGATAATTGATGAAAAGAACTGTTTTTAAACAACAGGGTTCTGTTTTTATTTTGTTGTGTTTTGTTTTTAATGACTACTTAAATCCACCCCTCAGCTGCTTTTCCCAGTCATCTGAGGACAACTATTTATAGTGAAGCTGACTCTGGATGTGAGGACATGAAAACTGTAGATTAATTGAAATCACATAAATGACTGAAACTAATTATTAAATGACTTAACATCCTCTCCTAGTGTGAGGATGTGCATGCCAGGAAAGCATTCGATGGAAAACTATCTTTGCCACAGAGAGTGCTGTGCCTGTCCAGGGTGGGCTAGGCTGGCCAGAGCACTGGGCAGGAGCATAAATCAAACCATAACTAATATAAGTGACTTTGCAAGAGTGAAGCAAACTGAGGAGGGACCATAAGTTTTGAGATGTTATATGTTTGAGAAATTGAGGCTTTCTATTGAAAATTACTAATTAGCCATGTTTCTATTTAATGATCTGTTCCAGCAGGAAGGCAAGGATAAACAAAACTTCTGCTTAAAGGTTAGAAGGGAGAAAGGTGCTACATGAATGCAGAGGGATGAGATGAATTTGTATTTCTTGCTAGCTAAAAATACTAGATTAATGGTCCTGGCATTCCAAACACGAGCCACTCAGAAGTACTTTGCAGGCAGTAGTACTTTGCAGTCTGAAGACAGGGAATAGTCTGTATAAATCCTTGCACTCTGCACCTGTGCATGTGGAAGGCACCCATGGAGATCCTGACATTACTGTGAGTATGTGAGAGAAAAATGCGCAAAGTTAATGGAATTCAGAGTCAGGAAGAGTTCTTTCTAGTCTGCATGCTAAATATACCATCTTCACATTTATGGAGGAGATATTTTGATTTAAAAGTAGATTCTTCTACATTTTCATGAAAAAAAAAATGCACAAACGCTTTTCCTTAATGAAATAATGTATATATATATATATATAAACATGTATATATATATATTTTTTTCAGTACACTAAGTATGAAGCTGAAAAGATGTTATCTTACCGTGGGTATTGTTTCTTTCTCTATTTCTGCTGATTTCACTGATATAAGAGATAAGTTCCTTTCATTGATTTATTTGATTTTAGGGATCAGATCCTTGGAAAAGTTGAGGATCCTTTTAGACACTTTTAAGTAAAAATTCTGAAGTTGTGCAATGCTTCTATGCTCTCACACATGCAGTAAGATTTCCTTCATCACTGAAGTTTGCTAAAGCCTAGTGGAGCAATCCTCCCGTGGGACTAGGGAGGAGAAGAAATCTAACCAGTTTATGACTGAAAATGATGATTTTGGGAATGGCATTAAATGATATGTTTGTCCCATGATTGCAGGCAGCCCAAATGTCCTGCTGGGTCCCCTAATCCATAAATAAATAAATAAATAAATAATCTAGAAACAGGAAAAAAAAATGCATCTTCTATTGACTGGGGTAAGTTTTGTTACGTTTTGCCACCTGCATCCCGTTAGCACTTCAGAATAAACTTGCGTGTACACTGATGATACCACTGCAATTACGTTGGCTGGCTGACAAGGGAATGGGGCCCTCAGTAACTCAGTTTACTGCTGTCACCAAATGTTATCGCAGAGCAATGCTGTTAGCAGCTGTTTTCTTCCACATGAGACGTTTGCCATTGTGCTCTAATTTGTACAGTTTAACTCCTGCAATGGGAGCAATTACAGTATTTCATTAGTAGTACTCCTTAACAATCAACTCCTCCAGGAGCAGAAGATTACCAAGCAGCCATAGCTAAGATCATAAAGTCCTACCTACTTCTTTGTACAGAGAATAAACCCATCAGGGTATCACTGGAGAACTGGCCTAGCCACGAGTGAACATTAATACAAAGCATGACGAACCACAGAATAAATCTTTACCTTTAAATAAATGCAAACTCGTTTTATTTAAGCAAATACCATCAGAACCTCTGATTAATTTACTTCCAAAAAAGTAACACAGGCTTTGGAAACACTGTTGGCTTATATTAAAATGTGTGCTGTTACTATCCTGCCCCATTATATCTCAGCAGTATTTGGGCTCTACCTAGGAGTACTTAAGCTTTTTTTTTTTTTTTTTCCTCTCTGTTTAGAAATGACCTCCATATTCTGTGCCCAGCAATTCTCTGCGATAGATAAAGACATAATGGGATTTTTATTGTTTATTAAATGGTAAGCCAACCATGTCTCACAAGCCTGAGTGTCTGTAACATCTCTGTGAGGTGTGAGCTGGCATAATTACTTCTAATACTGAGAGCTAGCTGCTCAATGGAAACTAATTCCAAGAGTAGGCAAGGCCTGATTTTTTTTTTTTTAATTTTTTTTTCAGGGCTGCTTAAAATGAACTGGATGGATATGCATGTACGTAGCAAAACGATCTTTCTGTGTGACAGAAGAAAATATTTTATAAGGCATATAGCTAATTAATGCTGTTACTTGTCTACATAAAAACTCTATCTACTGCTCTGACTGTCCTTAGTTTGCAATGGAGCAGCTCAAGATGCAGAAGTGTACAGGTCCTTGATGTAGATGTTCTTTGCATAATGTGTGCATCCGAAGAAGGCTTCTTTCAGCAGAATAAAGGCACTAAGCAGGGCATGTCCGTACTTCTTCACACACTGCCTACCAAACCTATATTTGTATTTGCCACAGAATCATTGCAGGTAAGCTCCGTGTTTGCAAACAACACTGATAAGAACTATGTTTTGGTGCAAAGTCCTGTCTTTTATGGGTAAAGCCTAAATCTCTGTAACATAGCAGAGGTGGCTGATGTAGCTGTACAAGACTTAATAATTATTCTGCAGCAGAAATCAGAATTTTGTTTTAGGGCTTCTCCTTCTCACTGGGATACTTACCCAGACTTGTGGTTTAACACATCTTGTGTCTACATCAAAATCTTGAGCTCACCCGAACTTGATTTCCTGAGCTTGATTTCTGGCTGTGAAGATGCTGGGCTGGTGCTCAGGAACTGAGTTCTGGTTTCCTGCATATCGCTACATGAATATGAAAAACAGCTGATGAAACAGCAGTTAATGATGCTGAGTTCACATAAAAATCAGTTCTGGAAACCACTCTTCTGTAAGGAAAATATTTTACTACATTGCCCAAACTCTGGATCACTTGTATATGACACAAAGTCTCAGATTCTAGAGGTTTCCCAGATTTCTGCTTTTTCTTCTCAGTTTGTTAGTCTCTAGCTTTAACATCTAAAGGTTAAAGGTTTAATTTTAAGTTTATAACAAGGTTTAACACCTAAAGGTGACGATTGTTTTGCTTGCTTATTCCAGGTGGAGCCTAAATCCATGAAAGCCTACGAACATCTCAATATTTATGCCAGAGAAACCAGGTAGTTTCCTGTGCCAACAATGCCAGTGACTCCCGGGAATGCAATGTGAATTAATTGACAAAAGGAATCAAAAAGTCTTTTGAACTAATTGCTTAGAGGTTGCTAGAAAGGATAGCAGTATAACAGTGATATATTTCCTCTTTCTCAGTGGGAATAGCATTGCTTGTCTATATTTACACTGCAGTGCACATCAGCACAAAACCATTATCGTCACTGGAAAATCAAGTACCATTCAGACAGGCATCAACACATAAGAGACTGTGTGGTTTGGAGAGAAACTCAGTGGGCTTGATGTAAAATAAGCCTGATGGGTGCATGCTAGCCTTGTGTAGACATCACGGTAAAAACACTATTTTGCTGAAAACTGCAAGGATTTTGTATTTTCAAATCATTCTGAACACAAAACTACTGCCAGGGACAATGGGACAGCTGGGGCTTAGCAGGCAATAATGCTTCAAACTGTATCTTGTCACAGCATTGATCACACCACGGCCACCACTGTAGCATGTTGTCTAGAAGAACTCATTTTCTAGGAGAACAGGTGGTTTCAGTGCAGAAAGGAAAGTTTACCACAGCCATTTTTAACAGGCTGTTGAAATTTCTTCCAAGCACCATCTTTTCCTCACACCTAGATCTGGCTTTGGATTACTACACAGATTACCGACTTGTTTTTATTAGTGGAAACCTGATTCAAGAGTCTCGGGGCTCTAAGGACATTTTATTTAGGGGACTCTTCATGGAGTATCATTTATTAAACAAATCTGGTTGGCATGTATTATAGCAGTATGCTATTTCCCCAAACTTGCCTGATTACACGTCTGTCTTGGATCAGCGATGATGATATTTATTCCAACAGGATCTCATTAGTTGCAATGCAGGAAATTATTGCTAAATTAAATGGCTCAAAATATTACTTCAGTACATATTTACTCCTAGAGCTATTTTAAAAAATAGGTGGGCTCAATAAGTATAAAATTCTTCCTGAATTAAGTGATGCACCCATATTAGTAGCTCAGTCCTTTGGGTCTTCCACTATTTAGGGCCCAACACTCAACCTATTGAAGTTGTAGGAAAGTTCCTGTTATCTTAGATGAGCTTTGGATCAGACTGCTGCTGATCCTTTAGATAATGTTATATGTAAAAGAGAATAAGGGTTGTAAGAGACTAAGGGTTAGTTTTATCCATTTACAAAGCTACCATTGAGCGTTGAAAGCAGAAATAGATCATGCAAGATTTGCAGAATGAAAAGAATGGCTGATTTTGGAATAAAATTTAACTAGGTAACTTCTTACAGAGTTTTAGAAATTTCAAAACAGCATTTTCAGCACTTTTGGTTCTTTTCTAGCCAACTCTACTTCAGGTGGTATTTTTAAAAGGATACTTGGTGCATTGAAGTGCAAATAAATAGACGACTTTGCAAATTTCCAACTCTTCTTATGTTCATTTATAATTGTCTGTTATTAGTTATTTATACATCTATGACACAACATTCACTGCTGCAATTCTCTGGGCAATAAGCCTGTTATTTTTACTGTGTATGGTCTTTATGAGGTATATAGCCTTTGCTATTTGAATTATTTTCTGCAGAAGGACTGGTTAAATATGTTGGACACATTCTCAGAGTTATTATTTAAACATCTTTGGAATTAAATTAACTGAATTGAACTGAACTGTTGGCCTTATAAAAGAAATACATCCCCATATCCAGAACAGGGCTCCTTACTGCAGAGTACTCACTGCCAAGGGATTTCTTGTCTTTTTTGTAAAGAATATCAATACAAATAAGAAATTAAATCTATATTTAAGTTTAACTATTTCCTTACATTCTCAGGAAAGAGGAGGACATTTACATGCAACAGCTCCAAATGTTGGTAACAATTTTGGACTCTGCGGGCAGCTTGTTTCAGCAAAAAAATCAAATTTCTGCAATCCATGATGAGAAGCTCTCAAAACTCTGCATTTATGTACGTAAAATGATATTATTTAATTTTTCAGTCTGCGTCTTTTATGTCCCAGCAGTATGGATGTAGCCAAGGGCAATGTCTGGTGTACCACATTAAATGCATCCTCCTGCACTGGGGCCAACTTCCAAACTCTTTTTCCCTCCCAAATCAAGTGACTGTTTAATTGAGAATGGTGCATGGCCTGTGCCAAGTACTAAATTATGTCTGGGAGTTGTTTAGGAAACTTTGAGCATAAAAATACCCCAGGCACTACCCTAACAATTAAGTAGGATAAACTATAATTTGTTAGTGCCCTGGCATTGTTTAATTTACTGTTCTTGCTCATAGTGGTACATACTGGTGATACAAAGTATCTCAGATGATATCAATTCTGAGCCATGCTTAGATGCTGAATATAATTCAGCAGTGGATTAGGTCCTACATTGGAATAAACCCCAAAAGAGTTATTTCCTATTTAAGAATGAGAAACAGTTATTTATTAGCTATCATATTCTCACATGGGATAATTCCCTGTTTTGCATTCTGCCTGCTACACTCCTCAAGAGGGCGAATGCTTACTCTTTATAGATGTCTGATGAAAGTTGCATTCATTTGGGTCGTTTTCCCAAGCAGATGAGCGCCCAGATGAAGTCTGGCAGCCAGGTCCCTGTATGCATGCAGCTACTTTCCAGGAGCATCCTTCCTGTGACATCCTCACCGTGGATACGGACTCAGGTCGGGCCTCAGCCATGGCACTTACGTGTTCAGATGCTGTAGCTGCATCTCTCTCCTTGGGACAGAGCTTGTGACTGCCAGTGTTGGAGGGAAGGATGCAAAGTTGAGAATTTTTGTGCACTTAAGCTTTAACTGTAGGTGTTTTAATCCCTTAGGTATTTTTTACACTCTTCTGGAGTGAATTTTCTTGACAAGATTTCAACTTTGCATCTTAAGATGAAAAGCAAGCTTTCTTTTTCAATGGTAGCAATGCAGAGTTTGTGAACACAGCTTGCTTAGAAGGCTCAAAATCCTGGAAGCAACAGAAGAAATCTACATTTATAATATATTGTCCTGGTTTCAGTTAGCACAGAATTAATTTTCTTCCTAGTAGCTGGTGGAATGCTGTGTTTTGGCTTAGAATGAGAAGAGTGCTGATAACACCCCGATGCTTTAATTGTTGCAGAGCAGTGCTTATACTAAGCCAAGGACATCTCAGCCTTTGCTCTGTCCTGCCAACGGGCAGGCTGGGGGGTGCAGTAAGAGCTGGGAGGGGACAGACCCAGGACAGGTGACCCAAACTAGCCAAAGGGGTATTCCATACCATCTGACGTCATGCTAAACAATATATAGGGGTGGCTAGCCGGGGGGAGGGGGCCGGACTGCTCGGGGTTAGGCTGGGCATCGGTCAGCGGGTGGTGAGCAATTGCATTGTGCATCACTTGTTTGTACATACTATTATTACTTTCGTATTATCACCATTGTATCATCATTATTATTATTATTATTATTATTTTCCTGTCTTATTAAACTGTCTTTATCTCAACTCACGGGCTTCACTTTCCATTTCTCTCCCCCGTCCCAGAGAGGGAGGGGGGAGGGTGAGCGAACGGCTGCGTGGTGTTTAGCTGCCAGCCGGGTTAAACCACGACAGTCTTTTTGGCGCCCAACGTGGGGCACGAAAGGTTGAGATAACGGCAGATCTGACCAGAGTGTGTTAAACTAAAATTGGTATAAGTATTAGACCTGCTTAATAGTCACTTGTCATAATGCTGATTGCTTTAATCTCAACTGTGCTGCGCCTGTTTTCCAAATTGAGTATTATAGCACGTTATTTTCCGTATGTGCTCTCTGTCATGTTGTTTATCCTCTCCGGGCCCTGGTTTCAGACCATTATGGTACTGTGTGTTGTATCAGTGGCTTATGAGATGATGAAATATCTGGCCATGACTCTAACCTGGTATTTGTACTCAGTAACATCTTCGATTCTATACTTTGGAAACTGTATTTTGGAAACTATTAGCAATTGTATCTGTTGCCTTTTTTCATTAGAGAGTCAATCTGTGGAGGGGAAAGGGGAAGATAATTTTTCTTACTTGATCACTCTCCCTTTCTCCTTCACCACCCCTGTACCCTCCTTGATCACTCTCCCTTCCTCCTTCACCACCCTCTTATCCTCCGAGTTTATTACAGTAGCTCTCCAAGATATTGAATATCCTTGGGATACTCAGACCAGCATAGTCCTGTTGTTCTGCCTCCTGAATGCACTTCAGGTTCTGCTTAAAGTTAAACAACTACTTAGGAAGCTCATCCGGAGATCTGCCCGGAGGCAGTATAGTTGTGGGTGGCAGGGAGTATGGGAGGATATGGGCAGGCATCTAGACCAGTTGGCACCCCCAGTGTTTTGGAAATTCACCCCTGAACAAGTGCAAAATCCTCAAAAACTGGCAGAATGCTTGAATAAAAGGTGTCGCGATTCGGGAAGTTCCAAAGTAACACAAATCATTGTAACATGCTGGGGCCTGGCTTACGCCTATCGAGCTGCCATGGATACTGCTATCAACTTAGTGACAGACCCTGCGGCCACTCCAAGTCCCGTGACAGATCCAACGGCCACTGTGACCCCTACGGTGGACTCTGCAGCCGCTCCAGTCCCAGCTTCTGCAGATGCTCCAGTCCCAGCTCCTGCAGCCACTCCAGTCCCAGCTCCTGCAGCCGCTCCAGTCCCAGCTCCTGCAGCCGCTCCAGTCCCAGCTCCTGCAGCCGCCCCAGTCCCAGTTCCTGCAGTCGCTCCAGTTCCAGCTCCGGCCGCTACTCCAGTCCCAGTTCCTGCAACTGCTCCAGTCCCAGCTCCTGAAGCTGCTCCAGCTCCAGCTCCTGAACACCTGCAGTACATCGATGACATTATTGTGTGGGGTGACACAGCAGAGGAAGTTTTCGAGAAAGGGAAGAAAATAGTCCAAATCCTTCTGAAAGCCATTCAGCTGGCTTTAGACATTGCTGAACGAGAAAAATGGCCAGTTCTCTATCTCTACACCGATTCATGGATGGTAGCAAATGCCCTGTGGGGATGGTTACAGCAATGGAAGCAAAACAACTGGCAGCGTAGGGGCAAACCTATCTGGGCTGCTGCATTGTGGCAAGATATTGCTGCTCGGGTAGAGAACCTGGCTGTGAAAGTACGCCACGTAGATGCTCATGTGCCCAAGAATCGGGCTACTGAAGAACATCAAAACAACCAGCAGGTGGATCAGGCTGCTAAGATTGAAGTAGCTCAGGTGGACCTGGATTGGCAGCATAAAGGTGAATTATTTATAGCCCGATGGGCCCATGACACCTCAGGCCATCAAGGTAGAGATGCAACATACAGATGGGCTCGTGATCGAGGGGTGGACTTGACCATGGACGCTATAGCACAGGTTATTCATGACTGTGAAACATGTGCTGCAATCAAGCAAGCCAAACGGTCAAAGCCTCTTTGGTATGGAGGACGATGGCTGAAATATAAATATGGAGAGGCCTGGCAGATTGATTACATCACACTCCCTCAAACTCGCAATGGCAAGCGCCACGTACTTACAATGGTGGAAGCAACCACCGGATGGCTGGAAACATATCCTGTGCCTCATGCTACCGCCCGGAACACCATCCTGGGCCTTGAAAAGCAAGTCCTATGGCGACATGGCACCCCAGAAAGAATAGAATCAGACAATGGGACTCACTTCCGAAACAACCTTATAGACACTTGGGCCAAAGAACATGGTATTGAATGGGTGTATCACATCCCCTATCATGCACCAGCCTCCGGGAAAGTTGAACGATACAATGGCCTGTTAAAGACTACCTTGAAAGCAATGGGCGCTGGGACGTTCAAAAACTGGGATACGCATTTGGCAAAGGCCACCTGGTTAGTCAATACTAGGGGATCTACCAACCGAGCTGGACCTGCCCAATCAAACCTGTTACGTACTGTAGATGGGGATAAAGTTCCTGTAGTGCATGTAAAAAATATGCTGGGTAAAACAGTCTGGGCTACTCCTGCCTCAGGAAAAGGCAAACCTATTCGTGGAATTGTTTTCGCTCAGGGACCTGGATATACTTGGTGGGTAATGCAAAAGAACGGAGAGGTCCGGTGTGTACCTCAAGGAGATTTAATACTGGGTGAGAATAGCCCATGAACTGAATTGCACCATGTTAAATAGTATATTATACTGTATATTATCACTACCATGATTACTATAGGTGACTAATTAGAATGTATGGAAAAGAGTGTAACCTGAGCATGACATAAATGGTATGGAATAAGGGGTGGATAGATGTCCTGGTTTCAGTTAGCACAGAATTAATTTTCTTCCTAGTAGCTGGTGGAATGCTGTGTTTTGGCTTAGAATGAGAAGAGTGCTGATAACACCCCGATGCTTTAATTGTTGCAGAGCAGTGCTTATACTAAGCCAAGGACATCTCAGCCTTTGCTCTGTCCTGCCAACGGGCAGGCTGGGGGGTGCAGTAAGAGCTGGGAGGGGACAGACCCAGGACAGGTGACCCAAACTAGCCAAAGGGGTATTCCATACCATCTGACGTCATGCTAAACAATATATAGGGGTGGCTAGCCGGGGGGAGGGGGCCGGACTGCTCGGGGTTAGGCTGGGCATCGGTCAGCGGGTGGTGAGCAATTGCATTGTGCATCACTTGTTTGTACATACTATTATTACTTTCGTATTATCACCATTGTATCATCATTATTATTATTATTATTATTATTTTCCTGTCTTATTAAACTGTCTTTATCTCAACTCACGGGCTTCACTTTCCATTTCTCTCCCCCGTCCCAGAGAGGGAGGGGGGAGGGTGAGCGAACGGCTGCGTGGTGTTTAGCTGCCAGCCGGGTTAAACCACGACATATATATATATGTATATATATTTAAATCTCCTCACTTTCCCTCTCCTGCAAAGATGTATGGAAGAAACAACAATATCTGAATAATTGGGTTTATTGACACATAGCAAAGTTCTTTATAAAATTCTGAGAAATGGGGCTATTACACTGCCCACTGAAGTTATCCTATTTCATTTAGTTATTCATTGCATGCTCATTTAGTTATAGAAAAACAATCTAATTGTCACTTCTGCTTAAAATCACTTGGCCTACAGACAAAGTACTTGTTCAGCAAATTAATTAAAAAAAAAAAAAAAATCAGAGTGAAATATTTGGTGTGTGAATGTAGCCACTAGATGGGAGGCAAGGGCTGGTTAGGAACTGGGAGCATCAGCTTGGATGTGCTTCAGGAGCTCTCATCAGCTGCCACCGCCAGCTGCAACACGCACACTAATACATCTGGGACCACTTCTGTAAGTGTACACAAGTAGCTTATTCACTGAACTGGAAAGCTTATTTATTTATTTATTATTAATAATAATAATTATTCTTTAAATGAATCGGCAGTGGTGGTGATGCATTGTTGAGGCAGTAAGGTATTTCAGAAATAACTGTGATAATTCTTTGCCTCCAAATGGCTTTGCCGTAGGAAATTCTCCACTTTCATCAGCCATGCTGGTTGATGTGAACATCCTTCACATTATCTCATCTACATGATGACTATTAAAGATACATCTGCCAAAAGCTTTTACGGAGCAAGAGTGGCATTAGTCTACGTGTTAAGAGAGGAGTTCAAGTCCCTATAGCATCACAGATTTCAGTGTAGCATCAGGCAAGCTGCTTTTTTCCTTTTTTTCCTCTGTATTTCAGTTCTTCCTATGCTTCTCTATTATTTTTCCACTATCTTTTTAAGTGGCATATAATGGAATTTTCTTTCTTCCCCAGTGGAGATAGATAGTTTAGAGATTGCACTTTCATAATGCTGTAAAACACAGAAATGTCTTTGAGTAATTCATGGATGTATTCTTAATAAGAAAACATCTGATTATTTATATATTTATTTGGTGTTGTGTGGCACCTTATATTTTAACTTTAACCAGGATGAAATAAATTTGGCCCAGGCTGTTGCAGCAGATTAAAAGGCAGATTTAGTCCAAACCCTTTGCTGAAGTTTTAAATATACAGAGACAGACAGAAAGACGTGTAATCTCTGACAAATGACTTCTGTAGAGTCCCAATAGGACCTTGAAACACATTGAGTGTGCATTCACAGTCCCAATTTTGGGAATAACAGTAGTATCACAGAGACAGAAAGAGGGAACAGAAGGATCCCTCAACTCCCCCTTTGCCAACTTTGGCTGTGTCTTGACATTGGACTGGAAAGATTGAAATTTCACAAATCTTGGATTCCTGCTGTTGGAGTTATGATTTAAATACGATACATGGGCGAGAAGGGTTGTACCTTGGAGAAGCAGGAGCATGTTTCTGGCAGACCAGAAACAAACCTGGGCTTCTAAAGTTCAGTCCCCCATGATGACACAGTCTTTGGACGAGCAGTTTCCCTTTTGCTTTGGCTCTAATCTCTCTAACAGACAATGAAACATAACGCTGTAGGTTCGTTGCAGAGATTGACTACAGGCTGGTTTTTAGCATGATGTTTTAGTTGTGTAATGTGTTAGCTATACTGCAACCATCAGGTAGGTCAACCAAATCTGAACCAGAAGGTTGGCGACCTCAAAGACATGAACTTTATTCCAAAAGAGGAGGCATTGATAACATTGTCTGCATTTTCAAAGCTTATCTTCTGCATCATACCGAGAGTTAGAGGCTAGCCAGCTCTGGTGTAGCAGACGGACACAGAAACAAAGGTCAGAGTTTCCTGCATCCAGTTCTCCCTGCCAGTACTCAGTAACAGTGGCTGTAATGCCTCCTTTTTTTTTGGTAATAGCTTGTTCCATGGCACCTGACTTGGCAGTAGCCAGACAATGGCAGTCACTGGTGAAAATAGGTCACGGTTATTTTTATGTTGGTCTGTTCAGACAAATTAAGGTGGTATGGGAATAAAAATATTGGCAGCAGACACTTATCAGCTGCTGGTTCTGGTAGCACAGCAGTGGGAGGCTCTGAGGAAAGCACGGATGTGATTCCTGCTGATTTCATCCGATCTGGGTCAATCTCTCCACCCCTACAGAGTTATAATTACCAGCCGTTCAATAGCATTTCACAAACGAAAGTGTTTAGCAATTTTCTCCCCTATTCAGCACAGAACTTTTGCTCTTAAGGGACAATCCCAGCCACGAAACAACCTGAGGCTCCATGAAGAAAGGCTGTCACTCCCTGAGGAACAGAGGGGGGAGAACCAAAGAAGCAAGGTCTCATTTGTATATTTGTATTCTAGGTATGCAGTAGTTTGTGGCATTTTGGCCTGAAGCCAATAAAAGGTTGATAACATGGGACAGGGAGGGCAGAATCAGAGGAGACAAAATATGGCTGGGCTAAGAGATGGTCCTGGACAAATCATTCCTATAGGGTGTAATGAAGCTGGTTTAGAAACCAGAAGGAGAAACAAAAGGGTATCTTCCTTCCTAGTAGCAGTATACGAGGGGTTTATGTGCTATTTAGTCCTCCATGAACACTTTGAATGAACCTCTGTACTGATAAGAGGGCACAAAAGGGTTTTCAATGTGGGTAAGGCTCCTGTGTTAGCGGCACAGTGGTCATGTAACAGAGTTGACTGCCTCCTCTCTGGATTTCACAGGCTCTGCAGGGGACATCAGCTCCTTTGGGACATTTCTGTACCCCATTGACCCAGCTACATGGGAGAGGAGGTGGTCACCGCACTGGTAAAGACAATGCCATGCAAGGTCAGTATTCCAGAAAACAACTGTTAGTGCATTCTTCTGCTCCTCTGAAGGCTTTGCTTATGGGGTTTGGGACACACAGTTTTATGCAACTGATATCCAGAAGTAAGCATTACACCAAGAATTAGAGCTTTAGGTTCAAAAATATCTGTGACAGGATGTAGGAAGATTTATTTCTAATTATAGTGCAGCACTACTTTGTGAATAGAAGACACCACTTCATTGTGTTTACACTGAAAGCTGAGATGATGGCAGCTCACCTGTAACACTGGCATTTCGTGAATCAAATGGGATCGCTATAACATGAAAAGTGTGTGAATTTTCTACTGCTCTCCTCCTCCCTGTCCCTTGTGCACTTCCATTCATCCTGTTCTGGCTACCAGTATTTCTTACATACCTTGGATGTCTTTTGATTATTATTTTTGATAATGTTTGCTTCAGTGCAGCTTTATTGATTCCGTGAGGTTTACCTTCATCTCATGAAGGTAATGAGTGAATGTAGGTGGGCACATCAAACTGGTCAGCATGCCAGTGAGAGAGGCTTCTACAAGTAGATCCAGTTTTTGAAAACAGGATCAATACATGAGTAAAATCTTGGATTAAGGTCAGCATAAGGGAAAGGGATTGATTTGGTTGGCGGTTGCAGGAACTAAGGTAGAAGAGTAAAAAACATTAATAAATTTCCATAGCCTATTCTCCCTTCCTACCTCCACAGAACCACAGAATGGTTGAGGTTGGGAGGGACCTCTGGGTCCATCTGGACCAACCCCTGCTCAAGCAGGGACACCCAGCAGGTTGTCCAGGACCATGTCCAGGCATCTTTTGAAGGTTTCCAAGGAGAGAAGACTCCACAACCTTTCTGGACAACCTGTGCCAGCGCCCTGTCAGAGCACTCCTTCAGGCATTCTCGTTTGAGTGGTGGATATTATGAAAATTTCTGAGCACACCAGGTGTGTGGACTCAGCACTACCTACACCATGTGAAGCAGAACAGCCCAAAACCTGACCTCCAGAGGTTCCTTCCAACAGGAATGAAAAAGGAACGGAACCCGAATCAGTGCTTATGCACTGACAAACAGGAGTGTGCATGCAAGGAGAAGAAGTGGTGGCTATTCTTGATTATATTGCAGTGGTACAGATGGCCTATTGCTTGCTCGCAGATTTAATACATTATGCAGGCAAAAACAGGTCATCAATCATTTTCTGAATTACTCACACTGGGTCTGGCTATAAAGACAATGTGTGTGATTGATTTTTACCCTGTTTAATAGAAAAGAAATTTAATAGAAATTCTGTGGATAGAAGTACAGCTTCTAAATGCTTCCTGATGTGTTGCTGAACCTGAATTTCTAAAATAAATGCCAAATGGTAGATTTCTTAGTTTTCATTGAACATTAAATAAATCTAAGAGCAGATAAAAAAGAGTTGGATCACCATGTTCACTGAACAAACCAGTGCTACTGCAAGTCTTGTACATACAGACCAATTTCAGAACAGGGAATGCTGATCCTGGAAAAATTCTATAGATGTGCTCAGTGCAGTGCTCAGTGTCTGATTACAGATTTCCTAGGATTTTCCTGGCTCTTTCCAGATTGCACTAAATAGTTGTTTGATTGTTTTGTTATTTGATTGGATTAATTTCTTCCTCTGAATTAAATGGAAATGATTTACATAGCCTTTTTTTTTGAATTTCTTTTATTTGCATTTCCTGCAGCTTTAAAAATATTTCCAGTAACATCTTTTAATCATTAACAGGCTATGATTTTATAGTGTTCTCCAACTAGTTTTTCTCCAGGAAGCTCAATAAGGCAGATAATCCTCTCTCCCTTCACACTCCACTTTGAACACTACTTCAGAGGAATACAAGGGCCATGAAAGCTGAAGAGAGAATTCCCACAAGATGCATGAAAGGAGTCCCCGCAGCGCACGTGGCGGTGTGGATTTTCAGTTGCTTTGAGCTGTGGTTCTCTGGAGGTTTTCTAAAATTAGAGCAGACTCTGAGAGTAATGCTCCGTGCCATAGGCTATGCTAGTTCTCAAAGCAGACGCGAATCATAGGAGCACGAGGGTGGCTGACAGCCACCCTGGGGCTCTGCTGCTGGACCACGTCTTCTTGTGATATCACAGCCGGCGCCTACAAAAGAGTTCTGGGCTTATGTATTGTCTGGCTCTGAAAACTAGGAATAGTGGAATTCCCTTTTAAAAAGGGAGAGATTTGTCATACAACACCGTGATTCCTCTTCTTTCTTTTGTCATCTATTTTCCATTTTTGTATATGTATTAAATGCTCAGGGAACACTGCATGAAGATGTGTTTGAAGGTACAAAGGCTGCTGGAGTAGTGTTGGGGGACTGTGGAAATGGGGATTATTGCCCACAGTGCTTTTTGGGAGCAGGCTAGAAGAGAACTGTCCCTTGATCAGTGCCTGGACATAGTCTTCCAGAAATCTGATTAGAGGTCCAGAACAAGACCACAAAATAAGACCTTCCTGACCACTTTTATTAAGGAGCATGGATGCTCCCAAGGTTAGAGTAGTACAAGACATAACCTACCACAATTTGGAGACTGATGTCAAGGCCTAAAGTGTCTCTAGTTACATACAAGATTTTAGATGCTTACATAATTTCTCAAGCATTAAGGTAGGTCCATACAGATGTTCAGACTAAACGGTGTTATACTTCTAGGACACCTGCAGAGCTCAAGCACTCCTCTTCAGATTGTAACAAAGGCAAACTTAGCAGGATAGTGTGGAAAAGCATTGCAAATCTGAGAAACTACCCAAAATTATCATATGATCTCCTTTAGTGTGACTTAGTAAGTTTGTCATGCACTGTATCTGGTTATCTTTATTTAAAGTATTTAAGATGAATGATATAAGAACTTAGAAAGATTCACAGGCATCTAAATATCTGTGGTATTTTCCCAAGTGATCTACTTTCTTCTCAGAAAGAGCAGTCAGGCACTGGGACAGGTTGCCCAGGGAGGTGGTGGAGTCACCGTCCCTGGGGGTGTTCAAGGAAAGATTGGACGTGGTGCTTGGGGTTTAGTGGGTGACACTGGTGATAGGGGGATGGTTGGACCAGATGATCTTGGAGGTCTTTTCCAACCCTAATGATTCTGTGATTTTATGATACTTATTGAAGGGATGCTGCACTTTGGCTTTGAACAGTACAGAAAGGAAATTAACAGTGGCAGCCCATTAAGTTAAACAAGAAAAGAGAACCTTGATGCTGGCAACGCTTGACTGATAAGTCCCAGTATATACAGATCCATATGCAAATATAGATCTTTTATTTTCATTAAGTGACAGAAAAATATGTTACTTAGGCCACATGATGATGATTCACATTGGGATAAATCCTGGTGGCTTTCTCATATGTTCCTGATATTTGAACTGTGCTGAGAATTTCTATTTGAAGTGTGAACCACCAACAGCACTTTTGACAGCTGCAGCATCTTCTGTAATCATATTTATTCTTCATCAAAGCTCAAAGAGAATCAACACACACCAGGCTTTTAACAATTTGTTAATCAACAGCTGTATTTTACAGATTCCAGTGGGCTTCATCTAAAATGTTGTGTTCATCTCAGCTGTAGCAATCAAATATGAACAGTAGTTTGGGAGTTTTAAGCATAGCTGTTGACCACAGTGGTTCCTTTAAGATTTGTGTTGTTAATTGGTGACATTGACAACACGACTGCAATCTGCAGCTACAAAGTACTTCTTGTACTACTCCTCAGTACAAGAGAGACCTGGATATGATGGACAGAATCCATCAGAGGGCAACCAAGATGATGCCTGGAGCACCTCTGCTGTGAGGAGAGGCCGTGGGAGCTGGGGCTGTTCAGCTTGGAGAAGAGGAGGCTTGGGGGGGATTTCATCAGTGTCTGTAAAAACCTGCAGGAGGGTGGAAAGAGGACGGAGCCAAGCTCTTGTCAGTGGTGCTCTTTGCCAGGACAAGAGGTAGTGGGCACCAACTGGAGGACAAGAGGTTCTGTCTGAACATCAGGACACTTTTTTACTGTGAGGGTGACCAAGCACTGGCACAGGCTGCCCAGAGAGGTTGTGGAGTCTCCCTCCTAGGACATACTCAAACACAGTCTAGATGCAGTCCTGGGCAATTGGCTCCAAGTGGCCCTGCTTGTGCAGGGTGGTTGGACCAGATGACCCTAGAGGTCCCTTCCCACCTCATCCACCTTGTGATTCCATGAATGTATTAAATGCAATGGAAAATCAACCTCCAGACTTTCTTCCAAAAACCTTTTCATGTTGAAGAAAGGCAAGCTGCTCCATGCATAGCATGAAACTTCATAGCAAGAAGGTGTAACAAAGCAGTCCTTGAGGCAATACACATCAAACTAACTTCCCCTATAAACTTCAGTCTGCTATATATTCCTTTTTTTTTTTTTTTTTTTTTGAGTAATACTGACCTTTAAGATGATGACATTTTCAGACAGTTTAGGATTTTCAGTGCTTGATATTTGTACTGAGAAAAAGCAAAAATAGGAATCCTTGGAAATGGGCCTTTAAAGACCAGAACACAGAAAAAAATAAATTTATGAAAGGAAGCTCACGTTTGTGAGCAGGGAATTTGAAAGAGGTAACTCTTTCTAAAAAATATATGTATACATATATTTTTTCAGATCAGTGATAAAATGACCAGAGATACTGATTTTTGATACATGGGTAAGCAATAGGCTATTTGGGATCTGATGAAATGGGGATGCAGTATTCATATTCAAGGTGATTTCACAGTGTGCTCTTAAATATGAAACGGTGATATGAACCTTGGAGCAATGCCAACCATTTGCCAGTCAGACAGGATTATAGTTGACTGGCAAACAGATGGCAACATAATAGAAGGCCACCAATGGCTCATTAAAACATCATGCAAAGTAATCACCTTGTAAGTTAGCACCTGAGCAAAAGTTAAAATGTGAACTGTCATAAAAAGAAGTAAGAAACAGTCAGGTGCAGGTGGAAAGCTTTTTAGTCTGTTTGTATGTCTGCGCTTTTAATGTCCCCAAATGAAAATGAACACAGAAGATCTAGAAAAGACAGAAGAAAGGGACAAGAATAATCAAAACCACTGAATGGCTTCTTTGTGAGAGATTAAATAGACTAGGAGTCTGTCTGAAAAAGAGATAGCAGAGAGTACATGATAGTGATCTGTAAAACCAAGAATGACTTGAAGATAAACAAATAATTATTTTTTATATTACAAAACTACAGGTGGACTGTTAAATACCAGGTAGCAGGTTACCTGATATTTATGGGAGAAAAGTCCAAGACTTAAGAAGTCTCTAACCTAAAGCTAGTTGACATTTGTGTGAAGGGATTGCATACAAAACCAATACATTTCTGTCTACTTGTTCTGTTCTTATATTTTTTTCCCCTAAAAATTTTGGAAATTCAGCCAAAAATTAAATGTGGGTTTAGAAAGACCTAGCAGAGCAACTATTCTAATAAAGAGCATTTTGTAGCCAAAATTTTTCCTGAAAAGAGACTTTGAGGATTTCAGGGTTAACTTTGAATAAAAATAAATAAAAATAAATTAAATGCCAAGAAGCTGCATATCCTACTCCACCCAGCCTTGTTCTGAACCAACAAAAATGACATGAACGGAATCCGTGATTTCTAATAGGCAAGTTTCATAAGCTAGGGTAAATAAGCATTTGGTGGCTGCAATATTCACATCATGAAGTAAATTTGCACTGATGGATGAATTACTAGAAATAAACCAGATGTTTGCATTAAAGCAAATCTTCCTGTCCTTTCTAAAGAGGAACAAGACAAATATTATAAATTCAAGAATATCCATCACAGCATAGACTCGTGAATTTTCTGAATGCTTATTGATCACCACTGGCTACTCAGGTACTTGATGCATTTATTGGAGCATACTACAGAAATCTCCCTAAACAGATTACAAACCTTTTCCCTGAGGAGTGATCTCTGATGCAAATAGTGGCAAGTAGTAGAAACAAATGGTTTTCCACTGGCTAGGATGTGAAATAATGATGTATTGTGTCCTTAAATCGTTTCAACGCATATGAAGGATTTATTGTGTTCCAAGTCCTGAAATGCAATGACAAAGTAGAAGGAATGAAAACTCTTAGCTGAATACACATTTTTAATATAGATTAATGATTGGATACACTTTTCTGCAGGCAACAAACTTTGGTGGTGTTAGAAACAGCAGAGAATATAGAATATCCATGAATATAAACAAAAAAATATATAGTAAGTAAGTGATTGACTCCAATATTGTAATTAGCAAGCCAGTTCCTTAAATCAATAACGTGCAGTCACAGACTGCCTACAGAGACCCCTTTTCCAAAATAAATTTGAGGAAGCCCATAGCTCACATGCACAGCTCATTTTTGTAATGAAACTTTGGAGAAGCATGATACTATGAAATAAACATAAAACTGAAAAAAGGAAAGTCAATATTTTCCCTACTGAAAGGTATACTTTGTAGATAATTGAATTAATGATGCTTGTATGAAGACATTTGAAGCTTCCAAGAAGCTTCAGAAGATTCTTGCATTTCTCCTAGGTAGGAAAGAAAAAATACTAATTATTTCGTTGTACACTCCCATTGCAAAAATAGTGCTTTGTTTTAGGAAACCAGCAGCTGGAAACTTTATTACTTAAATCATATCAGGCATAGATACAGGCAGAACTTTAGAAGTTGTGATGAAAAAAATACTGATGGGTTATTCTGGGAGCAACTGGCATGAAGATGCTAGTTAAAGTATGGGAGCCAGGTTAGTGGGAAATCAGTCTCCATGTGTTGAAAAGTAGCAAAAGAGTAAGCTTGGCTGGAGAAAGTTTTATCAAAGGCTGTTCTTTTTAGTCTAGATGGTATAATTTCAGCTGAACATCACTTGGAGTTTTATGTTTTTTTTTTTTTTTTTTTTTTTTTTTTTAAAGGTGAAACACCATACCTTCCTTTCCCTTCTTCTCTTATCTCTGTATTCTCAAACAGCATTATATTAAGGCCTTCAAATAAAAATTAATGGAATTATAGAAGCTTTTATTGTACACTGCTTAAAGTGCATAATTTCAGAGTAAAGGTTCAGGGAGCAAGAATTCTGAATGTTACTTCAGAGTGACCTGGAGTTCTGATTATATCTTTGATTACAGACTATGGTTGAAATCTGTTTTAAAACCTTGAAAAACTTGTTTTCCAAAGATTAAAAAAAAAAAAAAAAAAGAAAAAAGGAAAAAAAAAAAGCTATTTTGTTTGGACAGAAAATACTGTTTTCTTCTAATATGGCTAGAAACATTTAATATTTTCCTAAAGTGTACTGCTTCAAATTGTTTCACTCTCTACGTTTTCCTGAAGTTTACTTTACTTATTGGTAAAGCTGTTAGGAAATCATACTCTTATCTACAAGAGTGCACAGAGAACATGCACTATTCATGTATTCAAGAAACAATTGCTTTTAAATAACACATCATATCAGAAACTCTTTCCTTGTTCCAGCTGTTGATGCATGATTAACAATGATTATTCCAAATGTCCTTCTTTGGAATAATTTATTGTTTTCATATAGGGAAAACTATTTGAAATTTTTGGAGCGGGTGTGCTTTCAGGAAGCCAGATCACAAATTACCAACAGATCTGTTAAGCATTACTGAGTTCTTGACTCCCACCTTGTGTTCAGTCTTTGCTTATTAATTTCAGCTGGGTCATGACAGTGCCTTGTCTGAAACTGGGCTCCCCCGCCTCACAGAGAGTGGCAGATGTCACCATCCCTGGGGTGTTCAAGGAAAGGCTGGATGTGGTGCTTAGGGACATGGTTCAGTGGTTGACACTGGTGATGGGGGAATGGTTGGACCTGATGATCTTGGAGGTCTTTTCCAACGCTAGTGATTTTATGATTCTGTGCCAGCAGGACTTCATGGGGCCACCAGACCTGGGACTGGGGCAGACACAAGAACCATCAGGCAGCCTGTGCTGGCCTAAGAACAGCTAACTCCTTAAAGACTATGAAGGAGATTAAAATGGATGCAAGTTAATTTTGAAGCATTGGAAGGGAAAGCAGTGCTTTTAAGTGTACAAGGCATTGTGTACACAAGGGGCGAGCTTCACCTCAGGTTGTGCCGCCCTGAGGGCTGATTACAAGGTGGAGACAGGAGTGTGGGGACTGAGAGGCCAGGGAGGCTGAGGGAAAGGCTGGGCCAGCTGTGAGGGCCATAAGGAGGACTACAGCAGCACTGACCCCTGCTGCAGCTGACCTGCAGCCCAGCCCACACAGGGACAAGCCCCACTTGTGCAGATTGAAGAAACTTGGGTATTTTAAAGGGCAGGAGCTTAGCATTCAGGGCAGGACTGGTGTGGTGTGGGGGGGGGGGGGGGGGAACAGAGACGACAAGCACGGGGCGGGTGCTTAGCAGGGCACTCGGTGGTAGGACCTCATCAATGTGTATAAATATCTGGGGGAAGGGTGTTGAGAGGATAGGGTCAGTCTCTTTTCAGCTGTGCCCAGTGACAGGATGAGAAGCAACAGGCACAACCTGAAGCCCAGGAGGTTCTGGCTGAATATGAGGGGGCACTTCTGTACTGTGAGGTGACAGAGCGCTGGGACAGGCTGCCCAGAGAGGCTGTGGGGTCTCCATCTCTGGAGATATCCCAAACCCGCCTGGCTGCCATCCTGCACAGCGTGCTCTAGGTGATCCTGCTCGGCAGGGGTTGGACTGGGTGATCTCCAGAGGTCCCTTCCAACCCCGGCCATTCTGTGACTGTGTGACTGATGTCGTGTTGGGGCACAGTGACAAGTGCAGGTGCTTAGCAGGGCACTCTGTGGCAGCCCTGGCGCTGTGTTTAGCCACAGCCACAAGCCGAGGGCTGAGGAGGCGCCATCCCCGCTCTCCCCCCTCAGCTCTCGCCCTTCCGCCGGCTCTCCGCGGCTCGCCCCCGCCACCCGGGCGCATGCGCAGCGGCTGTGGGCGCCGGCCGGCTCCACCGTGGCGGAAGGAGAGGAGAACCGGCACCGAGATGGACGCCGCCGGCAAGGAGGAGCTGGGTGAGCCGCGCCGCGCCGCCCGCCGCTGGGACCGGCCTCGGGGCAGCGGGGCGGCAGCGGGCGGCGGGACGGAGCGGAGAGGGCTGCGAGGAGCCGCCGGCCGCTTTCCTCCCCGCTCCCCCCGGGGGCGGAATGGTTCGGCCCGCGGGGGGCTGCGCTCGGCGCGGCGGGGCGGGCGGGTCGAACCATCCCACCCGCGGCGGGGGCGGGAAGGGGCTGAGGGGAGCGGAGCGGGGCTGTGGGGGCTTTGGGGGCTCGGGCGACTTTGGGGGCTCGGGCGACTTTGGGGCTCGGTTCCCGCAGCCAGCAGCCGGGCTGAGCCGGTGGGAAGGAGCTTGTGGGGGTGTTAGGGGAGCAGGCGAAGGTGTTGGGAGCCACTGGAGGGGTGGGAAGACCCCAGAGCCTCCTATCCCCTAAAAAACCCCTCCCCAAAGCCTCCCCCCCACCCAAAGTCTCCCCTCCAAAGCCGGCTTCCCCCTCAAAGCCCGACTCCCCCCCAGCCTCCCCCAGCTGGTTTTGGAGTTCTTTGAGAGGTTATGATCTCGGCTAAAAGTTTATGGGAACCCTTTCCGTTCACTGCTTTAGTTTTTTCATGAAAAATTCTTGTGTCTCGCGTGTCCGTGTGTGGGTATTTTAGCTGTATGCCTTGCAGGTTGCTCCCCAGACCCACTGTCAGTGTGTGTGGGTACCTGTACCTTCATCTTTTTATTTCTATATTCATAGATGGAGCTGGTTTAGTGCCGGGTATTGCTGAATTTCGGCTGGAGTGGGCATGCTGGAGGTCTCACCTCAAGTGTTTCACAGTAATCCGTAGAGTGCCTGGAGACTGACCAGATTTTATATACCCTCAGGCTGATCCGTCTTGCAGTGAGGGATTGCTGCCTAGGGACTAAAGCGAAAGGAGGAAATTTTAGCTTCCCTGCCAGCTGCTCAGGTTCACAGACCCACCGGAGGTCGTGGAATACCCAGAACCAGATTATTTTTATTTTACAGGAGTACCTGTTTAAAAAATGGAGATAAACACCTGATAAGAATTCAGAAGCTTTTTACATGGTTCCGTCTTATTGAGGGCTTAATAGAATTTAAGTTCCTGCTGATAAACTATCAGTGAACGCACTCCATCAGACTGCCAGTTATCAATTGGCAGTGTGTTAATCATGTAGAAATGTGTAGTTTGGTCTGGGCAGGACAGTGGATTATTTAAGACTAGGCTTTTTCCAAATAAATGATCCATTGTAGATGTGTTTCTCTAAGAGAGGAGAGAGCATAATAAGCTATGAAGGCCTTTGGCTTTATAATTCAAGTGTCTTTTTCTAGTCTTCTGGATTTTGGGGGTTATGATGCAAAAGCAGACAGTTCTTCCTGCCTACTGAGTGACATTATTGACTTCTCAACATTTATTGACGTTGATAACTTTTAGTCACAAACAAATGCTATCATAAAGTTGGATAAATTGACTTTATTACATTGCAGTCTGCCATAATAAAACATTGCAATAGCTTTAGAGTTCATGGCAAACAAACAAAGCCAAGGAACGGTAATGTGAAATGTTATTCTTCTGGAAAATGTATCTAGTGGTACTTTATTGCAATTAAAAAAAAAAAAAGTTTATTTTAACACAGATGAGATTTCCTTTTTAATTTTCATTCTGGAAAATGCCTTTTCTTTTTTTTTTGAAAATAAGAGGGAGATGATTTGTGTGGTTGAATGGGATTATCTGTTAGCTGCCCCTTGAGCTAGAAATAGACCCAAAATACTTCCAATCCAGGCAGTCATGCCCCTGGCATTGCTGTTCACCGTCACTTCATGTTGATCAGGAGTTTCTGTGTCTGCTGTGGGAGCACATGACTGAGTAACTGGCTACATCCCATGGGAGTCCAGTGTTTGGGGAGTACTTTACAGCTTGGCTTCTGCAAGAAGTGTTGCGAAGGTCCTTCATACATGTAGGTTGAAGTTTGGGGAGTGGAGGAAAGTATTTGTGGTTAAAGGATTAACTGAGGGTTATATTGTGAGTTGCTTACTGAACCAGCTGCAGTTTCTGGAAATAATGGATGTTTGTAACTAAATCTTGAGAGCCTTGGTTCAGACTGCTGAAAATTGAAGAGATCTTCCACAGCTTTTAGATGATGAATTTACCATCTGTAAACTGAATGGAGTTGCTGAGCAAGCCAAGTGCCTCATCTTTTCACAATGGTGGCTGTTCCCTGATGTTGATCTGTCTTCTGTGTTACAGACCAGGGGAGCTCACTGCAGGGCATCAGCTGCTCAGAGACTTGGTCACGAATCTTACCCTGTAGAAGCCTGCAGGTTTGGTTAGGTGACAGCACCTCTAGGCACGCATGTAAGTTACGAGTATGGAACTCTATGCTACGAGAAAATACCAGCATAAAGCCCTGTTGGAGCTAGTATAAGGCTTAAGTGGCTCTGATTTTCACTTCTGTGCAGCAGTCAAGGCAACAGCAAATTAAATTGGGTCTGTATCCCTCTTAGAGAGGTAATAAACCTTTCATGGGACTGAATCTTCTGTCGCGTTTCTGGCTGTTAGCATGTTCTCGTGTAGAAGCTGTGACTAACTGAATTATCTACCAGCCCCCCTTTGATTAATGCTGTAGCAAAACCTTTTGCACATTCAAAGTGCTGCTCCAGCAAGATCTCTCTTCCTTCTCCCTTAAACGAAACAAAACCAGCTGGTGTAAGTGATGATAAGCTGTATCCTGTCCCCCAAGCACTTTATACTTATATGTCAAATCCAGTTCTTCGTAAAATCGTACTGACTTCAAAAGCCCTCAAGGGAAAAAAAAGAAAACAAATTGCTAAACTGGATTTGGAAACCAGGTTTTAGACAGGAATTTGCCTAGGAGGTGACCTTCTCGGAAGGAACAATGGCAGATTGTATTTGACTGGTTTTAGTATTTCCTGTGTCTTTAACTTGTGAGGCAGTGGTGGCAAACTGCTTCATCCTTTCATTTCAGCCCAAAATGACCGAACCTAGTTTTTTCCCTTGTGATAATAGGTTCAGATAACTTTTGAAGTGCTATTTGCTTGAGCAGTACAGAAAAACCGAAGTTCTCAGTGAAAATTAATTTGCTTGCAGAGCTTTCCAACCAAGGGGTTACTTGAGTATGCTATGGCCAGCTTTAGAAGTAAGTACGTTTAGTTACAGTTCAACAATTTCTTTGTCAATATGTCCATAAAAAGGTTGGCAAGGTGCTGTCAAATTCTAGGGGGCAGGAAAATATACTTGAAGATAGGAAACTGGAAATATTGGTCAGAACAACTTAAACATTATAGCTTAATCTCCAACTATATAACTAGGGATTGACTCATGACTGAACTTCCACAAGACGTCCTTGAGTGTTGTGTGATTGTAGTGTGACACGTATTTGTAATGGATCAGTGATTTCTCCAGCGTGTTAAGTAGTCAGTGTAATGTTGCAGTGCTAATTTGTGGAGAAGTTGATATGCATTTTGTTGCCTCGCTGATAGTAGTGGTACTCGTAGAGGTTTTTTAGCATCCTTCTTAGGTGGGTGTTTGCAGAAGAAAGCAGAAACAATAACAGATATTCAAATAACTGGTAAGGACAATCTGGATGGATGATTTTGTCTGAAAAGAATTTTGTGGTAGCACAAGGAGAAAATAGATTTGTATGGGGTGAAGGAGAGATGGGGTTGAAAATTGCTTCGTGCTTTGGCTAAGTAAAAACAAAAGTATGCATGCATGTGAATTGCCTCATTCTGAGTTGTGGTGAATCACAAAAGATGATGCACATCATGAAATCATAGAATGGTTTGGGTTGGAGAGGACATTAAAAATCATTTATTTCCACTGCCGTGGGCAGGGACACCTCCCACCAGACCAGGTTGCTCAAAACCCCATCCAGCCTGGCCTTGAACACCTCCAGGGATGGTCCACAACTTATCTGGGCAAAATTTTCAGTGAATACCATAACTCGACTGGATCTTTAATAGTGCTGTTTGTATACATTTGGGACAGCTTGGTGGAGCATGGACCTAAGGTGTGTGCTTTGTGAGACAACAGCCAGCTTCACCTCCGATTCAGGTATGGCATGCTTGTGCTGCTCTTGTGGAGTGTAATAGCCTATTTATGCGTACTGGACCTTTCTAGGAAGAAACCTAAGTGAATGTGTGTATTCCATGCTGATTTTCTGGCTGTGGACTTCTCATAACAGAAAGTTTCAGGCTAGATCCAAGGATGCAAAGCACTTGCTCTTCTCCTTTGTGGGTACATACCTCCTTTATGGGGCAGAGAAGCCTTAAGCTTTCTTAGCTGACATGCTCTGGACCACAAGGTTGAATTCATTAAATCTGGATGTTATGCAACTCTGGATGTGAGTGGGAGTACAGATTGTGCAGCTGGGACACAGCTGCAGTATCCCAACAGTAGAAATCTAAGCAAATGAAACCCATGCTCAGAAGTTGCATGATTCCAAATTTATATAACATCCCACCACTGTTACTGTTAACTGGTTCACTTACTTAGGTCCAGGGTATACGCTAGTCATGGGATAAAGGACTAATGATGGGGGAGAAGAGGTAATTCAGGAACATTTATATTGTGTAGAACAGCGGCCAAATATTTTTGGCGTGCTTTATGTAACATAATATTTGCGGGAAACCTGTAGTAGGTGTCGTCACCACAATGTGAGTTGGTGTCTATTGCTGTTACCTGGGTTTTAAATCTCCTCTAGTGGAATTTATCCTCAAAGGGGTTATTATATTAGAATAGGACATGAACTGTCAGCCTGGGTGTACAGATCAGAAACAGATGTTGTGAGTTCTCAATTCAGCTATTTGTGAGAACGTGGATGAATAATTCACTTGATCTTCTGCAGTTCCCTCAGTATCTGCTGCCCAGTAGTATGTTAAGGGATGTTTGAAGACACTTCAGCGTACTGTTATCATGGTTATGAATGGGTCCCACAAGACAAAAAATGTACATAACTAAATGTACACAAAGATGTAGATTTGAAAGTGCTAATTCTTCTGTTGAGTTTTACAGATGGTGTTTTAGTTGGTGCTCTCTCTAAAATCTGATTCTTCTACTCTAGATTATATTTTCAGAGGCTAAACTTTATGTTCTGGATTTTTACTGTTCTTTTCCTCTCACATGTAGATATATGTGAGAGATTTCTGTAGCTGTACACAATTTCTCAAGACTTCCTATGAGCTATATGCATAAAGGACACAGCTCTGTCTTGTGTGGGGAGGGCCATTTAACGATAGTAACATTTTTCTTGGTTGTCTACATTGCCAATGTCAAATTTGTTGCTTTTAACTTCTTTTTAAGAAAAGATTCTCTGTTTCCAGGCATGTGCTCAGGCTAATAAATGTCTGGATAATTGGGTTAAAATATCTTGCCTCTGGTAAAGGAAAGCCAGTCATAGAAGGTAATTAGTTAAAGCCTCCTACTGTGCTCCAGTTGTGTGCAATCTTCTTGTGACCAGCCACCAGCTGATGGCAGTGGCCATGGAACTTTGAAAAGCTTAGTTTTATTTTTGAGATGCATTAAATGAACTTCTTTTTAGGATTACCAGTTTAATCTGCATTTAAGAAGTTTTGTTTAGTACTGCAGTGTGGTAAACTAATATCCAAATTAGTTGCAGAACACAAATAGTATGAAATCTATCAGCAGATATTATCTGCAGGAAAGAAACATGTACAGATGTTTGTTTGAATTTAATAAAGCTTTACATTTTTTTAGTGGGATATTTGGGAGATTATCATCTCCTTTCTGTGGTCAACTAAACTGATTTTCAACGTTCAAGGTGGAATCTCTTCCTTTCTCTAGAACAGCTGGTGCTATATTCTTCAGATAAAGAAAACCTCCGTAAGAATACTGCTTTGACACTTATCAGCTTGGAACGTGAATGTTGGCCGGCTTCTGGTGGTGGGATGTGTTTGGAAGAAGCATGTTTAACAAAATATTTATCATCCCATCATTCTATTAGCTTTTATTGACATTCAAGTCTTCCTTCATATCATCTTCTAGGCTGGTGACGGTGGACAGGTTAGCATGAGGAGCACTGGAGGCAGAATGTAGGTGATGTATTATGTAGCAGGATGTGCTACGTGTGCAGAAAAGGACTTTTTTTTTTTTGTCATCTTGTGACTGTAGAAGAGCAACCACTCCTTGCAAACCAGGTTCTGCGCTATTGGGACTCAAGTTTTATGTGAAACTCTTTGCACTGTACATCCAGACACTTTCCCAATAAAACTTTAATGTGTTTTTCAAGGTAAATATTTTTTTTTTTATGATGCATTTTTTTTCTGTTATCAGCAATAGTTCACAGCCTTCGGTTGAGAATGCGACAGACTATGAAATTGGGGTGTTCTGTTGCGTAAATGACATGAATAAAATAGCACAATAATGTGGGAGAACAGGTTCTAAAAAAAGCTGTTGTTTATACCTCCCTAGGATTTGGAAATAAATAGTGAAGTCACCGTGATAAGTCACTGTGATAACTGTATTTACACATGTTTACACACCACGTTTTCCCTGAAAGGATGGTCACGTTCTTTCCCTAGCTAGTTAAAATCTGGGGCCTGTACAGTACAAATACAGTACAAATTCAGGAAAAGAAAATTGTTCAGAAAAATAGTGCTTCTGAAGCTGAGGAGAAATACAGGGGCTTGGAGGCAAGTGTACAAAGGTGAAAACAATCTAGGGACTGGCATGGAACTGAGGCAGGGGAGGGTCAGGCTGGGGGTTAGGGAAAGGTTCTGCACCCAGAGGGTGGTCGGGCACTGGGACAGGCACTGAGCCTGACAGAGTTCAAGAAGCATTTGGACAATGCTCTCAGCCATGGGGTCTGATTTTTTTTTTTGGGTGGTGCTGTGTGGAGCCAGGAGTTGGACTCAATGATTCTTGTGGATCTCTTTCAAGTTGGGATATTGTATGATCCTGTGAATCAAATCTGAAGTATTTGTGTTATTTTGACTTGGAGATAATTTAATGGATCCACAAGAGAATGCCTGCAAGAGAAAAAGAACATGTTGTAAAAGTTGTCTATGCTTGAAGATCGATAATATGGAAAATCTTTTCATTAAAAGATTAAGAAATAGCACAATAAGGAAATAATCCATAGCAAGAATTCAGCCCCAGAGGCTCTCTGCTGCGCCATCCCGAAGACAAGTGCTGTACAGCCACATCACTCCTTTTTGGACAGCACGACGCCTCCACCTCGCCTGCCCTGCCTGTCCCTCCTAGCACTCCAGGACTCATCCCACCAAGTCCCACTGATAGCAATGGTATTGTAGCTCTGGGAAATGACCAAAGCTTCCCATTTGTTCCTCATACTGTGTGTGTTGGTATATGAGCATTTTGGATGTGCTCCTGAACCTTCAGCCCTCCCTGGAGCATCATAAATGCTCCCATTAGCCTTGCCACCCTCAGGCAGTGCTGCACCAGCCCTTGGCTTAACCTCGGTGTTCCCGATGGTGTCCCCTTCCCCATCTATCCTAGTTTCAAGCTCTCTCAATCAGTCTTGCCAGGCTATGAGCCAAGAAACTTTTCCCTACTGAGACAGGTGGGTCCTCTCAGGCCCCAGCAGACCTTGAAGTCTTGAAGACTCTTCTGTGATTATAAAACCCCAAATTCTGGTGGAGACACAAGTCTTGGAGCCAGGCATTGATGACCTGGGCTCACCTGTTTATTTCCCCATTGCTGGAAGGGTTGAGGAAAACGCTCTTCTGAACCCTTTAGTCATCTTCCCAGGGCTCCAAAATTTCTTGATAGGCCTCAGGCTTCCTGTAGCTACATCCCTGGTACCGATATGAAAAAGGAGGAGAAATGGGTAATACCCCAAAGGATGTTTAATGCTCACAAGGTTCCTGGTAACATCCCTGATCCGAGCCCCAGGGAGGCAGCAACTTCTCTGTAAAGAGGCCAGACCTGCAGGTGGGAGCCTCCGTTCCCTCCAGGAGGGAGTCCCCTATGGCTGCAACTGTGCATCCTGGAAAGCACTATGGTTTCCAACCTTCTAAATGGTGAAGGATTTTTTTTTTTTTCCCCTAAGAACTACTGTATTGGGGCTGGTGGTGCATGAATAGACTTAAACATGGAAATACGTGAGGGCAATGTGAATGGTGTGAAGGATGGAGAGGCAGGAACAGGATCCTCAGCTGGGAGAGGCTGATGTTTTGGAGTGGGTCATCAGTGTAAACTTCACAGTGTGAGCCTTCTCCCTGCCTCTTTCGGAATGCTTACCTTCTCGTTACTGCCATAGGACCAGTTCTGAATGGAGGTGAGGTAAGTCAGACAAAGAAAATATGGATTAATCTGCAAAATGGAGGTGCTGTCTCTCCAGAATATCTGACATCCTGTTCTTCTGGGGCTTCCATGACAAATACAGTGAATTTAAATAAAAGGATAAGGTATATTTTGTATGACCTGCATATATCTTCCTTCTATTCTGTTAATTCTTACATCTAAAAAGCTTTGCTTTTTGTCAATATCAGTCAACTGTGGCATGGGACAAATGGGTTTGTGAGCAAACCTGGGGAATAGGAAGAGTGGCTGGGACACAGGAGCTTAGGGCTCAAGAGGTTGACCAGGGGAACAGAAGGGTCGGTGACTGCTACAAAGCACCAGGTGAGGAAGAAGATGCAGGTGAAGCTGCCTTTAAACAGCTGGAAGAAGCCGCCTGCTCATAGGTCCTGGTCATCATGGGGGCCTTAACCACCTAAAACCTCCTGGGGAGGCGATGTGGCAGGGCCCAAGGCACTGAGGATTTATCTGGAGTGCTTGTGTTGCTTGCTGATAAAGATTTTGATACTGAAATCTTACTCTGCAGTACTTTAAAAATGTTTTAAGATGTTTCTGGTATGAATTAGATTACCAGTTGTTGCAAATATGTGTATCTTGCCCTGGGCTTATTTTGTGTGATATTTCCTATGTTTTTGTGGAAAGTACTGAAATAACCATGACTTTTTTTTTTTTTTTTTTTTTTTTTTTTTACATAGATGATGAAATAAAATATAAAAAACTCTCAAGGATTTTTTTTCTTTATTTTTGGAGCATCCTTCAGTAAGGATAACTGCATCACACACGCAGTTAATGATGGTTAAGAAAAAATCCTAGCTAGACTGGAATTAATTAGATTCTAAACTCTTTAAGGCAAAGGCTTTTTTCTTTGTGTTTCTGTGGAGCGGTTGCTGGCCCGCAGTTAGCAGTCAGTTAAGCAATTATCAGGGCTTTGATAGCGATAACATCGACTCTGAGATTGCTTTAGGCAGGGACAAATGAATTTTCAAGGGAAAAGCTTGTTTTAGAAACATTCTCATTTAAAAAATGAGGGGAACACTGGCGTATGTCTAAATCTGTTCTTAATAACCATGTTTGCAACCAGGAAAAAAAAAGAAAAGAAAAAAAAAAAAAGAAAGTTGGGAGAAAAGTGAAATGGGATGTTTATAAAATTTGCAGTCATCTGGGAGGGATCAGGTCCCAGAGAAAGTTACATGGTGAACTCTGTGCGTTCATCTCTCAAGTTTAAGTGTCGGACTGGAATGGAAGAAGAGAAATTCACTTTCTTCCCTTGACCGAGCAGTTACTGACATTCACCTGTGCTGTCGGTCCTAAAAGTCGTGCTGGCATCTGGAAGGTAAAGAGGCAGAGCTGCTTACACCAAGGGCATGAAAGATGCTTGACAATACCTGAGCATAAGAAATGTATTTATATTTTCATTGGCATACAATACAGGATGTGACCAAAGGTTAAAAATACAACTATAATTCATGCAGATTGAAGTGGTCCTAGCTGCAAGGGGATATCCAAGAGTTTTGTGTTGTCTCAACACCAAGATTAAAACATTGCTTTGTGCTCTCCTGCCTTACTCGTGGGGGATCCCTTTATCACCGTGTGGCAGGCACAGAGGATGTAAATGAGCTTTTGGTTGCCAGAGGTGTTTCTTTCAGGATTACTGTGAAGGAGTGGGTTTCTGAAAGTACAAAAATACTGTTAATTAATTACAAGTCGGGTGAGCTTTCTATCAACTAGAAGTGTTTCCTCAAGAAGGGTGGTTGTGGCAGCATTGTTCCTGAGAAAAAAAGCATTAATGGAAGCCTCCAATTCTGGAGGGCTCCCTGTTGAATACTCACGTATTTCCCACCAGTGGACCTTCGTCCCGGTCAGCCAGAGAGGGGAGCAGGATGAGACTGGTGCTTTTTGTATTTTTTCCTGTGCAGTCAGCCATGTGCACGTGAATATGTGTACAGTCTCCATTTTTCCACACCGCAGGTTGTGGAATCACATCCTCAGCATTGCCACGTCCTAGGAAACGTGGAACCTGCACCAGAGCTACCAAACTCCAGGTATCACCAGAAGTCAATAGCAGCAGTGTTCCCCATCAGTAGTTTTGCTAGATTTCCTCCAGGCACCTGCTTTAATTGTATTGTATAGGAGCACACCACAGGCTGTTAGGCTACATCCTTGGAAGTGGTGTAGCAGGCAGCGCTGGGAGGCTGCTGTTTGCCTCCTCCCTTGCTGCAGTGCTTGGAGGAGCAGTCCCCAGGGAGGCTACCCCCAAAAACGGGCAGGCAGTGGAGGGGGAGAGGCAAAAGAGACGTGGCGAGACGACAGCGTTGCAGCACAGGCTTCTTGATGAAAGCAGGTATGCAGCCGGACCAAAGAGATGATCAAAAGCAAGAAATTCTTGGAGGAGATCCCAGGGGTGATGATAGAGTTTGATGCCATCTGGAGCTGCTAGAAAGAAAGTGAAAAAAAGGCTTTACAAACACTTTTATCATTTTTTGGTTTTATCTAGCCAATTCTTAGTTACATCTCTTTTAAGAAGCAAGGTAGCGAAATGTTCTCATGATCTGGCTTGTGAGTTTAAGACGTCTTCCGTGTATTTCTGGGGTGCTTGATTTAAAGAAGAAAATGAAAGCAATTCTATCTCAACACTGTTAGGTCCATCGTACTCCCAGATAGGAACCTTACCTGTTGCACAAGCTGTCACTGTTGCTTAACTTTGCAAACACTGCTACGAAATGGAAAAGTAAAATTAATTAATGCTGATTTCTTCTATAGGTTGTTGAACCTCATGTGATCACAGACTTTGCACACTTTTAGTTCATTCTGTTCCACGTCAAAACATTTAATCTATCTCAATTTGTGTAATTGGAATATTGCTGAGAGTAAACTTGACTTACGCTGGACTTTCTGGTTGGGTCTCTGACCTCTGATGTTGTATTCCACTGGGCACCTCTTGCTTCTGTCAAAGGCTTTCAGCTTTATCAAAACTTAATTCAGATGATTTGTTCCTGTCTTAGAATAGTTTTATCTGTCTTCTGGATAAGCCTTCTTCTGTTTTATAGGATATATAATTGTTTTGTGGTTGTTTTGAAGTTCCTATTGCTTATGACTGTATTCAGTGCCCTGCTGCTGTGTTAGACATCGTTAAGGTTTCATAAAGACATTAAGGATTTGTTGAACACCCGATTTTCAGTGTGTCCTGTATTTCTGATCAGGTTTCGTGCACATATCTTGTTTCCACAATAAGTAGTAACTTTATTAGATTGAGCATAAAAAGTCCCCAAATAAGCATTATGTCTGCTTCTTGTTTTTAAACGCTTCTGCAGTCTCACTGGTGTTACAAATTTCACACCTGGGAAGTGAGCATCCCTATTTTTCTTATGAAATGGATAAGCTTAGCATGACTAAGGTATTTAAAGTTCACTCAAACTGTTTTTTTTTTCTTTCTTCAGTGAAGCACGTTTTAATACAATTAATGCTTATTTAATGTTTTCGGAGTTCTGTAATAATTAATGTGATAAATCAGTCAGATGTGCTGTTGCATTCTTAGAAATTCTCAGTAATTTTTAAAATAGGTAGAAAAAGTTAGAAAGGCAGCATAAAATCATGTAAAAATAGGATTTTCCTGTGTGTGTGAAGACCACAGAGGTTGAGATTTTTCAATTGATTTTATGAATGGCTACTGCAGAAGGCAGGTAATCTTTTTGGTTTTGGCAGGATTTGTTTTCCTCAACTGTAGTCATTTAAAAATGCTTATAATTTAATCAACATTAAACTGCAAAAGCTGCTAGCTTTGCCTGAAAGCCGGTTTTGTTCACTGCTGGCTGTTGCTTAGCTCTCTTATTTAGCTGGATAGCAAGGCTGCATTTGTTGACGGCAGAGGCAGTTTATGCGACTTTAAAAAGTTCATGAAATTGCAGCTCAAGCATGTAGCATAAATCAGTTGTCTTGGTTTTCTCACCAGTAATGGGAGACATCTTCTGTTGTAGCTCTCAGTTTTAGGATGGGATGGCTCTGGGGGGTGCCCTTGCTCTCCACTGGTAATAGACTAAGTGCTCAGCATTGAAACAGCTAATGGCATCTAAGATGAATCTAATCCTTTCCTAACACTGAATGACTTTTCCGTTTGACATTGTATTAGCTTG
This sequence comes from Aythya fuligula, assembly GCF_009819795.1. Taxonomy (NCBI): domain Eukaryota; kingdom Metazoa; phylum Chordata; class Aves; order Anseriformes; family Anatidae; genus Aythya; species Aythya fuligula. Next base: position 196,156,158 of record NC_045559.1, read on the forward strand.
CAAAATGGTCTAAACCATCAACATTTTGATCTTTTTTTTCCTTAGTTGTGTTTTTCCTAAGTTGTTTTCCTTAATGAAAAGCTTTAGGGTTTGACCATAAACCAGTCTGGTTTGAATAATGCGAATGTGTGCCCCCGGAAAGCGAGGCAGAATTTCTTGTGCAGGCTTCTGCTGTAACTATCTGTGTGTTTAAATCAGCTTTCTACTTAGTAACACAAATAAATCTCATGAAATGGCAAACTAATTCAAAATCACCTTTTACTTCTAAACTGTACGCTTGTTTCTAATTCTAAGTTGTGTTAACTCTCTTGTATAGATTTGGAAGTAATGAAGCCTTTGATCGATGAACAGAATTCAGAAGGCGTCTCAGATGAAGAGCATGAAAATGACATCCTGCCAGTTGAGAAGCATTACCAACTTGAAAATGAAGAAGGCATTACGTATGTATTACTCTTAAGTATCAGCTTGTTAAAATTCCTCGCCTCCAACTTGTTTTTCATGAGTAGTTTACTGAACTCTTAGGGGGCTTACATGCAACCATGGTATGGTTTTATAGTGTAGTTCTATTTTAGGGCTTTGCATACTTCTACCAAAAACAGCACGTTTTGAGTAGGTTCTTTGGTTTTTGGAAGCTAACAATATACTGGCTGTAAAATATTCCAAGGTGACCATTTATAAAGTGATTGAATCGGTCAGAATCCAGGCATTGTTTACAAAGGGGTTTGATTGATTTTGTATTTTTTAATAAAGGAACTTAAGAAGACTTTGGAAATAGATTGTTACAGTTGTACTTAAAAGAGGTTTTTTATTTTTTTTTTGGGGGGGGTAAAGCTTTAGCTGTCAGCATTGTGTTTTGTAATTGGTAATTGTTTTGAATGTTATTGATTCTAAAATAGCATTGATGAATCTTTGACATTTTCTGAGGCCAAAAGACAATAACATTGCACAGAAAGTAGCCTTTCACAAGCGGGGAAAAGAAGATGAAGATCAATCAGACCTGTATGTTCCATCTGATGGAAATCATATCTAGAGGTTAATAAGAACGTCCTGTAAATGTGCGGGACCACTTCAAAGTTGTTACTGCTCACAAATTGTTCCTGTGTGTTAGTGAATTATAGAGGGTGTGCTTTTAATGGGACTTTTCCTGTTTTTATCGTCAGGTTTATACAAACACTTACCCACCTCCTCAAAGGAAACATTGGAACTGGGCTTCTTGGTCTTCCACTTGCAATAAAAAATGCTGGCATTGTGGTAAGAATGCAATTATTTTTCTTAGTTTAGAAAAGTTACCTGGAAAGATATACAGATATGTGACTGAACCTGAAAAACTAAAATCTTGATACCAGCTGGTTGTACCTACCTACCTTGAATTATGTTCAATTTTTTCTTTTCAGTCTGGTGAAGTTATTGCTGAAGGTTGAGACAAATTAAAAAAAACAACCAAACATTTTTTCTTTTTTAACTGTGTCATTCTGAAGACTTTATAGCATGTTTTGTATTTTTGCTTAGCCAGAACGTTTTTTTGTGGAAAACATTTTTTTTTTTTCTGAAAACAGAAAGATTTTGATTCATTCAGACTCCTATGATGGCTCATGGGATTCTTTTGTGGGTTTATTTTATCTTTGTCCAGACTTCACTATAGCTGGATCATGTCATAGGATGCACTGTCATCTTAAATCAGTCTTTTGTTTCTGGGGGAACAGGGTATAGAACAGTCTAATAAACAAATAATGTTTATAAAGTTTATTTATATTTATTTATATATTTTAAGTATTTAAGTAATAAACAAAGCATTTCCTAAGGCAATGTAAATTTCATTAACTGAACTTTTAAATTTAAGACTATATAAATTTAATTCTTTATTACAAGATGTTTAGTTTAAGGATGAAAGTGACAATGTAAAAAGCAAGTACTTTCTGTGAAAAAGTTTTGGTTTAACTTCTATTCTAAAACAAATGATTTAATTCGAAGATTACCCTATTTTTACAAGTTAACAGATAATGATTATTTATTTTTTTATTTTTATATATTTTTTACTATACTGAACATTTTCAAGTATTCTAATGTAATGGAAAGAAGCCTTTAAAATGACAGTGTTGATGACAACAAAGGGATCCAAACCATTGCTTAGAAATGTGCGGTCTTCTGTCATGACAATTTTTTGGCAAATATCATAACGAAAATGTTCTGAGAGTGAAATTATTTCATGCCCACTTGCTATTTACTGCTCCATCACCCTTGAGAAACCTTCAGTTGAGCAATCAATTAGAAGTAAGGAATGCAGCAGAAATCTGCAGCAAATCTTCCTCCCAGGGGAAGGAAAAGTTTCATAAAATTTTAATTCCTATAATTTATGTATGCGCTAAAATATGAAATTTTTGCATGTAAAGATTTTTCCCCAGCATGTTTTCATGAAAAAAAAAATGTTTATATGACTTCAGTTGCTTTGTTCTCCCTTTTTTCTCCACACCAGATTGGACCAATCAGCCTTGTGTTCATAGGAATTATATCTGTCCATTGTATGCACATCTTGGTACGTTGCAGCCACTGTCTATGTCAGAGGTAAATGTGGAACTACTCATTTTGTTGCTGAGATTTTTTTTCTGAGTTTTGGCCTACAGAATGACACAATGCTGTAGCAGTTGCTTCAGGTCAGAATCTTGTACTTCAAAGAAGGAATACATGTTCTTATGGTGCAGCTAGAAATGATAGCAAAATGATAGAAAAATAAGTTAGTTTAACTTGTGTTGTCCAATATCCCATTCCCTGTTGTAACTGAGAAATAATCAGGTCTTTCTCACTGCAGTTTTGGTTGTTTATCTTTGGTCCTTAAGTACTTTTATATCTTCATAGCTTCTGAATCTTCATAGCTTTGAAAAGCATTCAGTTTATAAATTGCCAGTTTGTAAGTACTTTATAGGGCTACAGAAACAACCAAGAATTGTTGTTAATGTCTTTTGTGATTGTCTCTTTGGATTGTGACAACTCGATTCTTAAAAATTGTGGTGCTAAGGAATGTGGTAAGATGATAATAGTGAGCAGATTAATGCTAGATAGTCTTTCAAGTAAGATGTACAATAAAGTGCAATAAAAGTTCTTTAAAAGTGCAGTAAAGTTTCTGAACTGAACAGTAACATGAAGCTGTTAGTGTCCCTGTAGCTGGAAAAACTATTATTAAAAACAAAACCAAAACCAGACCTGATTTAGTACTGTTGAATTAGTGAGCAGCAATTGTGGTTTACATGCTTGTAGAGTGCTGAATATCCCTTCCTCCAAGAAAGAAGCTCAAGAAGCCTAAACTATACCTCTAAAATTCAGCAACTGTGGAATGGTGTCACAGATGATTCCTTATAAGCCTGTGAGGCCAGCAGCATTTTCAGGATAGAGATGTAGGCTCTGATAGTTTCTAGTAACTCCATTCTTTCTTCACTCTTTGATTTCAGGTTGAAAAAATCCTCACTGGGTTATAGTGATACAGTTAGTTATGCCATGGAAGTGGGGCCTCTGACTGCTCTTCAGAAAAGATCTTCCTGGGGAAGGTAAGTCTGCAGTCTAGTTTTACAGTTCATTAGTAAAAATTATGTCTACACTTGGAATGGTTAGGACATTTACTTTTTAGTAAGATATTACTAGTTTTCAGAGGATATTCTCTGTGCTTGAAATAACAAGTAGCACCACATAAAAATATTTCTTGGGGTCAACTAGTGACGCTGGGGAGGACTGGGGAGTGTGTGTCTCGGTCAGGAACATCAATTTTCAGGTCTACAGGAGCTGTGAAGAAAAGAATTCTCTTCTATAATATAGAAAGAGATGTTGTATAACCAGAAGTGCAGTCTGTATTGTGTAATATAAGTTTTTGTCAGCTTTTACCACAAACACATTTCACTGCATCAGAGTGTAATAAATGGCTCAGTCTTCAAAATAGGACTATAATCAAAGTTTATGATTTATTAAAGGAATAGAGGTAAGCAAACAGCGCTGGGTGCACCAGGAGTCTCTGCTCCACCAAGACGCACACCAGTTACATCAAGCAGCTGATTTTTATGCTCCTAGGCTGATACATACTCATTACTACTTCTAAAAAAAACAGGGTTATTTTAATTAGTTTCTGGAATCCAAACCCTTCTACTGGAGCATGCGCATCAGTCTCCGGTGGTCCCTCTGGGCGTCTCTTGTGCTGAAGGCTTCCTCCCTCTTGTCCTTCTCCTTTGTCCAACTTGGCTGTATGTCAGAGACTTGTGCAACATCCCCTGCAAGCTTTTTCTTTTAGTTGTTCTTCAGCTCTCCCCGTCTCCTTAATCTCCTGGCCAGATATTAGAGACTTGCATGGTGTCCCATGCAATAGTCATAATAGCTAGCAGTTATTCTGAAATCCCCCAGATATCAGAGACTTCAAGGAAAAACCTACAAATACATTTCCCTTGAAGCTCTCTATTGACATGAATTGCTAAACCATTCCTTTGCAAGATACAAGAATTACGTACATTAGCCACTCTGTTTTTCTTAGACTTGTGGTTATACAAGGGTATGTAAGACAGAAGGTCACATTCATCATACCATGCGGCCCTAGCATTGTTCCATACTGACACGAATCAGATGAACATATCTCACAAGAGTTCACTCTCTAAGCAGACTGATACTGCAAACATAAATGATTTTTTTTTTTTTCCTGAAAGGAAGCAAAGCATTTTTTGATTTGTTGAAATATCAAGTACAGATGATGGAGAAATACTTACTAGATTTTTGCAATAATGACCTGCAGATATTAATAGCTTGTTGTAGCTCTTAAGTGCTTTATCCATCTTTTAAAAAAGACTATTATGTATTTTTTGCCATCTGTTGCTGTATAGCGTTTATGGAGCTTACAGTATGACTGCATAGTGATGAAACTGAAAACCTGAGATGTTGTTCAATGTTAACTTTAAAGTTTTTTTTTTCCTCTCTTGAGGAAGAGAGTATTTTTGCCCTGTTATTTTCAAGGATACAGCATCTTGTGTCATTTGTTTGTGGCTATCATTTGGTTTCAGATAAGAAAAAGATGAGCTAGTATTTTAAGATATTTTCTGATGACTGTGTAGGAATGGTCTGGAGCTGTACTAGAGGGAAAATTTTTTGTTTGTAGGAAAGTAGAATGAAAATACTGTAATGCACCAAAGAGTTATAAGCCATAAACAGCAATTCTATTTCCTGAGGCATTGTGCTACAGCAAGATTGTTCTCTGGGGCAGTTCTCTGCTGAATGTTGGACTAGCGAGAGGGTTTCATTATGATGCATCTTCAGGTCACCATCATGTGTATTATTTATCAAAAACAATATGAACCATACTTCAGAATTTTTTTTTTCCAAGAGATACAGTGTCTGAATGTGTATTTGGATACATTCACATAGAGCCAGTTAGCTGTGAAATGGTTTTTGTCTTGAATTGCTGGAACTTAACTTAAACTGTGTGAGACATTTCATCTCTGGTCTCAGTGGAAAATGGCTATACTAAAGTGCTAAATTATTGCAGCAGAAGTTATTTGCGCATTGAGTATATATGTCTGTTGTTTATAGCTGTTTCACATTGCTGTCTTTGAATTTCATTTTATGCGACTTTAAATGTGATATACCTTTGTTTTAGAGAAACTTTCATACCTATATACTGTTACCTTAAAAAAACACCACTACCACCACCATCACCAAAAAAAAAACCACCAACCCACAAAAAACATAAAATCACCTTATTTTGACAGAAGAGCAACTTTCATTCCAGTGTTCATGAGATTAATGTGATATTTGAATCTAACATCATGACTAGTATGAAAAAGAGTTTCAATTGTGTATTAGGTAGAAATAGATTAATCATTTGTATCCTAAGTATAATGTACGTTTGTTTATTTTTTCTTCCTCAGGTATATTGTGGACTTTTTCCTAGTGATAACGCAGCTGGGATTTTGTAGCGTTTATGTTGTGTTCTTGGCAGAAAATGTCAAACAAGTGAGTAAAGATACTGTATGGAAACAGTTATGGTTTTAGATTTGTTTTTCCTTACTTTTTTGTTTCCTTGTGAAGTGCCAAAGAACCTGTAGAACATGAAGTTGAGAGATGCACAGCATAGGTTCTGCCATGGTTTACACAATACAGCTCTTGGAAAAAGGAGCAATGTGCAAGGTGATCTAAACTCACATCTTGAGGAAGTGTTTATAGTTTCATTGCCTTCTCATTTGTTCATTGAACTTAAAAATTAATTACAGAAATTATAGGAAACAAGGTTGAAACTGGTCTGGGATCCAGTTGTCAATGAACATTTCTTTTTGCCAGGACTTGCTGCTGACTTATTTATTCCCTGACCTTCTGAGAATATTTTACCCTTTTTGTGTCACAGGAATCTTTTGAATCTGTTCTTGTTTAGCCTCTTCCATTTTTCAGAATTGTCTCACAGTTACTCATCAGTGATGGGTCTCTTGGGCCCCCAGAGTACTGTGTGCAGTTTTGGGTGCCACAGAATAAAAAGGATGTAAAACCACTAGAGAGTGTCCAAAGGAGGGCTACAAAGATGGTGAAGGGTCTGGAGGGGGAGATGCACGAGGAGTGGCTGAGGTCCCTTGGTTTGCTCAGCCCAGAGCAGAGCAGGCTGAGGGGAGGCCTCATGGCGGCCTGCAGCTCCCTCACGAGGGGAGCGGAGGGGCAGGCGCTGAGCTCTGCTCTCTGGGGACAGCGACAGGACCCGAGGGAATGGCATGGAGCTGGGACAGGGGAGGGTCAGGCTGGGTGTTAGGGAAAGGTTCTGCACCCAGAGGGTGGTCGGGCACTGGGACAGGCTCCCTAGGGTCATGGCACTGTACCTGCCAGTGTTCAAGAAGGTTTTGGACAACTCACAAACATATGGTCTGATTTCTGGGTGGTCCTTTGGGGACCCAGGAGTTGGACTCAATGATCCTTGTGGGTCCCTTCTGACTAAAGATAATCTGTGCCGTTCTGTTTAGTTTTGATGATGAATATGGACCTCTGTCTGAAAACATGTTTCTGTAATTAGTGAGACAGGTGAGGAATAAGGTATGGCATGTTACCAAGCATTAATCATCCATATGGACTTCTGACCAAAAGATAGAATAAAGGTGTCTTTGAATAGCTTAATTTATGTTATTGAGGAAGAAGTTTCCCCATGGACAGTCAATATGTAGTGGGCACATTTTTTTTTTTCTCTGTGTGAAGTGAGTTTTTGTATTATGTTTAAAAAGTATTCTGAGTTACAAAAATGTCAAAGTGAGAAGAAACTGTGTAGAGAGAAGCTGGATACTCTGTAATTTGTGTACTGGGAGGTTATGACAGTCCCACTGTCTACCTCAGTACCTGAAAATCCTATTTTCTATATGATGTCCTTTTGCTGGCCTTCTGAAGCAGGAATTTTTATGGCATCCTTTGTAATAAAAGTTTGAATCAAAACCTTTCCCATTGAACAAATATATGACCAACTAGTCATTATATATATGTTTTGACCTTAAGAAAAAGCAAAGACTTGTTTGCCTTGGCTTTTATAAATTTCAAAAAAAGTGAAACCTATTCAGAAAACCCACTGCTGCTTTCTTGAAGAATTGAAAGCTGGGAGCAGAACTTATAGAGAAAACAACTTCTACAAAAGTAGTAGCTGCAGAGACCCATGGCATGTACCCTGTGAATGAATTGAAGTCATTAGCAATTCAGAAGAGAAGTCCTATTTGCAAGTGTATTTGATTTACATTGCCCTGTGCACTTTGCTCTGGGAGGGAGGTTGTTTCCATCTGGGCAACCTTATAATGCAGAAATCTGTCCCGTAGAGGGCACCAAAGAACACAAGTTGGTACAGCTTTAAATCTGTTTTGGGTAGTGGAAGGATGAGGCATATGAACGGAGGGAATGAGGGAGTGGAGAACTAAGATAAAGGAAAATCATGGTAATAATGTTAGTAAGCTTTTCCAAAGGAATACTTTCCTGGCCCACCAAAGAAACTCAGGTTTGTGTAGTTCTGGATATGGGGTCTTATTTATACATATATGTACGTATATATATGTATATATATAAAAAAGGGGTTTTACAGGTAAAAATGACTAGAATTGGAGAAGAATGATGAAACTGGAACAAAAATCTGAAGTTTGGCAGCAACAAGTGGGACAGACAAACAAATCTGCCCAGAAGATGGTCCCCTTTCTTGTCATAATTACTTCACTTTTCTTGCATGAGGAGTAGAAGATCTTAAGTCAAGAGTCCTGGCGGCTATCTATTTATTCATGAATATTTGCTGAGTTCTCTGAAAATGTGTCCTTTTCTCATTGCTTGCTGATAAAGCTAAAATATGAAAACATACTCTTGCTGTGTTGTACTTTATTAGATCTTTGACACTTTGAATGACCCATCAACTGGTTGAGCCATAGTGGATATAATGAAATTTTTATTTTTATATTTTTTTGGAAAAAGAGAGGGGGGAAACACCTCTAGAAAAAAACCCTAGGCCACCACTTAAGCAGTTGTACTCAGACACAGAAGTGTTACAAATTTGTAGTTTGCAAAGTTGAGTACTGAGTAATAATGAAATACCAGAAATAAACTAATGAAACATATTTTGGGCCTTTTCTTTATAAATTACAGGATCACAGTATAGTCACATATACCTGATCACACACAGTTTTGGTGCTCGATTGGTCCCTGTGTATTGTATTGTATGTTGCTCTGAGTTGAATAAGGAAGGAATTACAGGAGCTGATCAGCTCAAGGACTGCTATTTTGATCCTACTAGATAAAAAGTTTGCAGACTGACAGATAGAGTTTGGGATGTAGGCAAGAGTGGTCTTGGTTAAAGAGACTAAGGAAACTATTCCTTATTGCTTCTGATGCATTTCTTAAATGAAACACGTTCATCCATTAAACAATTTTCTGGGTGCCTGATATCAAGAATCTAATAACCATATTTACACAAATGTGTGATCTTCATGGATACAGCAGAAGGCGGTGGATGCTGTGCTTGGGGTATGTAAATGAGACATTGAGTGAAGCACTCCTGTAAAGGAAGCAGTTTCAGACATCACACCGTCATGTGAATTAGTGCTTGAATAACGAAAATGACTTCTGCTGAAGTCACTCCGTGAATTCACTAGTCTTTGTAGTCAATATGCAAGTAGTAGTCACTACTTGCTTTCTAAAACTGTAGTGATATTTCCTTGTGGTTTAGGGAAATGTTTGTGGAACTTGCAGCTACAGTCATGGTAGGCACAGAAAAAAATGCATGTAGTGTATTTAGATTAGAAGTTGCTCAATGTGCACTGAGCCCTGTTACACACAGAAAGAACAAAATACTGTGTAGCAGCTCATGGAGTCCTACACAGACTTTATTACATCAGGTCTTTTGTCTCTTTTGTAGTCAGAGTGAGTACAGGCATAGTAAAATTTAATGACTGTTCTCTACAAATCAGAATTACTTTTATAGGAAGACATTCTCCGTTATGGGTAAGAGAGGAAGCCGTGATTCTTAAATGGCAAATGTACATTTCCATGTCTCAGATCTTTAGTGGGAGGATCTGAATTATGATTGTTTATAGAATGCGTTTTTCAAGCACAGATGTATTGATTGAGTAAGTGAAAACATTTGTCTAAGTTATCTGATATTCAGATAATATTTCAGACTGCTTTGCTTTCTTTAGAGGAGAGAGAAACAGCATGAGAAACAGCTTTTTATTTTTTATTTTTAAAGACACTTTGGCTGCTTTACATTGTTACTTGTTAGAATGGTTTTCAACCTGTTTACTAGTTTTTTTTAACCTAGTAAAATACTTCAAAAGTGATAGCAATGTTAGTTTGCATCTGAACAAATGAGTGTAATTTCATCTTCATTAGATTTTTCCTTTTCTACTCTTTAGCATCAATCCTCACAGAGCCAATTGATCTATCACAGGCAGAATTGTAATTTTGGGGGGTTAATTTTTGTATTTTACTTTCAGACTTAGTTTTCTTCCACTCACTGGCCTCTCTTGCCTGTTATTTAGCTCTCCCATAAGATTACTGTATCTTGTTTGATGTGCCTCTTCTGAGCCAATGTACAGAATCACTCTTCTGTCATGCCACAAAATCCACTTGTGTAATGTAGAAGTTCCCTGTGGTCTTGCCCAAACCCTTAAGTGGTGCTTGACACAGTGGTTAGATTGTTAACCAATCTAATGTGGATGCTGCTTTCTTGGTACAGAATTGATTTATAAGTGTATATATATCCAGAAAAGGGAATAAACTGTCTTTCTGTGCTTTTATATCTGTATAACTGTATCCATTATATCAATTACATGGTGTGTATATGTACATGTATATGTAAAATTCACCCCCAAACACAGTGTTTGATAATGCAGAAACCTGTGCATAATGAACATAATAAAAATGGCTTGGCAGTCAACAGTTGAACTGAAATGTTAAAAATTTTTTTTTTTTTTTTTTTTTTTTTTCTTTTTTCCTCCCCCCATAAAATCATAGAACAGTTTGGGTTGGAAGGGACCTTAAAGATCATCTAGTTCCAACCTCCAATTATTTTTCTTAAGTAACAGCAGTTTCAGACCTGAGACAAAGCAAAACTTTAGGCCAGTCGAATATTGGAACAGTTTGCCCATAGGGGTTATGCAGTCCCCATTCTTAGAGGTTTTCAGGAGAAACAGCCTCATTTGACCTCATATTGATGGAGCTTTGAGTAAGCTGTTGAGTAAGTCATGAGGTCGCTTCTAACCTGAATTATTCTATGGTTCAGTGAATCCCAACCTCCATTTTTGGATAATGTAATGGAGAATATATCAGGAATATAATGTTTCTCTTAGATAAGAGATGACAAGGTAAAGTGACTCAAATGAGAAATGGTGTGGAAGAGGAGCTTTTGAGTTAAAAATGTACCAGAAATAGGTGCTTTTTGTAACTGGGACTGAGACAGCTGTGACTGCAAATCTGTTTACTCAAAACAAATCTGAGTGGAGCAGGTTCAGAATTGCCTTTTAAAATTTTTTGTCCTTCCAGCTGGAATCTTTTTGCCCTGGCTTCTGCCTTTCAACTGTATTTCACAAAACAGGATCTGATGAGACTCTTATGAGTAATAACATTTTAGAGAATCCATTTAGCCTCTGTTTCCTTCCCCTGGTGAATACTGGGGCAGGGAAGAGTGTGGCGAGAAAGGGTACCATATTCACTGTGTTGTAAAGTGGCCTACAGTGTTGTAGTTTGTTACAGAAATACAACTTGTGTTTGAAGCACGCAAATGGGAATTGAGAACCCAGGGTAGGGGAGTCATATTTTGATAATTTTAGCTGACTGCTTTTTACAGATGTCTGTCACCTGATGTTGGTGGTGCAGAGTTTGTGAGCAGTCATAGTGTGTCCTTCCTCAGTGCCTTCCTCAGTATTTTTGTGAAAATAAAACATAATTTTAAAGGCTACATATGACCATTCTTTACTTAACACAACCTGGAGGTGTGATGTGGTCGTCGTGGCAGCTGTAGAAATCACAGTAAATCTGAACTCAAATAGAATTGTGTCCACAGAATTTTTTTAATAACTCCCTCTACCTCCTGGAAGTCTCAGTCCAAGTGATCCCTTGATTGCCTACTGTATCTCCAACTTGTCCCCTTCTCTTGTTCCTCAAGCTGGAAAATTAATATCATATTAATACCACAATAATTTTGTGCTGTTTGCTCAGGACTCTTGTGTCTACACTTAAACTTGTATGTAATAGTAATACTTGGCCTTTTTATTGAAGCAGCTTCATGTGTTTGACTTTTAAAAAGAGGATCTATGATCTTGTTATTTTCACTTGCACAGATAACTGGACATTCTAGAGAGCAAACCACATTGAAATAATTGCCCATAAATTAACCAGTGTCAGTATTAGGGTCAGAATATCATCTTAAGTTGCTTTGATATATATTGATTTCTCATTTTAATTTAACCTCTTTATACTGTAAGGAAGCATTGTTTTTTTCCACTGTCTAGGTATCTTTTCTCATCAAGCCAAAGGCTTTCTGTAGTGTGAATGAATTAAACAGTCATATACTGATTTATAAGATGGCAAATAGGATCAAAGAGGAAAAGAGAGTATACCTTCCTAGGGAAAAGGCATAAGATTTATAACAAGTGGGTCTGAACTGTTCTCATTTTGTAGCAAGCAGTATAACTACTAACTCTTCATGTGTTGGTCATGGTGTACACACAGCACGTAATATATTTGCATAAAACAGATTTTGGCAGTTATAGAATCATAGAATATTCTGAGTTGGAAGGGGATTGACAAGGATCATCGAATTCAACGCCTGGGTCTACAAAGGGCCACCCAAATAAACAGACCCTGTGTCTGAGAGCGTTGTCCAAACACTTTTTGAACTCCAGCAGGCTCAGTGCTGTGATCACTGCCCTGGGGACCCTTTCCCAGTGCCCAACCAATTTTAACCACATGAACATTTTTCCAAAAGATGTAGTGGGAGTTGTGAATAGTCCCAAGCTCAGTCTTCTGAATTGCACCATGGGCAATTATGGTAATATTATATACAAGATATTTAGTACTTTTACACATTGTGTACTACTATTTATCTACCAGTATGAATTTGTATTGATTTAATGGATAGAGCTCTATGCAAACTCTCTTTAGAGCTCATGGTTTTAAAGTTGAGTTAAAGGTGATTAATGGAAAAGTGAGGTTAAGAATAAAATCATTTGAACTAAAATAAAGACAGGTTCTTATTTTACCACCATTTCTGTGTTTATGTTGACATGATGTGGATTGCAAAGGCGTAAGGTTATTAGGCACTGAACCTTCAGAGAATAGTACTTGGTCATCTGAACCCATTCCTTACTTTTAGGAAAATTCACACTCCAGTGTTTAGGCCTAGATCCATCTCGCCCACATTTGTTTGACTGAATGCTTGCTTTCTAAAAGGCAGGTATCTAATCGAAACTGATCGTGGGGATTTCCTCCTTAGTCAATGGATTAAAGACAAGGTCTTTTAGGGCCCAATTTCATCATTTCACAAGGAACACTTGCCCTGTGCCTTGTCTTCCTCTCTGCATTGAGACCATAGGTAAACCAAAATGCCTGACATTCAGCAGGTAAAGTGAAGAGGTAAATTCCACCGTAGAGAAACAGCAGTGTGACCATATCCAGACACTCAGTGCTACCAGTATTTATTTATTTTTCTACAGGTCCATGAAGGATTCTTGGAAATCAAGTCTGCTTCTATAAATGTCAGTGCCGCCAGCAATTCTTCCGAGAAAAGGAGTACGGATTTACGAGTGTACATGCTGTGTTTCCTGCCGTTTATGATCCTCCTGGTCTTTATTCGTGACCTTAAGAGCCTGTCCGTGCTTTCACTGCTTGCCAATCTGTCCATGGCTGTCAGCCTTGTGATCATTTACCAGTATATTGTTAGAGTGAGTATAGCAAGTTTATAATTTGTTTTGATCTGACATCTTAGTGGTTGCTTGGGGTAGTTTTGGGGTCTCTGAAACATACTGATTGACAATTGCTGAAAGTCAGAATTATCTTGTAATGTGAGGTAAGGAGATGTCTTAATACTTGAGACATGCTTTAAAGAGACCTCTATGGTATTTTTTGAAAAAAATGGCAATATTACTGCGCTTAAGATACAGAGCATACAAATTTTGAAGTCTCTGAATCCTTGAGTGAGTAGAAGTTGCACCCAGAAGTTCAAAGGCTTCATCCGTGACCAGTCATTTCATTGCAACAGAAGAACAGTTTCAACAACGTTTGTTTATAGCATTTTTCCAGTACAATCAGGAAAAAAAAATAAATATATTTATCTTACGTATTTAAGAATAGATATTGCATACTTCTGTCTCCTGAGAAGTTGAATAGTTTTTACGTTTTCTGGGTTGCTGCTGTTTTTAACAGTTGGAGGCATTTCAGAACAGAACAAATTGAACCGAAAGCTGAAAAAAAACCCACATACAGAAACTTCTACATTTTTTCATTCTTACAATTTTTGAAAAGTATAAATGGCAAACTGTTGTGTGCACAGTATCTAGATACATGGTCACTACTGATATTACTGATATTATTTAGAGGTATTGGCTATGGGAGGAGGTAAAAGTTACACAAAACACATTATGGGAGTTGAAGACTGATTAATTGTTCTGCAGGAATTCAGCTTGTGTTAAAAATACTCTTTTTTTTTTTTTTTTTTTTTTAACTATCCCTTATGGTTATGAAGAATACTTATAAAGTATGAAGAATAAGATGTTCTCAGGAGAGCCTAATTTTTAGAAGGTTACGCTTGAGTTTTCCCTTTCATTTTAATTTATGCTCACTTATATATGCCAGAGTAACACTTTAAATATGAAAATTTCTAATGTCAGTAACGAGAACCTAGAATAAATACATCTGCAAGTGTCTGAGTGAGTGGGAAGGAAGCTATAATTGTGTGTGAGGGACTGTAAGCTTGTGGGGAAAACCATGAAGTGTAACTAGCAGTGTATACTCTGTTGTCAACACCTACAGATTTTGCTTTCCTAGACGGCAATTAAAACTGTAAGAACAGCTGACATTCTTTACATAGCACTGTTTTGCTTTGATTTCTTTAGGATATAGCAGATCCTCAAAAACTGCCTCGTGTGGTTGGCTGGAAGAAATATCCCCTGTTTTTTGGGACAGCAATATTTGCTTTTGAAGGAATCGGTGTGGTAAGTCTTTATCATTGACTCTTCAGAATACCTGGGTTTGTGACAGATGATGAAATGTAGGCAGTTTTAAGTTTGTTGGTATTTACTTTTTTCTTGGTGAAGCACTAATCTCCCAGTCATGAAATGTGTTACTTCATCTAAGGCAAAAGCTGAGGACAGAACATCCTTGTCAAAGGGTATTCTAGTGAATACTGATTGCTAATTGAACACTTAGCACCTTCCCTATTACAAGGATGTCTGTAGTTCATCGAAACAGATTAAAAATAGTTTTAAAATAGATTAAAATCATAATTCATTATTCAGCTAATAATATGATGATTCTGTAATTATGATGATTCAGCAGCTCAGTTTGAAGTGATTAGTGAAGAAAAAAAGAAACGTATTCAGCATCTTTCTTTTCCTTTGGGATCACAGAGGACAAAAATGATTTATCAAAAAAGTATTGTTCTTCCTGCCTCAAACTTTTCTATAGAGATGGCTTCATAGCAATGGTGATAAGAAAAAGGCTTGAAATTCCAGAATATTGTTTTGATTCGTAGATTTCAGATAATGAACTTCCATTCCTCATTGTTTCCTGAAATAAGTCAGTAGTTATTTATCGCTTGTAAAATGTTTTTTTTTTTTTTTTTTTTTTTTTAAGTGAATCTTGTTTTAATCTCTTATATTCATATCCTACTCCATCTAGGGGTTTTCTGATTGCATCTCATAGTAGCAAAGTTTGCAAATTAGTTACCACTTTTGTTTCACGTTACAATTTTAAAAGCAGCCAAAGAAGCATCTGGGAATGGTAGGTCATAATGTCTTTAAACTGTTGGGAAATAACTATATATACACTTTATTTTGTACTAATGTAACCACATACTTCAGCAGGTGTTATGTGCCTAAAACTAAAGCTAAAGAAACACAACAAAAACAAATAAAACAAAACAAATCAACCCTTTCCTTGCACACCAAAATGCAATATCCCCAAACCAGCATGCACTTCATCTGAAGCAATTATTATCTTTCATTGTCATAACATGTTTTGAGATTTCAAATATCTTTTCATTTATGGAACTGTCAGCTCTGAATCAAGGCAGTGTATTTGATCCAGCTGCTGTATTACCACTGCCAGAAGAGATGAAAAGCAAAAGGCCTAACTCCTAGTATGTTACGAAACTGTTTTCACAGACAGGATGTGTGGGTCTAGTGGCAGTGAATCTCCATTTCTCAAATTGTTTTCAGTGGTTTCTCAGACTGTGAACTGTAGGTGATGTAGTGTTTAAGCTACCATATATTTGGTAGTCATTTGGAAGTGTGTGTGTATATATATATGTATATATGGCAGCTATTTGGTCATCTGGGAATTCTTTCACAGGAAAATGGCATGGGCTCTTTGATGCCTGTAGCTCTTGGGCAAAAACAAAACAACCCAAACCATGCTCAGTGAATCTGACAGGTCGGGCTATGTTAAATTTGTTGCTCTTAAATTGTATGGTCTGTCTGTATACCCTGTTTCCCAGACTGCACATACTGTGTGTGGCTGAATGCAAGGCATATACAGGAGGTCTGATAAATTTATATCCTGGTTGTATTGAATCTGTTGTTGAAGATTTGCGTGGGATGTGGGTATATAATTGTAGCCAGGAAATGTGTGAGTCCTTGAGAATCTCAGAAAAATGTGGAAGGCTTATTATTTGGTAGCTGTAGCTTACTGAATTACAGATAGCGAATTGATTTATGGTAATTATTTTTTGGCAAGTTAGATCCCACATTTGTCAGCTCCTTAAATTTACATCAATAGTAATAACACTGATTACTAATGTAAACCTTTAAGGAACTTTAAGGAATGCCTGGAGCATTGCACTTGATTGAATCCCTGGTTGTTACCAATGACATTCTTAAGAACTGAAGACCTTTTTCCTTTGTTTATTCAAGAGCAGGATTCATTCTTACTGTACTTCTAAAACATGAAAATATTGCTCAATATTATTAAATATTAGCATTGCATAGTTTTTGAGTATATTTCTGTATGATCTATCTCAATTACTTGATGATAATTTACTTTTCAAAGCAAACAAATAGTGCATTTTAGTTCTTTCACTTTGTTACTGATACTTAGAAACTAATGTTTATGTTCATTTTGGTTTGATATTCTGTGTGTGTACATCACACACAAGACCACTGAAAAAAGCGTGTTTGTCTTTACAAATTAAAACTAATGTCAAGGTCCCTCTGGATGGTCCCTGCTGGTTCACCAAAGGGCCATGCTGCTTTCCCGAGGGACCTTGAAAGGCTGGAGAGGTGAGCTGACAAGAATTTATTGAAGTTCAGCAATGAGAAGTCTGAAGTCCGGCACCTGGGGAGGAACAACCCAGGCACCAGGGCATGCTGGAGAGCAGCTCTGCAGAAAAGAACCTAGAGGTCCTGATGGATACCAAGTGGAAGACGAGTCAGCAATGTGCCCTTGCTGATAAGAAGACTACTTTTGTTTAAGAACCTGGATGTTTTAGGCCAAGTATCAACAGCAGGTCAAGAGAGGTTCCCCTCTGCTCAGCATCAGTGAAGCTGCACCTGGAGTCCTGTGTCTGGTTCTGAGCCACCCAATACAAGAGAGAGCTGAACATACTGGAAAGAGTCCGAGATGACTGTGAGACTGGAGCACCTCTCCTCTGAGGAAAGGCTGAGAGAGCTGGAACCATTCAGCCCGGAGAAGAGAAGGCTCGGGGGATCTCATCAATGTCTGTAAATACCTGAAGTGAGGCTGCAATGAAGACAGAGCTGGGCTTTTTTCAGTGGTGTCCAGTGACAGGACAAGAGGCAGTTGGCACAAACTGGAACACAAGAGGTTCTGTCTAAACACTTTACTGTGTGGGTGACAAAGCACTGGCACATGTTGTGGAGTCTTCTCCTTGGAGAACTTCAAAAACCACCTGGATTTGCTGATGGGTAACCTTCTCTGTCCCTGCCTGAGCAAGGGCTGGATCCAGATTACCTCTGGAGGTCCAATCCAACCTCAACCATTCTGTGGGTGTTTGGATGTAAAACTGAAAATCTAGAGTGTAAAGTATTTATTTCTTATATGCAGAATGATACTAATATGTCTGTGTTTCTCAGGGATATTTTGAATGTGCATAATGTGTACTGTACATTCCTATACTGTAGTTGCATGCACCATAGCGAAGATTTGAAAAAAAAAAAAAAAAAAAAGAAAAGATTTTATGTATGTGAACAGCTAGCACTTCATTTAGTACTAGACAAGTTGTTTAAGCATGAAATCAAAAAGATGAGCAAAGCAAATCGACACATTTCCACTTAACATAGTTAATATTTCATACAATTCTTGGTCATTGATTTAATTAGCGATTTGTTATTACAGCTCAATAAGTCACCGTCAGAGATGAACTGTGATTTGTATGTGTGTTTGTGACCTCTTGCATATGTGAAGTGAAAAATGTTAGCTTAAAATTCTTTCACTGAGATCTAAGATAATGAATTTTGCTCCAGTTTGCAGTGGATTAAGAATACTCACATAGTCAGTTGCTGTAGTATAGTTGATGTGTGATAGATAACCTGTTACTCTGTGTCTTAATTACTGGCCTTCTGATACTCAGATACTGATATGGTTGAATTGTTCTGTTAAGGAAAAAGCAAAAAACAGACCAAAACATTTATTAAATTGTCTCTTCTGATTGCAGGCAATCAAGATTCCTTGATATTGGTTTTTATTTTAGAGACATATTAGATTTTATTCTGGAATGTCTTGCAAGTAATATTTAGTTCTGTGAAATTACCTGAACATTGCATTATAAACAGAAGCCTTAATGTCTTAGTTTCATCAGATAAGTTTATTATGGTTGATTCCTGTTATGGAATAAATTAGTCTTAAACAGTTCTGAGGCCATAATTGTTTTTTTCTTTTCCTTGGCTTGAAATATGCATAACGCTAATTTTTACTGTATTCATTGGAGAGCAGCCAGATTATTAATGGTATGAATATTGAAGCAAAATAATTTATTTTTTTTTTTTTTTGGCAAGTTCAGTCATCTTAAGTAGAACCTGACAGGAGAGGAAACATGCCCTCCGTGTGGTTTCTCTACCACTGTCTTTCTCTGTAGAATGGTCTTCCTTCTAGGAATACATAATGATAAACTTTTGAACAGAGGAATAAATAATCTATAAGGTTATAGAAAATAAAGTTAGGAGGATTTATTGTTAAAGACACTTGATTTATTCTGCTCTTAGTAGCAGGGAAGTGGCTAATGTAGAAAGAGAATAGTTGTAAATTCATAATGACAATACACAGTGTGGAAAGTTCTGTTTGTATGGTTTCTTTGAAACAAGTAATAGACCGTAGGGGAAATATTCTGACACTGATTTGATTGAAATTGGGGTCACATCAACTGGGGACCAAGGAGTTGGATGCAGTGATCCTTGTGGATCCCTTCCAGCTTGGGATATTCTATGGTTCTAACTCTCAGTGAACCTCTTTGTGGACAGTGTCCTGCTGGGGATGGGAGAGCATATGCTGCTGCTGCCTTCCATCTGTGCTTTAGCTTCTCTCAGGCTGTGGTTCCCTGTGCTGGATGAAGCTACCCGACAAGTCACAGGGTTGGTGCGCAAACCACAGAAGAGAAGAGAGTACTAACCATACATATTAAATACTGGGCCTGCAGGTGATGCATACAATGAATGTGTTCACAGAATGTGTAAAACTGTTTTTAAAGAGCTGTGTTTGAGAGCCTCTTTCATATTCCACTGGTGAATAGGTCTGTTTTTATAAAGAATGTGAGATTTTTGTGATTGAATTAAAAAGTAGCTTCAGACTGTGCTGCTGAGTGGGCCTATCATGCAGTTAAAACTTTTGGACAAACTTTTCAGAAGAGTATGAAAATGGAGGCTTCAGGCTTGGATATGTCTGTAGCATTACTGTGTGTAGGTGATTACTTTGCATAATGTTTTATCTATTCAATCACAGTTATAATTAATAATTATTTTGCTATGAAATTCCATTTGACTTTCTTACTCGAGGTATAAAAAACAGATCCAAAAGTGGAAGTGATATTTTAATACAAGCTTTGGGGGAAGGAGGATAAATTAGATACATAAGGTTTTAACAAGGTATATAATTTGTCTTCTGTATTGCATATAAACTTGCTCAGTTAAGTAAAATCATAGGATTCAGTACATTCATTTTTCCTGTTGAGTGCTGCAGACTGATTACCCTAGCAGAGAGAAAATGTTACTTAACATTAACATAACTTAACAATTACTTAACATTAATTTCAGGTTTGTAATGTAAGGCTTCTGATATTTTAGCCTTTTTCTTGAAGACATCTATTAAAACCACTTTTAAACTTGGATATCAGAGCTTTGCAGTAGGAGGTAGGGTTGTATTTGTATACCAAAAGACAGGCTCTAGAATCCCATTAGGCAGCATCTAACCAATTCCAGGAGATTTAAAGTGAGAAAACTAAGTGGATTATCATTTCTAAAATGTCACTATTTGGACTTTGAATGTGATGCAGAGGAGCTTGTTAGGTCTGTGGTTTTGAGATAAAAGCATCTCATTGTCAAAAATTCTTTTGCCAGATTATTATTCTTTTAAAAAGTTAATGAAATCTAATGACACTCTTCTGTTGTCATTAAGACCAGGCTGCTTTCGACAGAAACAGACATTTAATGGGTAACATGACATCATCTAAATCTACTTGGGGCATCTCTAGATTGGGGTGCATAAATTTAATTGCTGTTCTTTTGAGACATTTCAGATGCAAAGGCTGTATCATCAGAGGATGTTTTTACATTTGGGCACCCAAATGTAGGCAAATGGATTTGTTGACTGTGAAAATGACCTGTTTGTAAATTTACACGGTAATTCTGGTCTTTAAATGTCAGTGAGAGGTATGTATGCCTCCTGCTCCTGCGTGGGCTCCTCTCCACGGGCTGCAGCTCTGGCCCGGGGCCTGCTCCTGCGGGGGCTCTCCATGGGCCGCAGCCTCCTCCAGGCCACATCCACCTGCTCCACCAGGGGCTCTTCCACAGGCTGCAGCGTGGAAATATGCTCTGTACATCTAACAATAAATAAAAATGAAATTAAAAACAGTTAAAAACAACAGTTTTAAAAAAAAAAAAAAGTATGTGATTTTACTATATGGCTCATAACATGCGGTTTTGTCAAAGTATTTCTAAATTCAGTGATCTTCTTGAATGTTCACTGAAGAATAGAGCTCCTAAATCCAGAACTTTTTATCAATACATGTTTTGCTGGAATACGAAAGAGCCCTAATCATCCACTGTTGAACACTTTGTCATGCTTCGGCATTGGCTCTCGTATAAACTTTCTGCCTTAAAAGTTACATACTGGGAGAGGAGATTTGTCGGGAGCAGTAGAAGAAAATTGTAAGGGAAATAGGGGATGTGGAAAAGAAAAGAGTCATAATGCCGAAGGCATTTGAAAATTATACTAGAAAGTTGAGTGTTGTGTATTCCTAAACTTGTATTTGAGCTGTTTCAGTGCTTCACAGAAAAAAACAGCTAAGTGGTTTAGATGTCAAGGTGCTGTGCCATCATTTCAAATGGAGGCGTATGATGCTCTCTGTTCTTCTGAGGAAAAAAAAAGGGTCAGTGTCTTCTCTTCCTTCTCCTATTTCAGGTGTATTGATTTTTCAGAATAGGATCATTACTCCTTTTGATGATTATCATGTTAAAATGTCAGGTGTGATTCACAAAAACGTTTATATTGCTAGGGCTTCTGTGCTGGGGTCCTGTCAGTTTTTAACTGTCTCAGTCCTGGAGCCTGCACAGCTGTTTTTCATGCTCCTTATCCCTTTTTACTTGAAATACTTATTAAAAAAATATAAAGGAGGAGGACTGCTTCATTCTTGTCATTTTAGTGGCAATTTGTGAATGAAGGGAAGATGAGCATATATATTTAAACATTGAGCACATCTGTTACTGAGTTATCCATTAAAAGATTAGTTTTCAGCTGCAGTGACAATTCAATCAATGTGCTTATCTGCAGGCTGAGTTATCTTGTGCTTGTAATTTTGGGTCTGGCAATAAAAAATGTATAGTAGATATTTCTAATTAGAATTAAACAGTCCCCTGGAGCTTACGTCTAAAAAGCAGTCTAATTGTAACCAGGATATTCAAGGCAAGTAATGAGGAGACAGCATTGTTACTGGGGGGTGGTCCCAGGTACTGCAAGCAGCTTGAAATGAAAGGGGTGGTACTTTAAATGATTTGTGATGGCAGAGAAGCCAGGTTATTTCAAAGATTAGACTATGCTGCTTTGCCAGTGAATTACGGGCAGTTTTGAGTGGATTAAGGGGAGATGGATTTCTTCTAAACTTACTTTCTGTTAAATTCAGAAACCAAAGGTTGATGGTTACTGAAGGAATCAAGTATTAAGGTCTAAGGAAGATGATAGTAGCAGCATGTGCCCATGTCTCAGAAATGATAGGAATATCTCACTGAAACAGGTGACAGAAAAAGATGGAAAATTTATCAGCTGAGGAGAGAGAAAAATGATGAAAAAAAAGAATTTTTGAAAATGATCAGGTTTTGGTTTAAAAACTAATTTCATAGGTGTTTAGAGCTATGACAGAGAACTAGTGTGGACTGGGGGAGAAAGAGCATGAAGGAAGCAGACAGAGCGTGGAAATCATAGGCAGAGAAAAATCCGCTCAAAATAAATCCCCCAAACTCTGAAACTTAACTCTTCTTCTGGACCTCATGGTTCTGTGTTCTGCCTCTGGTGACCTTGCTTGGGAGAGAACATTATTCACTGCAGTTATCCCTCAACGTAGTATTTCACATCACTAGGTTGTGCAGTGGTTATATATTTGGTGATTTTTTATAAGTCTGAAGAGTGGAAGGCATTGGACTAGGCTGATGCTGCCTGTTAGAGCAGAGGTGGTTGTTTGAATGAGCAAAGAGCAGCATCGAAGTCTTGGTGTGAGATACTGGATTAATGCAACATCTCTCTTGAGAGAATATTTTCCAATGCCAGTCTTGGACAGAATTTTGGAGGTGTGTTTGTGTTCTTTCAAAGCCATTCAGTCATCTAATTAGGCTTTTAGCTCATTAAGAAAATATTTTAAAATAATTGGAGAATTAAATTAATTTCTGGCTCCAGAAAAAAAGGACAAGAAAAGTGTTCAGCTTTGGTGGTCCAAAAAGAAAGCAAAAAAAAACCTGGAAAGCATTTGCAAACAGAGCCATACCTCTACTGCTGTCAGTTAAAAGGTTAGGCTACATGAAGTCATTGCAACTGGGGCTATACAGGCACTGAAAGGAAATTCGGAATGAAAAATCTCTCCAGCAGCTGCCCAACAGTGGCATAGAAAGAACAAGCCCTAGCTCATGTCACACCTCCTTCAGCTTCTGCCTGCTTTGGAATCACTTCATGCACCTTCCTCACGCTCTTTTCTCTGGACAGGGAATGGAAGATATTCTACAATTTAATGTAAAGTGCTATATATGTGTGAAATGTTATTACTAATGATAGTTATTAAAATCTGTTGTCTTGGACTGCTCAGTCATGTAAACGTCTTTTATTCTTTTAATATTCTTCATAATGGCCATAGCCAGCGTTTGCCATAAACATACAATATTGTGCTATTTTATTGAAGGTATAGCCAAAAAGTAAGACGTTTATTTGTTTCTTGTATTTTTTTTATGAGTAGCCTACCAAAAAATCAGCATGGCTTTTTTTTTTTTTTTTTTTTGGTCTGAACGAAGGCATCATAATGAACAGTCCAGTGGTGCCAGTAAAAGGTCTTTGATTTGAGCTCCCTCTGACAGTGAAGCCACAGGATTTTTTTTTTTCCCTCCATTAGTAGTCTCCTACAGATTGCTTTTGCTGCCCTTCCTGCCAGCAGTCTTGGTGGGAAACCACCAGGTTTTTCATGCCTCGCATATGTATTGGAGTTCAGTGCCCTCCTGCCAGGAACATAGGAAACGAATGCTGGAACCCCTGGAAATTAAATCTCAGGGCCTGAGAACTTATTAAGAGTCTCCTCATATTTGTAAGCTGGGCAAGGATTTGCCATTAAAGCTCTTCAGGGATGATGTAGCTTGGAATAAAGTCTGACTGTAACAATTTATGCTATTGGGACTCCTGGAAGCTGTAGGACATGGCAGAACTTAGGCAGAAAATATTTATAAATTGCATTTATAACCACCAGAGAATTAACAGGTATGCACTAAACGAGATTTTTTACTACTTGTTCAGGCCCAAATGCTGCCTGTTGATTCTTTGTTTCAGAATGTTTTGTGGGAAGTCAAGAACGGGAAATTTCCAAATTAAGGGGAAATTTCCTGTAATTTGAATTCTTCAAAGTTCTTAATAAGGTGATATGCTAAAACAATGTAATCCCAACTAAGGACAAAAGAATCTGTCTGTCCTGCCTGGCAGTAAATTTAATACTTATAGCCACATCTCCTCCTTTTGTGTTTTTCCTGCTGCACACCACTGTCATTTACAGCACAAGCACATCCTGCTTACTGGAGGAGAAACTTCAGCAGTGGAAGCTCTGAATTATAAAGAAGATTCTCAGTTAAGGTGTTTTAACTAACCGAGGATGAACAGAAAATTTGGAAATGCCTCCAAATGGGCATCTTTTTAGAGATGTGTTCATTCCTAAATGAAATGACTTCTTCAGTTTATGACTTCCAGTTTATGAGAAATACAGGATGAGAACATACAGGATGGAAAAGCAGTGGTGATACTCAGTGATAGGTCAGGAAGCGTCAATGGGTGAACATGAGGAATGGATTGCCCTGGAGCCATATGGGGGTAATTCAAATATAATTTGTTTGTTTAATTGTGGATGAAACTTGCTGTTTTTTTTCATTATTTATTAAATTGGAAACAGTAAAGATTCAGTCATTTCAAAAGCAGTTTGGGGTGAAATGGAGAGTGGCGTTTATAGGGCAGCCCTGTTGCACTGAAACTGTTTTGTCTGCATTAAATCTCACTTCAGTGGAAGCCAGAGGTTAAAAACTAGTTTCATTACGGTGCCATACTGTTCACAGAATATAAGCTGTATGTCTACTTAAAGTTAAGCTGAACTGCAGTCTTAATTCCACTGACTATACCAACTAGATCTTCATTACCAAGCTTAATTACAGAAGCTTAGATGTTTTACTCACAGGCAGACATAGAGGATTAGCTGTTGTACTCTGGGACTGTATCCCATATTAACTGGTTGAGATGAGTGTATGGTTCTGAATGACATGGGGAAAGTGTGCTTGTCTAGGAAAGTCTGCATGCTTTTGGTCTGCATCTTCATTAAGACATTAAAGCCTCCGTTACATTGATGAAACTCAAGGTGAGAGTAGCAGCACTATTTGCTTCTTATTGTGACCTTGCTGCTTGGATTTCCTGTCCTGCCTTGAAATTCTATGTTGGTGACTACAAGGTTATATTGGAGCTTACTACACACATTTTTCTATGCCCTTTATAATACACATAAAAGGAATTTCTCTAACAAGAGGCACACAGTAATGGTTGCAGTGCCTATTTCTTTGAAGTGATGGCAAGCCCAGCAAGCTCGCTTGGCTACAGTTCAGGTTCAAAGCACCCACTCTACATTTAGGAAAAGCACTGCTTAGTATGCCTGGGCACACCTGTGTCAGCAAAATGAATAAGAGCACTAAGAGCACAGCTCCATATTCTAGGAGCTCATGCACTCAAGCTTCCCCTCCAGGGAGAGCTAACTGCTCAGCATCAGCTTGTGTGTTA
Source organism: Aythya fuligula (assembly GCF_009819795.1). Lineage (NCBI taxonomy): Eukaryota > Metazoa > Chordata > Aves > Anseriformes > Anatidae > Aythya > Aythya fuligula. Next base: position 196,181,553 of record NC_045559.1, read on the forward strand.
ACCACCTGCATGATAGGTTTGTGATGGAGACTGACAGCACAGACCTTCCTAATAAAAACTGGGGAATTACTCTGGGATCCTGAGCATAATCCATTACAAAAACTTAATGGTACTCATATTGTGTATGTGTTTTCATCCAGGCACCATAAGTTTCTCTTGTTAGTTTTCCTAACCCATAAATATGGCTTCATATCTTCAAAACGATGCTGTTTTCCAACCATTTCTTGGTTGGTGCTCTTCAGTAATTGACTGAGCATTTCTATATGGCTTATAAAACACGGTGATCTTCCAGGCTGTAAAACATTATTGTAGAGTAATCTTATTTATTAATAACAACCCCTTAAATTTCAGAAATTAACTTTGAAAGGAAGAAGAAAAATATTCTTGTTCTGTACCATGAGGACATAAAATGTGACTGCTCTCCCTCTGTTTCCAGGTACTGCCACTGGAGAACAGAATGAAGGACACCACGCGGTTCCCCCAGGCACTGAACATCGGCATGGGGATAGTTATGACCTTGTATATCTCACTAGCCACTCTGGGGTATCTGCGCTTTGGGGATGAAATCAAAGGCAGCATCACTTTAAACCTGCCACAAGATAAATGGTAAGTGAGAATGTGACTTTCAAATCCTTAATCTAGAAGGCAAAATGAAAAATAATAATAATAAAAAAATGCATGTGGTGAAGGGTTTATTCAATGCATCCCTGCTTAGCACTGATAGGTGCTTAGACTTTTAAAATTGCACTGTGTGTACTATCTCTGTGCCTTCCAAGGCTTAGCAGTGACCCTAGTCAGCAATTGCTTGCACATTAGAAGGAATTGAGAATGATCAGGTCGATTGTTGTAGTAGAGGATTCCATCTCCAGCAGGAGCTAGTTCCCAGGGTACAGAAGGATGATGCATACAGTTTGCATATACAGTATATTATATTTCTGAAACCAGCTAGTTTTAATGTGGATATCCTGGTGATATAGTGGCCTTTTTTTTTAGAGGAATGACTGAGTTTAGAAGGCAAACAACTGGAATAGAAGACATCAAAGCTGAACAGGTTCATAGTTTAGACACAAGTTTGTGTATAAAGTATTAAAACAGCTTCCTATCAGGAAAATGAAGCTTATACTTGCCTGTGTCTTGGGGTTATAATTTTTATTTACCTTTTTTAAAAATGCTATGGGAGCTCCACATGTCACATGGTGAACTGCTAAAGACTTCCATCTGCTTAGCATTTTTTGTTCTGTATCCATCTACAGATGCATGCATATGGTAGGTATTAAAGTCACTGTGCTATTTTAGTGTTTTTCAAAAGTTTTGTTCAATTGCCTGATTCCAGTAATAAATACATGAAATGATAAGAAAATGTGTCTTGAAAGATTTTTTTTGGCTTTTTTTTTTTTTTTTCCAGTTTGCTAGGATTCCTATTAATAGTTTGTTTTGTGTTTGGTTGGGTTTTTACTTTATTTTGTTAGAGTTGTTCTGTTTTGAGGTGTATTACTTATAATACATATTTAATTGTGACCTTTCATTCAGCATACATAAACATTAAAAAAAAAACAAAAAAAAAAACAATCAAACAAAAAAAATACAAACAGAAGTCTTCAAACACTTACTGCATCCCTTTATGTCTATGTGATGCATCTGAAAGGGAAAATACTTCCAGTTATGATGTTACATGGTATTGCTCATTATTGATAAAATTAGTAAAAAGTTTGTTTTAAATGGTAGCTGTGGGTTCCTGTGTCACAGCCCGAGGCAGCAGGCAGGTCCCTTCGATAGCTCAGCTGGTAGAGCGGAGGACTGTAGAGGCACTGCCTGTGGGAATCCTTAGGTCGCTGGTTCGATTCCGGCTCGAAGGAGACATCATAATTTTAAAGGTTTGGACCTGGTGCTTAGGGACACGGTTTAGTGGGTGACATTGGTGGTAGGGGGATGGTTGGACCAGATGATCCTGGAGGTCATTTCCAACCCTAATGATTCGATGATCGTATATGCTGCGAGAAGAGGAATGCAGAATAAAGTTGCTCACCATCTTTCTCAGTTGCATTTTGTTGAGCTCATGCAAACAGGGTGAGGTTTATGAGCTGCTGTCTAAATTCAAATATGAATTTTCAAAGAGCTGTTGGCTACAGTGCAGATGTGATGATAGGATGGCATTTATCCCGATGCCTTTATAGACCTAATGCAAAGAAAGGGAAAATAAAAGAGATGGAAACTGGTGCTCTATAAGGTGGGGAATTGGCATTATAAGTTAATAACCTCAGAGCAGTTGCTCAGTACACATATGTAGAGATAACAAATAGTCTGTTTTCCTCTCGCCCTGGATGGGACCCCAGAGCCCCACCCAGAATTAGGAGCAGCAGCTCAGTGGTACACCCGTGGGTTATGATGCACGATGCCATCTACAGCTTTGCGGTACTGAGGGTCTACTTGAAACAGTATTGCTGAGCAAATGTGTGCAATTAGCTGTGCTATCAAAACAAATTTCCAGTCAACTGTATGTCAGTATTTTGTTGTTTGTTCCTCACATAAAAAGCCAGTAAATGGCAGGATTGGATTAAAGAAATGCAAGGAGCAGACAAGTTTTCAGAAGAAAGCGATTGTGCGAGAGAGCCTGGGATGTAGCTAAGCAATGAAATTTGGCGTATGTGTTTAATTCCAGATGGACAATCCCTGTTTTAAAAATAACTCTTTCCTGATAAAGAAAAATAAAATTCTGCTGCTGTGCTTTTTTTTCTGCTTTTTTTTATTTTATATACAGGCCCTAGACCAGTTAAGTCCTTAAGTTTCATTTAAATAGAGGACTGTTCCTACTGCAAAAATAATAAAGTCAGAGCCTTGGGATAAGAGATTTGCTCCAGTTCTAATTTAGAAAGTGTTTTGCAGAACAAACTGTTGGTTAGCATAATATCTTAATTAGAATATGTTGAAAATTGGCTTTATGAAAAGAGAGTAGTGTTCAACTCTTTTTTTTTTTTTTCTCCTCATCTTTAACAACAATAACTTTATGAAAGCATTCTATATTACTACATCAAATATTTTTTCTTTCTTGCATCCAGTTATTTATCTGGTTTGTAACACATTTGTAATAGTTTTGCATATCCTTATAATTATGCAGAGGACCTAGTTTCCAATTTTCATGTTAAGAGGTTCAACAAAATCTAAAATGTAGACTAAGGAGGGGAGGACCTTTTTTTAACTTCTTGTAGCACATATAAATGATTTAAAAATTTTAAAGGAGCTATCTTTTCCTGATTAGAATATAATAGCAAATTATCAGTGAGGTCAATTTAATAATATAAACAAAGATTTCTTAATTTGAGCCTTAATTTGAGCCTTTGTAGAGCTAAAAAAATAGTGTAATGGAATCACTTGCTTTGAACTACAGTGTTTTAAAGCTTTGAATCCTGTATTTGAATTTCTGTCATTATTATTATTATTATTGTAAAGTTTTGGGGTGATGTGAAGCCTGAGGATTAAAAGCTAGTTGGGGGTAGCTGGTAAAAACCATGCCAATGTACCAAAACCATGCCAGTGTACCAAAAGCATTCCTGTGTTTAGCACATCCGTCAAAATGCTGAATGATGGAGACTGTAACCCTGCAGGTAGTCATCTGTGACAGCATTTCACTGTTCTCTTCTCTTTGAGGGCCATTTCCAATACTGAACTAAGCCTCACTTGCTGCTATTTAATCCTGCTATTACTTCTTTTGTTTGGACATGGAGGACAGTGTGCCAACCTTGTAAAGCAATCTTTTAAGTATCTGAAGATCTTTGTTATAACTTCCCTCAGTGTCACCTTTTCTAGACTAAACACTCCTCATCTACAAACTTTCCCAATAGGTCACATTCTCTAAACCTCTGTTTAGTCTCATTATTGTTCTCAAATACTCTACATATTTTTAAGTGAGGTTTCATCAAACCAGGACATTCTAAGTGCTGAACATTTCACATATATTTTGGGTATTATTCCTTACAAACATTATGAGATATTGTGAATAAGGTGAATATAACAGCAGCAGTGTTTGTTATCCACCCACCTTTTCTGAAGGTTTCATTTCAAGTTAAGGATAAAGACTTACACATCTCCTTATGGAATCAATCTTTTTTTTTTTTTTTTTCAGACTTTTTCTCTGATTTTTGAAGGTCATTCTGAATTTGAAGCCCATCTGTTCATAGGTGTGCTGACAGCTGTGTATGGTTACTACCCAGAGATGTGTGATACATATTCTTTGTCATGGGTTTCATTACTAAAAGAGTTGATTAGTAACAACTGCAATGCAGATCTGGGAGGAAAAACATTGCAGTTTTCCAGTTCTGATACTGAACCTCGTATTATAGCTTAGAACAAGCTCTAATTGCATCAAAGATGCAGTTATCTTGCATATGGCTCACTGTATACATATAAGGTGTTGATTTCCAGTCCCAGTAAAGTTTATTTTATTAATGCATGCAAGGTTCCTGATTAGTTATTGGGTTTGCAGACAGGTTAGAATACAAGCATAGAAATCTCTAGGTCACAAGGTACCTGGGGAGGTTTTTATTAAAAAAAAAAAAAAAAAACATTTAATTTGATCAAACTAATTTTCTTTTCCATAGTAACATATACTGTTAATCCACTACTGGCGTAAGTTTGACACAGCTTGGAGCAGTAGAACTTGGTACTCCTTTGTGTTGCTATAAACCCTATGAAATCCTGTGACAGATGATACTCTGATACAAAACTTTTTTTTTTTTCCTACATTATTGACTCTCAATATCAGGGCCATTTCTTACACTTGCACCAACTCATAATATATGACACAATACTAAGCCAAGCTTCCTCAGTGTTATTTCTCTTTTCTGCCATGGCACGATAATTTAATAGCGTTCTGTATCTAGTGTGTTTGAAGAGGAGGTTGTAGACAACAAGAAAATTACATTTACAGATATTTTCCAGCTTTAGAAGGTACTTCTTCAAATCTTAATAAGTAACATTTCCTGAGATGTCCTCTCTCCAGTGTGAAAAGTCTTTTTAGAAACAATCTGTCTACAACTTCCATCTGTTTGGAGGGGGTTGTTTTATTTGTCGTGTATTTTTTTTGATATATACTTTGAGAAAAAGCTACCATCATTAGTCAAGAATAGCCCTGGGGAAGTAAATTATAGTCACTTTACCAGTGCTTTTAGTTAACAACTTAACAACCGTGGAGACTTTTTTGTAAAACTTACAGAGAAGAGAAAAAAATTCATTGAGTACATTTTGTTAGGCCTTAAAGCTTGTTAAATATACGGAACTTAAATATGAGATAAAGAATCTGGATGTAATTAAAAATATGAGGGTTTACTTACTTAACTATTAATGAATTCTCAAATTCATATGTTAGAAAATTACCTAAAAGAAAAAAAAAAGTGAGATATTTTTAATGAAGAATTTTCAACTTACCTGAATGTGTATAAATGTTTTGAACAGGTTGTATCAGTCTGTAAAAATTCTGTACTCCTTCGGGATTTTTGTGACCTATTCGATCCAGTACTACGTTCCTGCAGAGATCCTCATTCCAGCCATCACCTCCAAAGTGGAACAGAAGTGGAAGTTACCCTGTGAACTTGCGGTGAGAACACTGTTAGTCTGCTCAACCTGTAAGTATGTACAGAACACCCATAAAAAGCTTGCTATTGTGTGTTGCTGAGGCCTGCTTGTTTTTTACATATTTTGCTGGAGGCTAGCAAATACGATTTTTTTTTTTTTTCAATGATTCAGTATGTTTTTCATGAACTTGTGAATCTAATGGTGTATTATGTTTTAAGCACATTTTTCTTAGTAGGTGTGACGTATCTTCCATCAATAATACTCTGCCAATAATTGTTGCCAATAGGAAAATATTTTTTTAGAATAACATTTTTGAAGAAATACATATTGCTATTTCGTGTCAACATTTCTTTATGTGATTTTGTATGTGCTGCTCACAAAGAAAACCTTTTTCTGTTTTGTCAGCCTCAGGATTAAGCCTGTGGTGTGCTGCCCTGTGCCCATAAACTAGCACTGGCAAGTACAGATATTTGATCAGAGTTCATGGAGGGCCAGTTACTTTCAATGACAGTGCTCTAAAGTAGTTTTGCATCTCTGCCCTCAGTGTCTGTTACTTCTTTCTACTTCTTCCCATCCCTCCTGTTGCACCTGGGCTTCTCTCACACCTAGTGTAAACACTGGAGACAGCAGTAGCCATGCTGAGCATGAATGGTGAGCATGGTCTCATTCATGTCAACCTTCCTGAAGGTGATGAACTGAGGAGGAAGTCAGTTCTCTACAGCTCTCATCAAAAGTGCTGAATAACATTTGAAGCTTTTCTCAGAAGTGATATAAAAAATTGTTTCCAGTAAAAGTTCATGACTCCACCATTTTTACTAAAACCAGATGCTTGTTTCAAAAAGAATCAAAAGCTACAGTTAAGCAAAAAATGCTAAATAATTTTTTTTTCAGGGGAGAAAATATTGATGTAAAAGGCAAATACAGATTTTCATTCAGTTCTCTTGGTGAACACTAAGCAGTGGTTAACGCACTGGGCAGCATTGAATAATTCTGTTGTCTAAGGAACCTGAACATCCAGTGAGACCTTCTTACAGTCAAGCCTGTTGAGAGAAGCTGTTTAATGTTGGTGCAATTTAATTACTGCAGTAAGCAAAGGGAAATGTCATTGTTCTAATAACCTGCTGTTCTGAAAACGCATCTGCTATGGGCAATACATTAAAAAAAAAAAAAAAAAAAAAAAAGAAGTGAAAACTTTCTTGAATAAGGAACTGTAGATTTCCTTAAGCATGATGTAGCCTATATGATACTTAGTGTTCATGGTGTGTAGTGGAACTGTTAAGGTTTTAAGATCGAGGATGGATGAACAGCTCTTGTAACACTTCAGAGACACCTTGATCAAAATGCTTCAAGCTCCAAAATGTTTTCTAGTGTCTTTCCACCCCAATAAACTCCCCAGCCATAACTATATCTTGGTGTCCTGTAGCCCTCCACTTCCACTCATTCTCTATTGCCCTTTATGTGTCCCTTATAGCTTTGCTTGATAAAAATAGGATGGTGTATTTGAAAAGCTAAAATACTTGCAGATCCAGACAGTTGTTTACAGCTGTAGGTTTTGAGTGTTTGTAGGTGAAGGATGCTCTCTGAGGTGCAAGCAAAGCCTGTGGTGAATAGGTTTGTACATTTGTCTGTTCGACTTGGGGAAAATTATAAATGACTCCATGCTAGTCAGCCCTATTTTTTTTCCAAGTTTATTATTGAGCTCTGTTATTAATGCGTAATCTGGGAAGGCAAAACTGGGGAACAATCTTAAAAGGAAGTAAAAAAAGAAAATGAATTCACTTTAAAATCTGGAAGAGGACTCTGTGAAAGGTGAGAAGAAATAGAAGCAAATAAGCGTGGGGTAACCTTATGAGCTAGACTTGAAAATTGAGTGGTTGCCTTTGGGTATAATTAACTACAGTTGGGTGAATCGTGACAGGAAGAATCCAATAAAGCATGGATTGTGGTGGGTCCCTTTCTCCCAGAAGTATGTAGGTATCCTTTTTCTCTTCTTATTTTTATTTTCAGACAATTGTCCATTGTGATTTTTTCAGGTACTTGATTGTTTCATTACAAGGCAGCAGCTAATAGTCTTTCTTTTTTGAGATCAAAATGAATACTTAAAAATGATTTAATATAATGTGGGTGCTATATCTTTATTTCTTAAAAAAAGAAAAAGAAAAAAAGGAAGTATGCAAAATTGGACCCAATTTGTGTAATTGAAACTTATCTGTGATGCCATTCTATAAAACGGACCTGCTACAGATGTTACTGGGATATCTGAAAGTATTGAATTGTTTACTGCAAGGCACAGAAATGTACAACTGAAAGCTTACTCTTACATGTTTAATATTTACCAGGCTGTTGTAGGGTCTGTTGTGTTTATCCTAGCTGGCATTTCATTTTTTGCCAAGTGGTTTATACAGATTCTACTATTCTGTTTCCCCCAACAACATTGTGTGTAAGCTCCCGTGCTTACACTCCCCTTCTGCTTCCCATTTCTCTCTGAATTTCATTTTCATTGAATTCTGGTTATAAACCAAAACTGATTTAAATAATGCTTCACTTTCACTAAATGCAGAACATGGTTCCTAATAAGGTTCAGGAAGTGTTTCTTTATTTAAAAAACAAACAAACAAAAACCTCTTTGAAATTGAATTTTAGAAGAGAGACATCAATTTCATGTCGGTGACAGAAGATGTTGTAATGTCTGGACCATTCAGAGGTCATGCACTGATGAAAGGGACTCTGCCTGCTGAAAATATACAAATATATTTCTAAATAGAGAAACTGTAGCTTCATTACTAATAACACATTAGCCTATAAAGAGAAGATTTGAAAAATCAGTTGATATTTATTGCTAATTTTTTTTTTTGGGGGGGGGCTGCATTTTTCAAATAAAAATCAGTGAGGTCATGGTTTTATTATTACAGTATATCATAACATTTGCTAGTAAAAATCATATTCTGAAGGTTTTTTCTTTGTTCTGGTAAGGTTTGTTAGAAAGAAAGAACTTGACAAATTGCTAGAGAGGCAGTGTGCATCCAAAAATTTTCCTTTTGCTTATGGTTTTCCATTATTTAGTTGATCATTTCTTGACACCTAGTACTGCAGGAGGATGGTCACAAACATGCTTTGTGTTTTTAGGTTTGTTCACTGTGTTTCCTCTGCTTGTGCTTCACAAAAGAGATCTTATCTGAAGTGTGCAACATACACTTCACCCCTAATGTGGCCCATCTGAACCAAACCTTCAAGGTTGGGACAGGGGAAGAACGCAGCTGCTGGGAAGTGCCTGGCTGGATTGGATGCTGGTCACTCTGGGAGCAGGTCAGCCTTGCTCTTTGCAAACTGAGCAGCTCCTGATGAACAGTGAGATCACCTTGACTCTTTCTAGACAGAATTGGTAATTAAAGCTGTTTAATAAAAGTCTTTTTTTTTTTTTTTATTTTTTTTTACCATTTCAGAAAGGAAGTTATAAATAGATTTAAAAACAATGTTATCTGTAGCTATCTGAAATTTCAGATCTGTTCTTAGCAGCATTTTTGAGATTGACGCTATTATTCAGGATAAAAGCAAATACTAAGGAGTATTTTTCGTGGGAGAGTGTCAAAGGCATACTTCTCCTTTGGTTAAAATCCCTTATTTTGCTTTTTGAATGATGACACAGTGAGTGCAAGCAACTTGACAGACCTTGTTCCCTACTGCTTTTGTCCTTTCTTCCAACTTAGTTTAGTGTGAAAATAGTATCTTTAGAACTGCATGGGTAAAAATGCAAGTCAGATACTTTTGAATTTAAATAATTTAAAGATTTCCACTTCATTTGATATTGAACGTTTCTCTCCATTTCATTTGCAAGAGACATACGTCTCCTCATTCACCATGTATGCTGTCACAAGTTGAAGGATCACACCACACTTCATAAATCGTAATACTAAGGTGCTCTTTTACAAACTCAAATGAGCACCTTGTGCATTGGCAGGCTCTGGAGGGATGAGCTAGACTTCGGGTGAAAGTCCTGAGTGGAGATGGAAACTAGATTTGGTCGCTGTTGAAAGCAGGTGGGAGCTGGGCATGTGGATAGGTAAGCAGAAATATGACTGAAAGCTGGGCTATGCATCACTGCAGTGGGGTGAAGTTAGAAGTTAAGAACAAATACAAACAGAGGTAGTGGGATGAGAGCCCACACAGGACTGGAAAGCACTGAGAGCAAACAGGGGGGCACAGTGTTGTGTGGATTGCCCTCACCTCATGCCTGGAAGGTCATCACGTGCCTGAGGATTTCCAAAAGCTGCCTGCATTGCAGCCCCTGCCTGAAGACTGGCCACCTGTTGTCCTTTGGTGAGTCAGTTCAGCTCATCCCTGATAGTTCAGGGACACATCTTGTAAGACATAAAAGGACAGAAAATCTATCTGATCGTATTCTGATCGTACAACTGCACCCATCTAGTTTCAGGAGGTTCTGTTGCTGTTTCATTTGTATTTTTATTTGAAGTGTAAATGCTTTTTATTCATTTTTCTATTTGAAATATTTGCTGGGGTGGAATTTTTATAACGTGAAAGTGCTCCTGGTGATTTTATATCTTTAAAATGCATCACGAAGATAGCTTGGGTCTGTGTTTGCTGTATCTGCTTGGATAAAAGTTGGGCTCCCTGCCCAAATATTTCCATAGTTTTGCTGAGCTTCTTGCGTGATGGGATTGCTGCTACTGGACATTGGGATTGTTTGTATGAGTGTGAAGCCTTTCCATTTGTTTCTGAAAAATCTGGACTATCCTGGCTGAATTTTAAGAAGCTCTATAATTCCTTTTAGTATCTTTACATAGAGTTGTAAAAGTTTTGACAGACCAGTTTGTCTGGAAGAACAAGACAAAAACCTTTTACCCAAATGAGTCCTGTGTAGTGAATGGCTTGAAATGAGTTGCTGTTATATCATGAAAGTATTGAACTCTTCCATTCTTACCTGGTGCTAAAATCATGGTAATTTTGGCAGGGGGGTAGCTTGGAGAAGTTTTGTGGAACCTTACCAGGAACCTTACGTTTCTCTTGTATTAATAACTAGAAAATAAGCTGAGCTCAGAGATGGGAGACCTTGAGATCATCTGCTTCAATTGCTAAGCATTAGTCAATATTGATGATAAGAGCATCAAACTTATTGATTTTAAAGACTTTTTTTGATACCGTCAAGACTTTTATTGATACCTCTCTGTTGAAATTGTGATTAATACATTTAGGATAGAGCAAACATACACATTTTTTTGATTAATGTAAATGTAAATTTGTTGCCTGATGTCTAGGAAAGTTTTAATTCTGTGTTACCTGGGAAGGGTATTAAAGATTAAACTGTACTTGCTGGAGGTGCTGGAAGAATTACAAAAAAATGATGTATTGAGAAAATAGTTTTCATCTGGATCATAGTATTACAGAATATCCTGAGTTGGAAGAGACCCACAAGGATCATGGAGTCCAACTCCTGGCTCTACACAGCACCACCCAAAAATCAGACCATTTGCTCAGAGCATTGTCCAAGTGCTTCTTGAACTGCATCAGGCTCTGTGCTGTGGCTACTGCTCTGCAGAGCCTGTCCCAGTGCCTGACCACCCTCTTGGTTAAGAACGTTTTCCTAACATCCAGCCTGAACCTCCCTTGTTGTAGTTTCATGTTGGTCCCTTGGTCAGCGGTGGCAGCAAATCCATGAAGAAGTGAAGGAATAAAATAGAGAAGAAAATTTAAGTAGTACTTAGTTTTTAAAGAATAAGTTGCTCTTGATTTATTTTTAGGTAGTAGTGATATATATATATATATATATATATATAGAGTGATTTGATAAAAGCTGCTGAAAAGCATCACCAAATAGAATGGATAAAGCTGGAATTGAGAGGTAATAATATCTCTCTTTCATAGAAAAAATAAAGATATTTCTTGTATGTCCGGCTTAATTTAGGGCTATATTCCAGAAGCCATGGTGCTCCTGTAAAAATGAAGAAATACTGCATGTGAATATGGATGTGGAGATATCGGTGAAATTGTCAGCTGTTTTGATTGTTAGCTTGAAATGAAACAAATTTGAATGGCTGATCCAGCTGAGTATGAACTGAGCTGTTAGAGAGCTTTTTCCATTAAAAAAATTTGCCTGAGCTTGCTGTGTAATTTTAATAGGAATATAAGTCAATTATTCACTTGAATTTATCAGTCGTGCCTGTCTAAATATTTCCCAATTTTAACTCCACTTGGCTTTAGAAAAGAGCAATTCTAGATGCAAAACAGCTAGGCACAAGATAACGTGACGGTTACCAGATCTGTTACACTGTTTAATGGTATGGTGCCAATAAAATATTTAGAATAGCTGAAGCGTAAGTAAAATGGAAGAATTTTAAGATCTATATATACATATTAATTTAAAATATTTGTAGTTACTTATGCTACAGTAACACTTAGTGTGAAGTGCTGGTTGAAGATCCTTAATGCCATTTACAACATAAAACTAAGTGATGGTCTGTGCTCTAAAGTTTTTAGGTGATACATGGCTTAAGGTGCAAGGCGCTACATGAGTTGAGTCATCTTTTTTTAACATAAAATAATAAAATGGTCTGGCTTGCAAGGGACCCTTAAAGATAATCTTGTTCCAGCCCCACTGCCACAGGCAGGGACATTGTTCACTAGCTCAGGTTGCCCAAAGCCCCATCCAGCCTGGCCTTGAGCACCTCCAGGGATGGGGCATCCACAGCTTCTCTGGGCAGCCTGGGACAGGGCCTCACATCTGTTCTCTAGACCTCTGCACCTGAAATGGTCATCCTAGCTAGACTCCTTATAAGCAAGGAAGGGCACAATTCGTTTGATCTATTTTAGATATTTCCTTTTGGATGAGTTGAATTGGGCCAAAGGAGTGCTTCTTTCTTTCTTTCATTGGTTTGTTGAAAGATGAGAAATATATCTAGCATTTGTTGTGATGAATCTTTCTCAGGATGACAGAGGAACAATGCCAAATATCATGCTCAATTACTGGCAGTTCAATCCCGTTTTCCCTGTCTAGCAATAATTTTAAAATGCATTGAGCCTGCTTTTGTCTTGTTCCACTTCCTCATTTCCCACCTGTATGTTTACAAATAAAATGAAATGGTGATATGTCCTAATAACAAATACACATATATAAAAGTTCTTTAGCAGGAACTGCGGATCAAAACTCAACTTTTTAAAGTATTAATTACTTTGTTATATTGGCCCATCGTATTAATATGCATAGTATGATTCAGAAGGGAATTTAATTTATGAGGTGCCTTCTTCAACAGGAGCCAGTGATTCTCTGTCATGTTCATTGAGTGGAGTGGCTATTTCTCCATGTATTCCTTGCCTGCTTCACATCTGTCCAGCAGGTCACAGACTTGAAATCTCCGTAAGATACAATTCCTCAGGGTGAAAACAGGGAAAAGGCAGGTGGAAAAGCATCCCTTTCCTAGCACTCAGTTCACAGACAATAGGTAAAGGTGCTTGACAGTGTCAAAAATCTCCCCATTATTTTCAGGAAACTGACATGTTTTTCTTCCCCCCTTTTGATATGCAACAACACACAGTTGACAAGGTGTATTTTGTTAATTGGAACACCAAAATGTTCCACAGTGTAGATACTGTGATAACAAGCCATGTTTAAGTACAGTTTAAGAGCTGTATCACAAGTGATATCCCATTTACTTTTTAATCCTTCTGTTTTCAAAATGATGTTCAAGGATTTATCTGTTTGATGTTCTTTCCTGTTGCTGTGCATCAAAAAAAATCTGAATAATCCCTAATGTAGGAGTATAAAGCTGCAGAGTTTGGGAGGCGCTTGAACATGGAACAAATGTAATGAATAATTTTGAGTCATTGCTTTATTCTTAGTGTTAATTGCTTATGGCTTTGAGGCATTAAGTACATCTGCAGTGACATGAAGCAGACTTGAAGGGTTGTGAATTTACTTGCTCACAGAGCTGAACTTGTGAATCGGAAGGAAAAATAACACCAATGAGGCTGCTGATTGACAAGTTACTCCCTTAACTGCAAGTGCACTGTATGGATTCCTCCCCGCTTGTACCTATAGCTGGCATATCCATTGGCAGTGTTGTTGCTTTGCTGGCATAACTGCTCATGGATCATGCTGTGAAATAGTTCAGGGAACTGATCTGGCCTAAAAGTATCCTCATTTTTTTTCTCGTTTCTCTGCATTTTTTCTTCTTAATCTGGAACTTTTCCTACACGTGATGTGCATTGTGGCACTCAGACCTTCATGCAGGTACAATCAGAGGAGCAGTATTTTATGGTACAGGAGATGGAAAGAAGAACAGGAATATCCTTATAGTATGATTTTATGATACATGAATCAAATTAACAGCTTACTACTTACAAACACAGGATATCTTACTCTTTTCTCTGTCCTACTGTGGCATGAAGTGCTTCCATCGTCTTCCTTGTGCTGGCTCTGGCATTTCATCAGAAAAGAACAGATTGGATTGACTGATCAGCACAAAACCACACATTTTGTATTTAAATATTTTGCATATTTTGTGTTTCAGCAATTGATGGAGTGTATTGTGTTTTGACTTGCAGTAATTACTGATCCTAGCTATTCTGCAACACATCAAAATATAAATTCTGTGTCTTGTTCTGCAGAGTTAAATTGCTTTTTCATGTTATGTAGGCTTTTCTGGTAAGGTTATCGAGGCTGTATTTCTTAGTGAAGTGAAAAATACATTGACTCATGTTAGTGTTGTGTAAACTGGTAACTCATTAGCAAGTCATTTCTCTGGAAGAATAAAGTGTGCATAGGCAATGATTAACCCATAATTATACGACATTAGGCAGTCCATTCTTAATTGTGTGCTTGAAAATTGCAACAGGCTCCTTTTGAAGTTTAGTATATTCCACAGTGTTTCAGCTGAGCGACCTACTTACTGATACCTCATCTTATCAGAGGGCAGTTTTGATGAAATGTCTGAGGACAGAGCACCTGCAGATCGGATGTCTGAAGCACTAGAGGATTCCAAAAGATGCTTTTCTGTAAATTTCTGCTTTGATTCTGCATTTGAGGTTCAGGTGCCTTAAATTTTGTACCATTTTGGTTGATTTTGGGGGTAATGTTTCACAGAGACTCTGTTAATGGAGCTTAAATGAAAACCAGATCAGAAGGGGAAGTTGCTCTATGCAATGGAGGGGCTGGACTGTACAGAGCAGGCAGTTAGCAGTGACATAGTTGAGAGACTCTGGATAAGGATTAAGGGACAAGCAAATAAAGAGGATATCATTGTGGGAGACTACTAACGGCCACCCAGACAGCATGACGACACCGATGAATTATTCTTTAAGGAACTAAGAGATAACCTCTAGATCAGCTGTCCTGGTCCTTATGGTCACCTTTTGGTGACTGGTAGTGTCCATCTTGGCCACAGAGACCATGAAGTAGTCAAGTTTAAAATCTTTGGTGACAGAAGGAAAAATTTGCCCCTGGATATGGTGAGAGCAGACTTAAAGCTGTTCAGGGAACTAGTTAGAAAGGTTCCCCTGGAAAACTACTTTTGAAGGTGTTGGGGTCCATCAGTGCTGGTCACTTTTTAAGTACCACCTCTTAAAAGCACAGGAATGGTCAATTCCAAAATACTGGAACTCAAGCAGGTGGGGCAGAAGGCTGGTTTGGCTGAGCAGGGGTCTTTTAGTAGAGCTCAGGTGGAAAAGAAATGTGTACGGATGTTGGAAGCAAGGCACAGGAGGACTACAGAGATGTTGTTTACCACTGTAGGGAGAAAGTTAATGTGGCCAAAGCTCAATTAGAGTTGAAACTGGCCAATACCATGGGGGATGACGAGAAGGGCTTTTTAAAGTGTGTTAGCAGCAAAAGGAGGACCGGGGGAGACATTGGTCTGTTACTTGATCAAGTTGGTCAGCTTACAAACAGGAACATGAAGTAGACACATTTAAGGCCTTCTTTACTTCTGTCTTTTAATGCCAATGATGGGCCCTGGGACCCCTGGAGCCCTGAGCTGGAGGACTGTGACTGTGGGAACGATAAACTCCCAGCCAGTTCCAAACGTGTGCAGGATTTGCTGCTCTAGCTGGATGCACATAAGTCTATGGGGCCCAATGGAATTTGACTCAGGGTGCTCAGAGAGCTGGCTGATGTCATTACAAGACCTCTCTCAATTATTTTCAATGTTTTTGGGAATCTGGAGAGGTCCCAGTAGACTGGAAGTTGACAAATGTTCCAATTTTCCAGAAGACTGAGAAAGGAGACTGTGGTAGTTACAGGGCTGTCAGTCTCACTTCAATCCCTGGTAAAATTGTGGAGATTAGTCTGGGAGTTACTGAAAAACACTTGAAAGACAATGCAGTCGTTGGTCACAGAGTCGTTGGTTCATGAGGCGAAGGTCATGTTTAGAAAACTTAATTTGCTTTCATGACGAGGCCACCCACCTAGTTGACCAAGGAAGACAGTTGATATAATCTTCTTGGATTTCAGCAAAACTTTTGATATTGTCTCTCACGGTGTCCTTCTGGACAAAATGCCCAACATACATGTCCAAAACATGACACAATGGGTGAACAATTGGCTGATGGGTTGGGCTCAAAGGGTTATGAATTTTAAGAACCTCTTCCATCTGAATCAGTATAGATGTAATGGTAATGCTTTTTAGATGTAATGGTAATGTTTTAAGGAATTTTTAGAAATAATTTATAACAGGCAAAGAGGTGAAAATTCCATGTAAAATAAGTGTTATTTATTGCATATAATCCAATACCTGTGTAAAATTAGAGATGAGTAAGTGTGCTGTACGTATTATTTCTCTTGAGTTATTTCAGCTGTCTGCTGTCCTTTTCAGTTGCATGTACACATGTGCGTTATTGTACCACTGCAATACAATTAATAGATGAATCGGTATATTTGTATAAATACTCTCTTTCTGGATAATAAAATCTTTCATTACAGTGCTATGCTCTGAATATAAGAGGAATTATGTGTGGATTACCATGATTCCATGAAATATTTATTGGTATTACCCACTTGGAATTTTTGAAATAAAATTGGAGACATTTAGTTTCAAAATGTCTTTTAAGAATTTTCTAGGTGTCACCTGGTTTCTTTTGTATGACTGTGGAGTGGCTTTTTAGAAACACTACACAATTTCTGTGTATCAGCTTACTACTTTTTTTGACATGCTATAAAGAAGAAAATTCAACTTGTTCAGGGATAGAAAAGGAAACATACTTGGAAGAATTATAGAATCATAGAATATCCCGAGCTGGAAGGGACCCACAAGGATCATCAAGTCCAACTACTGGCTCCACACAGGTCTACCAAAAATGAGAATTCAGACCATATGATGCATTTTTTTGTTTGGTTTCATGATTTTGTGGAACTTGACAACCAGTTAAGATATTTGCAGTAACATGACAATTGTGGGATGTAAAAGGAGTTGTATGTCTAGATCTGTAAATACTTGTGCTTAAGTTTTGAGAGGATAACCAGCTTTTTTAGTGTTAGAATCGGTATCTTAAGTTTTCTTATTAAACTAACTCTTCCATTTATCTTCTTCTTTTTTTTTTCTTGAATTTTGAGCTTTGTAATCTTGTAAATGTAAACGATTTGCAGAGGTGATGACTTCCTGCCAGTTGCATTTAACTTAAAGTGTCAGATATTAAGTTCCTGCTTATTAGAAGCTTATAAAAATAGTGAAGAAGTAGAAGGATGTATTAAATGCCAAAGTTGTTTTGTACTGTAAAGAAGAATCCAGGACAGATAAACTGTTAAGCAATTATTTGCTGTAGAATCACTTGCCTCAATTCTAATGAGCTATTTCTATTTTAGTTTGCTTCACTCTGTGAAACAATTTAATAAAAAATAATCTTTTTTTTTTTTGTCATTTTTCAAGGAGAATATGTCAAATAAGATTTAGCTACAGGTATGGACTGATTAGTTTGAGACATAATTTCATACTGTTGAAGACTAGTGGGTGTAAAGGTAGGTTTCCTAAGGAATTAAGTGCATAAAATTGTTCCACCTATGTACCCCCTGTAAGCAGCATTTAAAATCATAGATTAATAGATAAAATTAAGGTTAGAAGGGAACACTGAAAGTCACATAGTTCAGCCTTGTGCTCAAAGTTAGACTAACTTCAGAGTTTTCAGCCACTTCTGAAAGAAGGATGCTGGTCTGAATAATGAAGAAATTAATGCAAACTTTTCATAAAATTTGTCTTAAGGCTGGAGAAGTGTGTGCTTCCGGTGCAGGAAAGACAGGTGGAATTTGATGCTGTGTGCTCTGTTCAGCATTAGCAGTGCTTATTTTTGTAGCTTATTTTTGCTTTTTAAGCTTATTTTTTGCATTTTTAGCTTATTTTTGTGATACCACATTCTGAATCAGGGTATCTCAACAGACAGGGGTAGTGCCTCATTAGCAGGGAGGTATTGCATATAGGCCGCTTACTGCAGCTGCCATTTCCGAGATCAGGGAAGAGCAGGATCTTCATGCATCTTTTTGCCCTTTTAACAGTTCTGTGAGTGTGGCAGGTCAGGAGCACTGGCTAAATCTACAGAGCTACCTCATTACCTTTTTGGTTACTCTTCCACCTCTATAATCTGATGACAGCTGCTTCTAGTAGGAGTGCATCTTGTGCAGCTGGGACTTACTAGATCTTTTTCGAACAGTTACAGCCTAGGGAGTGTGTGTGTATTTATACATATATATATATATACATACATAATGTATATGTAATGCATATATTTATGTGTTATATATAAAAATACATATTAAAAATAGAATATAGCCATTCACAGAATGAAAGCAATACTCTGCAATATCATAACTAGCACATATATATATATTATATTGTATTATATGCATTGTGGTATGTATTCAGATTTTTGTTCTTCCTTTGCTAATTTTCAGCCTCTTGTTTTGTATAGATGTGATTTCAGATATATCACAAAAAGTCTAATTGCCCTCTTGTTAGGAATAAATCCTTTTTTTTTTTTTTTTTTGTATTATGATGTCATACTGACAGCTCTTCCAGCTCTTCTTCCTTGGTTCCCAATGATGCTTCTCTTGCAGTAGGTTAGGAGAAATCTTGTCTTGTCATGCGTCTTCCTTTGTAGCCTCTGCTAGATCCATCTGTCTTTGCAGGTTTAAGTTCAGATGCTACATTTTTGTTCTTCCGCATATCTCAGCAGTATTTCTGTCACCTACTGCTTTTTCACTCTCCTGGTACTGCTTATGGTCTTTTTTGTAGCATTCTCCTTGAGCTTTCAGATCTCCACCTACATTTTTTGCAACTTGTTGGAAAAGCCACTCCATCTATTCTGTATTAATCTACTGCTCATAGAGTAACTGGAATCCTTTTGTAACTTTCTTGGGTTTAACTTATTTTTTTCATCTTTATTCTTATGCCTTTTCCTTTATGCTTGTCTGTACTTTAATTGGATGTCATAATTCATTGCAATATCAGACAAGGGGCCAGGGGATTATTAGTTTGAATGCATGGAACGAGCCATTATTATTATTATGTGACATGTAGGCAGCTTGACAGAATATATTACAGATCTGAAGTCGAAGTGGCTTGTCTAAGAGCGCTACAGTTACGTGGTTTGTGTTTCCTTTAATTACCCCTACTTGATAGTTGCAGAATATATTTCTTACTGAAATATGGAGGCAAAATGATTGTAAATACTTGCTGCAAGTGCACCACTGAGACTATGGTAACCGTTTAATTTTAGGACATGGTGCTTAGAAATATAAGCTAGGCTAAAAGAATTTACTTTTCAGTTAAATGTAAAATGATAACTGTATTTGAGGTCTGAGTTAAAATTTTGATCTTCTTTCTAGGTTGTCACCTAGAAGTTGGATATTCTCTGGACATATCCAGTAGAATGAAAATGCTGCTTAGAGACCTTAATGAGTTTTGATTGCATAAGTACATATTCCAGATTTGTTACTCTTAGTAACAAATGTTAGTCATTTTTTAAACAAATTAAATCTGAAATAATAGTTACTGGACTAAAATTGGCAGGCAGCTAACTGAGGTTAAGGAGAAGTTAAAGTGTTATGAACGAAAACTAAAATAATTCAGTTTTGTGACTTTGTTGAGCTGGATGTCTTAGATCTAATTCTTACTCAATTTTGTGCTGAATTATCTATGGATAATAATTATCTACTGATAAAAAACCTGCCTCCCGGGGGTAGAGCAGCCTGATGTGGCACTATTGGAAACTGAATTGTTTGGCAATGTTAACAGTTGTTCAGCAGAGAAAAGGTGACCAGGATCCTTTGTGTTTTGGCTCTTGTGCACATTTCGATGAGTCAATAAGTGTTTTAGAAAGGCCTTTTTTTCTTTATAGCTCTTTCAGTATTATCAATAGAAGGAGCCAACGTCCTGTGTGACTCTGGTCTGTTTCAGTGCAGGGAAGAAGAGTTGAAGTGTCAAGCATATCAGTCTCAACTAAAAAGATAATTCTAGTGGCTTATTACCCTCACTGTTTTGTTTGTATATTTAAAATCTTTTATTTGCTTGTGTTACATTTATTGAGCTTCAACTTTTAGTCACTGTGTCTGTTTATCTGCTAGACTTCAGCATCCTTTTTTAACATTCTTTCCCCACTTGTTAATGGGAGCAGACTACAATTAGTTTATACTTTTTGGTAAAGTAAATAGACTGATTGTAGGAAGCATTTTCCCATCCTTATTTAAGAGGTTCCTTTTTGTGCAGGCTATAGGAGAATTCTTTTTTAACACTCACACAATCTCTTTCACATCTGCCAGATCAGAAACAATTTTCAGTACAGTGCAATAACCTCCCTATTTTAATAATGTTCTCCCATACTTATGGCTACATTATCACTTTGGGTTGTAATATTGGCCTCACGTTCACCTGTGTAGCTGCCCAGGTTCTCAAGGCAGTAAAGCAAAGTCATTCATTCCAGCCCCACGTAGCTAGTTTATGGGTAGTATGTCCAGCAACAAATTGTACTTCTAACCCATAAATGCATGTTTGTCAGGAGTACTGACCTGATACATGTCTCACATAAATACGGGTAAGAATTGTGCATCTCTCACCATATTTTGTCCTGAGAATAAATTTTCTTATGCATTCCAGATATATTCTCAAATAATGCCCACTGTCAATGTTTCTTAATTAATCAGTGGCATAAATAATCATTACCAAACATCTATTGGTGACAATTACTTAAGAGTATCAGGTGTGGTTACTTATTTATAGTGTGAAAAAGAATTACTGGTGAGTTAGATGTGTTACTGCTTTCCAGAAATTTCATCCTATCAGTGGAACTTAATGACAACTCTAATTTACTCTGACTGTTGCTGTGCTGTATTATTGTGTTTAAGACTCACGTCAAGTCTGTTTTGTCCTGTCAGATGTTCCAAACTGGTTTTATGCTGCCCCTAGGAAAATGTAAATTATTAGATGTGGCTTCTCAGCTCCGACATCTGCTAATACATTTATAAATTTAATTCTTGCACAGAGGCCTATCTTTACAGCTCAATTTTATGAGATGCTAGGGCAGAATAATAAGAATAATCCTATTGTCTTTTTAAAAATGGTATTTTTATTCCTATTTTATTCTTTTTGTTTATGATGCATTTAAGAATACATACTGCAGAATATGGATAAGATAATGTACTGCTTGCCTGTCTTGCAACTATAGCTGTTGCCTTTAGCTTCCAATAAGCAAGTTAGTAAAAGCCGTGCCCTATGCCAGACTTCTGTGGTCTTTCTGGTAAACAGACCTGGGTAAACATTTTACTTCTGTTGCATGGGTAGACTCAGTCATCTCTGATTCTACATAGGTACCTTTATTTAACACAGCTACTTTTAACTTCCTTTCATCACTCTTGGAATTTTGACATCAGAGTTTTCCACAGAATATTTCCTTCTTCTGGAGAATAATGTGGATGGAGCTTTATTAACAAGCTGCAAATCCATTTCACATTAAAATGTAGTCTGGAAACTAAATCATTTTCAAGGTCTTTCTATTTACATTAGTTTTTAAATACATTGTGATGTGTATTCAGAATTTAGTATAGGGAAAGTGAATGGTGGGAGTTAAAGTAGAAAACCATATTCTGTGGTTGTAAGTGCCTAATTTTAAACATGTAAGATATGATTTTTCAGAATACTTAGCATTGTATAGTGGAATAGAGTTCCTCATGTAGGTTCAAAGCAGATTCCACTGGCATCAACTGCATCAGAAGCTGCTCTGAACTTGTGTGATCTTCCCCCTTTCTCTTGAAGTGCTTTTGTTTGTTTGGCAAGTTCTCATGGGCAGTGTCTGTATCATCTTGTGCATGGGTGCAACACTTAAGCTCCATCTTAATTCATAAGAGACTAAAGTCACAAGGGGAGGATCATATATAACGATATACATTACAGTGGCACCCTGAGTACCAAGTAGAAACATTATCTGTCCCGTTTGCCTAAGGATGGCATTGTTAAGTTCCATGTCCCAGCAAGTAAGAATGCCAATACTCAGCATTGTGAATTGCTTTGAACTCACTCCCTGAATGTTACTAGTTTCGTGGCTTTCAGATGCAAGAACCTGCAATAGTCTGCTGCACCAAGTGCCACATGGCCCATCATAGTTTTTTTTTTTTTTTTTGCAAAAACATATCACACGATGTTTTATTATATTCAGCCCTTTGTTACAAATAACATCAAGATTGATAATCTTTAGTAAACGTAAAATGCTACCCTGCTACTTTGGTAACCGAATCAGTAGCAATGTTGCTTTATTTTGCTATCAAGCACTTTGTTCATATTTAATCACAGCAATTACTTCTATTGTGCTTACCCCCTGTTATTTTATATTATGTAGGATGACAGTTATTTGCACTAAAACAATTGCTCAAAATATTTTCTGTGTTTACTCTTATTGTGATTACTGTCATTCTGGCTCTCTCACTGCAAGAGCAAAGCATTCAAAAGTATTCATGTACAGACCATCTAATACCTAAGCTGTACTTTTTCTTGGGATTCAACCATCTACATAAGAAAAAACAAAAACACACTGTGCAAAAAATGAAAAAGCAAACCTCTCCTACTTGCCAATAAAAATTATAATAGGACCTTGAAAAATGTTGCCATATTCTCCATATCTCCATATTCTTTTTTTTCCTTGGAAGTATCAGGCCTTTTTTTTTTTTTTTTTTTTTTTTTAATATCTTAAATATATTAATATATTTAAGAATATCTTTTAATCACAGAGCTGAACCTGGGCTGAAATCTCCCCTTTTCTGTACTGTCTCTCACTCCAGAACATTCTTCTCAAAACATAGAGACCAGAAATGCACCAGAAATTAAAGTGTGGGGAAATGAGTTTTACGTGACAGCAAAATGATGCCTTGTTTTCTGACATTTTAATTGGCCTTTTTGTTGCCAGTACCCCAGTTTTTGTTGCCAGTATGGTTTCAGAAGCCTGTTGACAATGTCTCCAAGATCCCTTCTCATGTTTTAAGGGGTACTTCGAAGTCCAGCACTATGAAAGTGCTACTGAATTATCTTCCCCATGATGCATTACCTAACGTTTATCTAAAATGCATTCAATCTGCCAACTATTTGCCAGCTTCTCATCTTAGTAAGGTCCTTTTACGATTCCCCACCAGTGACATGGCATTCAATTACCCTCAAGGTCTGATTTCCATCTTCATCCCTACTAGACCCTTTCTATACATGTAAGTTCTATTGACAGCTGGCCAGACCAAAGACACACAAGCAGTTTGGCACTAGTTTACACACAAAATGAAATGGTTTTGCATTTTAGCACTAAGATTCCTCAGGATTATTGGGTGCATAGAGTGAATAGGGAAAGACAGGTCTACAGAAAGAAGCTAGTTCACCTCATCCCATAGAGTAAACCTTAGGTAAATACCTTTAATAAGAATTGTACCATTCTCGCCAAAATCCGGATGCCTAAAAACAAGCTAGTTGTGTAGACTCCATTATATAAGGCAAAGATCTAGTCAACATTGTAAATTAAGTTTTGGGCTAAATTCAGCTAATCAAATACAGAATTAATCTTCAGAAAGCAAGACACAATTCCCTCATACTCCACTGACAGGATATTTTCACAGTTTTTGATTGCCACCATCCTGCAACTGCTACATCACACATTGCATTCCTCATGGTTAAGACATAACTAAGCAGGCTTAACATGTTGATTACACCTTGTCAAGCATTTCAGGCTGCTCCTCTATACTTAACTAAAGTAGATGTTTTCTAGAAGTATGGCTCTCCAGCAACAGCACTGAATTTCGGACTGTGTTAGGTTTTATTTCATAACATCTTTGACAGTAGTATTATACAGGAAAAGATTTTCTTTAAGTTGATTTTTGCTTGCTTGGATGGAGAAATGTAATTGTTTTGGATCCTTTTCAATGTCATCTCTCAAAGGTTTCATTTTTAATGTACCGTTTTATGGGCAGCTGAATAATAATGTAGAATAGACTGCCTTTTTACTTCTGGCACTGTAATGCAAGTCTAACAAAATGTAAAAATGCTTAGCATTAAAGCAGGCAGTTATTTTTGTCCTGATGTGCTACTACGGCATTTTATTTTACCTACATATGTTTGGTTATAAAAGATTCTCCATCGATTTTATCCAGTGATAACATTAATAATGCAATTGGCTCCTTCTTGCAGTCGTCCCATGTTTCTCAGATATCTATTTAGAAGCAAATTGTTCTGAAGTCAAAAGGGAGATTCTCATTCACCTCAAGGCACAAGATATTTGCTGAAAGGAAATAGTCTGTATGAAATAAAATCGATTGTGTTTTTATCTGGCACTTAGCAGAGCAAGCTCCTGCCATAGTTAATATTACAGACGTCCAAATATTAATCATCACAGTGTCTTACCTTACTATTGCATTCATTATTACTCTGATATTTCCTTTCCCTGAGAATCATTACTTTTTCTTCTGTTTCACCTCTATCCATCTCCATTTCTTTTACTGAAGCTAATTCAGAAAAGCTGCATTAGAGCCAAGTACCAGAATCAGTCAGTGCACTGTTGTTTTCCACTACTCATAGTGATATAGCTTTGTATCTCTTTGATTTAGAACATTGAACTGAGAGTGAGAAGTTTGTAAGTATTAAAAGTTGTGTCAATTCAGATGAAAAAGTGAAATAATGTCTCTCTACTAGCACTGAGGAAAATTTGAGCAGAAAGCTATTTAAACTGCAATAGAGCTGTATAATTCAGTGCTCGACTGGCTCTCTGGGTGCATCATCTTTCTGCCTCTGTAACTCCCCTCAGATGTTTTCTCCTTGCATCTTCTTTTGATTGCATATTGCCTAGGGAGGACATTCAACCATGGCTTTTATCACATTCCCTTAAATTTTCTTCAGAGAATTTAAGCGGGCTGCTCAAAGACATATTGTTGCCCACCTGTAGCTTAAGTGGATGTGCTTGGTTTTGGAAATCTGGCTGCTGTGTTAGAAGCCTAGTGCAACTTTTATGGCCTATTTAAAGATTTAAGTTGTCAGTGATTTAGTCTGTAAGAAGAACTCTTTTATCTGTGTCTCCAATTGAAAAGTTGTAATTTTGTTTGCAGTGTGACAAATAAGAATAAGATGTTCAGTCACTTTGAATAAGTATCTGACAGAGTCTATTGAGGTCCCTGCTTGAGACCCATACCTGTTTATTAAGAACCTCTGAACTCTTCCCATGACATAGCTTTTGAGTAATTGTGTAACTCATTATTTCCTTTATTAAAGCCTGGGCCAGTAGGTCACAGTTCGTGTCACCTGTATGTACTTCTCAGGGTCACTGCGCTCCTGCACTGTGTCTATTCTTTTATAGGTGTTCTGGGTTAAATATTTGGGCTTATCTAGGAACAGAAAGTAATAGGTTTAAAAAAAACCAAAAACACAACCAAGAACAAAGCATGGAAAAAACATATAGGATTTGTAGTTTTTTTGTTGTTGTTTGTTTGTTTGTTTGTTTTTGTTTATATTTGTTAGTTTAAGTCTACCAGAGTTATACGTTGGTAATTGTTCAGCAGTAAGTTGTCATTAATTAGAAGAAATAAATATTGTAGCAAGAGTTAAAGCCATTCCAGGGCAAAAACTTGCTCTGTCATGTTTAGCAGAGCTAAAGCACATGGCTCAAGGGGAAGTTGTGCTGAACTGTTTGATGTGGGCATTAAAGATGAAAATGTAAGACTTTAGTTTTCTAATGCAGAGGTTTTGAAGAAATGCTAACATTTGGAGAAAATTAAACTGTCATTAATAAGGATAAAAATACCATAATAATGGAAACAAAAAGCCAATGAAAGAAGTGTAATCTGAATATAAAGATATCATTGTGGTAATATGTCTTACATAGTAACACCTTACTTTTAGTATTTGAGCAGCAGCCAGCTAAAATGATAGCTTGTCCATGACAGAAGTCCTCCTTTAAACTTTGTTTTGTTTTGCTTTGTTACCCATTCCCAACTGCTTCATTATTCTTTTGGTGGAAGTTTACATTTCAGAAATTCTTAAAAATTCATTTGCCTTTGACTGAAAATAGATTTTCACGGAATGTGCCCATTTCTTTGTAGAGGCCAGTTTATAAGAAATGACCAAATGAGCCTGTTGCCTATAAGGTGACTTCTCTGTTTTAGAGCTGTAAATGAAATAAGGCTGCTTTTTTAAAAGGTGTCTTGTTAAAGAAAACATACTTTTTTATTATTATTAATTCTCTGCATAGCAGAAAAGTTTAAAGAGTTAGTTTCCCAAAGTTACGGTAATTTTAGGGATAAATACCCTGCCAGGGGCTGGTTTATCTCATATACCTTTACTCTTTCTGACTTGTGCTGCTAAGTTGAGCTGTGGTTCTTGCAGAATCTCCTTACAAGCATGGCTTAAGAAAAGGGAAACACAACTTTCATGTCGTTCCCTCGTTCCATTGGGATCTATCATATTTTCTTCCCTTAATTATGAAGTTACATTTGCATCCTGAATAGCATCCAGTCAGTCTGCTGAAAAATATTCAGCAAAACCAGCCACCCAGTATTTGCTCAAATAAATTCCTCTGACTAATTGACAATGAAGTTTAGCAAGACTCAGCAGGGAGTCTTAAGATGTTATTTAATATACTTTTGAAGGTCACTTAGGTACAATTCCAAGTTGTTTCCTGATACATGTTATAAATAAGACCTAGTAAGCATGCTGCTAAGCAAAGGAAGTAATATGACTGGGGAGCAAAGTAATTCTATGTGGAAAAGAAACTGAAATGTACTATCAAAAACATGGAAGGTATTTATGTTTCCCCTCAGGAATATATAAAGCGCGGGGCAAAATGCTAGGAGATACCATTGCTACCAGTCTTTGCACTTACATATAAAAACCATTTCTGCTTTGGAGTAGTGCTACTTCAAACAACGAAAAAAAGAGGAAAAGGGACCGATAAAGCACCTCTTGTCTATGGGGTTTCATTTCTCTTTGGATGTGCTGTCCTCACAATAGGCTTGTGAAAGAAAATGAACAGTAATGCTAATGGATGAGTGAAATGCTTCAAGCTATGATGTGCAGCACATGGAACAAATTTACTGCAAGGCAAGAAAAAGCTGACTCTACTCAACATACCTAGGTTTATCTTCGGTTTACAAATTATTGGCAGTTTGTTTTAGCTTTCCAGTGGTACTTATTTTTCCAACCTGTGAGAAGACCAGCGGCAGTTCCAGTAGGGGCAGTGTGGTCCAGTGAATTCCCTGCTATGGACTCTACACAGAGCTTACTGAAGAACCGACATTCATCTATGCATACAAGCATGTGGCATTCTGGATATCACTCAAATGACAGCATTTAAGTAAGATCTTATTCAAATGGAAGAGTGGCAGGGAGCAGCAGTACTTGGTACAGAGAAAGCACATTCCCAATCAGCATCTCAAGTTGATTGCAGTCTTGTGTGAGTTCATGTAAAATGAGTGAGAACTCTTCTTCACCATCAGTATTGCTAGGTTAACAAGAAAGAGCATTTAAAATTTAAATAGCAAAATAGCACATCTAATAAATATATATATATATATATATAAATAAATTGATTGTCAATCACTTAAAATGAGCCCCAGCATGATATCTGTTGCTAAGAATGGGGTGGTTTAGCAAAACAGTTGCAACTAGCAGGAGGTCCTGAATGCAGATTTCTAATTAGAAAAGCCCTTTATTTTCAAAATAATTTCCTAATTTAGAGATAAGGAAAAAGCATTTATATGCACCTGTTTAGAGAGCCAAAAGTGAGGAGTTTTTCTTTCAAAGTGCTAGAAATTATAGGCAGATAGGAGGTAAGCCTTTGAAGACTGTAAAAGATAAAGGCATCAACAGTGTATCTTGAAAATATTTGAGAGCTTTTTCACTTTATTCTGAAAACAATTGGCAATAAAGAAAATACTCAAGGCCACCAAACTATGGCTTTTCTGCCATTTAATGTACTGGCATCATAGTGCTGCTTTTTATTTTCAATAGAAGTGAAACATTGCTTTGAATTCTTTGCTTTTAAATTCTTTCTTAAAACTTTTTCATAACTGGAATTAGTCACTCCAGGCATTTTCTTTGCTGGTGCTTCAAATAAGCATAAGAGCTAAAATATTAATGATCCCTCAATGTTATTCATGATTAGTGGCTTGATAAGCTGATCCTCACAACAGGCTTTCAAATGTCTTTCTAATGTTTTATAAAGGTTTGAAGAGGAGATGGCTTGGTGGTGGTAGTTTGTTGTTTCTTCTGAACTGCTTTAGGTCAAAATTAGCAGTTTTATAAGTTTTATTTGTTTCATTTCCTATGCCCCCAACATGTACAATGAGAAGCAAAATTGACTTTGAGTCTTGAGATCCATATGGAACCGTATGAGAATGAAGTCCTCCATGACTTAACTATAATGTCTTCAGTAGCCTGCAGGAGATTTAGGACTTTGAAGATCTGTTGTCATAATGAAGTTGTGTTGCTTTAACACATCAGAGTAACCAGCGTGAAACTACCGTTTGTTAATAAAATTATGAAAAAATTTATAGCATGTTTTAATCTGCTACATCCCTGTGATGTTACTTTTTCAGATGAATGTTTTATTTTCATTTTACATGATTTTTCTTTCTCTGCCATATTTAAATTTTTTGAAGTATTCCTGAAAAGGAAAATGCTCACGAGTGACTGTATCATCTGCTCAGATGGATGTACTTGATAAATTCATGCTATAAATGGAAGGGATGGATAAGACTTTGTCATTTAATTAACTGGTTGAAGCTGTGCTCCAAGTACTGTGCCATGACTGAGGAAAGGACATAGTCATTATGCTTTTCAGGCAGAGGAATGTTCATCTTAATAACAATATACAATATAAAAAAATTATGAAAAATATCTTTGATAGAAGGAGAATTATGAAGTTCAGTGTGTTATGTGTAGTGAATAGTTAGGGGACTTCTGCTAGTGGTTAGAGCTTTGATCATCAAAAACAGATACCAAGTGTTACTTGTCTTTAAGCTGAAATCACACTAATTCATATTAAAATAGTGGAAAATGCAAATTTTCATTGATGAGGGTAATTGAGCTGGCTCACCTGTGGAGGCAGCACATCCTCTCAGCAGGGGTAGCGTTCAGCACTGTATGAGCCTCTTAAATTCTTGCTGAATCAGGTATCGGTGCTCTCACACACAGTTTTGCATGAATGAGTGTGTGGAGTAATTCCATTTGTGCTGCATCTGCCAGTGCCAGGTCAGCATCCAACATGCAGCCTCGGACATCAGGGGACTCACCTTGGAAGTCACTTTGTATTTTGTATTTTCATGATATGTATAAAAAGAAGGAAGATGATACTTCTTTCTCAGCCTGGCCTGATGCTTGGCAGTCTCCTAGGGAAAGGGAGCTGGCAAGCTTGACCTCTCTGAGACATGGATATTGTGCTGGACTCAGCAATATAGGAAAATGTTAAGCACCATCAAAATAAATCTTTCTTTCAGAGTCTGGACAGGGCACAAACATGGAGATGACTGAATTCTGAATCCTAAATCCCCCTGGGAAACCAGATTGTAAGTGCTCAGGTCAGTTACACTTGTGGCTTTGTG